>NW_027204604.1:13709992-14909992 GCF_024711535.1 Dipodomys merriami | reverse complement strand
ATCCCTGCAGAGGGTCCAGGGCCGCCGAGAGCTGGCTTTGGGCGTTTACTCCAAGACCAGTATAAATCGTCCGTGGAGGTCATGACTGGAGGGAGGCCTCCAAGAGCAGGAGCCTTGTTTTCAGAAGTGGCAATGGTTGCAGCTGAAGTGCATTTCCTCAGTGTGATTGCAGAGTGTCCAAAACATCTAAGGTGCCCTGAGGAAAGTCAACTATTTGATCATTTCCTGTAGATGTCCAGGCTGAAGGAACAGGTCTGGCAGCTGTCATTCAAGAGGCCCAAAACATCCCAACCCTAACAGGATGGGTTATTTAAAGAAAAGAGGTACTAATGAATGCTTACAATCCAGTCCTATTATAAAATTAGCCTTCTCAATAATACTTAACAGTGCTTCACGGCTGGCCAAATACTTTTAGAAAAGCTCATCCCCCTCTGATGTCTCCATCACCGTGTGGCTCAGAAACCTTATCAATGAAGTGTCCGTACTCTACGACGTGAAACTCTGATGATCTCACTTATACTCTGTGTGATCTTCAAAGATCACACTCTGGTGATTTAGAAAATACAGGATCGCATTTGTCATCAGCCCTCATTTCACCAGAAGTCCTGAAGTTCTGGGAAGTCATACTCTGCCCAAGGCAAGCGTGCATTTCCAAGTTCCTTTAAAAGCTTGAATTGGCTGAGTGCCAGGGGCTCACCCCTGTCATCCTAGCTACTCAGGAGGCTGAGATCTGAGGATCGTGGTTCAAAGCCAGCCTGGGCAGGAAAGTCTGTGAGACTCTGATCTCCAATGAACCACCAGGAAACTGAAAGTGATGCTGTGGCTCCAGTGGTAGAGCACTAGCTTTGAGCTGAAGAGCTCAGGGACAGCGCCCAGGCCCAGAGTTCAAGTCCCAGGACTGACAAAAAAAAAAAAAAAAAAGGCTTGAATTGTATCACTGACAATGGATAGGGTCAAACTTTTTGTTAGTTTGATTTTGCTTCATTTTTGTTGTGGCAGGTTCAAATATCCAAATCTGAATAACTGTACTTTGTCAGTAGCTCTTGCAAGTGAAAAATAGGATTCCATGGGAGGGAAATGTAAAAAAAGTTAACTCAACTACCAACTGGAATAATAATAAATTTTTCCCTCACCTTCCATTTTATCACTGTTACATATAACACCGTGTTGAGCTCAGCCTCCCACCACGACTACTTCCTTAGAATAATAAAGGAATGAGTGAATTAGAGGCCAGGATCACGTGCCTGCCATGTTTCCACTGGGGAGATTGTTCTAAATTATGTCCCTGCCAATGGAAGAGTCATTTCCCCAAATGCTCCTAAACATCAATCTGACCTTTTCCCTCATGGTTTCCAAATTGATAAGTGGCAATTATACATTATAATTACATGTTATGTTTGCATTATGGTTGTTTGAGTTTATAGTGCTTGGTGTGAATGTTTTCCCTTAATTTACTTTCATGTAATAATCTTCTCTGTGTCTTCCTTAACCATTAGCTCACTCCCTTTCTTCCTTTGGAGGACTTTAATGGGCTTTTATTCCATTGAATGGGGTCTTTTAAAAAAAATTTTACCTATTAGCCCTTCTTCTCTCTAACTATCGGCAAATGATTTCTTAATTGTTTGTCTTTCAAGTTTCTGTTTTCCAGAATCGTATAGTATTAGATCTACAAAGTAAAATCTGGCCACTTGGACCCAGTATTTAGTCTGAGGTTTTAATTTTGGAAGCCATCTCCCCAGCCTAATAATCCTTAGGGTACAGAGAGCTCATTTCCATGACAGGCAAGAGTGGTATGTAATGTGGCATGCACCACATGCTTGAGTACTTCAGCAGAATGGAAGCCTTCTACCTGTCCTTCCTTTGTCTTACAATAGATGCGTGTCCTTAGTCCTGCTTTATTTGGACCCATGGATCCGTCAGGTGAGTGTTTCCCCAGAATCACATTTCCTTTCATTGTAAGCTTCAGACCTACCTAGTCATTTTGCATTGTTTTCCCCGTACATACTTCTTGGCTTAAATGTCTAGTCTTTGCCTTTCCTGTCTCTTTCTCTCTTAACACTGAACCCTTGGCTTCTGTGTTGTGGCCCATAGCAGTCCTATCAGCAATGTAGTTTTCAGTAACTTTTGATTTTTTCTTTATTGTGAAAATATCATACAGAGGGGTTACATTACATGGGCAAGGTCATGAGTACATTTCTTATCAAGCATTGTTGCCTCCTCCTTTGTTTCCCCTTCCCATCCCTTCCCATCTCCCCCCCCAATCCTGCACCCCCCCTCTCCCTCCCACCAAATATATACACAATGGAATTCTATGCCTCCATCAGAAAGAATGACATCGTCCCATTTGTTAGGAAATGGAAAGACTTGGAAAAAATTATATTAAGTGAAGTAAGCCAGGCCCAAAGAAACATAGGTCCCATTGTTTCCCTTATTTGCAATAACTAGTATATGTCTGAGATAAGCAGAAAAGGTCAGATAAGTTGATGTTAGGTGAAATGAACCCCAAGATAAGGATTCAAATGTTTTTTTTCTTTCTTGCGATTGCTTCTAACATATTTATAAGATGATTTCTTTGTTGCATTGTATGTCCCTCCCCCAAGGTAATAACCCCTACTTTCACTGTATTTGATGTTGGTATAATTTGTGGAGGGGAAGGGAAAAAACAAATTGTTTAACTAGGGATACAGGCGGATCCATTGCAACAATGAGATGTACAGTAACTTTTGATTTTTGTCCCACGTGCCTAGCATGTTAATCTTACAGGTGAGACTTGGAGTTGGTGCAACACCTTTTCTTCTCCCACTCTGCTGCCTCTTTCGTGACAATTTCTGTTCATATTCACAGAGTTGCTGTTTGATCAGATATAGTAAGGGCGCCGTTGTGGTCTGGGTGTGACTGTGGGTCAGCACCGTGGTCCTCATCGCAATGGGAACCGGGCTGAGCCGACAGGAAGGCTGTGACTGAGCCTCCCTCCCCTCATTCCCCGGCCTCCTTTCAGGTGATCTCATCTCCCAGCACAGTTCTCCAGGGATACCATCTGCACACAGGTAATGCGGCCTGACAGGCTCCCGGCAGAACTGAGGCTGTGGTGTTTTCTGACTCTCAAGTCTGTGTTCTTTATAAAGTTCCCAGCCTCATTATTTTTTTTATATCAACAGGAAATGGACTGCTACAATGTCCCAAGGATTGTGAATATAATTCTTCTGATTGACTTAGCCTTTTGTTAATCATTGCTATTCTAAACAGAGAGATTCAGCTCGGAGCCAGGCGCAGGGGCTCGTGCCTGTAATCCTAGCTACTTGGGAAGTCGAGAGTGGGAGAATTATAGTATGATGACAGCCGGGGCATAGAGTTAGCGAGACCCTCATCTTAACCAATGAAAGCTGGGCATGCTGGTATACACTTGACATGCCAGCTACTGAAGCAGCATAAATAGGAGAATTATGGTCTGGTGTGGCCTAGGCATCAATGTGAGGCTCTGTTGTAAAAAGTGATCCCTATCTAGCAAGAACAAGATCCTGAGTTCAAACCCCTGTACCACTAAAAGAAAAAATAATAATACTTTAAATATTCATTTAAGATCTCCTAAGTATTACACTATGCAAAACTCTACCAAAACTCAACATTGAATCATCAAGTAGTTGACCTTTCATGAAATTACCTTTTTCGGGCTGGGAAGGTGGCTCAGTGGTAGAGTGCTTGCCTCACATGCCTGAGGCCCTGGGTTTGATTCCTCAGCACCACATAAGCAGAAAAAAGCCAGAAATGGCGCTGTGGCTCAAGAGGTAGGGCACTAGCTTTGAGCTGAAGAGCTGAGGGACAGCGCCCAGGCCCAGAGTTCAGGCCCCACACTGACAAAAAAAAGAAAAAGAAAAGAAAAGAAATTACCTTTTTTCTGGTATCCCTACTTCCCCACCAAAGAGCTTTTAAACACAATATTGAGATGTGACTGGTAAATAAAGTTTCTATTCCTTGAATACTTCGTGGCAGAAAGAGCACATCAAATCTGGTCCCTGTCCTTAGCCTACACATGTAAACACAGACCCAGGCACACATATTTGGATTTAAGACGAAGGGATTGTACAAAGCAAATTATATATTAATTTCCATATTCTTGAGAGTATTCCCTCCAACACAAGAATCACTCAATATCTGAGTGTATCCACTTCCTTTTCCTTTCTCCTTTTCTTATTCTGTTCTCTAAAAAAAAGTAATAATTAGCTAATGAAAAAGAAAGACAAAATTCAAGAAAAAGCCTTAACATACTTTGCCATGGTACACGGGTTATGTGTGACTTTCTTTCTTTTCCTCTGGAGTGTTTGTTCTCTAACTTGCAATGAATGCGCCTTTTACAATTATAAGAAACGGTGGGGGTCTGAGGACGCCTTTAGATCAGGATGAGTTCTGGGATCCTTCTAAGCACCATCACCACCTAAATGAGGCCTGACTAGCAATGTGTTCTTTCCCTGAATCACCGGAGAAGGCTCTCTCCTTCCTGGGTGGAACTGTCAAAGTCTTCACTGTGCCCTTCAGGGCAAGAACGCTAAATTAATATTCAATTACCTGTGACTCTCAACTTCTAATTAACACGTGTCTCCTCTGGATGGCTGAATGGACCTTTGTACTCTGAGAAGTCATTATCACGAGTATTACGTTTAATTATTTATTACGTGCATGTGTCAGACCTCCAGGCACCCAGGTGGACAGATGATCACACGGTCCAGAATGGACGGTTTCCATGTCCGCTGTAACCGAAGTGTAGGCAGGTAAGACTAAAAATAACTACACATATACAAGAAGAGTTAAAGAGTCATGTGCATATGCAGACTCCACTCTGAAACCATCTATTCAAAAACAAAAACGACTGGGATTTTTGAGATGTGAGAATAGATTCTTCACTTTGTGGCTGCAGTTGAACATTTTCAAGAAGCTAGATAACCATTCTATGCCAAAAATGGAACTTTTTAATGACCTGACGGAACAAGTACATGGTCAGAATGAATGTGATTATTTTCACCAGTAAAGCAAAAGTATTGTTGGGGCTTGGTACCAATGGCTCATGTGTGTAATCCTAGCTACTCAGGAGGCTGAGTTCTGAGGATGGTGGTTGAAGCCAGCCTCAACAGGAAAGTCTATGAAACTCCTATCTCTGGGTAACCAGTTAAAAGCCAGAAGTAAGCTGTGGCTCAAGAGTACCAGCCTTGAAAAAGGAATGCAAGAGTACAAGCCCTGGGTTCAAGCCCTAGTACACACATGCGCATGTGCACCCACACCCACCCACCCACCCCCCCCACACACACACACGTTGTTATTGTTTGAAAAAGGCCACCTACTATTTAACAAGTACATTGCTGTCTACCAGCAAAGCTAAGAATTTCTAGAAATGTTATCTTAGGTCAACTTCACCAATACAAGGGAAAGCAGAGGCCATTGTATTTTACCTCTATGAACAGAAGAATTAAGTCACAGTGACAAGAGCAAGGTCACCCAAGGAATGAAAATTCAAATCCAGATATGTTGAACTACAAACATAGTCACTGCTTCACCACGGGTCAGCCCCTGGTCATAGATTTCAGATTACAAATACAAAATGGATATTATTTTCCTAATCCTATGTATATTTACATATGGGACCATATTTACACAGATGACCAATATTGATCAGAACAAAACCTGTCAAACGGGATCAGTGTGTCTGTGGAGATGAGTGTGACGGGTCTCTTTATTTTTATAGCACACGGGGATGGCTGCATACAGAATAAGGTCTCAGCACATCTGTGCCGGAGGAATTCTTAATGTCCTAACTCTGGCGTTCATGCTTTCTGTCATTTGAAAATTGCTTTTGTAATTGCCCAAATCTCTGGGCCCATTTGTTCCTAAACAACAGAAAGAACGGTGAAGGAAGTTAAATAGAAAATTAAGCAAGAGGCAAAACAACCGCCTCTATCTAGGCAACCTTGATTCAGAACAAACGATTTGAGTGTAAGCAGGCGTCGCGTGTCTTTCTTTCCCAGTACAGCGTTCCTTGGCTTCGTACACTCTGCTCAGCTCTAACAAAAGGAGATTGGTGAGGGGATAATTAGATCTTCTTTTTTAAGGTGACCTAGAAAGAGTGTTCCTAAAACCATTTGCATCTTCCCAACAAATGAAATATAAATATAAATGTTTCATGCAGCCATCAAACATTGATAATAAAGGTTTGAATATTTATTGTTACCTTTGGCCAGCGCCTCAGTTCAATCTCCAGCAGGAGAGGCACTGCAGGAAGAGGATGGCCTATGGGTACTGGTGATTGGGAGGGAGTCCACGTTACCATGTCCCTGTGGAAAATGGGCCTGGGCCCAGCCAGCATCCTTAATCTCCTTACCGCCACCCTCTTCTACTCCCATTTGTAATCAGCTTTCTCTTCAATTCTAATAGATTCTCCTTCTCTATTCACAGAAAGCTCTTGGCTTCTTCACAATCAGGGATATTTAAATGACCCGGCATTAGGCTGTGGAGGGGATTTTGCTTTTCCTCCCTTGTGCTCTAGGGGACTTCGTTGTGCCAACCTTAGTAAGGACTCCAGGCAAAGTGTCCTTCTGCGAACATCAAAGTATTTGAGACTAGTTATCTCGACACCTTATGAATGTGCAGTTCAAGAGTGATCTGTGCCTCTCTCCACCCGCCTGCAGCTGAAACAAGGAGGACTGGCTCGGAAGGTCTCAGCCCGCCGTGAGGCAGCCTGCAGGCTGGGTCTTATGAGCTCCTGGAGGTGGGGTGCTTCCGTGGAGCTGAGCACAGTCCTGCAGCGCTGGGCTTTGGAAGCAATCACTCGCCCCTGCAAAAACCTTAGGAGCTTGGTGCAATCGGTATCCTGATTAGATTAGATTATCCCAGTATTAGAGATGGTCAAACTGAGGTCAAAAGACTCAGGAAGCCAGCTCATAGATTACCTACCATGAAGGACCGAGCCAGGCCTTGAACCCAGAAGCAGAGAAGTACTATGCTATGCCATCTTGGGCACCTAAGACAAAACCCAGGAGCAAACCCTGGGCATTGGCCCCTGGGACGTGCTTTACTTTTGCTGCTGTTCTGTCAGCACCTACTGGGCACCAGTTTGTGGCAGAGTTGTGTCTCTGGCTCACCACCCATCTCTACCCTAAGCAGGGAAGTGGACTCTCGCTGGGCACTTCCTCATTGGGGCAGGCAGAGAGACTCAGTATCTTCCCCCTCCAGGCCTCTTGGCCCTTTCTGGTGATTCGTGTTCTTTTCAGCAATCTTTCCCATTCAAGTTGGATTTCCAAGCAATCATCACGCCTCTCAATGCCTTCTTCATCCAAGGGAGGAAGGAATCTTTTCCTATTCTCTGCCAATCCCAGCCGCCATCTTTCTCTCTGTTCTGTAGAGTAGGGGAGTCTCCCACTACATCATTCTCACCTCTTATTAAAATTATTTCCATTCAGACCTTCTTTCCTCAACTTCTTTGTGAAAGAACTGTCTCTGTTCTCCTCTGTTCAATAATAACCCATCCCAGTCACTCACCGGGAACTACATTTCCAACCATATTCTGAACTACAACACTCAACTCTCTGAACTACTGCCTCAATTTATTTTCACACACTATTTCCCTTGAAAGCAATGCTTACTGTCCACTGACACTGGTGGAAGTGCAAAGGAGTATATAGTGTTTTGTGATCTCTTCTGTTACCATGGACGGTGTTTGATGTGGGGAGAAAAAGAGCTGTCACTATGACATTGACACTACGTTTTGATTGGCTGAGGGTAAACCATAGGGAGGGACTCATCAAGAGGGAAAATGTGGGCAAACTCCTCCTTGCTAGGGGGCCTTCAAGACTGGAGAGCCATAGCCACGAAGGAGAGAGGGAGGGGAAATGGAGGGAGGGAGGGAGGGAGGGAAGGGAGGGAGGGAGGGAGGGAAGGGAGGGAAGGGAGGGAGGGAGGAAGGGAGGAAGGAAGGAAGGAAGGAAGGAAGGAAGGAAGGAAGGAAGGGTAGGAGGGAGGGAGGGAGGGAGGGAGGGAGGGAGGGAGGGAGGGAGGGAGGAAAAGAAAGACCCATTTTCATAAATATAAAACATTCTCAAACTCAATCTTCTGGTTCTCCTCTTTCTGGTGAAGAAATTCACAGTGATTCATTGTCTGCCTTCCAACCACTAAGGCTGCCAGTCATACCTCAGGCTGCTGCTTTTTATTGTCTTATTTTATTAGTATATATTATGTATAAACTGATACATCTAATTATGATATTTTCGTGCCCCCATATAAATGTATTTCATCATATCCCTTTTTGCCCCTTCTCCCCTTCCCTTTGTATTCATCTCCAAATAGTTCTCCTACTTTCATGTCTTAAAAAAATCTAGATTCCTGGGGCTGGGAAGGTGGCTCAGTGGTAGAGTGTTTGCCTTGCAAGCATGAAGCCCTGGGTTCAATTCCTCAGCACCACATAAGCAGAAAAAGCTGGAAATGGCACTGTGGCTCAAGTGGTAGAGAGCTAGCTTTGAGCTGAAGAGCTGAGGGACAGTGCCCAGACCCAGAGTTCAGGCCCCACAACCAACAAAAAAAAAATCTAGATTCTGCCTATGAGAAAAAACCCTCGATATTTATCTTTCTGAGTCTATGCTTGCTTTATTTAACATGAAGCTCTTCTGTTCATTTTCCTGCAAATGACATAATTTCATTCTCGCTTATGACTGAATACTCCATCATATATATATATATATATATATATATATATATATACATATATATCACATTTTATTTCTTCATTTTGATTCTATAACTTGGCCATGGGGAAAGTACCACAAACAGCATGAGTGTGAATGTCTCGATGGTTGCTGGTGCTGATTCTTTCAGACATGTGCACGTGGACCACAGAGTGGTTCTATTTTACTTTTCCAAGAAGCCCCCATTCTGGTTTCCGTAGTGGATGCACTAATTCTCATTCCCAGCAACAGGTTCCAGGTTCTCCCCATCGACGTGTACACCAGCGTCCTCAGCAGCAAGCGTCCTTTGCTTTCTTGATGATTGTCATGATTAGGGGAGAATCTCACCCATACTTTGGATGTGTATTTCCCTGATGGCTAAGGACGATAAACAGCTTTTTGTTTCTTTCTATTTATTCCTATTGGTGCTTCTCTGGGGAACTGTCCAGTTCATTTGATCATTCACTGATGAGATTATTCCCTTGTTTTGGTGCTTAGTTGTTGTTTTGTTTAGTTCTTCATATATTCTGAGTATTAACCTCCAGTCAACACATAGCAGTTGGCTACCACTTTGCTCCTTTCCTCAGTCGACCCCTTTCCCTTGGGTGTGACCAGCCTGCCAGCCACCTGCTTGGGATAACACTTGAAGGTCTTGGGACACAGACAAAACAATCAACTGATTTCATAGTTTGAAAACAACTCCTCGGTATTTTCTAGACACAAAGCAGGAGTTTAGATTTCTCGTCTTCTTTTCCCTCTCAGCACCCACGTGTACTGGTAGGATGTTGCAAAGGAAAAGTGTGAAAGAGCTACACAGATGCATAATAAGAACTGACCAACATGCAAATAACATTCCGTTTCGCTTCCTTCCTTTACTATGAGGATCACTTTTTTAATTGCATCAATCAAAAATTGCTAAGAGGTTCGCTTTGAGTTATATTGGGTTACATGGCTTCCTGCTTAGCCAATCAACACCACACAGGTCGAGCAAGGAATGAGCCCCTGGCTCCTCCCTTGAGATTTCATCAAAGAGGCCACCGAGACACTTCCAGGCCGGTGTGTGGTGGCCTGAACTGCATCTGTCACTGGTAACCATCAGCACCGGTCCCCACCCCCCTGCTAAGGGTGCACATAAACACTGGCTTACCTCCCTTAATTTCCAAGGGAGGGGGGAAACACATGAAGGGCATAAATCATTAACTTTCTAACACCAATGTCTTTGATTCACATCTTGAAAAGAACCCACTGGACAGAGAGAAGTCCTTGTGTTCTGCTACAAAGTACGAGGAGGACTCTAACTAGCAACAAGGCTTTGTATATTTGGAAAAAAATATCTAGAAGGAAAGATTCTCTATGTTTTCATCACAAAGATATGCTAAATGCTTAGGATGCTGGCAATGAGAATTCTGATTTGGACACTACATAAGGTAGACACTTATACTAAAACATCACACAATACCCCCTATAAGTACATACAACTTTTATGTGCGCATTAATAAATAATTTTTTGAAAACTGTAAAACCATGACACTATCTATATGAAAGAGTTTGTGATCTAAAATAGGACGTAGCCAACTCTGTACTTTATCTTTGTATTTTCTTCCATTTCTTGGAGGTCATCTGTGTTGTACTATAAACCTACTAAAGATTTAACTATATTTACTTTACTTGTATTTTCAGATTTAGTATGGGGTGTGTGCGTGCACACGCACATACGCATGCCAGATCTAAGGCCTAAACTCAAGCCCTGGGCACTGTCCCTGAGTTCTTTTGCTCAAGGCTTCCATTCTACCACTTGAGCCACAGCTCCACTTCTGGCTTTTTGGTAGTTAGTTGGATATGAGTCCTACAGGACTTTCCTGCCCAGACTGACTTTGAACTGCAATCCTCAGATCTCAGCCTCCTGAGTAGCTAGGAGTACAGGCATGAGCCATCAGTGCCTCACTCAGATTTAATATTAAGGAAAAAACTCACCTGTGATCCTAGCTACTCAGGAGGCTGAGATATGAGGATGATGGTTCAAAGCCAGCCTGGGCAGGAAACTCCGTGAGACTCTTATCTCCAATAAACCACTCAGAACACCGGAAGTGGTGCTGTGACTCAAGTGGTAGAGCGCTAGCCTTGAGCTGAAGAGCTGAGGGACAGCATCCAGACCCAGAGTTCAAGCCCCATGACCAACAAAAAAGAAAAGAAAAAAACCTTGAAGTAGTAATTGGATTTGCAGCATTTTAGTTATCTTACAGTTTGTTTCTTTGGCAGAAAATACTTTTAGATACACTTAAGAAATTTCTTTCTTTTTAATGATCAAAAGCATTTCAACATAAATGCACATTTCCTGACTTGAAATGGGATTATTTTCCTTGAGTTGAAGAGAAATGATCTCTTTCTAGATGATAGGTAATTGTCTAGGTTTTTTTCACTCATAAAAAATTCACATGTTAATAAGAGAAGAAAGCATCACTAAAATTATGTATGGACATTTTCTGAATTATGAACTCTTATGATTCATTTCTCAAAATTTTTCAAATTTAGAATCATTTAACTTATACCTTAAAATTTTTTGCCAGAAGCTGGGTGCCAGTGGCTCAAACCTGTAATCCTAGCTACTCAGGAGGCTGAGATCTGAGGATTGCAGTTTAAAGCCAGTCTGGGCAGGAAAGGCCATGAAACTCTTATCTCTAACAAAACTACCAGAAAACCAGAAGTGGCACTGTGGCTCAAGTGATAGAGCACTAGCCTTGAGCTGAAGAGCTGAGGGACAGCGCCCAGGCCCAAATTCAAGCTCCATGCCCGACAAAAAAGAAAAAGAAAAGATGCCAGAGTCAAAAATATTAACAGAGGGGCTGGGAAGGTGGCTCAGTGGTAGAGTGCTTGCCTTGCATGCATGAGGCCCTGGGGTTCAATTCCTCAGCACCACATAAGCAGAAAAAACTGGAAGTGGCGCTATAGCTCAAGTGGTAGAGTACTAACCTTGAGCTGAAGAGCTGAGGGACAGCGCCCAGGTCCAGAGTTCAGGCCTCACAACCGACAAATATGTATGTGTAAATACATATATTATATATAATAATATCATACAATTATCTGTGACACAAGAATATAATTTCTTTAACATTAGTCCTGGAAGGTTAAGACATTTCTCTTCCATCTCCACCCAAGAGTAGTTTTACTATTCAGAACTTTTTACAAATATGTCCTCTGTATAAATATAACTCTTAAGATACTGTGAGTTGTGGGGAAGACAAGAGTTGCACAAACTATCCAGTTTTTCAATCAATATATTGAAGCTCTCAGAGTTTTCCATGCCTGGGTTCACTTCAGGGAGACCCAGAGCACAAACCATCTCTAGTGTACGAGCAAATAGACAAAACAACAGAAGTTTAGCCATTGGACACTAATTAAAGAATAATAGGAAAACTTTTATGTAGGTTAAAAAAAATCTTCTGGGACTACTTGCTTTTTAATGGACAGTAACAGGCTTGGAAGCAACCCTTAGAGGTTCTACGCAGAGGTCGTTTACCTCCTGAAAGTTTACTCTCATTTTTATTTATGATCCAATCACAGTCACTCATTCGTTCATTCAACACACAATTTTTTTTTCACTTCTGCTATGTGCCAGGTGCAGGATGCACAAAAAGAAAAATTGCAACCCTGGCTTCACCGAGTTTATGGTTAGGAAACATTACCAACAGAGAAAGCAAACACCTGGACATGTCAGAAAAGGGTCAGGGTATGCGTCCGTTCATTGAGTGGAGGAAGGGCCATCCACAGATGGTCCTATTGTCACTCAGGAGCCATAGAGTGAACATCTGGGTGTGAGATGCCCTGCTCAGCCCCAGAATGACAGAGATGGAGGAGGAGGAGGAGGAGGAGGAGAAGGGGGAGGAGGGGGAGGAGGAGGGGGAGGAGGAGGGGGAGGAGGAGGAGGAGGGGAAGGAAAGGGGGAGGAGGAGGGGGAGGAGGAGGAGGAGGCGGGGAAGGGGAGGGGGAAGAGAGGGAGGAGGGGGAAGAGGAGGGGGAGGAGGGGGAAATGGAGGGGGAGGAGGAGGAAGAGGAGGAGGAGGGGGAGGAGGGGAAGGAGGAGGAGGAAGGGGAGGAGGGGGAAGAGGAGGAGGAGTAGGGGGAGGAGGAGGAGGGGGAAGAGGAGGGGAGGGGGAGGAGAAGGGGAAGGAGACGGAAGAGGGGGAGGAGGAGGGGGAGGAGGAGGGGGAGGAGGAGGAGGAGGAGGAGGGGGAAGAGGAGGAGGAGGGGAAGGGGAGGCGGAGGAGAGGGAGGAGGGGAAGGGGAGGGGGAGGAGAGGGAGGAGGGGGAAGAGGAGGGGAAGGGGGAGAAGGGGGAGGAGGAGGAGGGGGAGGAGGGGGAAGAGGAAGAGGAGAGGGAAGAGGAGGGGGAGGAGGGGGAGGAGGAGGAGAGGAGGGGGAGGAGGAGAGGAAAGACCCACACAGAGAGGTAGAGCTGCTATGGAAGCACAGAGAAGGATCTCTGGCTCATGAGGGAGTGACACACACTAAGATCTCACAAAGAGACGTGGCACGGGGAAGAGACCACATCCATTGCTGCCACTAGTGGCTCATGCCTGTAATCCTAGCCGAGATCTGAAGCCAGCTAGGGCAGGAAAATCCATGAGACGCTAATCTCCAATTAAACGCCAAAAAGCTGCAAGTGGAGCCATGGCTCAAGTGGTAGGGTCATAGTCTTGAGGGAAAAAAAAAAATCAGAGAGTGCCCAGACCCTGAGTTCAAACTCTAAGACTGGCACAAAAAGAAAAAAAGAAAAGAAACATGCAGAAGAATGCTGTGACATCATGGGATAATTGATCCAGTGCCTTCCACTTCCATCCCAGTACCAAGAAGAATCTAAATTGTAAACTCGCATGGTCTCAGCAAGTTAGGAGAAAACATTCAGAACTATTGAGTCTTTGTGTAGGCTTTCTATTTCCTGATATTTCACAAAACTTCACCACGTAGAGATTCTTAGTAAAAGCATATCTGCTGTGCCATACTGGCAAAGCCTGCCCTGGGTACCCCTGAACCCCAAATTTCCATGCTATAATTGCCCCCTATCTTATCTGGGATCTTTCCCCTCCATGTTGGAAAACAAGTGCTTGGCTCTTTCATTAATTCTAGGTGTGGAAAGCCAGCAGACCTTTACACATCACACACATCATTCCCTGAAATGTGTTGGTTCACTTCCCATTCCATGCTACCAAAATGGAGGTCAGAAACTCAGAATTCCATAGCACAGCTGTGAGAAGACTTCTGTGGAAGTTTAGAACTTCTGTGCGGTTCTTCTCAGAGTTCCTTGCAGGCTGATTAGCACTTGGACTGCACAACACAGAATGGGAGGTGGTGGAGAAAATTTCACATTGTACATGTCCACTTTTGTGAAGAACTAAAATCAGTTCGGAAATATGAAGCAATGTAACAAGGGAGAAAGGCACGTGTTTAAATAGCTGATCTGAGGCAGAGTATGGAGAGCATTTTAATGAGAATAAAATTGTAGAACTTCAGAAAAGAGACAAAGTCCCTCTGGAGATGTTCCAATTCAGCTATAAATCTGCCAAATATGGGGCTGGGAAGGTGGCTCAGTGGTAGAGCGCTTGCCTTGCATGCTCGAGGCCCTGGGTTCGATTCCTCAGCACCACATAAGCAAAAAGAAAAAAGCCGGAAAGTGGCGCTATGGCTCAAGTGGTAGAGCGCTAGCCTTGAGCTGAAGAGCTGAGGGACAGCGTCCAGGCCCAGAGTTCAGGCCCCACGACCGGACCCAAAAATAAAATAAAATAAAATAAAATAAATCTGCCAAATATGGAGCTACATAATAAGCTAAGATGACAAGTGTTCAAAATTACACCGCTGAAATAATAATAAAAATAATAAGTTCTCTCTTTCTCACTCTCCCTCTGTCTCTCTGTCATGATTTAGTTTTCTTTTCTTTTTTTTCTCGTTGCTCATGGGGCTTGAACTTGGGGTCCAGGCACTGTCCCTGAGCTTTTCTGCTCTAGGCTAGCGCTCTATCACTTTGAGCCACAGCTCCACTTCCTCGCTCACGATTTAAAAATAACTTCCAAGTTTTACAGAGGCTTAAGACACTCTTCATAACCAGTGATGCCATTAAGCATCATTGAACTACACCCATACGATGTAGCCTTTGACAGAATATCCTAGCTGACAGAATATTCCTAGGTCTTGTATTCCTTATTATTGAGACTCATATTCAAATGGTGGAGATGCAATTAGGCTTTTTCCTTATTCTTTCATGTGAAATGACTTTCCTTCAGGAATGTAGAATAGGACTTAACCCCAAAACAAGTTCAAAAATTCCTGACTTTGGAACAAAACAGAAATAGACAAGAAGCAAGAACTCTGTGAGAACGTTATGTGATGATTGGAGAACAGACTGTTGTTATTTGGGGCTTCTATGACTAGAGACTTCTAGGCACGGGAGTGGCCATGGCTAGCGTTTGTTCAGAGAAAGATGGGGGCTGGGACGCCGGCACACCGGCGCGGATCACAAACCTCACCTGCGGGAGAGCAGCACCGAGAAGCACAAGCCTGCGGCCCTCCTAACGCAGCCCCCATGGAGTCTGGGCATATAGGTGGCAGAACCAGAACACGGGGCCACCAACCGTGTGGACACTACCCTCCCATGGGAAATGCTTGGTCACAGATCCTTCCTCTCCCAACATAAGATTCCTCTGCATCAGGAAATTCCCACTCTGGATGGGATGTTTTGTGAGAGACATGATCTTGTGTGTTGTAGGATGTTTAGTAACGGTGCTGGCCTCTATCCCCAGAGACTTGTAACCATCACAACCATCTGTTCCCCAGGGAGTGGGCTGGGGACTTCCCAGGAGAAACACTGCTCTAATGTATTGTGACCACGGGGCATGATGTCACTCGACTTAATAGCGATCAGTGCGTTCTGAGGAAGGACTTCAATGGATTTTTTTTTAATGTACCAGGTACCAGGCAAAGTACTGGAGAAACAGCGAGAGAGACTAGGTTCTGAAGGAGTTTATAACCCAGTGGCAGATACAGAACTGTGAACAGATAGTCACAACGCATTGTGCAAAGTGTTCAGTCTTTTCACAAAAACAAAATGCACAGGTAACAAAAGAGAGAGTGCTGAGTTGACAGGAGAAAGCAAGAGTCAGAGAGAGGGTGGCGCTTCAGTTGAGTGGTCAGAGCTGTGTGGACACCTGAGTTGAAGGGAGGGGCCACACACTCCAACGCCAAGAGGTGCAGGGAACAAGCAAGTTTGGGGTTGGAGGATGGAAGGATGTCACAGCAAAGCTCTATTACAAGCCCTGGAGAATTCACTTGGCTTTCATTTTCTTACTTCAATACTTTTGAAATAATCCTTAAAAAAAAACAAAAACAAAATAACTGCCAGGCACTGGTGGCTCACACCTTTAATCCTAACTACTCAGGATGCTGAGATCTGAGGATCACAGTTCAGAGACAGGTAAGAAAGCCCATGAGTCTCTTATCTTCAATAAACTACTTTTAAAAAACAAAACTAGAACTGTGGTTAAAGTACTATAAAGTATAAAAGCTCAGGGGCAGCACTCAAGCCCTGAGCTCAAGCCCCAGGACTAACCAGTACATACACACACACAAACTAATAATGGTCCAGGATATACTGAGACATCTCTTTGTGTTTTGCTCACTGATGAGTCCTGTGTTATTTCTTCTTGCATAAAACTAGCACCCAACAGGAAATGAAAACTTTCCCAAAAGTAAAGCAACTGCTATTACCTGGAAGAGGGGGCGTGGAGTGGGGGCAAAGGATGAGAAATGGTCTCCCTCCCCACCCTCGTTCCCACGTATGGCCAAGAGTTCTTAAATTGACCTCATAGGAGGCCTTTAAAAAGGGTTTCTGTCCGGCTCACCTCCGAGTCAATACCTCGGGGCCTCAGAGCCTCCTCTCCTGTTACAGGGTAACCCCTCAGTGAGACTAATTAGATTATTTTCAAAAAGAAAAAACAACGCACAGGCTATTGATCTGAGAATTGAAAATAGTATCGATGTACAGTAGTCAGTGATACGTGAGTGAGAATTAATTAGAATTTTTAAGTATGAAACGTCTATAATTTTTACTGCTATCAGACTTGCAATTTAAAGAGATGTAAAACCTCTTATAAAACCTAGGCCTTCAAAGTCTAATGTATTATGCAATCGTTTTGTCAAATGCCTTAAAATATAGATTGGAGGTGTTAACTGTATTGAAATGTTGTTATATCTTCCTAAAAGACTACAGATTTATTTGAAAGTTTATCATTAGCATCTCCTAGAGCACCGAGGTTGATTCCATCCTTACTGCACCTACACTTATCATGCGTTCATTCATACACTCATCATTCATTCATTCATACACGCCTCATTCATTCATTCACCCTTCATAGCTTCATTATTCATTCATAGAGACATATCATTCATTCATCACATCATTCATTCATACACTCATCATTCATTTATTCATTCACTCATCATTCACTCATTCAGCACATGTTCACAAAAAACTAGTGATCAAAGAGTGTGTACAAATATATGATGTTTCTCAGTTAACAATGTTGAAAGTAAAGGAGCTGAGAATATAAGGTGCTTTGTCTAAGGAACAGGCCCTGGGTGCTTTACCTGCATATCTTGTTTAATTCCCACCCCCCTCGGAGAAAGATAACAGAACACACCCCCTTTTTCAAGTGAGCAACTAACAAATTAAGTAACTTAACCAAGAATTCATAGCTGAAAGGGATGACCCTGAAACAGGCCAGCCTAGCCTCTTCCCTCTTGTTCTAAAGAATTAAGACGCTTGATTTCCGTGCTGGATTGTACACCCCCGCTTCCTGTCTGGTCCCCTCCGATCACCAGCACATAAAACACCATCCTGCTCTTCCAGGTTCTCAGCCTTGTAATATTCCCCTTCTCCCTGCCAGAGATCCCGACTGTCCTCACCGGACTCGGGACGGAAGGGTCACCCTCTCCCCTGCTGGTCTGTCCTCCACAGCCACTTCTGTTTGTCTCTTGTGACTTTATCCTTTCATCCTTCATAACTGCAAGGTCACCCATCACTTGGCCCGAGACGCTCTTGTCTAAAACCTTCCCTGCCTTGGATTTGGACGTGTTGTGGTTCTCAAATGCACATCTTCCAGGCAGACTCCTCTTAGCTCTGGATTCATACTTCGACCGCCCGACCAGGGAGCCCAGTCACATGAAGGCATACGGCTGTTTCTTTTTAAGAGGATGCAAACAGAAGTGAAGTGCATCCTGCATCCCTTCCCGTCATTCCCAAGTCACACTCCCTCCTCCAGGAGCACCCAAGGGTGAGAAGCAAAACCTCCTGTGGGAAGCGCCCTGTGAAGCACGGGGCAGGTAATGCTGCCTGCCGGGCCCTGGCCTTTGGTAGAACACTAGCACTATTCCAGCCAGGAGCCGGTGGCTCACACCTGTGATCCCAGACACTCAGGAGGCTGAGGCCTGAGGACAGAGATTCCAAGCCAGCCTGGACAGGAAGGTCTGTGAGACTCTTATCTCCAATGAACCACCAGAAAACTGGAAGTGGCGCTGTGGCTCAACGCGGTACAGCACTAGCCTTGAGCAAAAGAGCTCAGGGACAGTGCCCAGGCTCTGAGTTCAAGCCCCATAACTGGCAAGGAAATAAGTAAATAAATTTCTTAAGCTGGAATATATATTTTTTATTTAGTTGCCAATTTGCCTCCTAATCATCTGCATAAGAAAAAAAATAGTTTCCTTCTAAGTCTACAGTGGTCAGCCTTCCTTAGATGGGCAAACAGCATCTTCCTTTACCTCCTAACTAAGACCAGAAAGCTGAGCGCAAGTATAGATTCCTCCTTCTCCCTCGATCTTCAGTAAACCAGTAACTTCTGGCTCCAAACTATCACCCTGTGATGAGCAGCTCGCTAATATGTGATGTCATTTTCTATTATCTTTCATATCTCTAAGAGAAATGCGTTAGAAATAGAGAGCTAATCCACACTACACCTCATTAAAAGGATTCAGAAAGTCTTCAGGAAGGAGGTTTGCACGGGAGGAAGGTAGGATGGCAATGGCACCGGCACAGGGGAAAGCATGCAAGAGGAGGAGCAACAGTGCAAAGAACAAGAAGCAGAATGAGGGGCGTTGGGTCCCGGGTGCTCCCCTGGGTGAAGTCTTACCGGTGTAACAGGCTGTTGCTAAAGGTAACTGGAGCCGACATATGTTCGCCTGCCTTACAATGACCAATGCCCAACCAATCTACAAAAAGAACAAAGAATAACTTCTCAATGTGTAAATAAGATCCTGCTCAGAGTACGTCATGATCATTCCCCTTGATACTAGTAATATAATTAATAAAGAGAAAGCAGAGCTAATGCCTATCAGGTTAATGACTGGTTTGGGATGGCAGTGAACTTCTCAGTAGATTAAAATTTAGTGGTGAGAGAGAGATGAGAAGAGAGGAGGGAAGAGAGAAAGACGGGGAAAGTGTGCGTGTGTGTTAATATTCTCTATAGGCAAATTACATCGCATATCACAAATTTGTTAATGGTTACTCTACTTGTGTGTGTGTGTGTGTGTGTGTGTGTGTGTGTGTGTGAGTGTGTGTGTGCTGGTCCTAGAACTTGAACTCAATGCCCAGTGCTGTCCTTGAGCTTTTTTGCTCAAGGCTAGTGCTCTACCACTTGAGCCACAGCGCCACTTCCAGCTTTTTGGTGGTTTATTGGAGATAAGAGTCTCATAGAATTTTCTGCCTGGGCTGGATTCAAACCATGATCCTCAGATGTCAGCCTCCTGACTAGCTACAAGCACCTAGTTGCTTGATTTTTTTTTAATTGAGAAATAAATGGTGAAAGGAAAGTCAGTTCACTTCTGGTTTTAAATTTTGAAAGTGAGATTAAAAGTAAGATTAAAAGCAATGTTCTCTTTTCTTCCTCCAAGATGGCTTGCTATCATCTGAGCTTTCTAAACGTGAAATGTAACTCCCACAGAAAATCACCACGCCAATCACTTTCAACGCTACCAGCCTGTAAACCCCACAGAGGAGAAGAAAGACACAAAAAACTCCTTGAGGAATCTTTGATGTTCTGACTCCAGCACTGATGCAGTGAACACTTAACACAGCTCTTCAGAGAGGGCTTGAAAAGGGACACGGTAGCGAGCCGATGATCTGGTGCTGAGGGCAAGCCCACCGCAAGGCTACCGTGCAATCCAGCTTCTGCCTGTACACTACTACACACACAGGCCTTTTAGAGACAGAAACATAGCTAGAGAAGCAAGTATTTTCTGGGATACAGGGAATATCACAAAGCCAGGTAGCAAGCGACAAAAGGTGCGGTCCCCATGCAAGCTGAGAAATGACTCCTCCAGGCCTCGGAGAGCGGCTCCTGGGGTAGCGGAGCCTGTGTAGCAAGCTCACAGTTGTGAGTTCAAACCCCAAGACCAAAACTAGAAAGGGAGGAAGGAAGGGAGGGAGGGAGGGAGAGACAGCGAGAGAGGGAGAAAGAGGGAGAGGAAGAGAGAGAGAGAGAATGACCCTTCTTGAATTTTCCAAGAAAATAAATGATTTCTGAGCTTCTCTTGTGAAGAAATCCATAAGCCAGGTGCTGACCTCCGAGCTCCAAACAGTATTACAGAGATTAGAAAAAAATAGTGTGGGGGAGATACTTTAAGCTTCTTTAAAAAAGGTGGGGGGGGGAGAAAAGGCTGTGTAAATGCATGTTATAGAATTGATTATATTGGCAAAGCAAGATTGCAAGCACTCGTGGTGAATTTTAAAGGGAAACTCCAAACTGAGTTTTTCAGGCCAAAGAGCCTTTTCCTAAATCCAACAAAGATTATTTCAACCCTCCACTCAATGGCTTCTGAGTTCTCTATTGGCTTATTAACTATAAGTAACCCATTTCCCACCAGGCGCCAGTGGTTCACAGCCACAGTCCCAGCTACTCATGAGGCTGAGATCAGAGGATCGTGATTCGAAGCCAGCCTGGGCAAGAAATTCCATGAGACTCATCTCCAACAAACTACTCAGAAAAAGCTGGAAATGGTACTGCAGGTCAAGTGGAAGGTCATTAGCCTTGAGCACAAAGAGGCTCAAGGACAGCGCCCAGGCCCCGTGTTCAAGCCCCTGGACCAGCAAAGGAGGAAGAGGAAGAGGAGGAGAAGGAGGAGAGGGAGGAGGGAGGGAAGCAGGCAGGCAGGCTAGAAAAACAATGGCTGCTTTGGCTAGACATGGGAGCAGGAAAAGTAGCAAGCTGGCACAGAGGGTCCCTTTGGAAAAATAAAACATGATAAAATACAATCACAAGCATAGTCCTGTAATATGGTACTAAAAAGAATAGAACTAAAAGAAGCCAACCTGTGTTATTAAAAAATAAAGGTTAGCAAGACCTTATATCAATAAACAAGCTGGGTATAGTGGATCCTAACTGTAACCCCAGCTACTTGATAGACAAAGTTCCAGAGGATTGAAGTTTGAAGCTATCCGAGGAAAAGTCAAATGTAGTGAGACTCCATCTCAACAAATCAGCCAGACGTTGGCAGTTTATGCCTGCTCCTCCAGCCGCATGGGAGCCAGAGGTAGGAAGCTCACAGCCCAATTCTCCCCCAGGCAAAAACTACATTATATATAAACTATATCTGAAAAACAATTAAACAGGAATGGAGGTATAGGTCAAGTGAGAGCATCTGCCTACAAAATGCACAAGACCCTGCATTCAAAGCTCTAGTACTGCCAGAGAAATAAAAGGGAACCGAACTGTGTACTTCCAATGGGTGATGGGGGGAGGGGGGCAGTGATGGAGCTTGAACTCAGGGCCTGGGCGCTATCCCTGAGCTCAAGGCTAGCCCTCTACCACTTGAGCCATAGCACCACTTCCGGCTTTCTCTGTTTATGTGGTACTGAGGAACTAAACCCAGGGCTTATGCATGCTAGGAAAGCGCTCTACCACTGAGCTACATTCCCATCCCATCAATGGGTGGTTTTAATTATACATGAATGCTAGAATAATAGAAATGTCTTTTAAATTATTTTTTCATTTTGTGTGTGTGTGTATGTGTGTGTGTGTGTGTGTGTGTGTGTGTGTGTGTGTGTGTGTGTGTGTGTGTGTGTGTGTGTGTGTGTGTGTGTGTTACTGGGGCTTAAACCCAGGTCTTGAGCCTCATCCCTATCTCTGCTTTAGTGTCTGATTTTCAAGTAGAGCCTCACTTTTTGTTTAGACCAACCTGGACAGTGATACTCCTATTTATGCATCTCAAGTACCTGGGATGACAGACACACACCATTTGCACCCAGCTGTTTATTTGCTGCGAACTTCTGGCTTGGGCTGAATTTGAACTATGAGCCTCCTGATCTCAGTCCCATGAGATCAGCAACTTTAATTTTTTAGTTTTTTGGAAGCACTAGGGTTTGGACTCAGGAACTCACGCTCGCTAGGCAGGTGCTGTAACACTTGATCACACACACACACACACACACACACACACACACAGAGTTCTCTGACTTGAATCCACGTTAATTTTGAAATGGAAAACTTAGAACAATTGCAAATCTAATACTCAAAGCTTAGACAAGCACTGGTTACCATTTTTCTTTCTCTCCACTGTTGACAAACATTTTGCGAAGAAGAATTTAAGAAAACTAACAAGCAGGCTTTCTCTTCCACTTTCACACAGCCAAGAAAGCCATCCCAGCACCGCTCCACGCCTGTCAGAGAGGATATTCTGCAGGTGTCTCTGCATCTTTTGTACATGTGCTCTATTAAGTTACTTTCTCCTAACACCTACATCCGGCCTTTTCTGCTTTCTTAGTAGCTTCTTTGGAACATTCAAGACCCCAAATCTACTATATTCAAGTGATGTCTTTTAAATGTGTACTTAAGATTCGATGTTAATAAATGAATTGCTGAGAGCCAGGTGCTGGTGGTCCACGCCTGTAATCCTAGCTACTCAGGAGGCTGAGATCTACGGATCACAGTTCAAAGCCAGCCCAGATAGGGAAGTCTTATTTCCAATTAACCAGCAGAAAACGGGAAGTGGTGCTGCAGCTCAAAGTGGTAGAATGCTAGCCTTGGGCAGAAAAGCTTAGGGACAGCACCCAGGCCCTGAGTTCAAGCCCTACAACCAACAAGCAAGTACATAAAGTAAACAAATAAATGAATTGCTGAGAGTCCCTTGTTAGAGCAGTATGTTTTCATATACACTCACACACACATATAGATACATGACTGACACAGTTATACTGCTTATTAATAAATATTTACAGCCTTGTCATTTGGGGGAAAGGCTCATGTTCTTCTTTGAGAAGTCAACTTTAATCCGGGCTTGCTTCCGTATATACAAAATCAGCAGCAGTAGATTGCATGCTCTACACATCCCAGCCTTGTTTTTCCCCCTCAGAATTTCCCTCTCCATTTTCCAGCCATAGTTGTACAAACACGGCCTTGTACTAAAGACGTGGAAGAGCATCCCTCGAACAAAGGTTCAAACAAACGACCCACTGCTGCAGTCCTTAGCCAATCACCCTTTACAGAAGGGTCTCGGCTTCTTCGATTCTAGACCATGCTTCCCCAAGGGTTTCTTTGCAGATCTTTGGCACTTTATGAATCCCATTTCTCAAATACCTTTGCAATTTGAGGTTGTGTCCCTACTAAGCATCTGTCCTGGAATGAGGCAGGAAGGCCCTGCTGGTGACAGCTGAGTGCAGAGGATTCTGACTCACCCGGAACAACAGGGCTGATATTGAGGCAGAGTTACAAAGACTTGTAATTTGATACAGCAGGAAAAGAAAAATGCATGGGTCTTCTCTGATTTATCTCTTACAATAGCACACAAATCGACAGTTATCTCAAAATAAATGTTTAATTTTAAAATTCCATTTCACCCAGGTGCCAATGGCTCACGCCTGTAATCCTAGCTACTCAGAAGGCTGAGAACTAAGGATCAAGGTTTGAAGCCGGCCTGAGCAAGAAAGTCTGTGATACTCTTATCTCCAGTTAACCACCAACAAATCCAGAAATGGAACTGTGGCTCAAGTGGTAGGGCACCAACCTTGAGCAAAAGAAGCTTTGGATGGCGCTAAGTTCATAGGCCCAGGACCAGCACACAAAAAAGAAAAAAATCCATTTCAGATGCACATAATCAATCAATGCCTAGCTCACTAAATGCAAGGGCGATTTTCAAATCGAGCTAAGGGTGGGAAACATGACTCATGGTAGAGTGCTCACCTAGCCTGCCTGAGGCTGACCTTCAGCAGCGCAAAACAAAAGAAGGTTTAAAAAGAAAAGAAAAGAAAAGAAATGGACATGGCACAGCATCAATACGACGCAGCATTTTTTTGTAAAATTTACGAATGTTCCACATTTGGCTACATGTTCTCAATATTTTTTTTTATTAATTAATAGAAACAAATACAAAACTTGAAAGTGAAAATGTCAATAGGGTTATTTTAATTTTTGCTACTACTGGGGCTTGAACTCAAGGCCTAGGCACTGTCCCTGAGCTTCTTTTCTTTTGCTCAAAGCTAGCGCTCTACCACTTGGGCCACAGCGCCACTTCCAGCTTTTTCTGTGTATGTGGTACTGAGGAATCGAACCCAGGGCCTCATGCATGCAAGGCAAGCGCTCTACCACTGAGCCACCTTCCCAGCCCTAAGCTTTCCTTTTTTAAGTCTTCTTTTCTTCCCCTTACTCCTTCCCTCCCTTCTTTCGTTCCTTTCCTCTCTTCTTCCCTTCCTCCCTTTTTTCCTTCCTTTAATGGTCTATAAAAAGAAGCAACTACTTTTCCTGTTGACTTAGGCAAATCCATGATTTTTAATGGAAAAGGATAATGTAAGAAAAGAACAAATGGATTTAAGACATACAACTAGGGCAGACTGTGGTAGAGAAGCGGAGGAGGAAGAAAGGAGATAAGAATGAAGATCTTTCAGTGAAGACTGCTCTGCGCAGCCCCCACCCCCACCACACTCCATGCTCCTGTTCCAGTCTCTGTCACCGGATTAGCAACATGGTGCAACAGAGGATGTGTCAACCCCCTCTGTGAAGGAATTCATGATACTAAATATGAATTCGAGGCAAGGTGCAAAGCCAGGCACCGGTGGCTTGCGATCCTAACTACTCAGGAGACTGAGATCTGAGGATCTCAGTTCAAATCCAGCCAGAAAAGTCCATGAGACTCTTCAATTAACCAGCAAAAAGTTGTAAGTAGAGCTGTGGCTCAAGCGGTAGAACATCATCTTTGAGCAAAAAAGCTAAAGGACAGCACCCAGGTCCTGGGTTTAAGCCAATACAAGTACCAAACATTAATTAATTAATTCATAAGGTGCAATAGAATTCCACTACACTGATATTCTAGAATACCATTTAAGTACTTTCAATTAAATATTAAATATTGAAAAGCAGCCATTTTAACAACCCCAAAAGAAAAGAACAAATCAGAAAATATACACTTGCTTAGCATCTGTTAAACATACTCAAAGGAATAAAACAATAACTAAACAAGCAGACATGTCATAGGCAACCAGCATGATTAGTTTTCCATTTTTAAATTCCTGATATTCACATCATAAGTTAGTAGTTATCATTTACTGATACAACTTTTGTTTTTACACATATCCTTTCTCAGACACTTTCAACTTCCTGCTTTCTTGAGCTCTGATTGTTCGAGGCAGAGAGAACTTTCCAGGAATAATCTTCTCTTCCTCCAACACAAACGGAATAAACACAAGGAAAAGTGTGCAAAAAGTTTGCAAGGGAAATAAATCTTACTCAGCTCCTGACCTATCACCGACTACCATTGTGAATGCCATGTCAGCAATCGCATGTCCGGATGTCTTACTTTATGTATTCATGAACGCAGAAGTGCCTGTTGGCCAACAAAGCACTAGAAGTAAGAAAAAAAATCACATCACAAAATCGTTCCATCCACAGTTTCTGTGGGATACTCTGCACTAATTACCCCTGCACTGCAAGGGAAAAATGTGTCCAGACAGGCTGTTGGAAGCATTTGCTGTCACTTAACACCTGACCTGCTTTCAGTCTCTCCTTATTTTTTTTTTTTTTTGGTCAGAGGAAAGGATTTGAACCCAGTACATGACACACCTTCATTCATTGGTAGATCTCTACCAACTGAGCCACATCTCCAACCCCTCTCCCTGATTACTGTCAACACAGACATAAATAGAGCAAGGGATGCTGATCTCCCACGATTCTGGAACATTTCCATCATACTGAAGTGCTCCTTTAAGAAGCATGAACCTTGCTACTGACCTTGTCACGAAAACAGCAAGTACCATGGTTAGCCATTGGTCTCAGTCAAGTGAAAAGCCATCAGGGTCCACTCATAAGGCAGATAGTATCAGTAGTATTTTTCCCCTGTTCAAGGTGCCATGTGCTATAAACATTAAGGGTGGTAAGGATAATCATAAAAACAATCCCCATGTGAATTATTTAAAGCACTAAAGAGCCAAGTTGGATGGTTAAGGAAAAGTAGCCTGGCATTATAGCTCACACCTGTAATGTGAGAGACTTGAGATCAGAAGAATTGTGGTTCAAGACCAGCCCAGATCAAAAAGTTCATCAACTGGACACCAGTGGCTCATGCCTGTAACCCTAGCTACTCAAAAGGCTGAGATCTGAGAATTGTGGCTCAAAGACAGCCCAGGCAGAAAAGTCCATGAGACTCTTATCTCTAATGAACTTCTGAAAAGTCTGGAGTGGAGCTGTGGCTCAAGTGGTAGAGTGCTAGCCTTGAGCAAAAAAAAAGCTCAGGGACAGCACCTAGGCCCCAAGTTCACGCTGGGACCCACACAAAATAAATAAATAAAAAGCTCATGAGACACTTTCTCAACCAAGACCTGGAGACGATGGTTCAAAGTTCTCAGCTACAGCAGGAAGGGGGAAATGGTAGATCATGGTCTAGGAGCATGCAGGGAGTGAGACACTATCTCAAAGTTAACCAGAGCAAAAAATGGCTGCAAGTCTGGTTAAAACACCTGCTTAGCAAGAGCGAGGCCCTGAGTTCAGACTCCGGAATCGTATGTTGCTATAATTCAGTTGTCTTAAGCAATTTTTAAACGTTCTCAATGATACAAAATTATTTCGGAATATTGACTTTAAATACAAGTAAACTTAGTAAGAGTAAGATTTTTAAGGAAAGATACATCCTGGCAGGGGGAAATAAGCATTGTAATACAATACGTGTGTGTGTGTGTGTGTGTGTGTGTGTGCGCGCGTGTGTGTGTGTGTGTGTGTGTGTGTGTGTGTGGTGGGCTTGAATTCAGGGCCTGTATGCTGAACGTTAGCGTTTTTCATTCCAGATTGGTGTTCTACCACTTAAGCCACAGCTCTACTTCTGGCTTTTTGCTGTTTAATTGGAAATAAGAGTCTCACAGACTTTCCTGCACATAATAG
This sequence comes from Dipodomys merriami, assembly GCF_024711535.1. Classification (NCBI taxonomy): domain Eukaryota; kingdom Metazoa; phylum Chordata; class Mammalia; order Rodentia; family Heteromyidae; genus Dipodomys; species Dipodomys merriami. Next base: position 14,882,893 of record NW_027204604.1, on the reverse strand, counting down.
CTTCAAACTATGACCCTCAGATCTCAGCCTCCTGAGTAGCTAGGATTACAGGCACAACAGACAATATATGTATTTTTTCATGTATTTTTCATACTTCAGTGCATTTTGCATACACTGTCCTCATGGATGGATGTCATTTCTACCTAGCCACACTAGACACATCTCCTCATCTCTTCATGACCCCACAGCCTGCGCTCACAAAGCCCTGTCAATTCTGCATCTACCACCCCTTCCCTGTGTTCTCTCTCTGCTTGGAATGGTCCGTTCCCATTTAAGGTCCTATGACCCGTTACCTAGGCGACTCCGAGATTACTTCCTTATCTGCTTCCGTTCTCACCACAGCTTTGACGGTGCCCACCTGCTTCTCAGAGCAGTTGTACTCCTCTTCCTCCCCACACCCCATCCTCATCAGCAATGAGACCTGCTGGCTCTCCTCTCCAAAGCAGATCCTGCTTCTACCTGCGTTTCCACCTGACACCGGTGGCTCTTTTTGTCCAAGCCACCATCATGGGTCCTTTGGCCTGTCTTATTCTCACTTTTAATTCCTGATCTTTTTTCATCCACAGCATGGCTGTCTTCTGGTCCTCTCTGAATTCCTGGCTCTTCGTCCACAGCAACCTCTCATCATTTCACTCTGTAGCGAGGGAGGTGATGTGTGGCTCGAGGAACCTCACGGGAGCAGAAGTAGAAATCATTGTCTCCAACAGGAAACATGGTCCCCCAAACCCCCATTGCCTCTCCTGTGGACTGTCATATCCACCTGTCGCACTCGGTGTCACACTTGGTCACGACTTCACAGATGGTCAAACACTTCCCCATACACCCACATGTAGTCCTATATGCACACACATGTACATACACACACACACACACACACACACACACACACACACACACCATAAAAACAGGAATCTCATTTATCTGGCTTACTTCCGTATCTCCAGGACCTGGGACAATGCCCGTAGCATTGTAAAGATCAGAAACTTCCCCCATGAACACCCTCCCCAGTTCCTGTTCCGCATCCTCTCTCCCCTTTGCCTTATTAAGGCCTGTCTTTCAGTCCCACTTCCTGCCTTCCTGCCTGCTGGGTGTAGTCGACATTCCTTTCACAAACGTGCTCAGAGGTGACATGTGCCCGTTTCCTTCGCAGGCCTCACTCTGGCTGGTGGCTGTCCCTTATCTCTTGCTCACCCTACTCAAGAACAGGATGTATACATCTTTTGCTCCCCATGGTTTTCCAATAAAATGTTTGACACACACTCGATCAACAGTCTTTTAAGTAAATAAAAGAGCAAACACACATAGCTAACCTTGTGAGAGCTCGTTCGTATGCAGTGCGTGGTAACTTTGGGGAAAGTATTCGGCCTTAGACCCACCAGTCTCTTGCAGATTTAGAACCACTCGTTCCACTCCAGCTGATGAGTGTCAGTTATTTGAATGGAACTGGGTGCTGCCAGGGAAGTGAAAAGGTCAGAGGTTGGTCACTGTCAGAGGGGCTTCGGCCATCAGGAGGCGCTCTGCCTTAAAAAAAAAAAAGTCCCCCCAAAGCTTACATTTGCATTCTTGAACTTTGCAACTTGAATGAAAGAAGAGATAGGATGAAAGAGGCAATAGCTGGTGTGTTTGCCTGAAGCTCTGAATAACCTATCAGATGCCCCTGACAGAGAAGAGGGAAATTCTCCCAGAGCACAAGGAAGGATGGAGGCAGGAGAGGATGCAGGGCAGGGCAGCAGCCTGCAGCCTCCTTCACCGACAGTCCTGACCAAAGCCAACCTTCATCAGTCATTGCTGAAGAGAATGCACACTTACATAGAAAGGAGAAAAACCCTCATGGGAGTGGGGGGTGGGGGGGGCAGAAGATGTTTTCTTCCCATCAATTAATTCATCTTGATGCTGTTGATTATAATGCAAATGTGCATTATAATTAGATGTGATGCTTTGCCAAAGCCCCATGTGGAACAGTGCGGGATCCTGCCCCCTCGGAAGGGCTGTAGCCTGGTGGGCATCTGAATCTCATCTTTTTCCTCTCCAGGATAGGCTACAGACACTTAGCAGATTTCTATGAATGCTGGTGGTGATCCATGGGCCAGTAAGTGATGGAGATGTGCAGGGGGCGGGGCTAGGAAGGGATCTAGGCCAATAGCATGTGCCATCCAGACCCCACTCAGCGCTGTTCCTCCTGTGTTCTCCTCTCTCCGCGCTAACTGCAAAGTACTGCTTCTATTCACAAGCAGGTGTAGCCAGCATTTGCACTTGGTCATGTTCATGCAGACCCAGCGATTGACCTTTCTATGCTTTGAACGTGTCCAGCAGGGGTCAAGCACAAGGATAGTTCTCCTGGGGCCCCTGAGCTCTCCTCTGGTTGTTAGAACAGCGACCTGTGATCGCTTGGCAGTGGGGCCTCTCCCTTTCACAGTTGTTCCAGCATCCCGAGGTCTTCCCCGGGACGGAGCTGGTGCCAGCGCCCTGCCCTTGAAACTCCAGCACCACACACGAAGTACAATTCTGTTCTGAACCTTTAAAATTCTTTTCTTCCTCCATTACAGGAATACAAAATGAATGCATACAGACTCGTGCTCTATACTCCCTGAATGACAACTTTTCAAATGAGATGCTTAAATTTAACTTGAGCCAACATCATATATCAGGGAGGGTTGTTTTTGTTTTGTTTTGGTTTGGTTTGGTTTTTACTCATTATAAAAATATCCCATGCAGCGTGTATGCCATAAAATGTGAGCAGACCTCTAACACTGGTCATTGTTCCTTACTAGTTACGTCTTCGCAAGAGGTTAGACTCACAGCCAATTCAAATGAGTGGATATAAGGACTGCTCTGCCCAGGGGCAGCTGCCCCATCCAGCCATGCTGGGGAGAGGACTCGAGCAAGATCAGGTCATTGGTCAGCTTTTCATCACTACATCCAATTACCTGAAAGTAGCTTCTTACAAAGTTCTGAAGACTCCAAGTCTGAATGGCATAACACGGGCTTGGTAACCAGGGTCCTCCTGGCTCCTTATTGGATGGCCGTGGCAGGAGCGTGTGCAGGAACAAGCAGGGGAGGACAGCTCACTCCACGAGCAGAGAAAAGGGGGTGGAGAGGAGGCTTTCATAGAAACCTGCGAACCCCAGTTCACACAAGAACTACTCACATCCCACAGACCTCGGGACTTCCCACCAGACCCTTCCTCCTCATGCATCTGAGGAGCTCTCAGCCGGAGCTGGTCCAAGTTCCTAGCACAGGAATCCTCCTGGGAATCTATGGCATATGCAGATGGTGGCAGATAGCTTGCAAACATCTGCACAACAATCAGGCAGCATGCAGAGGAAAGCCAAATCCCAGAGGGTAAAGTGCCACAAGGCTGGGGACACCCTCGGTGGGAAGGAATCTCCTTAGAATGAATTTCTTTGGGTTAAGAATGCCAGTCTGGCTGGCCAGATTGTAATTCCAGCTACTCAGGAGGCTGAGATCTGGGGATCCTGGTTTGAAGGCAGCTGGGGCAGAAAAATCCATGAGATTGAGTTTCAATTAACTATCAAAAAGCTAGAAGTGAAGGCATTGCTCAAGGGGTTGGGTGCTAGCCTTGAATGAAAAGGCTAAGGGACAGGGCCCGGGTCCTGAGTTCAAGCCCCAGTATTGACACCGAGAAAGAGAAAGAGAGGGAGAGAGAGGGAGAGAACGAGAATCCAGCCTTTAGCATCATTGCCACCTGTCCTGTCCCCTGACCTCCTCAAGGGTCAGCTCTGTTGAGATTTCCTTTACACCTCATCCCTGGTCACAAAATGTGTTCAATCTCTCAACAGGAAAGCCAGCACAGATCCAGCTTCCTAGCTTCCTGAAACACAACACAAAAAGGTAATTTTCCTTAAAAAAAAAAAATCCTTACTGCCTTGCTCTGTCCCCATTAGTCCCCAAGTGATTCCCTGCACTGCTAACTCTCCACGAAGCCAGCAGCCCTACGCTCCTGGGCCAGTTCTGAATATAGCTCTTCTGAGAAAGCACGGAAGCTTGCATCTTTTAGCATCACTGGGCAGCATTATAAATCTTCTCCACACAGGTCATGAGTGCCCTGTAGGATATTTTGCAGAGATTTGTTTTAATGACCCTCGAAAAACAAAGTCCTCTGCAGGAGGATTAAAAATCCCTCAGGGAGAACTTCCTTCCTCGAACAGATTTTCCAGAAGGAATGTGCTGTGGGCCGTTGATTTGATTTCCTGCCCCAGCTCAAAGCATCGTGGCAAAGGACATGTTTCAGCCCCATTTTTCACTTTAGCAATGATGGTAGCCCACAATGAATGTCTAAACTGGCTCACAAACAAAGCAGCTAGTGATGCCGGCCTGATTTTTTCACATCCACACATATATCCAAGAAGCAAGAAGGAAGAAATACTCTTTGGATCCCCAGTCTCCATTGCTCCATTGAAATCAGCCAGGTGCCGAGTCTCCTCCCGTGTTGCCCACAGGCTGTGAGAACTGTGGAAAAGAGACCTGTAGCACAGGATACCTAGAAAGAAGCCCAGCAATGCCAACGCTTCCCTTCCTGTCCAAGGATGGATGCACATGTTGACTACTAGAAATTGTTTTCTTGCTATGGCTCTAAGCCAACGCGTGACCACCAACCCTCTCCATGTGATCAGATACACATGTTTGCAGAACTAATAACTGGCCACAACAAACTGATCCTTCGTGCCTCGAGGCAGATCCAAGACTGTGTCCTGTTCTGTTTTCCTAATGGAAACAATGATGGGTTGAACTGGGTCCCCAGAAAAGATAGACTTCAAGCTTGAAAGCCTAGCTCCTCAGGGTATGTATTGAGGGAATCGAGTCTAGATGGGGGGGGGGTCCCCCTGGATTGGGGTGGGGCCTGAATCCAAAGCATGGTGTCCCTTTCAGAGAAAAGACATAGACAAAGGAGCTCCAAGGAAGAGACTAGCCTCCTAGAGCTAAAATACCCACAAGGACAGTTTCTCGTGAGAGCCTTGGAGGGGGAGGGGGTGCGCAGGGGTTCTGAGCCTTTGGAATTCAGAAACCTTCACTTCACATTTCTGTTTCCCAGATTTCTTGGAATCCACTTCTGGTCTGTTTATTTTCAGTACTGTGGCTTGAACTCAGGGCTAGGGAGCCACAGCTCCACATCTGGCTTTTTGGCTGGTTATTTGGAGCTAAGAATCTTCTGGTTGTTTTCTGCCCAGTCTGGCTTCAAACTGAGATCCTCAGATCTCAGCCTCCTGCCTAACTAGGATGACAGCATGAGTCGCCACAGCCTGGCTCATTTCTACTGGGTTAAGCCACCAAGATGGTGGCAGAGAGTCACAGAAACGTGATAGCCATAAGGAAACGTTCTCTTCTGTACATAGACAAGTGCCATTTGCAAAGGTGCGCCAATCTTCCTGGTCTCTAGAATACCTTTAAAATTTCAGCAATACACTGACTGCTCTGTCTCTAGCCCATCATCTCTGAACTGGAGCCAGACTCTGGGGCTTTGTTTGTTCTGCTTCTCAGCTGCATGAGAAAGTTGTCTCATCCAGGATTCTATCAAGGACAGTATGTTCACCCTGTTATCTGATTTTCTACCACTTAAGGCATCAAATTCATAATAGGAGAAACAAAAGATATAAAAAGGGGCTGGGAAGGTGGCTCAGTGGTAGCATGCTTGCCTTGCATGCCAGAGGCCCTGGGTTCCATTCCTCAGCACCACATAAGCAAAAAGAAAAAAGCCGGAAGTGGCGCTGTGGCTCAAGTGGTAGTGTGCTAGCCTTGAGAACTGAGGGACAGTGCCCAGGCCCAGAGTTCAGGCCCCATGACTGGACCCAAAAAAAAAAGATATAAAAAGTATCACTTCAAACAAACTTAATTTAAAAAAAAAACCAGAACAGTGTGTCTATTTTTGATTTAGGTATTTATTCTAGGCCTTCTCTATAATGCATCAACAGGCCAGATCTTTTAGGATTTAAATTCTTTTGTGTGTGTGTTTGTCAGTCCTGGGTCTTGAACTCAATGACTAGACATTGTTCCTTAGCTTTTTCACTCAAGGCTAGTACTCTACCACTTGAGCTACAGTTCCAAGTCCAGCTTTTGCTGGTTAATTAGAGAGAAGAGTCTCAAGGACTTTTCTCCCCAGGCTGGCTTTGACCTTTGATCCTCAGATCTCAGCCTCCTGAATAGCTAGGATTACAGACATAGCCATCCCCCAGTGCCCAGCTTTAGGATTTAAGTTCTTGACAGATTATAGGAAACAGGCTATGAGGAAAGCCATGATCTCAAGACTTGGTTCTAAAGCATTATCTCTGAAATGGGTTTTATTCTTCTTTTATAGTTCCCTCAGTGTAGTACCAGAAACAGAGTCCAACAAGATGAATACTATATATGACTCCACTTGCCTAAGGCACTAGAGTGGTCAAATCTAAAGACAGAACCTAGATTGGCACTGACCAGGGTCTGGGGGCGGTAAGAACGGGGAGTTGGTGTGTGGGGCCATAGAAAATGAAAAGGATCTGGAAATGAACGAGGCCTGGGTTGCAAACAATGGAAATGAACCAAACACATCTAAACATGCAACACTCAAAATGACGAAAACAGTCCGTTGTCTATAGTGTGTACTATTTAACCACAATTTGAAAAAAAAGAAAATTGCAGTCAGAATGCTATAAATACAACAGAAGCAAAAAGTCAAGATAAAAGCTACAGCATTTGAAGCTAGCACAACTTTTTCCACTTTTATTTCCGCCTTGTTCTGAGGAGGTGGCATCTTCATAGAATCTGGAAGTCACGTTTTGCAAGTCTAGCTCCCACCCGGCTCTGCTCTCTCCGTACCCCTCCAGGCCTCTCTGGGTGACAGTCATCTGTGTCAGCAGCAGGGAAGGTGGCTCCGTGGTCGAGTGCTTGCCTAGCATGCATGAAGCCCCAGGCTCGACTCCTCAGTACCACATACACAGAGCAAGCTGAAGTGGAGCTGTGGCTCAAGTGGCAGAGCACTAGCCTTGAGCAAAAGAAGCTCAGGGACAGTGCCCAGGCCCTGAGTTCAAGCCCCAGGACTGGCAAAAAAAAAAAAAAAGCAAATATATTTTCTCTTCTTTCTCACATTAAAGGTAGCATGATCTACACACAGTTCTAGAGTAAGCTGCTTTATTACAGTTGACCTGTTGTTTGTTGTTGTTTTATAGTCATTTAGGAACATAAGCATAATAAAGCCAAGAAAGGAGATTATTGGAGGGTATGTGGGAAGGGGAGGGGAACAGACAGGGGTGAGTACCACCGAGGTACATTATACGCATTGTGTAGAAATGTCACAGTGAAACTCAGGATCTTGTAGAATTCATATGCAAGTCAAATATATGAGAAATGCTGCACACTCGTCACACAGCACTCCATTTCTCTTGTTTCAGTTCCGGTTAGGTTAGTGTCATTTTAAGACAGCCTGCCACTACTTAGCCACGGCTGACCTGCAGCTCCTCACCCTCCCGTCTGAGCCTCCCCAGTGCCGGGTGACAAGTGCATGTCCCCTTGCCTGGCTGATATTCCATCTCATTACCCACAACCCCACAGGGCAGGCACCATCAACATCATCAACCTCATGTTACAGAGGCGGCGACTGTGATCCCAAGGCCATAGGCCTGTGGAGCAGGGCAGACCTGGGCCCAGGGCCCAAGGTGGGCTATCTCAGGCACCTGCCCACTTCTCTGGGCCTATCCTCGTGAGACCTATTCTGATATGTTTTGAGGATGGCCTCACACCTGCTTCCAAGGTACCTCCTGCGTCTAGGAAGTAAATTGCAAGAGGATTTTTAAGGTTATTTTGAAGTTCTTTGCTTGTCAGTACTGAGGCTTGAACTCCGGAGTTCAAGTGCTCTACCATCTGGGACACAGCTCCCCATCCTTCCTTTTACTGGTTCTCTGGAGGTAAGTGTCTCACAGACTTTCCTGCCTAACCTAGCCTTGAACCAGGATCCTCGGATCTCAGCCTCTTGCACAGCTAGAATTACAGATGTGAACCACTGGCACCCAGCCTTTGAGATCATTTAGATCCACAGGAAGTTACAAATGCTGCACAGGAAAATCCCAGGACTTAATAGTAACACCTTATACAACTCAATGCAAAACCTTAACCAGGAAACTGATAGTACCCAGTCCACAGAGCCTGCACTTGTTTAAGAGTGGTACATGCATAGTAGTCAAACCAGTTTCATCCTATGTGTAAATTGTACAACCCCTACTATTGTACACACCTGCCGTGTCAGTACACAGCTCTAATCCCACCCTGAGCGTCCCTATCACCATTCTAACCTCTGACAACCACTCATCCATCCTCTGTCTCTATCATTCTATTAAAGAAACACAATCATAAAGCATGTAAGCTTTGTTTCTCAGAGAAGTTCCCTTGTGATCCATTCGAAGGGCTGAATAGACCGATCACTTATTTGTTTCTCCTCCTGGGCAAAGCAGGACCTTGCAGTTGCCCGGGGCTGAGCCTGAACCCCTTTGCTTGTTTGTGCATTTTGATCAAGGTCTCCAGAGACACAGCACCCACTTCCACCACCTCTCCTACTTTGGGTTTATCGCCTGCCACATGACCTGCAAAACACCATTCATTATTCACTCAATAAAAGTTCTGTCTGGTGCCTGTCGTGAACCAGGGACAGTGATAAGTGTCGGAATGTGGAACAAGACAGGAGGGTCCCTACCCAGGCTCAGAGGGAGACGGTGGGGTCAGGCCACTGGATGAGAATACGACATCTAACATGGAATCTCGGGGATGCTAAGCACAGAGCCAGGCTGGAGGCATCGAGGCTTCTGAACCAACCTCTCTGGGTTAGATCTTGAAGGCCAATAGGAGGAGAAAAGACACAATCAATTCTTTCTAGAACAGTAGTAGTAGTAGTAGCAGCAGCAGCAGCAGCAGAAGCCTGGGACCCAGGGCTTAGCAGAGAGCATTACTCACCTCACACCCAAGGAAATGTGATTTGGGCGAGCCGGGCAGAAAAGAATGCCATGCTAATGAGTCCTGGGTATATTAGCTCACAACTTGCTTAATGCAATAGAACATTCTACCCCTAGGCACAAGCCGGACCCTTCCGTTCCCTGCCACCCAGCCCCTCCTGCACCAGGCGAATCCGCCGGGTGTTTTTCCTCCACCATCTTTCTGCGGGACTCCTGCCCCCGGAGTGTGTGTTCTAAGAAATATCCCGCGATTGCTCAGCTCACCACAGCCGATGAGGTCAGCTCAGAGATGAAGAGAATGGCAGCCCGAGTTATTAGAACTTGCAATTAACCAAGAACTGAGCTTGCCGTGAAGCAGAAACAAGAACTGTTTCCCTCCCTGGAAAGGAACGGACATTCCTGAGAAGAGAGGCCTCAGAATTGTGAAATCATTGGGAAACAGCGATGACCCCTAAGAAGAGCAGGCCACAGACCTTGGCAGGGTGGCGCGTCAGCTCCAAAGCCAGCCACCAATATGCCAGGGCCACGGGCAGCGGAACTGTGGGAGAGGCTCGCTATGCCCAGGGAACAGCAGGCTGACCAAAGAATGTCCTCAAATGCGAGGCTCAACGGAACTCAGCAGAGCTTTACTCGCAAGGTTTGGATTATTCTAGAAGGGTCTAGCTGGCCCACTTGTGTGCAAATAGTATGCCAGAGAAAGGTGAGAGTCTGGAAAGAGGAGGCAAGGACCTAGGCTAAGATCGGCCTTGCTCACACTTTGGCATTATTTCCCAATAAGATTTGTGGCTTTTTGTTTTAATCAAAAGAATTTACCCTTTAGAGGGGAAAGGAAAAATAATTTACCCTTCAGAGAAATAACCAAAGTTAACTGTCTGTAGGAGATATACATATATACACATATACGTATATACGTACATATGCAGTCAATCAGAGTGCAAACTACGTAGTGACATGGAAAACTATTTATGATAAATAATGAGAAGAGCAACTGGTGTACAACAATTAAGGTCCAAAGGAAGGAAAATGGAAGACAAAAGCACATCACAATGGTGCTAGGGAAGTCTATAAGTATACCCGGTCATGCCGGTGCTTTTTTTAGCTTTCTATAATGAACATGCTTTCCTCTAGTATTAAGAAATGCATGTGTATGTATGTATGATTGTATGTATGTATGTATGCTGGGTGCTAGTAGCTCATGCCTGTAATCCTGGCTACTCAGAAGGCTGAAATCTGAGAACTGATGTTCAAGAAACTCTATTACATTCTTAACTCCAATTAAGTGTGGAAAATCTGGAAGTAGAGCTATGGCTCAAGTGATAGAGTACTAGCCTTGAGGGGAAAAAAAGCCCAGGGACAGTGCCCAGTAAGTATATATGAAATACAGATATAGATAAATATAGATATTTTCAAAAAAACACAAAACAGCCAGGCTTAGAGGTGCACTCCTATAACCCCAGAGCTCTAGAGACTGAGACAGGAGAATCACGGCTGAGGGCATTGTCACACAGTGGTTTTTCCTCTAGCCATTTTCTGCGGGCTCCTGCCCTGGGATTGCTCTTCTAAGAAATAATATCTTAGGGCTGGGAAGGTGGCTCAGTGGTAGAGCGCTTCCCTTGCATGCCTGAGGTCCTGGGTTCCATTCCTCAGCACCACATAAGCAGAAAAAAAAGCCAGAAGTGGCGCTGTGGCTCAAGTGGTAGAGCGCTAGCCTTGAGCTGGAGAGCTGAGGGACAGCGCCCAGGCCCAGAGTTCAGGCCCCACGACCGGACCCCCCAAAAAAACCCAAAAAACAAAAAACAAAAAAAAGAATCTCATAGGCTTTTGAGCCTGGCTGGCTTTGAGCCAGAAAGAAAGAGAGAAAGAAAGAGAGAAAGAGAGAGAGAGAGAGAGAGAGAGAGAGAGAGAGAGAGAGAGAGAGAGAGAGAGAGAGAGAAAGAAAGAAAGAAAGAAAGAAAGAAAGAAAGAAAGAAAGAAAGAAAGAAAGAAAGAAAGAAAGAAAGAAAGAAAGAAAGAAAGAGAGTCTGTATTGCCGAGACTAAGCACATTCTCCAGTCTCAGAGGGGACGTCTTACCTTACCAAGATGAAACAATCTCAAAAGAAAGCAACGACAACAAAAGACGCGCTGTGACATTGGAGACAGAGCCTCACTGGGCTCCACCTAGGCTGGCAGCCAGCACAGGTAGGCGACCTCTCCAACCCCCGCCCCCCCCCGCCCCCCCCCCCGCCAGGCTCACGCCATGTTCAAGGTGGAGAGTTCGAGACTCATGGTTCAAAGTGAGGTGATGGAACAGTAGAGAAATGACATTGAGTGGCCAAAATAGAAAGACGATGGAAAAATGAGGTTCCTTTTCAATTGACTCTACTATTCAGTTCCCCTGGGTCTGATGCAGATCAGAGGCCAGGAGATTATACAAAAAGCTAGGAAAGTTCAGGGTGTTATAACCCCTTCAATATATTTTTAAATATTTTAATCTAGCAGAAAAGAGTTTGTTTTTTGTTTTTGTTGGTCGTGGGACTTGAACTCTGGGCCTGGGCGCTGTCCCTCAGCTCTTCCGCTCAACGCAAGCGCTCTACCACTTGAACCACAGCACCACTCCTGGTTTTCTGGTGGTTAATTGGAGATAAGCCAGCCCCAGGCTGGCTTTGAACTGTGATCCTCAGATCTCAGCCTCCTGAGTAGCTAGGATTACAGGCATGAGCCACTGGCGCCCGGCTTAGAAAAGAGATTGTTACCTACCTTTTTTATTATAGTATTTGAATCAGGGCTTAAAGTCAGGGCCTCACACTCCCCCTAGGCTTTTCTGCTCAAGGTGGCGCTCTACCCCTTGAGCCATGCCTCCCATCTAACTTTTCTGCTGGCTAATTGAGACAGAGTCTCTTAGACTCTTCTGCCAAGCTGGCTTCACTGGAACCTCAATCCTCAGATCTCTGCCTCTTAAGCAAGCAGGAGTCCCTGGCACCCAACAAGATTTGACCTAATTTTTTTTTTACCACTGAGAAAGATAAAAAGTCAGGTAATATCTGAAACACATGGTGAGAAATACTTTGTGATTGGCTTCATGCTTTTTACTATGTACTTCTCCATATGGATGTGCACACACACACACACGCAAAAATGCCACTATGACCGGCAGTCCCTTCTTAGGGGGCAGAGGGGAACTTTCTACAACCCCAGGAGACTCCTGAAGCCTCAGAAAGTTCCAGTCCTGGGTTCTATTGTATTTTCTCTTGTGCCCCCTGCAGCATAGCGGGGCATCTCACCTTCCAGACTCCTTTGAAACAGATGTGCATTTTCTTTAGGCAGCAATACAAAGGAATTGGCATTCTACAGAGCGGTTTCTGCACACAACGCCTCGTCCTCACCCACCCCTCCCACCACACCCCGCCCCTGGCTTTTCTTAATTTTCAGGTTCTGTATTGAATCGTTCGGCCATTTCACCCGGCAGTGTGTGTTCACAATGCCTCTAGATCTGTGTCCTCCCTTCTACACCTTCACCCCCTTCCACCCACCCTCCCTCCTCTTTCCGGTTCCGTGGCATCTACAGCGCATGCTTGCCTGCATTCTACTCATTTCCCCTGTTCCTCCTTCTGCCCCTCTCCTCCCCCCCCACACACACACCCCTCCCCGCAAGTACCCATTTCCTAATAATTTTGTTGGGCTTTGACTTCGTCTTTCTAAAGAATTATACTGATTGCATTCTCCATCCATTCTGTGATACTTTAGTTAATTCATTGATAACCGCTTGGGTACCTCCCAGTGTGCTTACTGCTAGATTTATAGGCACCTTCTAGTCCCTTCCATTCTTGATACTCTGCTGCCTCTGCTCTGGGCTTTGGGGCCATTCGTAGTAAAATAACACCTCCCTGAACATGGTGTCTGCGATGCCACCCCGGTGGCACCAGGTGGCAGATGGGGCAGAGCGCACACAGCGGACACACTGGACAAAGATTTGCTTTGCTTCACGAAGGCGCTGGGCTAGATGGGGCTGGACTGGGAGAGATGTCATCCACCCTTCAGAATGGCACTGGGGTTAAAACCAGAATTGTTTATTTCTGGCATTTTCCACATGGATATTATTGAAGCACAGTTCAACCAGCTCATCCACAGAAAACTGAGGATGAGGAGAGACTATTGTACCCACAAACACCTGCACAGCCTTATGAATGTGAGACAGCCCCATGGCAGGCCCTCTTTCTAGTGCTTTCTGTTCGAACTTACCAGAGAATGCACAGACAGATCTCCACCCAGAGACTGACCAGGCCTGGCCCGGGCGGCTTGCTGTCTAAGTCCACGCCCCGCTGTGTCCTCCTGTCATGTAACAGACAGGCCATGGGGACCGTGGCCAATGGAATCCTGTGGATAACAAAAAACCACAGGAACCACAAGTGAGCAGTGCTGGGAAACAGCCCTGCGGCAGCGCTCAGCTTCTCTTGTGGTCTCGTCACAACAAATCCCAGCGTCCTGAGAGCCCACAAAAGCCACGTGACAGGGGACATGGCCACAGCCATCTGTTCTGAGAACCCCCACCTGTGCCCCAGAACCACCTCCAGGCAAGAGGCCCACACAAAGGTAGCAAAAATCAGCCGCACTGTCTTTGAAAGCTAATGACACCTCTGCCAGCCATCAGCAGTACCGTCCATGAAAGTCAGGGACACACCAAAGCCAGAACTCCACAGAAGATACTTCACGAATAGCTGCGTCCCTGGAAAGCAGGTCAGGCATGACCTCTAAAGAGAACACGTGACACGCCTCACCTCCATTGAAGGTCAATGAGACTCTCCATGAATTTACAACCATTGTCCAGCACCGCCACTCTACGTGGCTTACATTTCACTCTTACCTCATAAAACAAGGCAGCATCTTCATGTTAAATCAAGGAAAATATTATTAACGTGAATCACGGGTGTTCTCTGGAGTTCCAAAGGCACATACACTTTTCCACTTGGGTTTGTCTCCAGAAACTGGACTTTGACATGGCGGAGAACAAGGGATGACAGGAATGTTTTTCCCAAGCCTCCAGACCCGGATGTTAACACCTGACCCCAATCCACACACGTAGGTCAGCCTGAGCCTAATTACTTGAGATGAGCGGCTTCCAGAGATAAGAGAAATGGTGTGGATTTAAGAGGCATGAAATGAATTTTGGAAAAATCTATAAATGAGTCCAGTCTCCTAATGCTTAAATAAGGAAGAGAGAGAAAGAGGCATAACATGACCTACAGTTCTCAAAAGACTATATTTGTGTTTTGGAGAGACGTCTCCTTAAACTCTGATCTTCCGTCTTCAAAATGCAGAATGCTGTTGCCACCTACTTACCACCCCATCCCTACTCAGATCCTAGATGCTAGGATCTGCTCAAGAGTGACATTCTACCACTTGAGCCACATCTCTACATCTGGCTATTTCTGGTTAATTGGAGATACGAATCTGGCTTTTCCACCCAGGCTGGCTTTAAACCTTGATCCTCAGATCTCAGCCTCCTGAGTAGCTAAGCTTACATGTGTGAGCCACCAGCACCTAATTTACATACAGCTTATTATGTAAGAATCAGCAAAACGATCCTCTGCGAATAAGCTCAAAAATGAGAAAACCGCTAGGTGCTGGTGGCTCAAGCCTGTAGTACTAGCTACTCAGGAGACTTAAAAACTGAGGATCATGGTTCAACGCTATCCTAGGTAGGAAAGTCCATGAGACTCTTTATCTCCAATTAACCACCCAAAACCCAGAAGTAAATCTGTGGCTCAAAGTGGCAGAGCACTAGCTTCGAGCAAATAGCTCAGGGACAGTGGAAAGAATGAGAGGAGGGGGAGGGGAGAAAGAGAGAACTTGCTTTTAGGCTTGTTTTGTCTTATTTTCTTTTTACATTCTAATATCTCATGGGAAACAAAACCACAATAAAAGGGAAAAACAGGAACCCCACACCTGACAACAATAAAAAAAAAAAAATCTTGGGTTTCAAACATCACGCAATTGGCTGACACAGTTCTTTTCCTAGGGCTACAGCTGTGTGACTCACTGTGTGTGTTTGGCCTGTCCTAGCGCTGAGTGGCTTGATGTAAATAGGAAATGATGAGGAAAATCAATTTGGGGCAAACACATTTTTTTTCAAGGCTGTCACAGGAAGAGATAGGAAGCCCAGGAAGATACTTGATAGATATTCAACTGGGTAGAAAGAGGAAGTCGCATGCAGAAACACTCCCCTAGTTATTTTGAGTTGTTGAACGGAAACGGGATACAACGGAGAAAGGAGCAGATAGGATGCAGTCCGTTGCATAGCAACACAGAGGCTAGAGGCTGCTGTACATAACTCAGAGCATCTGTCTCTAGGAAGACGAAAGATGGAGGGGAAGCAGCTTAAAACAAAGAAAGAGAAGGATGCAGTTAGTAAAATGCTTGACAGGGATGCAAGGATACATGCTCCTCTTTAAATATATGTATATATGGTGATAATATAAAACTCCTTAATGTTAATTACTACTTAATATTGTTTAGATGTAATTTCAAAGAGCCTATTTTATTTACGTATTTATTTGTGTGCTACCACTGCTGCTTGAACTCAGGGCCTCGTACGATCCCTTGGCTTTCTCCACATGAGCTTAGAGCTTTACCAATTAAGTCACTCCTCCATTCCAGCCTTTTTGCTGATTTATTGGAGATCAGAGTCTCACAAATTTATCTGCCTGAGCTGGCTCGGAACCAAGATCCTCCATGGTCTGGGAAGTTGGCTCAGTGGTAAAGCGCTTGCCTTGCATGCCTGAGGCCCTGGGTTCGATTCCTCAGCACCACATAAACAAAAAGAAAAAAGCTGGAAGTGGCGCTGTGGCTCAAGTGGTAGAGCGCTAGCCTTGAGCTGAAGAGCTGAGGGACAGCGCCCAGGCCCAGAGTTCAGGCCCCATGACCCGACCCAAAAAAAAACAAAAAAAAACAAGATCCTCCAATCTTAGCCTCCTGAATAGCTAGGATTACAGACACAGGCATTAGGGTCCAGTCCTCAAAGATGAGTGGATCTGAATACATCAAGTGATACTTTTTTGTGATACTTTTGCCTTGACTTTGTACAGCACAGAATGCTTTGCATCCACCACTTGCCTCAGAACTTTCTAGAAAGGTTTATAGATGGTTGGATCGGTATAGTGGGTAGTGTTTATGAAGTTTAGAGACTTAACTCAGGCTTACAAGTCAGTGTCCAGTAACAATTGATAGTCATTTATTAACTTAAAGATCAATGGCAGGAGGTGGGTGGGTAATAAACAGGGAGAGAGTGAAAACCTTCCTCTCAGCAAAGATTCCTCCCCCCCCACCCCATCCCCTGACTTTCCTCCAGGAACTTCCTGAGAATCAATTCCTACCACAGAGCCTACTAAGGAGAGGCATGGAGCATCCAGAGCGCACCTCCTCCCTGGGAAGCCCTCAGTGCAAGTAGGAAAATGTAAGCTGTGGCTTTGGTGGTTCTTTGGGGGCTGGAAGTTCTCTCTAGAAATAATGTCCAGGGGTTGGAGGCATGGCTCAGGTGGTAGAGTACCTGCTAAGTGTCAGATAGCAAAAGAGAGAAGGAAGGAAGGAAGGAAGGAAGGAAGGAAGGAAGGAAGGAAGGAAGGAAGGAAGGAAGGAAGGAAGGAAGGAAGGGAGGGAGGGAGGGAGGGAGGGAGGGAGGGAGGGAGGGAGGGAGGGAGAGAAAGCAAGTCCTATTTCCTTCTGCCAAAGCCAGTCTGCCGTGGGGAGGCCTCTCTTCCCCAGAAACATGCCCCCCCAGCCAATCTCAAGGAGAGAATGTGGAGCTAGATTCAAAGGCATCTGCCCGTGAGTGTGTGTGGCCAAAGGAGAGAGAGAGGAGATGAGGATCGGTTTCCACACCCAGCTCCCACCTGCGCCGGTTGAATGTGTCTATTAGTGAAACATTCCAACCAACGGCTTGAATAGTCAGATTTTTATGCATGCTAGAGACCTGCCATGACAAGCCATACGGCATATACGTGATCATATGTTTACATAATTTGCAGAAAAAATATATTAATATATTATATATTATTATATTAATATATAATTAATATATATAATGTGTCTCCTCTAGGAAAATCGCTGAGATTCATACTTGGCGATTACTCAAAATCCTCACATTCACTAGGTACCTTGTTCCCGACCCCATGTTACAAAATAATGAAGAAAAAACGGTGAGTATTACATCATACCGGCTAAGCATAAGACCACGGCTGAATTTACCATATCATAGGATCTGTATTTAAAACACAATCCAGCCAGGTCCCTCGGCTCCCACCTAGAATCCTAGCTGTTTTGGAGACTGGAGATTATGGTTCAAAACCAGCCTGGGCAGAAAAGTCTGTGAGACTCTTATCTCTAACCAGTCAAAAAAAAAGAAAAAAGCCAGGCACTGGTGGCTCATCCCTGTAATCCTAGCTACTCGGGAGACTGAGATCTGAGGATTGCAGTTCAAAGCCTGCCCAGGCAGGGAAGTCTATAAGACTCTTTTGTGTGTGTGTGGGGGGGGGGGGGGGGGAAGGTCCGGTTATGGGGCCTGAACTCTGGGCCTGGGTGCTGTCCCTCAGCTCTTCAGCTCAAGGCTAGCACTCTATCACTTGAGCCACAGCGCCACTTCTGGCTTTTTTTCTTTTTGCTTATGTGGTGCTGAGGAATCGAACCCAGGGCCTCATGCATGCAAGGCAAGCACTCTACCACTGAGCCACCTTCCCAGCCCTCTATGAGACTCTTATCTCCAATAAACCACTAGAAAACCAGAAGTGGCGCTGTGGCTCAAGTGGTAGAGTGCTCGCCTTGAGCTGAAGGGCTGAGGGACAGCGCCCAGGCCCAGAGTTCAAGCCCCACAACCAAAAAAAAAAAAAAATGCAGAAGTAGAGATGCGGGGTAAGTGGTAAAGTGACAGCTAGAAAAGCTAAGACTGTAAGGTCTTGAGTTTAAGCCTCAGTACACACACACACACACACACACACACACACACACACACACACACACACACACACACACACACACACACACACACACACACACACACACACACACACACACACACACACACACACACACACACACACACACACACACACACACACACACACTGCACCACCACATTCATCAGGCCTGGTTTAAGGAAGCTCTACGTAATTGCTCTGAGTAAAACTGGTGATGAGAACACATCAGAATTAAGTGCTGTCACATGAAGTTTAATTACATCTGAAATGTTTTCCCCCCATGACAGAATTTTACCACGTCAATAACCTAACATTTCCAATAGTTTAACATGGAAAGAAATAAGCTTACCCAGTCCATCCTGTTCTCTAAAGCACAGATCTGATATCAGATCCAACAAGGTTTATTATCTCTAACCTATGATACCCTACATAGCTCAATTTAAAATGTTGTTTCCTACACATTGGCAGGAAAACCCTCATTCCAGATGGCTAATAATGATTTTTAAAAATCTCTGCTTAATTATCAACATGAGATGGACATATCTGTAGGGAGAAAGGTGTGTACAGTACGCAGAGGGAGCCATGTGGAGGAGGCATGGATGAATGGAGAGGAGGAGAGATTAAGGCAGGGCTGGGAAGGTGGCTCAGTGGTAGAGAGATTGCTTTGCATGCATGAGGCCCTGGGTTCAATTTCTCAGCACCACATAAGCAGAAAAAGCCAGAAGTGGCGCTGTGGCTCAAATGGTAGAGCACTCGCCTTGAGCTGAAGAGCTGAGGGACAGCACCCAGGCCCAGAGTTCAGGCCCCATGACCAACGGAGAAAAAAAAGGATTAAGGCAAAGGGGTGGGCCGGAGAAAGGGATTGTGGGTTCTCTGACTCCATCTCTGGCTACTGTAAGTAAATACCACAGAGCGGGTAATTTACAAAGACTGAGGGTTTGTTGGCCTGTTGTTCTGCAGGCTGGGTGATGGTTTCCAATCAGGTGTCTGAAGCTGGTAGGGTCTGCCCCCAGGCAACACACGTGACCTCAGCTTTGAGTCTCTTTGCCTTTATCTTTTTTAATGAAGCCACTGATAAAATGAGAGGAGCTGTATCCTGTGGCCACACCTAACCCTAACATCCACACCCCCCCCCCTTACACACACGCCATCTCCAAACCCTGCCAGCACATGATCACAGAGATTCAGGTGCTCACCCGCACACCCAAACACATGCCACACACAGCCCGGGCTCAGTCAGAGCTTGAGCATTCCAGACAGACGTGAACTGAGGTCCTGGTTCCACCTCTCCACGTTGCGTGGGTCCGGGAGAATTCCTGAAAACGCCATGCTTCTGAGGTTTCCTTTGGTCTTGTCTTTGTAGCTGTCCTCAAGAACGCTCATCTTGGTGCCCAGCACAAAGAAGGCGCTCAACTAACAAGGAGCAGACACCAGGTATCTTCTGTGTTGCTTTTGCATACACATTTACATGTATTTATGCCAATATGAGTCCTCCGGCTTGTTCACCTCTAGAGTGCACAACCTGCTGCTCCAATGCTCCTTCCCCAACCCTCTACGCGCAGTGATTTATCCCAAGATGATTTTGTGACTCACCCACAAAGGTTGGATGTGTCAGGGTCTCACACTCTTCGTTTATTTGCTCAAGGCTTGCAGCACTCTACCACTTGGGCCGCAGCCCCACTTTGAGCTTTTGGATGGTTAATTGGAGATCAGAGTCTCACAGATGGGTCTGCCTGGGATGGCTTTGACCTGCAATCTTCAGATCTCAGCCTCCTGAGCAGCTAGGATTACAGGCAGGAGCCACAGGCATGGAATGGCTTTGTGCACAAATAGTTTTGAAATGTTTATATGGTAGAAACTTGGTCCGTTTAGAACTTTATAATCCAACCCTTGAGAAGATGCAGTTTGAGCCTCTTCTCCATGGCTCTGGGTCCTGACACCCACTCAACCCGATGCGGGGCTGGATCAGGGTGTCTGCTTCACACGAGGAACCCAGAGATGCAGAGTAGGAGCGGGGGTGGGGGGGCAAAGCTGTCTAGCACCCTACTTGATCTCCTTCCCAAGGCTGGTGTGCATCTGAGTGCCCGTTACGGCCACATACTGTGTAAGGGAGCATTTAAAAACCCAACATCACCTCTGACGGTAATGATCACTTTTCTGTCTGCGGTCAGATTAACATCCTCAGGGAAGAACAGTGATGAACCTCACCCAGCGTCTCTTGTTCGCCGAGTTTGATTCCATTTTGTCCTCTTGCTCGGCTACCGCTGGAAATGAGCGCTCAGCCAGGCAGTCATTTTCCCAGGCGCCCGCTATGTAATTGTTGAGGAAATAACTGTTGAATCCATCGTAGCTAATGTATTGTCAGGAATTAAGCGGGGTTGAATTGCTCCAGAGAGTGACATTGCTGGGGGAGAGGGGGCAAAGTGGGGTGCTCCCCCGCCCCCACACCTCCCACCGCTTCTGATATGTAGAGACTAGACCGTTCCTTTTAAGTGTTTAAAATACAATTGTATTGTTATCACTAAGGCGATGTGCACAGGGGTTACAATTGTGTAAGTCAAGGAGTATAATTCTTCTTGGACGGTGTCATAACTTCCATTAAGTTTGTCATTTTGGGGGCTGGGAAGGTGGCTCAGTGGTAGAGCTCTTGCCTTGCATGCCTGAGGCCCTGGGTTCGATTCCTCAGCACCACATAAGCAAAAAGAAAAAAGCCAGAAGTGGCACTGTGGCTCAAGTGGTAGAGCGCTAGCCTTGAGCTGAAGAGCTGAGGGACAGCGCCCAGGCCCAGAGTTCAGGCCCCACAACCGGACCAAAACAAACAAACAAACAAAAAAGTTTGTCATTTTTTTTGTAATAAAAGTATCTTTTTTTTTTTTTGGTTGGTCGTGGGGCTTGAACTCTGGGCTTGGGCACTGTTGTGAGCTCTACCGCTTGAGCCACAGCACACTTCCAGTTTTCTTGTGGTTTATTGGAGATAAGAGTCTCATAGAGTTTCCTGCCCGGGTTGGCTTTGAACCGTGATCCTTGAGTAGCTAGGATTACAGGTGTGGGCTACCCGCGCCCGGCAAGTATATCATTTTTTAAGTGCTGTGGAGAGAGTGGGGGGAATATAAACCTGTTGCTCTAAATGATTATGAATGTAACTAAAATAGAAATAGAAGCCAGGGATCCTAGCACAATAGTGCATCCTTGTAATCTCAGCATTTGGGAGAATGAGGCAAGCTATCCAGTGAGACCTTGTCATAAAACAGAGGGAGAGAGGAGACAGAGAGAGAGAGAGAATGACAAAGAAAAAGAAAGGAAGAGAAGGAAGAAGAGGCAGAGGAGGATAAACTTTGGCATTTGTAAATTATTTCCTTTCACATTTGTCCACCTGCGCTGGCTTTACACAGCGCTCTTCAGATCTCAGCCTCTTGGGTCCTCAGGATCCTCTACCAATGCCTAGCTCTTTCTATTTTGCTTGATAAATATAACTGCACCTTAGGAGGAGAGCCAGTGGTTCAGGCCTATAACCCTAGCTACTCAGAAAGCTGAGATCTGAGGATTACGGCTCAAAGCCAGCCAGGCTCAAAAGCCTATGGGATTCTTTTTTTTGTTTTGTTTTTTGTTTTTTGGGTTTTTTGGGGGGGTCTGGTCATGGGGCCTGAACTCTGGGCCTGGGCGCTGTCCCTCAGCTCTTCAGCTCAAGGCTAGCGCTCTACCACTTGAGCCACAGCGCCACTTCCAGCTTTTTTCTTTTTGCTTATGTGGTGCTGAGGAATCGAACCCAGGGCCTCATGCATGCAAGGCAAGCGGTCTACCACTGAGCCACCTTCCCAGCCCACCTATGAGATTCTTATCTCCACTGAACCACCAGAGAACCAGAAATGGTGCTGTGGCTCAAGTGGTAGAGCACTTGCCTTGAGCTGAAGAGCTCAGGGACAGCGCCCAGGCCCAGAGTTCAGGCCCCACAACCTACAAAAAGCAAAAGCCCTTCTCCTGCCAGCCAAACAAAATAAAATAGGTAACAAAAAGAACAGTGGAGAAGAGACTGACAAGTACATCACTGAAAAGTGCGCATAACATTTTATGATATAAACAAAATGCAGGCAAAGTAACTGATCGCTCGTGGTGAAAATCTCAATAATAACCATTAAACCAATAAATAAAGAGTGGCAAACTTTGAAGCAACTGACATAAAACCAAACTCACCATTTGCGTTCAAAAGCTGACTCCTCCCAGATTTCCTTTCTTCTCTGAGCAGCAGGGGTCACTTTCTCTAATCCACGCTCTTTCCTTCCTTCATCTCTTCCTCACCGGCCTCAATCGGCCCAGGACATGCTTCCTTGCCAGCCATTCTATCCACTCCTCTCCACGCCTGCGCTCAACTCAGGACGCACACAGCAAGCCCACCTTATTTGTGGATTTATTACAGACAGAAATATTCACATTTGAGCAGGCACAGGTGGCTCAGGGCTGCAATCCCAGCTGCTCAGGAGGCTGAGCTCTGGCAGTGCGGACAGGAAAGCCTGTGAGACCCTTAGCTCCAATTAACCAGCAAAAAGCTGCAGTGGAGGTGTGGCTGAAATGGTAGAGCTCCAGACACTTAAGAGCAGAAAAAGGAAAAGGAAAAAACAAAACCTGAGAGGTCTTGATCTCAAGCCCCAATACTGGCACCTATATATATATATTTATATATTTATATATATACACATACATATATATACATACATACACATACATACATATACATACATATATATACACATACATATATACATACATACATACATATATATATATATATCAGAAGGAATTTCCAAAACAAAAAAGTGTAATTCCCCCCTGCATGTTTGGCAGCTCGGCTCTCCGTCAGGCCTGATGATATGCAGCTGTGTTCAATCATTGCAATCTGCCCTTCACCCAAAATCCAACCAAAGTGGTGCCCTGGTAGGTGAAGGTGAAGGTACTTCTGGAAATGATGAAGTAAAACAATCTGAGCCACGCCGGGCACACGGCTGGCTCACATCTCTAATCCTAACCACTCAGGAGGCTAAGATCTGAGGATTGTGGTTCAAAGCCAGCCCGGGCAGAAAAGTCCCCATGAGACTCTGATCTCCAATAAACCACCAGAAAACCAGAAGTGGTGCTATGGGTCAAAGTGGTAGAGTGCCAGCCTTGAGCAAAAAGAAGCTCAGCACCCAGGCCCTGAGTTTAAGCCCCAGGACAGACCAAAAGAAAACAAGAAAAATTTGAGATTTGAGATTCATGGCCCTGCAGCTGGTCTTCAGTGGCACTGGAGTTCTGGAGGGCTCCGGATCAGAGGCTGGGGTGGAGCCCAAGGGCACAGATTACAAGAGATCCAGTGGTTTGGATGGGGGTGTGGGGACCCCAGGGAACACCTCAGCTGAGGATGGTCACAGCCGTGGTCCTCACCCACAGCCCCGCACAGCTGCTGTGTGACAAGCGCCCATCCCCCGCACTGTCCCCGCACTCAGAGGCCTTCTAGACCAGAGCACTGAGCGGATCTGAAACGGGCTTAACCAGCAGCCACGGAGCCAGCATCCATGGGCACAGATGTTCCCGCGCCCACATCCGTGGCATGCACATCTAGAAGCCATGCGGAGCTCTCTTTGCATGCGATGAAGTGTAGACCTTTGCGCTTCCCCTCACAATGGAGGAGCTGGAAAGTCACTGTGAAGACGAAAGCCATATAAGTT
Organism: Dipodomys merriami; assembly: GCF_024711535.1. NCBI lineage: Eukaryota > Metazoa > Chordata > Mammalia > Rodentia > Heteromyidae > Dipodomys > Dipodomys merriami. Next base: position 14,859,314 of record NW_027204604.1, on the reverse strand, counting down.
GGTGACTGTTTTGATATTAAGTTGGGAGAGGAAAGAAGACACAGGAGGCTCCCTCTGATCTAGCTTGCTTCTTCTTGGGACAAGGAGGAGAGAGAGCACCACCACCAAGGCCAAAGTATGAAGAAGAGACACAGAGGACAGGGTGTATAAGACGACACACACATACAGACACACACACACACACACGCGCGCACGCGCGCGCGTGCTTGTACTCCAGTCCCAGGGCTTGAACTCAGGGCCTGGGTGCTGTCTCTGAGCATTTTTGCTCAGGGGGAGTGCTCTACCACTTGGACCACAGCTCCACCTCCAGCCTTTTGGTGCGTCATTGGAGGGGAGAGCCTCATGGACTTTCCTGCTGGGGCTGTGTATGAACCATGACCCTCAGGTGTCAGCCTCCTGGTTAGCCAGGATTGCAGGTATGAGCGGCCAGGACCTGACAGTATACTTTTTTTTTTTAATCCATCCATCCACTGAGGCAAGCGTCTCACTGCTTTTTCAGGTGTTAAATCTTCTACGTATTGAACACAATCAAATATGCAGGATATTTCAAGCTTTATCCAATAAAGTTGTCATAATGCATCTTGACTTTTTTTTAATGTATTCTAAGCTGATGAAATGGGGATTTTAGATATTGGCATTGGAGAAAGGCCTTGAATTTCAGCCCGTGGGTTCCCAAGAGAACTAAAAAGTGGTTTCTATCGAAAACTATCAGATGTGGAAGAACGATGCCAAGGCCTTCCTCATTGACTTTACTCTGATGGCCAAAGCATCCTAATGGCAGCTGTGAAAGGTGGAGCTCGTTCCAATGTGGGGTGTGAGTATCCGTGAGGTGTGAGTATCGTGAGGTGTGAGTCTCCACCCCAGCCGCCTCTGAACCAAGGAAGAGGTAGAATGACTGTCCTGTTACAAGTGAAATCCCAATATTTGTGAGTGATAGTTCATACATAAAGACTGTATACTCTCTTTTGTATGTGTGTGTATGTGTGTGTGTGTGTGTGAGAGAGAGAGAGAGAGAGTCTCACAAACTTTCCTGCCTAGGCTGACTTCCAACTTAATCCTCAGACCTCAGCCTCCTGAGTAGTTAGGACCACAGGTGTGAGCCAGGAGTGTTTGACACTTTACCATTATTATTTCATAGTGTGTGTGTGTGTGTGTTTTCGGAGTTAGAGATGCAAAGTGACAATGACAAATAATTCTACAGGAAATAAATGCAAACTGCTATGACTACCGGGCTCTCCCATGGCCGCTGGGATGGAAATCATCTCGCTGCTTCATTTCTCCATGCACTACAGATGAGGAGATTTTTTTTCAAGCTTTAAGTGTAGCCAAAAAAACTGACCACACCTATAAATGACAATACATGTGTTATGATGGGGGAGGAGAAGCACCTGCTAGGTTCCCCAGCGCCTACCCATTAGTGGACGCCACAGGACCCCAAGGTCTCAAGTGCTATGCACAGCACTCTTCACCTGATTCCACATTTCTAGACTTTTAAGCTTCGACGGAGAGTTGTCTTGAAGAAGAAGTGTAAAAGAATAGAAAAAGCGTTCAACTCTGCAAAAACTTATCTCTCCTCCTTGGGAGATTCGCAGCCATATTTATGGAATCACTGCAGAGTGTGACTGGACATTTTGTGCTTCTTCGTGGAGATAACTGAAGGTCAGAGAACCCTCACCGTGTCCTCTACGTTCTTAAGTTCAAATAACAGCAAAGGCAAAAAGATTTCACTGGCTGGGAACATGGTGGGTATCATGGGCAGGTATATTCCACTCATTTTTCACTACTGATATGTTGAAGTTGTCTGTGTGATTAAGTTTAAAACTCAGCCAGGTGCTGGTGGCTCACACCTGATTTCCTAGTTCCACAGGAGACAGAAAAAGACTGTGGGACTCTTCTCTCCACCGGACCACCACAAAAGCTAGACATGGAACTGTGGTTCAAGTGGAGGGGAAAAAAAAAGCTCAGGGACAGCGTCCTGGGTATAAGCTCCAGCACCAAAATAAGTAAGTAAATAAATAAATCTCAGTAGGTGACAGCACGGGAGAATGATTTCAAGGCCATCCTGAGCTAGTGAGGTCCTGACTCAAAAACAAACAGACAAACATTTTAGCCAAGTGCCACCAACTAAAGCCTGTAATCCTACCCACTGGTGGGGCTAAGATCTGAGGATCAAGGTTTGAAGCCAGCCTGGGCAGAAAAGTCTATGGGATATTTTTATGTCAGACTAACCACCAAAAAGCTAGACGGTATGGTTCAAGTAGTAAAGCACCAACCTTGAGGGGGGGAAAAAGCCAAGTGAGAGCTACAGACCCACGAGTTTGAGCCCCAGTACTGGCACTAAATAAATGTAGTTATTGCTTTAGAATTTTCTCTTCTTGCCCTCTGTCTCCTAAGCAAAGCTGGCTTCGGCCCTGTAAACAGCACAGTGTAATCCATACACACTCCAGCTTTGTGAAAACACTCATGAACCACAAGATGAATTAGCCACGATCCTCTTCTTAACAAACTCACAAACCAGCAAGAAAGACAAGGGAGGAATGTGACAAGAGGGGGAAAAAAGGAGGGAGGAAGGAAGAGAAAGGAAGGAAAAAAGAAGGGAGGAAGGGAGGGTAGGAAGGAGGAAGGAAGAAGAGAGGAAGGGAAGAAGGAAAGGCAAGAAGAAGGAAGAAAGGGAGGGAGGAAAGGGGGGAAAAGGAAGGAAGGAAGGAAGGAAGGAAGGAAGGAAGGAAGGAAGGAAGGAAGGAAGGAAGAAAGGAAGGAAGGAAGGAAGGAAGGAAGGAAGGAAGGAAGGAAGGAAGGAAGGAAGGAAGGGAGGAAGGAAGGAAGGAAGGGAGGGCGGGAGGGAGGAAGGAAGGGAGGGAGGGCGGGAGGGAGGGAGGGAGGGCGGGAGGGAGGGGCAGAGGCCTTGCTATCTTCAGTCTCATTTCCCATTGCTCCAGCTGCTGATGCCTACTCTTCCCCATTTGAGTCTTGCACCGAGTTCTCCCCTGCTCTCCGTCCAGATGTGCCATCGCCGAGGCCGGGGTAGACTCTGCCCTTCATTACCCTTCGCTCTGGCTCCTGCGCTTCTCTTTGCCCTAAACCCTGTGCCTTTCACCACAGCCTGGAGGTCAGCACCAAGACCCACACGGCGCGGGATAATGAGTTTTAAATGGGAGCTGTTCTGAGGAAAGGAGGCATTTAAAGATGGATTGTGGCTCCAACTCTTTACTCCTTCATGTCTTTCCCCTCATGAGAAGTTGACAATTTCAAAGAATTAGGAATCTATTTCCATTAGCGCACGCTGTCCAACCCACACAAGAGGTCGCCAGGCGTCAGGAAACGGGGAGAGGCATCCGGCGCGTTTGACAACACAATGAATGCACTTATAATTGAAAGCAAATTTTGCGGGCTTTCCTTTGATCTCCAGTTGATTATGATTATTACTTTATACTGTTGTTTTTACAATTTTTTTTTACCATGTATCAGGCAACCTCCTTTCAAATTAAAAAACAAGCATCCATCAGCCACCTACCGTGGGGTGACACACTCACCGCCGTGGGGGTGACATCGGCGCTGTGGCCTCAGCAAAGCCGACTTCAGATCTCCGGTCAGCGCAGTACCACCCAGGCGCCATCCAAAATCTGCTGGTCGCTTCTGGGACCGTGACCGGTCTCTAGGAGATAGAGAGGTGCGTCAGAGCCCTGCCCTTCCCAAACCTACAGTCTAACGAAAAGAGACAATAGACAAGCCAGGCGTCAGTGGCTCACACCTGTCATCCGAGCTACTCGGGAGGCTGAGATCTGAGGATCCAGGCTCCAAGCCAATTGCACAGACAGCAAAGAGTCACAAACAGAGTTTTGTGGCTTAACCAGGAGAGCACCAGCCAAGGGCAAGAAGCCCTGAGTTCAGGCCCATTACCTTCATGCAAGCGCACGCGCTCACATGCACACACACACGCACACACAGAGAGAAGAAATCTGAATACAGAAATTGAACTAAATGTAACTGAACTAAATCATATAGCCATAAAGGCAGATTTAAGGTTACCATAATTTTTTAATCATGAAAATATTTTACTAGTTATAGTTAATAGTCCCCTAATGCTTTATAATTTCTTCTTATCATCGTGTATCATAAAATAATTATCTCCAGATTTTACACAGACACCCTCGAGTCCCCTTCGGTTCTTTCCTATGTGCAGTGCAAATGTCATTTCTTTACGGGCAACCTGGCCTGAAAAAGGCTAGCCATCATGGCTAGGGTGGGGTATAGTGGCTCATGCCTTTAATCCCAGCTGCTTGGGAGGTGGAGATATGAGGATCTGGCTAAAAGTTAGTGGACCCCTCCCTAGATCAAAGAACCAGTCAAGTTGTGGGGTACACAGGTGTAATTCTACCCCTAACTCCTACCCCTGCAGAAGACCTGAGACCCCCACCTAATAAAATAACTCAAACTAAGAGGAATGGGGGGAAGATCAAATGGAAGAGCACCTGCCTAACAGAAGCAAGGTCCTGAGCCACGAGAAGGAAAAAATTAAATTGGGAAACAAGATATACATTGATACAAACTGCACCTAAGATTTGCAGAAAGCATGGGAACGGCGGGCCTGAGCCTGACTGGAGCTCGGAGGTCTTCGGCCCGGTGCTCCCCGCCAGCTGCTAGGAAGTGAAAGAAAATCTCTGAGATTTACACAGCAGCTCACACCTGTCATCCTAGCTACTCGGAGGCTGAGATCTGAGGACCAAGGTTCAAAGCCAGCCGAGGCAGAAAAGTCTCTGAGTCCGTGATGGTCAATGAACCAGCAAAAAGCTAGAAGTAGAGCTGTGGCTCAAAAGGTAGAGCACCAGCCTTGAGCAAAAAAAAAAAGTCCAAAGTGAGACACCAGTACCAGCCCCACCCCCAAACTGTATGCAGTACTAACACAGACACGTGTACTGAGCCACCCAGAGTGGGGTTCAGTGGAGCCTAATGAAAAGGAACCCCCAAAGGAAGTGTCTAGAACACTCGGCATGAGCCCCTCCCCAACCATGGCTCCAGGAGAAACTTAAAATACAGGTCACAGCCAAGAACCGTCTCTCCCATAAACTCCAAAGAAAAGCCAGAGCCGGAGTGAAGAGAGAAAGCCTCAGAGCTCTGCCCATATCATCTTTGTGTGTGACTTCAAGATCAAGTAAATAAGTAATGGAGGATGAAAACCCACTACGATGGAGGCTATTGAAAATGACTGGCCCTTCAGCAGTCCTGCAGGTGGTCCTCGGCAGGCAGAGCCTGACTGGCAGGCAGATAGGAGCTGGCACTGGGCGTCAAAGCCGCTGCTAGGAATGCCTTTGGGGAAGAGGGGCCCACGGCCAGCCACTTACCAGCCTGAAATCCCTAAAGCCTTCGCCATTACTGCCTGATTCAAAATGCCCAGGGCACTTCTGTGAACTATTAAGGGTAGGAAGAGTTCCTTAATGAGGCTGTTAAATTCATTAGCTGCACGTCAGGTCTGTCTCTGTTTCCAGTGAATTATTTGGGGACGTGAAATCTGTCAGAGGTCACAATCAATAGCAAAGTGGTCAGTAGGTGCTTAGCCCTGGAGAAAGGCCCAAGGCCCCTCCCCACCCCTCCCTGCCAAAGCCTCCAGGACAGCCATTTTGCATGAATAGCTAGGCCAGCTGTGATAATGAGCAAAGCAAAGAAACTTCGGCCTCAGGCAATCTGCTGATGACCTGAGGGGCTAGAGAAGATTTTTCTCTACCTTGGGACTGGGGTTTCCTAGGGCTAAAGAATGCTAGCAAATGTAAGGAGTTGTTCCTAGGTTAGAGTCCACTTCAGCCGTACACAACTGCTAGACCTCCTCTGTGTAACTCCCAGTCATATTTAAGTACAAGAGCTTGTTAACCTACAAAGTGCCAGCTACGGCTGCAAAGGTGGTTCAGTGGGAGAGCACTTGCTTTGCAGACATGGGGCCCTGAGTTCGATTCTTCAGCACCACATAAACAGAAAAAGCTGGAAGTGGTGCTGTGGCTCAAGTCATGAGCCTTGAGCTGAAGAGCTGAGAGACAGTGTCAAGGCCCAGAGTTCAGGCCCCAGGACCAACCAAAAAAACCCAAAAACAAAAACACAAAGTGCCAGATACACTAAAAGTATTTATTTAGGTCAAACACTATCGAGATCGTAATGCATAAGGTTCCATCAAAATGTATGCATAAAAACAAAACAAAATGCCTTGATTGGTGTCCATATTTTCTGTTAGGAGTGTCTGTTAAAATAATGACACCCTAAGCCTAGCACTGGTGGCTCAGGCCTATGATCCTAGCTACTCAGGAAGCTGAGATCTGAGGATTGTGGTTCAAAGCTAACCTGGGTAAGAACGTTCATGAGACCGTTATCTCCAATAAGCCACCAAAAAAGCCAGAAGACACTAAAACAGACAAAGAGAAAAGGCTGCCTTCCTCTGGCATTATTTAAATCAATCAGGATGACTGACCGCTTCATTTTGCTCCATGAATACATTCGCAGGGCCACACCTCTGCCATTTTTCACACCAGGTAGGTTCATGCTAAGAGAGGTAAGCCAGCCAGCGGCGGCGGCTCACACCTGTAGTCCTAGCTACTCAGAGGCTAAGATCTGAAGATTCTAGTTTGAAGCCAACCTGGGATAGGAAAGTCTGTGAGACTCTGATGCCCAATCAACTGCCCAAAAGCCAGGAGCAGAGCCGTGGCTCAAGTGGTAGAGAACAGCCTAGTGCACAAAAGCTCAGGAGCAGCACTCAGGCCCGGCGGCCTAGCCTCAGAAATGGAACAACAAAAAAGAAAGAAAGAAGGAAAGGAAGGGAGGGAGGGAGCAAGGGAGGGAGGGAGGGAGGAAGGAAGGAAGGAAGGAAGGAAGGAAGGAAGAAAGGATCATGGTTCTAGTTTTCAGAGAAGATGGGTAACAGGCTGGGTCTCGGGCAGAAAGGCAGAGGTGTGCAGACGCTGACGCGGAGCTGAGGGGCTTCTTACTGCCCCCCCCAGTCCCTCTGCCACCTGTCCCACTCTGTTCCCTCCCTCTGCTAGGGACACAGTCACCCTGTCACCAGTCACAGCCGTCAGGATGCCTGGCCCACCCCGTCCCAGGAGCCAGTGTGAAGCAGCCTCCCCTCCCAACACCAAGTGACAGGCTCTGCTGTCCCCAGGAGACGCTGGGGACACCTCCACCCCAGCCCTACCCAGTGTTTAGGGAGCGTTAGGAGCGGTGACGCTGGCCGGGCCATCACCCTTGGGGCACAGACGTGCACCCCCTCCCGGGCTCATAAATAATCCATGCGGGCGGCCGTGGCCCGTGAAAGCTGAAGGCCGCTGGCATTCCCCCCAAATTATCGCAGCGGTGACTTATTTGTTTTCCCAGAACTCGCTGGTTCCGAGAGGTTATTCCATAATTGTTTGCATCTGCGCGGGGCGGGAGCTGCCCGCTGAGCAGCACAAACCCCCAAAGAGCAGGTCATCTGAGACAGAGAAAAACAAGCCGGGGAAAGGCACAATATTTAGCCTTCCAGTATCTTCTCCACATGTGATAGGGAATTTATTATACCCAGAAATCCGTGGCTTGTTTCTGACTGGCTTGATTAGCTGCAGAACTACGTGTTTAAAAATGAAATGTCTTCTTTCCTTCATTAATTAATTCTTTTTTTTTTTTCTTTTTTCCATCATTGTGCCTGAACTCTGGGCCTGGGCGCTGGCCCTCAGCTCTGCGGCTCAAGGCTAATGCTCTACCACTGCACCACTTCTGGCTTTTTCTGCTTATGTGGTGCTGAGGAATCAAACCCAGGGCCTTAGGCATACAAGGCAAGCACTCTACCACTGAGCCACCTTCCCAGTCCCCCTTAATGAATTCTTTAACCTTCTAACAGGTGTGTTTGTCACGCTTTTGGCCATATGCAAGAATCCACAACTGGTAAAACGATGAATTCTGTGCTTCTCACTCTAGCAGACAATGGGACTATTTTTTTAAGTATTATATTGTAAGGAAAAAGGCAATAAGTGTCTGAGGAAGGAAGGAAGGAAGGAAGGAAGGAAGGAAGGAAGGAAGGAAGGAAGGAAGGAAGGAAGGAAGGAAGGAAGGAAGGAAGGAAGGAAGGAAGGAGGGAGGGAGGGAGGGAGGGAGGGAGGGAGAGGGAGGTTGGACCTGTGGCTCAGTTGGGACAGAGCTAGCCAATGAGCAAAGGAGGCATCTACCGAGAATAGAATAGTCACCTGCTGGCAAGTGCTCATTTTTATAAATTCTATAAAGTTCAGCTACTCAAACATTCAAATTTAATCAGTGTAAGTATAAACGGATTGTGTGAATAAACAAACAAATAGCAAAAGAATGGCTTTGGGGGCTTGGCTATTTTTTTAAAAACCCAGTTGCATCACAAATACCCTAAGTGTATTATACACAATTGTCTCACATAAATCAGAGTGGATGCCTTACAGAGCAATATCACTGATGTCTATTGTCTGGCTGTGATTGATTATCTATTTATCCCAGCCTCATCTAAGTGCCAATGTAAAATATACTCTGAAAGCAGGGTGGTTTCTATTTCCCTGTTCTTTTTTTTTTTTTTTTTTTTTTGGTTGGCCGTGGGGCTTGAACTCTGGGCCTGGGTGCTGTCCCTCAGCTCTTCAGCTCAAGGCGAGCGCTCTACCACTTGAGCTACAGTGCCACTTAAGCAGGGTGGTTTCTAAAAGATAGAGGGGAGGGTTTTAAAAGACCATGCATTCATAGTTTAGATTTTTTTTTTTGCTGGTCTGGGACTTGAACTCAGGGCCTGGGTACTGTCCCCGAGCCCCTTGTGCTCAAGGCTAATGCTCTACTCCTTGAGCCCCAGCACCCCTTCTGGCTTATTCTGAGTAGTTTACTAGAGATAAGAGTCTCACGGGACTTTCCTGCCTAGGCTGGCTTCAAACTGAGATCCTCAGATCTCAGCCTCCTGAGTAGCTAGGATTACAGGGGTGAGCCACCGGAAGTTCTAGGTGCCGTGATTTTAAAGACAGTTTTCTAAAGCAATATTCAGAAAGAGGAAAGGAAATGACAAAAGTGGCCTCTTGAGAAGTCCACACTCAATTTATCTCATGACATTTCAGTTTCTCACCAAACCAGTCATTTTGTCACCATCGATGATCCTGTTATTTTTTCTTTCAATATTCTAGCTATTTCCCCATTCTTGCCACTTAGATGCTTTCTCTTGGAGCATAATAGGCCAAAAATTGTTTCTTCTCTCCATCCTTGTTACCCACCTATCCATCATCTTCCTCTACAACCACACCAAACACACCTCTCCCCCCCAACCCACCCCCTCCACGCCACACTGGTCCTCCGATAGCTGGGTGCAGACATCCTTGGCCTGTCATATTCCTCTCTCTCTCTCTGCAGAAGGCATGTATGTGATCTATGAGCCTCTTCCAGATCTTGTTCTGATCTTGTCCCTTCATCCAAGGGTCAAAATAATGTCACCTAAGCTATAGGTAAAATAGGCTTCTTCCTGTGCGATGTGTTCTCGACCTTCCATCATACCGTTGGATTCTACTGACACCCGCTCCGTGCCCGGGCACCTCCTGCTCCAGACCATTGTGAGAAAACATTTTTAGGATTCTGTACATTATCCTTTCTCCGAGCAAGCGGTAAAGCTCGACAGAGCTTCATGCCGACATAAAAATCGGAGATGCCACAAATGGCAGCATCTAGAAGCTTCCATCCCCCGCCTCTCTCCTTCAGACGCCCGCCTGCCCTCCCCAGCTTTCCCCTCCACTGGCAGCCAGCATCTGACCACTTTCAATCTACAAACCTCATTCTCAGAGAAATACTTGAATCAGAACTAATTATAGCAATAACTAAAATGGTCCTGCGAATGCACGCACCGCCCCGCAAGCTCGCTTGGGCCAGGTTACTTAGCCGTGGCCGGTGGGTCTGCTAATGCGCTCTGCCTGGCTTCCCCACTGACGTTCCTCGGGAAAATGTAAGCCTGCAGTTAAGGTAATAGGACCAAAGAAACCTGGAGCGATGAAGAGTCAAACTCCGCTCCCTGAGATGATGCTTTAAAAACAACCCCCTAATGGGAAGAAGATGTTCAAGAGGTCTGTGGTAGGGGAGATGGTCAAGCTAACCATAAGTTTGGTTCTTCATATATGCTAGCTGCTTTCCTGTACATCTGCTTTACTTTGGTTTAGAAAAGGAACACAGAGATAGGACTCGGGGCAAATGTGTGCCGGGTGGTGATGTTCAAGCCCATCCTTGTACCTGAGCCAGGGGAAGGAAGATGGTCCAGGCCATCCATGGCCTGGCTTTCTCTCACTCCACTGCACATTCACTGCGCATGCTCGCCAAAGAGAAACCGGAATGTGAGCAAGTAAGTTCACACCTGTACTCCTAGCTACGCAGAAGGCTGAGGTCTGAGGATCAGGGTTTCAAGCCAGCCAAGGCAAACAACTCTGAGAAACTCTTATCTCCAATCAACCACCAAAAGGCCAGAAGTACCAGCCTTGAGCAAAAAAGTGAAGTATGAACACAATGCCCTGAGTTCAAAGCCTAGTATACACACACACACACACACACACACACACACGCACGCACGCACACAGGCCAGGCATGGTAGTGCATGCCTATTAGCACTTGGGAGGCTAAGACAGTAGAATTGTAAATTTAAGACCAGCTAAGGCTACATAGTAAGACCTTGCCTCAAAAAAAAGAATAATTTCCATGAGGTGTTACCAAGGCATACAATCAATCAGCTTGCTGGGTGCTGGTAGTGCACACCTGTAATCCTAGCTACTCAGGAGGCTGAGATCTGAGAAGCATAATTCACAGCCAGCTCAGGCAGGAAAGTCCCCATGAGACTCTAATCTCCAGTTAGCCATTCAAAACCCAGAAATGGCGCTGTGGCTTAAGTGGTAGGGCTCTAGCCTCAAGCACAAAGATGCTCAAGGACAGCGCCCAGGCCCCACAGCTGACCAAAAAATAAAAATAAAATAAAATAAAATAAACCAAGGAGCTTCTCAATCTGTTCATCCTTCAGCTCTGCATTGCTCCTTTTCTAATTTTAGAGTAAGGGTTGCAATAAGCCAAGCAAAGGAGATGGTTTATCTAGACACAAAGAGGACCTGAAGCTAGGTTAGTGACTCAAATGATAGAGTACCCACCTAGCCAAACTGAGGCCCTGAGTTCAAACTCTAGGAACACCACAAAAAAAAAAGTTCTGGCATAGGAAAAGGGGTTAAAGGAAGCAGAAGCAAACCCTGCCCCCTACCAAAAAATAATAATAATACATTTGAAATTACTATCCTTCTAATGAAGGAACAAGGAGACAGGTCGGAAAATAGTTGATCAGTTAACATTCGGTTACTTCTGCTTCTTCTGTGGAAGGATTGTGAACCGTTCATGACCTGAACTGGCCTGTCTCAGAAACCTGGCCACTGCCCTCTCTAGTGTTAGGGTCTCAGGTCAGACAAACAGTTTAGGTTCAACATGGTGAAAGGAACTCATGGGGAGGGATTCCATCTCCATTCCTAGCCCGGTCTGTTAGGGGCCTGCGGCAGAAGCGTAATTCAAACCCACGGCCTTGATGGCCTCTTCTAATGTTTATTTAACCATAAACATGCTCACTGACGTGCCAGCTGCGCTCCCAGAATTCAACCTCCAACCCCGTCTAGCTGAGGCCAGCTTGCAATCCAGACCGATGAAGCCACCCAAAGCACTGAGCCACCTCCGCTTATAGGTCGTTTCCATGAGCAAGGTGGCTGGCTTCTTATTTTCAGTAAGAACCATTACGGGTGCATCCCTGTCACCCCCTGGGAGATGAGGGCAGGAGGGGAAGAGTTCGATGCCAGTTTCAGGCTACATAGATCTGGGGAGAGGGGAGGTAGTGAGGGGGGGAGGGAAGGAGAGGAAAAGACAAAAAGAAAAGGAAGGAAAAGAAGGAGAAAGGAACAGAAGGAAGGAGGGAGGGAGGGAAGGAAGGGAAAGAAAGAAGGAGAGAGAGAAAGAAAAGAAAGGAAGGAAGAGAAGAGCCACCGCAGAATGAATTTGCTTCCTCCCACCCTCCTACCAACAAACACGTTGACTTTTGTCCAAATGTTTCCTTTTTTCAATGAACGGTTGGCATCCTACAGACCAACTTCCCTGGTCTGTGGAGAGTAAGGAAAGGAACTGGCATCGTACGAGCGCCCAACCTACTGCCCTCCAACCAAGGGAGCCCTGGCAGCCTGGAGTCATAGCTAATCCCCTTATCCGTAGTTATTCTTCTAAATTGCCAGAAAATTGAATGGATTATAACATGATAGAGCCATAAACGTGAGTGTCTGCACAATAAACGCAACTCCATGTAAATGATGCCATCTCAACTCACAGCGCTGCCTGCGCTCCACAGACAGAAACAGGACGGGTGAGGGGACTCAAAATGCCGGCCCACCTTCCCACCTTCAGCCTCCGCTCCATCTTCTCACAAACTCTGTGTGGTGAGGAGGAAGAGGCAGATGCTTCAGGCCAGAGAACTAAAGGCCGAGGGCCAAGCAAAGCACCTTGTGCAGGGGGGAGGGGAAAGGAGGCAAGGGCAGGTGCCCCTGGGCTGCAGCCTACTGCCTAGAATCGGTCTCTCAACTGATCTGGAGCTTTTCCCCTATCCTCTGTTCTCCAAGAACACCTCCGGGAGCTCTACCCTGCTCATAAACAAAATCCACAAAGATGGGGATGCATGCTTGTAATCCCAGCACTCGGGAGGCTGAGGCAGGAGGATCGAGAGTTGGAGGCTGGCGTGGACTACACAGAAGCCTGTCTTTTCCATGGACATTCTTGTGTTTGGGCCTCAGCAGTCATCAGAGAAGACAGCCACAGAAAAAGAGGGGTGAACCCAAAAGCAAGCACCTTTTATCAGATATTAAATGCATTCTCAAATGTATTTAGTATCTGATAAAAAGTGATTTTACCTACCAAAGTCTCAGTTTCCCTATCTGTAAAACATAGGTGCTGCGAGGTGCCTTCCTTTGGTGGAAAGGTGGAAGGAGACAAGTCCATGGAAGCATCTAGCTTAGTGTCTCATTTGGAGTTGTTTGTGTCAAACCCGAAGGGAGTTTTCTATCTCTACAAAAATTATGTTAAAATACCAGTGTGATGTACATTAATTGTCTGAATGCCCCCAATTCTTCTTTGGTTAGCTGGGTTTTGGCAGTACTTGTGTTTAAACTCAAGATCTTATGCCCCCAGACATTTCTGTTCTTTCTGAGTCTCCCTCCATGAAAGATTTCTGGTCCCTCAGGAAAGGTCTAGGCTTGATCACATGACTTGGTTTGACCAATGAGATGCTAGAATTCTGACTATGCTGTCTTGACTTCTATAATCCTATCATTTGGAAGGTTAATGGGAGGGGGTACACTGGGCATGATGGAGCTGGGGGTAGAAGCCAGGGTCTCATACATGCTAGGCAAGCAATCTATCACTGAGCTACAACTCAGCCTCAGAGGATTTTAAAAAGAAATTAAGCACTGGAGCTCCTCCCTGTAATCCTTGCTACTCAGGAGACTGAGATCTAAGGATCACAGTTTGAAGCCAGCCCAGGTAGGAAAATCCATGCAACTCTTATTTCCTATTAACCAACAATAAGCCTGAAGCTGTAGCCCAAATGGCAGAGTATTATCCTTGAGGAGAAAATAAGTTCAGGAGCAGCACCCAGGCTCTGGATTCAAGCCCCAGGACCAACACACACACACACACACACACACACACACCTGAAAGAAATTTGGGGTACAATTTATGAATATACACATATTATAGGAGTAGAAAAGACAAAAAATAGCGTAAGGTCAAGAATATACATATATATATATATATATATATAAAATTATATCAAGCTGGAGGTAGAGCTATGGCTCAAGTGGTAGAGCAGCTGCCTTGAATGAGAAAGTTAAACAAGGACAAGAGGCTTTCAATTCAAGCCCAATTACTGTGTGCATGTGTGTGTGTGCGCACACACAGATAATATGTAATCAAAAGGAAGAGCAAATAAGATCTTTCTTCCTGAAAATTTGCCTCAGCCTCACCAGCAAGCCATATGACATTGCAAACACATTTTGTCAGGCGCCCAGAGCAACACAAATCGAGGGCTCTCGCATTCTTTCTACGTCGGGCTCAAATCAACCCTCATCTTACAGCAAATTCTTCTACCAAAGAAGATCTATAATCTTGTCCAAAATACCTTAACTAAACCTGGCACCAGGGGCTCACACCTGTAATCCTAGCTACTCAAGAAGCTGAGATTTGAGGATCTCAGCAAATCTTGGTTCAAAGCCAGTCCAGGCAGAAAATTCTGTGAGACACGTATTGCCAGTTAATCACCAAAAATCCAGAGGTGAGGATGTGGCTCAAGAGGCAGCCTGCTAGCCTTGAGTGAAAAAGCTAAGAAGGGTTAGTGCCTAGGCCCTGAGTTCAAAGCTCAGTACCAGCATTAAAAAAAATCCTAAATAGGAAAATAAAAGTAAAGGAAGAGACAATATTGCCCAAGAAAAGACACATACTCATTACCTGACTTATGTACAATAGCATAACAATAACAATAAAAGTATATTTTTTAAAAATCCTAAATAAGGAAATAAAAATAATAGAATTAAAGCTGCTCTAGAGCTCGTTTATACTTCTGGCAACTCTCGATTATCCAGCAGTACCACCTGTGAGCGCATGAGTAAGCAGAGTCATCGAGAGCTCATAAATGTAATGAAGTCTCCGTAGGACGTGAACTCGCTGCTATTAACTCTCTTCTGAGGAATGGGGGGAGGCTGCCAAGTTTGCCGGGCAGACAGTTAAATCTGCAGGCTGGTGAAGTGGAAATAAGTACTGCACCATATGGTCCTGCTGGGGGAGAGAGCCGATGGGTTCATTCAGGAGTGCATGCATTAGCCAGCCTTCCACTTTACTGGAAAGAGATGAGCACATAAAAACTGGATTTATCATATTTGTACTTAGCGAAATCTACACACCAGCCAGGTGCTGGTAGCTCACACCTAGCTACTCAGGAGGCTGAGATATGAGGACCATGGTTTGAAGGCAGCCTGGGCAGAAAAGTCTACAAGACTCTTATCTCCAAGTAACCGGTAGAAGGAGAGCTGTGGCTCAAGTGTAGAGTACCAGCCTCGAGTGAAAAATATAAGTGAGAGGCCCTGCGTTCAAGCCCTAGTACCAACACACACACACACACACACACACACACACACACACACACACACACACACACACACACACACACACACACACACACACACACACACACACATCTGCAGACAGAAATCACCTTTTTGAAACAATTCAGACCTTGGATGGGTCATGTCACTATCAATAATCGTAAAGAGCCAGTAGAAATACAGCCATGTAACATCAACTTCCTTTCTCAGCTCATGACTGACATTTGTCATGACACACTGGGGGGAGGGGAGGAGCCTATGGAAGCCCCCTAGTTGTCCCAAATCCTGGCATCGTCCTGGCATCGAGTCTGAAAGTGCTGACTATCACAGAAGGCATTATTCAAATTGCATGGCAGTCCAAGACCAAGCAAGGAACAGCAGACCCATGCACAACCCAGAAGCAGCAATGGAGACAGATTTAATTAATACCCTGGGACTGAGGGAAGGGAGAGATTGCTGCAGCCAGGAGAGAGAGATGGCAGAAGCGGATGGAGGCCCAGGCTCTCTTCCTCCCATTCTCCAGCAGGTGCCGCCCATTGACCAAACCCAACCGAAAGCCAGATGGCAGCCAGGTCCTGGGACACGGGCCAGGTGAACCCAGTGGGCAGATCAAGAGCAGGTCTGACGGGTCAAATGGAAGGGATCCAACACAAGTAGAAAGTCAGGATTACTGTTGTAAATTATCTCCAGTCGCTGCTGTCTTTGTCTTATCAGTAATGCCCCCGATGAAATATTTTGCTTAGACTCCTATCTACCATAACGATTTCTAACAACAACCAGAGAAAAGCACTCATCTCAGTAATCAATTTCCTTATGCACTCTCCTTCCTTCCTTCCTTCCTTCCTTCCTTCCTTCCTTCCTTCCTTCCTTCCTTCCTTCTTTCCTTCCTTCCTTCCCTCCTTTCTCATACTGCTAATACTTTGAACTTAGAGCCTCACACAATCACTTGGCTTTTTTGCTCAAGCCTGGTATTCTACCACTTGAGCCACACCTGCACTTCCAGTTTTTTGCTGGTTAATGGGAGATAGAAATCTCCTGGGCTTTTCTGCCTAGGATACCTTTTAACCAAGATCCACATATTTCAGCCTTCTAACAAGCTAGGAATTCAGGTGGATGCATTTTTTTTTTTCTTTTGTCGGTTGTGGGACCTGAACCCTGGGCCTGGACATTGTCCCTGAGCCCTTCAGCTCAAGGCTAGCGCTCTACCACTTGAGCCACAGCACTGCTTCTAGCTTTTTCTGTTTATGTGGTGCTGAGGAATCGAACCCAGGGCCTCATGCATGCAAGGCAAGCACTCTACCACTGAGCCATCACATTTCTCAATAACACAATCTTTTGCCCCCACCAAAAGAAAATTCAAATTTCCTAAGTATTATTTATTTATGTATGGATTTATTCAGACATGGGGCTTACACTCAGGGCCTGGGCACTGTCTCTGAGCTTTTTCACTCAAGGCTAGCATTCTACCCACTTTGAGCCACAGTGCTACCTCCAGCTTTTTCTGAGATAAGTCTCACAGACTTGCCAGCCCCAGCTGGCTTCAAAAGGAGATCCTCAACTCTCAGCCTCCCTAGTAGCTGGGATTACAGGGGTGAGCAACCGACACCAGGCTGGTAATATTGATTTTTGTTCTACAAAGAAAGCCTTTTGTTGAGTGATGGCTTTTTTTTAGGAGAGTGATTAACGCTATCAGTTCTTTTTTCACAGAGGAGAGCAGCATGCATAGCTGGAAGGGTGATAGCTTGTTGGCTGCCTGTGAGCCCTGAAAATATTGATCAGTTAAAAATATTTGGACACTTGCATCTCTCAAATCTGCTTACTGTAGCCCTTCTTCCTGGCGGGCCAGGAGAGCACCAGCACTTCTGCTAGCGTGATAAATTACCCTCCCTGGTGGGTCACCCTTTTGTCACCTAAAGTCACAATTGGCTCCTTCCTTGAGGTCACAACCTGGTTTTTCAGGGTGACAGATTTATTGCTTGCTTTGTGCTCCAAAAAAATAAATTGCCAACATTGCTCAAAATATAGTCTGGCCACAATAACTTTGGATATTTCCCAGTGGGAATGAAACCCAGTGTTTATATTTCTATCTGAATGGGCTAAAGAAGACACGCCCACATCCCTCTGGACGGAGGCTCAATTCTAGGCACACACACACACACACACACACACACACACACACACACACACACACACACACACACACACACACACACACAAGCACAAGCAAGTAACCAAAATGCATTGGCATTGTCTTGAGAGTCTGTGTCTACTTTTTTTTTTTTTTGTAGGTTGTGGGGCTTGAACTCTGGGCCTGGGCACTGTCCCTCAGCTCCTCAGCTCAAGGTGAATGCTCTACCACGTGAGCCACAGCGCCACTTCCGGTTTTCTGGTGGTTTATGGGAAATCAGAGTCTCATGGACTTTCCTGCCCGGGCTGGCTTTGAACCTCGATCCTCAGATCTCATCCTCCTGAGTAGCTAGGATGACAGGCGTGAGCCACCAGTGCCCGGCTGTTTCTACTTTTTTGCTGAGGCTCATAAAATCCCGGCAAAGAGCTCCTTCTGGCCTCCAAAGCAAGCCTTTCTCACGGCTGGCTTGATTTCCTATGCCATCCAACCAGCACAGGCCCAAGCTGGACACTGGTGGTCCACACCTGTAATCCTGGCCACTCAGGAGGCTGAGATTTGGGGATCACAGTTCAAAGCCAGATTCTCATCTTCAATTAACTAGCAAAAAGTCACAAGTGGAGCAGTGGTTCAAGTGGTAGAATGCTAGCCTTGAACCAAAAAGTTCAGAGACAGCACACCCAGCCCCTGAGTTCAAGACCCTGGAGTGACATAAAAATAACAATTAAAAAAAAAAAAGGAAGGAAGGTCTTTCTCCCAAAATTTCTATCTCCAGCAAGCTCCCAGAAAGAAATGGCCACAAACCAGGAACTTTCTAAAACCTGAAAGTGTGTGTGTGTGGTGGGGGGGGGGGGGTGCAGGCAGGATGTTTCGACTATGGGAATTCATACATGGCTCCCTCCATCTCCTGGGGCCACAGAGCCACGTGTGCAAACACCCTCCTGTGTGCTAACATGAGCACACTCAAGGCAATCAAATGCGCTCTGTAAAGCTGTCAGTGCCCTTAAGAGCTTCCCTTCCCACTGCCTCTTAGAAGAGACTGACCTGCATACGGAGGAACGGGAAAGATGATGGCAAAGCCTTGTGTTGTCTACAAGGCCTGTAGCTAACAGGGTCTCTCAGATATCCTTCCTTGATCATTTTACACACACACACACACTCACACTCACAGATAAACTATCAGAATGGATCAAATCAAGGCAAGCTAGTAGACTTTCTAGACTCAGGCTCTCAGAACTTGGGGCTCCCTCTGTCTGGAACCCACTCTTTCTCAGCTATTGACACAGCCCTGCTCCCTTAGCTTGAACTTCCCCCCCAGGCCGGCCCTCACCACTCCTCCCAAAGCAGGAATCACTGACGGCCTGGCCTTCATACACTCAGGTAACCACACATCTAACATAACTGCTCTTTGTGGCTCTGAGATCTCCCTGTACTCAATTTTGCTCCTCCTCACTTGAAGATAGAGCCCCTGGTCCATGCAGAAATCCATTCCAGGACCAGGATCTGCACCGTGCTGGCTAGGATGTGGGTGCTGAGAGTGTTTTCTTAACACTACCCCTAATGTGTGGGATCCCGTGGCCATTCCTCCACTTCAACACCCTTCTAAGCAAGTGAGAACAAAGCATGGCGGTTAACCCCAGAGATTCAAATGCAAACAAAAACAAGACAAAACAAGTTGAATACAAACAAGCCACATCACAACAAACGTCTATCTCAGGAGAATTTTAATCTTGCAAGTTCTTCCTTCAGTTCTTGACCTGATTTAAATGTGTAACTGCTCCTTTCTGCCACACAGAGTTCTGGAGTTCATAGGAGGTTGCTGATTTGAACTGTGCTCCTATACTGCGCTCTGTAGACCAGATCAACATGGCGCCACTCATGTTAAGCAAAGCCAATTAACCTGAAGGTATAGCCACAGATGAGTTCACACCAGCTCAGCTTCCTCCGACGTACGTGGCTAGTTGATTCAAATGAATTAGAACCAGTGAAGTTATTCTTTCTGCCTTCCTTCCTTGCAGTGTTTAGTTTGGTGATAGCAGAAGGTTGTGGCTTTGTTTTGCTTCAGTGTTTTGATATACAATCTCACTAAACAGCCCAATTGTTCTGAAATGTGCAATCCTCCTACCTTAGCCTCCAGGGTGTTGAGATTAATGGCATACACTACCTTGACTGACTCAAAGCATCACCGGTTGCTTTGTTTTGTTTTAGTGGTGGTGGTGGTGGTGTGTCTATGTGTGGTGTGCATGTCAGTACTGGGGCTTGAATTTATGATCATAAACTTGCTTGGCATTTTTACTCACATCTAATTTTACTCCACATCTAATTTTTCGGTGGTTAACTGGAGGTAAGAGTCTCACAGACTTTCCTGCCCAAGCTGGCTTCCAACTGTGATCCTCAGATCTCAGCCTCCTGAGTAGCTGGGATTACAGGCGTGAACCTCACACAGGCCCACCTTATCCTTCATTGCTGCCAATTCCCACTTGTGTTGTATTCTCCCCACGTGGCAGCTCTGCTTGTGCCAGCTCAGGAAGGACACACAGCGAGATGGTTAGACTTGTCTCTTCACACTATTCCCTCACCCAGATGGAAGAGATCTGAGGACATGCCGCTGCACGTCCAAGGGTTGAGAAGACACGGGATGAGAGAACGTTGTGCCCTGGATCAGGTAGACACAATAAGCCCAGCCACCTGGACCCCCTCTGAGGTCTCCCCACAAACACCTCAGCTTCCTGAGCTGTGGGTGTGAGTTTCCTCAACCCAGGTCAGAACTGCGCTGGGCCAAACACACACTAAGCAGAGAGACACTCCCGTGGCGAATGAGGAGCCGAGAACCACGGCCACCCTCGGCCCCGCACACCCGCTGCACCTGTCTCCCTTAAAACCATACTTCTTTCTTTTACTTTGTCTTATTGTATCTGTTTCTGTATCTATCCGTATATATGTATATGTCTAGTGTGGGGATGGAAGCGTGGCTCAGATGGTAGAGCGCCGACTAGCCAAGGGGCAAAAGCGTCAGGTACTGAGTTCAAGTTCTGATCTCACACCAAAAAGGAAGGAAGGAAGGGAGGGAGAGAGGGAGGGAGGGAGGGAAGGAGGAAGGGAGGGAAGAGGGAAAGAGGGAGGGAGGGAGGAAGGGAGGGAGGGAGAGAGAGAGAGAGCAAAAGGAAAAGGAAAAGGAAAAGGAAAAAGAAAAGACGTCTAGCACGGCACGTTGTTCAGAACTAGGCTCAAAGTCTCTCCACCTTCTCTACGCTGCCCTGTCTGGTCCTTTGCCCCCCTGGATCTTCCCAGAGCCCTCCCTTTCCTTCCTGCTACCTCCCCATCACAGTGTTCTCCCCCGCCCCCCCCCACACTTGCCTTCACAGGCTCTGTACACTGGGGTTTACTACTAGCTACATTTTCCTCTGTGCAGACCCTGCCTCCCCCTCCTCCCCCTCTGCCCTGGTCCTCCCCCTCCTTCCCCTCTCCCCCCTCCTCCTCCCCCTCCTCCTCCCCCCTCCTCCCCCTACTTTCCCCTCCTCCCCCTCTTCCCCCTCTTCCCCTTCCTCCTCCCCCCTCTCCCCTCCTCCCCCTGCCTCCTCCTCCCCCTCCTCCCCCTTTTCCCCTCTTCCCCCTCCCCCTCCTCCCCCTTTTCCCCCTCTTCCCCCTCCCCCTCCCCCTGCCTCCCTCCCCTCCCCCTCCTCCTCTCCCCCCTCCCCCTCCTCCCCCTCCTCCTCCCCTCCCCCTCCTCCTCCCCTCCCCCTCCTCCTCTTTTTCCCCTCCTCCTCCCCTCCCCCTCCCCCTGCCTCCCTCCCCTCCCCCTCCTCCCCTCCTCCTCCTCCCCTTTTTCCCCTCCTCTTCCCCTCCCCCTCCTTCCCCTCCCTCTCCTCCTCCCCTCCTCCCCCCCTCCTCCCCTCCGCCCCTCCTCCAGGAGTCCCCGCTCTGGGCACACCCTGGCCCCATTCTCTCCTGGGAATGGCATCTCGCTGCCTCAGTGGCACTAGAATGGCACCGCGAGCCCAGATGGCGCCTAATCCGGACTTGATCCCCAAGCAAAGCCTGGAAGCCGAGACCCAACCCCCACCCCCCTCCCCCTCTCCCCTCTGCCCCACCCCCCTCCCCCTCCCCTCCCCCCCCCTCCCCGCACTGGGTCTGCCCCTCCGACGCCGGCCAGGCCATGAGGCCCACTCGCTGCCAGCGCCCGGCAGGCCAGCCCTCTGGTGCTCGGAGTGTCCCTCCTGCACTCCGGATAGGATAGCGAGGCGGGACACCCGGACACCGGTGACCCGGCAGAGGGGCGGGTCTGCAGCCAGGTGACCAGCTGGGCTCGCCAGGGCCATTTTCCACTTAAAAGCTGTTTTAGTGCTGCTGTAAGAAACCCCTCTTTTCTTCCAGGCCCATTCCTTAGAAGAAGAGAAAATATGGTTGGTGATCATTAGCCAGCTTTATTTTATTTACTAAGATAAGATTTATAGCTCGAGCAAGACTTCAGCTCTCATTCACCACCCTCCACGGCCTTGTGACACCGCGGGCTTATCCAGCTTCTTTGTCAGCGCTGGACTCACCCAACACAGTGAAAATTCCAGAACATGGGTCATCCAGCCACCTGAAGAAATGGCCAAGTCACCGTTCATTGCCAAAGGGAAGGAACAGACGTACAATGAGAGGTAGTTATGTGACATAAGTTATCACACACAAAAAATGTTTAAGGAAAATTTTTCTTATTGTTTTGTATTTTCTGAATGCTTGTGTGTGTGTGTGTGTGTGTGTGTGTGTGTGTGTGTGTGTGTGTGTGTGTGTGTGTGTGTGTGTGTGTGTGTGTGTGTGTGTGTGTGCATGCGCGCGCGCACACCAGTTCTGGGTCTTGAACTTGTGACCTCTTGCCCTCATTTGGCTTTTTCCCTCAAGACTTTGGCTCTCCACTAAGCCACGCCTCCACGAGAAGATTATTTCTAAATGATATTGGGATAACCCGGCAAGTCTGTGTATAGGAGAAGATACCAAACAATTTCTCTTGATGCCTAATATCGAACAGGCCAATAGCATCCCTTCATTCATTATTAAGGCCTTAAGAATGATCAGAACCCCAAAATACATCTTTGGAAGAATGATAATTACTGCCTCAGGTCAGACACAGTAGAAGATATGAAAGGGAAGTAACTCTCTCAAGTCAGGCAACATAGCTGTATTTCTAGACAATAAAAACCGGGATTCAAGGGAAGTGAGTCTAAATGTCAAATGATGAGAGGGGTCCCCCGGTCAGGGGAGGGAGAGACCTTGCCTGGTACACACAAGGCCCTGGGAAAATAACAAAAACAATAGGTGAGCTGGGCAGCACTAATCCTAGCTATTCAGGAGGCTGAGACCTAAGGATCATGGCTCAAAGCCAGCCCAGGCAGGAAAATCTATGAGACTCTAGTTTCCAATTAACTGCCCCAAAGTGACTGACCTATGGCTCAAGTCGTAAAGTGCTAGCCTAGAGCCAAAAAAGCTCAGGGACAGCGCCCAGGAGCAGCACCAGAAACAGAAAGAAAAAAAACACAGAGGTAGAAATGCCTAGATTACACAAAAGATCATGAAAATGATAAAACACTGCAGGAAAACAATAACCTGTTAGTAGTTTAGGAAGAAAGAATGCATTATAATAACAGTAATAGCAATTACTATTCATCAACTGGGAGAAAAACACTTCGTGGGCGAGGTGTTTCATCCTAACAATAAATGGAAGAGGCTACACTCTCACTCCTGTCTGTCTTACAGGTGAGGAGAGGGAGACTTAGAGGTGTCAGCCACACACCCCAGGTCCATGGCTGGAATGTGGATGTATCAGAATCTGAACCCAGGGTTTAGTAGGCAGCGGTGCTGATGCTCAGGGCACATCACGGGGGAGGATTCACACTGGGGGCAGGGGGGAGGTAAGGAGAGACCTGGTCCATTTCTAGGTGGGTGGTAGCACAGTCGGACTGTGCTGTCTGGCGGAGGACACGGAGCAGGGCACAGTACTGCTGGAGTTGCTTCTCTTGAATAACTCACTTTGAGGAACTTCCCCTAAGAAAGTAATTCAAAAGGACGAAAAGATGACTTCGCAAAGATGTTTATTAGCAAAGAAGGAGAAAGCTCCATTCTTGGGAAGATAGAATCGTCTTTGTTGGTTCTTGTGTTGTTGTGTGATGCCAGGGTTGAACCCAGCACCTCCTGTGGACACGGTGCCAGTCCTGCCAGTCACTAAGCAGATATTAGCACAGAAGTGAGTGGGCTGTTAAGTGACGTTTGTTTCTTTGTTTAGAGGGGCTCTCTATGTAGACAAGGCTGGCCTCGAACTTGCCATCCTACTACATCTTACTTTAGCCACCTGAGTGTTGGGATTATAGGTGTGTGTACAAGCTCTGCTTTAAGCAATGTGTTTTTATTTTTTATGTTTTGGTTGGTTGTGGGCTTGAACTCAGGGCCTGGGCACTGTCCCTGAGCTTTTGTGCTCAAGGCTGGTGCTCCACCACTTGAACTCACTTTCAGCTATTCCGGTAGTTAATTAGAGATGAGTCTTTTCCTGCCCTGGCTGGCTTTGAACCATGATCCTCAGATCTCAGCCTCCTAAGTACCTAAGGACTACAGGTGTGAGCCATCAGCACTGGACAGAAGCTGGGAATTATGATGGCAGATGAGTGAGGAAGTATTTAAGAACAAACTGATTTTCCTACAGCTCTTGACTACAAAGTCATTTTTTGTTATTCTTATAATAAACGAATCATTAAGAGGCTCCACGTCAGAAAGTGTAAATAATGCTGTTCTAGCAGAGAACTACTTCCTCTCAAATCACAACTGAAATCCGCTGAAATTTCAGTTCTACTGTGTCAGACCCTACGTATTTACAGAGACTACCAAAAAAAAATATTGCTCATTGACTCTCCTCAACAGATTTTCCAATAACATAGCTGCTCTTAAGGGAGTCCATAGCAAGGAAGAATAAAAATAAATGTAAAATAACAACAACACGTCAACACATTCCATCTCATTATTGATTGGGAGGTGAGAGAGAATGAAGTAGACGAAAGAACTGAACGAAGGTAGCTCGGGATCGTGTGACTCGGATTTGACTCTGAACAATGACATGGGCCTGGGCCGGTGACCTGGGTCTCTAGCATTGGAACAGAGACAGGATGGCTTTGCCGACTCCTGGGAGCTGGGCCTCCAGCCTCCACTCTCATTGGACTTGTATTTCCTGCTCTCAGAAGCAGGGTGCAGCAGGTGAAACCAGCCTGTGGGCGGAGTCTGAAAAACAATTAATGTACCAGACAGATGGAGAAAAGCTTTTGCTAACATTCAAGGGGGACACAATCCCGCTGTGGCACGAATTCAAGCGATTCAAAGGAACAGGTGACAATTACAATCCGTGGGGAGAAAACCCCACAAAATAGAAATAATGGAAGACCCCACATGGAGCTGAGAGAGAGCGAGGGACATTATTCAAAAAAGAAATGTAGGCTGGGCACCCGTGGCTCACAGTCATCCTAGCTACGTAGGAGGCTGAGATCTGAGGATTGCAGTTCAGAGCCAGCCTGGGCCGGAAAGTCAATGAAACTCTTATCTCCAATTAACTACCAGAAAATCAGAAATGGTGCTATGGCTCAAGTGGTAGAGTGCTCGCCCTCAGCTGAAGAGCTCAGGACAGCGCCCAGGCCCAGAGTTCAAGCCCCACAACCAACAACAGCAACAAAAAGTACTCATTACCTACTTAAGTAACTAAAGCCCCTCTGTACATCACCTTTATAACAACAATTTTTTTTAAATTGTAAAAAGAAGATCCCAAATGGGCCCGGAAGTTGTTTACTGAAAGTATTTTGTGAGCAGTCCAACTAAAGTCAGTTTCAGGACCCCAACAGGACAATCCTTGGCTTTTTGGTTCTTGCCTAAAGTATTTTAAAAATTAATAACACCCAGAAGTTATCCAGATTGTATAACTTTCTAGAAAGCTACCTCTTTCTGCCTCCTATTTCTCAATTAAAAATAACGGAGAGAGGTAGACTGGGAGTCTGGCTCAGTGGTAGAGATGTGTGGAGTCAATCACCAGCAGGAAAACATAACACAAACAAAAACAGAAGTGGGTGTGGCAGCAGACACCTGTAATCTCAGCCTTGGAGAGGTAAGATAAGGGGATTGCAAGGATCGGGTCTGCATGGGCCACAGACCCAGTCTCAAAGAAAGGAAGGAAGAGAGGGAGGGAGACAGATAAGAAGGGAGGAAGTGGCAAAGGGAGGGAAAAAAGCAGGGAAAAAATTATACATCCAAGGGGGCAGGCTATCAATTATTCTATTTAGTCCTATGTGTCACTTGAAAATCTAATGAAAATCTAATCTAACCCTTGTTCGTCCTCAAGGCCCAGTAGGAAGGCCCTGCAGACAGATAAGCACCATCAAACGATGCTATAATAAACATAAGTATGGAGGGAAATTGGAGGATTTTTAGTCCATGAACACAAGGCACACTTGACACACTGGAACACCAGGCCAACTTGGGAACCCACCATGGGTGTCAGCTGCCTGCAGTGTCCGCAAAGAGCATTATCTAGCCCAGTCAGCTCAAGGAAAGCTTTCGGTTGGGTCTAGGACATCTTAACCATCAACATCCTAACCCTAGCTTAGATGGAACTGGTTGGTGGTTCACACCAATAATCTCATTTGTTCAAGAGGCTAACATAAGAGGATCAGGGTTCCAAACCTACCAGACTCTTAACTGCAATTAACCAGCAAGAAAAAACACAAGTGGAGCTGTGGATCCAGTCATAGAGATCTAGCCTTGAGCCAAAAAGCTCAGGGCCCTGAGTTCAAGCCCCAGCGCACCACACATACATACATACATACATACATACATACATACATGCACGCACACACTCACACACACACACACACACACACACACACACACACACACACATTCACACTAGTTTAACCTGAATCCTTTACTAGAGTCCTCTAAATAACCATTGAAAGTCTAGCCAGTTCTCATTTTATAAGAAAATCCATTTAAAAGTGGCTCGAGGGTTAATAGTTAAACCCATTGTTTGAGGATCCATGAATTCAGGTCACAATTTTAAGGAGCCTTTAGACACCAGGTACATAAAGCGGCAATGAGCTGGTCGGGACCTTTCTACCCCATGTCTGGCAAACCCAAAGGGACAAACAATGTGTCTGATTGATTTAGGAAATAAAATATTCCAGGGGGCAGAGTTCACTGGGTTCCGCCCCCCCCCACACACACACCTCCAAACCCTGCCCCAAGCTAAACTGGAGTTCAAGTAAAAGGATTTCCTGACTCAACTCCCCACCCCCCCACAAGCTTCCCTGGGGGGCAAATATCACCCTCCCCTCCCAGAGCTCAGAGCTGCAGAACTGTCTCCCAGTCAACAACATACTGAGGAAGGAGAGACTGGGAAGGGAGGGACTATAAATAGCTAGATTGATGCATGGATATGTATAGATTGATGATAGATAGATAGATAGATAGATAGATAGATAGATAGATAGATAGATAGATAGATAGATAGATAGATATAGATTGATAATAGATATGTATAGATTGATGATAGATAGATAGCTATAGATTGATGATAGGTAGGTAGATAGATAGCTAAGTATAGATTGATGATAGATATAGATTGATGATAGATAGCTATGTTGATTGATGATAGATAGATGTAGATTTTGATCAGAATAATTCCCTCTTTTGCTCTCTTTCCCTACTCTCACACCTCCTACAATGATTTTATTTTACTAAATTTGATGTACACCTTACTATTTTACAAACAAATCTATTAATCAAAGCAAAGTGTGTCTGCGCGGTCACATTTTCAGGAGTTGAATATTCGTGTCTTCCAGAGTCTGGGGACTGGAGACCCTGGGGGCCCCTGCATAGCTCTGTCTTGTTGCCCGGCCATTTAGAAATTAAGATTGACCTTTTCCAATTTAACATCCCTAGAATCTAAGAATAAAAGGCCTAGCTGTGTGCTCAGGGGATCCCAGACACCAGTGGCCTGGCTATTTAAATACCATCACTGTTGCCTCCTGGGTTATTTATTTTCAGCAACCAGAGTCCCCTGCCCACTACCCCCCCCCCCACAGCCATGACTCCTAATCCTGTGTTAGGCAGAGCCGTGGACCCAAGTCTTAGTTAAGACACAGGGAATGTGCCGGGTGCAAAGCCGTCATTCATTCCCCGGGCTCAGTAGGAGGGAGGAGGCTCGGAGGGAGCAGCTCCAAGGCTCAGGAGTCCCCATCAGGAGGAAATGACCGGAGGAGACCTTCACAGCTCTCCGCCCCTCCGCTGTCAACGCGCGGATTTGTACCCTGGGGTCTCTCACTATCGCATAGTGGTTACAGCTACGCTGGGAGGAGGCGAAAGGCGTCAATCTAGAAACATCAGCTTTCTATCTTTTATTAGAAAAGAATCCTGCCAGCATCTCCTGGCAGGTGCCTCTTCCTGGCATTGATGGGATTCTGGTCACATGTCCACCTTAAAAGAGATGCCAAGGAAGGGGGGGGACCCTCTATGAGTATTTGGAATATTCAGGATTGTCTCCCAAGTGGAGCCCACAGTCAGGTCCCTTGTCCCCAAAGGAACAAGTGGGGCCTTGGTAAGGAAGAGAGGGAGAAGGGGGGCTGGGGGCGATCAGTACTGTCTGCTGTGTGACTAGCTTTCTTTTTTCTCTCCCTTGCCCTTTCTAGCACCCATGTCATTGAGGCAATCACTGATGTCACCCGAGTAGACAGGACAGCACTGGGAACGCCGAGATGGAGCTGTGTGTGCAGATGACGCCACAGTCCGGGGCAGGAAGAAGCCTCACAAACAGGGGGAGAGGCGTGTACACAGACGGGGTCAGGAGCCAGGCTAGCTGCGGTCACGCCGGTCAATAAGCTCTGAACCAGGATCAAACACCTAAGCAGAAGATGACGGACGGTACCCGCCGGCGCCGGTGGCTCACGCCTGTAATCCCAGCTGCTCAGGAGGCTGAGACCTGAGGTTCAAAGCCAACTTGGGCAGGAAAGTCCATGAGACTCTTGTCTCCAGTTAAGGACAAAAAAAAAAAGAAAAGAAAAGAAAAGAAAAAGCCAGAAGTGATAGTGTACTGGTCTTGAGCAAAAAAAAAAAAAAAAAAAAAAAAAAAAGCTCAGGGACAGGGACAGCACCATGCACCTAGTCCAAGCTCCAAAAAAAAGAATGCTCTATCTGTAATTTACAGAAAAACTGACTTTTATCATTCCCTCAATAAACTTTTATGGAAAACATTTAGTTCTGACTACAAAACCATGGTCTTTATCCAAAGATGGCATAATCCAAAGGCATTTTAAAAAATTTGTATTACCTGCCTTAAAAGTCATCTACTATCCCCCACAGTATAACCCCTGCTTTCACTGTATTTGAGGTTGGTATAATTTGTGGAGGGGAAGGGGAAAAACAGATGGGTTAAATAGGGATACAGGTGGACCCATTGCAACAATGAGACATACAAGTCGTTATGTCGAAAACGAACTTTACAACTTTGGGGGGGGCAGGGAGGGGGGAAGGGATGGGAAGGGGAAACAAAGGAGGAGGCTACAATGCTTGATAAGAAATGTACTCATTATCTTGCCCATGTAATTGTAACCCCTCTGTGCAGTATTTTCACAATTAAAAAAAAGTTATCAGATAATCAAATCAGTCATAAAATCCACACCTTTAATCCCAGCATGCAGCAGGCTAAAGCTCCAGGAGGATCCTGAGTTAGTGGCCAGCCAGGCGTGTTACATAGTCAGACCTTCTCACAAAGAAGAGCACAAGGGAGAAGAGAAAGAGGCAGGGGGGAGAGGAAGAAGGAGACGAAGAAAAGGAAGCAGAGGAAGGGGAGGGGGAGGAGGAAGAGAAAGAAGGAGGAGGAGGAGGGAGAAGAAAGAGCAGGAGAAGAAGAAAAGGAGGAGGAAGAGGAGGAGGAGGAAGAGGACGAGAAGAAAGAAGAGGAAAAAAAGAAAGAAGAAGAGGAAGAGGAGGAGAGGGGAGGATGAAGAGGGAGGAGGAGGAGAAGTAGGAGGACCAGGAGGAGAAGGAGGAGGAGGAGGAGGAGGAGGAGGAGGAGGAGGAGGAGGAGGAGGAGGAGGAGGAGGAGGAAGAGGAGGAGGAGGAGGAGGAGGAGGAGGAGGAGGAGGGGAGGAGGAAGGGGGAGGAGGAGGGAGGAAGGGGGAGGAGGAGGGAGGAGGAGGGAGGAAGGAGAGGAAGGGGGAGGAAGGGGAGAAAGGAGGAAAGGGGAGGAGGAGGAGGAAGGAGAAGAGGAAGAACAAGAAAAGAGAAACAGAAGAAAAGGAGGAGATGGAGGAGGAGGAGGAGATGGAGATGGAGGAGGAGGAGGAGGAGGAGATGGAGGAGGAGGAGATGGAGGAGGAGGAGGAGGAGGAGATGGAAGAGGAAGAGGAGGAGGAAGATGAGGAGGAGGAAGAGGAGGAGGAGGAGGAGGAGGGCCTAGCCAGGGCAAGTGGGTACGGAAACTGACTGTCAGAAGAATTGGAAAGCCTGTTGGGCTCGAATGGACTGAACACAGCGGAAACAGCACTCAAGGCCCAGGCGGGGCAGCCATTTTGCCAGAATTTACAACCCATTCTATCTCAACCGCGTGGTGCAGAATCAGAGCCAGTGAAGGGCTCGTTGCTTCTGTCATTCGCCCCCCTGCCAGTGGGGCCTCGCTCTAGACCTGCCATTAGCAGCTGCGGGCATGCTCAGTCACACTCAAGTCTTGGGATCCGAACTCAGGGCCTGGTGCTACACACTTGAGCCACACTCAGTTCTTCAGGCCTTTTGCTTTGTTTTTCACATAGGGTCTCACTAACTCAATCACGATCTTCCCACCTCTGCTGCCCAAGTGGCTAGGATTACAGATGGACGTCACCACACCCAGCCCTGTAGCTCCTATCTTTATGTTTTGCTTCCATGTGGGTTTGCTCGTTGTTTTTGGTAGTCCTGAGGTTCGAACTCAGAGCCTTGCCCTTGCTGGACAGGCACTCTACCACTTAAGCCACACTTCCAGCCCTCTTTATGTTTTGTTTATCTATTTGTTTTGAGGGGGATCTCCCCCCAGAGCGACCCCTCAGACCTCGTGTCTCTGTGAGCTTCGTCCATGCCTGCCACCGTCAATGAGGCCTTACTAAAATCACACAGGCTTGAGATTTGAAGGGGAAAAAATCCCAAAGAACAAGCGTACGCTTTCCTGTGCGTTAGCCTCTTCCCCACTGGAGGAGCAGGCTGCTTCTTCCCCTCCTCTGCTCCTTTCCACCACCCTGGACTCAGGCTGCAAAACAGGAGCCGCTCAGCTCCCTGACCGCTGTCCTGGCATGACAATGACGCGGTGACTGGTGGCTGGCTGAGCCCCACATGGTGGGGGGGCGCGGCCACTGCGTCCCTCTAGCTGGGGACACACCAACCAGGCTCCTGAGAGCCAGCCAGATCGCCAAGGACATTCTGACCTTTTGGGTTTTGTTTCCAATGAGGGGACTTTGTCTCTTTCCAGATCACTGCATATTACTAGAAGAATGTCAATAACCCTCCACCAAACTATTCAAGAAGAACGTACGGAGAGCCGGAGAGCCGGGCTGGCGGTGCAATTTACCACAGTGCCCGCCCGGACACACTTGACCTTATCCAGGTCCTGCCAGCTTCACCAGGGGCTGGAGGATGAGGCTCAGGCTCTAGAACAGGACAGACTCGTGAATCATAGCTCCATTCCTCACCAGCCGGCAGGCCCTGAGCAAATAACTTCACATCCTTGAAGTAGGGGGCAAATTCCCTGCAAGAGACTTACTGACATCTACCTGATACAAGGGGTCCCCGAGGTTAAATGAGATGATGCATACCAGAGTCTTTGGCACCTGTCACATGACAAGGACTCCAAAGTTAGCTATGGAGCCGGGTGCAGTAGTATATGCCTGTAATCTCAGTACCCAGGAGGCTGAGGTAGGAGCGTCACAAGCTCAAAGCCAGCAAGGACTACTCCATATAAAAAACAAAACAAAAGGGGCTGGGAAGGTGGCTCAGTGGTAGAGCACTTGCCTTGCATGCCAGAGGCCCTGGGTTCGATTCCTCAGCACCACATAAGCAAAAAGAAAAAAGCCAGAAGTGGCGCTGAGGCTTAAGTGGTAGAGCGCTAGCCTTGAGCTGAAGAGCTGAGGGACAGCGCCTAGGCCCAGAGTTCAGGCCTCACAACTGGACCCCCCAAAAAAAAAACAAAAAACAAAAACAAAACAAAACTCCAGCATATTCTGGGATACAAAGCAATATTTTGTCTTATACAACTGGGCATGAGCGGCTCTCCACTGTCATCCTAGCTACTCAAGAAGGTGAGATTTGAGGATCTTGGTTCAAAGCCAGCCTAGGCAGACAAATCTGTGAGACTCCTTATCCTTAATTAACCAGCAAAAAAGCCAGAAGTGGAGTTATGGCTCCAATGGCAGACCACCAGCTATGAGCAAAAAAGCCACAGGGAAGATCAAGGCCCTGAGTTCAAGCCCTAGCACCAACATACAAGGGAGAAAAACAAAAACAGAAACCACCAGGCACAAGTGGTTCATGCCTGAAATCCTAGCTATTCAGGAGGTTGAGATCTGAGGATTGCAGTTTGAAGCCAGCCCAGGCAGAAAAGTCCTTGAGACCCTTATCTCCAATTAACTACTCAGGCAGAGCCAGAAGTGAAGCTCAGGGTTCTGAGTTCAAGCCCCACCACTGGCAACAACAACAACAACAAAAAGAAAGCCAGGCAGGCACCAGTAGCTCAGAAGGCTGAGATATGAGGACCCCAGTTCAAAGCCATCCCATGCAGGAATCTCCAATTAACCAGCAAAAAAAAGCCAGAACTGGAGCTGTGGCTCAAGCGGTAGGTCCTAGGTACTCAGGAATCTGAGATCTGAGAATTGTGGTTTGAAGCCAGCCTAGGTAGGAAATGCCATGAGATTCTTATCTCCAATTAACTTAAAAAAAAAAAAAAACAGTAGAAATGTGGTTCAAGTGGTAGAGCCTCGCCAACCCTAAACAGCTAAAGTAGAGGGTGCCCTTGAGTTCGAGTTCTTAGGACCAGCACACACATGCATGTGTGCACACACACGCACGCAGGATGTCTGAGGTCCTCTGTGTGACTTTCTATTTGAATACTAACCTTGAGCACAAAAACTCAAGCCCTGATTTCAAGCCCTAGGACCAACACACACACACACACACACACACACACACACACACTTTCTCTCTCTCTCTCTCTCTCTCTCTCTCTCTCTCTCTCTCTCTCTCTCTCTCTCTCTATCTATCTATCTATATCTATATATATAAAGAAAAAGAAATAAATATTAATAAAATGAACAAACAACAACCACAACAAGGCAACAGCTATTGTACTGGCCTAGTAATCACAAGGCCCTGCATGACATCCTCAATACCTAAAACAAAACTACAACCACAGCCACAAAAAGTCAGCTACTAATTAGTACACAGCGTGGCCAACCTGACCCAGCGACATTCTCTTCAGTGACTGTGACCGCATGACAGAGACCCCATCACTGGAGCCGTGATCTGCCCACCCCTCCCCTCGGCACCTTCCTGTCACTCTCGCCGATTCCCCCATTCCTCAAGGTCACTTCTCTGACCTTCATCAAATAGAGCCTGATTCCAGTAACCGGACCCTCAGCTTGAACTAGAAACACCAGCGCATTGTAAGTGAATGAAGGAAGGACAGAGGAATGGAAGAATGAATGAACAAATGAGCAGACAAAAACATGTATCATTGCCTCTTAGGGTCCTTATTATCAGAAATAAAGGTTATGGGGTATGTGTGTGTGTGTGTGTGTGTGTGTGTGTGTGTGTGTGTGTGTGTTCAATTTCATATGGTATAAAGTGACATTTCTAAAAATCAGTTGGTTTTAGTCTTTTCTTCTTCCTCCTCCTTCTCTTCCTCTTCTTTTTCTCCTGTTTTGGTGACACAGGGGATTCGAACTCAGGGCCTCAAGCTTGCTATGTGCTTTACTACTTGGACTACTTCTCCAACCCTCTTCTCCTTTCCTAATTTTTTTCCCCATGTGTGGTTGGGGATGGGCCTCATACCTACAAGGCAAGTGCTCTACCATGAGTTATGCCTCCAACACGATTCTTTCTTTTTCATTTTATTCCTTCTCTAATACATTGGGAAATATAGCCTATGAATGCCTTCTTTTATTCCAGTAGTCAGTAGATGAAGGCTTTGACGACTGGCCGACTGCTGTATTGAGACACTGTCTAAAGAAGTGCTTCAAATTCTACTTTACTTGTCATTTTTATTCAACATTGTCTTAGCTCACAAAGCACAGCAAAGGCAAAAGAGAATTCTATTACAATAACCGAAAGACAAATCAAGATTGAGTTATGAAGCCCCACATAAGATGAAGCGTCGTGCCATCTTGCAAGGAATGGTTTGTTTTATCATGCAGTCCGCCCAGTGATGTGAGGTGATATATAGCATAAGGTGTCTGTCTGGGCACCTGACAGACCTACACTCTGTAATCCTCGGTACTCAGGAGTCTGAGATCTGAGAATTGTGGTTCGAAGCCAGTCTAGTAGGAAATACTATGAGATTATCTCCAATTAACTTAAAAAAAAACCAGGAAGTGGAAGTGTGGCTCAAGTGGTAGAGCACCTCCAACCCCAAGCAAAACAGCTAAGGAAATAGAGGTACCCTTGAGTCCGAGGACTTAGTGCACACACAAGCACGCAGATTTGAGGTCCTCCGTGTGACTTTCTATTTGAATACTAAGAGGGGATTCCTAAGGAAATCCCCAGTTTCCTCTTGTAAAACAGTTTAACTTCTCTGGTTATTTGCTAACATGGTTTAAAGGGCCTTAAATGGAAACACAAGGCTACCATGTTTATTCCATTTACTTCTACGTAAAGATACAAATTATAAGCCATCTGACACAGATCTCAGCATAAAATAAACCTAGAGGTTCAAAACAAGCCCACATAAGAGTAAAGTCTTAAACATTTCAAGTACCCAAAGACTGACTAAGGCTCTGTTTAATTATTAGTGCTATAAAAAGTGGGCACTATTTACCTGGCCATAATAGTACTGTGTAAAAATCACTTATCTTTCCGGACAGCTGCCATGTTTCTCACAGTTATTTTTAAAAGAATTAGAAGAATTCTTCACCGAGCCACTCTTTAAAAAATTCATCATGCCATCATTTCACATAATTTGGCAGAGAAGAAGATTGTTTGAGAAACAGATTTTTTTTTTTTACAATCCCTAGTCTTAGCTCAAGTCATGCATAAAACCAGGGACAAATGCCTTTATGAGAGAAAAGTACAAGCAAAAAGGTGTGATTAAGCAATGATCTAGCCAGAACTACCTGCCCTGGTATTTTCAAGCCTTCTGTAATACCCTCCAGTACAGGGTACAATCAGACTAGTGATGATGAGTACTTTGACAAAACAGTAGCAAAGTTTCTGACATGCTCATTCATGTAAGCTGTTCACCATAAATCCAGCTCTACAAGAATACCAGTTCCTCACAGGCGTGGCCAGATAGCTAGGCACCAGTGGTCTATGTCTGTAATCCTAGCTACTCTGGAGGCTGAGATCTGAGGATCATGGTTTGAAGTTGAAGCCAGCTCAGGCAGAAAAGTACATGAGACTCATCTCCAATTAACCACCCCAAAAGCCAGAAGTGGAATTGTGGCTTAAGTGGTAAGAGCTCTAGCTTTGAGTGAAAAAAACTAAGGGACAGTACCCAGGCCTTGAGTTCAAACCCCAGTACTGGCATACAATTTAAATTTTTAAAAAAGGAAGGAAATAAGGGAGAAAGTGTGGGTTAGGTCCCCCTAACTTTGGGGAAATTCACAGCCCTGTAACTCATTAATCCCTCTTCAACATCTGCAGATAATAAGGGTTCAGATGTAATTGTTGAATGCCTTTTGGATTTTTGGCAGAGATGGACTCATTAGTTATCTGTCAATCATTTACAAATCCTTTCTGAAATCAGTAGGCAAATAGTGTTTTATCATTCTAAACATGGATTCTTGTGAATGTGGGTTTCAGACGCTTCCTGATGTGTTCAGGAGACATTTAAAACAGGACACTGTCACAGAAAATGCCCACATTGGCTAAAAATAAATATTTAGGCTGTACCTTGACAGAGAAGAATAATGAGTAAGACTGGAGGGTGTGATTTGTTCTAGAAGGTAACGCTTGTTAAGTTGGCGGAGGCCCGGCTCTCAGCACCTGTTATTTGAACCACGTGTGAATTATTACTCCTGTCCCTTTCAGAAAAATATGTTCATTTTCTCACCAAGTCCTGAGTTCCTATTCCTATTAAATTAACCTGATAGATAAGCTTCAAACGACCAAAGTAACTTATTAATACAACATTTCCTCAGCATGCCAGGGAAGTTTTATAGGAAAGTCAGGAAAAGAGTGATAAATAGAAAATAGTATGTTTGGAAGTTCTGGTAGGAGCCATTAGACAAGCCAGTAAAGCTACTGTCTCTTAAACATTCTGTACCTTTAAAAAAAATAGATATGTTTAACCAGAGGCAGAAAGCACAGCATGAAATTCAATATTTCTGCAGTTAGATGAAGTGTTAACATACACACAAAACAAAAGGAAGAGAAGCACAGAAAAACACTTTATACTGCTCTTAAATTATATGAACCGGATCTCCTACAGGGTGTATAGTTGATCAGATAAGCAATCACTAGCTAGAACTAGCATCAAAAGACCAGAAACTTAGCCAGATGCTGGTGGCTCCCATCTATAATCATAGCTACTCAGGAGTTTGAACTCTGAGAATCACAGCTCAAAGCCAAACTGGACAAAAAAGTCCATGAGATTCTTATCTCTAATCATCAAAAAGCCAGAAGTGGTGCTGTGGCTTCAGTGATAGAGCACTAGCCTTGAGTGGGGGAAAAAAAGCTCAGGGATAGTACCTAAGCCCTGAGTTCAAGTCCCAGGATCAGCACAAAAAAAAAAAAAAAAAAAAAAAAAAAAAAAAAAAACACCAAAAACAGAAACTTATGCATGTCTTCCAAAATTTTCAGGAAGGAAGTTGTACCATCCACCCAACACCTTGTGTCCCACAGAGTATCACTATGAGCCTTGAGCATACATTACACGGTTGAAGACAGAGGACTTGGCTCTCTTCTGAGTTCATCTAACATACCAGGAGACTTCTGGCTCAACTGTCTGTGCTTGCCTAACTGATAATTTGTTAAAGGGCTTTTAGCTGAGTGCCAGTGGCTCATCTTGTAATCCTGGCTACTCGAGGACTGAGGTAGGAGGGTCCTGGCTCAAGCCAGCCTGGGCAGACAAATCTGAAAGACTTTCATCTCCAATGAAAGAAAAAAAAAGCCAGCAGTGGAAGTCTGACTCAAGTGTTAGAGACTCAGCCTTCAGCTGAAAAGCTAAAGGACAGTGAACTTTGAGTTCAAGCCCCATTATTGGTAGATAGATAGATAGATAGATAGATAGATAGATAGATAGATAGATAGCTTCAAAGGGCCGAAATCATAGGCTCGATCAACCTGCCAAATATCCATACTGTGCTGTTATCCCCTGAGATGAGCATTCAGTTCAGTATAGAGAACACCAGTTTATACTGCTTAATTACTTTTACTGTTTCAAATCTATTTTAAAATCTATTTTAAAACACAAGGATTTATTAGCAAGGCACATTTTAGCTGTGCAGAATGTAATAAGTATTAGAATTAAAAAGATTGTGTAAATCTTTTTTTAAAAAAATAAAGAGGGGCTGGGAAGGTGGCTCAGTGGTAGAGCGCTTGCCTTGCATGCATGAGGCCCTGGGTTCGATTCCTCAGCACCACATAAGCAAAAAGAAAAAAGCCGGAAGTGGCGCTGTGGCTCAAGTGGTAGAGCACTAGCCTTGAGCTGAAGAGCTGAGGGACAGCACCCAGGCCCAGAGTTCAGGCCCCACGACCGGACCCCCCCCCAAAAAAAGTAAAGAGGCAGGGTGCTGGCGGCTCGTGCTTGTAATCTTAGGCAATTTGGAAGACACGGAGATCTGAGGATCATGGTTCAAAGACAACCTGAGAAGGAAAATCCAGGAGACTCTTATCTCCAAGTAACTACTAAAAAGCCATACATAGAGTTGTGTGGCTCAAGTGATAGAGCACCAGCCCTGAGCGAAAAACCTCAGGCCCTGAGCTGAAGCCCCAGAACTGGCACGTGCACACACACACACACACACACACACACACACACACACACACACACACACACACACAGTCACACACACAGTCACACAGTCACACAGTCACTCACTCACTCAAGTATCAGCAAAAAACCAAGAGACAGAACTTCTGTCTAGCAGTGGAAGGAACTAAGTTGAATCCCAAGTACTATAAAACAAAATTAAAATTTTTAAGATATTGGACTTTAGCTTTATTAACATTTTGATTTAATCAGCTGAGCTCATTGGATTACAATGTATTCATTAAGGAAAAAAAAAAAAACCTATATCTGCTTTTCTATGCAGTTGTCCCTTCTTAGGTCTTCAGCTAGGAGCACATTTGCTTTAGCTGTGTCCCTTGCAAACCTAAAATCCTGCAATCTACAGAGTTGCAGGACTCAGAGGTAGAGCAACAATCTAGCAAGCAGAAAGGTCCTGAGTTCAAACCCCAGTACTACCAAACATATCATTTGGCTGCAAAATTTTATGTCCTGCTCTACAAGATCGCTGCTATTTCGTAAGGCAAAACATAACTCTAATCAAGCTGGACCATAAAAATTAAATTTCCCCCTAATTATAGGGCCCATGGTTCTTCAAATATCATTTCATGATTAAATTGAAGTATGATGACTGAGAAAGAAAAACACGGATGCAGTTGTTTGCATTGTGAGTTAATCCAGCTTCTGTTTTTATGCAAGATTTCTTTTTCCAGTACTTGGGGTTGAATTCTTTGCTCAGAGCTTTACCACTTGGGCTCCCCACTAAATCCTTGTAGAATAGTTTAAGACACACTGAAAGGTCATGGGAGGAGGGGGGAGGAGGGAGGTAGAGGAAGAAGAGAAGGAATGAGAGAAGGAAGAAGAGGAAGAGAAGGGGAAGAGGAAGAGAAGGAGAAGGTAAAAAAGGAGGAAGAGGAGGAGGATAAAAAAAGGAAGAGGAGTTGGAAGAGCAGGTTGAGGAGGAGTAGACAGACAAAGGGAGAGTGTTAAATATGGCTATTTAGAATTTGAATATTTGGAGACAGTTTCTAAAACCTATCATTTAAAGGACAACCATTGATGGCACTTTTAACCGATGGTAGAACTGAAGCTTTGAATGTTATTTTGACACAGTATCCTTCAAAAAGGCTTCTGCCTCTCCTACTTCTCCATTATGCTTCCTAATAGTGATGGCTGGGACTCTGGAAAACATTTTGGAATATGAGGACAAGAAGTGGTAAATGGCAAAGTAAAACAGGCCTGGTGGTACACACCTGTCATCCCAGATACCGCGGAGGCCGGAGGCTCAGGAGTTTAAGGCTAGCTTTGGCTCAGTTAGCAGGACCCTACATCAAAAACAAAATAGAAACAAAACCATGCTGGTGGTATAGCTCAAGTGTTGAGGCACCTTCCCTTAGTTCAAACCAGTAGTCAAAAAATAAATAAATAGGGATTGGGAAGGTGGCTCAGTGGTAGAGTGCTTGCCTTGCATGCATGAGGCCCTGGGTTCGACTCCTTACCACCACCTAAACAGAAAAAGCCAGAAGTGGTGCTGTGGCTCAAGTGGTAGAGCCCTAGTCTTGAGCTGAAGAGCTGAGGGACAGCGCCTAGGCCCAGAGTTCAAGCCCCACAACCGATAAAATAAATAAATACATACATAAATACATAAACATATAAATAAATAAAATGGAAGGAACCCAGGTTCTGGGCAGCTTTGTAGAATCATTGTATCCTTAAGACTGCCTACCTGTGAACTCTTTTAGAGAAAAAAATAAACATCCTGTCTAGACTGTAATTCTGGTTTTCCTATTATATGCACTCAAATCTAATCCATATATAATCCATAGATGTAATTTTGAGCAGGGAAAATATTGTACATGAACATTTTGTTTTATCCCAAATAGAATCTCAGACCAGAGGAGGGAGGGGATCGAGGGTAATTGCCCAATTTGCAAAATCCAAACAAACAAGAAAAACAACAAACTCTTCCACAATGTGGAAAAATAGACACACTTTGCCTTTAGCTCTTGATTTTATGACTTCAAAGGAACAATAGGAATTCTCTACCAGAACCTAAAATAGTAATAGTTGAAGAACAATTTAGGATTTTCTTCTTGGATCTAAACAAACACCAATTCTTCTTAAATCATGGGGAAAAAAATTATGAACCTCAAAGCATAAGTTATTGGGATAAAGAAATAGATTGTCCTTTTAACCAAATGGACCAATGTACCAACACACCAAGGTTAATTCCTATGCAATGAACAAGCAGGCCATAAATAAACAAATGGCAAGGGGCTCATACATGCTACCTCTGGCGTGTCCACTTGTCAGTCATTTGGAAGCCCTGGTTTGGAGAATGAACATCTGCCAAGATTGTCACCTACACGCACCTGTCCTCTTCTATGCGCAGAAGGGATGGTATCAATAGAGTAAGTCACAGCCTAGGTTGAGTTCACAGATTGAGGGGTGGTTGGGAGTTGTGTCCACTCACTATGCTCTTCTGACCCCTCGGGGTTTTTTTGTTTTTTTTTTTTTACGACTTTCCATTGCACCTCTCCTTTGCCGAGTTAATCATTGCTTTGCCATTATCTGCCAAGAGTTCTTATCTCTTTCGCTGTCACTTTATAACAGGGTCCTCTTATCAAGCTGTCTTGGGTCACGTGACTACTGGAAGCCTATTGAAAGTTTCCATTCTTCTGATTAGAAACCATGGTGAAACTGGATCCCAGGTTTACAGCCTGGCACTGGGCTGCAGGAGGACACAGTCCAGGGGGGAAAGGCTGGCTTGGAACTTTCTGAAATCAGGAATTTTTTTCTTTTTTTTTTTCTTTTCCTTAACTTTCACTAAAGGGATAAGGGTTACTGTAGTCTGAGATAACCTTCTCAAGGTCACCAAAAAACCCAAAAAATGACAAGCTGGGCTTTTTCTTATACTCAATGACTTCTACCTTAAGCTAAAGGATTATTGCCTGTAATGTCACTAAGAATGTCTTCTAATTCGGATACTGGGGATTTCCAAGAATCTCTAAAGCTCGGATTTACACCTATTGGTAAGTAGGAGTTGCTCTATTTATCTAGTTGTGATTCTGCTACTAGAGTAATACGTGTAATTTAATCGTATTAATGGATTTTCTTTTTAAGTCGTGGCTTTTCCCATTGTGTTTATTAAAAAGCACACAATAAACCCATGTATACATCACACATTGTACTTTCTGACAGTTCGGGATAAATAGATAGTACAACATATGAATATTATTCGTGACACTCTATTAGCACAAAGCAGCCAGAAAGTAAAATCCATCATCTACCAATTTCCGCCTTAACATTTCCTGATCACTGATCATCAGCCACAGTAAGTTAAAACTTCAAGAATTTTTGAAGCAAGGTAATCACACCGAGTGACCGTTGACCAAACCACCCGTGGGCAGTTTTCCAGAATCTGAAGTTTCAAGTTTCACACGCCCCAGTAGGCGTCCCAGTCACGGAGGAAACCACAGGAGTTTTTATTTTATTGTGTGAATTTATATCAAGCCACAAATCAGACCCTTATCACAAGATTAGAAATGAAGCCTCGGCCTATGTTTTGCCAACGTAACCAGTCTGTCTTCCATGTACAGGTAGTAATCAGTCCCTCCATCCCTCGTCCGCCTTTCCCCTCACCCCTGCCCAGTGCGAGGGAAGGAATCTAGGGCCTGGCACCAGCTAAGCAAGTGCTTTCACACTAGGCTACATGTGCCTTCAGCCCCACAAGCTTTCTCATAACAAAGTGTAAAACAAAGTAGAGACGCACAGAAGGATTGATTTTATTGCAGAATTACATTCATTTCATCCCGAAGGTAAAGGTGCAAAGGGAAGCGACTGTGCCCTGCAGTGATCAGTCTGCAAGAAACCCAACCTCTCCTCCCGTCCCCTGGCCCCAGGCGGCTCCCCCCTCCCTCCCCCCAGTCCCCAAGCCTGGCTTGAACCCCGGTGTGGTTCCATGACCCTCAGGGAGAAAATCAAGGCCCGGGCTTTTCCTCTTCTCCCTCCCCCCCCCACCCCCCCCCTCCCCCCGCGGCCAGCTGACTCCACAGCAAAAAGCAGTGATTGCTTCTTTTTTTTTTTTTTTATGGGCCTACTACACCCTCAAGTATATCAATTCAGGAAATGTTTACCAAAAGAGAGAGGGGGAAGAGGGGGAAGAGGGGGAGGAGAGAGAGAGAGAGAGAGAGAGAGAGAGAGAGAGAGAGAGAGCTTCTGTATTTATGAAAAAGAAAACAAACATGGGGAAAGCAAGCCCAGGGCAACAGACAGTCGCTCAGCGCGCAAAGGAAACACAGATCCAAGAAAGGAGCTGGGGATACAGCGAAGTAGCCTGTAATCCTAGCTACTCGGGAGGCTGGGATCTGAGGATCGTGGTTCGAAGTCAAAGCAAGCAGGAAAGTCCGTGAGACACTTATTTCAACCAGCAAAAAGTTGGACGTGGAGCTGTGGCTCAAGTGGTGGAGCGCCAGCCTTGGGAGGGGGAAAGGTTCAAAAACAAACCCCATCAAATCCTTCCCTAGACCCCCCCCCTTCCTCCCACCGTCCCCCCCTTCCTGGCCATCGAGGGCGCCCGTCGGGGCGCGTGCTCGGAGCGGGGCGCAGGACGACCGAGTGCTAGCATGGGGGCGTGCACGGTGCAGGGACGTAAGCGTGAGGATGTCCACGCGTTTGCGGCACGGAGCGGGGCGCACGGAGCGGGGCGCGCGTCCGGAGCACGCCTATGTCCGAGCGCGTGCACTGGGTGGGACGCGCGTCGGGGGCGCGCTTCTGTGCGCGCGCCAGCACTGGGTGGGACGCGCGTCGGGGGCGCGCTTCTGTGCGCGCGCCAGCACTGGGTGGGACGCGAGTCGGGCGCGCACACGAAGCGGGGCGCGCGTCGGGAGCGCGCCGATGCCTTAGCGCGTGCACTGAGTAGGACGCGCGTCGGGGGCGCGCGCGGGGCTCGCGCAGCTCCCGCGGGCGGCCGCCCCGCGCCTGCCCCGCGCAGCCCCGGACCCCAGCGGAGACTCCGGCGGCGGGGGAGGACGGCAGGCTCCGGGCGCCAGGGCCGCGCCGGGACCGAGGCCGCCGACCCCACGGGCGCTGCGGGGCCGCCTCGAAAAGTGTCCGCTGGTGTCCGAAAGTGTCTGCCGGGCACTTCCGGCCACAGACCCCAGACCCTCCAGGAAAAGGGGAAAGGAAGAGGAAGGGAGGAGGAAGAGGACGCGTTCCTCTAGGTCTCGCTAGCAGCCACAGCCCGGACCTGCTCGGCGATCCTCCCGGCTCCGCCGCCCCA
Organism: Dipodomys merriami; assembly: GCF_024711535.1. Classification (NCBI taxonomy): domain Eukaryota; kingdom Metazoa; phylum Chordata; class Mammalia; order Rodentia; family Heteromyidae; genus Dipodomys; species Dipodomys merriami. Next base: position 14,816,571 of record NW_027204604.1, on the reverse strand, counting down.
CAGGCGGCTGCGGGGTGCCCCCCCCCCGCCCTCCACTGTCCCGGGCACCCCACTGTCCCCGGCAGGCCTGGAGCATCCTTCCGGGAGCGCCGAGCGCCGTCCCGGTCAGGGACGTCGGGCCGCGGGGAGGGGGAGGGGGAGGGGCCTGGGAAGGGGGCGGGGCCAGGCCGGGATTGACAGCCCCTGCCCGGGGACCCTCTGCTGGGAGGGGAATCCGGGCATCTCCGAACAGACCCCACCACCCTCCACCCCCCCCCACCCCCGGGAGGGAGGAAGGCCCCCCGGCAGTCGCAGGGCCTGACATCCCTGCGTAGCCAGCGGTGGGAAGGTAAACTGAGGCTAGCGTACAGAAAATCACTTAGGCTTCCCAACTCTGTTTTGAATTCCTGTTCTGTTCCTCTGGGAAAGATGCCTATTTGATGTTAAAAAGTGGTTTCCGGGTGAGATTGTCCATAAAAGGAGGGGGGGGAGAGAAATGCACTCATGACTGGATTTCTGAGATAAATGCTAGCCACTCTGTTACAGCACAGTAATAGTAACAAAGTTATTTTTTCCTGTAAAAAATGGTTTCCAAGGCGCCGTGAGATCCGCCCTCGAGAAAAATCTCCCAACCCAGGTCAGGTCCTTCCTGGTGCCCACCTGCAAGATAATCATCCAAACGCTCATGCCAGTGTCCCCAGGCTCAACGATGGCCCGGGACACTGCTCAGACCTGTAGTCTGGGGCCTAGGTTGTAGGTTTTCTTGTTTTAGAGTTGGCTATCCCTAGAAAAAAAAATAAAGAATTAAACATGTTCTATATCAAGGATTTATTGACTCTCCAAATATGACCCACATGATTTGACTTAAATTTACATTAAGTACTGGGAGATCAGTGCATCTGCAGAACATTTGCTGCACATTCAATATAACAGGGCATGCCCGCCACAGGGAGTTAGGCTTGCACAGTTAAAGGTGCACCGTACACAGGGTAAACACCGTGGAGTCCCTGATACAAGGCCTGCTATCTGGTCCTCTTAACACTCTTAAGTCTGATTTTATTTCCCTGATAACCTCTCACGAGCTCAGGGCTGGCTCCCTGGATCTCTGAAGGCAGGCATTGTTCAAGGAGACAGAAGATAACCTCCAGATAACTATGCCCAACGCAGTCTCCAGCCCCACTACTGCCAGTTCCCCTCCAGGAAGCTTAAACCAAGTGCATCCTTTTCTTCTCTGCCCCACCTCCAAAACACTGTGTCACAAATAACACCTGAATCCACAGGTGGTGACCAGAGTTCACTGTTTCTTCAAAACGCTGTGTGGGGGGGGGGTGTATGTGTACGTGTGTGCTGGTACTGGGCCTTGTGCTGTCCTTTCGTTTTGTTTTTTGCTCAAGGCTAGTGCTCTACCACCTGCGCCCCAGCTCTAGCTTTTTGCTGGTTAATTGGAGATAGCAGTCACATGGATTGTCCTGCCCAGGCTAACTTTGAACTGCAACCATCATAATCTCAGCCTCTTGAGTAGCTAGGATTTCAGGCATGAGTGACTGGTACCCAGCTTTCTTGTTTTTATTTTGTGATGATACTGGGATTTGAACTTAGCATCTGCTGATCTCACTTAGCTTTTTCCACTCAGGTCTGGTGCTCTACCATTCTAGCCACAGCTCCACTCTGGCCTTTTGCTGGTTAATTAGGGGTAAATCTCATAGATTTGTCTGCCCAGGCTGACTTCAAACCAGGATCCTCAGATCTCAGTCTCCTGAGTAGCTAAGATTATAGGTGTGAGCCATTGGCACCCTGATTTTGCTCATTTAATATATAAACCAAAGGAAATTTTTGGAGGAAGGGAGAACCAGGCGTGGTTGTGGGTTTTCTTCTCCTGTCCTGTCCAGAAGGAACCATGCTAGCGGATCCTAAGGCTTCCCTTAGCTATAATCTTGAACTTGAGCTAAAAATCACTAGACTCCAGTGTTCCCCGATGCACAGCTAGAGCTACTACTTGGACTTGTTTTACCTCCTCTTTGCCTTACCGGATCTTAAACTTCTCTGAGTTGGTGTCAAGAAACTTGGGAGTTAGGCAGGCACTGTCCTTTGGGGAGGAGGCCCAGAAGGCTGAGAGGTAGAGCCTGAAAATCAACTGGGCTGAAATTGAGCAGACAAATGGGGGTGTTGGCCCTTTTTAGGAAGCTGTTATATAGGGCTTTGTGTGATTGATAAGAAAAGATCCATACTGGTTCCTGGGCTTGAACTCCAGGCCTGGGCACTGTCCCTGAGCTAATTTCACTCAAGGCTAGTGCTGCTCTACCCCTTGAGCCACAAGCCACTTCCACCTTTCTCTGGGTAGTTTATTGGAAATGGTAGTCTCAGGGACTTTCCTGCTTAGGCTGGTTTTGAACCATGATCCTCAGCTCTCAGCCTCCTGAGAAGCTAGGATTACAGGCTTGAGCCCCCAGCGCCCAGCAGCAAACATGTATGAACAGTCCTTAGAGTAGCTTCCTCATTTGTCTTGTGTGTTACTTCCCTTACAGAGGGGTGAGTTTAGGTGAAGTTTGAGGGAAACTTGTATTATGAACAGCACGGACTATGGAAGGCTCCTTTCTTTTTTTCACTCTCTTTTAGTTACCAAGTTTACTTCGGTAACCCCATTTTCTAGCTTAAAAAAAATACAACCAGGAAGTCATGTGACACAAGAATGACTCAGATTGTCCAGAGAGAGATGAAGCCCCAAATTAAGAGTCTGAAATCCAGACTCTCTCCCTATGGTGTATGCATACTCTTGATATAGTATCAAGGAAGTATGATGGAAAACATTAGACTTCCTCTTAAAAGACATAAGAAAGACATTTGTAGGACTGGAAGCATGACTCAGGTGGTAGAACACCAGCCATAGGCAAGAAATCCACGCACCAGCACAGGGCCCTGAGTTCAAGCCCCAGTGCTAGCACAAGCCATAAAAAGGAAAGCCCTTTGTGAATAGCTCTGTCTGTATAGTCTCTTTTCATCCATCGTGGATGCCAGATATGGATTCCTAGAGAATTCACAAGAGTGGAAGTTGGGCGGGGGTGTGCAGGAGACCAGGAACAGTCTCCCCCCCAGGATGGCCAGGGTTTGGAGACCAGGAACAGTCCCCCCCCCAGGATGGCCAGGGTTTGGGGGACGCTTAAGTAAGGGACATGGGCCTCTTTGAGAGATGAAACTTTGAGGGTGTGTGGAAATGACTGGACGCGTTCCAGGCTTTGTTGAGGGCTGTCAGGCCATCTCTCTCTCTCTCTCTCTCTCTCTCTCTCTCTCTCTCTCTCTCTCTCTCTCTCTCTCTCTCTCTCTCTCTCTGTGTGTGTGTGTGTGTGTGTGTGTGTGTGTGTGTATAGAGTGTAGGTCCTGGGGCTTGAGCTCAGGGCCTGGGTGCTGTCCCTGAGCTTTTGTGCTCAAGGCCAGCGCTCTACCCCTTTGAGCCACAATGCCACTTCTTTTTCTTTTTGGTGGTGTATTGGAGATAAGAGGTTCCCGGGCTTTCCTGCCTGAGCTGGCTTCCTCAGATCTCAGCCTCCTGAGTAGCTAGGATTACAGGCGTCCACTAGGGACCATCTTTAGGCTCCTTGGCCTCCAGACATCTGCCTTCCCTGCTGCTTTGCCCAGATTTGTGCCCAGGCCTGCGGGTGACCTGACTGCCGGCGGAAGGGGGCCTGCCCCTTCCCATACCCGTATGTGGGTACGGAGAGCGCCCGAGGACTCTTCCTTCCCTGCGCGCCCAGGTCTTTCCCCCCACGGAGGCGCCCCGCAGTGGGATCCTCTGCCCCGCCAGAGCTTCCTGTGTGCCCGGATAGGTGGAAGAGTCTCCTGAAAGTGCTGAGGCCATAGTTCCTGGCTCAAATGGGGGGCGGGGCGGGCTGTGGATGGGGAGTGGCCCTAGTTTCAGGCAGAGCTTCGGTGACCTCTCGGCAGCATGCGGGGAGGCTGAGGCAGGAGGATCCCGAGTTGAGGCTGGTGTGGGCTACGTAGGGAGATCAAGGAAGGAAGGGAGGGAGGGAGGAAAAGGAAAAGGAAAAGGGAGCGGTCTGAGGTCTTAAGGAATTCGGGGTGGCTGGGCTTTCAGTTTTGAGCAGAACTGGCAAACCCACCCTATGGGGGGGAAGAGAGGGAGAGAGGAGAGGAGAGAGAAGAGGGGGGAGAGAAGAGAGGGAGAGAAGAGGGGAGAGAGAAGGGGGAGGGAGAGGGGAAAGAGAGTAGAGAGGGAGGAGAGAGAAAGGAGAGAGGGAGGGAGGGGGGCCCCCACTCTGAAGTCGGGGGGAACGGGCAGCACGCGCCTCCAAAAGAAGTGCAGGGGTCGTCAGCGAAGTGGGTTTTACTCAGGAGCCTCAGGTTTCCATAGCCTGGGCCGGCCGAAGCCCGCACCCCCTCTCCGGCCCGCACCCCCTCTCCGGCCCGCACCCCCTCTCCGCCGGGGCTGTCCAATCATCCAGACAGTTGCGTGTACTTCCCTCCCCTCCCAGGGAGGACCCCGCGGCGGCCGTGTAGACGGGTGGTCCCCGGGTGCCCCCTCTGCCCTGGGCCGGGTTTGGCGAGCGCCCTAGCGCTGCTCTCCATTCTATTTCCGTAGCTTCGCCGGCGGCTGTCAGCCGAGTGCCTGGCTGGGTGGAATTGAACCCGTTTCCCAAACTCCGCGACAAAGTGCAGGAGTCGGGGAAAGCCTAAGGGGGGAGGGGCGGGAAGCCAGCCCGGGGGTCCCCACGCCCCGGGATCCCTCCCCACCCCCGAGTGGAGCAGAGCCGGAAAAGGCCCAGGCCCCAATGATGGGTTTTTCAGATGGGAGGGGCGGAAAACTTGGGCAAAATCGGAGCTTGATCCTTGAGATAAACTTTCCCCGGGGCTATCTTTGCCTAGTGGGGAAGAGAAGCAAGCTAGCAAGCAAGCAAGCAAGGAAGGAAGGAAGGAAGGAAAGGGAGGGAGGGAGGGAAGGAAGGAAGGAAAGAAAGAAAGGAAGAGAAAGAAAGAAAGGAAGAGAAAGAAAGAAAGAGAAAAGAAAGGAAGAGAAAGAAAGAAAATAAAGAAGAAAGCAGAAAGAAAAGGGAAAGGAAGGAGGGAGGGAGAGAAGGGAAAAAAAGAAAAAGGAAGGGAGAGAGGGAAGGAAGAAGGGAGGGAAGAAAAGTGGGAGGGAGGAAGGAAGGAGGGAAGGAAGGAAGTAGGGAGGGAGGGAAGCAAGGAAGGAAGGGAGAAAGAATTCACACTTGTATGTTTCTCGCTGCGGCTGATAAAGTAGGTGCGTGGGAGCAGTTGGGTGATTTCAAAAGCAAAGGCGGCTGCGGGCGCCGGGGGCGGCGCTGGAAGTTGTTCTGGGCTCGGTGGGCTTTACCCAGGCGCGCGGCGCCCCCCACGCCCGCCCGATCGCGCTCGCTGCGCTCGCTTGGGGAAACTCGGGCCGTGGGGCTTTGGGGGTGCCTTTCCCGCGTAGACGACCCAGGCTGTGCGGGGAGGTGCGGGGCGCGCTGCTCCCGCTCCAGGGTGGGGAGTTCGAGACCTCCCCACCTCCAGCCAGCTGGGGAGGGGGGCTGGATAAAATATGCGGGGACTGCGATTCTCAGGCTCTTCAAGGCTTGCGGGAGCCTCCCCGAGCCTTCATCCCGCGTCATTGCATCTGTCAATCAATCCCGGCCGCCACAGTGGGGAGCAGGGAGGCCGAGCCCCGGAGACCCGGGCTGGGAGGACCGGGGAGGGCGTGGGGGGGGTGGAGAGAAAAGTTGGCTGGAAGTTGGCAAAGAAACTCCGGGCGCGCGCCACAGCTCAACCTGGCACTGCCCACCGGTGTTCGGGACGCCATGTCGGGTCTCGCCATCCGTTCGCCTCCCCGCAGAAGTGTGTGGGGGTCCCCTGCGTGCTCCCACGGAGGGAACCAGTGCCTTTGGTACAAAGGTGTCTCCCGTGGAGGAGGGGAAGGCCTCCCGCCCCGTGATCGTGCACGCCATGGGTGGCCAAGGCCACGGTGAGCTTCAGTGTGGACCACACAGGTCCCGTTGCACTCTGCATCAAGCCTCCCTTCCCGCCTCGCCGTCTGTCTTAGAACGTGGAAGCTTCCCGGTCACCCGAGACCCCCTCTCTCCCCCCTGCCCGGGCTCCGCCTTCCCACCGGGCCCTCCTGACCAGACCATTCTGGAAGATGCCCAGGCCTATCCAAGGCCCGTCCCGGCTTCAAGTGGGGGTCCCCCTCCCCCGTGCACAATAGAAACAGAGGATCGAGGGACCAGAGAGGGTGCTGGGAACGAGGAAAGAATCTGGGGGAAGGCGGCACTGAAAAGGGGTGCAGGGGACTCTGGGGTGACTTTTGTGTCGTAGCCCAGTCCCGCCCTCCCTCCCTCCCTGCCCAGACGTCGGCACCTGGGCCGGAGACTCCGCCGCTCCCCCTAAACTTGAACAGTAACTCGGGAAAGGTGAGTGCGCCCCTCCATTCCGGACAGATTTGCTGTCCCGAAGCCACAGGCCTGGGGGTGGGGGGTCCAGGTCTCTAGAAGCCATCAACACCGGGCGCCCCCGGGCGCTTTTCCAGCTCCAGCTCCAGGGTGAAGGCCTCCGGGCTCACAGTTCCCTGGGTTCTTAGAAAAGGCCGTGTTCTCTGGGGGAGGAGGGGATGAGTAAGGGGGTAGGGTGTCCTGACTTCAGCTTCCAAGAAGTCCCGGTCCTGCCCTCCAGAACACCCCTTAAACTTAGAGGTCAGATTCTTTCCAACCTCAACTTGAATCTCCCCAGTCTTCGTACTGGCACCCCCTTTCTGTGTGGCTTTTTTCTTTCCTGGAAAGTCTACCTGTGGGAAGAGAAATGGATGCCACATGGCCTTCAGCCACTATCACCCAGCATCTTTGGGGGGGGGGGAAACGGGGGACAGATTGGACTGGGCTGTCCCTTCCGTCCCTGAAGCCTGGCCGCAGAGCTTGGCCTCAGTCTCAACTCCTATCAGGCAGAGTTTCTTGTGACACATCAACGTCAAGGTTCTGTCAGAGCCCCTTTCAGTTCCTCCAGTGTCCCTAAACTCTGCCTACAACTCCACCAGACAGATAGGAGGAAAGGAAGAGAGTCTGGTGTTTGGGGATGTGCTGAGAGCTTGTTCTTCACCCTTTGTAATGACCTGCTTTTCCAGTTCAATGAACTCACCCCAAACCAGGTATGCAGTGATCGGAGCCTGAGATTCATTCCTTTCGGAACTGTGGAAGGATAGACATTAAGGATAGACAACTACATTTTCAACATGGCATTAAGAGTCATTGATTTGGGGTCCATCCACGCCCCCCTATACAAACCAAGGCCTCCCCGATTTTCAACACTTAGGCGCTCATGGAAATGGAAATTCCAATAGTTTAGATTCTCAGTAAAGAGCAAAGAGACAAATCAGCTTCTTTGCGGGTCCTGGGGATTGAACTCTGGACCTGGACACTGTCCCTCAGCTCTTCAGCTGAGCCACAGCACCACGTCTGGGTTTTTCTGCTTATGTGGTGCTGAGGAACCGAACCCAGGGCCTCAAGCCTGCAAGGCAAGCACTCTCCCACTGAGCCACCTTCCCAGCCCTAAATCAGCTTCTTAAAGGCAACAAACAGTCCACGGATTGCCCAAGTGTGAGCAGCTAGGCAGTGGCGATTGGATTAATTGAAATTCTGCTGACTGGGCTGGGTTGTTTGGAGTGTGTGATCCCTTTGCCATTTAAATAGAATAACTTTAGATCTTTTGAGATTCAAATTCACCCCCTTGTGGGTGGACTGTGATAATTACTCTGTTCAGAGGCAGAGCCCCGGCGTGGAGGCTTTTTGAGAGCAATCAGGAGACTGGGACTGTGTTTCATCTTGGGTTGGGATCTGAAAACTTTGAAGGGCTGGTGGCAGAAGAGCTTGCCTAACAGATGGTTCTTGAAACTAGAGAGGGAGAGAGAGAGAGAGAGAGAGAGAGAGAGAGAGAGAGAGAGAGAGAGAGAGAGAGAGAGAGAGAGAGAGAGAGAGAGAGAGAGAGAGCGCGCACCTTTGGGTTTCTTCACCAAAGAAACAGCAGGGTGAAACGGGAAATTAGACTGGCCATTTTATCTGGAACTCTGCGGCGCGCAGTCGGAAGTCCCTCAGCAAGACACTCGAGTTGAGCTCGGGTGCTGGGCTCCTTCTAAGCGGAGGAGGCCGAGGAGAGCAGAACCACTGTCCTTTCCTCTAATTTCCAGTAAGAGGATGGAATCTCGGGGACCTAGCGCTCCCCTTGCTGACCGCCATCCTCTCTCAAGCCTCTCAGGGACTCGCGTGGGGGCCTCTCCAACGGACTGAGCGTCGTGGAGAGAAAGAATGCCCAGAGACCCTGTGCATTTGGAGAGACAGACAGACAGACAGACAGACAGACAGACAGACAGACAGACAGACAGACGAAAGCGATCTGGTGACCTGCGCATCCCTTTCCCTCCGGTGCGTCTTTTCACCTAGGATTTAATTCTTCTCGGGCTTCCCACCCGCCCCAGCCGGGCGAGGACTCCCCTTCACCGGCCCTTCCCATCCCTTCTCGCTTTCCCTCGGCCCCACCTCGCGCGCCCCCGGGGGGTTTCTCCCGAGACCTCTGCGCCCTCCCCGCGGGCCGGGGTGGGGTGGGCTGGGGTTGAGGCGGGGTGAAGAGGTTGGGGCAGGCGTGGGAACAAGCGCATCCTCATTGGCTGGAGACCAGGGTCCGACCTGAGTCCGGAACCCGCGTCCCCGGCCCCAGCCTCCCGCCCACCCAGCCGTACTTACCTCGCTGCGCCTCGTCGCCCCCCCCCCCCTCCTGCCCTCCCCGTCCTGCCCAGGGCCGTCCCCATCTCCTCCGGGCTGGAACTCGCAACTCCGAGCCGCGGGAGCGAGGCTGGGAGAGCTCGGGAGAGGGGCGGAGGGGAGGCGCGGCGAGCGGACGGGAGAGGAGCGCAGAGAGAGAGAGAGAGAGAGAGAGAGAGAGAGAGCAGACCAGAGAGGAGGAGAGAGAGGGAGAGAGAGACCCCTGCCGATCCCGAGCCGGAGGGCGGGAGGAGCGAGTCTTCGGAGCCGTCCGGAGCCGCGGCAGCCGCTCAGCCGCGGCGGCGTTGGCAGCCCCGCGGCCGCCGCCCCCCGGAGCCCGGCCGCGCGCCGAGCGCCGTCCCGGGCAGCTGCGTCCCCGCCGCCGCGGGCGCTCGGACGCCCTTCCTCGTCGGCTTCCCCGGCCCTGACCCGCTCCTCGCAGCTCGGGGCAGCTCCGGGGCTGCGGAAGCGGACGGGGCTGAGTTCCTGCCCGGCGGCTGGGCGGCTGGGCGGGCGGGCACCGCGGCGCCCCTTCTCCGTCTCCGCCGGAGTTGGACCTCCCGCCGCCCGTGTGCAGGTAGCTGGGCTTGGCGCACCGACCCTGAGGCCCGCCTGGTCATGCTGCCCAAAGTGGAGACGGAAGCCCTGGCACTGGCTCGAGCGCATGGGGACCAGGGGCAGATGCCGGAAGCCATGCAAGGTAAGCCGGCCACGCGCGGCGCCCCGGCTCCCCGCCGCGTCCCCGCCCGGCGCGGGAAGCCGGGGAGGTCGCTGCTGGCCTCGGGCTGCTGGGCGGCCATGGTGGGGGGAGACCCCCCCATGGAGGGCATAAAAGTTTAGGACTCTAGAACGGCATAGGCAGAGCTTTTGTGATCAGTGTCTAATTGGCCGCTTCTAATTACGCGCGGAGGGCACCCGAGCTAGACGAGCGGGGCGGGGGGGGGGGGGGGACCTCCGAGGATCGCGGCCGTCCGGCGGGATGCGGGGAGAGTGAGGGAGTGTCTCCGAACCCCGGGAGCGGGCCGGGGCTTTTGGCACGGCTCTGCCCCCCCTCCCCCGCGCCGGTGAGGAAGGGGAGAAAGTCAAGTACGGAGAGAAAGCGCCTCCACCACTACCATCCCCAAAAAAACCAGTGCCATGGGATCACCCGAACCCCCAGGCCGAACCCCGACGCCAGCTCGGACCTGGCACCCACTTCGGGTGACGGGAAAGTTGCCTCGCCCCGTCCCGGGCGAAACGTGGAACGCGGTGGGGCGGGTGGACGTGCGCGCCGGGCTCCGCCGTCCATCCGGGAGCGCAGAATACTCTGGAAGTCCTATTTGTTTTCCCACCACTTGATTGCGAACCACAGAAGGAGAGGAAGAGAGGGAAAAAAGGAATCAAGCCGTTTATCCTCCCACCCCCCCCATTCCCAAATAGCCAGTGTGGATGCGGACGTGGGTGTGGGCGCGGGTGGGGACGTGGACGTGGCTGTGTGGAGCTCTGCCGAAGTTTGTGGCGTTGGCTCCGGGAACAATGCGAGGAAAAGTCTCCGGGGCTCCTCCGTCCTCGCCGCTTCCCCGCGCGCAGGATGTGCGGCCCGGGCCCCGGCGCGGCGGCGGCGGCAGCGGCGCGCCGTCCTCTTAGAGCGAACTTGAAAGGGCCGGGGAGGCATGAGAGCGGAGTCCTGGCTGGCGCGGGCCGGGCCGCCCGGGAGGCTGGGACACCCCGTGTCGCCCCGGGGCGGAGGAACCCAGGGGTGGCAGGCAGGGGGTGGGGGTGGCGATCTCCCCCCCCCTCCAGTGGTCCGGCCCAGGCCTTCCTCCCCGGCGGCTGAAAGCGTCCCCAGGCTAACTTTGTGGGTGTCCGCAGCCTGGTGACCCAGCGAGGCGTCCCCCCCCCCCCCGCCTCCCCGCCCCGCAGCTAGGATCGAGGGGGAGTTAGGGGTGGGGAGCGCGGGAAGCGGGACTCGGTACGGCCCCGGGGAGGGGTGGCAGCCTGCACGGGTCTGGGGTCCCGATGGGAAGTTGGGGCTTCCCGCGGCCGCGCGGGCTGTGCGTGCAGGTCGATCGGGACCCTGTAGGGGAGGGGAAGGCGGTGCTGGGGAAGGCTTCCTAGATGAGGTTCGGGGGGGTCCTTCTGGACGCGACCGGCCACCCCCCCAAAGAGAGGTGGTAAGGATTGAGGGTCCCCGCGGCCACCCGCCCAGCCCTGGGTTCGAGCGCGGCGTGGAGAACGCCTCCCGTGGGGATCTCCGGCTCCTTCGAGTCGCCCGCCCCATTTGCATGCGTGATCTGACTGTGATAGAGTCACGCACACACACGGACTCACGGGGGACCCCCCTCCCCCCAAACAGGATCCGCTCCCTGCCTCGCGCGCCGAACTTCGCCGAAACTTCCCGGCGTCGTCGGCGCCAGTGTCCCCGAGACCCCAGCGTCCACGGCCGTGGTCCCCGCTCCTCGCTCGGGACAGAGACGGGGGGGGCCCGTGGGGGACCTTGTGGCTGGCAGCCGGGCGGGGGGCAGCGACCTCCGACCCCCCCTCCCCTCCCGGCCTCGCCCCGCGGCGCCCGGCTCCGCATCTAGCCTGGCTTTGGATTTCCTTGGGGCTCCTAACCTCGCGCCCGGGGCTGGTCCGTGTCAGACTCGGCCCCAGCCGGCCTGTGCCCCCTTAGGTGTGAAGTTGGGGGTTCCTTGGTGGGGAGAAGGAGCTAGAGAACCACAACCCTGGGTAAAGTGACTTTTCTCTCCGTCCCTAAAGTCAGCTTGGAGACCGTGGTCACGAGTTTTCGGAGCGCTCTCCACGCACTCCAGCCTGAGTCCCCAATCCTTAGCGGGGCGCCCTGGGAGCCGCGATCCGGCTGCCGAGGTGCGGACGGAACCCGCGTCCCGCACCCCACCCCCGGCGCCGGGTGTCCCGGGATTTTCCCAAACTCTGGGTCACTCCGTCCGGTTCAAGGCCCAGCCCCGGGCCGGCGCCTGGGAGAGACTCTGGGCTCGGCCCGCTGTGCCCCCCAAGTACTGCGGCCGCCACCCGGGTCCTTGCCGCAGCCCTTGCTTTAGGCCGGGCCTAAACTTGATTTTTTTTTTTTTTTTTTTTCAAATCAGTTCCATCTGCCAGGAGGCCAGAATGGTGATCCGGTGGCCAGGTAGGTGGGCAGCGAGGCGGGGGCGCGTTGCTATTTAGTAAATCAGAGGAAGTTACAGACGAGTGTGGGGTTCCCCCCCCCCCCCGCGCCCCGCCGGCCACTAATTAACTGAGAACAAACGGCGACTTTGCGCGCCGGGAGTAGCCAAGGGCGGAGCCGCGGCGCAGGGCTGGGCGCGCGCCGGGGGCTAAGGAGAAGGTTCTGGAGAGCAGGGCGCAGTGGCCCGACGGGACTGATCAGTCCTACCCCCGGGTGACCCTGTCCTGGGTGCCGTCCACCCTCACCTCCCTCTCCGCTGTGCGCAAGGGCGCAGGCGGGACGCGAGCGGGTACCTGTGTGTGGGGGTCGTCTGCTCCCCGACCTTTTGGGTGTAGTTTATCACGGCCTCTCGGGGTGGTGTTCCCAGGAAGGCGGTCACCGGACCCCGGCAGGGAGCCGCGTGTGGCCGTGGCCTGCTTTTGTGTGTGTTACCGGGCGATCTGGAGGTGTGGGTGGTTCGCGCCGATCGCCGCCAGCACGTGAAGTTCATTACCGGCCCAGCGCCCGGCCAGGAGACCAACCACCTGGCGTTTCTTTTCTTCTCCCCCACATCCCCTTCCCTCCCCCCACTTCTGGGTAGGCGTCCTATCTTTTCCCTTCTTGTCACTTTTCGCAGGACATTTCTCCAACGCGAGGAGATGAAAGTAAGCAGACCTGCGCCGTCTCTAGTAGAGAACGGAATGAATGATTCGATTACTCTAACAGGTCCGGCCGGGGGGCGAGCGGCCTCCCGCTGCCCATCAACTTGGGGCTGATGTGGAGAAGCCGGGCGTCTGGGGCTTGGGATTCTCTGCAGAAAAGAACAGTTTGCCAATTAGTGCAAACAGCTAAATGCGTGTCCAGGAAACTGCTTCGGGAGTGTGTGTGTCTGTCTTGTCTGTGTGTTCGTCCGTGTGTATCAAAGGTGGCATTTTGGAATTAACTCCAGAAATTGCAAAGTGAGTCCCGGGATCTTCCTTTCCATGCGGCGGCTCCTATTCTGTTTTACAGAGTTATGAGACCTGGGTTCAACACTAGTCAGTTTAAAAGAAATTTGTGTTCTTTTTTAAATTTAAAAGTATGGTATCTGGTCATTGACGCCCAGAGATGTTTTCCTTTAAGTGTAAAAATAGCTCTTTTCAGGATCACTTGGATAAATATATATATATGTATATATATATACTATTTTATTTTATACATTTACCTGGTGATATTTGTCCACCAGTCATCAAAAATGTATTTCCTCGCAGGATTAGAACCCTGCGTGGGTTCAAATGAACTGGAGGTGTGTATATCTTTTTCCCCCTCTTCTTTCAGTGTCTCAATTTAAAATGGTGAATTATTCCTATGATGAAGATCTTGAGGAGTTGTGTCCTGTGTGTGGAGATAAAGTATCTGGATATCATTACGGACTCCTGACCTGTGAAAGTTGTAAGGTATGTCCACATATTACCTGTAAAAAAAAAAAATACAATGTGCAAACTCAGTGCAAACCATTGCATTTTTTTTCTGAAAGATAAATGTAGGCTTCTGCCCCCCTCAAAGATGAAAGTCTTAGATGATACTTAGAAATATGTGTCTGATTTAGTTCAAAAGGCAAAAGAAAAAATAGGCTGTTTAGAAAACTTTACCAGTCTTATAGCTTTAAAATATTTTTATTGTAGTAAAGTGATGTAGCTGTAGAAAGATGTTCATTGCTATCAGTCCTAAATATTGATTTCACTTGATTTATATATATTTAAAACATCGTTGCTCTTGAGCAAGAACGTGACAAAGTATTTTTCCCAAGTACATTATAACTTTAGGGTAGTCTATGCTGCAAGTACAAGCACTTTTTTAAAATAATGGTAGATTTTTTTTTATATACTCTCAGTGAGTTCAGTATTTTGTTTCAACATTTTTACCGTAAAAAAACTTAAGTACAACTATATAAAGCAGTACTAATCTCTTCTTTCTCTATAGCACAGATTACTTCTGTTTACAACTAATAAGATAAGAATACCGACTTAGAAATGTCTTTATTCTATTTACAAATTTTATCTTGATTAATCCTTTCATGCCAACTGCAAGGAAAGCATAAACTGATACAATTCAGCTTTGAGATCCATGCTCTTCCGTAATCTATAAATTTCATCTTTCTTTTAAAAGATAAAAATATTCCCCCACCCCCACCCCGACTAGAATGCTTTCCAGTGAAATTGTGAGCACTTTCCCATTTTGCTCTTTCAATCCTTTTGCTTTTAACTATCTAGTGTTGACATTTGTAAACGATCTAAGGAGTTTTGCTATTGTTTTCCCCATTGGGATTGTACTGGAATTATTTCTGACTTCTTAAAAACAATCTGAATCTCCATGAGCACCTCTGTCAGGAACATGAAGATGAAAAGGAAGGCAGACTTAAAAACAATCACTGGTCAATACAGGGTTTGTTGTTGTTCCTTTTTCTAACCCAGGCTACAGTGGTATGGAATCAAGTCTCTCCAGGTTTCCATGTCATTCCTCAGGACTATAACTTGGGGGCAGAAAAATCTCCACTGTGATCTGACCGTATTGTAGAGGGTTGATTTTGTTGAAATATAAAATAAACCACAGAATCACATCAGGACCCAACTAGTACAATGAAAGGATTTACTGGTGATTTCCTTAAAATGAAACAAAGGAGGGAAAGTGGTAGGTTTAAAATCTGTCTCACTGTTTGCTCTGTCTTGCAGGGATTTTTTAAGCGAACTGTCCAAAATAATAAAAGGTACACATGTATAGAAAACCAGAACTGCCAAATTGACAAAACACAGAGAAAACGCTGTCCTTACTGTCGATTTCAAAAATGTCTAAGTGTTGGAATGAAGCTAGAAGGTAAGATTCTTCTAAAGACAATTGCTTACTAAAAGTCTCCAAGTAGAGATACACAAAAACATGAGGTGGCAACAGATTCACATTTTTCCACTCTTTTAGCACTATAGCATGGATGGAAGGTCTTTCTGTTTTGTTTGCATGGTGGTTTCACATTTAAAAAACACAAACTTCTCATTTGACATTTAATAAAAAAAAAAAATTGTCACCCCCCCCACCCTTATTTTACATTTAGGAGTAGATGTATTTTTTTCAGTCCTAAAAAGATCAACAAGATTAGAGCTATTCCACTGAGAACAATAAATATAATTAATTTACAAATCAGTCCATGAAGTTTAAATATTCTTTTTGAGTAAGCAAAGTAAAAGTTTGATTTCTATCTTTCCTTGGTAGACCTCCTCATCCTAATTGTTAATACAAATTTCATAATTTTTGAGCAAAAGGAGTTCACTGTGCAAAGAAAATTTTTTTATGCTGCAGAAATACAGCATACTTTCATTTAAAAGACGTGATAAGGATTGTACAAAATAAAATAACAGATAGGAAGCGTGAAAAATAGTCAGTAGCAATGGTTGGACAAGAACAAGAAAATGATTTCCTCAAAAGCCACACCATACTTTGTTATACACTTCAGAGTTCAGATTGGCGGCAGTAAAGTTAATATGTGACTGCTGTAAATAATTTGTAGTTCGTGGGCTGTTAGGGTAGGCTGCTATTTTCCAGCCTTTGACCTACTGGCTTTGCCCAGATTAAATATACTGCAAATAAACTACTAACAGGGACACATGTCCATGAAGTTGCTAGATAGAACAGTGCCTTCTATTTGATCATTGAGGTACAGGCCACGGAGGGGAATTTAGGGGTGGGGGAGAGATGTAGAACTCATATTTGACAGAAAATACTAAAAAAAAAAAAACCCCAACATAATAATTTCAAATTGTCTGAATTGCTAACAGATTTCTTCACATAAAAATGGCTGGTTTGGATGTCATCAGGACTGCTTTAGAGATGTAAGAAAGGAAAGCATTGGTGCTTATTAATTTTCTTATCACCAATCTTGTTTATCAAATAGGGGAATAATGAGTTAGATGTTTCAGACCCAGAAGATGAAAAAGCTAGATGCTACTATTTCCAATGATGCCAGCTATTTGATTTTTTTTTGCATTGTTTATCTTGAAGCGTTTACTTATCTTGAAAATTAAATTGCATGTTAGTCACTCATGGTATCTACATTTAGCCGTGGAATGAAACAGTTGGATATCCAACACATTATCATTCAGATGAAACACTCGTTATGTATGATTGTGTGTAGTATTTTGGATACCTAGAGTTCACCATAAATTTTTCATGTGATACTAATCCTAAGATAAAAAGCTCAAAAACTTAACCTCCAGCAATTTCAGCTGGTCCCGTGGCAGATGGCAGCCCGTGGTTTCTAAGCGCCACGGGTCATGATGGACTTGGGGAGAGTTGCTAGCCAGGGTAATGGACAGGCCCCGGACTCCAGGCCCTGGTGTGCCAGAAGAGGCCCTGAGATAGCTTTTTGAAAGGAATGTGCTTTAATTTTGTCCTCTTGCTCACGTGAAAAACAACTGGTAGTTCACGAATGTGCCGTGATCTAGACCAGGTGAAAACCATTTTTTTCCAAGAAGAGCTACTGTATACCTAACTCTTTTGTAACCAGATCACCCCAAATGACCCAGAGGAAGATGCCAGAAGGAAAAGTGCTCACTGTTTAATACAGAAATGGGTTGTTTCACCATTTCTCCCCCGAAATAAGAGAAACAGCTATACAGCAGAGATAATTTGAGCTTCCATAAACATTTATGACAGACATGGATACTTCAGTATGAACACTGATTCTGTCTTTGTGTCTCTGTCTCTGTCTTTCTTTCTCTTCCTTCCTTTCTTTGTGCTGGTGCTGGGGTTTGAACTCAGTGTCTAGGTGCTGTCTGTTAGCTTCTGTGCTCAAGGCTGGTGATCTGCCACTTCAGCCACAGGTCCACTTCCAGCTTTTTGGTGGTTAATTGGATATAAAAATCTCACGGACTTTTTTGGACAGCCTGGCTTTGAATCACAATCCTCAGATCTCAGCCTCCTGAGTAACTAGGATTACAGGCAAGAGCTACCAGTGCCTGGCTTGAGTCTCTTTCTTTCTTTCTTTTTTTGTTTTGTTTTGTTTTGTGTCAGTCATGGGGCCTGAACTCTGGGCCTGGGCACTGTGCTCTTTAGCTCAAGGCTAACACTCCACCACTTGAGCCACAGCACCACTTCTGGTATTTTCTGCTTATGTGGTGCTGAGGAATCGAACTCAGAGCCTCATGGATACAAGGCAAGCACTCTATCACTGAGCTACCTTCCCAGCCCCTTGATTCTCTTTCTTAGCTATATTAAATTACCTCCTAGATGAAACAAAAATTATAAAATCTTTTTAGTTCACAAAAAGGCTTAATTTATCCAAACAATTTTGAGCAGTAAAGCACACTTGGAGGGGGGAAAATATCATTAAAAAGTCATACTTTTTGTTCTTCTTTTTTCTTTTTTCCTCTTTTTTTTTTTTTTTTTTTTAACTCTTAGAATCCTGTAGGTGAATGGTAATACAAAAACATAGCTACACAACCATTTCTAGTCAGTCTTCAACATTAGTAAAAACTTGGAGTAGCGGGAACAGGCTAAGAATGTGCATCTTATTTTACCCTTTCTTCCACCCCCTTCTCTCCTCAATAGCTGTCCGGGCTGACCGGATGCGTGGAGGAAGGAACAAATTTGGGCCAATGTACAAGAGGGACAGGGCCTTGAAGCAGCAGAAGAAAGCCCTCATCCGAGCCAATGGACTGAAGCTAGAAGCCATGTCTCAAGTGATCCAGGCCATGCCCTCTGAGCTAAGCATCTCCTCTGCCATTCAGAACATCCATTCTGCTTCCAAGGGCCTACCTCTGAACCACACCGCCTTGCCTCCCACAGACTATGACCGAAGTCCCTTTGTCACATCCCCCATTAGCATGACAATGCCACCTCCCAACAGCCTGCCAGCTTACCAGACCTACGGCCACTTTCCTAGCCGGGCCATCAAGTCTGAGTACCCAGACCCCTACACCAGCTCTCCGGAGTCCATCATGGGTTACTCCTACATGGATAGTTACCAGACCAGCTCTCCAGCCAGCATCCCGCAGCTGATACTGGAACTCATGAAATGTGAGCCCGACGAACCTCAAGTTCAAGGCAAAATCATGGCCCACCTACAGCAAGAGCAGGCAAACCGAGGCAAGCACGAGAAGCTGAGCACGTTCGGGTTAATGTGCAAAATGGCAGATCAGACCCTCTTCTCCATTGTTGAGTGGGCCAGGGGTAGCATCTTCTTCAAAGAACTTAAGGTACGACTCCCTTCCAATAGCCCCCCAAAAAGGATGT
The DNA here is from genome assembly GCF_024711535.1 of Dipodomys merriami. Taxonomy (NCBI): domain Eukaryota; kingdom Metazoa; phylum Chordata; class Mammalia; order Rodentia; family Heteromyidae; genus Dipodomys; species Dipodomys merriami. Next base: position 14,798,433 of record NW_027204604.1, on the reverse strand, counting down.
TGTTATGCTTCTGAATAATAGGTTCCTAGTCACGGACAGTATATATACTTTTTTTGATGCCAGTACTGGGCCTTGTGCTCTCTCTTGGCTTTTGCACTCCAGGCTGGTGCTCTATCACTTGAGTCACACCTCCACACCAGCTTTTTGCTGGTTAACTGGAGATAAAAGGCTCACAGATTTGTCTGCCCCAGCTGGCTTTGAAGTCTAATCCTCTGCTCTCAGCCTCCTGAGTATGGAGGATTGCAGGCAGGAGTTTCCAGCATCCTGCTTTCTCTCCTTTTTCTAAGTTAAGAAGAATTAAATGGCCAGCACTTCAGGACGCCCGTAGCTGGACTTATTCTGTGTAGTTTTTTAATTTGGTGGATGATATCCAACCTGAAATGTTGGTAAGCGTTTTGTTGTTATGAATAGCAGAATGTACTTCATATTTTTTTTAATTCATGCTTTGTGGTTTAAAAAGTTATTTGTCAGATGACTAGTAAGCTGTTGTCTAAAGTTACTAAGGATTGAGCTATAGTTTCATGGTGTCCTCTTGAAGGTTTTATTCAGAAGAAAACACATGGCCAACGTTCAATTGCACTTAGACCCTAATTTAACTGTGTTCAGTATCCATGGGTATTTGCTACCTATTTACCTTGACATTAGGTTGGTAAAGCCTTTGTTTTCAGAGCAGATTCCAATAGGATGTTTACCATCTTCGGTTGAGGAACCGGCAAACAGAGGTTGCCAGCCGTCTGCCTGGCTTCTGTTTAGTCCTCATAATGTATGATGTCCATCGATGATTTTAATGGATGAGTACATTGTAAACACAGCGCTTGTTTGTATAAGGATTTCTGTTTACCTACATAATTATGTGATTTCCTGAAACTTAGGCTGAATAACTAATGGCAAAGTTAACTTTTCATCCAGATGAAAAGCTGAGAATTTTCAGTGCCCTCGAAGGCACATTCAGAAGCTACGGGGCTTGTTCCTGGTTTAAAAAGTGTATCTTAGGTTTGAGTTTGAAGTATGTTTTGTTAATAAGAGCACTTTCTTACTTTTGCTGGCATGGGAGGAAACCTGGCTCTTCAACACCGGGAGCTTCTGATTTCCTAAGGCTGCTAGAGATTTTCAAAGGAAGGACACAGCAGACTTTGAATGCAAAGCTTGCAAGGGGAGTCAGGGAAACACGGAAGCTCTCTACAAGTGGCCAATCATGCTTTTCATGAAAGTGGGGGGAGGGGCAGGAGAGGTACTGGGGCTTGAACTCAGGGCCTAGGTGCTGTCCCTGAGCATTTTTGCTCAAGGCTAATGCTTTACCACACGAGCCACAGCTCCGTTTTCTTTTGGCCTTTTGGTGATTCACTGGAGATAAGAGTCTCACAGACTTTTTCCTGACCGGTTTTGAACCATGAGCCTCAGATCTCAGCTTCCTGAGTAGCTAAAATTACAAGCCATGGAAGGCTTAAGCCATTTCATTTTTCTATGGGAACCAAAAAGGTATCTGAACAGTTCTAAATAAGTGAATACAAATGTTTCCTTGGTGTTTTTTTTTTTAAATTCATAACTATGTCCTTAATAGGTAAGGTGTTTTCAAATGATCCTTTAAAAATGATTTCCAGTGGAACTGAAAAGCTAGGTAGTGTGCAGATGAGGGTATCAGAGTCTTGGCAGTCAATGGATTGGAGAATTGATTTGAGTGATGGAATTATTCCGGATGCCAGATTTCTTTGTGAGTAGGTTCTAGCTGATTCGGCGCCTCTCATTTGTAAAGTTGTACATGTGGTATGCGTGGAAAAGTTGCCGTGTTTACTTTGAGAAGGATTTACAAGGGGAAAAAATGTGAATATAAAGCATCTGTGTACTGGAAGTCTGACGAGGGGCATGCTGGGTACAAGGCTGGGTTTAGAGTGTGAGGATTGTTGCTCAGAGAGAAGTGCTCTTTATGTATAATGCAGTCTGATGCAGGGGCAAATGCATGCAGATGTGGTTTCAGCAGTATGGGGGGGGGATACCTAGTGTTAAGGAATAATATAACTTGTCATTAACAGTCATTAATGCCAATTAAGGATGACAGACCATTAAGCAGTAAGTTCTATAAGACCGATGCAAAGTGGACTAAGACCAAAATCTTTCTCCTTCGAGTTATTGTGATTATGAATTGTAGGGAGCAGCCACTGTTAGGACTTCGAAGATGCCGGGAAGTACTCTTTCCAAATTTCCTTATTTACAATGAGATTCTTTTGCATGACTTGGGGTTAAATATTTTGCTGAAACTTAAAGACCTTTGGGAATGGGCTTTGTTAATCTTTAATGTTGTTTAGAGCATTTATCAGTCTTACCATGGAAAATCCATTAAAAAGGGAAAGGAAGAAATTACCCATCTTAGGGCATTTCCAGCGGCGTGAGGTGCTGGAGTGTCTCCAGGGGACAGAAAATCTTGACCCTGGCTACCTTTTGTCTTGTGGCTTGCATTGAACTCACAGGGATTTCGTGGAAGAATTTTCCAGGAAACATAAAGGAATTCAGAGTAACAGGGATGGTTTCAACAGAATTGTAAGATGAATATTCACATTTGGAAATGTTTCTTTTCATTTATAAATTTCCTTTGATTAAAAACAAAACAAAAAAAAGCAGAGCAACTCAATTGAAGCCATCATTTAGACAAGTACAGGGCTTTATTTTTCAACGTATTTTTAAGAACTGCAGCATATAGGAAAGAATAAGTGTGTAAGTATGCATGTGCACACTCATGTGTGTGTGTATGTGTGTGTGTATGTGCTTGAACTCAGGGCCAGAGTGCTTTCCCTTAGAATTTTTTGTTCATCTACCACTTGAGCCACACCTCTACTTCCAGCTTTACTGGCTAATTAGAGATCAAATAGACTTTTCTGTGTGGGCTTTGAGCCTTAGATCTCAGTCTCCAGAGCATCTAGGATTACATGCATGAGCCACCAGCACTGGGCTAGAAATAGATTTTTATACTGGGATGGGGTACACCAAAACACATCTCTTATTATAAACATACGCGCGCATACACCACACACACACACACACACACACACACACACACACACACACACACACACACTCAGTACTCAGCTCATTCAATAGTATGTGACAGTATTTTCTATTCTGCTGTATTCTAAATCATGGTATGTTTGTAAGACATTTCTGGTCATGGCTCACCAATGGGGCCTGCCCTGAAGTTATAGAACCATTGCTGCGGGAAGTTCTGTGGGCAAACACGGGACATGGCCTACCTGTCACTGCCAGTGACAGTTCCCAAAGGCCGCTTCCTCCAACACAGCCACAAGCCTGCAGCTTCTGTCCCCATGTTAGCATTTCCAAGTCATGTCTTGTGTGTGTGTGTGTGTGTGTGTGTGTGTGTGTGTGTGTGTGTGTGTGTGTGTGTGTGTGTGTGTGTGTGTGTGTGTGTGTGTGTGTGTGTGTGTGTGCTGTCCTTGAGCTTTTTTCCTCAAGACTGGATTTCTACCACTTGAGCCACACTTGGCTTTTTGGGGGACGGGGGGGGGGTACTTATTGGAGAAAAGAGTCTCCTGGACTTTCCTGTCCAGGCTGACTCCAAACCATGATCTTCAGCTCTCAGCCTCCTGAGTAGCTAGGATAACAGGCGTGAGCCACCAGCGCCCAGAAATGCAGGTCATGGTTCTTATGTTTCATCTGATCCATTTGCCTTGCTTCAAAATGCGTCTTTTTCTTGCTTGTGTTAGCAAATTGCTCCTAAAGTGATAAACTTGTAGTTAAGGGGAAAAGGAAATTTAGCAGGTAGTTTTTGTTTTTCTACCTATCTACAAAAAAAAAAAAAAGGTATTCTGGTTTCCATTAAAAATCCCAAAGTGAGAAAAAGGAAATTAGAACCCCTTACACCAGCACTGTGAAGGCCAGGAACGAAAGATGGGAAGGCAGCCCATCATAGGGAGCTGGGCTTTGGGGCTCTGGGGGCTGGAATGGGACGCACCTGGGGACTCCACAGCTCAGAAAGACAGAGAACTGAGCCAGGCAGATCTGGGTCACAGAGGTCTCTCTCTCCCCTGCTCCACCCCCATTCCTGTGTTTACACCACACACACATACACACACACACACACGCACACACACACACACACAGAGGCACAGTGTGACCTTTGACTCCCAAACCACAGGCCTCTGCCAGTGAAGCTAAAGCAAATCTCGAGGTTATCAGAAATCCATCACAACCGCCAATTACTAAATCACTAATAATCAGGGAGACAGATTTTCCCTGAGTCCAGACGCCCTCCCTAGAGGACACGAGTCACTTTAGAAAGCCTCCATCATTCTTTTGGGCCACAGAGGGCTCATTCGGTGTAGATCCGGCAGCTAGCACTCTGCCAACTCGTGCTGTGGGCCTTGAATGACTTTGCTAAGTACTCCAAGGCACTGGACCTCTCCCATGCCTGCGTTTCCACTGGGAAAATCTGCACAAGACTTATGGGTGGCCTACGCTTAGATGTCACAAGGCCCAAATCCGGTTCTGTCTGATGTTACGCTTGCTGTGAAAAGCTATTCACTATAGCTTCCTTATTGAGATGGGAGAAGGGAGGATTGTAAGCATCCTGTAGTGGAACCACGCAGACTTTAAGCGTACCTGCCAGACTTTAAGCCACCTCTGTCTTAAAATTACCTATTCTCCTGACCTTTTCTTTGGTTTTGGAAGTGAAGAGCAAGTCCATGACCCCCTCTAGCCAAACATTGGTAGTTGGTTCATGTCTATAATTCTAGCTGCTCAGGAGGCTGAGATCTGAGACCATCTGGCAGGAAAGTCCTTATCTCCAATTAATCACCAATTTCAGAAATGGAGCTGTGTGGCTCATGTGGTAGAGCACTAGCCTTGAGCAGAAAAGCTCAGGGATGGGGATGAAGCCCTGAATTCAAGTTCTAGCAACACACAAACACACACACACATGCACGCACGCACGCACGTGCACACACACACACACCCTTCATGCTGCTAAAAATCTCTTCTTCCTTATGAGGGACAAGTACTCTTTTCTCTTCACCTGTGACTTGCATATCTTTTTTCCTAAACACAAAAGCAGTGAGGAAATAATTCCCCGTTTGTTAAGCAAGTAACGAATCTGGAGGATCTATCTGATCTTCTAATGAGACCAGATGTCCACTGAGGATTCTGGGAACGTGAGTGTAAGCACTTCCCCTCCACCCCTGCTTCGGATACATGCAGGAATAGGAAAGTAAGTCGAAATTAATCCTGACTGAAACTCATAACTAGCGTTTCTGTGAAAAAAAAAAAAGAAAAAAAATAGGTCTCAGAGAGACCTATTTTTTTTCTTTTTTTTTTTTGTGTCAGAGGAATTCAGCCATGCTGAAGCGCGTTTTTCTCTATAGCAGAGAGGCGGTGGGAGGGTAGCCCTGTCTTCTCTCTAGGCCATTGAAGAATTTCAGAATTTCTGAGCAGCCTTGCATTTATTTTTAACCTTCTAGGTCCCTTTTCCCAAGCCTAAGCCTGTCTTCCCCAACCATGATGAGTCTGTAAGCTCAGATTTTATTAGACTTGCCCTAATTTAAAGTTTTTAAAGTTATCCTTTTATAGCCCTCTCTCTCTCTCTCTCTCTCTCTCTCTCTCTCTCTCTCTCTCTCTCTCTCTCTCTCTCTCTCTCTTTCTCTCTCTCTCGCCATTTTTTAAACTTGAAACCTTGAACTCACTTGCTCAGCTGGCACTCTACCACTTGAAGCATGCCTCCAGCTAGCTTTTTTGCAGCTTCTTTGGTTTTGGAGATGAGATCTTGAGGACTTTTTCTGCCCAGGTTGACTTCAAACTGCAATTCTCTAGATCTCAGCCTGCTAAGTAGCTTGGGTTACAGGTATAAGCTACCATAGGGGACAAACTTAGTCTCTCTCTCTCCTTCTCCCTCCCCCTCTCTCTCCCTCTCCCCCATCCTCCCTCTCTCTTCTTCCCTCTCTCTTCCCTTCCTCCTCTCCCTCCCTCCCTCTATGTATGTGTGTAAGAGATCGAGAATGAATATAGCAGCAAGCCATCCGCAGTGTCTCTGCTGTCCTCCTGCCGTTGCTGGACAGTGGTCTCTGCAGTTCTGCATGTGGTCTCAGCATTCCCTCGCTCTGTGGCTCCCAGAATGAACGGCAGTCACTCACCTTTCTGGGAAGGAGATTTGATCCCAGTGCAAAGTTAAACTGAACCATTATCTATTCCGTACTCACCCCAAAGACACGAGAGTAAAACAAATGCCCTCTACCATGGGTCCACAAAACCTCCAGACACGGGATTTACTTCCATTGGAGGCAAATGTCAAGATTTTCTTCCATCTTAGGGAATCTGAAAAACAACACAGTTGGGCACCGGTGACTCACGCCTGTGATCCTAGTTACCCAGGAGGCTGAGATCTGAGGATCGTAGTTCAAAGCCAGCCTGGGGAAGAAGGTCCATGAGACTCTTATTTCCAATTAACCACAGAGAAAGCTGAAAGGGGCGCTGGTAGAGCACTAGCGTTGAGCAAAAGGAGCCTAGGAACAGTACCTAGGTCCTGAGTTCAAGCCAGCAGGTTTGTCTAGGTGGGTGTTCAGGTCTCGTCTGGCCTTTGCCTCTGTGAGATTTCTTCCAGATCTGAAACTTGTCTGTGGACTATTGTGATATACTAAGGCTCATTTTCTGGGCTTCTTTCTTACTGGATATTCTTGCTTAGCTTTTTTACTCAAGGCTGGTGCTCTACCACTGGAGCCACAGTGCCATTTCCAGCTTTTTGATGATTAACCGGAGATAAAAGAACCTCACAGACTTTCCTGCCTGAGCTGGCTTTGAGCCAAGACCCTCACATCTCAGCTTCTTCCTAAGACGCTGGAATTACAGGCATGAGCCATCAGCACCCAGGGCTAGTTACTTTTTATTCATGAATAATTTATCTTCCCTAAAATTTACTAATCTTAATGCACAAACACATAGCCATTCTATCGCCCTACCACATTCTCCTGAACCCCTTTGAAGTGAACTCTCTCCACCTTTCCTCTCTCCTTTCCTTTCTCCACCCACTGACAGTTATGATCTGATTTTGCTTTTATTAGTTGCTTAAATTTTTTTTTTTTAAGTCCGGTCATGGGGCCTGAACTCTGGGCCTGGGCGCTGTCTCTCAGCTCTTCAGCTCAAGGCTAGCGCCCTACCACTTGAGCCACAGCGCCACTTCCAGCTTTTTTTCTGCTTATGTGGTGCTGAGGAATGGAACCCAGGGCCTCATGCATGCAAGGCAAGCATGCTACCACTGAGGCACCTTCCCAGCCCTAGTTGCTTAAAATTTTTAAAAGAAGACTTAACTTGCTCTAATCTCTAAGCCGTCAGTCACTGGAATCTTCATAACTCCCTGGAGCTTACTTTCACCCCAGTGGGATGGGAAACGTGACCTTCATGGAAAGCCACCATATTGGGGGAAGCCTAGTTTGGGTCCACTTGTGGAGAGCAGCTTCACGCTGCATTTATTATGTGCTCATATACCCAGCAATCGCCTTGATCCTCTGTGGCTTATCTACTGGAATACTGGTGCAAGCACCTGAAGAGCCAGCTACACCCCAAAATCCAATATGTCACCCCCTGGGTTATCGTCAGGTAGCTGCTGGTGAGTGATGAGAGGAAGAAAGAGGAATTTTCCTCAGTCTGCTCAGCATTCCATGGTGAAGATTCTTAGATGCCTTGATTCTTAGGACAGTCCTGTGAAGGCAGCTCAGCATGTGGTCTCCTTTTGGTCCAAGAATGGGAAGCAAAGGTTTGGACCAGGGCTCTCACATCCATTCATCCATCCTCCCATCCTTCCATCCTTCCATCCATCCATCCATCCATCCATCCATCCATCCACATGCTTATGCTTCTAGGGTTACATTGGCCTGTAGAGACATTGAGTTAACCAGTTAGTAAAACTTGGCTAAATGCTTCCAACTACCCAGGCCTTTTAATCTAATAATTTGTTACCGTCATAAAACTAGTAAGCAGGGCTGGGAAGGTGGCTCAGTGTTAGCGCGCTTGCCTTGCATGCATGAGGCCCTGGGTTCGATTCTTCAGCACCACATAAGCAAAAAGAAAAAAGCCGGAAGTGTTGTTATGGCTCAAGTGGTAGAGCGCTAGCCTTGAGCTGAAGAGCTGAGGGACAGTGCCCAGGCCCAGAGTTCAGGCCCCACGACCGGACCCAAAAAAAAAATAAATAAAATTAGTAAGGCAGTTGGATCCATTTAGTAGGAGCAGGAGAGGATTGGAATTGTGTGTGTATGTGTATGTGAGAGTGTGAGAGAGAGATCAAGGTTTGAAGGGACACTAACAGGTAAAGGTTCACAGGCATAGATGATTTCGGGTCAGCAGAATATGCTTGTGTTTGTTTCTGGACTAAAGAATAGGAACCATAGATAATAGTAGCTGTCAGTGGGTAAGCTGTAAGCCAGGCAATTATTCACTGGTATTATCTGGAGCACGTGGGCACCTCTGTAGCAGGTGTTATAGATGAGTCCCAGTGTGGAAGTAAAGGTTCTGAGAGTAGAGACTTGTGTTGACTTGGTCCGTGTCACATAGTTAATGTATGATGATGCTGTTGTCCACAGGAATGCCTCCGGACTTCTCTCATAAACTGTGAAGCACTTTGATACCATTATCTCTGCCCATCCCTGTATTCCTGGGTCATAAGGACATGGTATTTTGCACTGCCAAGAGCAGCTTATTTTCCATAAGTTCACCCAATGACAGGGAAATTCCTTTTTATTTTTTTGTTGTTTGTGCCAGTCTCAGGGCTTGAACTCAAGGCCTAGAGGCTGTCCCTGAGCTTTTTCACTCAAGGCTAGAGCTCTACCACTTTGAGTCACAGTGCCACTTCTGGTTTTCTGGTGGTTAATTGGAGATAAGAGTGTCTCAACTGACTTTCCTGCTTGGGTTGGCTTCAAACGACCATGATCCTCAGATCTCAGCCTCCTGAGTAGCTAGGATTACAGGCTGGAGCCACTGGTGCCTGGCTGTCCTTGAGCTTTTTTTTGGTTCAAGGCTAACACTCTATCACTGGCGCCACCGTTCCACTTCTGGTTTGTGTTTTTGTTTTAGTAGTTTACTAGAGATAAGAATCTCATAGACTTTCCAGCCTAGCCTTGAACTGTGATCCTCAGATCTCAGCCTCCCGAGGAGCTAGGATTATAGGCATGAACCATGGGTGCCCGGCCCTTTTGGGGTTATTGACTTAGAGGGAGACATTGTAGAGTTTTGGACACCGGGACAGGGAGGGACACCCACCAGTCAGACACCACGTGGTATCTGTGGGTCTCCTTAACAAGGGCTCCCCCTCCCCGCACTCTGTCAGCCTGCAGTATACAGCACCAATTCCTCTGCATCATCCGTGGGCTCAAAGTTTCATCAGCTGGTCTGCTCAAAAGTAGTCACCTGCCTGTTGTTGAGGAAAAACCTACACCCTTGATTCTGCTCCTGCTTGTGCTCAGAATGCACACCAACCCCTCACCGATCTGTGGGAAGGCCTCCATGTTGGATATGGGGCTTTTTCTGACACCTCCCCCCCCTCCAGTCCTGCAGGTAATGGCTTAAAACAACAGAAAACAGGACGTTGTGCTCTGCAGCACTGGGGTGAAATGGATGCTTTGTTCTTTCTGGAATGAAGAATGATTTTATGCTCACTTAGTCTTCTATGGCTTGAGGAGTAGATCGTGCAAGTCATCCCATGTCCCAGATCCCTTTGCAGAATGGCAGCGTGGACACGGGGCAGTCAAGCCACCACTCAACACCCCCAACACCAGCCACAGTCAAAACCTAGGACGGAGGGCCCGCCCACCCTAGCGCACAGGTGTTTGTCCCGAGGCTGAAGCTAAGGCCTTGTTCTCCCCCTCTGTGCACCAGGCTAAGTTCGGAGTTGGAGGCCCTGCCTGCCCGGCTCTTTGGGAAGCACTCTAGTTCTGTGCATCCTTTGTTTGCTCCCCTCTCCTCCTGTCTTTTTTTCTGTTCCACATTCCCTTTCTCTTTTGCTCAACTTTCTTCCTTCTCTCCTGAAGCCTCAGATCCCAGTGACTCTCAGCTAGCTGGCCGCCACCATAGCAACAGGCATTTATTTGCTGACCCTGTCCTTGGCTGTGTCAGCTCCCGGTGTGATATGGCTGAGGATGGGTGGCGAAGGCACAAGGAACAGCTGAGTGAACAGCCTGACGTAGCGATCGACTAGACCTAAGGGGAAGAGAACTTCCCTTCCAACCCTTCCTCTGTCCAAGGTCATTTCCCATTCACAGAAACAAGGCATCCATGGCTGAGGTCCATTCCTCTTGCCGGACAAGAGTGAGAGGGGCGCTGAGGTTTCAGGCAGAGGTGAGGCAGAGGGGGCCCCACAGAACATTGGCACAATGTACCTCTGGGGGGCGGGGGCGGTGCTCAGTGGTCTAGCCTTAGGCCCTGAGTTCAATCCTTTATCTTGAAAAATAACTAGATCATGCTGATCAGAAGGTGAAAGCACCCTCTTGTTTGCACACACCCACCAGGTGTTCAGCTCTGGAACCCTTGGGCTGATCTCCTCGGAAATCAGTTCCCACATGCCGTCTTTTTGACTTGAAGCACATTTTCTGGAGTGTTTAGAAATGTCACTGTGATTGCCCAATGCTCCGGATTAACTTTACAACCAAACTTGATCCAACTATAATTCCATCAGAATGCTTTTCCTTTACCTGCCAGCTAGAGGAGCTGGCCAGTGGGTCTGAAGTCTAGCCTTTACTGTACGAGGAGACCAAGGCAAGGGTGGAAGGCGGTGCAGCTGGGCCCGGTTAAAGCTCTGGGGCTCCTCTCTCATTGGAGGAGCGTGGATGTCACCAGCCCTCTGCTCAGGACTCCGAGGTGTTGGTGGGAGGAACCCACGATCGAATTTCCATACGCCCTGTTTACAGGATGGCTTACCTGACAGAGCAGCCTAATCATTGCACTTCAATTAAAAACGTATTTCATGGGAACGAAACGGCCTGGATTCTGGATGCCTGTTGAAGCAGTGTGCTCAGAGTTGAAGGAAGGAGCCAGGCCCCAACTGTACAGGGGTCTGTCTCTCTTCTTCCTCCCTCCCTCTTCCTTTCTCTTCATTCCCCCTCCCTCTGCCTCTCTCCCTGGTCTTTTTTGTGTGTCGGTGATGCTGCGATCAAACCTCTTGTTCTAGTAGCAGGTAGCACTCAGTGTCTGGGTTTTTATTATTCCTCCACATTCAGTACATATTCAATAAATATGGGAAAAATCCTCAAGATAATGGTGTACATGACTTGTCAATTGGGCTGCTGATTTTTGTGGTCCTGGTACTTTTATTTACTAGTAAATTACGTGTTCTGCATAGGTTTGAGGTCCCAAATAATTCTCATTCTGTGTGCGTGTGTGTGTGTGTGTGTGTGTGTGTGTGTATGCGCGCGCGTGCATGTGTGCTTTGAAATGCATAGTTTTTTAGCTACATTTCTGAAATGTCGGCTCGTTATTCTAAGACTTCTTTTTGTGTGCATCTGCCATCCTGAGACTTGAACTCAGGGCCTCATGCTCACTTTTTCCCACCAAAGCCTCTACAGAAGGCTTTCTGGTGGTGAGGTAAGATAGCAGCTTTTACTCTCGAGATTAGAGTCTTGCACACTTTTTCTCAGTTTCTGGAGCATTGATCGTGTCAGGCGTGAGCCACACACATGTGTCATTTTGCTCACCGTGTCCTGTTCCTCTGAAATCTCTATACAGCGTCTCTTCCTCGTCCACATCTTCTTGGTCATCTTTGTCCATTTCAAGTGCAATGAATAGAGGCTTTACTTATTGCCTAATTAGTGTTTAAAAAACGTACTAAATATTACATTTCCCCTCACAAAATATTGACAATGCCTCATGCGAGTGCTGAAGAGTTGGCCACAGAATCCTCTCACAAGTTTTCCTCTGGGGGATGAGAAGCAGTTACATTATTTTGACTCGCTAATCAAATGTAATTGGGTAGTTTGAAGCGCCTTAGATGTCCCGTGTCCCCTTATCAAAGCAGGAAATGTAGCTCGTGGAGGGGATGAGCGCTGTCTCTCCCGGTCTTCTTTCAATTATAGATCTTACACAGCTCTGCTGTGCAAAACACAGAGGCCTGAAACTCCCCTTCATGTTAATGCTGAATTAGCTAGTTAACACATGATCTCCTCTCATTGATTCTTGCTCCAGTTTGCTGGAGGGGGAAAAAAAAGTCTGGATTGATTTTCAAGAATTTCTTAAAAAAATTTTTTGGGGGCTGGGAAGGTGGCTCAGTGGTAGAGCGCTTTCCTTGTATGCTCAAGGCCCTGGGTTTGATTCCTCAGCACCACATAAGCAAAAAAAAAAAAAAGCCAGAAGTGGCTCTGTGGCTCAAGTGGTAGAGCGCTAGCCTTGAGCTGAAGAGCTGAGGGACAGCGCCCAGGCCCAGAGTTCAGGCCCCACAACTGGACAAAAAAAAAAAAAAATTTTTTTTTTTTTGGTGCCAGTACTGGGGCTTGAACTCAGGACCTGGGTGCTATCGCTTCGCTTTCTCATTCAAGGTTGGTGCTCTGTCACTTGAGTTTCAGCTCCACTTGTAGCTCTTCACTGGCGAAGTGGAGATGAAAGTCTCATGGATTTTCCTTCCCAGGTTGTCTTTGAACCAGGATCTCCAGATCTCAGCCTAAGCACCTCAGATTTTTAGCTCAGATGAAAGGCATGTGCCATGGGCTTCTGGTTTGGCAAGAAATGAAGAGAGGGAAGGTGTTGAGGAATAATGGCATTGCTCTGTTTCTACGAGATTCACATCCTAGCGGGTGGCGACAGTGCAAAAAAATGCTCTGTACCTTGTGTGAGAAACAACAGGTTTTGAGAAAACAATAAAGAATAGTTTAAACTCATAAACTGGCCTTGGTGATTTCCAAGGAGTTTGACGGTTGGTCATTTTATAGCAGGAACAACAAATCGTTGGCGCGTTTGCTACACGTGTCCGGCGTGCGTGTGGACAGACAGAAATGCAGGTGTCGCTGTGCTGATCCTGGCAGTGCTGGGGTTTGAATTCAGGGCTTCCAGCTTGCTAGGAAGGTGCTTTGCCACCTCAGCCTTGCCCCCCAGCTGCACTTTTGAGCATGGCATTGCATTCCTCTTGCCTATTTGAACCGGTGCTGCTGACATGGCAGCTTCTGGAAAAGATCAAAACAAAAGCTTCTGCCTGCCCTTCCCTGGCTGGTAGCATCGTTCTTTGTAAGAGTTGGATCGTCCGTTCAGAGTGGACTCTCACAGGCAAGCAGGTGTGGCTGAGGTCAGGCTCTCTGGGGTTTCATCACGATCCACTTTCCTTCCCTGGCAGTCTTCACCCAGCGTGGCTCAGACACTAGCTGCTGGGTGCTGATCTCTGACAGGCTGCAGGCTGCACCAGACGCCTGGGAAGGCCCGGGGCCACTGGCTGTCTGTGTGTGGCCTCAGGCGACTTGTTCTCTGTGGATGTGGACGCCCAACAGCCAGGCATTGGGCCCCAGGCATGACCTCTGACCTCCTGAGGGAGCGCTCCATTGTGATGACTCACACACCAGCCCCGCTGTGCACCTAGCCAGGTGGAAGATGTCGTTGGAAGGGAGAAAATGCACCTGTAATTCTCTCCTACTCTGAGAGAGACCCACATAATGATTAGAGCAGAGAGAGGATTGGCCAGAATGGGTGGCAAGCTCTTTGTAATGCAGCAGGGGGGAGGGTCTGGAGAGGAGGAAGTAGGATCCAAGAGGATTCTGGGAAGACAAATAGCAGGCAGGAAGCTTATGAAAAGGGGCGTGGTGGGGAGACAGGAGGTAGAAATCAGCTCCTGCAGAATACAGAAGCCCTGGCACTGTAGTTCATGAAAACTTGCCTTTATTTTTATGCAGGAGAATGTGGAGTGGGGAAAGGACCAGAAAAATTCTGAGCGGGTGACCGGGGACCTACATAGGGACTTTTTTTGGGGGGGGTGGTTGTTTTTGCTGTGTGTGTGTGTGTGCACATGTGCATATGCATATATGCAAGCCAGTGCCAGTCCTGGGGCTTGAACTCAGAACCTGGGTAATGTCTGTCCCTGAGCTTTTATTGCTCAAAGCTAGTGCTCTACCACTTGAGCCAGAGCTCCATGTCAAGCTTTTTTGGTGGTTCATTGGAGAAAAGAGTCTCATAGACTTTCCTGCCAGGGCTGGCTTTGAACCATACTCCTCAGCTAGGATTACAGCTGTGAGCCACCTGTACCTGGCACTATTTTTGTTTGTTTGTTTTTGGAGACAAGTTCTGTCCATGTAACCTAAGCTGACCTGGAACTTGTGATCCTTCTGCTCTAGCCTGTGCACTACTGGGATTACAGGCATGTGTCGTGATACTCGACTATGACTTTGGTTTTAGTATATGTTTGTCAGCAATAAGCGGGAAGTGCATTCAATACATCATTGTTGTTGTTTTTTAACTGCTTAAACTTTACTCTTGTTGTACAGAAGGTACAGAGTTGGCATCTTTTATTTGCTAGGGTTTGTTGTGGTTTGTTCTTTCCAGCAGGACTTTCCCTTTTAGGTAATTTGGTTATTGGTAGCAAGCATGTGCCTGATCTTGGTCTTCATTTCCGTTTAATTTGAACAAATGCGATGTGTTCACAGTTCTTCAGTGTAAGACTCCTTTTTGATCAGAAAGATGCTTTTGGTGGTTTTTCTTTTGGCCAAACCTCAACCTGATTTCCTGCTGTTTCTTTCACCCTATTCAGTGGCCCCGAACCAGACTTGAAGAGTCTTGTCTGTGCCATTGTCAGCACAGAAAGTGAGCACACTGGCTTTTCAAAGTTGCTTTTTGTCCAGGTCCCACCCTGATGAATTACACATTCATTCATTCACCATGTATCCACTCAGAACCAAATGTGTCCAGCTCTGTTCTAGACCAGAAGGCACCTCTTTTACGGGTGGTAGTGAAAACGGGTGAGAGAGAAGCCAACACAGCCCGCTGTCCACAAAGCAGTCGATCAAGTGACGGGCCAGAAGGAAGGATTAGAAAGGTTCAGGGGAGACCTGGGACCCCTCAGAGGAAGCACTGAGCAGAAGGAGCATCTGCATTAATCTGGAGACAGCCTCGGGCCTCCCACACAGGCCTCCAGCAAGGCCAGCGTCCAGCGGGGCCGGGGCGGCTGTTGATAGTCAGGGAAGGTTGACACGCTCCTAGTCCCAGAGGCCTTGGCCTTCCACTCTGTTGGAAACAGGAAATCATAGACCGCTGGAAGGAGCGACTGGGTTCTCATTTGGAAGAAGAGCTTGGGCCGTGACTGGTTTAAGTCTACACTGACATGACTGTCCCCTCCCCCACCCACTCCAGTACACTTTTCTACTGAAATGTTCTTCCTAAAGATAATCTCTGGCCAAGCGTGGGAGCCCATTCCTGGAATCCCAGCACTTGAGAGGGTAAGATAGGAGGACCTCAACTTCAAGACCAGCCGCGGCTACAGAGTAAGACTTGGTCTCAGAACCATCAGACAGCACTGGCTCAGGACTATGAACACAGCCACGGCTGTGGACTGATGCAGTGATGTCCCTGTGTGCGTTTCCCACACACCCGTGAACCTTCCTGGCTCTTCAGCTACTCGGGCTTCATTTTCTCTCCCATGCCATCTGTCCCCATGAATGCGGCACCTCCGGTCCTTTACTTCATCCATTCCATTGACTGGTGGGAGGGGGGTGGGAGGGGGAGGGAAGAATTCCCTCACACGGATGGCACAGTTGTAACTAGAATGTTCTGTGTGTTCTCTTTTACTCCCGGAGAAACATCTGTGCCCAAGCCCCCACAGGGCTGGCTGGAGACACAGCTTTCACAGTCGCCTGGTCAGGAAAATGTGGAATGTTCTAAAAGTCTGAGGAGTCCTCATGCTGCAGAAATGCAATTGTGTGAGGGTCAAGAAGAGTTCTCCGTATCTAAAGTGCCGATTTTGGAATATCAGAATCAGGAAGGGATAGAAGTCTAAAGATGATACTCACTGATACTTCATATTGCCTTACCTCATGTTCTGAAGAGTCCTTTATACAATACCTTTAGTGAGCCTGCCTTTTACTGCACCCAGGTTGTCAGGTGGGGAGTTTTCTACTTGTGGCATCGCATGTATGCTTAGAAAGTTCTGGAATTGGGAGCATTGACAGTCCTGGAGTTGGTACTCAGGGCAGCCTCATACTTGCTAGACAGGTCGTCTGCTACTGAACCATTAGATTAGATTTTTTTCTTCTGTTTATTGTTCCATTTTTAAAGTTAATTTCAAATAGTCGTACAGAAGGGTCTCAGTGTAACATGTACACTTATGAGTCCAGTGCATCTTGATACGTAACCCTGGGGTTATGTAGTGCGGTTCTCACGTATGGAGCGTGAATATGATGACTGAAGCCTCCTTCATTTCCCATCGGGAGCTGTGGAAAAAGCACCAATACCAATCAGCACCTTAAACTTAGATGGCGGCCGGGGTAGGGCGCTTTACAATGGTTTCTGAGCTAAGAAATACTACTTTGCTTCACTTTATCAGAATTAAACATTAGTTAACAAAACCTGAGGAGGAGGCACTTAATACAAATGTCAAAAAAAATCTATTACTCCTGTAGATGTGAGTGTGGGGCTGGCCAGCGTTCAGCGACCTCCATGGAGAAATGGGATGAATGTTCACAAGATTGCTCCTGGCTACTGGATTTCTTGATTTCATCTGTTTGGCCAGCCAAGGAGTAAAAGATTTAGCCATTAACGGAGGGCTTTTAAGGTTGAATGCGCTAAATAACAGTTGATTCTTTTTCTAATGGAACTTTTTTTAGATTTTAAAAGGAAAAAAAATGTGCATTATCTTCATTGAGTGGGTTTGGAGGTGGCCAGAGGCACAGTGCTGGGCCGGGCAGTGGGACCCCCCGGTGGCAGCCAACTCCTGTGTGCTCATCTTCCTGTTCGGCAAGAACCAAGCATGGCTTTTTAGCAGTTTTCATTTTTTCCTGCAGCTCTGACTTTTGTTTTTAATTTTAAAATAGTTGCATGTATACACCCTGGAGTTTTTCACCTTGGTGATTGAAAACAACCTGTACTATATACAGTAGCCCATGACAAGGGACTCTGTCACTCACCAAGAATTAAAGCAAGAGCCCAGCACGGAGAGCTCACGCCTGTCATCCTAGCTACTCAGGAGGCTGAGATCTGAGGATCAGGGTTCCAAGCCAGTCTGGGCAGGAAAAGTCCATGAGGTTCTTATCTCCAATAAACTACTCAAAAAAAAAAAAAAAAAAAGCCAGAGTGGAGCTATGTGTAGAGTGGAGAGCAAGTGGAATAGTGCCAACCTTGAGCAAAAAAGCTTAGGGACAGCGCCCAGGCTCTGAGTTCCAGCCCCGGGAAGGGCACCAAAAAAAAAAAAAAGAAAGAAAGAAAAGAAAAAAACCAGAATTGTGGGCCTGACTGAGACTCTTGTTCAAATCCCAGCTCTGCCCAACCAAAACACAAAACTAAGCAGGAACCACAAAGCCTTAACGGACAAGAAACCATCCAAGTTGTTATTTTCTGTTGCTTCTACCATTTCCAGAGGAAGACCTTGGCACGGCACCACTTTAAGACCTTTCCTTTATGGGCCAGAGGAGGCACTTTTTGAGATGGATTGGAAGAGATCATAAACATGTGGAAATGGAACAAGGAAATCCCCCTATGTAATATAAGCTAAAAAAAAAAACCCAATATTTTAAAAATCATCATATGTAACAATCAAATCCATCATAAAGTCAGGGTCTTTTATAAAACCACACGGTGGGCTGTATCTAAAATTGGAGTGATTTGAGAATGATGCATGACTTACCACCTATAGCTAGATGCCTAATCGCCACAAGCCAAAGGTGAAATCATTAGATCTCCTATGAAATTGGAAAAGAAAACAGTTGGCAACCCCCCCCATCCTCCCCCTCACCGCTTGAAATCTGTTTTTAGTTAATAAGGAAATAGGAGTAAAACATTTTATTGAGTCTAAATATAGGGTTTTCATATATAAAAAGCAAAGCTATTTATGACTGATGTGTTACTAAATAAAATCTTGGATGAACACTTTTAATTACTAAAAAGGTAAGGCAACCGTAAACACGGGAAACATAAATGAATAAGGTGTTCAGCGCCACACTGCTCTCGGGGTTATAAATAGTGCCTGTAGCCTAGCCACTATTCTTAGCCAGAGTGAACAAAAGAAGGTTCTAGAAATAGCCTTGCGGAAGAGCATTGCCATGAGCCTTGTATTCCATAGCATGGGAAATGCTTTGAGCAAGCTTGTTAATTCAGGAGGTTAAGTGATATATATATATATTTTTTTTTTTTTTTTTGAAAAAAGGACATTTCCACACTGTCACTAGGCCAAGGAAATTCTTTTACTGGCATGTTTGTAAAATTGGCCAGGCTGCTGCTTCCTCTGGGGGCACACGAGGTGTGAGGAAGAATTTTATCTCCACTTCCTTCTCTGAAATCGGCACCGTGGGCCCGGCTGCTTTTGCTAACTTATTTGGTTATTATGACCAGAGGACATCTCGAGAGGAGCGGACGGGACGCACGCGCTGCACCCACCATGCGTCTGTCATCTGAACGCGGTGACTTTGGACAAAGCCTTTACACACACACACACACACACACACACACAGACACACACACATGCGCACACACACACACACACACACACACACACACACACACACACACTTTCTTTGAGCCCTCGCTGTGGCAGGCACACCAGGGCAGCCGGGTGCATGGGGACAGCCTTCGTCTGGAAGCACACCACATGGGGACACAGGTTCAAACACACACAGAGAACATCAAGTGGTGGTTCTGTCCCCCGTGCCCCAAAATGACCAGCGCCCCCAGAATGTGCGCATGGAGGCCCCGGGAGAAGCTTTGAGGAGCTGGAGTGTGCAAATGTCCGTACAAGGGCCCCTGAGGAGCCAGCAGTGTGCTGCATAAACACACCTGTGTAACACACGTACCGGTGTCACTTTTACTTATTGTAACTAAAGGATTCACCCACAGGAACAGTGACTTCTATTTTCCAGTTCCTTATTATTATGTTTTTGTCAGTCGTGGGGCTTGAACTCAGGGCCTAGGCAATGTCCCTCAGCTCTTCAGTTCAAGGCAATTGTTCTACCACTTGAGCCACAGCACCAGTTCTGTTTTTCTGGTGGTCTGGAGAGTCTCATGGACTTTTCTGCCCCGGCTAGCTTCAAACCACGATCCTCAGATCTCAGTCTCCTGAGTAGCAAGGATAACAGCTATGAGCCATGGGCGGCTGGCTTATTTATTTATTTGTGTTGATCTTGTAAATAACGTGAGAAATGAGTATAAGACTGTAGTTAAAAGTGAGAAAAAGCCAGGCTCTGGTGGCTCACGCCTGTAATCTTAGCTACTCAGGAGGCTGAGATATGAGGATCGCGGTTCAAAGCCAGCCCAGGCAGGAAAGTCGGTGAGACTCTTATCTCCAATAAAGCACTAGAAAACCAGAAGTGATGCTGTGGCTCAAGCAGTAAAGCGCTCGCCTTGAGCTGAAGAGCGCAGGGACAGCGCCCAAGCCCAGAGTTCAAGCCCCAGGACTGACCAAAAAAAGAAAAAAAAAGTGAGGAAAAAAAACATACTTTTTAACTTAAAAATAACAATTATGGATCAGAATCAAAATTTTCAAAGTTCAGATACAAATACATTTTAGTTTTATTCAGCATGTGCAATTATGATGTAGTATTTTGAGGCAGATTATTTCTAAAAACACTATTTAGAGGTGTGTGTGTGCGTGCACATGTGTGCATGCTGGACCTGGAGTTTAAACTCAGGGCCTACACACTGTCCCTGAGCTTTTATCACTCAAGGTTAGTGCTCTACCAGCTGAGCCACAACTCCACATCCAGCTTTTTGGTAGTTGATTGGAGATAACAATCCCATGGACTTTTCTGCCTAGATTGTATTGGAACCTGATCTTCAGAGCTCAGCTTCCTGAGTAGCTAGGACTACAGGAGTGAGCCACCAGCACCTGCTGCTGCTTTTAGCTTTTATTTATTAGCTTATATTAGTTACACATGGGGGGTTTCCTCGTTCCATTTCTCCACATGCTTATGACATATTCCAGTCAGTCTCATCCCCTTGTTACTTTCCCTTTCTCCCTTCCCAAACAATCTCAATAGGTTTCTTTGTTCTATTTTTATAGTCACAATTTATTTTTTTTATCATATTGATTCCATTGCTTATTTTTAAATTATGTGTATATCCTGGAGAAAGATCATTTTCTAAGTAAAATAAATATTGGATATATTTAAATTAAAAAAACGTAATTAGCATCTATTAGCTGTACAAAGGGAGATTTTATTGTAACATTTGCATGCATTCATACAATGTATTCCAATCAACCGCCATCTTCCCACTATGCCCTCCCTCATCCCCTTCCCACTTCTGAAATTATTTCTCAGTCATAGAAAATTGTTATGCTATCTTTGGTCAGATAATTTCATTTCAAGATTTATTCAACGAAGAGTTTATGAGTGTTAGCCATGTGTAATGCCTAAAAGGCAAACAGTATCTTATAGAATATATTCCAATGGAATAAAATGTCAGAGACAGACATTCTCTGTTCAACATTTCCATCGCTGTGTGATTCCATAATTTAACCAGCGAAAAAGTGAGAAGTCTCTGGCACCAATAGGCAAATTACCTTGGAACATGCAAATTACCTTGGAGTATGCAAATTACCTTGGAGTATGTAAATTGTCTGATCCCATGTTCTCTTAAAAAATAACTACCAGGAGCACCTTTCATTTCCCTTGCAGCTTTGGTTAAAACTTAATGCCACCCAGAGGAAAGTGTGAATCAGTAGAACTCTGTCCTGGGCACCTGAATGATTATTTGATAGACTAGCATAAGCCAAGAGTTGCCCTTCTAGTCCAAGTTCAAGGGCAAGGCCGGGTCCCACGGCATTGAGCTAGCTTTACCCCCGAGCTGCTTCTGAGCAACCTTTCCATGAACTTGGTGTTGTCAAAGTCACAGAAAAATCTAAGCATGGGAGTAGGAATTCAGAAAAACAAAAAATTAAAAAAAAATAAGCACAAGTGCACATAAAAAGGTCTTCTGATTTTTTTTGATTGTTTAGAAACAATAGTGTTTATCCTTTTGACTTAGACTTTCTCTTGGTGTTCTGTTCTCTTCCTCTTGAACAAGAAATGCAACGAAATCACATCTTTAAATAACAAGACGTTGGTCCATGGCGGGTAGGTGAAGAGAAGGGACTGTATGGCCAGCATGGGGACCCTCCACCCAAAGAACCCCGTTTTTTCCTCCCGTCTGTTCTCAGAAGTCATCGTGTGCATGGCTCAGTGTGCGAACAGCCCCCGGTCTAATATTTCAAAAGATACACACCACTTCCCAGCACGATGATAATGTTTTCCTGTGTTCCTATAATAAAACCTCAACGTACCAGTGATTTCCAGGTCCTTGTGGCTCAGCGATGTGTGCAGCCCAGCTCAGCCTGTGCGCGGCCGCTGTATCAGTGTGTAAGCCGGAAACAGATGTTCCTCGGACAATAATGCCATCTGTTGTCACTGCCGATCCTGCGTGGCAACTTTCCCAAACGAAATTGTTTGTGGATGGAAAAGAATGTGAGCTGTGATTCATGCCCAGGACTTTATTCACCCCTTTTTCTTTTTTCTTCTTTGCTTGGCTACAGGCTAGCCATACTTGTTTGAAAGAATGTGAGTGGATTAAATATTTTTAGCATGCCTTATTATTAGAAGTCTCTCTGCCCCCTGCCCATCCTAAAAGGTAGGATTCTTTTACATCATGAGAATGAAGAACTGACTCACTTGTATTTTGAGGATCCCCGGAGCAATGGACATCTCTTTAGATTTTTGTAAGTTTAGCTTTTTGGTCTTTGAGGATTTGAGTTAGTAGGTTCAAAGTTTTCATGGATGTGGGCAACACACTTTGGTTGGCATGTTTGTAAAATAATTTGGAAGCAGAGCAAATTCAAAGTGGTCAGATATTAGGTGGAACCGTATTTCTTGGTAGTAGGCAGAATTGGATGATATTTGGTTGAGGTTCTGTTATGCATTACAAAGGAGTAGCCAGCCAGTCACTGATACAGACTGTAATAATCTGTGCAAATGAAATATTGATTTATTGAGATGCTTAAACTTTGCTTGCCGTGAAACAGATACAGCAGATGCTTTAAAAGTAGGTAGGCTACATCATGCACATACGGACAAGCTTGCCCAGATTATTAAAAAAAAAACCTCAAGGCATACTATCATACTAATGTTCCTTTTTATTATTGTGAAAATACCATACAGAGGGGTTACAATTACATGGGCAAGGTAACGAGTACATTTCTTATCCAGCAATTGTTGCCTCCTCCTTTGTTTCCCCTTCCCATCCCCCCAACCCCCCCCCCACCAAAGTTGTAAAGTTTGTTTTTCGACATAACGACTTGTACATCTCATTGTTGCAATGGGTCCACCAGTATCCCTATTTAAACGATTTGTTTTTTTCCCTTCCCCTCCACAAATTAAACCAACATCAAATACAGTGAAAGCAGGGGTTATACTGTGGGGGAGGGACATACAAAGCAACAAAGAAATCATCTTATAAATATGTTAGAAACAATCGCAAAAAAGAAAAATCATTTGAATCCTTATCTTGGGGTTCATTTCATCTAACATCAACTTATCTGACCTTTTCTGCTTGACTCAGACATATGCTAGTTATTGCAAATAAGGGAAACCATGGGACCTATATTTCTTTGGGCCTGGCTTACTTCTCTTAATATACATTTTTCCAAGTGTTTCCATTTCCTAACAAATGGGGCAATGTCTAATGTTGTTTTTATAAAATAAAAAAAATAATTCACAGATTTTTGTCTGTGTGTGCCAGTCCTGGGGCTTGAACTCAGGGCCTAGCCACTGCCCCTGGGCTTTTTTTTTTTTTTTGCTCAAGGCTAGTACTCTAATCCTTGAGTCATAACTCTACTTCTGTCCTTTGGGCAGTTAATTGGAGATGAGAGTCTCATGCACTTTCCTGTCTGGATTGCCCTTGAACGAGGATCCTCAGATCTCAGCCTCCTGAGTAGCTAAGATTACAGGTATGAGCCACCAGCGCGTGGCCACACAGAAGAGGCTTTTGACATTTACTCATGCCCACAGCCTCCTCAGGCTGCAATGATAAAACTGTGTTATGTTCTCTATAAAAACATAGCTATGTCTCACAATTAGGTCTCTACATCACAGAGACATTTCTTTAAGGGACATAAAGCTGACTGACTTTTAAACAGCAGCCGAAGGACAGGTAGGCATGGGGGGGGGAGGGGAGAGGAGTTTGAGTTGAGGGAACTGAGCGCATGACCACGCCTTGTCTTCCAGACCTGTAGCTGCTGTGGGGTTTGGGCTGCTGCTTCCTCGCGTAGCTTCTTTCTCTCCCTTGGAAGATGTCCGGTCAGACTTTGGCCTCAGACAGATGTTGATGCTTGCTTGGTAGTCAAGGCTTCGCGACTGTGTTCGGTAGCAGTTGATGTTTCTGTCTCTTGGCGTCACCAGCGCTTGCAGTGGGAGGTGAAGGCTGTCCTTCATCTTTGCAGGAGAAAATAAAAGCATGAACAGAAAATTCCGCCTTGACCCCAGCTTGCCCCGAGTGGCTCACAAGGGAAGAACGCTGTGGCGGACTAAAGGAAGTTGGTGCTGTTTTTGTAAAGATTGAAGCAGGCATTTGGAATTTCTCCACGCTTTGGCCCTAGCGCTGGCTTTGTTTTTGTTTTTTGGCGGTGGGGGGAGAGGAAGGGGGAGCAGCAGTGTCCGAGGTGGAACCCAGGGTGATGGACGTGTGGCACAACTGCCCAATCTACCACTGAGCTGACCTCAGCCCTACAGCTGTCCAAGGATCACTTAAAACTTTGAAATTGGCAAACATAGTTACACAGATTCATGGGATATAAAATGATCATTCCATACATGTGAACAGTGTGTAATAATGATCAGGGAGAACTTTCTAATTATTAAAAAATAAGAAAGATTGTCCACTGGAGAATGGGCACATTAGCACATGCCTGTAGTCCCAGCAATGCCCATCTCAGGAAGTCCAACAGTATAAGTCTCAAGAAATTTGCTATGGCTTACTGCTGGTGGCTCACACCTATAATCCTAGCTCATCAGGGGGCTGAGATCTGAGGATCATGGTTTATAGCCAGCCCAGGCAGCAAAGTCCTTGAGATTTTTATCTCCAAGTAACCACCAAAAAGCCAGAAGTGGAATTGTGGTTCAAGTGGTAGAGCCCTAGCCTGGAGCATAAAAGCTCAGGCAGAGCACCTAGCCCTGAGTTCAAACCAGAAAAGGAGGGGGGAAGGGAGAAATTTGCTATGTCATTTCTTAGACTTCATACATTTAGATGCTTCGTAACTATAGCTCTTCTGTACTCAAGCCAACTGGTTCTTTATGAGTTCCCTTGGACATGGTTCAGGTTCTTTCTTTTCTTTTGGTTGGTCCTGGGGCTTGAACTCAGGGCCTGGATGCTACATCTCTGAGCTTACTTAAGGCTAGCACTCTACCACTGTTAGCCACACAGCTCTACTTTCAGTTTTCTGGTGATTAATTGAAGATAAAGAGTCTCAAGGATTTTCCTGTCCTGGGCTGGCTTTGAACTGAAATCCTCAGATCTCAACCTCCTGAGGAGCTAGGATTATAGGCGTGAGCCACAGGTGCCTGGCACATTCCATGCAATCGATGGATTCGAGCCTTCTGATCCTGGCATTGCCAACACCTCTAACAGCACGATCCAGAAAACCACATCTCACCGTGGGCCACCACAGGGAGGGCCCCGATTCCAGTTGACAGAAATGATTTCAATGAGGCGTCCCTGGGCTCCCTCGAGCAAATGTTATTGGAACAGGGGGAGCCCTGGGGTCTGCCCACCCGGCTATGTGGGGAGCAGCGTTCCTTCGATGGCTCTCACTTCCATCTTTGATCTGCGGCGATATTTTTCTCTGTTATGTCACAAAGGTCACCTGGCTGGTGTGTGACAAACTGCCTGCATAAGTCACACTGCCAGTGGCAGAGATTTGTAACCGTGCCCCTGGTCCATTGCCTTTGAATTATTTCCCAGGCCCGCTGCTTTACATTTCCACTCGGTCGGAAGATGAACAGGGGACGGGAGTAAAATCAAGGGCAGGGTCTCATCCTGAAGGACGAGGGGAAACAGGTGGAAGGTTAATAGCCCTGGAGCGGTTCCACAAGCCTCTCAGGCTTGATATATGGGCCTCGGGCCTAAAACGGGCATTGGCTTTCAAAGATATATTATTTCATTTGAGGGGAGACATTCTGGAGTTCCTGCATTTGTCTGCTGATAGATGATCCTCTGTCCACAATTGGTTATGGCGTGTGAGTTTTCCTTGGGTCTGCTCCTGTACAAAAAAAAAAAAAAAAAAAATTGTGCTGAGCCTCCCCAAACCTTTCAGCACCCTTTAAGAACGGGACATGCGCAAGCCCCTTGGAAGGCCCTTGGGATTCTTGCTGCTGCTATTTTAGTAGCTTTCCTTTTGAACCATGAGACAAGGGGGTGGGGGAGGTGGATGAAAGACACTTCTGTTCATTCATATACAACTTGATAAGGGTGGCCTTGCAGAGAGAGAGAGAGGCAGACAGACAGACTTGAACTAAACTTGGAGGTGATGAGCTGGCTCCAAGAAAAAATTCAGGCACATTTACATATTTCGAAAAACGCTTGCTTGCCAGATAAATAAGACGCTAAAACTTCGCAGCTGTTTCTGCAGCACCCCACAACTTTGAACAACAGGCTCACCATGATGATGATGATGATGATGATCATTGTCGCCGTTGTTTTGGTTGTTATTATTAGTAGAAGTGAAGATGATGTAGAACAGAGTAAATAGACAGTTCGAAAAAAGATGTTTTACCCAGAGGCCCATGATTAATTTGCCTGGCAAGAACTATGAGGCAGAGATCCCCTACTCCCATCCCCCGCCCCAAATTACGTCCAAATGGCTCAGATATCACAAATGATTTCAGCTCTCACAGATGAATGGAGCCAGTTACTTGAATGAACCTGTATAGCTTCAGAGTTGTACTGCAGCCTCAAAGGCTCTCGAAATCCTGGCTCAGCCTCTCGGCATTTAGATTTCATATTCATGAAAATAATTTGGAATTCTAATATGCCTTAGTTTATAGTATATTGCAATGAATTATTAAGTCTGCTTTGGGGGAAATGTATATAAAAAATCCTTGACTTCATAATTCTGATGACTGTTAGACTCAGCCTTGTCCCAGGTAATGCTTTTTTTCATGGCATACACATCTATAAACTCACTGTCTAAACAAAAGGTGACTTTCCTTGTGTCCACTGCCCTTTATGCCTGGTAAATTCTCCCTGGAGTCTAGGAAATGTCAGATTCTATTCACAGACATTTTTCCCCCTAGATGGCTTTGTCAGAAACCAAAATTCAACTTCCCATTGTCATCCCAGCCATATGCGTATTCTTCTGTTAAAAGTTCATATAGACAACAAATCTGATCAGGCGTACGCATCAGCGGAAGTTCAACTCCTGGGTGAGAGGCAGCAGTTAGGGTGCTTGAAATCGTGTGCATTTCCCATGTGTTTATGGGAGACCTTTAGCACAATCCTTAGTCTACAAGATCAAGAACAGGATAAGAAGTGTTTCTCCATGGAGCAGTTCCTGAGCACAGGTGTGGGCCCGTCCCTGGGTTTGTCTTCAGCACCCCCAGAGGAGAGAGAAGGGATCAAACACTATGTTCAATAGAAAGACTTAGTCTCTGGCCACTGACCTTTTTTAATAATGAGCCTGAAATGTGCAAAGTAGAGCAGGAAGACTGGGAACGTGTAGTTAGTCCCTGCAAAGGAGGAAGGAGAGATGGCACATCTCAGCGCTGGGTGGGAGGGGCCAGAGGGGCGGAGGCCTGTGGGGCTGCCCCTCCCGCGTGCTGGATGGGTGGATGGACGGTGGAGCCACACTGGAAGCCATAGAAACTCCAAGCGGAAAAGGCCTTCCCCGAACTGCATTCATACCTTCGCATGTGCTCCAGCCCTTCTTGCTTGTGACCTAAATGGCTCATTTGCATGCTGGTAAGTGACCAACTTGATCGCTTAACCGGTCACTGGCCCCCATCCGGTCAGTGCTTAAAGCAAACAACAACAACAACAACAAACCCCATGTTAAGTGGCTAAGAAGGAGGTGCTGGGTCTTGCCGCTCTGTCCTGGTCTCTCAGCTCAGAGGTGCAACTGTAAGCTGGGCCGCATGTAGCCAAATAGTTGCAGACAGCCTCTTAATTGCTCATTTGGCAGTGGACAAAATGCTAAATGCAGACAACCTTCAAAGCCAATGGAATGGGCACAGGAGACCCCTATCACAATACACAGCGGCCCATTGTGGCAAAATTAGAATAACAAATGTCCTCAGCGTGAATCCAAACCTAAAGTTGGCCTGGTTTTTATTCAACTCGGACCTAGGCTGGGTTTTAACAGAGGTCGGGAAGAAGCACTGGGCGATCTGCTTGCTCTTCTATACCGTTCCTTTTAATGATATATTTAGGTCTCCCTCAGACTGTATTTTTACGTGTAATTACCCATATTAAAAAAAAACACTCATTAGTGTTCTGTTCCACTGACTTAATTATGCCCCTTAATTAAATCTCCACTAACTGAGGGTCAGTGCGTTTCAGTGGGATTTGTCACTGTTTGTCAGCAGGGCGTCTGGTTGCTTCTATTTCTCGTTTTGCTGGGGTTTGAATCTGTTGACGGGCTTGATTTTGTTTTGTTTGTGTTTGTGTTTGCTAAAGGCTAGCAAAAGTTCTCATTGGAGGTGAGTAACCGCCTACAGTTGACAGGCAGCGGGTCCTCAAACTTTGTGTTTATAACACAAAATTTTGTTTCCGTTTGTCTAGACGAACCCCCAGGTTTTTGGTGGGGGGAGAGAGACGGGTGGATATGCTAAAAAGACTCACATAGAACAGATGTGCTTTTAACAAACCCAAATGTTGGTATTTTAGAAATTACGATCCCATGTGTACATACAACTAGAAGTCTCTTGAAGAACAAAAAAATGATGTTTCGTTGTTGATGTTTTGTAAAGAGCACCAGAGGGTAAATATTTTGTACTGTGATATACAACTGTTATTTAAAATATATGTGTGTGTGTGTGTGTGTGTGTGTGTGTGTATATATATATATATATATATATATATATATATATATATACATACATACATGTATATATAAAGAGGGCTGGAGTCTAGCTCAGTGGTCATACGCTTACCAAGTATGCCAGGCCTGCCTTCTATCCCAAGTACCATCAACTAAAATAAATAAACAAACAAAAATCATAGTTACAGAAGAAATCAAATGGAAACAAAAGATGTCTCTTTTGCATCCAAGGTGCACAGAGGTCAATTTCTTACTGGGAATGCATCTTAAACAGAACAAATTCTGTCTTCACATTTTACATTAGAGAGCTTGGGGCTCATGATTTTAGTACATTACTTCAGGGAGCCGCAATTCCCAGGCTTCTGTGTATAATAGGCACCTAATGTTGATCTGAATAATTGATTAGGCCAGTCGGGCTTTTATAATTAGTTGTCAGCTTCTCAACCTAAGCCCTCAAAACACTAGTGGTGAACCTACAAAGCCTTATTTGTATTAATCTGTTTTAAATCTAAAGAAATTATTCAAGCTATCCAACAGCATTCATTTATTTGTCTTTGGGAATGTGGAATTAGGGTAGCTTGTCAAGCGTGCATCCAAGGAGGTTAAACCCAGACTTCATACTTTGAGTTTTCCAGTCGAGATGATTTCAGAGTGTAATTCTGATTTTCTTAAATTATAACGTCTATCTTATTTAAAGGAAAGGAGCCACAATTTGCCCACTAGCTTTTCTTCTTGAAACTCAGAAATAGTATTATTGCTATTAGAAGCAGTTAATTCAAATATGTACATGGATTATAGGTATCAATCAACAACATAAAAACAGATATGACCTTAATGTAATTTTATAAGCAATTTATTTTTGTTGGTTTATCTATCATTAGGATAGGGAGAGAGTAAGAAAACTAATTTACAAAGAAATGTGTGCATAGTTCAACTGTGATTTGAACTCAGTACCTTATTAAGCAGGAACTCTACCACTTGGGCCACTCCTCTCGTCCCTCTAACAACTTTCAAGTACTCCATAAAGTAGATGTGAGAATATTCCCTGGATTTTTTTTAAACCACTTCAACTGACAAGGCTATGAGAATTCAAATGAGAATTCCTACACGGCCTCCTGTGGTCAGTAATTAGGAGAGACTGGGTGGTTCACAAGCAAGTACGAGCCATACAGAGTCCCAGTGTCCTTAGATTTTTACCTGTTCTGAGATTCCATCTTTCACTCAGTGAATGTTTATCAGGGGCCAAGTTGTGTATCAGTTAATGTTTTCTGATGTGTAGATTCCACATAAAGAATGTTTAAAAAAAGTCTTGCTGGAGGAACACGTTTTATTTCATGGAAATTTGCGATTCTAGTAATTTGTGGTATTTCAGTAATACTGCAAATGTAATAAGAAGCTTTTCTGACTTGGTCCTGCAGCCTAGTCAAGGGACTGCAGGTGATAGAATGAGTTGGCTTCTCTGGTTAGTCCTTCAAGACATCGCCCTAGTTTGCTACAGTATATATGGTGAGTGCTGAGTGCAAGATGCTCAGAGATTAGCTAAATAGTACATTCGTTGTTGTTGTTGTTTGTATGTTTGGGCTGGTCCTGGGGCTTGAACTCAGGGCCTGGACGCTTTGTTGTAGGGCTCTACCACTTGAGTCACAGTTCTTCTACTTCTGTTTTTTTTTTTGTTTTTTTTGATGCTTAATTGGAGAAAAGAGTTTCCAGAACTCCCATACCCAGCCTGGCTTTGAACCTCCATCTTCAGTTCTCTACCTCCAGAGTAGCTAGGATTACAGGCATGAGCCACTGGCACTGGCAGGCTGGGTTTGTGGTCCTGTGGGGCTCGGGGATGAGCCCAGCTCTTGGCATCCGTGCTCACTCCGGATGCTGGGAATTGGGGGGGAAAAAAGAACAGCCATGATTGAAGAGGAAAACAGGAAGTGCTCAGAGATTCACGGTCTGTGTCTTCAGAGTCACAAGCATCACAGAAGGTGGGGATCATGTGACTCTACCATGCGTTTCATTTTTATTTCATTCATTTGGAAAGTCAGTAGCTGAACAAAGGTGGTTTCAATTCAGCATGTCAGATTATGGCATTGGCCAATGTCACCCCTTCCATGGTTCTTCCCCATTTACCACAGCCCCACACCTGTCCTATCAAGCGACCTGTCCTATCATGTCATCATATGCACATTGAATATCATGAATATTTAACGCATGACAGCACTGCATAGAATTTTATTCTGGGTCACAGCTCAGTGAGACCCCGTTTGTAGGCATTTAGGTAAACTGACAGAGCTCTTGTTTATGAAGTCATCCTAGAGCCTCCTATTCTGAGCAAAGAGTAAGTTGTATCACATGGTCTGCATCAATACCTCTGTTGTAGCCTCTCTAATTCATCGATTTGGTAATAATACAAGAGCAATAGACATCTTGGTGTAAGAAAAAAATACAGAATCATAGTCGTGGCAGCGACCCATCTACAAAACGCAACAGGAAAGAAAATACTTGGAGGAGGAGGATTTGTTTTCTCTGCACAACTAAGACTGTGCTTGAGTGCTAGTAGAATCTAATACTGGAGGGGGAAATTATGTCCCAGGGCCATGTTCTGAGCCATTTCGTTCTGTTGATATTTAGAAGATGACTGGCCTGGGATTCGGGTCTTGGAGGATCTAGGATCAGTGACCTTGGTTCTCAGTAAGGATCCATGATCAGTTACCCAGATTCCCAGGCAGGAAGGGGAGGGAATGATGGTCAGAAGGGCCCCTGCACCTTTCCAGGTCATAGTTTATGCATCAGCACATTGGCAGTACCAGGGATTTGAACTCGGGACTCATGCTTGCTAAGCAGGAGCTATTCCACCTCAGCTGCGTCCCAGTCCCTAATTCAGCTCTTTGGAGGCTCAGTTTTCTCACTGTAAAACTTAGCATTACCTCTTTTAGAGCTTTTACTAGGGAGTCAGTGACTTCACACAAATCAAGTTCCCGGTAGGCAGTGTTTTCAAGAAATGTCCATTTGCTTATTTCTTTATCAATGACTAAAAAGTCCCCCATGCTGCGTTGGATTCATTCAGTAAATACACTTGGCCCAGGATGCTAGATCTAGAGTTGACTTCTCTCTAACCACAGCAAAGGCCTCCTGGTGTGGAAATTAGGTGGGTGTGGAGTCTGTGTCCAAACTTGGCCTCAAAACTATATGAGTTGCCAGGCACTGCTGGCTACTCAGGAGACTGAGATCCAAGGATCACGGGGGTTCAAAGCCAGCCTGAGCAGTCTATGAGACTCTTACCTCCAATAAAGTACTCAGAAAAGGCTGGATGTGGAGCTGTGGTTCAAGTGGTAGAGTGCTAGCCTTGAGCCAGAGAAGCTCAGGGACAGCACCCAGGCCTGGAGTTCAAGGACCAGCACCCAAGTAAAAACAACAAAAAAACCCATAACCTAGGGGTTGAGGAAAATAACTCTATGTCCAACTTCAGTGTCCTTGTCTATAACTTAGGAGACAACTAAGCTAAAAATGAGACAACTACTTGTAGGTAGCACTCTACTTGCATCTAGTAGAAATAAAGCATAATTGGTGTTTACCTACAAAGAGGAAGGCACACATGTACAAAAAAAAAGTAGAAGAATCAGTGCTGATTTTTGTTGCCAGGATCTGTCTCCTGGACTTGTATCTTTATAGTATACCACAGAAAGGATTGCATTTCTCACAGTCCGTAGAGAGCAACAGCTGAGGAAGATGGATATAGTTTGCTGTTCAAACCAACAAGGAAGCTTATCCGTGTGCATTTGGTCTCTCTAGTGGACGTCTGTTCCTGTAGCTCTCCTGCTTCTCTGGGATGGGTGGGAGGTGAGCTAGCTCGGTGCAGTCCCTGGTCACTCACAGCTGAAGGACCCACGGAGGAGAGAGGAGAGGGGAGCTCTTGCTCTGTAGTCACAGTTTGCAGATTCATCCATCTAGAAAATGACATAGTGAGCTGGGCACGGATCCTCACCTGGAATCCTAGCTACTCTGGGGGCTGAGATCTGAGGATCACAGCTTGAAACCAACTGGGGCAGGAAAGTCTGAGGCTCCTTAAAGATACCAGAAAGTGGCTTAAGTGGTAGAGTCCTAGCCTTGAGGGGAAAAAAATCAACAGGACAGGCCCTGAGGTCAAGCCCCAGTACTGACACATACTCACCACCACCACCAACCACCACAGAAATAGGAAGTGTTGAAAATACTTCAGCCACTGGTGTGAGCCGGAGTGGAGAAAATGGAAAAGGGTTCTCAGAGTCCAATTATGCCATTCATGCATTGTTCCCAAGTGCTCTGCAGCCTGCCTTTTATTAGGATGCCAAACAACTCTGATTTCTGCCAAATAATTAAGTCTGTTATTAATGGGAAGGTTGGAGGGTGGGGGAGAGAAAAGAGTTCCGGAAGGTTTTTTTTAGACCTAAAAAATGTCACCTTAATTACATTCCAATGTGGGGAGTGCAAGAATAGAAGAGGGTCAGATCTCATCAAACCTGAACCCTGACCTTGGATAAAGCTGGAGAACACGAGAGACAAGCAAGTGAAGTAGTCTGAGGAGCTACCCCTGAAATTCGAGGGGCTTCTGCCTTTTGGCTTTGACCTTTGTCTTGCAGCCGCAGGTATACCATGATCCTTCCAGTAACTGCCCTACTAGTGTTCCCAGAAGTGCCATTGCGGTAATCTTTGCTTCTATTCTTTTATTTTGGTGGCTGTCCTGGGTCTTGAACCCGTGGCTTATATATTGTATATTATATATTGAGTTTGAGCCATCCGCTCTACTTCTACTTTTTTGAGTAGATAATTGGAGATAAAGAGTCTGACAGGCTTTCCTGTCCTTAGCTGGCTTTGAACTTCAGTCCTCAGATCTCAGCCTACTGAGTAGCTAGGATTACAGGTATGAGCACTGGTGCCCAGCCTTGGTCACTATTCTTACCAGGTTGTTCCTTGCTAGGATTCTTCCCTGGCTTCGGGTTCTCTAGCCAACCGTAAACATTATTTTTCTCTACGTTTCTTCTCCTACAATTCTTAGTGATTTCATTCTGCAAACACAGTTATCCCATGCTTCCTTCCACACTGGGCTGTTGTGTGTTGGATTGCTTGCTACATTCCTGTGTGTTTAATACCTCCAGGGAGCTTCCACGTCCCCTACCAGAGTTTTCTTTTCCTTAAGAACTGGAGGTGTGGCTCACATGATAGAGTGCTTGCCTAGTGTATACACAGCCTTGAATTTAAAACACCAGCACCACAAAAAAAAGGAAGGAAAGAAGGGGGGGAGGAGTAAAAAACCTCCCCTCACAAGTATCATACTACCTTCCCTCTTCATGATGAGGGTGCTAGAGACTGTAGGTTTTGAGTTTTGTTTTCATCTTCAAATGGTTGTACATGAGGGTCCGTCTGTCCATGGATGTGTCCAGTGCTTCTTGATCAAAGCCAAACGCCTTCTGTTCCTGTGAGAATTTTTTTTCAAATTTAATTTTTGGTGTTCATGAGAATGGAGCTTGGTACCTCATTCTACTACTCTGCACCCCCGCCCCCCAGTCTCTCTATGAGCTTTACCTGACCGGTAATGGATTCCACTTAGGGAGAAATGGCTAAGACACAAGGATTCACATACTCACATTCCATTTGTACCAGAGCGATGATGTCATTGCGTTCTGCAGGTTCGGAACCCTCCTGAGGGGTTGAAGGGTCAAGAGGGCAAAGAACATGTGATTAAGAAAATAGTTTTAACCTCTTAGACACCCCCTGACCACAGTGGTCAAACCACAGGTTTCAGAACACCATGCTTGCGGAAGGACCAACTCCTTCCTAAGGACGAAAGATTGACGCCAGCTGAACACAGTTCTCAAACCACTCAGCAGATAGAGAAAGTGGGGGGTGCAGACATGGGAACGGGAGGAGGGGGTAGAGAGCCAGGGACCCGGCTCAAATGGCAGGGACGCCAGCATGGTCCGTCCCTGTCAAGGGGACCCCTCATTTCTCATCCACATCAACTTGTCTTTAAGGGGCAGTTCGTTCTATAGTATACACCTCCATCATTGGGACCTTTCTGACTGCTGGGGTTTCTTTCTGATGAACCCCCAAGACAGGCAAGAGAGGGGTAGGGGAGGCCACACCCATACCCAGGCCTGGTGCTGTCACCTTGATTATCATCTTGCATTGATGTCTCTTACTGGATTGAGGTTAGCGTTAGGAAGGACTGTGGTGTTATTTATGGAGCTCAAGCCTTAAGTTCTGTGCTTTTACAAGAAAGCTCACCCTTATTTGAGTTTTATCACATGCAGTGTGAACTAAGCATGGTCAAAATGGTAATTGGAAAATCAAAAGGAATTTCAAAGACGAAATGTTCAATTCCCACCTGTACTATTACACGGTTCGGTGGATGTGGAGAAACTCAGTTCTTATCATCATTTGTATTTAAACGGTGTGATCTGCTGACTGCTTTCCTCCTTGCCCTGAATGTTGGGATAATTGCCTCCTAACATGAAAATGGCACCCCCAAAAGCAATAGTAGTAGTCCTCTCGGGTGGAAAGCGAGCACCTAAGTCTTACATGAAGCAAAACCTGGAGATTTGTTGCAAGGTAGCAGCCTTGGTAGAAGTTGGGTAGCATGGCCTCCTTGGACCATCGACCCCAAGTCTACTGTTCATGAGCTCAATTACCCTTCATGAGGGGCGGGCCATCGGGCACATGAGTACTAATTAGAGCTTGCTGGAAGCTGGGATAAACAGAGCTCAGGTGTGGACGTACCCATTTGCCTGAGTTCACACTTGGTAGTAGGCCAGCCCCTTGATAGATGATGGATTTGCATGGGACCTGTCTGCTCCTCAACTCTGATCTGCCATCTGACGTTTCTCCACACTCGAGTGTCTAAAACTTTGTATCTGAGCATGTGCCTGCCCATCTGGAGGGCATCTACTTACTGAAAAGGACTTTTATTTTCCCAGGCTGGCTTCAAACCCTGCTCCTCAGATCTCAACCTTCTGAGTATCTAGGATTATAGGTGTGAAACATTGGCATCCAGCAACAAGGTTTTTGTGTTGTCAGACCATCTTCCCATGTCGCTGAGGCTGGTCTGGAACTCAGAACTGGGGTCCTTGCTTCCCTGGGACCCTGAATGTTGGCATGATGCATGTGTGTCATCATGCCGACTTCTACAGTTTTCTAGAGCTTTCTACTCAATGAATGATGTACTTACCGGTCACCCCATTGGACATGGAGACAGGAGAAACATCTTAACCTGCTTCCAGAGCATGTTTGTGGATTGCTGTGGGCTGTTGTGGGTGGCTGTGGGCTGTTGTGGGTGGCTGTGGGCTGTTGTGAGCGTGTGAGCGTATGAGTGTGTGACGTTGGAGTGTGCTGGCCTTGAGCATTTGCTCCTCCCTGAACTTCTGTGGGAGAATGAAGTCAGGTCATTTGTTGGACTTCCCTTCTCAAACACTTAATAAAACAAGAGACCGAAAACGCTTTTTAAAATAATATATATAGATAGATATTTTAAAAAGCTGTCACTCATGCTATTTTACCTATAATTTCTGCAACCTTTGCCCATCTGTGGAATAGATAGTCTAGATTTTGGTAGTCATCTTTGAGGTCTGCCTGCAGTGTGCTTTATTAAAAGCAAGCACGAGACTAAAGGGCCCCCCCATTCAAGAATGTGGTTTGTGGTGGAGTCTAATTGGTATCCGCCGGGCAAAGGTCACTGAGAGGAACTTGTTAATGCACTCACTCTGGGATGAGATCAATCTCCATACTTTACCTTATTGATCGGAGGGCTCTTGGCGCTCTCCTCCTTGAACCGGTCAGCTGGCGTGTGAATGGAGATGGATAGCGCTCCGGTCCCGAGGATTCTGTCAGCCTGGCTGCCTTCCCATCCTCCTCTGCTTCCTCGGGCCTTGTCCGTGTTTATCAGCTACTCAGGAAAATGGCTTGGAGAAGAAATAGCCCACTATGGGAAGTGTGTGGTGCTCAAGTCTATGATTATGAATGTCACATAGGATTGCGTTCCATTTCTTGGTCACCAGAACTTCAGGGAAGGATGTTGCAGAGTTCTCCTAGAGCTCATGTAAAGGACAGAAAAGGAGACAGTCACGTGTGCATCCCTAACATTTTTATGCTCTGTGAAGGCAGAAGACATGTTAAGGAAGAGGACTTGTGTGTTTTTTCTTTTAACTTCTCAAATGCACAGCTTTCTAAGTATTTTGTATTGTCTGTATAACAGTGGCGTACAGAGGAGCTACGGTCACAGAAGTTGAGTAATGAGCGCACTTCTTTTGGACAGCATCTCCCCTTCCCTCGCTCCCTCCCATCCCCACCCACGTGTGTCGTATAGTTCATTTTCAACGGAGTCTCCACTGAGCACCACTGCTGTGCTTGCTTGCCCTGTCTGGCTCTGTCTGGCTCCTTCTGAACCATTAACACAGTAATGGAACACGCAAGAACCTCATTGTCAGACATTGGCCAGGCCATGACTGAGACACATGAGGGCAGTTCAGACATGGCTGATGGGGCAGAACAGTGCTGGGTAGGAATCCACAGTGGTGGGTTATGATTGTGTGTGTGTGTGTGTGTGTGTGTGTGTGTGTGTGTGTGTGTGTGTGTGTGTGTGAGAGAGAGAGAGAGAGAGAGAGAGAGAGAGAGTGATGGCCCAGTTCAAACAAAGACACCTGACAGGTTCTAAAAACACATGGCCAGCCATGGTGGTGCAAACCTGTAATCCAGGTACTTGGAAGGCAGAGGCCGGAGAAACACAAGTTCAGGGTGAGCAAAGTGAGTGAGACCCTATGTCACAAACTAAAAAGCCAGGGATGGAGCTCAGTGATGGAGTCTGTGCTGGTTCAATACCTATTGCTGCCGTTTCGGTAGCCATGATGTAAAATGTTGCCAAACACCTAAATACACAAGACAGGGAAGGCCGGCCATGTGGAAGCTGCAATCTAGGGCCTGGTATGGGCCAGGCAAGTTCCCCATCTCCGAGCTGTCGCCAGCCTCTAGATGTGTGAACATACAACTGTGTTTTGATTGATGTGTTGTAATAACTCTTCTCTGGGCCGGTATCTTATCTACACAATCAAGAAACCATTTGGCTCATTCAATTAAGAAATTAATCGACTTAATGAGCTGGCTGAATTACCTTCTTGTTTGACATAAATCAAGCAGCTGGCTCCGGCCAGTCACAACTCATGCTGTGGATTCACACTTATCATTGACACAGCAAAGCGTGTAGCATTCGTGAGCAAACGTGGGTGTGTGGGAGGGCCTCAGACACCTCTAAAAAGCCCCACAAAACCTCGCAGCCCGGCCCCCTCCCTCGGAAGCCACCCCTCCCTTCAGGATGTGATCATGTCTGCCTCAGTTTTCTGTGTGGTCCTTTCTGTTTCCATTGAGTGTTAGGGCTTGTGTGAAATGGAGAGGAATACAGTCCTCTCCTTCTCCCCTCTCTATCCCCTTTCATGAGAGATCACTTCCGTTACAAAAAAAACATTGCCTTGAAATAGCATTATTTCTTCACCTTTCCCTGACAAGGACTGGGAAGATGGGATTCCATTTCGTGCATTCTACTGTCCATTCTTCCTCGTTGTAACTCTACAAACAACGAATGAATCTCTGTACGCCAGTAGTTGAAGAGTTCTTGGAGGAAGTCTGTGCATGAGTATGGCAGATGGAAAGGATTCCCTCAGGATGGCCCCACAGATCTCTAGGAGAGATTCAGGAGAAAGGCCTTGGCACTGGGTGAGGAAAAGGATTCTAGTCCATGTGAGTTGGTTGTGTTTTGTTTGTTTTTGGACATTTTGAAGCTGGCTCTTGATACACGTAGCCCAGGCTGCTTCAACCTCACCCTGGTGGTTCAGGCTGGCCTTCACCTCGCAACCCTCTTGCCTCGGCCTCCTGAAGACTGGAATTCCGGGAATGCACCACCCTATCCAGCTCGTGGGATGATCTCCGACATTGGAGTCCAAAGAGTAGGCCAGCAGAGGGGGTGAGTAGAGTGGTGCGGGCCTGGGATCCACAGCCAGGGGCGTGAGCGCACGTGGGGCGTTGCACAC
The DNA here is from genome assembly GCF_024711535.1 of Dipodomys merriami. Classification (NCBI taxonomy): domain Eukaryota; kingdom Metazoa; phylum Chordata; class Mammalia; order Rodentia; family Heteromyidae; genus Dipodomys; species Dipodomys merriami. The sequence continues at coordinate 14,760,240 of NW_027204604.1, read as the reverse complement.
AGTCTAGCACCTGGGAGCTTGCTTCTAAAATGGCTTCCTTCACAGCTTGGATTGGATGCTTCCTTTCTTTAACTGGCCAGTTCCTGGCGTTTCTGTTATATATGGTGTCCATCCTTTCTAAGTCTGGCCCGTTGGAGGTCTGGGGTCATTCTACCAAAAACCCATGAACGATTGTTGACAACCAGGAGTCTGCTTGTATGTGTCTTCTGGGGCTGAGGTGAGGACAGAAAGGGGCTACTACTAGCCCTTCTGGTGAAGGCCCCTGGGGGACCAGGCCCCTTGGGTGTCCCAGACAGGACAGGGTTGGAGGGCTGTTCCAGCCAGCACAGTGACCACAGGGGTTCCCACAGACGTTCATTGTGCAGTTGACAATGACAAGGCCAAAGCTTGATGGAGCTCGTGACTGTGAGCCCAGGACCGAGGTGTGACTTGAGCTGGGGATCCCCCCTTCAGGTGAGAAGAGGGGGCACCATTCACAGCGCCCTTGGCAGGAACTGCCGTGATGGCGCTAGGAACTATGGGAATAAGTGTGGATGAAGGCATACTCGAGAAACTCTACACGAAGGAAAAGTGGTTTGGCTTACCCAGATAGAAGGAACTGTTTTGCACTTGGAAAGCTCAACATTGGGATTCCTAGAACTTCGTTGCCCAATTGCCATTCTTTCTGGACTCCTTTCCTGGGTGTCTCTGAAGATGTAGGTGGAGCCTGAACTTAGCACTGTGACCTAAAGGGAGAGTTCAAAAACTCACGAAGGGCCAAGACCACTTGTGCATCCCGGAGGAGCTGTGTAGAGGAATTCTCCCAGGAGCCTTTGTGCCCAGAGATTTCCCATCACACAGCTGGCAGTCCTTGGGGACCACTCCCTTACTTCTGCCCTAATTTTAGTTATTTTTTTTTTAAATAAAAGATATTTAGGCCACTGGGTTTTTTTCCCCCTTCATTCTTTGGCTAACTGCCTGATGAAAATAGCCAGCCAAATAGGACCCAAGGACATTTTAGTCTCTAAGCACTTTTTTTTTTGGCTGTGCAATGCAGACTGGAAAGGAAGATGTTGTGTAGATGACCTCAGACACATCTGTCTCCCTCCTTCCCCCTCCCTTCTTCTCCAGCCTCCCATCCCACGTTCCTCAGCCTGTGCCCAGAGCCTGTGTGTGTGTGTGTATGTGTGTGTGTGTGTGTGTGTGTGTTGGTCGGTCCTGGGGCTTGAACTCAGGGCCTGGGCACTGCCTCTGAGCTTTCATGCTCAAGTCTAGCACTCTGCCACTTTGTTTTTTTTGGTCCTTAATTGGGGATAAGAATCTTATGGACGTTCTGGACCAGGCTAGCTATGAAGCATGATCCTTAGATCTCAGCCTCTTGAGTAGCTAGGATTACAGGTGTGAGACACCAGCAGCCCAGAACCTTCTTTGACTTCTCTGGATTGCTGAGGCTAAACAGGGGGTCTGTTGCACACTGTGATTGGGGGCCTTTTTATCATCGAGGCAGTGTCTGAAAAATGAGAATTGTAGACATATCTTTATCACTCTTGTTAGGAAAATTATCTTTATATTCATCCCTGCTTTGTCAACATCCTAAGTGGACCAATAGAAGATAGAGCTTGGTATAAAAGGAATTTGTGTTTATTGCTTGATTATTATCTGCGCAGTCAGACATGTGAACACTGCTTTTAATTTTACATAGATTCCTGAAGAACGGGAAAGAGGTAGTCATCAAAAATGAAATGACAGCAAGGGAAAGCCCAGGAAAGTAATTCACATTCATCTATTTTAAAAGTAGTCTTTTCTAGCTGGGTGTTGGTGGCTCACACATAAATCCTAGCTACCGAGGAGTCTGAGATTTGAGGATCGCAGTTGAAAGCCAGACTAGGCAGGAAAGGTCTGTGAGACTCTTAACCACCAAAAAGCCATCACTGGAGTTGTGGTTCAAGTGGGAGAACATTGGCCTTGAGCAGGAATCACTCAGAGGCTGCACCCAGGATCCGAGTTCAAGGCATAGGACGGGCAAAAAACAAAAAAAATGGAAAGACAAATCAGACCATGAGGAAAGTCCTGTTCTAAGACCATTTAACCTTGGCTCCTCTTAGCATTTGCCATTGTGTGCACTGTGAGCTGGAGCCTGGGTTCCACCACATCCTAGAACACTCCAACAACCACAACCACCCTTGGAAACCACTGAAGTACTCAGAGAAGTCGGGTCCCGAAGAAGCTGGTATGAAAATAGCTGCGTTGATTTTATGTCATGTATACTGCAAATCATGGTAGTAATGGTATTCTCTGCCCACAGGGAACAGCGCGGGGGCCCACTCAACACACAAACCACATTGAGCCTGCTTATTTGGAAAACCCATCCTACTGGCCTGGACTTCTATCTTCCCTTTATTTCTACTACCTTGTGTATTTTGCTTTTTTCATATATATATACATATATATATATGTAAACTGTACATATTATATATTAAATGTATATTATATGTATATATTATATGACTAAGTAATATAAAGCATATGACATAAATTATAAATAAGTATATATTATATAAATATACAGTTGTGTATATATATATATATATATATATATATATATATATATATATATATATATATATATATATATATGGGTTACATGGCTAGGTGAATTCATTTTCTCTTTATGGAGCTAGGGATTAAAACCAGGGCCCCACACACATCAAGACAACATTCTGCCACTGAACCACAGGGCAAACTACTCTCTTTTTTGTTTGTCAATTGTGGGGCTTGAACTCAGGACGTGTCCCCAAGTGTTTTTTGCTCCAGGCTAGGGCTCTACCACTTTGAGCCATAGCACCACTTCCATCTTTCTGGTAGTTAATCGGAGATAAGTCTCATGGGAACTTTTCCACCCAGGCTAACTTTGAACCATAATCCTCAGCTCTCAGCCTCTTGAGTAGCTAGGATTATAGGCATGAGCCACCAGCACCCAGCAATGCTCTACTTTCTAATGACTGGTTCAACAGAGGTTCTGAGTTGCTTATGTTATTTTGTATACTTACTAGTTTGCATAAACATGTCTTGTTTGCTCAATTCATTCTTAAGGTCCTTGACCATAAGAAGTGGGCCATATGTACTCAGTAAAGTCGCCATAGTTATCTAGTCCCATTAGTACCAATACATGTTGCTTGATTTTGTTGTTGTTGTTGATTGGGGGCATTTTCCCAATCTGACCAGATATATGGTGTTTATGGTAACTATTTCTGCCCATCTCAGTGGACTTCCCGAGGAGACAGCCTTAGAATGGCTTCTTGGGGACACTGGTGGCTGCTCTATCTAGGTAGAAGTGGTGTGGTACTCCTGGTTGCTGGGATTGTGAGCTGTGCAAATCAAACTTGTAGCTCCAGTCCCTCGTGGGTAAGACAAGAATCCCAAATAAATTCTACTTCACCGAGTTGTTGGGAAGACTAAGACGTCACACATGTGGTGCTTTTTTGATCTGTTTACTTCATGTGTTGTGGTTTTAAGATGTGTGACCTGGTCCAGGCCGGACATGCTGCCAGGGGAAAGCTTTCTGAGCCAAACTGGAAGCCTAGATTCTTTCCTCCCAAGCCAGAGGCCACACCTAGCCTGTGGGCAGGGTTTGCTGGCCAGCTAGGATGGACCCGCAGGAAAGCTGATGAGGGAAAGAGGACTTTTTTTTTCTGGTCATGGGGCTTGAACTCTAGGCCTGGGCGCTGTCCCTCAGCTCTTCAGCTCAAGGCTAGCACTCTACCGCTTGAGCCACAGCACCATTTCAGCTTTTTCTGCTTATGTGGTGCTGAGGAATTGAACCCAGGGCAAGGCAATCACTCTACCACTGAGCTACCTTGAAAGAGGACTTTTATGGAGACCTTCTCCATTAAATTCATTACTTGGCTGAAATAGAAGATGATACTATTTGCAGGGCACACCAACATCCATAGAGTAGGTTCTCTTGGTCCAGAGCAACCCATGGCTGCAGAATCAGCCGATCAAGCTGTACCAGCTCACGCTGTGAGCGAGCTCAGGCCTGGAGGAGGGTTGATAGGGAAGAGGAAGCAGAAGCAGGTGTGTGCACCCTCCCCTCTCCCTTCTGCTCTCCTCATCTGAGAACTCAGTGCCTGGAACCTGGAGAAGGGGGTCTAAGAGGCTCTTGGTTGTTCTACTGGAGAAGCATAGAAAGGGGCCAGAAGAGCGTATCTCCTGGCAAAGTGTTGATAGATGTTGTGAAGCAGTATTAACTCAATTAGGAAACCCACAGGACTAGCTGCCAGTCACCTAGGGAAAGGCTCTGGTGATAAATCTATCGGGCATGGTAACAATTGACCAGGGAGTTTTACTGGCTGTCTGTTCTCTTGTACCGTATTGTTTTTAGTGCTTGTTTAATCATTGTTAATGTGAAATCATTTTTTTCTTGGACTTTGTAGCAGTTTATTGTAGAGGTTTCAGATAATTATCCATGTTCTTTCAAAAGAAAAACAGTAAAGGATTAAAGCAATGCCCTGACTGCCCTGCCCAACAAGTACAGACTTTTGTTGAGATTTGATGAGCTGATTTGGATTTATTTGGGGTTTGATCTTAATTTTCTTCCCTCTGTTTCTGAATATGTCTTTATAAGTGTCATGGTTGTCCCACAAAAAAATGATGACCTATCTCCGGGGAGATTTTTTTCCTTGTTTTTCTTTTTTTACTAGGAAAAAAAAACACAACAACAGTTAGCTGGACTTCATTTGCAGTGATGTTGAAGTCATCTTTGAAATGTCTTGAAATCATTCTTTGGTTTGTATGGTTGGTGTTCGTTTTGTAAATTAAACTTTAATCCAAGAGCTGTTAATCCAAGAGTCAGGGATGAATGAGGAGGATCAAGTGCTGCTTTATACTCTGCTTTTCTTGGACCCCTGGAAGTCTGCCCAAGAAAGAGAGCAAAATGGGCTTAAAGGTCTGGGCAAGGATTAGAATATTGTATTTGTCCTCTGCTCTTCTCTTCTCATTGGAGTATGGTTCTTGCAGACAGAGGTTGTGAGTGTGTATGTGTGTGTGCACGCACGAGCGTGTGTGTGATGTTATGTTATTGAGACTTGAACTCAGGGCCTTGTGGTCTTGTTTGGATTTTTCCACTGAAGGCTGGCACTCTACCACTTGAGCCACACCTCTGCTTCCAGCTTTTGGCTAGTTTATTAGAATTAAGAGCTTCTGGGATTTGTCAGCCTGAGGTGGCCTTGAATCTTCACATTTGGATCGTACCTCCTTAGTAGCTAGGATTACAGGCATGAGCCACCAGCATGGCACTGGCTTTATGATGTCAGTTTTTAAAAGCCACAGCTAGAAGAAAAAGGAAATTAGCAACTCAGTTCCGGAATTGTTCAAAGATAGCTCTGAGGGGCCACAACAGGGTTTTGAAAAGATCTCCCGGTGTTTCTCATTGTTTGCCAGATCTGCTCTTGGTGCTGGAGAGTCTTGCTCCTCCTGAGGGTTGCTGTGGCTTGTGGGAAGTCCTGCTCTGTCACCAGACCTGTGCCCCTTTACCTCGTTATCTCTAATACCAATCTGATAGTTTCTCAGATGAGTAACCAGCGTTCTGAGATAACCCCTTCTTTTTATGACAGTTGATAACCCGGGAGTATCTGAAATTGAATTGTTAACGATCAGGTACAGATTTTGATAGATAATAGGATTTATAATCTATGAGTTCCCCTCCCTGGCTTCTCACATGCCATCCGAAATTGTTCATTGACAGCCTTAACATCTGGAGAATTGACTTAAATGAATAATTTTTCTCCTCTTACCCTGAGCTGTCATCCCTTTAAAAGAATTGAAAATTAACAGCACTTGTTTTGGGGGGGGGAGGGGGAGTCCATGTACTGGTGTTTGAACTCGGGGCCTCTTCCATTCTCCCTCGGGCTTTCTTATTCATAACTGGTGCTTTGCCACCACTTGAGTGGCAGCTCCACTTCCCACTTCCCATAAGAGTCTCATGGACTGCCTGGGCTAGCTTTGAACTATGAGCCTCCCAGCTCAGCCTCTTGAGTAGCTAGGATTACAGGCGTGAACCACCAGCGCCCAGCTCCTGCCAGGGCTTCTTCTGTAGACTTGGAAAACAAATGAGTTGTCACATTTCCTCTTGTCCTTTTCTTCATCCTGCTGCGTGAAAACAGTGTCCCTCAAAGCACTGAGAAACTTCACCTCGCCAATTTCTAGATAACGTAAAATATCACGTAATCAATTACAGAAAATAATGAAATGGAATGTCGGTGTGGAAAACCTCCTCAGAGAGCATGGAAAGGAGGAATCAATGGCTCAGGAGGGGTGTTAAAATTGCAATCCGTCAACAAGTCTTTACCAAGGGTCAGGTGCCAGTTACACGACTCTGCAGAAATGATCTTGCATTTCACAGCCGCTGAAGGAGAGATTCGCAGGTCCTGTGGCAGGCACCTAGACACACAGGTGGGAGTAATTCAATCATGTTCCTGCTAGTCACAAGCATTTATGCAGTGCCTATTGTACAGCCTGACACTGTGGAATCAGTTCAAATAAAGGCAGGAAGACAGATCCACCATCCTCATACTTTGTAAAAACAGAAATTATGAAAAATCCTCATGGAAATGATGACCTGAACATAGAAAAATGGGGCAGGGGCTGTGCTTAGGGGCTTAGGCTGCCTGCCTAGCAAGCCTAAGGCCCTGAGTTCAAACCCTAGTACCACCAAAAGAAAAAAAAATGCTACTTCTGGATGTTAGACATTCTCCATTGCATCTATTCTAGTAATTCCCAAATAAGCATAGGAACTAGGGAATTCACAACCTCAGTGTTTTAAAAGGAAGTGTTTGAAGAGTTACAATCTCTCTCTCTCTTTCTCTCTCTCCTTCCTTCCTTCCTTCCTTCCTTCTTTTTAATTATTGTGAAAATAATATACAGAGGGGTTACAATTACATGGGCAAGATAGTGCCTTCTTTCCTTCCTTCCTTCCTTCCTTCCTTCCTTCCTTCCTTCCTTCCTTCCTTCCTTCCTTCCTTCCTCCCTCCCTTCCTTCCTTCCTTCCTTCCTTTCTTCCTTTCTTTTCTTTATGGTGCCAATACTAAGGCTTGAACTCAGGGTCTAGGACTCCCCTTAGCTTTCTTGATCAAGGCTGGTGCTCTACCGTGTGAATCTTAGCTCCACTTTCAGCTTTTTTGGTGGCTAATCAGTACCAAGACCCTCATGGACTTTCCTTCCTGGGCTGGCTTCAAAACAGGATCCTCAGCCTCTTGAGGAGCTAGGATTACAGGCATGAATCACTGGTACCAGTTTTAAAAATTAGACTCTATCATTTTTAGCATGCCTTCACTTTGACAAACTCTTGCCCTGGTAAGTGTTTCTGTCCTGCTGTATGTGAAAGACAGATCATGTGGTCCAAAGCAAGCAGGAAGTGCTTGGATTTTACTGTTCCAGAAACTGCATTTTTCTTAAAGCTCACTCAGCTTCATCACATGGCCAACAGATCGTCTCTGAGCTTGGTGATTTCTCTTTAAGACAGGAATCATAGATTGTCTTGCTGTACACATGGGTCCCCTTCCGTAGAAATATCCTTTCTGCATCTCCAAGTAGACTTTGAGAGAGCTGTCTTTCTCCCCAGCTGCGGAACCGCCCATGACCATTGCTTCTAGAGAGACAATCTCAAAGTCCAGCGTTTTGGGTTTCCTTGGAAAGAGTGCCAAATCAATAACTAAAGCTTTATAGCACAGGGAACAACAAAAGGGGAAGAGAACCAAATTGCCACCATAGACTGATAAATTGGAAATTAGGGGCTGATAACGAGAAGGAGAAGGTAATAAACCCAGAGGAACAAAGGTCACTGGGTTTTGCGATTACTTAGCGTCCAAGAGAGGTCAGTGCAAGACTCTGCTCTGTGTGTGTGGCGGGCATAGGAGGCCGCAGCTTCCTGGGGTACTGGTTTGCGGTGCTGGGTGCACAGAAGCTAGAGCTCTCATCTGACTTGTGAAGACTGCATTCTGCTCTGCCAGGCCGTGGGCAGCCCACTGCCTACTGAGTCACAACACAGCGCGTGGGGCACGTTCCCCAGGAAAGTCATTTTTCTTGTTTACTTTCTTCAATCTTACCTTTTCTTAATTGTTGTTATAAAGGTGATGCACAGAGAGGCGACAGTTACGAAAGTCAGGCTTGAACTCTGGGCCTGGGCACTGTCCCTCAGCTCTACAGCTCAAGGCAAGCGCTCTACCACTTGAGCCACAGCACCACTTCCGGTTTTCTGGTAGTTTATTGGAGATAAAAGTTTCATGGACTTTCCTCCCCTGGCTGGCTTTGAACCACAATCCTCAGATCTCAGCCTCCTGAGTAGCTAGGATCGCAGGCGTGATCTACCGGCGCCTGGCAAGTGCATTTCTTTTTGGACAGCGCCACTCCTTTTCTTCCCTCTCTCCCAGTTTTTCCCTCCCATCCCCACCCACAAAAGTTGTGTGGTTCGTTTCAACAGAAGGTCCCCGGGAGCGATTTTCGCAAAGGCAGAGGCTCCATTTATCTTTTCTGCTATTCCAACCCAGACTAGACACGCAAACACAACAGATACCCACTTAATGAGGTTCTTGGAGTTGGCACAGGTTTCTGGGATGGAGTGTGTGTGTATGTTTGTGTGTGTGTGTGTGTGTGTGTGTTTGCGCGCGCGCGCGCACATGTACACGCATGTACGTACACATAGGCACGTGCACACATTCCCAGATTCTAGGGCTTGAATTCAGGGTCCCACAGTCTTACTTAGCTTTTTCCACTCCGTGTGGCACTCTACCATGTGAGCCACACCTGCACTTCCAGCATTTTGCCAGCTAACTGGATACAAGAGTCTCTTGGATTTATCAGCCCCAGACTGGCTTCAACTAAGGATCCTCAGACTCAGCCTCCTGAGCAGCTGGGATTTCCGGCCTGGGCACCGACTGGGTGGAGAGGATGTGCTTGGGGTGGAATCGGTGGCTGGTGGAGGCGTGGTGGTAGCTTCAGTCTGTGCCCTGGACTTTGCTCTGGGGTGGGTTGGCAGGCATGCCGGGGTGACCCGAGGTCTCAGCCGTCCTGAGCGAGCGCTGCTGCTCACCTAGGCTGAGCCTCTGTGCTGAATCTCTGTGACTTTTCTACTGGGAGCACCTGTTGTTGTGTCGTGGTTTATGGATCACCCCAAACTACATGGGGGGGCTTTCACTGCTTCACCTGACCTCACCTTTACAACTTTTAGCTAAGGAAACTGGGCATAGAGGGAACTGGTGTGGCCATGCTGTCACAGCTAGAAAGCAAATTCTGGTTTGGGGTAGAGCACACCCGGAAGTGAGGTCAGCCACAGACTCTTATCACTGTTATTGTATCAGCACCAACAAGCCAAAGGCCTTCGGAATGGGCTCTGAAAAATGAATGTGAGAAAACGAGTTCAGTGAATGTGGTTCGGAAAATTCTAGGACTTCTTGGTATCATTTGGCATCAGCCTAGACTTTGGTGGGGGCGGGGAAGGGGCAGAGAAGAATTCTTGATCATCTCAAGGATCTGAAAATGGAAAGGACGTGCCGATTCTGCCAACTTAGAAGGATCATCAAAAACGAATCCCTCAAAAATGTGACAGAGCCAGGCGCCAGCGGCTCACACCTATCATCTGAGCTTTCCTCCCACCAGGCCGGCACTCTGCCACTGAAACCACAGTTCTGCTTCCAGCTTTTTGCTGATTAATAGAACAGTCTCTGCCCGGGCTAGCTTTGTACTGTGATCTTCCGATCTCAGCCTCCTGAGTGACTGGGATTACAGGCGTCCTGCTCTCAATGCCAGCACCGTGTGGACTGTCCAGAACACAGGCGTGGGGTGGGCCTAGAGGGCCAGAGGGACCGGGCCTGAGATGCGTGTGTGAATAACTCAATGCTTTTCTTCTTCATAGCTGATCCTGAAAAGGAGATGCTTGTTCTTGGCCCTATTTTTCAGCAAAAAAAAAAAAAAAAAAAAGAAAAGAAAAGAAAAAGAATTGAAATTTATTTGGGAAATGTCTGCAAATCCTACACACAGGGCAGGCTGACCCCGAGCACCTGCTGGCTGACTGTTCTCTTCTGAGCCTGCCAGGCTGGGCTTTGATGGACACTATGGCTCCTGGCTCCATGAGTCACGGGACCTGTCCATCCTGCTGTTTTCCTCTCCTGTAAGCCCCTCAACGCCGCGGCCTGTGATAACATAGCTACAGCTGTCCACTTCCGCGCCAGGTGTTACTCTCTATGTACATGACTGCCGGCTGTTTGAGGTCTCCTTCAGAGTCTGTTGAGGACTGTACCTGTAACTCCCTGGCCCCGCCCCCCCGCCCCCCCCCCCCCCCATACCACAAAGTGAAGATAGGCCGTCTAAGAGTGCCTTTTCCTAAGAGCCCATCGAAAGGAGGTATTTATATGTTGCCTCTAAAGTCCAAATGAAGTAATGATTCACAGAGGAGGGAAGCAAATTCTGGGTCCATTTTATAGTCACCCTTGGTGGAGCCATCTTAGCTTATAGTGGAGAATTATTCAAACAACAACAATGAAGGCGATGCATAACTTATCTCTTTTGTGTGTTTGTTTCTTCGTTTTCTTTCTGGATTGCAGGTTGATGACCAAATGAAGCTGCTTCAGAATTGCTGGAGTGAGCTCTTAATCCTGGACCACATCTACCGGCAAGTGGTGCATGGAAAGGAAGGCTGCATCTTCCTCGTTACTGGGCAACAAGTGAGTGTACCAAAAAAAAAAAAAAAAAAAGGGAAAGCATCTTTTTATTAGGCTTGTTCAGAACGGGAGGGATTTAACTCGGTCAAAAGCACTCTTGTGCTTTGAATGGGAGCCATTGGCTGCAAATAATTTAGCGCTGATCGCTCGCTGCACTCAGTTCCTGCTCTGATGATTACAGATAAACTTGTAAAAGCAAACATAATCAGGAGCGCGCTGTGCCTCCAGTTTGGGGGGGGGGCGGAGCGGGAGGGTTGCATGGATGGAGAGCTATGCTTCCAACAGTCAGAATAATTGCACAGCCAGGATCCACGAAGTATCCCAGACTCTCCCCCGGGCCTCAGCCTTAACGTATTACGCGTGTTGTTAACCCTTGAGAACCCGGAGAGATGGCAGTGGCCTTATCATATTGAAATAGAATTGGTAGAGTTTAATTCAAATGTCATATACAGTCAAAACACTTAGGGAAAAAATACCGTTAGGCCTTCCTCTTTTTGTTGTGTTGTGTTGCCAGTCCTGAAGTTTGAATTCAGGCTCTGGGTGGATGTGCTGTCCCTGAAGTTTTTTGCTCAAGGCGAGTGCTATACCACTTGGGCCACAGCTCCACTGTCAGCCGTTTGGTGGTTCATTGGAGATAAGAGTCTCTGATGTTGCTGGTTTCAAACTGTGATCCTCAAATCTCAGCCCCCTGAATAGCTAGGATTGAGGATTTAATAGGGTTTAGTTGAAGAAAGACACAGTTCTTAGAAGTCTTAAATTTCCATTTCCTGCAAAATAAATGGGATAGGCCTCTATTTTCCCCTATTTTAATCCTGTCACAGTAAAGTAAATACTTGCTAAAATTTAAAAAGGGAAATAGATATTTATTACTGTGGAGATTTGAGTTTAGTGGTCAAGTGTTTATCTAGCACGCACATCGCCCTTGGGTTGATCTCTAGCAGCACAAGGGTTAAATAGAATCCTTATTGACCATCCTACCATCAGCTAGTCATTGTTTTGAGGCGTTATCCTATATTAGTGAGAAGTAACTGAACGTTAATAGAGTAACAGGTCAAAGGTATGAGTAGTGTCCAGGTGGCACTCAAGATACCTGTGTACATTTGTGGATGTGTGTTGCAACGTGGTCCATGGATTACTGTGAATAAGATGATTGGTTTGACCTTAGCAAGAAAGAGAGCTCTGAAGACTGTAGTTCAAAGCCAGCCCAAGCAGGAAAGTCTGTGAGTCTTGGAGAAAAAGAGAGACTGGTATGTGATATGTAGAATCGGGGTGGGGGGCGGGGGGTTGGACTCTACCAATGGACCTACCTTGTATAATTTGTGCAAGCCACTTTGGATTTTCACCTTCTTCTCTACACCTGGTAGTAAAAGAACACAAACAAGCCGTGGTGGCTTTGGCACTCAGGCCCCGTGGATCTTTTACGTTCGGCCATAAATGTTTATGTCCTGCAAAACCACAGCCGTGCATATTTGGAAATGAAAGGCCATCTCCACACCATTTTCTGTATTATAAATAAATCACACTTTCCCAATCAAATTAAAAGCAAGCACTATTTCAGAGTCAATTCACACATCCCTGTCACTGTCTGGTCTCCGCTCTCTGGCCTGTTGGAGAGAATAGCTTTGTAGATTTTAAAAATGAAATATGGGCCGGACATCCTGGGCTTGTAATTTTGGGGTTTGGCATTTTCATGCTGGGACCCACGTCTTTAGAAGAAGTGTTCCCATCTCCGAGTCCAGTTTCTGGTATGCCTCCCCCAGCTAGCCACCACATTCAAAAAGTACAAGACTCAGTTCACAAATGGATTTCAGTTCCCTTTAGAACTTTAAGAAATGAAAATGGACCTGTGTCATTCCATTCCAGCTCTTTCAAAATAGTCTTAGCAGGGTGTTGGTGGCTCACACCTGTAATCCTAGCTATTATGGAGGCTGAGATTGGAGGATCACGGTTCAAAGCCAGCTTGGGCAATAAAAGTCCACAAGACTCTTTATCTGTAATAAATTACTCAGAAAAAGACAGAAGTGGCTTTGTGGCTCCAATGCTAGAGCACTAGCCTTGAGCACAAAAAGGCTGAGGGACAGCACTCAGGCCCTGAATTCAAGCCCCAGGACTGTCCCCCCCCCCCAAAAAAAAATCCCAAATTCACATCTTATTTTGCCTTAAGTGCTGCCGTGGGTGAAGGTAATTAATTGTTTAAAAAGTCTAGAAAGGTGTATTTCTTGCCTCTGATTTTCACAGCCAGGAACAGCCACAGACTAAATAGTATTCATGTATTTACTATCAATTGTTGCCACTTTGTATACTGCACCAGAACAGAAGGAAAGGCAATCTGGCTGAAAAAACCTTCCCTCCTCAAACCTCTCCTGTGCTGGGACTCTCCTGGCTGGTGTGTGGGTGTGGGTGTGGGTGAGGGTGTGGCCGTAGGTCCCGATTGTAAATCCCATTAACTATGTCACCAGGATCGGGTCCCTTATCCCCCAAACTCCAATGTTCTTATCTGCCCAGAAGGGATTATAGTGGTGTCTCCTAGAGAGCTGTACGATGATTATATAATAATTACAGGGAATAGTTCCACCCACGCCTGGCAAAATCAGAAGGCATGGAAACTAAACATACATAAGACTTGACTTAGGGACTTAACAGATCTGAAGGATAATTATTCTTTTCTTTTCTTTTTTTTGCTGATAAACTAAGGCAAATGGAGGTAAAGCCGGTGACAAAAGGCAAAAATACAACTCATAAATGGCAGAACAAATGCTCAGATCTAAATTGGGTGATGGCAAAAGTGACTGAGAGAGTTCATTCGTTCATCGGCTGTACAGGCTTTCTGCCTGCTAGGCGAATTCTCTAGCCTAGATACCTACCCTCAGCCCCTTTTTGTTTTCAGTTTGTTAGGTAGGACCTAATTTTATTTGTCGTACACCTCTGTAGCAGCTGGATTTGCAGCTTATACTTGTTTATTTTGAGATAGGATCTAACTGTATTGTCTAGGCTGTTCCCAAATTTCTGAGCTCAAGTGATCTCCTGTCTCAGCTTCCTGAAGAACTCGGGCTACAGATGGACCTCCTTGTGCTCGGCTCAGAGTTTGTATTCTTGGACACGCAATATGCTACTTCTGTGGAACTCACAGTGTTACAGAGTTGATCTTCACCCAGACTTGCAGTTTGATCTTTGTGTCTATTTCAGTGCATCAGACCCCACCGGCTCTTCAAGCACAACAGTCATTTCTCTCCCGTTGAAATGAAATGCATAACTTTTTTAATGTTCTTTTTTAGTTGTTGGAGGGATTTTCTTTTTTGGAGGGGGAAAATGTGTACACACCCTGCTGGGGAACAGTGGCTCACACCTGTAATCCTAGCTACTCAGTAGGCTGAGCTATGAGGATCGCTGTTCAAAGCCAGCCCAGGCAGAAAAGTCCCCATGAGAGTTTTATCTCCAATTAACCACTCAAAAACCTGAAGTGACGCTGAGGTAGGACGCACTAGCCTTGAGCACAGTGAGGCTCTGGGACAGCTCCCAGGCCCTGAGTTCAAGCCCCACGACTGGCAATAATAATAATAATAATAATAATAATAATAATAATAATAATAATAATAACTTTCAATTAATCAGAAGCAATGTCAATGCAATTACCACTTACCTAGGTAAAATTATTTGAGTACTTAGAAAAAACTAGAAACCAGAAAAGTATTACCACAAATGCCACTACTGCAAATCTATTGTTTTTGTTAGAATTCTCTTCTAAGTGTTGGAAACTTCCTGTATTTTACATATGTAGGGTTTTTTTTTGTACTTTTTAAAATAATCTATATGTCATGGAGACATATTGGCATAATGTTTGCATGGTTCTATGTGGACTGTGAATTTTGGGGGCGGTCAGCTGTGGAGCCTGAACTCTGGGCCTGGGCTCTGTCCCTTAGCTCTTCAGCTCAAGGTTAGTGCTCTACCACTTGAGCCACAGCTCCACTTCCAGCTTTATCTGGTTATGTGGTGCCGAGGAATCGAACCCAGGGACTCATGCATGCAAAGCAAGCATTCTACCACTGAGCCACCTTCCCAGCCTAGACTGTGGATTTGAAAGCCTTACGGCAGTCTCTCTCCATGGTATATGGAGTTTCTTATGTTGATGTCACGGGGAACGGGAGTCATGCTATGCTAATCGAACATGCTAAATGCCCCTACAGGAAGCTTGGTCAGAAGTTACCTATAGGTGAGAAAGAACATTTTTTTTTCTTTCATGTAGTGGACAGCTCTTTCTGCTGGGCTGATAGGTAAAGGCAAATCAGACCATGAGAGGAGGGGACAGGGAGACACAGCCCTCAGGTTGGTAGAGATAAGAGATGTCACTCCCGTGTGTAATTAAGGGCATGTAGGGGCCCGCTGTGTGTATACTTTGCCATGAGCACTTTCTTGGGTAAGGCCATGGCTCAGCTAGGGTGCCAGCCAAGTTCCCAGGAGAAAGCATCAGAGCAGGTTGGGCATTCAAAGCTGGCCAGGTGACTGAGCCCCCCCTCTAGAAAGAGGGGGTGCCTTCTCCCCAACAACCAGGCTGATCATTCCCTCCTTGGCAGTCTGAGGCAGACACACCAGCCCTTCAAATCCTTCCAAAGGGGAGAATGGCTAGGATTTGCTGGATAAAACTTTAACTAAACTCCACAACCTTTGGCAGCCCCACCCCGGGGAATCCAGCACTCCTGACGCTGGCTAGACCTTTCCATTTCCTGGTCTGCTTGTGGAACGCATTGTCCTGAGATCTCTATTGCTGGGTCTTCACCATCTCGGAGGATGAGGTCAGATTATGCCCCTGTCAACAAGAGCAGAGCCAAAGTCCTGACAGGAAGTGTCACCACACAACACTATTGCATCACCTCAAACCCTGTGGTGTGCACGCAGACCTTTGCTTACACTCAGGGATAGAAAATCCCAGACGCTCAGGTATCAGTCTCCTGGCTTTCTCCTACTCAACACATCTCACTGTAACTCATGGATTTATTATAATACAAGAGGAAGAAGAAAATGCCTAGGTTGGATTTGTTTTGGTGAGGGATAGTCTCTATGGATGTAGCAGCGGTGATGTTCTTGGACAAAAGAAAAAAAAGAAAGGAAGGACAAAGGAAAATATACAAATACAAGCTTAAAGAAAAATGGGACCAACAACTAGATAAACAATGCCACTTTTCAGCTTATACTGAATGATTTTATTAAGTGAGAAGGAAATAGTAACGTGTGTTTGTTAACTTGTGTGTTCTGTGCTTGTACTGGGGCTTGAACTCAAGGCCTGGCACTCGCTCAAGGCTGGTGCTCTATCGTTTAAGCCACACCTCTATTTCTGGCTTTTTGCTGGTTAATGACTGCCTCAGCTGGCTTCCAATCACAGTCTTCAGATCTTAGCCTCCTGGGTTAGTAGGATTCCAGCTGTGAAACTCCAGCACCAAGCAACATCTATTTAATTTAATTTTTTGTCAGTCATAGGGCTTGAACTTGGGGTCTGGGCGCTGTCCCTGAACTCTTTTGCTCAAGGCTAGTGCTCTACCACTTTGACCCACAACTTCACTCCTGGTTTTCCGGTGGTTCATTGGAGATAAGAGTCTCACAGATTTTCCTGCCTGGACTGGCTTTAAACAGTAATCTTCAGATCTCAGCTCCCAGAGCAGCTAGGATTTACAGGCGTGAGCCACCAGCGCCCAGCTCAACAACAACGATATATAACAAGGATTTTTTTTTTCTTATCCAGTGGTTTCAAAACACGTGTGTGTGTGTGTGTGTGTGTGTGTGTGTGTGTGTGTGTGTGTGTGTGTGTGTGTGTGTAAATAACAGAGGACTTGACATGGGGTCAGATTGTACTATTTGCATATTGCAGCTAATTAACCACCTCTGTAGTAGTGCCCTGAGGGAACGGCATGGTGGCCGTGTATTATCTTCTCTTACTGTGTGCCATATTAAACCGACAGGCACCTTCCCATAGACAAGTCCTCAGATTTTTCTGAGATGAGAACCAAGAGCAATTTCGCTAAAACTGTGCCTTTCTTCATGATGAGTGGAATTTCTCCAAAGGGGATATCGGCTCAGCGTATTTCTTCAATATCTCCCTTGAATTTAATGGCATAGAGATTACATGTAAGAGGGCAATAAATTCATTTTACTAAGTACATAAAAGACAAGGCCAGCTGCTCCTGAAATGAGCACAAACTCTGCATTCAACAATGAAAATATAATTATGTTTGCAATAAAACGTCAGGACGCTGCAGACCTGGGTTCTGTTTCTGGGATAGATCACCCCTTCCTCTGTTTGAGCCATGCAGTTTGATAAATTATCCTTGAAAGAAATGTGACCAGAGCTCCTATTTAATAAGCGTGTTGGAGCTTTCAAATTAGCATGTAAATAAATGTTAGGCTATAAAGTTGTTATTGTGCCAATTGATTTCTGAAGGTCCACTTCACTGACAAATCTCCATGTAGAATCCTGGGCCATCTGAAGATTTCTTTCAGTCGATAGTACACTGTATTTTCAAGTATGAAATTTGAGTATTCAAACTTATTTTCACACACCTGCTGTAACCACATACATAATTAACTTCATTAATAATAATAAAAATTAATGCTGCATCTTTGTGCTTTCTTTTCAACCATCTTCCTGGATTAGGGCTTAGCTAGTGATTTTGTTTTGTTTTAATTAAATGTGCTTGGTATACACTAGGCTACCGTCATAGCACGTTCAGTTATTTCCAAGATTAAATTTGAAGTGTTGTTCCAACTATGATGATTTCTTTTTTGTTTCTGTTTTTTTTTTTTTTTGAGGGGGGGTTCCGGTTGTAGGGCCTGAACTCAGCCTGGGAGCTGGCCCTCAGCTCTTCAGCTCAAGGCTAGCGCTCTACCACTTGAGCCACAGCACCACTTCCGGCTTTTTTCTTTTTGCTTATGTGGTGCTGGGGAATCGAACCCAGGGCCTCAGGCATGCAAGGCAAGTGCTCTACCACTGAGCCACCTTCCCAGCCCGACGATTTCTTTTTTGTTTCTGGTTTTTTGTTTGCTTTTTTTGTACCAGCGCAGAGGTTTGAACTCAGGACGTCATGTTCTCACTGGGATTTTTTTTTAACCCAAGGCTGGTGGTTCACCAGTTGAGCCACAGCAGCACTTTCAGCTTTTTGCTGGTTTGTTGGAAAATAAAAGTGTTCACAGGCTTTCCTGCTTGGACTGGCTTCTAACCATGATTCGCAGATCTCAACCCCATGTAGGATTGATTACAGGAGTGAGTACCAAGCTCATTATGTCTTGAAGATCACAGTCTAGCTTCACCGCTTGTGTAATGATAAGCGCACTATCAGGATGCTGTGAGGAAGAGATGTCAGCTGACTGTCCCAAGGTACTTTGTAAGGGGCAACATTGGTCCAGAGCTTGTCCCTGGCTTCCTCCACTGCTGCCACTTCATTGGGCCTTCCTGCTGTCAGTCACACATCTAGCCCACCCATTCATTGTCTGCAGACTTTTCTTTCACAGATGATCCACAATGCTTAGGGCCCTAAGTCTTGGATTTGGGATATTTGCATATACATAATAGGCTGTCTGGGGGATAGAATGAAATTTAAGCATGATACTCAAATCTGTCTTATACCTACAGCCTAAAGAAACTTTATAAAATATTTCCAGCCCACCTGCGGTTTGAGGTCAGGTGTGGAATCTTCTACCTGTGTCCTTGGTGCTCCAAAAGTTTGGACTGGGGGCATTTCAGATTTCTTACTTTTAGGCCTGGATTAGCAACAAAATTAATGAATGAATGTGCAGGTTTAAAGTAATTTAGATCTCAGAAGCCGCTTTTAAGTAAGAAATAAATACCTTGCAATCACAGGTTCCCTGTGAGAGAACTGGCAAAATGTGAAATGGGCCGGCGCTGGTGGCTCAGCCAGTAATCAGTCCTAGTTTCTCAGAAGGGGTGAGGATCATGGTTCAAAGCCAGCCTGGGCAGGAAAGACCTTGTGACTCTTACCTCCAATTAACCACCAACCAAAGGCCAGAAGTATAGATGGGGCTCAAGTGATAGCGCACCAGCCTTTAGTGAAAAAGCTAAGGGACAGCCCTTAGGCCCTGAATTCATTAATAATGATGATAGTAATAATAATAACCATGGACTGGCTATCTGAGTATCTCCTTGTGTGTAAGGCCATTCCCTGCTAAGCTCCCCAGCTTGTCCTGTCTCCCAGCCTAGGGGTTGGAGTACCTTTACTTTGATACATTCTGAAACACAGTCCCAGGAGCTCTTAGAATGCAGGATGGTTAAGTTCAGAGGGCAGATGCCAGCCCAGGGAGGATACAGACAGCAGGGCAGCGCCAGGCCGGGTGGCTGTTTCATGGGTAGTTGACTCTCTCTAAACTGGATAATATCTTTGGAGGGGGGGGAATGTCATATTTCCATTGACTCATAATTTTTTTCCACTCTTGAAAGGAGGTTTGTGCACACCGCACGTATTTCTCCAGTTAAAGTTGAAAATTCAACTCATCATATTTACACAATATAAAAAAAAATCCATTCTGCCTTGTTTTTAATTGCAAATTCGACTCCAGGGACTAGTTTTTCTGCTTAAGAGGCTGCCCCGCGCCTGCTCCTAGAGAAGCAACTGCAGTCAATTATGGTAATGAAATGTCAATAAATATAAAAATTTAATACAGTCGGCACTGGGTGAGTGGCAGATGAGGACTCGCCTCCCAGACAAATTTGCTGCTTCTGCAAATATTAAATGCACCTAAAAGAGTATCTGGTTGCTTGAGTGCTCGCTCGTCAAACAAGGAAGGGAACACCAGGAACCAACGGAGTTTTCCCATTAGGCTACAAACAACACAACAGAGCCCAGCCCTACCCCTGACAGCCACCTCAACGTCTTAACTTCTGATCATGAATTGAATTTCTTACATCCCCACCAACAACCTAAGCTTGCTGTTTGGCAGTGGGGTGGGTTTTTTTTTTTTTAATGATTTTTAATGAAAAAGGGAATACGAAGCCCTTTCCCTCCACACTAAGGAATTCTCCCTAGAAATACTGTCATTTCTGTCTTTAGAGAGAGATTTGTTAGTTTGATAGGATCTCGCATAATCACCTGAAACCACGATAGCTGTATGATCTGGCTTTTAAGGAACTAGCACACAGAGATATTCAAGAGCTGGGCAACGTGGCACATGACAGTAATCCCAGTACTCAGAATGGTATGTCCAACATAGGACATACCATGAGACCCCATTCCCATAGAGAGAGGGGGGGGAGCCTTTCATACCCTTTCATCATCATCCATAAGCATGCAATTTATGAACAAGAATTACGTTAGACTGTAGTCCCATAATACATCTAGAAATGCTTCCCAGCCTCTATCTATCCCAGTTCATGTCTTTTTGTCTAGGGCACTCTTTTTTTAAATAAGAAGTTGTCCAAAGTGATTTCAAGCCCCCAAGTGAGATGCTGAGTACACTGGATCGTTCTGCTCCCTCCCATCCCTACCCTGCAGTTACCTAGTTCGGTTTTGACAGGATGCACATTGACTGTGATGCCTGCGTTTGCCCCCTGCATTTGTGCGGCCCCTCCCCATGGTGTTCTGGGTGGGGGAGCGCTGGGCGCACTTCCGCGCACCGTGGTTCTGAGCAGTGGCTGTGTGTTGCAGGTGGATTACTCGCTGGTGGCCTCGCAGGCCGGCGCCACGCTCCACAGCCTCCTGAGCCACGCCCAGGAGCTGGTGACCAAGCTGCGCTCCCTGCAGTTTGATCAGCGAGACTTCGTGTGTCTGAAATTCCTGGTGCTCTTTAGTTCAGGTAAGAACATCTTGTTGCATTCTCGGAATAACCAGACACGACTCAATCAGGCCAATCATGGGGGTTTTTTGACAGCTAGATGTGGGTTGAGGGTTTGGTTTTTTTTTCCCCCTGCCAAGATAATTCACCTATTCCACACAAATCATGAACTCATCAAACATGAATACATTTTGATATACACACGTCTGCTTGATTCTTCGTCCCTGAGGAGAGAGATGGCAGGGTAGCAGTTAACTCGCTTGGAATTCTGCCATTCCTCCCATGACAGACGTTCAATAGTCAGACAAAGCTGTGACAAGTGGTCTGAGGTAAGTAGCAGAATGTCCCGGTCTTTCTGCCGTCGATGGCTTCTCTGTGCCCTCGGCCTCAGCTTCTCTACCTACCATTGCTTTTATTCTTCTCAAATATGGATCATAATTAAAAGCCTGTTTTACAATCTTCTGTCGGGATTAACTAGAGAATGTTTACAAGCAAATGCACCAGCCTGCAACTGTAAAGGATAGCAGTTGTCAAGGGAAAAAATGTTTCTTTAACAAAGCTTTGGAGACGAAAGATAAGTAAGCAAGACAGATTAGCTAAATCAAGGTTCTCAGCGAGCCAGCTGAGAAAAATCACCAGTGCTTGGAATAAAAAAAGGATTAAGGAGATGGATTTTTATTGACTTCAAAGGAACAGATTTTTCTGCCTGTCCCGTAGTTGATTTCTGTATTTTGTGGGCTTAATAAAGCCAACTTAAATAAACTTTTTTGCCAAGTTCATTTATTCTCATTGGCAGACAGCTGAGGGAGGCAACTTTTCCTTGAATGAAAAAAAAATTTCAGAAGAAGCACAAATCAGATTCCTCCTGCATATGTTTTTTCTCTAGTCTTTCATTATAAGACAGTTGTGACTTCGTATCCCAAGAAATAAAACAATAAACTGCAAAGAAAACAGATGTGTGTGCTCACCAACTTGGTCATTTTTGTTTGAAAATTCCCCTGGACAGCACCACACAACTGTTCCTAATAAAAGAATACTTTGAAAGAATAGAACCCGAGTTAATTTTTCTCATATAGTCAACATTACGTTGTGTGTTTTTTTTTTAAGAATTTTCCTATTTTTGGAAAGTTGATAAATATAGCAGAAAGAGATGTCACTGAAAATGTAAAGAGACAGCGACTCTGTTGAATGTAGTGTTCACAGGCTTATACTGCCAGTGTGTGGTTTCTCTATTAGTCATAGCAGTCGAGAAAGTTCCACGCAAGTTATGTCTAGGGCTTTTAACCCAGGAATAGTTCTACGGAGTTACGAGCATAATTAGCACAGGCCTGTTTTCCATACTCTCAAAATGTTTCAGATTTAGAGCAAGATCAGAGCCTTTTAAACTAGGACGTTTAATCGGGTAATTAATCTTAGTGATCAAATATTTAAAGTTGCTTCAGTTCCTGGCATTTCAAATGGGTGGTAGAACCAGATTACAGCTGAGGATATCAGCTCCTTAACTCCCAGCCACGTTACAGATTGCTTCTTGATTTTATCATTCTTTTGAGACCAGATTGGCCAAAACGGAGTTGAGGGAAGCCCAGCGCAAGTGGCTCACACCTGTAACCCTAGCTACTCAAGCAGCTGAGATCTGAGGATTGAAGTTCCAAGCCAATCTGGGCAGGAAGGTCTGTGAGACTCTTCTCTCCAATTAACCACCAAAAAGCTTAGATGTGGAGCTATGGTTCAAATGGCAGATCACTAGCCTTGAGCACAAAAGTTCAGGGAAAGCATCCAGGTCCTGAATTCAAGCCTCAGGACTGGTATACGTGTGTGTGTGTGTGTGTGTGAGAGAGAGAGAGAGAGAGAGAGAGAGAGAGAGAGAGAGAGAGAGAGAGAGAGAGAGAGAGGTCCTTGAACTCAGGGCCTGGGTATTGTCCTTGAGGTTTTTCACTCAAGGATAGCACTCTATCACTTTGAGCCACAGCCCCACTTCCGGTTTTCTGGTGGTTAATTGGAGATAAGAGTCTCATGGGGCTTTCCTGCCTGGGCTAGCTTTGACCTGTGATTCTCAGATTTCAGCCTATTGAATAGCTAAGATTACCAACACAAGCCACCAGTGCCTGGCTGTAATATGTGTTTAAATCCTGCTAAATCACCATATTTTGTTGCCTAACTATGGTATGATCACCACTGAAACATTGGCAGAAAAGGAAATTTTTTAAGTTGGCCAGTTAAAATGGATGGCTGGAGAAAGAGGCCAAATTTTTTTTTTTAATGGTATTGTTTGCTTACTGTTGTATACTTCAAACTCCTAACAAGGAGTCAAAGTGGCTGACAAATGTACTGACTGTCCACAAGTAAACCACTTAGAGAAAGAAGTGCAGCACTGTAGGGGTCGTTAGGCATACAAGATAGGCTGGGAAAACTCCCCCAAACCAAGCTCTGGAAAACAGAACTATGGAGCAGGTCCCTTGGTCTTAAATGGCAGCATCTTGGAATAATGATGTTTCTGTTCAAGCTCATCGGGAAAATGAATGTGCACAAAGTAAGCCCATATGGCTGCCCTGGGCCTGAGGTTTTCTTGGCCAGCATGCACAGTGGCTGGGGCTGCTGGACTTCGTCATATCCCACTGGGCAAGGGGAAGAGCTGGATTCCCAGGGCCCCCTTGTTCAGCAACTTGGTACCTGATGTTCTCACCCATTGGCTAGTGCTCTTCCAGTGGAGCCACGCCTCCAAGTCCCCCCATTGCATTTCGAGTCTCCTTTGTGTTTACTCTCTTCACCACATGATGAGTGCCTTACCTAGGAGAGATCTGCAAGAGCCTTCCTGACAGCCAGCATGCACGCATGAACGAAT
The DNA here is from genome assembly GCF_024711535.1 of Dipodomys merriami. Classification (NCBI taxonomy): domain Eukaryota; kingdom Metazoa; phylum Chordata; class Mammalia; order Rodentia; family Heteromyidae; genus Dipodomys; species Dipodomys merriami. Next base: position 14,736,933 of record NW_027204604.1, on the reverse strand, counting down.
AATTCACAGCTGTATCGCTCGGCCAGCAAGTTGGCAAGGATTCATAGTGAACCGGAACATGTCAAAAGGCCTTTAAAAATCGTAACCACGATGGAAAAAATGAGGTAGTGTAAGGCAGAGCCGAGTATTTTTCGAGTTGTCGGTTGTGGTTCCTTTAAAGGATGCACATTTAGCACTAGACAGAGAGAGCTTTGCCTTGGCCTCTGGTTGATCAGATTCCCAGGCTGTGTGGCCCGTGGATACTGTGTGTGTTCTTGCTTCTGGTACACTACTAGACAGATAAGGGTTTTAAATAAATATTGCATTCATAAATGTATGCAACTTCTAGGTTGAAAATATAATGGGAAATAGAAAAAAATTGTAAAAATAAAGAATTGAATTAGCCAGGTGCCCCTTTGGCTCACGCCTATAATCCCAGCTACTCCGAAGGCTGAGATCTAGAGGACCTATTGGGAAAGTGTGTGAGACTCTTATCTCCAATCATGTAATCAGCAGAAACCCAGACTGGAGGTGTGGCCCAAGTGGTAGAATACAAGCTGAGCACACAAACGTAAGGCCCTGACTATAAAACCCCAGTGTTGGAAAAAGTGATAATAATTAGTTAATTGAAAAGAATCACTTTAACAAACAAGTGTAAAGATTGGAGAGAGGCTGAGAAATAGCTGCTACAGACAACTATCAGAGGATTTGGCATCTTTTCCTTTAGAAAGCTAGGATATAAATCTTGATATTAAGAGAGGGGTTATTATAAGGGAAATTGAGACAAAGCAGAGGTCTTTACGTTTCCTTCATGAAGAAAATACTAAGCTAAGTACCTGTGGCACACACCTGCGATCCTCACTTCAAGAAGCTGAGGGGAGGAGGATCTCAGTTGGAGGCCAACCCAGGCCTGTCGTAGCTGATCCTAGCTAAGTAGGAGACTGAGATCTAGAGAACCACAGTTCCAGGCCAGCTTCAGCACCAAAGTTTGCAAGACCCCATCTCAACAGAAAAACAAACTGGGCATGATAGCATGTCCCTATCATCCCAGCCCAGCTATGGTCAGGAGTGTAAATGGTAGACTGAGGCTCAGGTCAGCCCAGACAACAAGTGTGAAACAAAAAAGGCTAAAGGCATGGCTCAAGCGGTAGCTCACATGCCTAGCAAATGAGGTCAAATGTCAGACCCACTAAAAGACAAAAAAAAATAATGATCACAGATTGACTTAATTATTGGTGATCAGCATTCAATTTGTTTGAAACCACCACAGCATTACAAGTGTCGAATACCAAATTGAGCCGTAAGGAAGTGCTCCTGATAACCTCCCTTCAGTGTTGGTTAGTTAATAATAAAATGTCTTTGCATGAGTAAATCACTTCATTTCCTTGATTCATTCACTGAGGGGCATCTGGGTTGATTCCATATCTTAGCTATGGTAAACAATGCTGCAATGAACATGGTTGTGCTGCTGACTTTAGTGTGGACTGGTTTGTGGTCATTTGGGTAAATGCCCAGGAGTGGGTAAATGCTGGGTCATGGGGAAGTGCTTCTCTCTTACAGAGGGAGCAGGCCTAGGAGAATATGTTCTCTGGTTTTGTTGATGATGAAACAAAAGTAGATGCTACTCAACTGTCTAGGGTTGAAGCCAGGTCTGAAACCTACAACCCCCTTGGCCAGTCAGTTAGCTTCTTTGCTTCAGAGCCCTCATCACTGAAAGAGGCCTTGGAACTCATCAGGCAGTATTTAAAAATGACTACTGTACATGCTGATGAAGGCACCATTGATGTAGGCAAAATGGTGTCAGGACCATCATCTGAAATATGTGGACAGAAGGGAAATCCCAACTTCGAGTCATTCTTCAGCATCCTGGATAGAGATTGGCTATAATACTACCCTAAGCCCATTTCAGACCCCCGAGGTCTGAGGATAGCCATGCTCCTTCTATAAAGTGCATTCTATTTGTGCATATTCCCTTCAGATCATCTCTGCATGACTCAGGGTGACTGATAGAGTGGCAATCCTGTGTCAGTAATTGTTAGACTGGATTGTCGAGGGAATGATGACAAGGAAAATGTCCGTTCACGGTCAATAGAGACCCGCTTGTGTTCTGTGGGAAGGGGTCACGTGGCGTGGAGGGGCTGACTGAAATTATAGAGCTTCGAATTCTCTTGGCTTTTAAATAAGAGAAATTTTTGGTTTTTATCTCTGTGAACTCTAGATTTGAGAAAGCCTTTGTCTCAAAGCTTTATACCTCTCACTCACCAGAATCTCATATTGCTTACTGCTACCTCTTTTTTTTTTAATTTTTTTATTGTAAAGATACTATACAGAGGGTTACAGTTACATGAGTGAGGTAATGAGTACACTTCCTCTTGAACATTGTTACCCCCTCCTTACTGCTACCTCTTAAATTTGATGTGTATGTGTGTGTGTATGCACATGCATGTGTGCACACACACACTAGTACTGGGTGCTTGAACTCAGCCTGGGCACTGCCCCTTAGCATATTTCCTCAGACTGGCACTCTACCACTTGAGCCACAGCTGCATTTCAGCTTTTTGATGATTAACTAGAGATAAGAGTTTTGCCAGACTTTTCTGCCTGGTCTGGCTTTTGAACCATGATCTTCAGAAGTCCAGCCTCCTGAGTAGTTAGGATGACAGGCAGGCGCCATGGGTACCAGGCTCGTTTTGGTATTTTCCTTTTGGGCCATTCAGAAAGCTACATGATCATAAGCTTACATTCACTTTTCCTGCCTAGCAACTCCAAGTATCTGAGTTCAAATTCTTCACTACTACCACACACACACACACACACACACACACACACACACACACACACACACACAGAGCAATCCTCTTCTTTCTTAGTTTAGGTCCTTTGCTTTAGAAGTGCTACAAAAGGCTCAGAAGGGGTGAACATTGGGAGCACTCTGCCTCTCGCGGCATGGCTGAGCATGAAGGCTGTTTAGGAGCATCGTGATGGGACGTGGGTCAGTGAGCAGGCTGGATGTGGTGCTTCCTCCATTGCAGCCTGCTGTTCCGCGCGCTCGCACATACCCACGACCACCGGCCAGCTGCAAGTCTGGCTGGCGGCACCTCGCTGAACATGTGTCCGAGTGCATTGGGTAAATGCGTCCCTGCCAAATCAGAGGTCTGAAACGAATGTCCCCAGCTGCTGCTGAGCGATCAGTGTGGAGTCTCTGCTTTTACATTCTATCTAGGATATTCTCATGTAGAGAAACCGTATGCCCTTGTCAGATAGAGCTACGTGTGTCTTCCTATGATTGCTTTGCCCATGTATCTGCAGTCAGGCAAATAATGTTTCCTAACATTTCCATAATCATTTGAAATTCAGAAGGAATTGATTAGCATTCAGGAGCTGGCCTGGCTCAATATTTACACCATAGAGGTTTGGCAAAAGCAAATGATGGCCCATAAAGTTGATGCTTGTCTTAATTAAATGCAGTGGAATAGGTGTTATGTGCATTATGTGTGTGTGTGTGTGTGCATGCACGCGCGAGCATGTGTTTCAGTAAGCAAAGCAGCTTAGCACTGGCCAGATATAATTCATTTTGGAGTTCTAAGTTGGAACTTAATCAATACATATTTATAGCCATGGAAGGAATGATTACCATTTGTTATTTGCTGGCACAAGATGATAACCACCTAAATAGCATTTATTTAAGCATATTTCTGGGCAGCTTGTGCTTAAAATGTTTATCATATTTTAGGTGTTAAGATTGTCATGTTGCTAACTACGGCTATTTAGTGAGATGATTTTTCAGAGACGCGTTGCTCTGACGTGTGGGGAAGGAACCACGGCACGCCCCAGCAGTACCAAGCGCTCTGTGAAAACTCTCACAATGAAGTAGACGCTCAGCTGGCGGCAGGAGTGAGGGTGTCAGCTCGCGTCCTGTCCACTGCTGGACTCCGCATAGCCTAGCACCTGAGCTCTATTCTAGAATGGACCAGATCAGGGGCTCGCCTCTGAGCCACTTGTCAAAGCTTCCTTCTAGTTTCTTGCTCGTCTCGGACGAGACCAATGTTGAGTTCTAACTGGATCTGGTTACAAGTCAAACTCCAAACAGACCTGTCTAGGTCAGATAGGTGAGAATAAATAGGAGGCCATTCATCATCCCTCAGAATTGTTGAGCACTGACTGACTGTGCAGATGACTGCCAGCATTCAGCCTGTCCACAGAGAGGAAGATTCCTTCTGACTTCGTGAATACTTCCTGGATAAGTTAGGAGACACCCAGCAAACAGTCGAAACTACATCTGCTACCACCAACATGGCACCACCTCTGTGTGTGTGTGTGTGTGTGTGTGTGTGTGTGTGTGTGTACACATGTGCCCATCCTGGGACTTGAACTCAGGACCTGGACATTGCCCAAGGCTCAAGGCTCAATGCTTGACCACTTTGAGCCACAGCCCCACTTCCGGTTTTCTGGTGGTTAATTGGAGGTAAGAGTCTCTCAGACTTTCCTGCCTGAGCTGACTTCAAACAGCAATTCTCAGATCTCAGCCTCCTGAATAGCTAGGATGACAGGTGTGAGCCACCGTTTCCTGGCAGGACATCTTCATTTATGTCTGTGAAAGTCATTTAAATGAAGGCTGCTTATGGAGAAATGACCTCTTGGAGATAATTTTTTAGTATATAGAAAAAGTATAGCCAGGCGCTGGTGGCTCACGCCTGTAATCCTAGCTACTCAGGAGGCTGAGATCTGAGGATCTCGGTTCAAAGCCAGCCCGGGCAGGAGAGACCGTGAGACTCCTATCTCCAATAAACCACCAGAAAACCGGAAGTGGCGCTGTAGCTCAAGTGGTAGAGCGCTCGCCTTGAGCTGAAGAGCTGAGGGACAGTGCCCAGGCCCAGAGTTCAAGCCCCACGACCGAAAAAAAAAAAAAGAAAAAGTATGTAATTTTTTAGTATGTAAGAAAAAGCACTCACATGTCAGCAAACTGATATGTTTTACAACTTATTTTTTACAACTGATAATCTTCGTGTGTGTGTGTGTGTGTGTGTGTGTGTGTGTGTGTGTGTGTGTGTGTGTGTGTGTGTGTGTGTGTGTGTGTGTGTGTGTGTGTGTGTGTGTGTGTGTGTACTTGGGCTTGAGTTCAGGGCCTTGTATTCTCCCTTGGCTTTTTCTATTCAAGGCTGTTGCTCTACCACTTGAGCCACAGCTTCATTTTTTCTCTGGTTCATTGAAGTGTCACGGACTCTTCTGCTCTGGCTAGCTAGGAACCTCAACCTTCAGATCTCAGCTTCTAGATTTGCATAGGTTACAGGCATGCTTTACTGCACTCGGCCCAGAGTTGTTTTCCATTTCCCAGTTTTAGGAGTGAGATTGTAGGTTTTATCACTGGGAATTAAGAGGGTGCTTTTCTTTCACCTGAATCTGCTGCCTTCACGAATTTTCTTCAGGTAAAGAAGCCCCTGACATCCAAATTCCTGTTCTCTTTAGTCATCTTTCATTGTGAACAGCCTCTGATGGTTGGCCAGAGGTTCCAAGCTGAGAGTTCTAGACAATTCTCCATTCTTTATTTCCAGCTTCAAACTCAGAAGGACTAGACTCATTATCATGGGAGAAGGAAGGCTGCCTGCTAAACCACGACCCTGAGTCTATTTCTCAGGTCTCAGAAAGGTTGAGCATAAAGTCTTCAGTATGTTCGCAATACTCATCAGGATAGAGTTTTAACCATTTCTTCTGCACTTTTTTTTTTTTAGTTGTTATTGTTGGCCAGGAGAAAATGATGAGATAAATTGGATCTCCACATGCACTGGCCCTGGTCCAGTACAGTCCAAATCAAAAGGGCTTGGAGCAGAGAATACTGTAACAGTATTTAACAGGTTCTAATTATAACTTCAAGGAAATTCCTCTCTCAAGGAGGTAGCTGGAGAGACTTATTCTTGTCTTACAAAAGAATAAGGCTTTTAGGATTTAAAAACATCTTCGTGTGTCCTTCTCGCTCTTAGGTTACGTTTTCCAGATTTCTGTTTTGGTTCCCGTTGCCCGGAATCCTTAAGCACACTGGAACCCAGGCCATTTCCCCTCACTGTTTTGTGCTGTAATGTACCCCACCACGTATTGATTCCGTCTCCCATTGATGGATATTTATTACAAACAATGTTTAAAGAACGTGGGTGGGTTTTTTTTTTTATTTCTTCCTCTCTGCCTCTCTCTGATGGATTGTCGGGCAATCATTTCCAATTCTAGAAATTTCCAACTTGTTCTCCCAAATGGCTGTACCAAATCACATCCAGATACAGGGTAAGTGAAAGCACCTATTTCTCCCTGTCACCATCAGCACTATCATTTAATAGCTGCCATTGTTCTGTTTTAATTTGTCTTTCTGATTGCCAACGCGATCGAGCATCTTTTTATCTATTTCTGCCAAGTGGCTGGCCATATCCTGTGCCTCTCCTTATTGATTCCAAGGGCTCTCATCCATGATTGAATAAAATTGTGGGTGGATAGAGTCACGTGGATAGAGTCACAGAAGCAATTGTATTCACCAATAGTTTACATGACATTATCTTTAGTAAATCTTGCCCAATCTTGAAAATTATAACACACATTCATCATAATATACCTTCCTCTATAGCTCTCTTTCCAAATATCTTAATGCATTATCTTTTGATGTTTTAGTATTTAATATGCTTAGCAGTTGTGTATGGGTGAGGAGCGAATCTAAGTTAGTTTTTCTTTATTTTCTTCATAGGTAGTTAATTGTACCTGTTCTATTAGTAGATTAGCCTGTTTTCCCTGCTATCATCGGTGCCAGTTCTTTTTTTTTTTGGGGGGGGGGTCTGGTTGTGGGGCCTGAACTCTGGGCCTGGGTGCTGTCCTTCAGCTCAAGGCTAGCGCTCTACCACTTGAGCCACAGAGCCACTTCCGGCTTTTTTCTTTTTGCTTATGTGATGCTGAGGAATCGAACCCAGGGCCTCAGGCATGCAAGGCAAGCACTCTACCACTGAGCCACCTTCCCAGCCCCCAGTTCTTTTATATACTCCAAATCTGTGCACAGGTCAATCTCTTTCTGGAATTTGATCGTATTCCATTGGTCCATTAGATTTTCTCAGGGCAAATCCCACATGTTCTAAGCACTATTATACCTTGATATCTACTTGATAAGTTCATCTATCTTTTCTATGCAAATAGTCTTAATTATTCTTAGACTTTCACTTGCCCATGCAAATTTTAGATTTGGTTTTTGTCATTCCCCAAATAACCACCTTGAGATTTGTTGTTGGTGGTGGTGGTGATCATGGTGCTTAAACTCAGTTTGTGCTCAAGGCTAGCTCTCTACCACTTTGAATCACAGTGCCATTTCTGGTTTTTCAGTAGTTCATTGGAGAGATAAGAGTCTCAGGGCCTTTCCTGCCTGGGTTGGCTTCAAATCATGATCCTCAGATCTCAGACTCCCCAGAAGCAAGGAGTACAGGTGTGAGCCACCAGTGCCAGGCTCCACCTTGGGGTTTGGGTGGGGTTCCATCATGCTAGAGATCAGTTTGAGGAAAGTCAAGTCCTTCACATTCATGAGCATAGTTTTTCTTCCCATCAGTCCCTTCTTCAGTCTCCCTCACTAAAGCGAGGTCATTTCTTCCACAGAAGCACTGCACGGCATCATTCACTCATTTCCCCAGATACTTTATAGAGATTGTTATCTTTATAGAGATTGTGCAGACTTTGTCTTATAACATTTTTGAATTGGTTAGGATTCAGGTAAATTAATTTTTTTTTTGGGTCCGGTCGTGGGGCCTGAACTCTGGGCCTGGGCGCTCTCCCTCAGCTCTTCAGCTCAAGGGTAGCGCTCTACCACTTGAACCATAGCTCCACTTCCGGCTTTTTTCTTTTTGCTTATGTGGTGCTGGGGAATTGAACCCAGGGCCTCAGGCATGCAAGGCAAGCGCTCTACCACTGAGCCACCTTCCCAGCCCCTAAATTAATATTTTTATATTGAACTTGTAGTGACAAAAGCTGCTAGATTCCTCTTTTGAAATGGCTTGTCTATACCTTATCTTGGACCTTCTATGTAAAAATTAGAATCTGATATTAGATCTAGCTGATGCTGCTCTGGTTGTGTCTTAGTTTCTCAACCAGAAAGTGTTGACTTAAATGTTGCCATCCTAGGCATTCCCACCTTAATAGGAATAATTCTAAAGTCCCACAAATTAGTATGTTTTTGTCTTCATCCGCTTCAAAGAACAAGAGAAACACCATTGATCTTGAACATTGTTGATCTGGTTTTATTTTTTTTTAGTTTTTGCCTTCCATTTCCACAAAGCTGTGAGTTCTCTCCATTCTAGCTTCTTGAGTTGGACATTGTTTTAATCTACTTCCATGCATATACTTCATTTAGTGCTTACTTTTTATTTCATGATAACAATTAGAGTTAGAAAGCTGCCACGTGGCTTGGCCATAGTTACATCTGCAGACTGTGTGGTTTGGGAATGGTGGAGGGCTGCTTGTGGGCCATCAAGTCACTCCACAGACCCCTAGGGGGCGACACTCATGCAATGCCGCGTCAGGAGTGCCCCTTGTTTTGTGGCACATACCCAAAGGCCCCAAATAATTTGTGATCTCTCTTGTGTTCAAATGTGGTTTTTATTCCATGATTTGAAAATTCTAAACAGATTTTTACTGTCTTTTCATTTGGGGCTGTAAAGTGTTTGCATTGTAGGAGTAACCATATTATTGAGACTTTGTATTGTGACTTTTAGTCCGCTGTGTGTGTGTGTGTGTGTGTGTGTGTGTACACATGAGTGCATGCATTCATGCATGCATGGGTGTATGCCAGGCCTACGGTTTGAACTCAGGGCCTGGGCACTGTCCCTGAGCGTTTTTGCTCAAGGCCAGGGCTCTACCACTTTGAGCCACAGCTCCACTTCCAGTTTGTAAGTGGCTAGTTGGAGATAAGAGTCTGGTAAGGACTTTTCTGTTCAGGCTGGCTTTGAAATGCGATCATCAGATCCCAGCCTCCTGAGTAGCTAGGACCAGTGTCCGGCTCCTTCTATCATTCTTAATAATTTTATTGATTTTCCTGGTAGATTATCATATCATACTGCCCATTTATTTTCCCTTTTAAGATATTATGTGAAAAACATACTTTTTCAGATATGTAGTAAGTTTCATAAGCTGTTTAAAATTGACATTGGTGTTTTTTCCCAAAATTCCTCCTTTCTTAACTCTTCAGTTAATCCAGTGGCATGTCTTAGGTTTCTATAATATAGCAATACATAGCAATATTTTGTTTTGACTTTCTTTAATTCAATCTGTAATCTCTATGATCATTGATCACTGTCGATTTCAAGGCATATGGGGGGGAGGGGAGAATCATACATCCCTTCCAGTTTCCCCAACCCATCAGCAACATCTTCATATTTTAAAAAATAAGCCAGGCACCAGCAGCTTATTCCTGTAATCCTAGCTACTCTGGAGGCTGATAGCTAAGGATCAGGATTCAAAGCCAGCCCAGGGAAGAAAAGTCCCCATGAGACTATTACCTTCAGTTAACTACCAAAAAACTAGAAGTGGAACTATGGTAGTGCTAGCCTTGAGCTAAAGAGCTCAGAGACAGGGCCCAGGTCCTGAGTTCAAGCCCCAGAACCAGGGGGTAAAAAAACAACAACAACAAAAAAAACAATGACAAATGATGTTGGCGCCATCCATTAAGCACGTATACTGTTATTAAGCTGAGTATTTCTTCACGCCATTCCTCTGTGGTCACCTGACCCCTTTGACAGTCACTAATGTATTCTCCGTCTTTTTAATTATGTAAATATTATTGTGTAATTATGTAAATCCAATTGCTGGGCATGTGACCTGTAGTGAGGGATTTTTTTTTTTTAATTCAGCAGTGGTCCCTTGAGATGATCCCTGTGTATGTTGGTAGTTGGTTTTGTTTTGTTCTGTTTTCCTCCTCTGACTGAGCAGTATTCCATGGGATGGAATATACTGGCGTTTATCTTCTTGTGTGTTGAAAGACATTCGAGTTCTTTCCCAGGTGGGAGAGTCCACATGAAGCTCCGGGAATGTCACACACAGATCAGCCTGGCGATCGATGCCTGCCAGTGTGTTTGTTGGTTCATGGGGTAAACACATGTTCACGGCGGCCCTTTTTTCCCCTCCTACTCTGTGTGTGTGTGTGTGTGTGTGTGTGTGTGTGTGTGTGTGTGTGTGTGTGGCAATGTTTTACCTTTGCTCTCATCTTGGGAAATCGTTGCGTTACAGAGCTCCTGTGGATGGCACATTTCCCCAGCGCAGCGGAAGGTGCTTGGAGGTTTGCCAGATGGGCCTCGCTCTGATGGCCTCTGCCTGCCACCTTCTCCACCCAGCGTGTGAGCCGAGCTGCGAGCCTGCGAGCCGAGCTGCGAGCGTGTGAGCCAGCTCTGTCCATCGCTCGCACTTGGGGGTCTTTCACATCATTGATTTCTCTGTAAAGAGGGCTGAAGTTTTTGCCTGGGCTGTTCATTCCTGTACCTTAAGGAGTCTCCAGCAGTTAAAGTTGGCTCCATCTGATTGGTACTCATAAAGACAGGGGACTTTGAGCTTTCTTTCCCAGGTCAGGCAGAGTATGATTTACAAATCTACGTCCCACAGAAAGAATGTCCTGCAACCAAAGTCGTAGGTTAGACAAATCCAAAGCAGTCTCTCACCAGAAATCAGCTGCATGTGATGGAGTCAGGCAAGAGTACGGCCCACTCTGACCATTGTGAAAACCAGTGTTTTACCTTTGCTCATCTTGGGAAATAGTTGCCTTACAGAGCTTGGGTGGACAATAATACATTTCCCCAGCATGGCAGAAGGCAATTGGAGGTTTGCATCATGATGATGTAGCCTCCTCCAGATGATGTCAGGCTGTCTTTGAACTTTACCCAAGGAGGTGTTCATATAACCTAGAATGGATGGCTGGATGGACAGACGGATGGATGGATAGATGAGCATTGATTGAGTAGAAGCCAGGTTAAACAATGTGAAGGTGCACTCTCACCTGTGCTACTTCTAGTACTACTGCTGTCGCTACTAGTATTTCCTCCTCTTCCTCTTATGCTTCTCCTCCTTGTTCTTCTTCCTCTTCCTTCAGTTATTCCAATTCATTCAATCCCCAGAATGATGGAGAGTGAAAAGGCCATCAAAGGGCCAGGCATGATGGTGTGGTACGTGCTTGTCATACCAGCTACTCAGGAGGATTACAGTCTGAGGCCGGCCTAGACAGATGGATGAGACCTTAACTGAAAATAAAACCAGAGCAAAAAGAGCTGACACGTGGCTCACGTAGTACAGTGCTGCCAGGCAAGCTCAAGATCCTGAGTTCAAGCCAGGCGCAGGTGGCTCGCACTTGTAATCCTAGCTACTCAGGAGACTGAGACATGAGGATTGTGGTTCAAAGCCAGCCTAGAGAGTAATGTCCATGAGTCTCTTATCACCAATAAACTATGCCCCCGCCCCCATCCACCAAGAAAAGCCAGAAGTGGAGCTGTGGCTCAAGTGGTAGGTATTAGCCTTGAACAAAAAACAGCTCAGGGACAGCACCCAGGTCCCAAGTTCAAGCCCCAGGACTGGCACCAAAATAAAGATTCTGAGGTTCAAATCCTAGTAACAACAACAAAGGCAAACAAGAATCAAATTTCAAATTAAAGAGTCTGAGCTCTCTTGTCATGTTTGCTGTATACTTTGTGTAAGAAACACAACATGATACCATTCATAGAAGGAGTTACTAGGTAAGCCATCCCCTGCTTGTTCATAGTGTCAACCTGGTGTGAAGACAGAAACAATCTTGTGAGCAAGTAAGGCGCATCCATATTTAATGTCTCTATACTATTGCAGTGAAAGCCGGGAGGATGATCAGCACCACTTAAAAATATGACAGGTTGTTAAATAATTAATACATTTGATGGGGGAGAGTTTCCAACAGTGCTCAGAGCTCTAGTAATTAATGGACTGGTTACAAGAGGCTTATAAAATAGCTTAAACGCTAAAAGCACTGCATAAGTGTAATTGTTTTAGAGTTAACTCTCTCTCTGTGTGTGTGTGTGTGTGTGTGTGTGTGTGTGTGTGTGTGTGTGTGTGTGTGTGTGTGTGAGTGAGTGAATAAGAGTAGGAAAGAGAGATCACAAATTATCACACCCATAAAAAAAAATAAGACCTTTCTAAAGCCCCAAACATATTCCCACCATATCTCTAGTCACAGAAGAGAATTACCCATGAGTCACAAGTACCTCTATAGAGGCCAGAAATTGCTTGGAATGCAAACTCTTTCGGCTTGGTTACCTTTTATGACCCAATAATTAAAATCCTCTCGCTAATGATGCCCCGTGTCCATGAGGGTTCTTTGCTTCATTCCATAGCGTTGGAGGGTTCAGAATTGACCGCAGCTGTGCTTGGCTGGCTGACTGGAATGTTCTCTCTCTCTCTCTCTCTCTCTCTCTCTCTCTCTCTCTCTCTCTCTCTCTCTCTCTCTCTCTCTCTCTCTCATTTGCTGTTCTTAGAAATGATCTGTTTCCTGAGCTTTCCTAGAGAAATGAGTGTCGGGCATCCTCACTGTGGCAATGTGGAGAGAAGGGAGTTTCTTCTGACTGCCAGCCAGCCCATGACCTGGGGACGATGAAGCCTGGTCTCGTTCCCTTAACTCCACTCTGGGCAGTCAGCCGCTCAGGACAGATGGGGTGTTTGGGGGACTGTCTTTTTGGAGAAAGCCGTGGTTTTCTGTCAGCTGTTAAGATTATACCATGATTTACTGCGAGAGCATCATGCATTCTCTGATTTTCTGCCTCCCGTGAAACATGGTGCTTTCCTTTTCTATTGATGTATCAACTATAATAGTTACAAGCAGCTACAGGAAAATCAATAGCGAGCGTTCATTACTGTGCACATCATAGGAAGAGCCCCGGCCGCCCGGCCTGCGTGCTCACCAGTGGCACCGTGCTGTTTTTCCTAGACTGACTTGGAAAACAAAATCAACGAAGGCAGGGAATTTCAAACGTGGAGAATTTAAAAATAGATACTGTTATATTCTAACTGCGAGCTTGGAACCCTGCGGGCGGGGGGGCGCTATCTCTAAAAGGATGTGGGACAAGGCCTAGTCATTTGTTTTTAAAGGAAAGTACACTTCCCAGATGTGCCTGCAGTCAGGCAGGCTCCACGTGCCCGTCCCGTGCCCCGTCCCGTAGCGGGCTGCTTAGGTGAGTCCTGGGAGTGACAGCCAAGTCACAGTCCTCATCTTAAGCCTCAGAAGGCCTGGGTACTGGTATGTGCCAGCCATTCCTGCTGGGGTGGGGGTTGTGGGGGAAGACTTCCCATCATTCATTCATTCCTTCATTCCTTCATTTTAGTATCAGTGGCATGGGGGGGGGCTTCATTTTGCCACGCCCATGTACCATGCAATGCTTCTTAATCTTGGACACGCTGTCCGTCCCCCCCCCCAACTGTCCTTGTTCCATTGTCACATATGGACACGAGACACACTTTTTTGTTTTTTGCCAGTCCTAAGGCTGGATCTCAGGACCTGGGCGCGGCCCCTGAGCTGCTTTTGCTCAAGGTGAGCACTCTAGCAATTGAGCCACAGCACCACTTGTGGCTTTTTCTGTCCTTTAACATTGCAGTGGGAGATCTCCAACACTCCAGGAGAATTCTCCAGGAGAATGTGCTGCTAGCGTGGAAGCAGCATGGCATAGAAGGTGTGGGCTGGAAGGAAGTGGAGGAGGGCCCGGCGGACACAGGGGCTTTCCAACCCGTGACCGCAGCCCTGCAGGTCACCCTGGGGGAAATCCAGGATGACCACACGTCTGCCATCAACCCAGATGGCCGCCTGCCGGACACGTTGGTAATCCAACATCCACCAGCAATAGGTGTTTAAGAGGTTTTACAAATAAGAATCGTAAGTTGGGCACTGGTGGCTCACACTTGTAATCCTACCAACTAAGGAGGCTGAGATCTGAGGATCACTTTTCAAAGCCAGTCTGGGCAGGGAAGTCCTAATTAGCCACCAAAAAGCTGGAAGTAGAGTTGTGATACAGCACTAGCCTTGAGTCAAAATGAGCAGGGACTAGCACCCAGGCCCTGAGTTCAAGTCCTAGGACTAACACATACATACACACACACACACACATACACACACACACACACACACACACACACACACACACACACACACACACACACACACACACTGGAATGGTAAAAGGGAATACATTTTAAGGAGTATATTCGGAAAGGTGAAATAGTGAGTAAACAGAGAACACAATGGAAAAAAAGGAATAAAAGGGAGGCAGGCTAGAAGGAAATCATACATACACCAAAGCAAAGGAAGCCATGATAATTATTCTCTAATTATTTAAGAATCATGTATTCTTCCTAATGAAGAAAGAAACAAAAAATACATGTCAAGAAAACTATCCTGAATTGCATGGGCATGAATGCTGTGATTTAGTGGTTTCTTAAACTGTTATGAAATTGATGCAGATTATTTCAGAAATAACTGTTAGGTCTTTTTACATTATTTCCACAGTGTTGTAAATATAGCCCAAATGGAGCTATATTTTCATTCATCATTTAGACCCTAAACTTGGAGATGTATACTGTAGGCAAGTACCTCAAAAATCTTGCAGGAACTGGGGCTGATCTCAGGGCCTGGGCGCTGTCCCTCAGATCTTCAGCTCAAGGCTAATGCTCTACCACGTGAGCCACAGCGCCACTTCTAGTTTTCCAGCCTGCCCTGCCCTGGCTGGCTTTGAACTGTGATCCTCAGCTCTCAGCCTCCTGAGTAACTAGGGTTAGAGGCATGAGCCATCCGTACCCAGCTTTCAAGCTTTTGAAAGCTGTGTTGATGTCTTGAAGAAGTATTTCTTTTTAGGATCCAGCAGCGGGGTGCTCCCTTGTTGGAAGTCATGTGCTCACGAGGAGGTAACGTGAGCCAACCTGCCAGCTTGGAGCCAGGCAGGCTGGCCACCGGCTCCTCTTTGTATCTGCAGCACAGGTCAGAGTAGGGGACAGTAGAAAGGTGTCCCTGGCTTGCTGATAGGAGAGGCCAAAGGTCAGTGCTGAAGCCACAGAGCATCCAGACATCTAAACTTACACAGTCACCTCAGTCTCCCATGTCACCAAGACGGCTCTGCTCCGCTCCAGCCGTCACCAGGAGACTGGGAAGTGGGTAGTTTTGCTGGGGCAGCCTGGCCCTCGCGGGAAGGGTCCGGCCTGCCATGAGTGGTTAGGTCTGGAGTCTCCAGGGGAAAGTTCTGGTCCTGCCATGACGTAGCCTGCACCTGCCTGCTCAGTGGTCAGCCCAGCAGGGACGGACGCGCGCTGGCCTCCTCTAGTCCGCTGGGATTGTGTTAACACACACCAGAGACCTTTCCTAGTTGCGGGGTCTTGTGGTCAGTAGTGTTTAGTTTCTAATGCATTTCCCTCCCCTCTCCTCCCTTCCACTCCTTTCCCCTCCCCTCCCCTTCCCTTCTCTCCCCTCCCTCCCTCCTTCCCTCCCATTCCTTCCTTCCTTCCTTCCTTCCTCCCTCCCTCCCCTTCCTTCCTTCCTTCCTCCCTCCCTCCCTCCCTCCCTCCCTCCTTTCCTTCCTTCCTTTCTTCCTTCCTTCCTTCCTTCCTTCCTTTCTTCCTTCCTTCCTTCCCTCCCTCCCCTTCCTCCCCTTCTTTCCTCCTTCCTTCCTTCCTTCCTCCTTTCCTTCCTCCCTTCTTCCTTCCTTCCTTCCTTCCTTCCTTCCTTCCTTCCTTCTTTCCCTCCTTCCTTCCTTTCTGACGGCACAGCTCTGGGGTTTGAATTTAGGGCCTCATGTTTGCTCACCTTATAATTGCTTGGCTGATGTCCTCCCCCTTGAGCCACACCTCCAGTCCTGTTTTTTGCCCGCTATTTTGGAGATTGAGGCATGTGAACTTTTCTTCCCAGCCTGACTCTGAACCACAGTCCTCCAGATCTCAGCCTCCCGGGTAGACAGGTTTACAGGCCTGAGCCACCAGTGCCCAGCTTGCCTTGTTACATCTTTATTTTTAATATTGACTTGAGCATAATGTGTTTCATCCTTTCGAAATGATTCCTATGTGTTCTTCCGAACCATGAGTGTGCCGTGTTCATACATATCTAGGTGTCTGTGGGAAGGAGCCGGGTCGGCGTTTGCACTGTAGTTTTGGACAGGAGCACACTTGCCTGGCACAGATTTCTAGCCCCAGCCTGGGGGCAGTGGGGGAAAGAAGTTACCAACCTGTGCTCCCTGCATCCGAGGAGGAGGCAGGAAGATCTGGAGTCTGAGGCCAGCCTTGCCGACATAGTGGTTGCAAGTGAGGGGGGACCTGACTCGAAAACAAGGAACAGAGGAAGGAAGGCGCAAGATGACTGGAGGCGTGGCTCCACCCGGGAGCACCCCTGCCCCGCCAGCCGCTCCAGAACATTCCCTCTCCAGTCCCTGGAGGGACTCTGTGCCTCCATTCGCTCACCGCTGCCTTTGAGACCGGCCTTTCTGGGGTTCTGCTTCCTCCTCCCTGTCCACTTCCTCCCGGGGCCCCGGAGACCACAGCGGCGGGGAACAAAGCCTGGAAGCCGGAAGTGGCTCAGGACCGTCCCGATGGCTCTGTGGCCTTTGGACGATTGTGAGCCTAAAGGCGGAGGGTTTCTGTAAGATGCTGAATTATGAAGCAGTATTGATTGTGTGCGTGGAGGAGGGGGAAGGATCTAGAAGACTCCATGCTTTGTCTCCTCAACTTGCTGTAAAGTAGAGACGTTTTTCCAGTCAGTCATTCTCAATAGGCAGCACCTTGCCCATGGAACGCATGAAGGTGATATTCGAGAGCGCTGCCCTCTTTCTTCTCGAAATGCTCTTGCAGGCAGGCGGGGAGCAGAGCGCAGCCAGCAGCCAGGAAAGGCGAGCTGATCCAGCTCTTAGCCACATGCACTCAAATAATATTTTAATTGGCTAAGCTAATATTTGATCCAAGTTCATGAAAGTTTGAAATCAAGTAATTAAATGCAAATACGGTCTTCATCCCAGAGACGGGAAGAATGCCTTTAAGCTAATATTTTTTCTTTAACAAGAGCTGTTGGACAGCGCGCTCTTGTAAATTTTATCAGACCTCGGGCACTTTCCGTCTTTCGATTAGCTGGGAAGCTGGATTTATCCCGAGGCAAAGCAGACATCTAGTCCAGGCTAAATTCAACAACTGGAGCTTAAATTTGGCTTAATATATCCCCACTTGGACCTGCCTGTTTAATTCCCTTTCATATGATAACGTTGGTTTATTCATGGTCTTCATTTGCCACCTGAACAAACCGAACCTCATCTCTTATTCTAAGAAAACGTAAAAACTTTGAGGGGGGAAAAACACCCCACAAATTCCTGAGTGGAAATCAGATGTAAACTTCTGATTCTAAAACTGGGGATGTGATGACAAGCTGGGGGGGTGGTGGGGGGAAGGAGGGGTGGGGGGGAGGGGGGAGGGGGAAGGGGGCTTTACTCAGTCAGAAGGAGGCTTCACGTGAAAGTGGCCGTTTCTTGCTGTGGATGGACAATGGTCTTTAATGAGAGGAAAGTCTTATAGCTACAGATCTGAGACTCATGGGTGACATGCTATAAACCTTGTATGTGTGTGTGTGTGTGTGTGTGTGTGTGCACATGTGTGCACGTGCACATGCCAGTACTGGGGCTTGAGCCCTGGTCCTGGTCACACTGTTGCTTAGCTTTTTTCGCTCAAGGCTGGCACTCTACCACTTGAACCACAACTCCACTTCTAGGTTTTTGCTGGTTCATTAGAGACAAAGAGTCTCATGGACTTTTCTGCCCGGGCTGGCTTTGAACCTCAGTCCTCACTGGGTCCTCAGATCTCAGCCCTCCTCCTGAGCAGTGAAGAGTACAAGTAGTGGCCCCTGAGGGAGGAGGAGCGCTAGAGATGCTGAGATGCTTGAGGTTTTCTGAGGCCCCCGTTCCCGCGCTTCTTTCTCGGTCGAGGGCTGCTGTGGCGCACTGGTCAGGTGGCACGCGGCTGGAGAGACGCTCCCTGTGGAGCTCCGGGGGGAACCATTAGATACATGCATGTGTGGCGCGAACATCAGCAGGATGCAATCATCGGCTTGTAGAAGCGGAATCCTAGCGCTTATCTTTTCATCATGGGCCTATTTTATTTAGCATATTGTCTTTAAGGTTAATCTCTGGTGAGCAATATCCTTTTTAATAGCTAAACAGTAATTCTCCCTTCCCTCCTGTGTATATATTACTGTATGTGCGCACACACACACACACACACACACACACACACACAACACTTGGTCATCACACGCATCCATTCATAGATGGATTCTTGGATTGTGGCAACCTTTAGCCTATTTTTGAGTAACGCTGCAGCCGTCGTACATGTCAGAAATCCCCATTCTGCACTGTCTTTTTGGTGTGTGCTTTTTGTACTCTTCAATCCACCCTGGCCTCAGACTTGTACTTCGCCTGCCTTTATTTGAAAATTTTGAAAATAAGAGAGTGATTTGAGATTATTCCTGGGCTACTCTCTTCTTTTAGGAAAGGATTGTAGAAAGTGAAGTGAGAACGTAAGTCTTATATGACAGTAAAGAACCTTGAGAATGAAAGGACAGCAGGTGCAAAGGTCCTGAGGCGGGAGCAAGGTTAGTATGCGGGGGAAGCAGGAGGAAAGCCTCCAGGAGTAAGGGAGGCAGAGAGGCTTGCTGTCCATCAGCCCCCGATGAGAGGTGTCCCTTTGTATTCGTGCAGGAAATTCTGGTTTTATCACAGGATCAAGTGACACATTGAGAATCTGTGTGCTCCCATATCCGAGTACAAAAGCAAGAGATGCACTCAGGTTGTGTTGACAACAAGAACCTGTGTCTTCTCCCCAAAACTTCTGCCATAACCACAGAGCGTCAGAGGCCCACCTCCAGCATTTTTTTTTTTAAAGCTGTCTCCTTTTTAAAGTGACTTTTTGCCTTTGAGCCATCCTTGGAGAGCGGGGAGTTTTCTTCCGGTTCAGCAGAGGGAAGGCAGCCGCTGCAGCTGGTTGAGTGCCGCCCGAGCCCGGGTTACGCGCCCGGGTTACGCACCCACCGCCTCCCGGTGTGTGAACTCACGATTGCGCCCGGAGATCAAGTTGTTTTCAAATGTGCTTCAGCAATGTGGCTTTTTTTTTTTTAAAGCAAAGTATGTATAGAAAGAAGTCAAAGTGCTGGGCGCTGGTGGCTCATGCCTGACATCCCAGCTACTCAGGAGGCTGAGATCTAAGGATCACAGTTCGAAGCCAGCCTGGATAGGGAAGTCTGTGAGATTCTTCTTTGTGTGTGTGTGTCGGTCGTGGGGCTTGAACTCTGGGCCTGGGCGCTGTCCCTCTGCTCTTCAGCTCAAGGCGAGCACTCTACCACTTGAGCTACAGCGCCACTTCCAGTCTGTGAGATTCTTATCTCCAGTTTATACTACCAAAAAGCCAGAGGTAGAGCTGTGGCTCAAGTGGTAATGACCAGCCTTGAGTGAAAATGCTAAGAGAGAGCATGTGGTCCTGAGTTCAAGCCCCAGTACCTAGGTACATATCACGGGCATGCACACGTACACATACGTGCACATACGCACGCACACACATGCACGCACGCACATGTTCATGCTATCGTGAAATAGGAGAACACAAAATGACCCATGCAAGCAATTTGGGGACCCAGCTATTGAATTATCACAGAACTGGTGGGAATTTGCATGTTATACCAATCAATCTGGGTTCCTGGGGTCATCTCTACAAAGAGCAATGCTTCTGCAACTGAGTACAAGGACTGAGTAGCAAGCGGCAAAGGCATGTGTTTTGGAGAATTCCGGAATCGTCTGTCGAGTTTGTCTCATCAGTGGATGTCAGCCCATCCGACTTGTCTGGAGTTCCAGGCTCCTGTGGTAGATGAGTTGGGATTCAGAGCGTTAACTGCCACTCATCACCTAGGGGCGGGGCTTGATGTGGAAGAGGCTTAGGTGGGGGGAAATGCCCGAGACTTTACATTCCATTTCCATGAAAGGATATCCATTTGCGTAAAAGTGATTCCCATTGTAGAGACCCTCAAGTTTCTAGATTCCAGCTAGAAATGGAATTTAAACACCTGAAAGAAAAAGTCCCAAATCTACAGGAGATGCTGGCGTCTGTGTTCTGGTACTTACCGCCTTGGTTGGATTTAGGCTCTTGTGAGTCTCTGTGAATTCAGCAGATTCTGGTGGAGGTAGGGACTACCTAGAGCTCCTCTGAGAGACGCCAGATCCAGGAGAGGATCCCGACGAGAGTTCAGGCACATTTCCCTCAGCAAAGCCCACTAGGGAAATTTGGGGGGGGGGGTCGGTCTTGAGGCCTGAACTCTGGGCCTGGGCGCTGTCCCTCAGCTCTTCAGCTCAAGGCTAGCGCTCTACCACTTGAGCCACAGCACCACTTCTGACTTTTTCTGCGTATGTGGTGCTGAGGAATCGAACCCAGGGCCTCATGTATGCAAGGCAAGCGCTCTACCACTGAGCCTCCTTCCCAGCCCAGGAAAATTCTTAGATGCAGAGCATGTCAGGTTTTAGATCTCTAAAGAATTCTTCACAGGATGCTTCAACAAGAAAATGCTGTGACAACATAAAAGCGCATGTGTGGATACGTTTCATGTGTGTGCCAGTTCCTGAGCTTTTTGCTCAAGGCTGTCACAGCTCCACCTCTGGCTTTTTGGTGATTAATTGGAGATAAGAGTCTCACAAATTTTCCTGCCCTGGCTGATCCCAAACCATGATCCTCAGATCTCAGCCTCCTGAGCAGCTAGGATTACAGGCATGAGACATTGGCACCCTGCTAAAATATTTTACTTCAGAAAGAGATCTGTTATGCACCAAATTTTTGAAAGCTTTTGATTAAAAAAATAAGATTGGCATAATTTAACACTTCATTTCATAATTATAGATCTGTCAATCTTGAACAAATAGGACAATGATATAATGCAAACAGTAATTAGAATTTCTCTTTTATTAGCATATATTAATTGTACAAAAGGGTTTCCTTGTGATATTGCCATACATACGCGCACATAATAATTTGAAGATTTTAAATCACTCTGGGACTTGGGAGCATGGCTCAAATGGTATGGTACCTGCCTAGTAATCACAAGATGCCAAATTCAAACCCCAGCAATGCCTCCCGCCCCCCACCCCAAAAGAATCACTCTGTAATAATGTAGTATGTGAATAAAACAACTTTTTTTTTTATCAGTTGTGGGGCTTGAACTCTGGGCCTGGGCACTGTCCCTCAGCTCTTCAGCTCGAGCAAGCGTACTACCGCTTGAGCCACAGCACCATTTCTGGTTTTCTGGTGGTTTATTGGAGATAAGAGTCTCATGGACTTTCCCACCCCTGGGCTGGTTTGAACTGCGATCCTCAGATCTCAGCCTCCTGAGTAGCTAGGATTACAGGCATGAGCCACTAGCACCCGGTTAAAACAGAACTTATTATCTGTCCTTTAAGAAGAAAGTTTCACAAGTAACTTTCTGCAAAAGGCCATTATTCCTCTATGTTAATATTTTCTGCTGTTCAAATTCCTACAGCTAACTCGTGAATCTCTATCGCGATTGTTAGCTCTTTCAGGAGAGTGTCCCTTCAGCAGAAAATAATCCTCCCATTTCAAAACTTCCACCGTTCTCTTGAAGTCACTGTGAGACAAGTCTGGCGGGTTTCTGTCATTCCGAGGTACAACATATTGAAGATATTTTTGGCTGTTTACATTTTATCATTGTGAACTGACTCTAGATCCACTGCCCTAGTTGTAAATATTTTCAAGCAATGTAAACTCGGGTATAAAGTATTTCAGAAAAGGTAGACGGGGAATGCTTTCTTAATTGTCGAGGGCTACACAGACAAACACCTACAATCACCTGACCACAAGGAGATGCTGAGCTGCCGGGGGTAGAGCACCCGTCTGTATAGCTCATTCATATGTTGTGTCTCTCCATTCCCAATGGCAAATATAAGGCATACTTACTGTAGGTAGGCCCATCTAGAAATCATAAGAGGGACAGGAACCTATGTGCAGTTCATTCACCTGACGTGAGTTATTGTAATAAACACTAACTTCCATTGAGAGCAACTGAACCTTCCCTTTGTATTATGTGGCTGTCTCAAAATTTTCTTTTTTTTCCCTGCAGTTAGAAAATAATGAGCTGGGCACCAGTGGCTCACACCTGGAATCCTAGCTACTCAGGTGGCTGAGATCTGAGGATCAAGGTTCAAAGCCAGCCCAGGCAGGAAAATCCATGAGATTCATATCTCCAGTGAAGCAGCAAAAAAGCCATTAGTAGAGTTGTGGCTCAAGTGGTGGAGCATCAGCCTTGAGCAAAAAAGTTCAGGGATATCACTTAGGCCATGAATTCAAGCCCTAGGATTGGCACAAAAGTAAGAAAGGGTGAGGGTGTCTGTATCGGTTTACTTTCTGTGCAAGGATGTATGTAAACATACTTCTGTATATTTTTTTCCAGAAGAGTCTGCATATACATTGACTAAAAGTGGTACAGTGAACATAAACAAACTCCAGAAGAGAAATTCCAGCATTCCATTTTTGCCTTTCCCATTGTCGGTGTGGTGTATTTGCATGTCCGTCTGTCTGTTTTGAGTCTCCGTTTTTTTTCTCTCTCATTTAGTATTTATAAGGACCTTTGGGCAGATGCCTTCAAAACAACTGGATGGTTTCTGGCAGTTGGGCAGAAGGAAGGAATTGTCCAATCCTAGTGACACAGGAGCAGAAGACAGGAAGGAGAACCAGACTTTAGCAATCCTCACTCGGGTGAAAGGGCACCAGCGGCCTGGCTCACGCCCACCTAAAGGACAAGGCTTTCATTCGATAAAGATCATTAGTCGCTGAGATATATATTTGAGGGAGTTCTGGGTAGCAGAGATTCGGCTGGCAGCTACTGGAGTGTGCCAGATGGTTCATTAACATAGGCGAGACGAGTGAAAGGCTTTCAGAATCATTTACAAAATGTCAAACAGAAACAAGAACCCTGTCACTTTTTATTAGAATTAACTACATCATACCCTGGACACAGATTTCACCTTGGGTCAGAAAAATTAATACAGAATTATATGAGTTGTGTAATATACTGGGTTAAGATAGGTCTTTCTCCGGGGACTCATTTGCTGGCAATATATTATGATCTGTGGACTTTTGGATTCCTCAACCCTTTCCCTTTGTACCATATGAAAAAGAGTTGACCTTGCTCACCAACCATTGGTGGCTAATTGATTGGAGGTCTATGCAGAATTTCAACAAGATATTCTTCTAATATCTCCTTTGTGGTGGTTGTGGTTGCAAGCCCGGTGGTGTGGGGCTGGCTGAATTCTCAGCAGAACGTCACACATCCGTGCGTAGAGTCCGCCCACCTCACCACCCGGGAGCGGATGGAGACGCCACTGAAATGTGTGTGTGTGTGTGTTTGTTTTGATTGTAGATGTCAAGAGCCTGGAGAACTTACAGCTGGTCGAGGGAGTCCACGAACAGGTCAATAATGCCCTGCTGGAGTACACCACCTGCAACTACCCTCAGCACACCCAGAAATTCCCACAGCTCGTTCTCCTCCTCCCCGAAATCCGGCAGATCAGCATACAGGCAGAGGATTACCTGTACTTCAAACACCTCAACGGGGACGTGCCCTACAACAACCTTCTCATCGAGATGCTGCATGCCAAGAGAGCCTGAGAGCGCCCGGAGCGCTCGGCCTCCCGAACAAGACAGAGAGAGAGAGAGAGAGAGAGAGAGAGATTGGGAGAAGGGAAAGAAGAACGGAAGTGGGATAGGGAAAAAAAACAATACTCTGAACTGCTCTAAGCAACACTAATTTAAACAAACAAACGCACTTGGTTCAAAGATACCGAATTTAAAAAGGCATTATAATCAGACTACTTAATCGCAGACAGATGATGTATCAGGGTATTCGTCTCGCCAACTGTGAACGGAAAGCTACCCATCCCCACGGGAGTCAAACGAAAGACTGGAGCGTCATGGAATGGACTCGAACTCACAGGTGAGTTCCGCCCCCTGTCAGAATAACAAAACACACAGGGACAGAACAGTTCCCGTATGTTGAAACTGATCGCCGCCGCCGCTATGAAGAAATTTCGGAACTAATGTGCATCATTGATTGGGCTGCGACAGTGAGGAGTCGGTGCATCCAGAATTCCTCCCTGCTGAAGCTATGCACGTGGTCATCTGCCCAGCCAGTCCCTCTTCCCCGGAAGTCCCAGCACCTGCTGCCCTTTGGTCACAGTTCTGAGGACCTGTGTGCAGCCGCCCAGCAGTAGCTCCACCGATTCATGAGGTTTGAATGTCTTTGTCTTGGAACTGCAAACAGCTAATAAGAACAGCAGATAAATAGTACATCGCTTGCCATTCTCAATGCGTTCTGAAGTTTGGTTGGTTGTGTGTTCATATTTTTTTAAGTAGCCAGTATCCCTCTTCTTCTGTCTTATGCACATTAGTTCAAATGAAGGGAAATGATTACGAAGTTTTAAAGCAGATGCTCCCTAGCTAACGCCATGAGACCTTATTTCTGCTACTGTTGCTGAATTGTGGCTGTGGTATTACTAGATTTCATGAGAATTCCTGGCCATTGGGGCTTGCATATTCCACACATCTGTCTTTGTTAATCATCAAGGTTGGCAAGTTCATTTTAAACACCTTTTTGCTGGGCTGTCAAATTGTCACAGTTCTAAATAGTTGAGAAATAAAACATTGAAGAAGCATGTTTAGCAATGTGAAATAAACAGAAAAGATGAGCTTTATCAATCGTTGGACCCGGAAGTTCATTCTAGTTGTATCAAGCCTCTCTTCATGTTAATTGTTTTCTTTTTTTACATATGACCTGGAATGTTGAAAGTAATCGACATCTTTTCCTAAAGGTTCAAGGAGAGTGGTACTGACCTTTCTAAGTCATCGACCAAAGTCTGCTGTAGAACAACTATTGAAAACAAATCATCACAAAGTCTCTAAACACCAGTCAGTATTATACACAGGTCTAGAAAGCTTGCCTTATTTTGTCATTCTGGAAGGGAGCTGTGCGCATAGGAATCCGCATTTGTTTAAAATAAATTGCTAATTCTTTAAAGTCAAATAAAATATAGTGTTTACATTCCTTAGGTCCTGGGAGTGAGGGGGTGGGGGAGAGGAAAACTACAATTTTACAAACTAGCAAAAGAAAAAAAGCAGTAATTTCTTTAATGTTATTTTTCTTGATCAGTAATTATTATATGTCGTGAGACACTAAAATCAAAACCAGGAATCTCATTTAGACTACATTCTTTGAGATGATCCGCAGAACAATCACTTGTAGAAACTGTAAAAAAAAAAAAAAAAAAAAAAAAAGTAAAAGGCTCTCCTAGTCTCTGAATTTTTTTTCCATAAATATTTCCGGCTTTTGAATAGTTTATTTATATTGTATATCATAGTTTCAACTGTAGACAATGATGATGCTAATTTATTGTTCCTCAGTTTTTGCCTTGTATAACATATAACCAAGACAAGAGAAACCAAATATATGTGTTTACTCTAGCATGTCTTCAAGTTAGTGGAACTCTGTTCCAGGACATAGAAAGGTCTTACTGAATGAAAAAAATCATCCACTTGATTAAACATCTGTAAATCTTCATCATTCTTACTGTAGTTTATTTAATATCTATTGTAAATTATGCGACTTGTAACTTTCTCTGTTGGCAATTCAATTTAACCGGGTGGAGTCTTGACCCGGTTTCCCATGAAGGCATGGTAAGTTGTATACCAAAGATATGAGTTGTTATTCAGTGTGTATAAAGAGGATTATTTTGTATTATTTTCTATTACTCGCCTTTTCTCTTTGTCCTGTGAAGGGTACACACTGGTTCCCTGGGCCTGGTGGCTGTCAAGCTTGTGTTGAGAAGAATCACTGAGCAGAACTCAGATCCAACGCATTCAGAGAGCGACCGTTGCCCCCCAACCCCACACGCAGGAGAACACATGGTTAGGGCCAGGTGGACAGGAGCGCTGTCCATGTCCATGGAAAGACTCCATCTCGCCTGTGCATCCTGGGTGGGGGTAATTGTGACATGAGAAAGACGCTTATGTGGAAGGTCTCTTGCATTTCCAACAAAAATACACTGCTGGCCTATCTTACTTTAAATATACACTACATCCTACTGAATGTTGAAACCTTTTCCAGCATCTCAGTTATCAGTCTGTTGTCTCCCCCAGTGGGCGGTGCCCTGAGAGCAGTGAGAAAGAGGAACTGAGTCACACTGGCAAACCCAGGGACAGAGGTGGCACTTGTCAAGATGGAGACCAGGCCCCGCCCGCAGCGCCTCCCGGGGTCGGAGTGCCTAAGCACACCTTCTCTGTCACGGGTTTTATGTGTAAAAGCAGACAGGTAGAAAGGATTTTGTTTCTGGCTTCCTTTGGTTGATTATAGTTGGTCTATGTTTGTAAACAGAGAAGCCTGTGATGTCTGAACTTGTGTGTCACAGATCTTTGCAGCTGCCTCGGACTTGAAGCCATGCCATGCGCAGAGTGTGAAATCGGGTCCCTTGTCGTTTTCCTCCTGTATCTGTGAACTAGCAGATTGTCATGTCGGTTCTTGCCAGGAATTTCTCAACAACATGATGGTTTTTATTTTTCCTCCAGTGTTTCAATAAATATTGATATGCCCAGCCTGACAATTCTTTAAAGTCTTTATGTGGTTCTTACTAGATTGGCTACTGAAGCTTGAAAATAATGAAGAAATTGGCTAGGCAGCACGTTTTCCAGACATTTTCTAGCAGTCAGTTGGCCTTTTTTTTTGGTGGATATTTGAAATCTTGATGAGTGTGCATAATAATTCTTCACAGGAAATAAAGCCTCACAATATTTACTCTTAGCACTGGTTGGCATCAAGATCTTAACAGTATCTTTTTTTTTTTCTTTTTGCCTGCCAAATAGTGCCCTAATAACTTTCAGAAAGTGATTGGCTGGTTTACTTCGCTGATCCTCAGAACGGCTCCCTACAAAAAGTCCAATAAACCACTAGAAAGCCGGAAGTGGCGCTGTGGCTCAAGCGGTAGAGCACTCGCCTTGAGCTGAGGAGCGCAGGGACAGCGCCCAGGCCCAGAGTTCAACCAACCAAAAAAAGTAATACACATCAGAGGAAGGGATCGAAGGCATGGCTCAGGGGGTAGAGCATTAGCCAGTGAGCAAAAGCATGTGATCAGGAGTTCAAATCCCAGTCTTGGACCACGTTTTTGTTCACAACGTTCAGGATGCAACCCAGGGCCGAACGCTCTACCAAGGAGCCACACATCAGCCCCAGAAGCTGGGAGGCTGACGCCAGCGCCAGTGAGTCACCTCTCACTCTGTCCCCAAACTGAGATGGCACCTAGGATTTGCTCCCAAAGGTGCTAGGAACCATCAGGCACTGAGTCCTCATGAGTGACAGACATCTTTATCAAGAACATAAACATAAAGCCTTTATCCCCTCTGAAATTTAGCCCTAAAAGCAACATGCCTTAAGAATGTTCTGGAAACTAGCCTCCTGTAGTACCACTGAATCTTTGGAGACATTCAGAGCTGTAAAATAGCCACCAAATGTGGAGGGGTGGCTTGAGTGGCAGAGGCCAGCTGGGTGCAGATGAAGGCCAGCAGCACCTGAGGTCCTGGGCTCAAGCCCCAATACCAGCACCAAAAAATAAAAAAACAGCTGTGAGATAGATGGGGGACTTAACGGAGCAGATGATAAGGAATCTACTTCAAAAATAAAACTTCAGGCAGTGATGCTGTGACTCAAAGTGGTAGAGAGCTAGCCTTGAGTTAAATAAAAAGCTCAGGGACAGTGCCCAGGCCCTGAGTTCAAGCCCCACAACCAACAAAAAAAAGTTGCAAAATATTATACAAGAAGCAAAAAACGATGTATGAAGCATAGCACCCTCCCTCCCGCCCTCCCCCAGCAGGGCCCCCTGCACACACCCACTCCTAGCCACCCACAAAAGCCTACCACCGAGTCACACAAGAACCCTGCGCAACACAGTCCAGCAGGCCGGGGAATGAAACGTAAGTAACTAGTAGCCTGCAAACCCAGGGTCCCTTGAGCACCTCCTGGGAGAGATTTTTTTTCTTCCTTAAACAATTCTTGCTGACATTCCATAACATAGGAAATTATATATTCTGATTTAATTGAACAGTAGCATCTACAGGAAAGAAAAATGTACAGCTTGCTAAATCTTTGCATTTGTAGACAGCCAAGTAAGTCAAGCGACAGGAAGAGCATAGGTTTGGGGTAGGTTTTTGTGGGGTGTTTTTTTTTTTTTTTTTTTTTTTTTGGTTTGGGTTTTTTTTTTTTTTAGTGCTTTTTAAAAAGTAGTTATATGCACTTAAAAAAAATAAATTGGTGGAGAGCATTTCTCCGAAGCCTAACCTGGCCGCTGGCAGGGGTGGCTGTGGCAGGCACAGAGGGCTGTAACCTCCACACTTAGAATAACACGTGCTAAATTGCTAAATCCACAGGCATGAGACAGACCCAAAGGGAGGCGGGGGAGGTGGCTCTTTTTGTTGTGCATTTGACTGTTATATTCCAATTTCAAAATAACTTGAAGGAGGCTTGTAGCTTTAACTAAGTTTGACGTTCGGTTTGAAGCCATTTCTGATATATATTTTTATGAGAAACATGTGGAGCCTTTGTTCAACAGAACATAGGTCAGCATATATACATATATATATATATATATACACACATATATGTATGTGTGTGTGTATATATATATGCTGTGATACTAGTGGTCTTGACAAGTCCCTGGAAGAATAAAGAGTAATTTTCTTTAACACTGAACAGGAAGTGGAGAGTTGAGTCACACAAAATAAATAGTCTTGTGATATTGTAACTGTTTCACCCGGGCATTTGTTTTATGTTAAGTTAGGAATTAATAATTCAGTGACGGATGCCAGGCTATGATTGTAGTTTTGTTTGTAGAAAAAGTCCTGAGAGTTTGTGGCTAGATGAGAGACAAAGGGGCAAGACAGAGTGTAATTACAGTAATTGCTCAGTGTTCCTCAAAAGAGTTTATTAAAAAAAAAAAAAAAAGGAGCCAGGCGCTGGTTGCTCATGCCTATAATAGAATCCCAGCAACACCGGCATCTGAAATCTAAGGATTTCAGTTTAAAGCCAGCCTACGCAGGTAAGAGCATGAGACCCTTATCTCCAATTAACCACATACACCCAAGCCCTTCATGCACTTGTGAGTGGATACCCGGCGGATCTGACCTCAGGCTGCCCCAGAGGTGGTGTGGATTCTAGGCTAGGCTCCTGAGCCCTGAGGTCAGAGCTGCACATCTCCAGAGGATCACATCAGTCAGAGAGAGCCCAGCCAGCCATGAATGCGGGAACCTGAGGAATGCCTTGGCTTTTCAGCTTTACAGATAGCCCGTCTCACCTGCTCAGTAGCAGCACCCCTCCCCCTCCTCCTCCCCCTCCTCCTCCTCCTCCTCTTCCTCCTCCCCCTCCTCCTCCTCCTCCCCCTCCTCCTCCTCCTCCTCCTCCTCCTCCTCCTCCCCCTCCCCCTCCTCCTCCCCCTCCTCCTCCTCCTCTTCCTCCTCCCCCTCCTCCTCCTCCTCTTCCTCCTCCTCCTCCTTCTCTTCCTCCTCTTCCTCCTCTTCCTCCTCCTCCTGCTGCTCTTCCTCCTCCTCCTCCTTTTCCTCCTCCTCCTCTTCCTCCTTTCTTCATTTTGCCAGTCCTGGGGCTAGAACTCTGGGCCCGGGTGCTGCCCCTGAGCTCTTCAGCTCAAGGCTAGCACTCTACCACTTTGAGCCACAGCACCACTTCCGGTTTTCTGGTGGATCACTGGAGATGAGAGTCTTCCGGACTTTCCTGCTGACTGAACGCTAATCCTCAGATCTCAGCCTCCTGAGTAATTAGGATTACAGGGGTGAGCCACCAGTGCCCAGGAGACCCTGTTCTTGGTGGCCCCTTCTCTCGGGGTAACAGCAGCCTGGAAAGCTAGGCCTGGCCCGGGGCCTCCCATAGCTTCTCTCCTGGCCCCTTCCCCGCAGCCTCCAGCTCCCCGTCCCTCTAGCCTGCACGTCTCCACACAGCCTGGTTGTCACTGTCCACATGCTGCTCACATCAGTCAGTCCAGGCCTGGTCTTCCCTGCAGTCTTAGGTCAAGCGCTTGGCATCTCTTGCTTGCAATTGTGCAACACAGGCCAAGCTGGACTCCCGCCACTGACCTCCACCTACTCCACCCTCAGCCCTTCCCCAGCCCCGCCCACCCAGGGCTGCTGATGATGTCTTTTCTGCCCTGACAGTCCTCTAATGCTGGGAATAAGTCCGCCCTCCCACGTGCCATCCCAGCCTTTCCTGGCACAGCCTCTGTCTGCGTTCCAGCCTCCCTGCCCAGCCTCCCACACCCAGAATACTCACTGCCCTGCACACGGGCTGCTCCTTCCTGCCTCTGTCTGTCCACACAGAGGTCAGCAAAGGCCAGCTGCAGGCAGACTTCCCGGACACCCCTCTCCATCCAGGACACCTCAGTTCCTGGACCCCTAGTGATGCTTGAGTCTCACATTTGTTTCTCAAGTTGACCCTCTGAACCATGAGCTCAGGATAAGGGTAGTAATTCAGTCACTTTTTTTTTTTTTTGCGGTCATGGGGCTTGAACTCTGGGCCTGGGCACTGTCCCGCAGCTCTTCAGCTCAAGGCGAGCGCTCTACCACTTGAGCCACAGCGCATCTTCCAGTTTTCTGGTGGTTCATTGGAGATAAGAGTCTCATGTAGGGGGCTGGGAAGGTGGCTCAGCGGTAGAGCGCTTGCCTTGCATGCATGAGGCCCTGGGTTCCATTCCTTAGCACCACATAAGCAGAAAAAGCTGGAAGTGGCACTGTGGCTCAAGTGGTAGAGCACTACCCTTGAGCTGAAGAACAGTGCCCAGGCCCAGAATTCGAGCCCCATGATCAACAAAAAAAGAGTCTGAAGGACTTTCCTTGCCTGGGCTGGCTTTGAACCGAGATCCTCAGATCTCGCCTCCTGAGTAGCTAGGATTACAGGTGTGAGCGACTGCCACCCAGTTTCTGTGAGTCTTGCAGAAATGAACATGTGGAATCAGAAACCTGTATTTACATCGCATCTCAATATGCCAACATCACCATAATGTGAGTCCTGGCCCAGTGGTAACCATGAGAACAACACTCACTTCTCCAGACTCCATCTCATTAGGAATTCCATATATATATATAGTTTTTTACCACAAAACCCCTTGAGACATGTCCTCTGTAAATGTCCTCGAGGCTGGGATTCAGCAACCCTGCTGCAGTGTTTGTGAGGGGAAACTATGTAGTGCCATCCTCCACCACCGTCCCATTTCCCGTGGCACAGTTAGCCAAGTACTCAGGGATGAAGAAAATTGTTTGTTCCAATGATTTTTTTCCCAGAAGTAAATAAGGGCTATCAGAAGGTCCCTGCCACAGAGGTGAACCAGCGGCTATAAATAAGTGTGGAAACACGTGCTCCGGCCCCCGAGGGGTTGCAGAAACAGGTTGTGTTTCCCCTCGGCGCTTGCCTTGTGGCCTTGTGTTATTTGAGTGTCAGATGTCCTGTAAGCATTGTGCTCCCTGGATGCCAGCCAGGCTCCTTGGGCAATGCCCGGTCAGCGCTCCCTCACCCTTCCCACCTCCCTTTAGAAGTCTTAAAGTGATAGGAGCTATGGCTTATGCCTGTCATCCTAGCTACTCAGGAGGCTGAGATCTGAGGCTGGAGTTTCAAAGCCAGGCCAGGCAAATACATCTAAAAAACTCTTTTCTCCAATTAACCAGGGCAGGGGGAGGGGGGAGCGGGGGAGAGTTTACATTGGAGGCATAGTGGAGGCAAATGGTGGAGTTCTGATCTTGAGCAGAAAGGGCTGAGCTCGAACATAGGCCCTGAGGTCAAGCTTCACTATGACACCGAAAGGAAGGGAAGAGGAGGAGGAGGAGAAGGAGAAGGAGGAAGAGGAGGAAGAGGAGGAGGAGGAGGAGGGGGAGGAGGGGGAGGAGGAGGAGGAGGAGGAGGAGGAGGGGGAGGAGGAGGACGGGGAGGAAAATATTAATAATTGCTTCCTTTCTACTCTAAATGTGGTCACTGTGTTTCCTCCTTTGGGGAAAGCTGTGTGGCCAAATTAGTATTTGCAGCCTTTGGCATGATCACACAGCGGGATTTCAGCCCGGGACAGGCAGCAGTGGTGTCGGTGTCACTCTAGACACGCACAGACGCCTGGCTGCTCCCAAAGATCTGATGGAGGGGCAGGACGAGGGCCGTGCCCTGATGGTCTTCGGGAGCACCCATAAGCAAGCTTAGGTATTAATCATGATTATTTTGCTAATGGATTTCAAAATCAGCCAGATTTCAGCTTTCCTTGTGTGGAGACAGAAACATCTAGCGCATCCCAGCGCACAGGGGGAGGGAGGGAGGGGGCACGGATGCAGTCCGACATTCAGCCGACTCTGCGGGGAGCTCAGCCAGGGCACTGTGCGCAGGGATGGGTGGGGGACAACTGGGGGAGAAGCAAAGGAAGGGTGACCCATCACCTGACTTAGGAAATGGCAACTCCTCTGTCCAACACCTGTATAATAACAATAAAATTATATTTTAAAAAACCCATCCTCGTCCCAAATGTTCCCAAGTCTCCGGAAGCCTTGGGCGGCCCACGCCCCCTGTGCGCCGGCGCTGGGCATCTTGTGTGCGCCAGGCAGCCGGCTGCACACAGGACTATATTTGGGAAGATTTTCCACCATGCGTGGAAAACAGGAACTTGGCATCCTCGCGGATTTGTGAATCAAAGTGTTGTCGGAAAACCCCTCTTGGGGCCCTCACAGTCCCCCCTCCGCCCCCCCCCCAAGCTGCCGCTGCACCTGGGGAACATAAAAAGGCAGGAGCTTGCCAGACACCAGTGTCCCCGCCTGCCATCCCAGCTACTCAGGAGGCTGAGATCTGAGGATCATGGTTCAAAGCCAGCCTGAGCAGGAAAGTCAGAGAGACTCTGATCTCCCATTAAAAGCAGGAGTGGCGCTGTGGTTCAAGTGGTAGAGTGCCAGCCTTGAGTGAAAACGCTGAGGAACTGCCCCCAGGTCCTGAGTTCAAGCCTTGGTACTGGCGCAAGTGTGTGTACACACACTCGCCATGGGTGGGAGATTGAACGATTTGTTAGTGCACACACTGCCACGTGGCACTCATAGGTTGTGGTTTCATCTCCAGGAAGGCTAGCCCCATGCCAGCTGGTGGGAGGTATTGGGGTCTAGAGGCTGGAAATAAAGGTGGGAGGGGACCTGGGTCTTCCAAAAACAATCAGGTTTCCATATTGGAGCGCTCTGGGTCTTGCTAAGATGGAGGACCTAACCTGTGAAGCTCAGAGGATAAAACTTACACTTTTTTTTTTTTTTGGTCCAGTCCTGGGACTTCAACTCACGTTTTCCTGTTCTTACTCATTTTTTTCACTCACTGTTGGCACTCTACCGCTTGAGCCACACACCTCTACTTCTAGCTTTTGGCTGGTTAATTGGAGAGAAGAGTCTCTTGGTGGGGTCTGCTTGGGCTGGATTCACATTGTTGATCCTCAGATCCCAGATCTCACATCTCCTGAGCAGCTGGGATTACAGGCGTGAGGCACCAGCGGCGGGCTGCATACAGGCTTTCAAACAAGCAGGTAGGTTAAAAGCCAGGTGAGCCACCGGAGACCCAGTCAGCACAGAGAACCAAAATAAACGGTCTGATTAAGAAAGCAGACGTAGAGGGTGGGAGGTACGGAGAGGGTGGGAGGAGATGAACAAATACAGGCAAGGGATTCAGTAGACACTAGGTGGAAAATGAACTATGCAACTTGTGGGTGGGGCCCGGAGGGAAAAACAGAGAGAGCGAGGGAAGAGGCCACACTGACTAAAAAAAGAAAGGTATGACCGACAGCCCCTCTGTACATCACCTTAATAAGAACAGTAGAATTATGTTTAAAAAGCAAGAAAGCAGACGTGCAGGCCAAAGTCAAGCAGGAATATAATCAAATATGATATATACAACAGAATATAACACAGGAAGACCCACGCACCATCCCCAGTGCAGTCCTGTCTTCTACAGAGGCCATACTTGAAGGAGGTTGTATTTAAATTGTATGTCAATGAAGGGGGCGGGACAAGGGGTGGATGAATGACAAAGGGAACTGGAGAGAAATCCAGTGAAATACATGATGTATGTGTGTAGACAGTGGCAAACAGGAAATGAGTCGGGGGGGGGGAGCAGACACGATGCGGGTAACAGAAGAGGGACAGGCACTGGACATTTCGATGGCCGGTTAAACTGGAACTCCCTTGTGCAACCTTTTGAAGTTCTGAAAATACAAAAGTAAACAAATTCTACGTCCACGAGAACCATCAAAATGAGACCAACACTCAGAAGAACGGCTCCCATTTGCTCCCTGACTTTGCTTCACCTGATGACCTATGAAATCCAACAAGGGGGATTCTTCCCCTCTTACGGAGAAGGAAACGGGGTCCCAAGACTAGAAGGGGCACCCAACCTACCCTGGCACTGGGCAGACAAGGTCGAGGACGGGTACAGCGTTCACCGCTCTGAGCAAGCGTGGGCCTTCAAAGTCTAAACACATATTCATGTCACCAAAACTTCTGGCAGTTTCCCTTGTTTTCCCACGGGCGAGCGGCCTTTCCTGCACCCAGCTCCTCAAAGCTGCTTCCTCTGTGAATCACAGTCAGCCCGCTGGCAGAGGAAAATAAACAAGGTCGAGAGCCCTATAAAAACAACCATCTGTGGCAGCCACACAAGCCCCAGCAGATCCCCGCCTCATGGAAATGGTGCTCTCTAGACAGTACGGCTGGAGGGTGGACCTGCCCAGGGGCCTGTGCCTACAGATGAGTCCCCTCCCAGAAGCCAAGCAGGACTGAAATTCACTCTCCTGACAGAGGAGAGGCCCGGGATCCTGCTGCCAACTCTATCCTCCCTCAAGTTCTCAGCCACACACCACCCCTCGTGGAAGTGTTCTACTTTCTCCACTCAGCCAGAACCACAGTTCCAATAACCTCATATTACATTGTTGTTGTTGTTTCTCCAAGCCTGGTGCAGCACCACGTTACTGGAAAGCCTTTGAGCTTCTTCCTTCCTTCTCATCCTCTTCTTTCCAATTCATTGTCAAGTCCCCAGGATTTAATTTCATAAATACATCTCTAATCACGCTCCAATATGTAAGCACAATTTCTCAAATATGTCTCTGTGTTTTCCTGCATTTTCCTCCCCTTTCCCCTCACATCTCTACAGTTTAAACCGAAGTCAGAAAGTTGACACACATACACCAGGCCCTGGTGGCTGGCACCGGTGATCCTATCTAATCAGGAGGCTGAGATCTGAGGATCGTATTCAGGAGTCTCTTATCTCTAACCACCAAAAAGCTGAGTAAAAAAAAGTCAAACACGAGTCCAAGGCCCTTAGTTCCAGCCCTAGTACTGACAGTGAATGGATGAATGAGTGATGAATATGTTTTCAAGGCTCATAAAGGTGAGAACACACCTGTTGCTTTATTCAGGTTCCCTGGGCAATCTTCTCTAACAGCTCCCGTGCCTGGACTTCACGACCCGTCCCTATTCCCCGTGTGAAGCTTAGGTCACAGCAGCAGAGGAAACCGATGACTGATGGGCTCCAGCGTCAGCAACCCATCAACCCCGCTACTACTTACTTTTCTTGTCGCTATTCTTGCTGTGTTGTTGTTGGGGGAGAGGGGGTGAGGGGAGAAATTCCAAAAAAGAGCAACATCTCATGCGCGCTTGCTGAGGCGTTTTCTTAGGCAGAGGTGCTGGTGAGGGTTTTCTCTGGGTCAGAGGCCTGCGCCCACTCAGGACAAAGCATCTGGATGGGAAAGACTCCATACGGCCTACCTGTCTCACAGTAAGTTAACTTCGGAAAGCAAGAACACTGCTCTTAGTATTTAATCAGCCGGCTCCAAATTGCATTTAGCTGAAATCCAAGGTACAACTCAATTTATTCAAACACAGTGTTTTCTGAATGTTCTTAGGAGACAGGTAAATAAAAAGGGCTGGGAGAATTTCCCAGGTCCATTTGTGTGGTGAGCGCCCGCGGAGGTCAGGCCTTTGGAGTATCAGAACAGAATGTCCACGTCCCCGTAATTAAGTGTACATAACCTGGAAATGGACAATAAAAAATATAAAACAACTATCTTAGAAAACAGACTCAGCCATCCACTCCACTCGGGTGCTTTGGCCCCATCTCCCCAGATCAACTATAGTGAGCTGTACACATTTAGTGGAAAAAGAAATAAGTAAAAATAAAAGTTATGGCCAAGTACTTTTCTGTTAATACCATATTTAGAAGATCACTTTTTTTCTTCTGGTACTGAGGCTTGAACTCAGGACCTTGCCTTCTTGGGTGTCGTTTTCACTCAAGGCTAGCGCTCTACCACTCGAGCCACACCTCCATGTCCAGCTTTTTGCTGGCTGATTAGAGATATGAGTCTCAAGGACTTTCCTGTCCTGGCTGATTTCAAACCATAATCTTCAGATCTCAGCTTCCTAAGTAGCTAGGATTATATAGTTGGTAGCCATCAGCAACTGGCTTAGAAGGTAGATTTTATTTTGTGGTGCTGGGGATTGAACCCAAGACCACAAGCATGCTAGATACACGTCTACTGCTAAGCTATATACAAGACTTTTTCAGTTGGAAGGTTAATTCTAAATTCTTTAGGAAATGAAGAAGGAGTTGTATCTAAAGTATAGAGATAATAAAACACCCTATTGCTTTCGTGGAAGGAAAACCCATCATGATAAATAGAGTCATAGAGCTGGGGCCCCAGTATTTAGTATTCCCAGGATTAAAATCTGTGAGAACAAGTCTCATCTTTAAGTTCCCTTAATGACTCAAACTTAGATTTCTGTCATCGTTTAAGAGCTCCTTAAGGAGGAAAAGAAAGATGAAATTCTAACTCCAGGACAGAAATTAAGGGGTAGAAAATTCGTGAAGAATTTGAAATGGCTCGGTGAAAGTGTACCAATTCAGCGGTGGCATTTTAGCCTGGCTTTTCCCGTGACAATTTCCTCGTGAAGTAATCCAGAACAACTGTGCAGAATGGCGGGAAAATGAGGCAGCTCATTTTCCTGCTTGGTTTACCCTGTGTTGGTGCTGACTGGGCACACAGCTCCCGGGACCAAGCTAGCCCCTGCCGCCGCCAAGCACACCGGGCACAGACCAGCCTCTGGGCACTGACTGCCACCAACAATGCCAGTGAGGATCTCACTGAATAAGAGGAGATGCACACTGGGCCAGTGGTGACAGTCCTAGAAGCTACGTGGGTGAGCGATTGATTCAAATGTGTTTAGAACCAGACACCTTTGGCTCATGGTCAAATTCCTTGCTACTCCGGAGGCTGAGGTCCAGAGGATGTAGTTCAAAGCCAGTCTGCGCCAAAAAGGTTCAAGAGATTCTATCCCCAATCTATCTCCATCCCTGATTAGCCAGCAAAATGTCAGGCTGGAGGTGTGGCACGAGTGGTAGACAGATTCCCACGGACACAGGCCAGTCCGGGCCCACATGGGAGCATTAGCCATCGCTTCGCTGTGCCCGTCTCCCACCTTGTCACTATCTCATGTCCAAAGGCCTCCCAGCAATTCCTTTGCCAGCTGGCAGAGCCCGGGGCCTGTTCACACCCTGCCTGGCCATGCTGGTCCGCCTCGGCAGCACCTGCCTGCCTCTGATCCCCCCATGGGGAAGTTCAAAGCCAGCCTGGGCAGAAAAGAACAGGAGACTCTGATCTCCAATATACTACTCAGAAAAAGCCTGAAGTGGTGCTGTGGCTCAAGAGGTAGGGCACTAACCTTGAGCATAAGAAACTCAGGAACAGGGCCTAGAGTTCAAGGCCCAGAACTGGCACTAAAAAAAAACAAAAAGGATCTGGGTTGAATTTTGAATTTCAGTGGCGAGTAAATGGAATTATGCAAATAGCACATGGTGTGTAGCGAGGCAAGCCATGATCATGACCCCCTTCGCACAGGACCACGTGGTCCCCGGCCCTGGGTTCCCATCCACTCAGAGTGAATGTCTCCTCTGCCCTTCACTGGCAAATCAACCCCACCATTGCTCAGCGAGGCTTTGAAGCCCATCCAATCCTGCAGAACGGCTTGCAGGGGAGAGACATCTCTGAGGAGTTTAATTGTGTTCGGGTCCAGAATCATTTGCCATTCTGCTGCCCCTAACACACAGGCCCCTGTGTGTTGATCTAACCAACTCATGGCGTTTGCCTAATACATCATGGGGTCAATGGCGCCATAGCGACGTATGATGCTCATAGATCATCACAGCCGTGGCATTGTTATGATCTATGCCTTTAATACATCATCAGCGTGCCACAGCTTTAATGATAGATGACTCAAAACCATAGCAACAGCTTGAAAGAAAGATCAAGATAAGTTTTGTATTTTTTAAAACTTATTCTCAATAAATGTGATTTCTTTTCTTTTTTTTAAGTTTCTACAGTAAAATATGTGTTCAAAGGAAACCCAAGGATGCCAGCTGGCTATAAGTAGGTAGCGAGATATTTCCCCATTCTTCTCCTAATATTTGCTATGGACCTGGCTCCAAAGTTCCCTTTTTGATACCTTATCAGAGACGGCACTGGTGGCTCATACCCATTATCCTACTCAGACAGCTAAGATCTGAGGATCCCAGTTCAAAACCTGCCCAGGCAGGGAAGTCCGAGAGACTCTTTTTTTCAATTAACCATCAAAAAGCCAGAAGTAGAGATATGGCTCAAGTGGTAGAGTACCAGGCTTGAGTGAAAAAGTTCAAGGAAAGTGCCTAGACCTTGAGTTCAAGCCCCAGGACAAGCATTAAATAAATAAATATCTTACCAGAGCACACAAAGATAGTAGCACTGCTAAACAGGTGATTCTTTTCCCAGGTGATGTTACAATCACACATTTCTACAGTAACCTTGTATGGTAATCTGAACATTTTCTCTCTCTCTCTCTCTCTCTCTCTCTGTGTGTGTGTGTGTGTGTGTGTGTGTGTGTGTGTGTGTGCGTGCGCACCAATAATGGGGCTTGAACTCAGGACCTTGCACTTGAACCACAGGTCTACTTACAGCTTTTTGATGGTTAATTGAAAATAAGAGTCTCACACACTTTTCTGCCCACGCTGGCTTTGAACCTTGATCCTCAGATCTCAGCCTCCTGAGTAGCTAAGATTATAGGCATGAGCCAGCCACCAGCTCCTGTGGAATTCAACTTTTATACATCATGCTTAAGAAAATTCAGGCCGGACATGGTGGTACCTGCCTATGCACCCAGTCCTCGGGAGGATGGAAGAGAAGGATCATGAGTTGGAGGCCAGTTCTGGGATACATAGAATTTATCTCAAAACACCAAAAATAAAATTAGGCATCAGTTTTATTAAGAGAAAGGGAGCTCTTTTGGGGACAGAAGTGGGAAGATAGTCCTGAAATAGCACCGAGAAATAATGTCATTGTCTTTATAAGGCCCTGGCAAGACGGCGTCCTGCTCAATGTGGAGCAAGTTGGGCTGATTTGAGTCTAGGGTACACGGGGTAACCCTTAGCGCACCCCTCAACTACTGAGACACGCAGTGAGTTTGGTATGGTCATCTACAGATGCTCTGCGCGTCTCCGCAGCTCCGCCTTTCCCGGGAACTGACTCCTCTTTGCCTGTCCGCCCTCGTCCAGACCTAAGGGCGCCGAGAAACAGATTAGGGGCCAGAGGGCCACGCAGCACCCTGCTTCCTGCAGAACCGCCACTTTCGTCTCCACGGAGAAGAAGAAGACCAGAAGAAGGAAAGAGATCCTCCAGTCACACGTGGGAGATCCGTGATAAGGTCAGGCTAAAAGGAAATTTATAAACACAAAGTGCCCGGTGTTTTTAGTGTTCTTGAAGGAACCGCAGGAAGGGAGTCTGGCTGCTTCTCATCCACAATCACGCATACGGCGTGACCGGAGCCCACTCCTGGTTTTGCAAGTGGGGTACACAGAAGTCCGCGTGGCCCCTGGTCTGAATGTATTATCAGACCCAGTGACAAGCACACAGTAGCGAGTGTTCTTCTCTGCCCAAAGTCACCGCTCCACTTCGTCCCCCTTGAAGAAGCCTCCCCGACTTGCTCCAGCCCCTGCCTCTTGCTGCGTCCTGCTCCCCGGCTTTTATCCTTCACCATCGCGTGACGTCACATGATGAGCCGACTTCAGGGTACAGACCTGAGCTGAGGGAGAATCGGGGGCCGGGGACAAAGGTGTGCAGAGGTCACGAGGCCCGTGGCAGGTGTGGCTGGCTGCGCGTTGTCTCGGTTCTGATTCTGGAGACATTGTGATCGCTGCCATCTCTTGCGGGGAGCTGTCTGGCTCCCGGGAGGTGGTGTCTCTGGCTCTGGGGTACAGCCTGGTCACTGTCGGTCACTGTCCTCCATTGCGGGCGATCTGTCCTGCAAGACTCTGCTGACCCTTGGGGACCTTTAGTACCTTGTCCTACGGATGCCATCTACATACGGCCCTGTCTTTCCCAGAGCCCAGCGAGATGGCTCAGGGCTCCGGGGAGAGCAGCTCGGAACCATGGAGACAGAACACGGAGACAGGGGCGCGGGGCTTTCTCCCGTGTTTAGTTGATTTGTGGCAGCGAACGCAGTTTACTACCTGCGAGTGACGCACGTGGAACAGACGGCAGGAAGATGGTCTGATGGACCGGTCCTGACAGAAGGAAAGGCAGCATCAAAGCAAAACACCCACCGGTGAACTCTGCAGAGTGCGCTGTGTATGTGATGATCAGCGTGTCTCCCAGCCGTTCAATGGCTCGTGGCACAGGTTCACGGGTGAGTAAACACACCGCGTTACCATCCTATGCCATCCTAGCTAGCTGGTGCCATCCATCAGCTTCCAGAAGTCTACCATCAGGGGCCACCCCGACGGCTGGCCACAGACCCCCCGACAAGAACAACACGACCACCGGACTTCCTGCAGGGGCGGACAATGAACATGCAATGAGCGGATCCCTTTCCTTTTTCACTTTCCAATGCCAGTGTGTGGAAGACAGATACAAACGACAGAAGTCCGGCTTCCAGCCTCTCAGCCTCATGCACAAGCGAACACCAGCCATCCCCTGTGCCCTGTGACATCCGTCGGGGCAAAACACCTCTCCCAGGCACAAAACAACAACAGAAGAAAGCGGCCAGGCATTCTGTGCTTCCCTAGCATTTCCAGGCTCCCGGGTGCTTCCTTCCTGCCCATGCCGCAGCCTTCCCAAGATAACGTGTTTACAAAAGAGCCTGGGTCAGGTGCTGACCACAGGTGGCAGCTGCTTTACCTGGGGCGCGTTCACAGAAAACAAAGCCTGCCACGCAGGAACACGGAAACCTGAACCCCGAGCGCCACCCGGAAGAGAACCAGAACTTAACGCGATGGTCCCTGGACGTGTGTGTGCACGCATGCATGCCCATGCAGGTACTAAGACTTGAACTCAGGATCTTTCCCAGTTGCTTGGTGTCTT
Organism: Dipodomys merriami; assembly: GCF_024711535.1. NCBI lineage: Eukaryota > Metazoa > Chordata > Mammalia > Rodentia > Heteromyidae > Dipodomys > Dipodomys merriami. Next base: position 14,695,465 of record NW_027204604.1, on the reverse strand, counting down.
CTCACGAGGCTGGTCTTTCACCATTGGAGCCATAGCCCACTTCTCACCATTGGAAATGGAAAACTAAAATGCCCATGTGCATGCTTCCTTCAGTACCCGAGCACCTCGGTAAAGCCCCGCCCCTTCCTGCACGACACACTGTGTGTGCAATCTCCCAGACACACCTCTGCCTCTGCTCGCACCAATCCCGCCCCGCGCACAGGTGAATGGCCACCTGGATGCTGTTTCCGGCCTTGGCCTGGCAATGGCCAATGGGAATCAAGTCTCCAGGAAGACTTTCTTTGCTTTCTTCCTGGAGGGCTCCCACGGCCCCACCCTGGGCCAGCACTGAAGCGCTCCCCGGCCATGTCCACAGCCCGCTGACCATTCATCCCCTGCGCTGGTGATGGCTGCCGCCTCCTCCAGCCTCCTCCCACGGTGAAGGAGACAGGGACTCCATCTTTCTTCGCACTGTACACTCAGTACCCAGAGGTGTCTGGCATCCGCCTTTCAGGATGCGCAGAGAGCGGTGATGAGTGATTTCTATAAAAATAAAAACAGGTGGATGCTGTCAGGTGCCAGGAGCTCCTACCTATAACCCAGCTAGTCAGGAGGTGGAGATTTGAGGATTGTGGTTCAAAGCCAGCCCAGGCAGGAAATCCTGGGAGGCTCTTATCTCCAATTTACTACCAGAAAGCCTGAAGGAGAGCGGAGGCTCAACTGGCAAGAGCAAAACGCTCAGGGACTATGCTCAGGCCTTGAGTTCAAGTTCCAGTATTGGCATGCACACACACACACACACACACACACACACACACACACACACACACACACACACACACACACACACACACTACTGTCCCTTGTCATTATGGTCATCATCAATTAGTAGTAGTCATTGTTGCAGAGATCCAAGGTTTACAGAGCACAGGATGGCAGGTTGGGCTGTTTGGTTATGTGGTTCCAAGTCCGGAGGGAGATGGCGGCTGCCGGCTCCTGGCCTGCCCCCTGGAAGAAGTGAGTGTTCACTTTGCGGTCCACGAGCTGCCCCAGCCTGCTATTCACAATGTGTTGTTGCTCTCTGAAAGGAATTTCATTGTGTATCCGCAGGATGAGCCTCGCACTCTTGGGCTATAATTAGTTCACGTCCATTAAATCGCGGTTGCATAATTTCCTAGCCAGTTACCGGTAGCCCGAATTCTAAGGCTCGCTTTCTGAAGCGGTTTCTGTCTGTGTCACTGGTCCTGTCTCCTTGAAGTCTGGGGCTCTTACAGGCAGGATGAAGATGCTCTGTATCGTAGAAGCGACTGGAAAGTGATCTAACTGCACCCCACAGACCGATGAGAGAAAGGGAAAGGTTTTGTTCTTGTTGTTGCTGCTGTTGTTTTTTGATTATTGGTTTTTTGTTGTTTTTTTTTGCCAAGCCAGTACTGAGCCTTGAACACACAGCCTCAGATACTCGCTTAGATTTTTCTACTCAAGGCTGGTGCTCTACCACTTGAGCCACAGTTTCACTTCTGGCTTTTTGGTGGTTAATTAGAGATTAGAGTCTCATGGACTTTCCTGCCTGGGCTGGCTTTAATGGAGATGCCCAGATCTTAGCCTCCCAAGTAGCTGGGATTACAGGCATCAGCGACAGTCCCCACCTGGCTGGAGAAAGAGAAAGTCTAAGTAACAACCAGGAGGAGTTCAAGGTGCATGGGCCTCCATGGAATCAACTGGAACAGTCTATCCTTCCTCAGCAATCCAGGAACACAGTGGTCAGAAATATCACTGGTTTGTGGTGATATTCCATGATGTGATTATCAACAGATTGATTCAGTACAAGGTGCAGTGTTGAGCAAGGACAGTTAAATTCATGACAGACAGTCATTAAACAGATGAGCTCTTTTTTTATTTTTTAATTTTGGTCATTTGGCAGAATGTGGAGTTTGACTTGAACCTTGCCCTTGCTGGACCTGCATGATTCTGTAAGCCATGCCTTCCGCCCTATTTTTTTTTGGTCTTTTCTTTTGTGGTACTGGAGATCGGCTACACAGTGCTTTGCCACTGAGCTACACCCAGCCCTGGGTTTGTGAGTTTTGGGTTCTGGTTCTGGCAGTGCTGGGGATGAAACGTGGGCTTTGTGCATGCTAGGCAAACGTTCTACACCAAGGACCCCCTCCCCAGGCCCTTTGTTGAAATTTAACAGAAAAACAAACGTCAGGACTGGTATCTTGTGACTGCAAGAAAACAACACCTGAAAAGTTCCTAAATTTGGCTGGAGGTGTGGCTCAAGTGGTAGAGCACCTGCCTAACAAGCACGAAGATGCGGGTTCAACCCACAGCCCTGCTGTGAAAAATTCTTACACTTGCGTACATTATGAGAGCAAAAAGTAGAAGTCTTAAAAAAAAAAAAAAAAAGAAGGAGGGCTCTTATATAAAAGCAAAAAGTATTTACTTTTCATTTCCAATATTTAAAGTAAATCTATATCATGTAAATGAAAGATCCTGGAAACTGAGCAGCAGCTGGTTAATATGCACATAACATACATATTATATATACTTTACATAATGTTGAAGTGGCGCTGTGGCTCAAGTGGTAAAGTGAGCTAGAGAGCTGAGGGACAGCACCGAGGCCCAGAGTTCAAGCCCCAGGACCGACAAAAACAAACAAAAAAAATGTTGTAATATGATGTTAAACAACAGAATTGAAAGCACAACCTGAAAATTGAAGCAAATGCAAAACATGCTATTTGTATGATCTGTACCTGTAAATGTATTCAATGATTTGTGTGTGTGCATGCACACAAGTATGTGCACACGCATACCAGTGTTGGGGCTTGAACTCAGGGCCTCATACTCTTGCATAGCTTTTTGGCTCAAGCCTGTCACCCTACCAACTTGAGCCATAGCTCCACTTCCGGCTTTTTGGTGGTTAATTGGAGATCAGAGTCTCATGGCTTTGTCGGCTTAGGTTGGCTTTGAACGAGTCCTCAGATCTCAGCGTCATGAGTACCTATGATTACAGACGTGAGCCAGCAGCTCCCGGCTTGTCTGATGACTTTGGATGATGTTTCCCAAGCTGAGCAGCAGCAAAGCCTACTAGTTCACCGGCGGTAGGGGACCGACCACAGCCCAAGGCCCAGTGCTTGAAGCCCTGTCACCTGGCTGGGCCAACAGCAGCAAGGTGGGGAAGAGGGGCCTGTTTGCTACTCTTCCACCCACCACTGCCCTCCCACCCGCCCCATCTACATTTTCCTATCCAATTACACCTTGCTCCAGCCCTCATTACTTTGCTACACTTTGACCTGGATCATCTTATTAAACTTTTATGAAAAAATCAATGGAGCTCCATCGCCTCCGTTGCCCAATGCTGGCGCTGCTGGGCGGGGAGCGGAGAAGACTGTTTACCCCCATCCACAGCAGAGAAACGCCAACGGCCCAGTGTGCACCTGCCAAGCCACGATCCAATACTGCACGTAGGCAGGTCTTTCCTTTCTCTAAACCGTGGCATTTCAAGAATCGCAACCTTGTAAGCATGAGCCGCAAAGGAAGACAGAAAACATGGTTTCCATCACGTCTGTCTTCAGTGTGATGGATCAAGTCAGCTGAGCTGCGGGAGACCAGAGACCGGTGTGAAGGGTTGGGGCCCAAAGGGCAGACATCTGTGCCCCAAGAGGAGCTCACACTTGTTCCCAACTGCTCACCTGCCACAGCCACCACAGCGTGTCACAGAAATGGCTAAAAAGAAGCTGGGAGCATGGCTCAAGTGGTAGAGCACCGGCCTAGCCCGCATGAGATGTTGAGTTCAAGTTCGCTTCTCTTTGAAGAGGGACATTTCAAAATATTCTCTTCTCGGGGACACTGTTGAATACACCATGCACCTGGAGCAACCAGAGGAGAAAAACCACCCTCCCCGCCGCCCCCGGGGTCTCTGCCTCTTCTCATTTTTCTGAGCAAATCCATCTCTTCTGGCTTTTGAGTCATTTTGAGAGGATTGACTCAAGGACAGCCCACAGCATGCTGACCAATGCACATGGCTGTCATTAATTACTACCCCTGAGTGGGTGAGCTCCAGTTTCTGTCTCTAGTGAGGGTCTCCCCTCCTCAGCTCCATCCATCCATCCATCCATCCATCCATCCATCCATCCATCCATCCATCCATCCATCCATCCATCCCATGGCAGAGACTACAACTGGTCTACCTCCAGAGTAACCGGTGCTCAGTCTCCTCCCTCAGCACCTGCTCCCCACCCCACATCCTGCATCCCCATCTGTTAAACCCCCACACACCTAGGCAGAAGGGAGCCAGCTTTAATCACCTCTCTTCCAGTGGATCTCTCCCTGCTCCTCACCGACACCCAGGTGATCGCCACACGCTGTTGGAGCCCACGGTTGATACCTTTACAGTTCCCAGTGTCCCCATCAGCCCTCCCCAGGTTAATGTGGAAGGACAGTCCATCCCCTGCCCCGTGGCTCACCTGAGGCCTCAGGGCGTTCATAAACCAATTCTGAGCCACTGCTGGGCATGCCCACTGGGTCCCGTCGAAGCCCTGCCCATGAAGTAGCTCACCGAACCCTCAGATCTCTTTGAGTCATCGTTGTTCCCAAAATACAGAAAGGAAAGCAGAGGCATGTGGGTGGCAAGCAGACATAGGCCCTCAGGCAGGAGGCATGGTTCAGGTGGTAAAGCACCACAAGATCTCAGATACCAGTACGCATACCAAAAAGGAAAAGAGAACTTGAACCCACAACATATAGAACTTAGCTATCCGATTGCCTCTCTTTATCTTGTTTGGTCACCTCAAATCCTGTATGGATGCCCCCCGCCTTTTGTCTTAAGCCCCTGGCCTTCCCCTCCCACACAGACAGTTCTCTACTGCATTCTTAGCTTCAGATTTTTGTGCAGGATCATCCCTCTTTTGGGGGGTGTGTGTATTTGGGGGGAGAGTGCTTAGGCTTGGACTCAGAGCCTGCACATTCTTGCTTGACATTTGGTGCAAGGTTGGTGGTGTACCACTTGAGCCAGGCCTCCATTTCTGGCTTTTTGCTAGTTAGTGGAAACAAGACTCTCACTGACTTTTCTACCTATGCTAGCTTCAAGCTCCAATCCTCAGATCTCTACCTCCTGAGTAACTAGGATTACAGTGGAAACCACCTTCACGTGGCCCCACATTTTTCTTCCGTATTGCCCAGTATTACACAGATTCATGAGACTAACTCCTATTCATGCTGCAAAACCCAGCCAAGTTTTATCTCCGACTCTACTAGGTACTCAAAGCCAGCCCTTACTTGCCCCTCATTCTGCTGCACTGTATAGTGTGATTCCCCCTTGAATCGAAGTTCCCTCCACTGTGAGTTAGCACACTGTGGTAACCACACAGTAGGTCTATATCGCTGCTTGTAGACTGACTGAATGCAAGAGACCCACAGCTATCTCAAGGACAATAAATGCTTGTAATTGGAGCGAGATGACCATTTGTCCATGCTGGCCTGGGAACACGCACAACTATTTTTGACATTTTTTTTTCACATTTTAAAACTAACTTGAATGATTTAAAAGTTAGTTCAACAATTTAAAAATCCAGTGTGTGTGTGTGTGTGTGTGTGTGTGTGTGTGTGTGTGTGTGCGTGCGTGTGCGCATGTGTGTGCGTGTGTGTGTGCGTGTGTGTGCGTGCGTGTGCATGTGTGTGTGCGTGCGTGTGCGTGTGTGTGTGTGCGTGTGTGTGTGTGTGTGTGTGTGTGTGTGTGTGTGTGTGTGTGTGATATACTGGGCATGAACTAGAGCCTCACACTCTTGCTTAGCTTTATTCACTAAAGGCTAGTGCTCTACCACTTTAGCCACAGCTCCGCTTCTGGCTTTTTGGTGGTTAATTGGAGCCAAGAGTCTGACAGACTTTCCTGGCTGGGCTGGCCTCAAACTGCAATTGGTAGATCTCAGCTTTGTGAGTAGCTAGGATTACAGGTATGAGCCACTAGTGCCTGGCAAGGATTACTACTTTTTAGATGGAATAGAAAGGAAATAAAAATACCCATTGGTTGAGACAGTGTAGAAGCTACATTCCTACATTTGAACTAAACTTCAATTGGGTTTCTTTAAGTATACCACATTATCCAATGAATACGTGAAAATACAATATGGGTCCGGCGTGAAGCAATCCTTAGTTTGACTGACATGGTTCTAGGGTCTTCTTCCCAGCAAGCTGGAGCCTACCATTCCCTTCAACTTGGGGCCTTGGGCCTGCAGGCAGGCATTCTACTTGAGCCAGGCACCCAGCCCCTTTTGCTTGAGTTATCTCTCCTGTAGGATCCCTGTTTTTGCCAAGGCGATCCTGAAACATGATTCTCCTATTTATTCTTCCAGCTTAGTTGGGGTGGCAAATGAGGGACACAATGCCTGGCCTGAGTTGGTTGGGCTGAGTCTTGTGAAGTTATTTGAGCCAGGGCTGGCCTTTCATGGAGATCTACCTAGGATTGCAGGCACGAGCCACCAGGCCCCATTTCCTTTTAGACTTTTCTCCTTATATACAAGTAGCCCTAGAAAAGAATGAACAGTGGGAAAAGTATGGTTTTTGCTGGAATGTGAATAGTTTATGCTAAAGTCTCATAGCGTTGATATGGGATAGAGAGAAATGATGAAAAACTCAAGTACCTCATAGGAGGTAGAAAGTTGCAAAATGCACTGGAGATGGGGCCCTCCTGATCTGGCCAACACACAAGTGATTTCTAAATTTAGAGCCTTGCGTCTCTGGTTCATTTTGGCACCGTGGGAACCAGATGTAATGTAAATGAACATTATCTTCTTCACAACGCCATCCTAATTTTTTTTTTTTTGCATGTGCTAAGTAAAACAGGAATTCACAAAATTCCAGTGGCTTACTTAGATGATAAATAATGAGGCTGTTGGAGGAAGCGATCGGCCCCGGTGTGTGAGCTGCAGGATGTGGAGCGCTATGGGGCCATAAACAGGAAACCCAGCAGCGCCTGGCAGCGGCCCCGCAGCCCCGCAGCGGTGGCACAGCACTTGTTTTGCGACAGTTTTAAGATCCAAAATTTTAAAATCCCATAGAACAGCTCCGAGAAGTCCCCTCCCAGGGTGCAAACGAGGTGCATACGGGTAATATAGATATATACACATACATACATATACATCTATACACACACATACATATATATAATTGTTATGGAAAAGCTGAAGTACTGAGGGGTTACAGTTCCATAAGTCAAGAGGACATTTCTTTTTGGACAGTGTCACCCTTTCCCTCACTCTCTCCCAGTGTTTCCCCCCGATCCCCACCCACAAGTCATATAGTTCACTTTCCACATAGTGTTGAGTGTTAAATGAATTAGTAAGCCCTCTCTTAGAAGGATCTTGATGGCTCTTAAAATACTTTGAATTTTACAGCCAGTTAATAAATAGCATGTTCTTAGTGTTTGCTCATTTCTCTAGGTGTACCATGATCAGAGAAGAAATTGGTAGTGATTAACAAAGTGAACCGAAGGTCAGGCTTTCTAGATTCTTCATAATTTTTTTTTTTTTTTTTTTTTTTTTTTTTTTTTTTTTTTTTTTTGCCGGTCGTGGGGCCTGGATGCTGTCCCTCAGCTCTTCAGCTCTTCGAGGCTAGCACCCTACCACTTGAGCCACAGCACCACTTCTGGCTTTTTCTGCTTATGTGGTACTGAGGAATTGAACCCAGGGCCTCACGCATGCAAGGCAAGCGCTCTACCACTGAGCCACCTTCCCAGCCCTAGATTCTTCATAAATTAGAAATAAGCTGGACACCCTTTCTTATCAGCATCCTTACTAACGGGTAACAGAACCCTTTCACCAGGCGTGCAACTGGTGCGGGGTACCATAAAGAGTTCACGGGCAGATGTCAGGAAGTGTAGGGTAAGAACCATGTGTATTAATCTCCCCAAACACAGGAGCTGAAGCCGGGCACCCAGAGCTCACGCCTGTCATCCTAGCTACTCAAGAGGCTGAGATATGAGGAGCACGGTTCAAAGCCAGCCTGGGCAGGGAAGTCCGTGAGACTCTTATCTCCAATGAACCACCAGAAAACCAGAAGTGGCGCTGTAGCTCAAGTGATAGAGCGCTCGCCTTGAGCTGAAGAGCTGAGGGTCAGTGCCCAGGCCCAGAGTTCAAGCCCCATGACTGGCAAGAAAGAAAGAGAGAGAAAGCGAGAGATCCCGGGATGCAAGTTGATGCCAGGTATAAACTATGTGTCTGACAAAGGCTATGAACCCAGCGGGGACGCAGGCCTGGCCTAACGGAGGCTGCGGCCCTCCTGAAAGGGGGAACCGGCCCCTCCTGAGCACAGGGACTGCAGGCCTGCCTTCTGCTGCTCCCCGGGGGCGACCCCTGCCAGAGAACGCCACCCCAAGAAGAGGTGACAAACATGACCCAGCAGAAAGGTGACCGGCGTGCCCAGCACAGACAGGACAGTGAGCAGCAGGTGTGGCTCTACCGGACACAGACTGTGACTGTGAGCCGCACCTGGAGCTCCTCACCCCCCCCAGCGCCTCACCCCCCCCAGCTCCTCACCCCCCTGGGGGGCAGCTCCTCTCTCCCCCAAGCTCCTCACCCCCCGGCAGCTACTCACCCCCCAGCTCCTCCCTCCCCCAGCTCCTCACCCCCCTGGGGGGCAGCTCCTCACCCCCTGGGCAACTCCTTATGGAACTTGGGGGTGTTTGAGATTCTACTTGGTTTTGATTTCTGAGTTATGTTTCCTTGTTACCGTTGTCTGCTTTTGGTCAGTCATGGGGCTTGAACTCAGGGCCTGGGCACTGTCCCTAAGCTTTTGTGCTCAAGGCCAGCGCTCTACCACATTGAGTCACAGCGCCACTTACAGTTTTCTGGTGGTTCATTGGAGATAAGAGTCTCACAGACTTTCCCGCCCAGGCTGACTTTGAACTGTGATCTTCAGATCTCAGCCTCCTGAGGAGCTAAGATGACAGGCATTTTTTTGGTTTGGGTTTTGTCTTTAACTATGTCAGTAGAAAGGAGACGACGTCTATAGAACAACTTCATCTCAGATTCACGTGGGAAAGCCCTGTGTGCAGTCCTAGCAATCATGAAAACCAACAGAGAGAAATGGCAGGTTGTTTTTTTTTTTTACAAGCTAAATTTCTTCATAACTGATTTCGTTTCATTTCTATAATATGCAGTTTGTGTGTATGTATTTGTCCTGATTTCTTAAATGCTGTCATGAGTTAACCAGTGGATAAACCGTGTGTAAAGCCCCCTGTGTTACAGACCACACAAATACTGTGGGAAGTGCTGTCAGATATGACAGTTTTATTTATTTTTTTAATTTAAACATTTATTTTTTATTTAATATGTATTTTTATTGTAAAGATGCTGTACAGAGGGGTTACAGTTACATGAGCAAGGTCATGAGTCCATTTCCTATCCAGCATTGTTACGTCCTCCTCTGATTTCCCCTACGCAGAGATTTTTTTTTATAATACGTAGCAAAAACTGTAACTTACATAACCCTGGACACAGGTAACGCGTCGTTGTGATCAGCACCAGAACTGATGCTCTTTCTGTTGTCGTCCGGGTGACACAAAACAGGTAAGGGAAGAGCTGCAGAGAGGGCGGTAGGAGGTAGCTGCAAGCTGTCACAGAGCGCTCACGCCCGGGCACGGAGAGCGCACGCGCGTGTCTGTCCACTGTTGCGTTTCAGTGAGTGCTGATAAAAATGGATCCGTTCCACAATCTCTCACTGAAATGTCAATTCCATGAAGCTGTTATACGAGCTAGGAAGAGTCTGCAGCTGCGTGCGCATGCGCGTGCGTGTTTATATTTTAGAGGAGAATTCTGGTGTCGCTCAGTGGTGGAGCGCTTGCCCCGTGAGTGTCACGGGCCCTGGGCCCGTCTCCACCACGTACACTGTAAATACGCTGTGTTCTGAGATAGAGATGTATGTTCCGTTGCATAGATTATATTGGTTCTCAGTGCCTTTTGTAGAGGAATCAACATAAATAGCAAGACACACTTTCCGCTTCTAAAAGTTGCCTTTATCTCTTCTTTTCATAATTACAAATTAAACCAAAAAAAAAATGGTTCAAGAAAAATGAAGAACACGGAGAAGCTGAACATACAGCCCAACTTCTTTTCCACTGAGCATGATGACTGTGAAATTGAAGGACCGACTAAAGATAATGCTTAAAGTACTTGGCACAATCCAGAAATAGAACATTGGGGGAATGAAGGATGCTCCGAGGGCCCCAGAGAGATCATTGCTGCAAGTCACAAGCCTGAGTCCTAGCAAACACCAGGCGCGATTGTGTTAATAAGCGAGACTTGGAGGCACTAGAGCAACCAGGAACAAGACTCACTAGTTCAGGTTTTCCAGAACTCTGTTCCTTTTCATCAGAACTTCACTCACTCCCAAGGGATGGTGAAGCGACTATGAGCTGCCCCCTGGCAATGGCTTCATTGTTCAGTCCTATGTCCTAGTCTTTCGTTGCATAGTCTATTTCTCATTGTATGTTCTGTAACAGGTAGAGGATTATTCATTGTATATATACTTGTATATTCATCAGTTCGTTAGCAATGCCCTAGCTTGGGGAGTTGGGGTGCAGCTCAATGATAAAGTGCTTGTCTAAGCGGGACACTGATGGCTCACGCCTGTCATCCTAGCTACTCAGGAGGCTGAGATCTGAGGATCACGGTTCAAAGCCAGCCAGGGAAGGAAAGTCTGTGAGACTCTTATCTCCAATAAACTACTCAGAAAAAGCCAAAAGTAGTGCTATGGTTCAAGTGGTAGAGGGCTAGCCTTGAGCATACAGAGGCTCAGAGACAGCACCCAAGCCCTGAGTTCAAGCCCTAGGACTGGAAAAAATAAAAACAAAAAGAATAAAGAATAAAGCACTTGTCTAGCATGTGTGAGATTCTGGGTTTAACCTGAAATGCAAGAATGGAGGGGGAACTGGGCACAGGTGGCTCTTGCCTGTCATCCAAGCTACTCAGGAGGCTGAGAGCTGAGGATCCTGGTTCAAAGCCAGCCCAGGCAGGAAAGTCCATGAGACTCTTATCTTCAGTTAATCACCAAAAAGCTGGAAGTAGAGATGTGGCTCAACTGGCAGAGCGCTAACCTTGAACACAAAAACTCAGGGAAGAAGAGAGGAAAGGAGGAAGGGAGAGAAGAGTAAGGAAGGGAAGGAGGAAGACAGGGAGGGAGAGAGGAAGGAAGGAAGGAAGTCAGGGAGGGAGGGAGGAAGGGAGGGAGGGAGGAAGGAAAGGAAGAAGGAAGGGAGGAAGGAAGGAAGGAAGGAAGGGAGGGAGGGAGGGAGGGAAGGAGGGAGGAAGGAAGGGAGGGAGGGAGGGAGGGAAGGAAAGTTATAACTTTATGCCCTAAAGAACAGCTATAGTTGGGATTTTGAGAATCAAGTTTGTCTTCTGCAGTCACCTCTCATAAATTAAGTCATATCCAACATAACACCTGTTGTGGAAGGACTGAGCAAGTCAGTTCTGTGGTGAGCTGTATGGTGACACAAGTCCTGTCCTACAAGCTCTTCTGCCACTCAGACTCTGGGCCCCTCCTGCCCCCTGTCCTGGAAAGTGGCTCATTTATGACAGTGCCAGCCAACAGCGTGGCGCGAGCAACACTAGTGACTTCTGAGACTAGAGTTCTTTATTCAGTACCATGAACTTCGTGTTACTTCCATGCAGTGTTCCTGGTTAAAACCTGGCTGTGTCTGGGATGTAATTCAGTGGGGAAGCACTCACCTAGCAAATGCAATGTCCCGGGTTCGATCCCCAATACCAAAAATGAAAATACAGTTTAAAAACAAAACCCACAAACAAGCCTGGCCACGGGGCTGGGAGGGGGCCCTGAGGAGGCTGAGAACTGAGAATCAGGGTTCAAAGCCAGCCAGGGCATGAATCTTCACGAGATTCTTATCTCCAATGAACTGCCAGAAAGCCAGAAGTAGAGCTGGGACACAGAAGCTCAGGGACAGCGTCTCAGCCCTGAGTTCGAGCCCCAGGACCATCATGAGCATGCTCACGTGCATGTGGGCGCAAACACACACACACACACACATGGATTGAAGCTTTTATCTAAATCTGATATTTCACTTACAAAATACAAACAACTATTTAGAAGATAGCTAGAAAGCAACAATATAGCTTCAAATCATTAGAAAACATCAATATTACTAAATCAACTAAGTAAACTGAGGCTCATGTAAAAGAATTACTGAGGCTCATTTAATATATATATATATATATATATATATATATATATATATATATATATATAGTCAAGACAGTTTCTTGGGACATAAAATTCAATTGTTGATTAAATAAAGGAATGTAAGTAGAAAAATACTTTGTAAACCCTAAATCATCTGAAGTTGAAGGGCTTTTTTTTTAAACACACCATAAATTTATCATTTCAAAGTCTGACAGCTTTAGTTAGATATACATGATCAGAACATTGTAAATAATACATTTATAAATTCATTAATCCTTTTTAAAATTCCAGGCTAATGAAAAATAGTGCATTTTTAAACAGCTCGGTGGGCAGCAGGGGACTGGATTAGATGACCTCTTCACATTCTTTTTGGGGCCCACGAATCTGGGAACTGAGAGCTGCCCCACTATCTATAGACGCCAGATCACAGAGGATTGAACTCTAATTTCAATTATTTAAATTCTGTGCTGTATACAAAAGTGAGGGGAAGGAAAAAAACCTCCACTCGTGCATCTATAGTAATTAAATCACAATTAAATCACATTTCCTACTAAACAGCAGCAACCTGAAGATCATTACCTTCTCAAAACCAGTGGTATCATTTGCCTCTAATTTCACAAATGATCAACAATCTTCCAAAAGCCACAAGGCAAGAAAAAACAAAACAAAAAAACTGCAATTATAAATCAAGAGGAGGCCTTCTCCAAGAGGACCTATTACCAAACAATCACATTTTATACAGGACCCAAAACTATGCAGAAAAATATTTTCTTAAATCATGTTGAGACTATCTTTCTGAAGAGGATTTTTTTCATAGTGTTCAATGGAATCATTAATATTCATGACCCCATCTGCATCACACTGGAAAAAGCCTTATTTGATTCCTCAATTTTCTGTATAAAAATGTGTTTAAGTATTTGCCATCTCTGCCAGCAACTCATTAAACACTCGGGAAACTAAAGCAAAACACGGAAAACACAGTAGCAAGAGAAGAGCCAACGGTTCTAATGCATCTGTACCATAAACTAGAATGTCACCGCGTTCTGTTTTGTGGTTGTTGTTTTAAGGTGGAGGTGTTAATTCTGCTGATGAAGATATTGTTTTTCCCCTCTTGTGCCCTATTCATTATGCAAGCCGGCAGAATATGATGTGTGATCCGACGGTGTAATGACCCCCACACCTGCGCGTCTGGTACAATTTTAATTAACACTCCAAGGAGGTTTGTCAAGAGTAATCAAAAACATTGTCGCTTATGGAGCTGTGGCAAGAAATCAATAGTTTTTCATCAGAAAAGGTAAGGGCTAGCATAACTGAACCATTTAATTGCTTCATTCCAATAAACAAAAACTGCACATTTTAATGACTTGATTCGGGGAGATCAATATCTCGCCGCATATTGCCTTACCCAGCAACATGTGGTGTGGTGTCCGGAGTCATTTCCATTCTAAAAGCAGTATTGCTTTTTCTTATGAGAGCGGCGTGGGGCTGGGGTGGGGGGAGGGAGGGAGGGCCGCCCAGCCCACGCGGGGGGCTGTGATTTATGGCAAATGACTGGCCTCTGGGGCCGTAAGACCAGAACGGGTGACGCGTTCTCGGTGGTGAGCCACTGGCACTTGACAAAGAGCCTGAAGCAGAATGAATTTATTTCTCTTTTCCTCCATCATCAGCGGGCTCCTTGGCTGCCTCCGTTCTGACTTCTATAACAAGATCTCCTATCCTCCCTGAAAAAAAAATATCCCCTGTCACCTCCACTTTCTCGGGGAGCTCCAGTGAGCACTCACTCAGTCACCCTCGTGAACCGAGTCCCGGGGAGGTTTAACTACACACCAGCCCTAGTTTCAAGACGAAATCAGTGTGTGTCCTCTACAGCCAGCTTCAAAGGCACCGGCTTCTGGAGGACTGCCCCCCATCCTTTCTCCCCCCTCTCCCTCCCTCTCCCTCCAGAGTGGAATCCTCCTGTGTGTGACATTGTATCAGAGCCACATGAGAGCCCCAAGACTCATCTACTGATGAAGCCACACCGTATGATCGGCTGTCACTCGAATAGGAGCCTCCGCAGGGCATCTCCGAGCCTCTCTGAACATGGAAATCCTTGCTAATCATTGAGAACGATTGCATAGGCTATGCATCAACCCCCCCCCATGATCAGACGATAAAAACACACATGTGCAAGAAGAGAGAAAGTCATCCGGTTGAATGCTGTAAGCCAGCAACTGCCTTTCTTCCAAAGCTCAGGAGAATGTCTGAAAATATATATCTTCATGAAGATTTTTCAACAGTGACCTGAAAAAAACAAAAATCTACCTGCATAGAACACTCACCAGAAAAACAGAACACGCCAGACAGAAACCCCAGAAGTTTTAACTACCTAACCTAAAATAATTAAGTAATCAAAGTGAATCAGGCAGGATCCCCCCCCACCCCGAGGCACCCAGCAATGAAAAGCCCGAAGCCTGGCGCGTGATGGTTCACTACACCTCACCAAAGCCTTACACGCCAAATTCCCACTCCCTCTTCAATCTCCAATCCCTGCTTCACAGCTCCCGGCTATTGGCTTTTACAATCTGTCCCCTGGGAATGAGGAGTTATTGTCCCTGTCCCTGGAAGAGAAAGGGATGTTATTCCCTTGTCACCCTCGGCGGCTCCTGCGGACTCCGGGCGCTGATGGATGGCTCTCCAGGCCCACGGTTCTCACCCTGTCAGATCTGTCTACCTGGGCCGCCACCATTACTTACTGGAGACAGAGTGACACTCTGTGTCCCCCATTCCCCCCCCCCCGTGACCAACAAAGTCTGAACCACGCCCAACATCCAAATGCCACCACGGCAAGAAAGGACTCGAGCCAGGGTCACCTCTGTGCGGCTGCCAGGAGACCCCGTTAGAACTGCTCTCCCTTTGCTTCTCAAGACACTGGGGACGAAAGAGCGTTGTGATGACTGATGTATAAGCGGAGGGGAGCTAATGCTTTGGGGGAGCCAGGAGGATGGGTAGCTCACCCCTTAATTCTAGCGGCTCAGGAGGTTGGGATCTGAGGATCAAGGTTCAAAGCCAGCCAGGCAGGAAAGTCCTGTGAGACTCATCTCCAATGAAACACCAAAAAGCTGGAACTAGAGCTGTGGCTGAAGTGGTAGAGCACTAGCCTTGAGCAACATGTGCTGAGGGTCAGGCCAGGACCTGAGTTCGAGCCCTGGTAGTGGCACACACACACACACACACACACACACACACACACACACACACACACACACACACACACACACACACACACACACCTGCACCCAAGGTAGGCAATCAAAGGGAGCTTACGCACCCGGCCGGGTGCGGGTGGCTCATGCCTGTAATCCCAGCTACTCAGGAGGCTGAGGTCTGAGGATCACAGTTTGAGGGCCTCCAGGCAGAAAAGTCTGTGAGGTTCTTGTCTCCAATTGGTCACCAGAAAAGCTGGAAGTAGAGCTGTGGCACAAGTGGTAGAGAGCTAATCTTGAGCAAAAAAGCTCAGGGACCAGTGCCCAAGCCCTGAGTTCAAGCCCCAGGACCAGCACACACACAAACAAAAAAGAAGAAAAAACTGCCATCAGGTAAGTGTATGTTGAGAAAGGCAGCAGTAAGTACATAAGGAAACAAAGCCATGCGACACCAGTATTTCAGATAAGCTATTTAATATTTCAGACACTTCACATAAGCTATCATAAAACAGGTGCTTGCATTTTTTTTCAATAAAAGAGGATGCCATAAAAACAGAAGTGGAAATTCTAACATTTCCTTTTTTTCTCTGCTCACTGCAGAAATCACCAGATGCGAGGTCTTGGGCAAGGCTGCAAAAGGCAGACATCAGCAAGCTCGCACAGCCCTGAGTTCAAACCCCAGCAACACCAAAGAACAAGAGAGAAAAGAAGAGGCCGGAAATTCCCATATCACACTGCACAGCAAACGGTCCAACGCTCCCCCCACACCCCCACTTCCAGCAGGCCCCACCCCCAACACCCCCCACCCCCAGGCAGATGCAGGCTGCGGCTCTGGGGCGTGGGCTGGGAGAAGCCCGCGGTGTATGCCTGCCATCCTCCACCATCTCCCCCCCTCCACCCCAAGCCCTCGGCGCTTCCTCTACCACAGCCAGGAAGACAGGAGGAAATACGGGGTGGGGGGACCTCAGCTATCCCCAAGCAATTGCCTCTAGAGCAAAATGAGAAGATGGGGAGACGTGCTGGAATTCAGAAGTCACGGTGAACCCCAAAACCAGGCCACGGGGTCTAAGATGAGCCTTACACGCAAAGCCACAAACAGGAGCCACCCTGCTGCTGATAGCCCTGATTGCAGCCCTCACGGGTCTCTCCTGGGCGGCTGAGCATGCGCAGGGTGGAGGCAGGGGGGCTCAGCTGGGTGCGGCACTGTACACCAACATCACCTTCAACCACGGCGCACGGAACGACGTGAGAAGTGTGCGTGTGTGCACAGGGAAAGATGAAGAGACGGACAGACAGAGCAAGAAGAAATGAAGCGCACTGTAGCTAAAGCAAGGGAATGCTGGGTAATGCTTTCTTATCCTTGTGGCTTGACAGCTCCTTGACTGTCATTTTTAAGTGTCTCCATTGCAGTAGACTATGCGGCAGCACCCCGCCCGCCGCCGGCCTGCAGCCACCCTGATCCTGTGAAGAAGTAAATCTTCGAAGGTTTCCACATACTTAAAATCCAACCTCATTTCAGTGGTTTTCTAGAACCTTCTTCCCCACCGGCTCCAGCCTAGTCATTTACCTTTGCCCTTTCCGGGCTCTCATGGCTGCAGATGCTCCAGGAAGCCTCGTCTGTGGGATTTTCACGGGCTGTGTGTCATTCCCGAGACGCTCTTCTTCCCCACGTCCTCGCGCGGCTCATTTCTTCACGCTAAACAAGGCTTCTGCGACCCCCCGCCCTCCCCACAGTCACCAACGTCATTTAGAAGCTGTTTTCCATCAGGCGCCGGTGGCTCACGCCTGTCATCCTAGCTACTTGGGAGGCTGAGATCTGAGGATCGCAGTTTGAAGCCAGCCCCAGCAAGGAAGTCTGTGAAACTCTTATCTCCAATTAACCCGCAAAAAAATGGAAGTGGAGTGAAGCTCGCGTGGTAGAACAACAGCCTTGAGCAAAAAAGCTTAAGGACAGTGCCCTGAGTTCAAGCCCTAGGACCAGGTCAGAGCCGGGGGGGGGGGCAGGGGGCCCGGCGCGTTCATGAGTGGACCAACTCATGAAATGAAATCACAATAAATTCACTAGGAGAGAATTTAGTGACTTGAGATAGCTGGCAAAAATCAGTGAAAACTCTATACTCGCATCAACGGCTACGTGAGCTGTGCAATAAAGCGTATTTATATTATTCATAAATGCTGTGCTGTGCATCTTCCATGGCGGTAAAATCATCACAAACGTACGTATGTGCACGTGTTCTGGCGCAGCTGCCGCCCCAGGCCAGCGTCTTGGTAACTAGGCTGGTCATGGCACTGAGCAACACGCGTGTGTGCAGCCGGCTTCAGTTTCACTAAACAGAGCATTTTTTATCTCTGCCCCCCCCCAACCTCCACAGATGCACTGGGCTTTGAACTCAGATCACCAAGCCTGTGAAGGAAGCTGTCTTCTACTTGAGCCACACCCCAGTCCATTTCTTTTTAAATATTTATAGGATTTTTCTACTTACACCTGGGGCCAGTCTTGGGTTGTGATCTTCATACCTCTGCCTCCCTGCTAGCTGGCATTACAGTGGTGAACTACTACACTCAACTTGTTTTTTGCGTTAGGGTCTCGTTCTTTTGTGGAGGAAGGAGCTGGCCTCAAAACATGAGCCTCCCATCCCTGCCTCCCAAGTGGCTGTAAATGTGAAATGTTTGATACTCTGGAGGATGATTTTTTGCTATGGGTTTTTTTTTTTCATTTTTGTCGGTCATGGGGCTTGAACTCTGGGCCTGGGCGCTGTCCCTCAGCTCTTCAGCTCAAGGCTAGTGCTCTACCACTTGAGCCACAGTGCCACTTTGGGTTTTCTGGTAGTTACTTGGAGATAAGAGTCTCATGAACTTTCCTGCCCGGGCTGGTTTTTGAACCATGATCCTCAGATCTCAGCCTCTTGAGTAGCTGGGATTACAGGCATGAGCCACCAGCGCTCAGCTTGCTATGTTATTTTTTTTCCTAATCAATACTTACTTCCAACTAAGGGTTCGGATTCTTTAAGCTCTATGAATTGCTTAAGAACATGATTCTCATGATACCACGTATTTAGCAATCATCACTGTCACCAACTTTGGGCTTTAAACCTCATTGAAAGGCTTACATGCACACGTGAATTTAATGTATTCTGTGTGCGTTACCTGTCTCCATTGACTGAGGGGACACAAGTCCCCTAGCTCCCTTCACCCACCTTGCAAACCCCAGTCTGAGTGAGAGGACCTCACTGCATGCCGCCCCTGTTGGGCACAGCTAGAAAGTGCATCCCTAGTGCTCCACAGCTCCTTGTGGGCGGATTGCGTCCTGCGGTGGATGGGCTGCTTGGTTTCATTGCTGCTGCTGCTGCTGTTGTTTAAGACAAGATCTCCCTCTGTAGTCTCCACTTGTCTGGAGCATGAGACCCTCCTTCCTCAAGCTCCCAAATACTGGAATTACAGGCGTGAGCTACCATGCCCCACTTCTGTTTTTTCTTTTTTAATCGTTGTGTTAGTCTGAATCCTCTAGAAAGTGGACACCAAGCTGGGATTCGAGATAACAGAAATTGAACAGGGAGGAAGATTAGTGAGGGAGGGGGTAGGGATGAAGGACGGAAAGAAGCGCAGAGGGAGAGAGGAAGGGAGGAAAGACCGAGAGGGGAGAAGAGGGAAGGGAAGGGAGGGGAAGCGAAGAACTACAGCAAAAGGTTTTTCCTGTGCCATCAAGTCATTCTCCAAAGCCATCGAGGCAAAGCTGAGCATCTGAGGAAGAGTCCCCCAGCTCCCAGGAAGTCTGCCCCAGGATCCACGCAGCCCTTCTCCCCAGCAGCCCCGGAGAGGATCAAGGTTCAAAGCCAGCCCAGGCAAGAAAGTCTATGAGGCTCTTTTCTCTGATTAACTACCAAAGCACTGGAGATGGAGATGTGACTTAAGTGGTAAAGCACCCATCTTGAAGTAAAAAGCGAAAGGACAGCACCCAGGTCTGACTCCCAGAGCCGACCTCCTCCACATACAGAATGTTTGCATGGTTCTCAGAGCAAGTGTCAGCGCGTCATCCTTTTTCCTGGCTGCATTGTAGTCCATCCTGTGACTGCTCCTTCGTTCACGCACTGAAGGTGTTCTGCCCTCAGCTACCAGGAAAAGTACTGCTGAAACACTTGCGTATGTCAGCCGAGGCTTTATCTGTGCTTGAGGCAAAATATCTCAATACAGGCTAGGCTGGCCTCAAACTCCAGGTCCTCCTGCCTCAGTCTGCTGGACGCTGAAGTTATCGAGTGGGGTTTTGTTTGTTTGTTGTGCCAGTGCTAGGGCTTGAACTCAGGGTCTCATGGTTTCGTTAGCTTTGGGGGGGGGGTTAGCATTTTAGGCTGGTGCTCTACCATCTGAGCCACACCTCCACTTCCAGCCTTTTGCTGGTTAATTGGAGATAAGAGTCTCACAGGCTCTCGCTTGGGCTGGCTTCAAACTGCTATCCTCACATCTCAGCCTCCTGAATAACTAGGATTACACACGTGCGCCACCGGTGCCAAGATCAAGCCTTTATTTTACTCAGCAAGTTAAAAATCTGATTGAATGCCCTGTACACTTTAAAATATCCATTTTCGTGTGGTTACAAAGACCCTGGAAGCACGCTACATCCCCGAGAGAAAAAGCCAATAAAGATGTTGCAAGGTACAATGCTTGATAAGAAATGCACTCATTATCTTGTCCATGTAATTGTAACTCCTCTGTACAGTATTTTCACAATTAAAAAAAAGATGTTACAAGGTTAGTCCTTCAACAAACAAATCCAAGCAATGGATTCATTGAAAACAGCGCACATCATCTGTCTCTTTAAAAGACTCAGCACCAGAGGAGACAGAAATGAGCAAGAAGAGCAGCCATTCTCCCCCGGGAGCCTTGGAAAAGAAAGGCTAAGCAGCCCTGAGACAGCGCCACCCGCTGGCGGAGCAGGGCAGGGGCAGCGCGAGGCGCAGGGAAATCCCTATGGCTGGAGGAGGTGACCCTCCATTCTGCACCCTGGGTGTGGAAGGGGTCTGGGCGGACAGGATGGGACGGATAGGGAGGATCTGGGAGGGCCGGAAGTTGAAGTAGGGCATTCAGCTGGTCGCGGCAGGTGTCCTGGAAGGAAGGCGTAGCTGGGGGTGACGGCGAGGATGGCACCTTGAGTGGGGAGGGACTCCAAGGTGAAGTTGGGTGGCTGGCGCTGGGTAGCCCAGGCACCAAACCTGGCTGCTGAGTGCCTGCCAGGACCGGCTCCCAGCACTGAGGTCAATAATGCGATCGCAAGCGCGGGGCACTGCTGAGAGCCTTAATCCTGGCTTACCACTTGCTTGTTTAGAAAAGCATTTTAATTGTTTGAGGCTTTCACATCTTCATTTGTTAAATCCTACTGTAGGTGCCAGGATGCATTCCTCCCTGCGTCGGTGTGTGTGTGTGTGTGTGTGTGTGTGTGTGTGTGTGTGTGTGTGTGTGTGTGTGTGTGTGTGTGTGTGTGTGTGTGTGTGTGTGTGTGTGTGTGTGTGTGTGTGTGTGTGTGTGTGTGTGTGTGTGTGTAAGTGGCAGGCAGGCTCACTCTGCTGCTCCTGCCCGAGGCTCACTGAACAGTGAGACTTGTAAAAAACAAAAGTTCACCACTTGAATAGGAAAAAGTGAGGGCTGAAATGCAGCCTGCTGTGGGGGACCGTGGGGACCTTGGGCTGGGTCCCAGCACCCTGGGACTGAATGGCTGTGTGGGGCCAGAGGAGCTGGGACCTTTCTCTCCCACACTGTATGAGTAGCAGCGGCTCTGCTGGCTCCTCCCTGGGTTGTAAATGGGGACCACAGGACATTTGCATGGAGTATGTTACCTTGGGCCTATCTGAACGGTGTTCAAACCAGCGTCTAGACCACACAGGAAGGAGGGGATTGTGTCGATGGTAAGTTCCAAGAGGTCTTTAACAGAATCAGAATTGAGCCAGACGCTGGTGGCTCAATCCACTATTCCTAGCGACTCAGGAGGCTGAGATTTAAGGACTGCAGTTTGAAGCTAGCCTAGGCAGGAAAGTCTTTGAAAGAGACTCTTCTCTCCAATTAGCGACCAAAAAAGAAAAAAAGAAGAGAAAAGAAGGAAAGGAGGAGGGGGAAGAGGGCGGATGAGAGGGAGGAGAAAAGTCCCCAAAAAATGCTATCTCCAAAATAACCAGCAAAAGGCCAATCTGGAAGCATGGCTCAAGTGGTTGAGCGCCAACCTTAAGCAAGAAAGGACAAGTGCGAGGCCTCTGAGTTTGAGCTCCAGAACCAGAAAAAATACGTAGGGTGTGTATCATGATTAATGTTGTTAGAGAGCTCGCTAAGTAAGGCACCACAAGCTGATGTCTCTCTCTCTAGATTCCAAAAGCGAGTAGAAAGCTCGGGAGGCCGCGCCCGAGGGGTGCTGCCATCACCAGGGAGAACAGGACCAGCCTTACACGATTCTGAGCTTTTGGAGGGAGGGCACAGTGTGCTGGTCCCCAGGCTTGAACTCAGGGCCTAAATGCTGTCTCTGAGCTTTTTTACTCAAGGCTAGCACTCTACCACTTAAGCCACAGCTCCATTTCTGGCCTTTTGGTGGTTCATTGGAGATAAGAATCTCACAGGCTTTCCTGCCCAGGCTGGCTTCAAGCCTTGATCCTCAGACCTCAGCCTCCTGAGTAGCTAGGATTGCAGCCATGGTCCCCCTGCGCCCAGCCCACGATTCTGATTTAAAGCTAGAGACACAGACAGCAGCGTGGGGTGCAGCGAGGTGTGTCCCCAGAAGCTGACCCCACCTTCATTCTATTCCACAAGACCAACATTATTTATGATCGCACTAATAAAATGACTCCTTGCATTCTGAATAAATTAATCATGGTTCCTGCCCTTAATTACATCTTCCTGTAGGGGTATAAACAAAACCAAAATTTGCTAAATTACTATTGATCACTGGAAGCAAAAGAGCGGATCACTGGAAGCAAAAGAGCGGATCACTGGAAGCAAAAGAGCGCTCCTGGGAAGAGGTCACCCCATTCAATAGACAGGACGGCTCAGGCACCACACAAGGGGCCCTGGGGCCAAGGAAGACCAGGAGTCCTGGAGAGACAGAGAGGAGTGTTCGCCCCCCTGCTGAGCGCAGTCCTCCAAGGTTAGACCTCTTCCTTCTAGTCTATTCTATGATCCCTTTACCTCCTACTACCTACCCCTGCCTTATTCTTAATTTTGTAGGATATCTGTGGATCCGTGTGTGTGTGTGAAAGAGAAGAGAGAGAGAGAAATTACTGGAATTCAGGGCCTGAGTGCCAGTCCAAAGCTCTTTTCTTTATTGTTATTTTGGAGGACAGTTAATTTTTTCAATCTTTTGAATTTATATTTATTCATGCGAGTACTAGGACTCGAACTCAGAGCCTAGGCACTGTCCTTTTTTGCTCAAGTACGGCACCCTGCCACTTGACCCACACCACCACTTCCAGTTTTCTGCTGGCTAACTGGAGATGAGCGTCTCGTGGACTTTCTGCCAGGGCTGGCTTCAACCTGCGATCCTCAGATCTCAGCCTCCTGAGGACACAGGATCTCTTCTCGCGGTGCGACCTGCCGGGACTTTCTTCCCGTAAGGCTGCTTGCGGTTGACCTAATTTGTTAACTCAGAGGAGACATTCTTCCGTTGTAATGGTTTCCCCTCGTAAATTATACATAAAAGGCCCAAGCCATACCAAGCCTGTCTTAGATATTAAAAGGTTTTAAAAATATGAATCTTAATGAGATCCTTAATTTTGAATTATATCTGAGACTATAGATTATTTTAACTATTTATGTATAGTTTCACCCATGTGTTGTCCTAAACGTCCTTTACCAAACAAAAACAGTTCAGCCATTAGAAAGAACAATGCTACATCATCTGCAGGGAAACAGATGGACCTAGACCAAATCATTAAGTGCGATAAGCCAAGCACAGAGACATAAACAGTGCATGCTTTCTCTCATGTGCAGAAGTTAGATCCAAAAGACACATGATGAATTACACAGGGCCCCGGGCCTCGCACCCAGTGAGGCCAAAGGAGAACCCTCTACGGAACAGATCACAAAGGCCCCGCGCCGAGCAACGTGCCTTGGTCATATAAAATAATAGTTACCAAAATGAAACCCACGGAATAGAAACAGGAAGTTTTTTTTCTTTGTTGCTGTTCTTGTTTTCCTTTCTTTTTGTCTTATTTGTCTGTCTGTCCATCTTCAGGACACAGAAATGGGGGCACAGAAATGGAGGGACAAAGGGTGGGCACGCGCAGCCGCGCTACTCACTGGCACTGTATGGAAAACGAACTTGTAGGTGGGGATGGGGGGGAAGCGAGGAGTGAGGGAAGGGGTAACACTGTCTAAAAGGAAATGTGCTCCTCACCTGATTTATTTAACCGGAACCCCTCCACCTATCGCCTTGAAAATAACAATGAAAACATTAAAAACAAAACCCAAAAAAGTTGCCAGAGACCAGGGTTCACATCTGTTATCCTAGCTACTCAGGAGGCTAAGATCGGAGGATCTCCGGGGACACAAATGCATGAGACTCGTGTCTCCAGTGAACCAGCAGAAAGCTGGAAGTGGCGCTGTGGCTCAAGTGGTGGAGCATTCGCCTTGAGCCCAAAAAGCTAACCATGGAAGGGAAAGAGGGGGGGGGTTGTAAAATGCATTTTCTTATGTGTTTATTACCACCTTACGGTTGCCTGATACTCTTTATCCTATTTTTATTGATCAAAAAAGTAAAATGAGCCAGTGCCAGTGGCTCATGTCTGTCATCCTAGCTACTCAGGAGGCTGAGATTCAAGGATCATGGTTCAAAGCCAGTCCTGGCAGGAAAGTCCATGAGACTCTTATCTCCCATTAACCACCAGAAAACCAGAAGTGGCGCTGTGGCTCAAGTGGTAGAGCACTCACCTTGAGCTGAAGAGCTCAGGGACAGTGTCCAGGCTGAGAGTTCAAGCCCCATGACTGACAAAAATAAAAATAAACACAAACATAAAATAGAATGGATTGGGGCGGGGAAGGGTGGGAATAATGAAGGTGCTGACACCAATGAAATGCATGGCACTTACTGATTTGTTGGCATTTATTTTTAATTATTGGTGATACACAAAGGAGTTAGAGAGTCAGGTAAAGAGTACAATTCCTTTTGGACAATGTCGCCCCTTCCCTCGCTCTCTCCCAGCCCCCCCCATCCCCACCCACACATCGCATAGTTCATTTTCCACCCAGTGCGGTGAGCGCCGCTGCAGCCTTTGTAGCCCCTTTGTACAACTGCTTAAAGAAAAGAAAACTATTGGTAAAAAGTAAAATGGAGCCCGGCCTCCGTGGCTCTCGCCGGCAATCCTCGCTTCTCAGGAGGCTGAGGTCTGAGGAGCAGGACTCCAAGCCAGCCCGATAGCAGGTCAGACTCCCAGAGAAGAAAGTGGGGCCTGGTGATACCATGAGTGTAATCAAGCCCAGCACTCAGGAGCTGAGCGGGAGGAGCAACAGCCTGGACTACATCGCAAGTACCTCACTTCATCATCATCATCATCATCATCATCATCATCATCATCATCATCATCATCATCATCATCATCATCATCAATTCTGAACAAGGAAACATCCAGAAAGATTCCTTTTCCCCCCATGGCAAACCAACCCCAAAGGGTGCCTCATTCCACCAGCCTTCAGTCAGCCTCTCTCTCCTGCCACACACCTGCAGTCCTTAGCGCTGGTCCCCCCGGGCAAAGCCCCCCACAGAGCTCAGGAGAAGCCCCCCCTTCCCCCAAACCTTTACCATGGCTGCACCCCACTGCGCCCCCAAAGACAGCCAGGCCTCCGCTGTCAGCCACCCTCCCAGGCTGGCAAGACCTCTGCGTCCCTGATCCTTGACGCACACGCGTGCACGCCCACACACACACACATGCACACGCGCGCACACATCACTCCAGCAAAACGCCGTTAAACTAGCAGCTGCTCAAACCATGACCTATCTGTATTCCTTCTCGTTCGGGGAAAGCACGTTTATGAGGGTGGCTCCAGATGTGGAAAACACCTGGACTAATAGGAAGAGAGCGAAAGCTGAATGAGAGGGGTTGTACTTTATTCTTCTCAGCCAGGGAGGGGGGTCCCCAGAAAGTGAGCAGGCAAGGTGTGCTGGGGGACCCCTGCTTCCCCTACCTTCTCCCCCGGCCCCATAAGGAAATGTCTGGAAAGGTCCACATACAGACACAACCAAAGGGAGCACACATTCTGTCCCTCACACATCCTGCTGGACCGGACAGCATACGGATTTACATAGATGCTGATGGACCCAGCGAGTGGTCGCCGGTGGTCTTCAAGTCACACATGCTCTGAAAGAAGCTGGATGCAGATACCATAAGGCTAGATTCCGGTTTAGAGACAGGACATGATCTACATAGCAAGGGAGCCTCAAGGTTTGAACTGGACTGTAAAAAATGAATCAGAGCCGGCTGTCAGATCCTTCTCTAATTCATCCTACCCACGAAATTTGCATCCCTCTTTTGTGGAGACTTGTCACATGTCACCGGTCCCTTTCAATCCATCATCCTCTCCCGCACAGAAGAACCTGGCACTGGGAAGGGAGAGCCATTCGCTTCCTCTTACCTACTAAAGGAGAACATTGCCAAAACTCTTCAAAGGAAAGGAAATGGTCGGTAAAATCCATCTCTGCCAAGTGATTTTCTTTTAAAGATCTGTTGCTAAAAACACAATGCCTATGTGTATCTGATCATATAAAATAATATGTATCAAAGTGAACTCCAGGAAATGGAAACAAGAGGTGTTTTTTTTCCCTTTGTTTAAAAAAAAAAAATCTGGCCAGGTGCTGGTGGCTCACACCTGTAATCCTAGCTACTCAGGAGGCTGAGATCTGAAGATGGCAGCTCAAAGCCAGCCAGGGCAGGAAAGTCTGTGAGACTCTTATCTCCAATAAACCACCAGAAAACCGGAAGTGGTGCTGTGGCTCAAATGGTAGAGTGCTCACCTTGAGCTGAAGAGTTCAGGGACAGCGCCCAGGCCCAGAGTTCAAGCCTCAACCACCAACAATGACAACAAAAATCTGTTGCTAGGCTTAAGATATTTATCCTGAGGCATCTCACTGTCCTCCGCTTACCGCCATCCAGAATCTGCTGAGATCTGAACTGGCTGTACTGGAAGAACTTCCGCTGTGGGATCTGGTTGAGAAACGTATCCCCTGCAGCCTCCTTCAGATCCTCACACTTGCACAGAAAAAGAAAGTGACACTTTGGTGTCAAAATTAAAAATTCTCACAATCCACATGCGTGAAACAGCTTCCCCTTTTTCTGTTAGAATCTAATTCCCTTCAAGGAGCAGAAGTGAAGCGGCTCTTTCACTGCTGGCCCAAGAAACTGAAGCCGTTTCTTGTTGAGAATAAGTCATCGCTAATGGCAGTTTAGACAGAATTCAAACAGTGATACAGCAGAATAAAGAGTTATGACATTCTGGGTGACAGTGGGTGAAAACCTCTGATCCAAGCAAGCTCAGAGCTGTTCCCAACCAAGGACCTCACCTGTACCATGAAAAGTACATCAAGCCACGTGCTAAAGCCCACACCTGTAACCCTAACTACTCAGAAGGCTGAGATCTGAGGGTCATGATTGAAAGCCAGCCAGGCAGGAAAAGTCTAGGAGAAGTTTATCTCCATTTAACCACCAAAAAGCCATTACTGGAGCTGTGGTTCAAGTGAGACAGTCTTGAGTTCAAGCCCCAGTACTGGCACCAAAAACAGAAAGAAAAGAAACTTCAGAAGAGCCGGGTGCCCATGGCTCACGCCTGTAACCTTAGCTTCTCAGGAGGCTAAGATCTGAGGGTTGGAGTCGGAGCCAGTCCAAGTGGGAAAGTCCATGAGACTCGTATACCCAAGCCGTGAGTTCAAGCCCCAGGACTAGCACAAAAAAAGAAGAAAGAAAGAAAGAGAGAAAGAGAGAGAAAGAAAAAGAAAGAAAGAAAGAAAGAAAGAAAGAAAGAAAGAAAGAAAGAAAGAAAGAAAAGAAAGAAACAGAGAGAGAAAGAAAGAAAGAGAGAGAGAAAGAAAGAAAGAGAGAGAAAGAAAGAAAGAAAGAGAAAAAGAGAGAAAGAAAGAAAGAAAAGAAGGAAGGAAGGAGAAAGAAGGAAGGAAGAAAGAAAGAAAGAAAGAAAGAAAGAAAGAAAGAAAGGATGGAAGGAAGGAAGGAAGGAAGGAGAAAGAAGGAAGGAAGGAAGGAAGAAAAAGAAAGGAAGGAAGAAAGGAAGGAAGGAAGGAAGAAAGAAGAAAAAAGAAAGAGAGAGAGAAAGAAAGAGAAAGAGGAAGAAAGAAAGAAGGAAGGAAGGAGAAAGAAAGAAAGAAAGAAAGAAAAAGAAAGGAGGAAGGAAGGAAGGAAGAAAGAAAGAAAGAGAAAGAGAGAAAGAAAGAAAGAAAAGAAAAGAAAAGAAAAGAAAGAAGGAAGGAAGGAGAAACAAAGAAGGAAGAAAGAAAGAAAGAAAGAAAGAAAGGAGGAAGGAAGGAAGGAGAAAGAAGGAAGGAAGAAAGGAAGAAAGAAAGAAAGAGAAAGCAAGGAAGGAAGGAAGGAAGGAAGAAAGAAAGAAAGAAAGAAGAAAAAAGAAATAAAGAGAGAGAAAGAAAGAGAAAGGGAGAAAGAGGAA
Organism: Dipodomys merriami; assembly: GCF_024711535.1. Lineage (NCBI taxonomy): Eukaryota > Metazoa > Chordata > Mammalia > Rodentia > Heteromyidae > Dipodomys > Dipodomys merriami. The sequence continues at coordinate 14,667,476 of NW_027204604.1, read as the reverse complement.
GAAAGAAAGAAAAGAAAAAGAAGGAAGGAGAAAGAAGGAAGAAAGGAAGGAAGAAAGAAAGAAAGAAAGAAAGAAAGAAAGAAAGAAAGAAAGAAAGAAAGAAAGAAAGAAAGAAAGAAAGAAAGAAAGAGAAAGAAAGAAGGAAGATTAGGCCTGCTCATTCAGTCTCACTCTACTTCGTAAGACTGTGGGAAGGCTGATAACGCACCATGTTCAGAATCTATTCGAGCTGAAGCCTGGTGATTGATGGTGATCTTAGGTTATTACTTTTTGGGGCTGAGGTGGGGGGGGGGTTGATGGAACTCAGGGTCTGGGCACTGTTCCTGAGCTCTTTTGCCCAAGGCTAGCGTTCTACCACGTTGAGCCACAGTGCCACTTCCAGTTTTCTGGTGGCTAATTGTAGGTAAGAGTCTCACAGACTTTCCTGCCCAGGCTGGCTTTGAACTGCAACCCTCAGCTCTCTGTTTCCTGATTAGCAAGGATTACAGGTGTGAGCCACCAGTTGCTACATTTTACAATAAAAATTCTCAGCAGTTAGAGAAATGGGACTGTGGCTGATTGGTGTCTGTGCTGCCACCTATTGGCCATGGGCAGAAATACACACAGGGAGAGGAAAGCATTCAGAGGTGTGTGTTCACATTCTGTTCATATGCTTTTTAGAAATATAATTTTATTGTTATTATGAAGGCCATCAGTACTTCTCAAACAGGAAGAAGGATGCGCAAAGATCCTTTGGAGCATATTTGCGGACAAATGATGTAAGAAAATCTGCAGACAAATTTGAGCAACCGAAGCACACGGGTCTAACCACTTTCTGTCATAGGCTGGGGGGCGGGAGGGGGGGGGTGCCAGGGAGAACAATGCCGAGAAATGAACGCAAGTGGCCATTCTGGGAGTCTGGCTGGAGTGTGAGATTATTCAGGAAGAAAACGTTTGACAGCAAATGGTTTGAGTTCAACATGGGTACTTACTGAAAGGAAAAAAAGAAATCTAAACTTTCCCCGGCAGCCAGGAGTGTTTGGATTTCATTTCCAAGTGAATCAATGAGCAAGGCTCTCTGGGAGTTGAGTGCGATTCCGACAGAAACATTACACTTTGACACCTCGGCTGTGCATGCCTTAAATCCTCCCACCAACGCTTGAGTCTGGGGGTGCTGCCCTGGGTGACGGTTTGTTTAATGGGGAGAAAGGCCCTGTGCGTTTCCGCGGGGGTGTTTGAGGCTGGAGGCCGGTCAGCTCCGGTGCCATGTTGAACAGATCCCAGGGCTCTTGGCATCTGCAGCTCTCCCTCCCCACCCCCACCCCCAAAAGAAGCCATTTCCCTGACTCAGTACCAAGGGAGGCCAAGGCCTTGGAGAATCTGAGACACTGCCTAAACGAATCTCCTCTCCAACCTAGCTCTCTAACGCCGTGAGTGACAGACACCTAAAGAAGTATCGAGCGGCCGCGTCCACCTGCAAGGCAGCCGGGCCATCAGCCAACCACACTGAGGCCGCACAAAATTGGCACTCACCTGAGCCCCTCTAATACCTGCAGCCGGCAGCAGATTGCCAGCGCCTAAAGGCTGCTAAAGAACGAACAATTCTTCCATCCTGTTTTCTGTCCTCATGAAGGTTTTTGCGTTTGTTTCTTAAATTATTATTTCACTTATTTTCACATGCATGCTGGTACCGAGGCTTGAACGGAAGGCCTGGGCTTGTTTCGCTCAAGGCCAGCGCTTTATCACTTGAGCCACAGCCCCATTTCTGGCTTTTTGGATATGTAATTGGACGTCAGATTATCACAGATGTTTCTCCTGAGGCTGGCTTCAAACCGCGATCCTCAGATCTCAGTCTCCTGAGCAGCTGGGATTCCAGGCGTGAGTGAAGCCCGGGGCTGGCTGGGTGTTTCTTCTGCTGTTGCTCTCATAACTCTCATCTGGCATGTCATTCCACCAATGCGCACGCAATATTTTATGTTGAAAAAGACATAAGCTTTTTTATGGAAGGGAGGATTCCTCAGAAAAGCTGGGTGCCCAGTGGCTCACCCCTGTAATCCCGGCTACCCAGGAGATTTGAGAGCTGAGGATGAGAGAGAGGTGGAGATGTGGCGCAAGTGCCAGAGCGCTAGCCTTGAGCTGAAGAGCTTGGGGACATGCCCAGGCCCTGAGTTCAAGCCCCAGTAACGGTGGAAAGAAAAGATTCATCAAGGCACAGAGAATGTGGGTGCCGGCCAGGAGCGACACACAGGATTCCTGTCTGACAAAGCAGCGAGCCCTCCCTCTGCCATCCTGGCCTGCTTCCGGCTTGCTTTGGGGTTTTTTATCCATTTTATTAAGGTAATAAAACGATCTATAGTGTGTAATTACACATGCATATTATTGATAGTGTCTGTGTGATGCTTGAGTTTGCTTTTCCATGAATAGAAACTGCATTTTATCCATTAATTAGACAAAGAATTAATGATGGCTTATATTAAGTCTGTCCTCAAGTCGACAGGGCGCAAGCCATTACACTGTGAGCAGAGTCGTCCTCTGCTTAGTAAAGGCTTTGTTCCAAAAGATGCGTTTAAGTGCACTTGTTCGTTAGACATAGAGCGACATTATGCGGAGAATAAAATGGACACGTGCAGACAAAGCCTGTTCTGTGAGAGGACAATGGACAGTCCGAGGCCTCAGGCAGACGCTGGGTGCTTTGCAATTCTTGGAAAAGTTCATGTAAAGATAGTTGCGTTTTGGGTCAGGCACCTGTGGCTTGCGGCTGTAATCCGAGCTACTCAGGAGGCTGAGATCAGAGCGTTAAGAATTCAAAGCCACACTGGCCACACAGATCCAAGGGACTCCTATCTCCCATTAACCAGCAAAAATCCACAAGTGGAGCTGGGGCTCACAGAGCCCCAGCCTTGAAGGGAAACATCCAAGTGAGAGCACAAGGCCATGACTTCAAACCCCAGTATCAGAACAAACAAACAAAACATCGCTCAGCTCGTCCAGAGCAAAGCCAGACTCTTCATCCGGGAACCCCCCAGTCCAGACATCGCCCGTCAGCTGCCTGCTAGCAAATCATCTTGAAGCTCAGCTGATTTGGCCTGCCGTGGGGCTCCTGATTGGATAGAGCTGCACCCTTTCGTACCTGAACACCTGTAGTGCCCCACAGGTGCACGCACACACACACACACACACACACACACACACACACACACACACACACACGGGCTGTCACAGATCCCTTCCCCCACCACTGGGCCTCATCTGGAACTGGCTGTGGGAGTAACATGGGGTCTGCCTTGCGTCCCCCCCCCCCCCGCTGTGTCCTCTCTCCACATAGAGGTTTGGAAGAGGGTGTTCTGTTTTTGCAATACTAGGGATCAAACCTAGGGCCTCACAATTCCTAAGCACGCACTCTGCCAGGTGAGCCACGCCTGAGTCACCTTTCGGAGCCAGTTCGAGCCTGGGCAGCCCCCGGAACACGTGTGGCGCATGCAGCAGCTTCATAATCACCTACTTTAGCATTGGGTCGATACTAATAAAAGCAGCCAAGGTAGCACAAGACCCTAAGGTGAAATCCCTGAATAGTCATGGCCAGGGCTCAGTGGTTCCCGCCTGGAATCCCAGCTACCCAAGAGACTGAGATCTGAGGATCGGAATTTAAAACCAGCCTGGGCACAAAAGTCTGGGATGAACCACCAAACGCTGGAAAGGGAATGATGGTGGTGATGACGATGATGATGATGATGGTGGTGGTGGTGGTGGTGGTGGTGGTGGTGGTGGTGGCGGCTCAAATAGAGCCCCAGCCTTGCGTGAGAAATCAAAGGAACCCAGCCAGGCCCAAGTTCAAGCCCCAGGACCAGCGTCCACGCACCTGTCTCCCCTCAGGACGACTGGATGGCCCTGTGGTTTCTGCATGGGGGGGTGTGCGGGGGAACCCCACGCCTCTGAGCCCCACCTCAGAGGGAGATGGCAAAGCCCACAGCTCAGAGCCTGTGGCTGAGTCACCCCGGACGTCCAGGACGGGGAGGACTCACCCCCCAAAATGCTTCCCTCCACCTTGGCCTGTTCTCCAAGGTCACCGCGATCCTTCCACCAAACCCCCAAGCCTTCCCACCAGCCGAGATCACAGATGCACACCACCACACCCGACTTTCTGATTGAGATGAGCCTGCCTAACTTTTTGCCTGCACTGGCCTGGAACTGCAATCCTCCTGATCTCTGGCTCCCAATCACTGGGATTGCAGGTATGCACTACTGTAGCGGCTGATGGAATTTTCTTCTCATCTAGGCTGTGATTTACCTAACAGCCAGCATCCTAATGCCACAAACTGCTTTAGGAAATACTTTTCTACAAAATTGAATTTGGTTTTTTTTTCAAGAAAGACCAAATAACTGAGAAAGAGTGAGGGGAGGGAAGAGACTGTGTGAAAGGAAATGCACTCATTACCTGACTCCCGTAATTGTGATCCCTCTGTGCATCACCTCTATAATAACGATAGAGTAAATAATGATTTAAAAAAGAATGACCACACTGTTCACAATAGCCAGGATATGGAAACAACCCAGATGCCCCACCACAGATGAATGGATCCAAAGATTGTGGTATCTATACACAATGGAATATTATGCAGCCATTAGAAATGACAAAATAATGGCATTTGCAGGGAAATGGATGGAGCTAGAAGGAATCATGTTGAGCGAGGTAAGCCAAGAGCAAAGAGACAAACGGTACATGGTCTCCCTGATAAGTGGATGCTAAATCCAAAATGTTAGGTGATACGACAAAACTAACAGGACTTATGAAACAAAGAACTTCCACTCATCTGGTCAAACCACTACTAAGTGTCCCCATGCTGCTGATCACATGTATGGTGTATAACATGTGAACACCGATATATGTTATAGACCGTGATAGACAATTTGCTCCAGGAAAGTTCGGATGAACTTGTGACTTTAAATGAGCATCATTATTCCACAATACTGTGAAATTCGGGAAATTATGTAATCACTTAATCACAATCAAAAAAAAAAAAAGAACCTCGGGGAAGGTAGGGAGGGAAGGGATGGTAGGGGGAAAACAATGGAGGGGGTAACAATGTTCAATAGGAAGTGTACTCATTACCTTGCTCACATAACTATAACCCTCTGTATAGTATCTTTACAAGAAAAAAATATAAAAAAAGAATGACCAAATAATAAACAAACACATGGAAGTGAGAAACTTATTTGCATTCTGTGTGTGTGTGAGAGAGAGAGAGAGAGAGAGAGAGAGCCAGCCAGCCAGCCAGACAGACAGACAGACACTGGGTGTTGGGTCTTCGTCCGTCCCACAAAAGACGGACGGGGTCCGAGGAAAGGTAAGTGCGGCGCTCGCCCGTTCCCTAGCCTCCCTCAGCCCAGGAGACAATCAGACACAGCGGGGAGCCAAATCCAGCAGGTAGAAAAACTCGTTTATTAACAGAGAGCAGCCCCTTTTTAAAGACAAAGAGGGTGGGTGGTATGGTAAGGGAGGAAGAGGAACCAATCACTGTCAAGGTCACACCCTATCATTCACCTGAGCCTTCACGGGCTGGTTAGGTACTGATCAGAAGATCAATTGGGGCCTGCCCACTCTACCCTCTCCCAGAGCCATCTTGGCTGGCCATGTGCTCTTCAGTAAATTAGGCTCTGCCCACTCAACCCCTTCCCAGCGCCATCTTTGCTGCCCATGTGCTCCACAACTGGGGATTGATCTCAGGGCCTGAAGCACTGTACCAGCTGAGCCACAACCTCAGTCCTTTTTATTTTACTGTTTTGTGTTTGTTTTTTGGTTGTTTTTCTTTTGAGAAAGAGTCCCCTACCTTCTGGCTTGGCCAGCCTAGAACCTTGATCCTCCGGTCTTCTCTCCCTTCCCAGGAGGAGAAGCTGGGACTACAGGTGTGGACCACCACACCTGTCATTCATCTCATTCTTCTCATTCTTAGTACTATTGCTTGATCTCGCAGTCTAGACACCCCATGACTTTGAAAATAAAGTTACTTCTAGTTAAATTACTAAAGCACAATACACATCATTTCTACACATAGGTCATTGAGGTTCTAGTCCGAATTTCTTCAACCAAAGAACGAGACTGATTGAAGGACAAATCCGGTGCAGAAGGCTCCTCTCTGGGAATGGAAGGGGCTGCACCTGACGATGTCTGCAGGGCACAAGTTGTCCAGTGACCTGTCGGCCCTGCGGGGCGGTGGGCCCCAGGTATCAGGGCCTTCCGGTGGAAAGTTAATTTCTGGCACGCACACGTACACACACACGTACACGCTACGCACATGCACGCGTGCACGGCCTCCTTGGTCTCCATCCCCATGTCACAGATCAACACTAAAAAGATTCTTCTCTCAGGTGGGCACTGGTGCCTCACGCCTGTAATCCTAACTACTCGGGAGGCTGAGATCTGAGGACCACGGTTCAAAACCAGCCCGGGCAGGAAGTCCATGAGACTCTTATCTCCAATTAATGAGCCAAAAAGCCAGAAGTAATTCTGTGACTCAGAACACTAGCTTTGAGTCAAAGAAGCTCAGGGACAGTGACCAGGCCCTGAGTTCAAGGCCCAGACCAGTACTCCCCCCCCCCACCCAAAAAAAAGAAAAGATTCTCATCTCTGGGCAAGGGGTGTTTGCTGATGGACTCCAGTGAACCCATAGTCTGACTCCCCACAGAGTCTACAGTGAGAATGCATCCTCACCCAAGAAAATGCCTTCAAATCCTGCCCCGGAGGTAACTATGGTTACAAGGAGTCACCATGCTAGAAGTTATGTCAGCGCTAAGGCTACTCTCCCTCCCCAGCACAGCCCTCCTTTCCTGGCCCAGTGGTCAGCCCAGCCAAAGCCAGGACCATGGTCCCCAGTGCTCCCCGGGACCCCAGTGCTCCCCGGGACCAGCTCTACGCCAGCAAGCGCAGGGTCTTCCTGGAGTGGGACATTTGCCCCCCCCCTCTTCCCCTCCACTGTTTCCTCCCCCCCAAAAAAGAGAGAGAGTACAACACACAGGTAAGCTTGGTGGGTGTGGACTGCTGATAACTCTAGTTATTTAACAACCTTCAATATTCAGGAGTCACACACTCATCCACGATGACAAATGACACAAGCTAATGGCGCGGTAATTCACTGTCCTCTTTAAAGATATTATTTGGCAAAGTCAAGGTTGAAGCCCTGGGATGGAACAAATTGAGCAGCGATTGGGCAGAGCTCCATCACAGTTTTGGCACACAACTGAACTCCTGGGAAACACGGCTATATTTCATTCTCATCTTCATTTTTTTATACCTTTTTCCCCCCCAGCTTGGGGCCCAGGGCAAAATATCTCCAGAGAGCTTCTTGGAGACCTTGTAACAAAAAAAAAAAAAAAAAAAACTTGTCTTCAAAACCTTTATCTAGTCTGATTTTTTACTTTTTAAGTTTATGAGTATAGAACCAAAGGTTAGGTCAAACCAGTTCTATAACTAGGGAGGTTGAGGCAGGAGGACCAAACGTTTGAGGTTGACTGGGACTACACAGCCAGATCGTGTCTGAGGAAATAATAATGATAATAGTAATAATGATGATGATGATAGTAGGAGCTGGGTGCTGGTGGCTCACATTTGTAATCCTAGCTACTCAGGAGGCTGAGAGCTGAGGATCACAGTTCAAAGCCAGCCAAGGCAGGAAAATCCATGAGACTCTAATCTCTAATAAACTACTCAAAAAAAAACAGAAGTGGTGCTGTGGCTCAAGTAGTAGAGCACCAGCCTTGAACAAAGGAAGCTCAGGGACAGCCCCCAAATCCAGAGTTCAAGCCCCAGAAAGGATAAAACAACAATAATGATAGTAGGAGTGAATGGATCAAGATGCATTGTACTCATACAGTGACATGTTGAATTGAAATCCCTTTGTACAACTAACTATCAAAGATAATAAAGCCGGGCACTGGTGGCTCACACTTGTAATCCTAGCTACTCAGGAGGCTGAGATCTGAGAATCACAGTTTGAAGCCAGCCCAGGCAGAAAAACCCTTTTCTCCAATTAACTACCCCCCAAAAAAGCTGAAAGTACACCTGTGGCTCAAGTGGTAGAGCAGTAGCCCTGAGTGGGGGTGGGAAGCACTCAGGCCCTGAGTTCAAACCCACAGCTGGTGCACATACACACAACAAATAAATTTAAAAAGATATACAGAAAATTCATCATCATCATCATCACCATCATCATCATCATCATCATCATCATCATCTAGGAAGGGCTGTGGGGCTGTAGCTCAGTGGCAAAGCACTTGCCTAGCATGTGAGAGGTCTTGGACTCTTTCACCAGTGCTGCAAAAAAGGAATATTATTAGGACCAAAGAATTGCCCTTTTCATGACTAACAACAGTACCCCATAGGACCTGTCCAGTCTTGGAGTTACGCTAGCTTGTAATCCACAGCTATGGGGGTTGGGGGGAAACACAACTCGGTTGGGATTTCTGAGAAGCTGAGGTGGCAGGCCCTGGTCCCTGGGGATCACCCTGTGACCTTGACAGTGATGTGACCTGTGACCTATGCAAATGACGATTTGCATACTATACTTTAAGGGAAAGAACGCCAAGAGGTAAGCGCACAGGTGAGCTGCTGGAGCGTTCATTTGTACCCTTGTCCTTTGAAACGAAGGGGGTGAGGCATGACATTTTTAAGAGCCCCCTCTTCATGTGGTGACCCCAGATGCTGGCCACCCCCTGCAGAAGAGGATGGCCAAATCACACCTCACTGACCCCAGAGCCCACGGACTCAGCACAATCTCACGTGATGAATACGTAACCCAAGAATCATTTCACAATCTACATGTCCCTGGGATGCATCCGTTCCTTGAGCCTGGAAGCAATCAGCAGCCAAGTTTTTCTCCACTGTGACATATTTATTCTTCCTCTTCTGAGTCACACCATTGCCGAAGGTAAACCCCCCCAAAATAGATCAAAAGACAGCCTGCTTGTCTACCATGCTCACATGCTTTACATACCCTAAAAATATGTAGCTTATTAATGACTGATTGCCCAACCTCTTCAATAAGCTTTTTTATTAGCATGACAGTCCTTAACTTACAAGTGTCAAACCATCCACGCTGCCCATATCGCCTTGATGATATTTAATATAAAGAGAGAAGAGTATTTATACTCCTCACAATCACAGAATGGATTGTTTTAAGGTTATACAGCCTCGACGCGATCAAGAAAGACGGAAGCTTACAAAATGATAAATATTTTCATTAAAAACTTTAAAACTAAAAGTTCAAAGATATGTTCTCCTCTCTTATTTCTTGTCACACCATGACTTAAGACCCAAAACTAATCTACTTTCAATTTTATTCCATATTTCACCTCTGTCATAGTCCTCAGCAGAGAGTATTGGAATACGATCATTTTTTATTTTGTTGATGTTACCGACAGCTTTATTTCACAAAGCAATCTTATACTACATCTACCAGCAGCAGGTCGCAGAGGTCAAATAGTCCATCCTCACAGGTAGGGAGCTTATTAAATGACTCGTCTATTAAAGCCGATGGACAATATAAAGAAACATCTCAGCAAAATACTTTTAACATAGTTCAATGAAGAGACGGCTCCAAAGGGTAGTAAATAATTTAAACGGAGACCAATAGGGAATTTGTTATCTATTTTACTAGCATCTTCAAAATTATATTTCAAACAAAGTGGTTGGAACAGAGAGAAACACAAAAGCTATGGGGAACAGCCTGGCATTTACAAAATCCTAAACTGTAGATATTTTCCCGAGGAAATGTGAAGGCATGAAATGCGTCAGGTTACGTCCACCCATGAATAAATCAACAAATCTATCAATGTTCATTTAAACTTACACTAGCCATACATACTATATAATGTTGAATAATAGAGATGACAGCTTTTTGAAAATGATCTTCCTGCCTTTATTGTTACCTTGAAGGATAGATGATGTCTTAATTAACTAATTAATTAATTAATGCCAGTACTAGGACTTGAACTCAGAGCCTCCACATTGTCCTGGAGCTTTTTTGCTCAACCACTTGATACACACATCCACTTCTGGATTTTTGGTCCTTAATTGGAGACAAGAGTCTCATGCACTTTCTTGCCTGGGCTGGCTTTGAACCGAGATCTTCAGATCTCAGCCTCCTGAGGAAATAGGATTATAAGGTATAAGCCACTAGTGCCTGGGGACAGTTAATTTTAAAATATGAGCTATGACTCAAGGCAAAATTTTACTTGCAAAAGGTATGACACATGGAAAATGGAATCAAGCTAAGATGGAAAATTCTTGTTCACTTATTACATGCAATTTGGTATGAAAATACGAATGGGGGTCTGGGACTACAGTTATGTGGTATGAGTTTACCTGGCACTCTGTAAGTTCTTTGATTCTATCCTCAGCACAAGGAAGGAAGGAAGGAGGAAGGAAGGAAGGAAGGAAGGAAGGAAGGAAGGAAGGAAGGAAGGAAGGAAGGGAGGGAGGAAGGGAGGGAGGGAGGAAGAAAGGAAGGGAGGGAGGGAGGAAGGAAGGGAGGGAGGGAGGGAGGAAGAAAGGAAGGGAGGGAGGAAGGAAGGAAGGAAGGGAGGGAAGGAGGGAAGGAGGAAGGAAGGGAAGGGAAGGGAGGGAGGGAAGGAAGGAAGGAAGGAAGGAAGGAAGGAAGGAAGGAAGGAAGGAAGGAAGGAAGGAAGGAAGGAAGGAAGGAAATCTAAATATGATTTGAAAAGATTAGAAAAAGACGTGTTACTCCACATTCCTTTCAGGTATTTCTGGGAACAACTTGATCAGAAAATCAAATTTACCAGCATTCTACCATGATGTTAATCCCTGTATACACTTAACCATATCTGTAAGAGAAATGGTTGGTACCAGCAGCTCACGCCTGTAATCTTAGCACTCAGGAGGCTGAGATCTGAGGATTGTGGTTCAAAGCCAGCTTAATCAGGAAAGTCCATGAGATTCTTTTCTCCAATTAACCCCCAAGAAGCCAGAAGTAGAGTTGTGGCTCTACTATATGGTTAGAGTACTAGCCTTGAGCACAAAAAGCTAAGGGCTTGTTCCCAGGCACTGAGTTCAGTCCCCAGTACCAGCACCAAAAAAGAAAAAAAAAAACAAAAACCAATCTAAAAATAAAGAGGAAATGGAATTCATGACATAGAACTCACTTTCTTGATAGGCAAGCTGTGCTTGTTATTAAGCAAAATGACAAACCGAAACCGTAACGTCCAATAAGTTTGCCGTAAATAATGCCTCTTCATCTTGAAAGTGTGTTTCCAGCTCTGACGAGGAAATTGGGTTTCCCCGCCCCCATCTCTCATCGCAAAGACACACCTCTTAATTAAGGTTTATCAGCAGACTCACCGGGGAGGATAATTAATAAGATTCAGAGACATAAACCACAAGTTGTTAAAGTTTACAATTACCTTCCCCAGCTGCCTTGCCTTTGCGCGGTAAATCATCTACCTGCATGTATTTGTTCCCAATCATTTTTTAAAGTCACAATCTTTGTAGTGTCAACTTGTCAAGGGTCAAAGGGAAGAACAGGCAAGATTCCCAAATCAATCTGCTTGTAGAAACTGTCTCATTTCATTTCAAATTACCTGCTGCGGTTGAAGCCAGGAATGGACAAACTGCCTTCACCCATAAACTGTGACAGCACAGGTCGAACGTACGCGATCATTCATAAGGGACGAGTCATGCAGGCCCTGTCATTAACTACTTCTAAACGGCGCCGCGGGTTAAGCGATCTTGCTGGGCTGCCTCACGTATAAATAGTGTTTGGACAGTTTAATGTCAAGAGACAACTCCTCAGGGATTAAAACTGCGTAACCCAGCAGGGCCGGTGTCCAGACAAGGACCAAGGTCCTGTGGCACTGTCACTGGAATCACGCCTCCGTGGATGTCTGGTGCCAGTGACCCTACAGGCAAAGGAATGTCGTCCATCTCCTTCACGCGGCTGTGACCTGATGTTCCGAGAATATTAAAAATAACTTTACACATTCAGAGAGCCATCCTTCCAGAAAGTATTCTTCCGGAGTTTACACGTGTCCTTGTGAGGCACACCAGAAAATGAGGGGGCGTTGATGCTGGGGTCTTCTGGCACTCTGCCGAAGGTCAGAGATCTAAAGCTGTCCATAAAAGCAGAGAGCTGGGGGCCAGCGCTCGTGCCCCCAAGAGCCATGACATAAGAAATTAGACTGAACTAATTATCCCAGTGCCTTGCCGGTGTGCGTTCCTGATTGCAAAATCTGTAACGTCTAAAGATCACAATGGATTTGGACTGATCGCTTCGTTTGTGCTGGAGGCTGTGCTGAGTGCTTCACGGGCCAAACCCTAATTTTAAATCTCACAACCTCATAGGGAAGCTCTTGACAGCTCCAGTTTGTAAGTGAGAAAACTGTGGATCAAAGCCGCAGCCCTGGAAGTTTATGCCTGGGATCCTAGGTTTTCAAGAGGCTGAGATCTGGGGGTCATGGTTCAAAGACAGCCTGGGCAAACAAATTCAAAAGACACTTATCTACAATTAATCACCAAAAAGCTGGCTGTGGAACTGTGGCTCAAGTGTTAGAGTGCCAACCTTGAGTGAAAGAAGCTAAGGAAGAATGCCTAGGCCCTGAGTTCAAACCCTAGTACACATACACACCCGCACGCGCTCGCGCGCGCACACACACACACACACACACTCACACACACACACACACACACACACACACATAGAGTTGTGCACCCGAGCATGAATTAACTCACCTCAAGTTACACAGCAGGCAGGTAGAGAACAAGAAACTCTGGGTGCAACCCTCCCATCCACAGTGCAACCCCACCCCCATGGCCATGGTATCTCTGCTTCTAATTCTATTGCCTTGACATATAAAGCATTTACTCTATACACTGGCTTAGCTTTCTCTATCGTGCATTAGCTATGTGCAAAACCCTCCATCACTAAAAGAAGAATGTTGCTTAGTTACAAACTGAGTCAAATCAAGCCCATAGACCAATGCCTCAAGGAGAACATGATGAAGACATTACAGCAGCAGGTTGGTGGGCAGAGAGAGTTTTAAGAAAATCCATTTCAAAACACTCAGTGTCCATATGCTTTCTGTCCTAAAATTAGTCATCCTGGGGGAAATGTAATGAGATTCTTACTTCCTACCTGCATTCACAACCACAGTTCTCAGACTTTACCTTCAGGATCTGAAGCTCCCTCGGGGGCTCCCCTCAGGAGAGGCCTGTCAATCAGAAGCTTTCCTCACATTTACAACTCATCATTCAGATGAAATCTATTTGTGCCCAGAGCTGATGCCTGTGATCTATGATACTTAGAAGGCTGAGATCTGAGGATCAATGGTTAAAGCCAGCCCAGGCAGAACAGTCTGTGATACTCTCATTCCCAATAAACCATCAAAAAGTTAGAAGTTTGCCAGGCATCAGTGGCTCACACCTGTCATCCTAGCTTCTCAGGAGGCTGAGGTCTGAGGATCACGATTCAAAGCCAGCCCAGACACAAATGTCTGTGAGACTCTTATCTCCAATAAACCACCAGAAAAACAAAAGTGGCGCTGTGGCTAAGTGGTCGAGCGCTTGCCTTGAGCTGAAGAGCTGAGGGACAGCGCCCAGGCCCAGAGTTCAAGCCCCATGACCAACAAAATAAAAGTTAGAAGTGGAGCTGTGACTCAAGAGTACCAGTCTTGAGTGAAAAAGACAAGTAAGAACAAGAGACCCAGGGTTCAAGGCCCCATATGGGCACTGAAAAAAAAAAGTCACACATTTGTGATGCTGTGATCAAATTCTAATGATAACGTTTAACCTTTAAAGCATTCTAATTAAAGAGTATTTGGAAATACCTTTTCTGTTTACATGTAGTTGTTTTTGTTGATGATGATGATGATGATGGTCCCTTCTTGATGTTTTTCAGGCAGGGTTTCAGTGCTGTTCAGCCCACACTGGCTGAGCTCAAGAGCCTTCCGCCTCCTCTCTCAGGTGGCGGCATTACAGCATGCGCCGCCATGCCGTGACAGAACTTTATAGCAGAAAACGAAAATTAATTAACTAAGGCTTCCCAGCATCGATGTATTTTGTTGGAATACATTTGGGGTGGGGGGAAATGGGAAATGCACTTTCAAGGAGAGAATGGAACGGGTGGTAGAGCAGTGGGTGGGTTTCGGGGCGGTTTCCTCCTCCTGGCTGGGGCCTGGCGCTGACGCCCTGCACCTGCAGGCACTTCACCACCTGAGCAAAATCCCCGCCCCTCCTTCTCTGCGCCGGCCCGGGCCTGACCCCGGGGCCTCACACCCACATTCAGCTCTCACACTCCGGGCTGGCGCTCTACCGCTTCAGCCACAGCTCCGCCTCTAGGTTTTGCTGGTTAGCTGGAGGTAGGTCTCATGGATTTGTCTGCAAACCGGGATCCCGGGACCTCAGCTCCCGGAGCAGCTAGGGCTGCAGGATTATTATTACGGGTGTGTGTTTACTTCTCCGAGCTTTGAGTCTGTGGGATCCGCCCCCCAGGGGGTCAGACTCCCCGTCCAGTGCTCACCCCACACCCCCACCCCGGTCCCCGCCCCGAGGCTCCGCTGGACAACCGCAGGCCCGGCGGGGGGCGCTCATCGCCCAGGCTGCCGGCATCCCGAACCGCCCGGGTCGGAGTCCGATCTCGGCCCCAGCGTGCAGCCCGCCGGGCCGGCTACGGAGCGGCGCACAGCAGCGCCAACAAAGGCTTCAGCACACGCAGCAGCATACTAATGAGCCAGCCCAGTACAATGAGAGCCAGCTACTCGAATGGCCACAAAGTAAACAAAGGAGCCGTCGCGGCGGAGACAGAGGCGTCTGCGAGCAGCCAGCCAGCCTGGAGCGAGTGGGCGCGGGGTGCTGGGCCGGGGGACACCGCTAAGGCTCGGCCGAGAGCCACAAACTCAACCACGCCCCCAGGACACAAGCCACGCCCCTCCCGCGCACAAACCACGCCCCGAACGCCGCAGGCCACGCCCCTCGCGCGCACAGACCACGCCCCACAGACCATAAACCACGCCCCGAATCACCCTACAACCAATTAACCACGCCCCCTACACAAACCACACCATTCATATGCACAAAACACGCCCCAAGACCATAAACCACGCCCCCAGGAGCATTCATTCCAACCAGATCAGATCATGGCTCAGTCTCAATGTCCTCAACTAGAAGATGAAGGGAATCTCTGTCTGGTCCACTGGATGTAGCTGGACGATATATTCGGTGCATATGCTGTGTAATGCCAATCTTGATCGAGATTTCAGTTTCCTCGTTTAATCCTCACGGTTCAGTTTATCAACGCCTCTGTGTACCTTTATTACCTGTGAAGGGTCACAGTCAATTTTCAGGGCTGGGGACATGACTCAGGTGGACCGCCTGGCAAGTGTGAGGCCCTGAGTTCAAACCTAAGTACTGCCCAAATTAAAAAAGGAAAAAACAAGAGCTGGACACTGCTGGCTCATGCCTGTGACCCTAGCTTCTCGGGAGGCTGCGATCTAAGGATCACGGTTTGAAGCCAGATCAGGCAGAAAAGTCTGAGCAACTCTTACCTCCAATTAAACATAGAAAGCTGGAAGTGGCTGTGTGGCTCGAGGGAGAGAGTGAACAAAGCCAAGTGACGGCCCGAGGCCCAGAGTTCTGACAACAAACGAATGAATGAATGAAGAATGAATGAGTTCCAGGTGGCTTGTCTCCCAAGCTGGCAGCCGCTGGCACTAAACTACACACTGCCCCACCTCACTCCTCCTTCCCCAAGCCCCCCCCCCCTCTTTGGCCCTTCCTTTTTTCTGAAGGAATTTTGGCCTAGGCTCCAAAGCAAAGTGAAGAAAGGTCTTCAAGACACCACCCCCTCTCCCCCAGCCCCCCCCAGCCACCCCCCCCCGGGCAATTTCCTGGCTCTCTGCTTGCCCTTTGCACCCTTCTTCTTGTCTGCTGCTCTGAATTCTAACTCTTCTGGCCCACTTCCCACTTTGCTTTATTTTGGGGGTGCTCGGGGCCCTCAGGCTGCCATCCCCCATCCAGGTTGGTTTGGTTTTGTGCAGATGCTGGGGCTTGAACTCGGAACGGGGACGCTGTCCTTCAGCTCTTCTGCTCAAGGCTAGCCCTCTACCACGTGAGCCCCAGCTCCACGTGCAGCGTTTTGATGGTTCATTGGAGGTAAGAGACTCACAGATGCTCTTCCTAGACTGGCTTCAAGCAAGAATCCTCAGATCTCAGCCTCCTGAGTAGCTAGGGTTACGGGAGTGAGCCAGAGCGCCCGGCTCCCGGTTCTTCACCGGTGGGGCTGAGTTGCCTGACCCAGCGAGTGGCTGGTCAGTACTGCCGTGAAGACCTGCTGGGAGGAACTCACGTTGGTAGGCGCTGATGGCACAGAATGCCCACAGCTCTTTGGTGATGAGTGTGGGCACACAATAAAACAATATGGCTCACGTGTGCCCCA
This sequence comes from Dipodomys merriami, assembly GCF_024711535.1. Classification (NCBI taxonomy): domain Eukaryota; kingdom Metazoa; phylum Chordata; class Mammalia; order Rodentia; family Heteromyidae; genus Dipodomys; species Dipodomys merriami. Next base: position 14,651,061 of record NW_027204604.1, on the reverse strand, counting down.
GCCAGCACTCACAGGGACTCTCCCGCACCTCACGTTTAGAGGGGGACAGGCTGCCTTTTGGAGGGGGCCTTCCCCAACATGGCAAAGCACCCCAAAAGACACCTCAAAGCTAGAGTACGCGTCCCAACCTGACACTTTACACAGTGAGAGGGGCCCCAGTAAGAGTCACGCCGGGACAGCAGGCGCACTCGAGCGTCTCGGCGAGACAGGACCTGTGGTCCTCTTACTCAAAGCCCGTGCTGTAAGCCAGACTGCGCCACAGCGACTCACCAAGAGGCAAACTGCCTTGTGAAGGTTAAAATGTGTTTTGACTTTAAGTAGCACTATCCCACAATACTGTGGAATCTGCAACATTTATGTAATCACTTAATCTCAATCAAAAACTGATATAAAAATAAAATTTAAAAAAAGCCATCCAGACATCTAGTGTGAGAGTCGCAGGCAGGCAGGGCCACTTTGCGTCTCTTAAAGAGCAATCCACGGTATAGATTCTAGTCGCTGCATGCTTCTACCTGCTATTTTTTGAGAGGGGGAGGATACTGGCCTTTTTTCACTTAATGAGGTTGTTTGGAGAAGATAGTGGGGAGGAATAATAACCACACTGCTTTTCCTGTTCTCTCAATTTTCAATTAACCCAGAGCACATCTGTGACCAGATGTGGGGGAAACTGTCCCCCCCCAACACCAATATCAATCAGTGCTGCACTGGACAGAGATTCGGTCCCTAGCTCAATCCATTGATGACACGGGTGCCCCACGGGCTCAGGACAGGGCTCCACGCCTCCCCACTTCTAGACTGCTTGACCTGTGCTTCTGACACACTGTAAACTGGGGTTCCCAGGCCCCCCCACTCTTGTGTTCAATTAATTTGCTAGAGAAGCTCATAGAACTAAGGAAATACTGTTTGCTGTAAAGAACAAAGGCTCCGTGGGGATTGCAGGGAAGGGATGAGGCCCTGTCCCCGTCACCCCACACACTAAGGAGGCTGAGACCCGAGGACTGGAGTTTGAAACCAGTCCAGGCAGAAAAGTCCCTAAGAGTCTTACCTCTAATTACTCAGGAAGAATAAGGTGGGGGAGGGGAGAGAGAGGAGAGAGAGAGAGAGAGTGCACCTGGCACCAGTGGCTATGCCTGTAATCCTAGCTACTCAGGAGGCTGAGATCTGAGGATCACAGTTCAAAGCCAGCTAGAGCAGGAAAGCCCATGAGACTCTGGTCTCCAATTAAGCATGGACAAAAAAGCCAGAAATGGAGCTGAGTCACCAAGCGATAGCTGTTCAGAGAAGCTGGCAACCAGCCTGTGTTCCTCACTCTTGGTCCCCAAGAGTATTTGTATTTATTGAAGTATAGATGCAAATACGGCCGTGGCATAGCGAGTCAGAGCACGGCTGTCCCAGCCACGGAGAGAGAAGGCTTCGTGACAAAGGCAACAGTGTCTACCGCAACCCCAGCGGTGGCATGTTTGCCATTTCGTTCCCGGTGTCTCCCAGGAATAGAACCTAAAGAGCAAATTTGTGTTTGTGTTACAGATGATCGAAAATAAATTCCCTTAGCTTTCATCTTTAGCCACCAAAAAAGACATGTCTAAAAATAAAACCATTATCTCCTTTCTTGAAGAATTTGTTCCAACTATACTGGTCACCAAGTACAGATTTTTAAAGCAGACTGCCATCAGTATTTTACAGCCCAGTAGGTAATTTTAAGCCCAAGGAAATAAAAAAGAAATAACTATAATGAATTCGAAATTAATTGAATAGCCAGGCGCTGGTGGCTCACATCTGCAAGTCTAGCTACTCAGGAGACTGAGAGCTGAGGTTCAAAGCCAGCCAGAAGGGAAAGTCTGTGAGACTCTTACTGCCAAAAAGCTGGGAATAGAGGCAAAACTCAAGTGGTAGAACACCAGCCTTGAGTGAAAAAGCTCAGCAAGAACATAAGACCCTAAATTCAAGCTCTAGTACACACACACACACACACACACACACACACACACACACAGAGTTAAATACTGCATCTATGACATTAAAAAATAGTCTAGCAGGGCACCAGTGGCTCACGCCTGTAATCCTAGCTACTCAGGAAGCTAAGATCTGAGGATAGTCGTTTAAAGCCATCCTGGGCAGAAAAAGTCCCCATGAAACACTTATCTCCAGTAAACCATTCAAAAGCTGGAAGTGGCTCTGTGGCTCAAGTGGTAGAGCATTAGCCTTGAGCACACAGCGGCTCAGGAACAGGGCCTGGACCCTGAGCTCAAGCCTATATTTGTTAGAGTATGTATGCTGATTTGCAGCGTTTGATCACAGCATTAAGGGTTAATGTCTTTAAATTCAAATTATACTTAGGCACCAGTGGCTCAGGCCTATCTTTAATCTTAACTGCATGAGACAGAGCTGGAGGATCACAATTCAAAGCCAGCGTAGGCAGAAAACGCTGAGAGATTCCCTCTTAAAATTAACCAGCCAAAAGTTGGGCTTGAAGAATGACTCAAGTGGTAGAGGGCCCACTGAGCAAGTACAAGGCCCTGAATTCAAACATCGGTATGGGGGGGAGAAATGTCACAAATGACCATATTTGATGATTTTTTTTTAAATATAAGAATTCAAGACACAGCCCAGGCTGGTCTTGAACTCAAAATTCTTCTGTCCCTGGCTCCCAAGTGGGATGAGTGCAGGTCTACGCCATCACCCCGGCTTACGTCAAGAATTTTTATAGTAAGTGTGATGAACTCCTCTTGCAGCCACCAGTCAATTGAGATGGAAAACACCATCATCAGCTGGCGCTGTTCCATGGCTCCTTCCTGATCATTACCCCAACCATCCGTTTTGTCTACCTTTGCACTCACCATATAATTATCACACGCCACTGTGTCTGCCTCCTGACACTCAGCATGGTGTGTGTGGCGCTTGTCCCTGTGTCTGTGTGTGGCAGTGGTTTGTCCCTGTGTCCATGTGGCAGTGGTTTCTTTTCACTATGGAAGGCACTGTGACACCAGTACCGGCTGGGCCCTTCCCCAGGGCCTCAGAGAGGGCTGTGTTACCCTTGGGAGAGCAGAGGCCGGCGGGAGACCGACTGTGGAGGGAATGGGGGAGAGAGGACAGGCATCCAGGACAGGTCAGTCCCCCGGGAAGGTCAAAGCGCAGTTGAGCAAAGCTGTGCACACTGAGGGGCAAAGTCAATGTCTTCCCAACAAACGCTCCTTCAACCGAGCCAAAGGAAGAGGGCACGGAGCTGGGAAGGTGGCTCAGTGGTAGAGCGCTTGCCTTGCATGCATGAGGCCCTGGGTTCGATTCCTCAGCACCAGATAGGCAGAAAAGGCCAGAAGTGGCGCTGTGACGCAAGAGGTAGAGTACTAGCTTTGAGCTGAAGAGCTCTGGGACAGTGCCCAGAGTTCAGGCCCCACTACTGACAAAAAAAAAAAAAAAAAAAGGAAGAGGGTACGAGTCCAAAGACGCATCGGGAGGCCCCGTGGGAAGCTGTCCCAAAGTATGTGCCAGGATGCTGCCAAGCCAAGGGGAGGGGACAAGCCCAAATCAAACAGGACCAGGTTCTCTGTGGCTCACGCCTATAATCCCAGCTACTCAAGAGGCTGAGATCTGAGGATCACAGTTCAAAGCCAGCCCAGGTAAGAAAGTCCATGAGACTCTTATCTCCAATTAACCAGCAAAACGCAGGAAACGGAGCCGTTGCTCTAGTGTTAGAGCACCCACTTTGGAGGAGGGGGAATATGATAGAGTGCCAAGGCCCTAAATTCAAGAAATATGTAAAACAAAGCTGGGCAATGGTGGCTCACGCCTGTAATCCTAGCTACTCAGGAGGCTGAGATCTGTGAGGGTCACAGTTCAGAGCCACACTTCAGGGCAGGAAAGTCCATGAGACTCTTAGCTCCCAATAAACCACCAGAAAACTGGAGGTGGAGCTCTGGCTCAAGTGGTAGAGCGCTCACCTTGAGCTGTAGAGACCAGAAACAGCACCCAGGCCCAGAGTTCAAGCCCCATGACCAACAACAACAAAAAAAGGAACTAATAGGAAAGAAATCTGAGTAGAGGAAAGGTGACTCCGCCATCAAATGGAGCAGCAAGCACGGGACGTGTGTTTTCACCTTTCATCCAGGGGCCACCACACTTCACCCCATCCCCCAAGTCTCCCAACAACTGGGGAAGCAAAGGCCACCTTGAAGAAGCTGTCAGCTGCAAGGCCACGCGCAGGCCAGCAAACCCATCGAGATAGAGAAGGCCCCTGGCAGTACCAGCCACCCGCACAGCCCCACCCTCCACCCCTCTCTTTCTCTCTCTTTTCCAGTCCTGGGACTTGAACCCGGGGACTGAGCACTGTGCTTGAGCTTCCTTCACTCAAGGCTAGCAATCTATCACTTGAGCTACAGTTTCTACGTCTGGCTTTGTTGTTGTTGTTGTTTATTGGAGATAAGAGTCTCCTGGATTTTCTTGCCTGGACTGGCTTCGAACCACTGTCCTCAGATCTCCGCCTCCTGAGTAACTAGGATTATAGGCTAGGCGTGTGCTCCAGGGCCTGGCTGTCCACCCTCTTTTCTTGACACTCCGGGGCCTCCATTCCCAACAAGGCTCCTGCTTTTCTAAGTTTCTTTTTAGGCTCCACCTCCTCCAGATCATACACCTTAGTGTGTCCTCAGGCACTGTCCTAGGCTCCCACCTCCTACCACACACACACACACACACACACACACACACACACACACACTCCTTAAGGAATGCATATCCAGATGGCTCTGACTATGACCTACATACTGATTATCCCACCCAGACACATTCCCAGACTAAAAGGAACTCTTCAGAACCGGAGCAGGACAGTGGGTTCTTGTGCTATCTGTATCTGACCTAGGTGAATTCGGGTATAATTTTGTTTGAAGGAGAGAAATAAAAGAATATAAATAGCCCAGGCCATTCAACAAAATAAGTATGACTGTAGAGGAACGACTGACTTCCTGGGACCTCTCATTTCCTAAATGCCTCTGGGATAGTGAGCGCCAGCAAAAGCCTGGTGTTTGGCCTGGCTCCAAACACAGGCCACTGCCTCCCATGCACTCAACAGTGAGGGCCCCGTCTCGCCAACACTTATATTCGCGTGTGTGTGTGTGTGTGTGTGTGTGTGTGTGTGTGTGTGTGTGTGTGTGTGTGTGTGTGCCAGTCCTAGGGCTTAAACTCAGGGTGTGGGCATTGTCTCTGAGCTTTTTTGCTCAAGACTAGTGCTCTACCACTTGAGCCACTGCCCCACTTCTGGCTTTTTGAGTAGTTAATTGGAGATAAGAGTCTCATGGACTTTCCTGCACAGGCTGATTTGGAACCATGATTCTCAGATCTCAACTTCCTGAGTAGCTAAGGTTACAGGCGTGAGCCACTGGCACCCGGCTTCCAATGCTTATTTTTTAATCCAGTGAATCCAGAAGAAATTCTGCAGTATAGTTTACTCTGTCTTTATTCTTCAGCTTAATCTTTGGAAAGGTAAGGTCCAAAGTCAGTAATCCTAAATTAGACTCAAAATTACTTTCTGAAAAATAAAATCTCTGGAATTGTCTGGGATGTAGAAAGCTTACTTATATACATAACTGTATATAGTAATCGTTGCACAGACAGTAAGTCACCGTATAATAAAGTACATGAAGCATCATTTCATAGTTGATGACTGCCTAAGACAGCTCACGTTGTAGGAAAAGCGTCATTGGATTTGGAAAAGCAAATGGTTATTCATCTCCGATACGGTCATACTGTATAGTCAATCAAAGCTTCTTTCCCCTATCTGGAAGATTCTGGAAATGCTTCCCAGGGAAGAGGGGTTTAGGTCAAATTATGTTCATGTGGGAAGGCAGTGTAGGCAAGATGACAACCGCTGCAAGACAAGTGAACGGCTGCTTGTCATCTGTAACGGTGTTATTAAATGGAAGCACTGTGCAGATCAACTTGAAGGAGTCAAAGAGCACAAGATGCAGCAAGAAATACCAAGTGACTTTGTGAGGTGAGAGGTAGGGAAAGTGTGGGGGGACATGAGGACACCGGCGCCCAGGAAGCCCAGGCGGGAGATGGAAACTTCCCATGAGAACTCACCTACAAAGGAGAACTTACATAACACCAATCGATAAAATTGTAAAGAAGAGCTGGGTGCCAGTGGCTCACACCTGTAGTACCAGCTACTCGGGAGGCCGACATGGAGGATCATCGTTCAATGCCAGCCAAGGTAAATAAAGGCAGAGACTCTTATCCCTGTTAACCAGCAAAAAAAGCCAGAAATGGAGTGGTAAAGCAGCAGCCTTGAGCAAAAAAAGCTAAAGGAGAGGGCAAAGCCCTGAGTCCAAGCCCCACTGCCAGCACACACACACACACACACACACACACACACACACACACGCGCGCGCACACACACATGCAACACGCAACACGCTCACACAGGCACAAAGATGGCCTGGACAGGGAGAGACAGGGTCTGCTATCATGTATCCTCTAGGTGCTGAGCAATGCTAGAACACTAGGCCTCAAGTACTCAGCTAAATACTGGAAGTGTTTGCAGTGTCTCAAGATAAGAAGTGGGGTTGGGGGGGATGGAGAGAGCAAGGTAAGGTGTGAGGCGGGGGTACCCGGCCCAGGACGGAGAACGGCTGGAAACACAGTAAGGACCAGGAGATCCTTTGCGTCCTTTTCTTCCGCCATTGGTGACATCTGCAAGACCTCAAGGCGGTTTCCAGGACAACAGCAAAACTTGACATTGTAGTGCACGCACGCCTTCCAGTCCCCTTTTGCTAACATGTCACCATACCCGCACATTTTGTCCCCTTCCACTCACGTTTCAGATTAAATGTCTTCCACCCCTGGCCCTCCTTTCCCCCCAGCCCCACCCCGAGCGAGGGGAGTGGTTCTGCAGTAAAGTACTTGCCTGGCAAGCAAGAGGGCCTGAGTTCAAATCCCAGTGCCACCAACAATAAAATGATGTTTTTTTCAGGTCTCGAGGCCCACCCACCAGGCTTCCTGCAGTAGCTCTCTCCCCAGCACTGATGAACTTCAATGTCCCCAGCCACTCTCTGAGCTGAACTTCTTTGGCCTTCTTGAGCAGTCGCAGGCAACCTTGAGCCTCTCCCTTCCCTACCTCCTCCTGACAGACACCTCAGCCTTCCCTCCCTTTCTGCTGATCCCACTAACGGGCAGCCCTTGCTCAGTGCCTCCCACCCACTCTGTCCTTCCACCCTCCAGGAAGCCATCCTCCTTAGGAAGTTAGTAAGAAAGCCAGGCACTGGTGGCTCATACCAGCTACTCAGGAGGCTGAGAGCTGAGGATAGTGATTCAAAACTAGCCCAGGCAGGAAAGTCCCTGAGACTCTTATCTCCAATTAACTCTTCCAAAAGCCAGAAGGATGCCTAGGCCCTTAGTTCAAGCCCCAGGATTGGCAAGTACATGCATGCATGCACATGCTCATGCACACACACACACACACACAGAGTAATGATGGAAGTATGCATACACACCCCGCGCAGGACACATGGCAGCACCATCAGGAAGCTGGAGCGGAAGCACGAAGGAGCTGGTGCAGAACCTGAACATTGGAAAGTATGACCCTTATGAGAAAGAGGGAACTGGTCCCCGAAGCGAAGCACAGGACAGGGAACGGTTCTGGGGTTAACTGACGCCTATCAGGACGCATTCCTAGAAATCCTGGCCCTGCTCCGGCTCGGCCGGTTTCGCAGCAGACTTTCTCCATGTCATACAAGGGATGGTCATGGCAGCTCCTTGGAGCGGATGGCTGGTCTCCCCCCACAGCACCCACACTGCCCTGAAAGAAGGCTGGCCACTCTCCTTAGGCCACGAGCTGCCCTCATGGCTCCCAAGAAGATAAGAAGGGACTGTGGAAGACTAAGACAGCAAGCACAGCTGGGCTCGGTGGCTCACACCTGTAATCCTAGCTACTCAGAAGGCTGAGATCTGAGGATCACAGTTCAAAGCCAGCCCGGGCAGGAAAGTCGGAAAGTCTGTGAGACTCTTATCTCCAATAAACCACTCAGAAAACCGGAAGTGGTGCTGTGGCTCAAGTGGTAGAGCACTCGCTTTGAGCTGAAGAGTTGAGGGACAGCGCCCAGACCCAGAGTTCAAGCCCCATGACAGACCAAAAAAAAAAAAAAAAGACAGCAAGTACCACAACATTTCAACAAATGAGGCAAAGGGGGTGGCTGACAGGGGACTTGGGGGACATAACACCCACGAATGAGGAAGAGAATGCATGGAAGCCGTGACTGGATGAGACTGAGGCCTTAAATGGCCCTGAAAAGTGTCCTAGGGGCCGGCGCAGTGAACCAATATCCTAAAGACCTCAGCCTCGTGGGAACCTGAGATTATCCGTGGGAGCCACCAGTGTGGGGCACACAAAAGAATCCAGATCTTGAAGGTTTCCAGGTAAGGAAGGTGGGGAAAGGAGCCAACATCATTATTTCCTATTAACAGGGAATTAATGATTAATTAATTAATCATTAATTAAAATTAATCATTAATATGGAATTAATGATTAACTAATTAATCATTAATGGGGAACTAATGATTAACTAATGAATCATTAATTCCCTATTAATAGGAAATAAATCTCCCAGTGCATCAGAACAGCCATGTTAGCTGCTAAAATACTTCCATATCAGTTGGAAAAGAGTCACTCCTCGAATACCTCCTGCCAAGGCCACGACCTCCTGAACCCCAGCCTAGGGTCCCAGAGACCGCCTCACATGCCAACAGCTACAGCTTTGAGCCCAACCCAGAAGGAGGGACCACCCCCACCTCCCCACCCCAAACCCGCCAAGGACGCAGGACCCTCTGCATCCTTCCCTATCCAATTCCTCTGCAGTTAGGCCAGGGCTACGCTGATGGTTAGATGTTTTCCCAGTAGCACCCCAGCTACTCAGGAGACTGAGATCCGAGGATCAAGTTCAAAGCCAGCCCACACGAAATGTCAATGAGCCTCTTCCCTCCGATTAACCAATGCAAAGTCAGAAATGGAGCTGTAGCTCAAGTGGTAATGTGTTAGCCTTGAGCACAAAAGTTCAGGGATAGTGCCCAGGGCCGGAGTTTTCAAGTCCCAGAACCAGTATGAAAACAAAAACAAAAGCTGGGAGTAGAGGTATGACTGAAGTGGTAGAGCTTCAGTCTTGAGCAAAAAAAAAAAAAAAAAAAGCCAAGTGAGAGCAAATAGGAGGCCTGGGGTTCAGCCCTGGTGCGAGTAGAACAGAATAAATACACAAATAAATAAAGCACTTGGGTTTGCCATATCGCGTCCCTCCCGCCCAGCTCTCTCGTGATGTGCTCTGTTCACTGGACGAGGACAGGCACCGGGCAGTTTGCTATTGGGTCAGCACGGTCCATAATCACTTTGTTTCTCTTTAACCCAGAGCTGGGAACAGCGATATTTAAGCAAAAGTAAACATAAGAAGGAAGATGAGTCTCTAACTCGGATTTGCCCTTGGATTATTCTACATTTCACCAAATCACAAAAGAGATTAAAGAGCTTCCATCTGACCCAGAAAAAGTACAAAACCAAAGTGGACAGGTGATGTGGGATCTATTCATAACCATCCTCTTCACTGGGAGCGAGTTTTGTGAGAGGCCAGAGATTTTCAGAAAAAGACAGCCATGGCAAAAAGCAAATTACCGTGACAGGCTTGTAATTACTTGTTCTGCTACGGCTATCTGCCCGGCCCCAGAAGGACGGCTTTATATCTCTGAATTCTTTGCTGAAATTAAGACTTTTGTTGTAGGGCCTCTCCACAAATACAGACATCTGTGCATTGTACACTGCAGGGAGAATCAGAAACATCACTTCCTCATCTGTGGAGAAGATGGAAAATTCCTTCACCAAAAACAAGAGCAAAAAGAAAACACACTTTGGGATTTCCTATAGATTTCTGAGTCAAAAAACAACATTTAAGATGGCTATTTTAAAACCAAATTAAAGAATTCTTTTATGACAGGAAACTACCCTAACAATGACACCTCACTTCCTGTAACTACAAATAAATTCCACACATCCCCACCTTTACCAGAACCAACAGCCACAGTGTCCGCATCTTAGCCGCATAAACGTGTGTTTCCTGTATTATTAGAAAATAAGCATGTTTTGGTCAGGTGCTGGTGGCTCACATCTGTAATCCTAGCTACTCAAGAGGCTGAAAACTGAGGATCACAGTTCACAGCCAGCCTGGGAAGGAAAGCCCTTAAGACTCTTATCTTCACTAAGCTACCAAACAAGCAGGAAGTGGTGCTGTGGTTCAAGTGGTAGAGTGCTAGCTTTGAGCAAAACAAGTTAAGGGACAGTGCCCACACCTTGAGTTCAAGCCCTAGGACTGGCACAAAATAAAGAAAATAAAAGAGAGAGGAAATAAGCATGTTTTATATTCCTAGATCTTTATGTTTTAAATGACACATGAATGACTGGAGAAATTAAAATATGCAAAATATAAACACTGGAGAAAGGTTTATATGATCTTAATTGTCTTCAATTTTTTTTACTGTTGATGAATAATTTAAATGCGTTTCTAATCCTGTTTTGTGCCAGTACTGGGGCTTGAACTCAGGGCCTAGGCACTATCCCTTAGCTTTTTCACCCAGGGCTGGTACTGTACCACTCCAGCCACAGCTCCACTTCCAGCTTTTTGGTGGCTAACTAGAGATAAAAATCTCGAACTTTTCTGTTCAGGTTGGCTCTGAATCTCAATCTTCAAATTCAGCCTCCTGCATAGTTAGGATTACAGGCTGGAGCCACCCATGCCTGCTTCCCAATCCAATCTTGGAATATTAATCTCAACATCTTTACTTAACTCCATGTTGCCATTGTCTAGACAAAAGCATGGTCCTTCATTCCCCTTCTGAGCCTAAAAGTAGCAGGATATTAAGAGACAGAGAAAAAGAAAGAGACACAGGAACAAGAAACAGAAACAAGCACTGCTTTCTACATAGAACACTACTTTTCTCTATTCTTTTAAGGTCCAAGACCCGGACTCAAACAAGGTACCTGCTGCTTCCACTCATTGGCTAGTCTTCTGCCAGCTGAGCCATACCTCCAAAGATGGGCTTCTTTCTTTCTTTCTCCCCTCCCTCCCTCCCTCCCTCCCTCCCTCCCTCCCTCCCTCCCTTCCTCCCTCCCTCCCTCCCTCCCTTCCTTCCTCTCTGTGTCTCTGTGTCTCTCTGTATCTCTCACTCTCTTTCTTTCTTTCTTTCTTTCTTTCTTTCTTTCTTTCTTTCTTTCTTTCTTTCTTCTTTTTTCTAGAACACTGCTTTTCTGCACAAAGCATGTAGGTATGTGGCCTGGCTGCTGTCAGCATAGTTGGGGAGTGCTTGAGCTTGGGGGTCATCACCTGGATGCAAGTCCTGGACTCCTCCACTTTACACACACGTTACCTGGGGCAAATTGCTTCACCACTCCTGAGCCTTAGTTTCTTCATCTACCTAACAGAACAATAAGAGAAAAATATGCCCACTTTTTTTTTTTTTTTGATCAGTCGTGGGACTTGAACTCTGGGCCTGGGCGCTGTTCCTCAGCTCTTCAGCTCAAGGCTAGCGCTCTACCCCTTGAGCCACAGCACCACTTCTGGTTTTTTCTGTTTATGTGGTGCTGAGGAATCAAACCCAGGGCCTCATGCATGCAAGACAAGCACTCTACCACTGAGCCACCTTCCCAGCCTGTAGCCACCTTTTAAAGAAAAGACCTTAAAGGAAAGATTGAAAATGCCAATGCGTGGGCTGGGAAGGTGGCTCAGTGGTAGAGCGCTTGCCTTGCATGCCTGAGACGCTGGGTTCGATTCCTCAGCACCACATAAGCAAAAAGAAAAAAGCCGGAAGTGGCGGTGTGGCTCAAGTGGTAGAGCGCTAGCCTTGAGCTGAAGAGCTGAGGGACAGCGCCTAGGCCCAGACTTCAGGCCCCACGACCGGACCCAAAAAAAAAAAAAAGAAAATGCCAATGCGTGTAAAGCACTCAGGATGCTTGTGCTGGCACTTACTAGACGCTGACCGCTGTTCTCTGCTGACCCCTCCTTAGTGAACATGGCTCTAGCAGCTGGGACAGAGGGCAGAGGAAATGGAAGCCTTGGGTGGGAAGGAAGGAGGGCGCCTGCGGATGCACTTACAATGTGACGAGAAGTCAAAGACACAAACACAGAGATCAAAGCTTCGGAGCCTAGCAAAGAAAGAGATGCATGCTAAACCAGAGAGGAGCAGCAAATGCGGACGGAACAGCTTCATACAGGTCCAGTCCTGACCATCCCAAGGCCATGGGTTCAAGTCTCCCAGACATAGCAAACAGACACTGCAGGCCACCTTGCGAGCTGACTTGCTAAAGGGGCACCAAACTGATGGACCCCCTCAGATGGGGGCCACATCTTCTCACGCTCTGAATATACCTCCCTGAAAACACAGGGAACTGCAGCTCACTCTGGGCCTAATGGTTGAAAAAGTGGATGCACAAAATGTGTTGAAGAAGTAAATGCTGAAATGAGGGAAGGGTCGATGTGCCCAGTGAATCATTCAAGCAGTTTCCATTGGCCTTTTAGGGCAGGGGTGGGCCTTTAAAATACAGAGTGTAAATATCCCAGGCTTTGTGGCTCCCCCACAATTAACTCCACAGCAATGTGAACGCTGACCTGACATAGGGGATATGCAAATGAACGGGCGTGGCCATGTTCTGACCAAACCTTATCTACATAGAGCAATAAATAGGTGCATATAGAAATGTTGAACTTGCCGGGCGCTGGTGGCTCACGCCTGTAATCCTAGCTACTCAGGAGGCTGAGATCTGAGGATCGCGGTTCAAAGCCAGCCCGGGCAGGAGAGACCGTGAGACTCCTATCTCCAATAAAACCACCAGAGAACCGGAAGTGGCGCTGTAGCTCAAGTGGTAGAGCGCTCGCCTTGAGCTGAAGAGCTAAGGGACAGCGCCCAGGCCCAGAGTTCAAGCCCCACGACCGACAAAAAAAAAAAAAAAAAAAAAGAAATGTTGAACTTTACATGACTCTCGCCTATTGTAAATTGTATTCTGCCAGGCACTATGGTTCACACCTGTATTCCTAGTGACTCAGGAGGCTGAGCTCTGAGGATCACAGCCCAAAGCCAGCCCAGGCAGGAAAGTCCATGAGACTCTTATTTCCAATGAAGTACCAAAAAAGCCAGAAATGGGCCTGTGGGCTCAAGTGGTAGAGCATGAGCCTTGAGCAAAAAAGTTCAAGGACAGAACCTAGGCCCTCAGGACCAGACCAGACAAGACCAGAACAAAACAAAACAAAAGAAATGACAGTCAGCTCTGACTCCTGAATTACAACAATTCCTGCTTAGGAAATGAGCGGGGACGTGTGGAGGAGCGCAGGGAAGCGCATGTCTACTGAGTATCTACCAAGGGTGGCCAGGAAGACAGCAGGGAAGAAAACCAGGCAGCCGCTGCTCTTAGGAAGCACGTTTTAAACAGGAGAGTGGATCACACAAACAAGCGAATTGTAGGCTAAGGGCCTAGAATAGAGGAAACCAGCAAGATAATGACCCAGGGCCAGGGAGGTCACTTTCAGGAGACTGGTGGCTCTTTGTCTTACGTGATCCTGACCTTATTTAGCCCTCAGGACATCCAGAGCCGTCTCCACTGGCAGAGCAGGGAAAGTGGTATCTGACGTTTCCCAAGTGGTCCGTGGAGAAGCCAAGACACAAGCATACAGGCACAGTCTCCAGGTCCTGTGCTCTGTGGGGCTCCTGGAATGAATTGGAGGCCCAGGAACGAGGCTTCGTTCTGTGACTGACCCTCGGAGCCTCCTGTGGTTAGCAGGATGACTGACATCACGTAGGAACCTGTGGAAGATGACGCAACAGCGCCCACCCCAGCTCCCATCCTCACTATTCAAGAGGCTGAGAGATGAGGATCACGGTGCGAAGCCAGCTTATGCACAAAAGTCCGGGAGACTCTTACCAAAAAGCCAGAAGTAAAGCCGTGGCTCAAGTGGCAGAGTGCCAGCTTTGAGCAAAAAAGCTAGGGGCAGGGCCTGAGTTCAAGTCCCAGTCACACACACACACACACACACACACACACACACACACACACACACACACACACACACACGCCAATGCCTGGCATGCACTATAACAGATGCTTTCAATCACTTCCACTTTTCCCCAAATAATCCTAGTCAGCGCCTACCATACGTCATCCCCAGCTAAAGCAACAGGTTCCAACCTGTTTCGCCTTCTGTCCCCTCTGCTGTCACCCTCCACATTTAATGATGATTGCAACAAATCGGAATTGCTTATTCCAGGCGCTTTGCAAACTACCTTGGAAAGCTGCCAAAGGGTTTGGGGAGAAGTCGGCCTCACACGCGGAGCACAGCGGCTGACTCCGGGGATTGGCGAAGCTACATCCCCGCCACAGCCGGGCAGCGAGGCTTTGCTTAGGAAACGATAGAAAGCAAGTGTCTCGAGTTCCAGTGCCATTATGCTCTTGTCTCACAACTGTCCAAATGTATCTTCTATTTGTCAGAAATGAGGAGCTGATATCTGGGAAACTATTTAGCAGTGAACACTACACAAAGGATTTTTTAGCTTAAGTTGTCATCTGGTTGTCAGTTCTGAGTTTGTTTTGTTCTGTTTGCTAGACTTGAATTCAAGATCCAGTTGTCCCTTGGCTTTTTTGCTCGAGGCTGGCTCTCTACCAAGTGAGCCACAGCTCCGCTTCCAGTTTTTTGGTGGTTAGAGATATAGAGTCCCACAGACTTTCCTGCCTGGGCTGGCTTTGAGCCACAATCCTCAGGTCTCAGCCTCCTGAGTAGCTAGGATGGATGACAGGTTTATGCTACCAGCACCGGGCTAAGCTTACATTTGAAAAGTCAGAGCCATAGGCTTGGAGGCACTGATCAGCGAAACAGTGCTTGCCTAGCATGCATGCTCTGAGTTCCACCCCAACACCATACCTAAGCAATAGAAAATATAAACGTGGAAGGCAGGTGCCATGGCTCACGCCTGTAATCCTAGCTACTCAAGAGGCCAAGATCTGAAGAGCACCATCCCAAGCCAAGCCAGGCAGGTCAGTCTGTGAGACTCTGATCCCCATTTAATCCAATCTGCCACCCTTGAGCATCCGGAGGACACAAGTGTCACCCACCACAGACGTGAGCACAGGGGGCATACATTTCTAGGACGATAAAACAAAGCATAAGGTTATGGGTGAAACTTTGCAGTGCTGGGGATAGAACTCAGGGCCTCAGGCCTGCTAGGCAAGTGCTCTACCACTAAGCTAGCCCCCAGCCCTGGATGTGGGGAGAACTTTTCAGTTAAGGCTGTTGTGCACAGTCAGTGGTCAGGAAAAGAGTCCTCTTAGAGAAGATGGAATATGTATTTAGCAAATAGCATAAGGTGTGAAATTTCCAATGATCTGGGGGGAAAATGAGCATACACACAAAGAAATGAAATGTTAGTATAGGCGGAAATGATTTGACTGGAAAACAGCTAAGCGTAAAAAAGATGAGGCCCGGCGCTGGTGGCTCATGACTAGCTATTCAGGAGGCTGAGATCTAAGGATCATGGTTCAAAGACAGCCTGGGCAGGAAAGTGCGTGAGACTATTATCTACAATTAACCACCAAAAAGCTGGAAATGGTGCTGAAGCTTAAAGTGGTAGGCTCGGAGCCTTGAGCACAAAAGCTCAAGGACAGGGCTCAAGCCCTGAGTTCAAGCCCCAGAACTGCTCAAAAACAGAGGTGCAATTACCCGCAGAGTATTATTCTAAGATATCAGCTATCAGCAATGCCCAGTGAAAACCACCGTGGAGATGGAGGTTTTCTACCAAGTCAGACCCAAGCGGAGAAACATACAGAGCAGAGATAATAACACAATACTTACAAATGAAGAGAGCGTTCAGGAAACTGCCCCCAAAATGCAGGCACTGGGAGCTACTCCACCATGCTGCGCACTAATAGAACCCCAGGAAGGGAATGGGTCCTGTAGACAAGACAGGCTAAGGGAACACAGACAAACAAACTTGACAGAAATAATGCCACATTCCCTCCACCTGAGAGGCTCCCGCTGACCAAACCCCGCGGGAGTTAAAGGGAGCTTTGATGTGGTTCACCGGGATTGATGCCTGGGCTGGGTGTGGGGACAGAGGAGAACAGAGGGGTTCTATGTGTGTTTTTCCATTTATGTACTTTAGGGGAGTCCAACAGAACATCAGCCTGCACCCGTGGCTCATGCCTGTAATCCCAGCTACTCAGGAGGCTAGAATCCAAAATACATTTATCTCTAACTAACCAGCAAAAGGCCAGAAGTGGAGGTGTGGCTCAAATAATAGAGCACCAGCCATGAGCAAGGTGACTGAGAGCCAAAGGCCCTGTGCTCAAGCCTCAAACAATGTGGGTATGTGGGCATGCGTGCACATGCACACACACACACACACACACACACACACACACACACACACACACACACACGTGCGCGCACGAACGTACACATACAGAGACCTACTCCCTGTAATATTGTAAGTCATCTGGCAAGGGTCTAGAAGTGTCTCCTCTGAGCCAGAACAAAATGCACAATGCTCCCTCCCTTTACCAAACCTGACACTATTTCTGAAGTTTCTGTCCACACCTCCTACTTATTATGCAGCTCAGCTGCAAGCACCTCAGTCTTGCCACACTCCCGATTCTCACACCCTCTGCAGGTCTTCAGTAGCTTTTCATTTCAGACTCTCCAGGGATCTCTTCTGAATCTCGTGTTTCCCGAATTCTCCATACCCATTTCCCCTTGAGCCCCGGGATTCTCTGCAAACCAGATGCAACCCAGGAAAACATCAAGCACTACGCTTCAGAGTAAATACTGAAAACACATCACCCAGCGCCTCCTTGCGAGACAACTCAATACGCCCAATCACCTCTGCCAGATTTGGTCTGTCTCAGACGGAGTTATGGATGTTACGGAAGTCCAAAAGAACTAGCATCCCTCCTCCCTCTTCAATCATCAGCCTCCTGCCCCTGTCCTCACAGTTAGGTAAATAGCTCGCTTTGAATATCAGTGTGGAAATGAAGGCAGTGGGAGCAGAGAGAGAGACAGAGAGACAGAGAGAGAGAGAGAGAGACAGAGACAGAGACAGAGACAGAGACAGAGAGAGAGCTAAAATGGCCACAAATGTTCTTTCTCACATGCCTGTGATATGGGGGTACTTCTCTCATCAAAGAGTGGAGTCTGGGCTGGTAGGGTGGCTCTACTCTCTTGAAATGTGAAGGATCTTGGTTCAAAGCCAGCCAAGACAGAAAGCTGGAGAGATCTTCACTTCAACCAATTAAAAGTGGATAAAAAGCCAGGCACTGGTGGCTCACATCTGCAACCTAGCTACTCAGGTGGCTGAGCTCTGAGGATCAAGGTTCAAAACTAGCCAAGGCAGAAAAGTGCATGAGACTCTTATCTTTAATTAACCACCAAAAAGCTGGAAGGGCTCAAGTGGTAGAGAGCCAGCCTTACAAGGTGGATGGAAGCAGACCGCAGACACAGAGCTGAGGAGAAACGCTGAGTCAATCAACAAACGTTTACTAAGCCCACTGTAGGCACCGTCTCTTCTTAGTCTGCAGGACTACACGGTGACTAAATAGCTCAGGCTCTGGCCTCAAAATCCTTTTTTTTTTTTTTTTTTGTCGGTCGTGGGGCTTGAACTCTGGGCCTGGGCACTGTCCCTCAGCTCTTCAGCTCAAGGCCAGCTCTCTACCACTTGAGCTACAGCACCACTTCCGTTTTTCTGGTGGTTTAATGGAGATAGGAGTCTCACGGTATCTCCTGCCTGGGCTGGCTTGAACCGAGATCCTCAGATCTCAGCCTCCTGAGTAGTTAGGATTACAGGCGTGAGCCACCAGCGCCCGGCTTGGCCTCAAAATCCTTAAGCTGGGGGAAATGGAAAAGAACCAGAGTAATGAGTCCTTGGAAACAGGATCTGATGATTTGTATGACGGCTGGTAGGTTAGAAGTGGGGAGCGGAGGGCAGGAGAGAAGAGAGAGGAAGGGCATTGGATCCTGACGCCATCACCAGATACTGCAAGGTAACAGGAGTTGGTCAAGAGACCTGGGTGACATCCACAAATCAGCCGACAAATGCTGGAGGGGATGTGGAGAAAGAGGAACCCTATTACACTGCTGGTGGGAATGTACACTTATACAACCACTTTGGAAAGCAGTCTGGAGGGTCCTTAGAAAGCTAAAGATTGGCCTCCCTTACGAACCAGTCATACCACTTCTAGACATCTACCCTGAACAACAGGAACCAATATGCAAGGACACGTGCACCTCCATGTTTATTGCAGCACTGTTCACAATAGCTAGGATATGGAAACAACCCAGATGCCCCACCACAGATGAATGGATCCAAACATTGTGGTATCTATACACAATAGAATATTATGCAGCCATTAGAAATGACAAAGTAATGGCATTTGCAGGGAAATGGATGGAGGTAGAAGGAATCATGTTGAGCGAGGTAAGCCAAGAGCAAAGAGACAAACGGTACATGGTCTCCCTGATAAGTGGATGCTAAATCCAAAATGTTAGGTGATATGACAAAATTAACAGGACTTAAGAAACAAAGAACTTCCACTCATCTGGTCGAACCACTACCAAATATCCCCAGGCTGCTGATCACATGTATGGTGTATATGGGTACACCATTATATGTTATAGACTGTGATAGACAATTTGCTCCAGGAAATTAGAATGAACTTGTGGCTTTAAATGAGCATCATTATTCCACAATACTGTGAAATTTGGGAAATTATGTAATCACTTAATCACAATTTAAAAAAAAAGAACCTCGGGGAAGGTAGGGAGGGAAGGGATGGTAGGGGGAAAACAATGGAGGGGGTAACAATGCTCAACAGGAAGTGTACTCATTACCTCACTCATGTAACTGTAACCCTCTGTATAGTATCTTTACAAGAAAAAAAATAAATCATAAAAAAAGAGACCTGCTCTAACTGCAATGCGGGAGTGGAAGACAAGAGTGGGGCAAGGGACGGAGGGTATGGTGACAACTGCCCGATGACCTCTTAAGCAGAGCCAAGAAGTCCGAATTTAACTTTGAAAGTCAACAGGCGTCGCTGAAGGTTTCTAAGGTTGGGGTGGTGGGCCAGAGTTGGAAGATGGATGAAAGACCATGTTCACCTAGAACAAAACATAGCAACAAAGCCCAGCACTGGTGGCTCACACCTGTAAGAATCCTAACTGCTCAGCAGGTTGAAATATGAGGATCACAGTTCAAAGCCCGCCCAGGCAGGAAAGTCTATGAGACTCTTCTTTCCAATTAGCAGGCAAGAAAAAGATGTGAAGACATGGTTCAAGTGGTAGAGTGCCAGCCTTGAGCCAAAAAGCTAAGGGGGTACTCAGGTCCTGAGTTCAAATTTCAGTACCAGCACCACGAATAAAACAAAGCAACTATTGGTAGAGAGCAGATTATTTAAGAATCATTTGTGTACCTTTCTTAACCCATTATAGTAAATATATATATATAAGTATATATATATATATATATATATATATATATATATACTTCATGAAATATATACCTATGTGAAAAGCTCATCTGATAGATAAATAAACAGATAATGGAATTACAGACTATTTTACTGGGAGATTTTTTTTAAGGTCATTTACCCCGTTTTCTGAGTATTAGAAGCCCTTCCTGTCTTTCTACATTAGTTTCTAAAGATTTCATTGCTCCTCCAGCCACACTGGACTTGTCAGACTGACTAGCATCCTCCTCCTCTCCAGTGCACAGTCCCTGCCTCTCTACACCTTCGCCCTCTACCCACTGTACTGCCTTCCAGAGAAGACTGTCTGGCTTGTCTACCAAAGCGCTGTCAGTCCTGCGCTGGACCCACATGGATGGTATCTTTAATCCCTCTCCATTCAGTGGCTCCAGCTCTGTATTTCCTTCAAAGCATTGCTCTTTCCTTCCATGGGCAGTCCCACAGACGGCGGGACTTGGGAGAGGAGGGGAGGCTGGAAACCTCGAGACCATTACAAAATCCCACACACAGATGTGCGTTTTTCAGGGAGAGGAGATGACTAATGCCTCAGATTACCAAAGCTTGCATAAGCTCCCCAAGGTGAATTCACTTCTCATGGGTCCTTTTGTCCTATCCGCCCTGCGGTAACCTCCAGGGTCCACCGTCTCCCAGCCTTGAAACTGGCTCCTGAGGTTCCTACCTGGCATCCTAGCTACTCAGGAGGCTGACATCTGAGGATCTGCTTGAAGCCAGCCTGGGCAGACAAATCCCAGAGACGCTTACCTCCAATGAACCATCCAAAAGCTGTTAATGGAGCTGTGGCTCAAATGGTAGAGCACCAGCCTGGGCAGATAAAGCAAAGAAAGGGACAACTCCCAAGGCCTTGAGTTCAAGCCCCAGGACTGGCACAAAAAAAAAAAGGAAAGGAAAAGAAAACCCTTAATCCTCCAACCCACACAAGAATGAACATGAAAGTGGGTTTGCTGCCTTTGCGCAGCACCCCGAGTATGTCCTGCACACCCCCCGGGCCAGGACCTGGGGTCTGGGACCCAGGTCTGCCCAGGTCCTCACTCAGCCCCTGACTCACGCCATCCCGCGCAGTGATTGTCTCATTTCCCATTTCCACAGCCTGGGAAACAGTGCTTCCCTTATCGGCCCAGGGAGGAGGCTGTAGGAAAACAGATGACACACAAATAGTTGGTGGACTTCTCATGAGGCAGAGTCTTCGCCAATCTTTCCATCTAAGTCTGTGGTCGCGAAGGCTGCAGCGGCTGCTCTGATGTCCTGCCTTCTTCCAGGCCTAAAACATTTCCCAGTGTGCTCAGATCTGGCTCTGGGGCTACGATTATCTCGGTCTGGAATGCACTAACCACACTGCAGAGTGAACTGCGCTTCTCCACCACTTGTAACCCAGATTCCCATTTGGGAAGCATTCAGCATCTTCCTCCTTTTAAAAACCGTGTGTTGTAGAATCAAGGGTTCATTTTTTTTTCCTCTTTAAAATACACTAGTCGGAAAAAAGCTAAATCAGACATGAACTACCAACTCACAGCAGTGTGAGTGGATTTCAAGTCCACTCTGCCAAGAGATGCCAGACAAGAATACAGGGTGCACAGCTGCATTCACACGCAATTCTAGAAAGGCAAACTGTCCACAGGACAGCTGTCTGTAGAGCGAACACCAGACATGGAGCGGTAGAAGGAGCTCTGGAGTACTATTCAAAATTGAGCAGAAAACTGAAGCCAGAGTATGAGGTCCTGCCAGGTGCTGGTGGTTTACGCCTGTAATCCTAGCTACTCAGGAAGCTGAGATCTGAAGCTGATCAAAGCCAGCCAGGGGAAGGAAAAGTCTGTAAGACTTATCTCCAATTAACCACCAGAAAACAGGAAGTAGAGCTGTGGCTCAAAGTGGTAGAGCATTGGCTCTGAGCAGAAGAGCTCAATGTCCAGGCCCTGAGTTCAAGCCTCACAAGTGACCAAAATCAATCAATCTGTCTATGTTTCTATCTGTCTGTCTGTCTATCTCGACTAGTAGGATTTAGCCATTTCAATGTGAGCAAATGGAGCATGCAATTCTCCAAGTACGTAAACGTAAGAAATTCCTTCTGTTCCAGCTATTTCTACCCACCACAGCAGTGAATAATGCTCATCCCATCCAACCACTGCATCTTAATATTACTAAACACTTCCTTTCTTCTCTGCTTGCTGCAGTTATTGTCAAGAGCATTTTGTAAGGGTATAAAAAAATAACAAAAGCGACTGAAACGGAGGGAGTTGTTCTCTGGGAATTTGTATGGGAATGTGTTTAGTTTTTGGTTGCTCAGTGCTGTCTCTGCAAAGGCCCAGACTAGTCTTCAGCCAGGAAGCGAAGAGGTGACTCTTCAGCCTCTGTCTGACCCATTTCTTTCAGCGTTGGAGGCAGATCGCCTTATTAACCCCATCATCCCAATCAAACTACTACGGAGAGAAAAAAAATGTCTTAGACAAGCATCTGTGGCTCATACCTGTAATCCTCGCTACTCAGGAGGCTGAGATCTGAGGATCGCAGCCTGACCAGGAAAGTTCAATCAGATGCTTATCTCTAATTAACAACCAAAACAGCCAGAAGTGGAGCTGTGGCTCAAGTGTTATAACACTTACACTGGACAAAAAAAAAGGTCAGGGACAGAGCCCAGATCCTGAGTTCAAGCCCTAGGACTCCCCCCCCACCACAGAAACCTTTGAAGTTTTTATACTCCTAGAACCCAAGAACTTTAGGAACCACTCTCCTTCCTCGGATTCCAATGAGCCCCAGGCAAGCAAGTGGGCCGCTCCTTCCCATCCCCTGGAAATCTGTCTACCCCACTGCATCTATGGAAAAATAAGCTGCAGCTCGCTGCCCCCCTGAAAATTTCCCACAAAATTCTGCAGAACCCCTGCATAACATTCCTAGTTTTCTGGAAAGGCCACCAAGCCAAAAAAAAAAGGGGGGGGGCGGGGCTAGACTTGCTGGGGCCACACCCAAGGCAGCCGGTTTGCAGGACATTTGCACACCACAGAAATGAGCATCTCTACCCTCTCCCCCCTCCCCCACCCCCAAGGAGC
The DNA here is from genome assembly GCF_024711535.1 of Dipodomys merriami. Taxonomy (NCBI): domain Eukaryota; kingdom Metazoa; phylum Chordata; class Mammalia; order Rodentia; family Heteromyidae; genus Dipodomys; species Dipodomys merriami. Next base: position 14,628,483 of record NW_027204604.1, on the reverse strand, counting down.
TTTTCTCCTTTCCTCTACCAACAAGCTCACAGTGAGGCCATCTCTAGATACTGGCTACCTTTACATCACTTCTCCCCAGAGTTACCAAACACCGCCTCTATCAGTGTTCTCACTTCTTAAGAAAGCAATCCCTAGCTGACATTCACTTCCTTCTTCTGAGTTGTTTTTGTTGTTTTGCAGCAGCAGGTATCAAAACCAGAGCTCCGGGCATGCTAGGCCAGTCATCTACCACTAAGCTCCATCCCCAGTTTCATTGCTTGCCTCCAATTCCCTCCTCTAAGCACTGCGAACTGTTTGCAGTCACTAGTCTCCTCTCTGGACTGCAATTCCTTCCTTACAAGGGATGATGCCAAAGTCAAAGACTCATAATGACCCTTCACAGGAGTTTTTTGTTTTGTTTTGTTTTTTTCCGGTCTCAGGGCTTGAACTCTGGGCCTGGGCGCTGGCCCTCAGCTCTTCAGCTCAAGATGAGCACTCTACCACTTGAGCCACAATGCCACTTTCCCGTTTTATTGGAGATAAGCATCTCACAGACTTTCCTGCCTAGGCTGGCTTTGAACTATGACCCTCAGATCTCAACCTCCTGAGTAGTAGGATTACAAGAGCCACCCACGTCCAGCAGGAGGTTTTTGAGGTCTACTTGGTTCTGAGTGAAATTCCCCTTTCCTCCCCTTGCTGTGTTCCTCTCTTACCTCAGGTTCTCCTGCATTTCCATCTTCTTTCTTTAGTACTCTTTTCCTACTTACCCTAGCCATTTTCCTTAAGAGATAACCTACATGGCTTCAAGCATTTTTGTTCATGAATATCCTGTATACTCCTATACAATTTCTAATTTGATATCTAATTGTGGTGTGTGTGTGTGTGTGTGTGTGTGTGTGTGTGTGTGTGCCAGTACTGGTTTAAATTCAGAGCCTTACTCTCCCTGGCTTTTTTTTTTGTGGGGGGGGGGTTTGGTTGTGGGGCCTGAACTCTGGGCCTGGGCACTGTCCCTCAGCTCTTCAGCTCAGGGCTAGCGCTCTACCACTTGGAGCCACAGGGCCACTTCCAGCTTTTTTTACTTTTTTGCTTATGTGCTGCTGAGGAATCGAACCCAGGGCCTCATGCATGCAAGGCAAGCGCTCTACCACTGAGCCACCTTCCCAGTCCCTCTCCCTGGCTTTTTTGCTCAGGGCTGGTACTCTTCCCATGCTTTACCTGGCACTTGAGCCATGCTTCAGTGCTGGCTTTTTGCTGGTTCACTGGAGCAGAGAGTTTCAAGGGATTTGTCTGCCCAGGCCAGTTTCCAAACCATGATCCTTGTATCTGTTTCCGGAGTAATTAGGATTATAGGTGTGAGCCCCCAGTGTCCGGCTTGGGTATCTAACTTTTTTGTTTTTTATCCTAAGCTCAACTGCTCAAAACAAATCCAGTTTATAGTGCTTTTATGTATATCTGATGTTCTTTCATAATCAGAATATTACCTCACTTTTATTTCTGCTTTAATTTCTATTTTCATTATCACCATGGATATTTTATAACCCACAGCATACAATTCTAAATGCATCTAAGTAAGTTGATGGCTTTCGGTATAGTATGTTTGCAACCATCACCACAATCGCCCCAAAAAAGAAACCTTGTACCAACGAGCTGTCACTTCCCATTTCTCCTCTTACCACATCCCTAAGTAACCACTAATCTACTTTCTATAAATTGAAGCAGACTGCCAGGACAGGTGCCTGTGAGTTCTGGAGGCCGTGGCAGGAGGATCCTAAGTGTAAGGCCAGCCTTATTCTGAATATTGCATACAAATAGGATCGTGTCATCTGTGGTCTGTTGTGGCTGGCTGCTCTCGCGCTGCATAATGTTCTGAAGGTTCATCCATGTTGTAGCAGCATTTCATTCCTGTTATAGATGGGAGAGATCTAATCATATTCGATTGTATGGAGATTGGTGACTATTTTGGGTTGTTTCCATTTTGGGACAATTATGAGTAATACTGCAAAAACCCTTTAAAGTATGTTTTTATGTTACTCACAGATCTTAATGTGTGTGTGTGTGCGTGTGTGTGTGTGTGTGTGTGTATGTGTGCGTGTGTATGTGTGCGTGTGTATGTGTGTGCGTGCTAGTACTGGGGCTCCAACTCAGGGCTTCTGCGTATCTTGCTTCTTTTTTTCCACTCATGGAAACACGCTACTACTTGAGCCATACCTCCAGAACAGCTTTTTATTTTTTTCCAGTTTGAGATAAAAGATTTTTTCACACTTTTCTGTCCAAGCTAACTTTGAACTGGAACCATCAGAACTTAGCATCCTAAGTAGCTAGGATTGATCTGTATGAGCCACTTACCAGCGCCCAGCTCCTTAACTTACTTCTATGCCTTAAGGATATTTTATAGCTAATCCCTTCATGCAGCTCTTCCACAAAACTATGCCAGGGCCTGGTGCAATGGTGCATAGCGACGCTCCTCGATGGAGGTTGGAGGCTTTGGACTTCGAGGCTAGCCCAGTGTTCCAGGTTATATAACAAGATCCAGAAAAAGAAAACCAGAAAGCTATGGATATAAATTAGAACTGAAAATAAATGTAAAGTTTCTGTCACTGTAATACCCTAAATACACATAAAGTTATCCCCAATGAAGTCATACGTGCTGATTATTAGTTGTACACAATAATTAATCAAAGCATATTATAAACTTTAGAACATGCCTAAAACACAAGTGTCTAGGACTGGAGGAAGGCTTTGGCAGTAAAGTTCTTGGCTAGTATGCACCAGGCTGGGTTCTAGCTTTAGTACCAAAAGGGGAAAAACAAGGAAAATCTTCTTAAAAACCATACCCCTTAATAAGCTGAACCAGCGGGTCTGCAGATGGCTTTGTGTTACAGGAAAGCAGTACAGAATCATCTCATCATGAACTTCTCTCTTTAGAGACACGGCCCTGAGAAACTCCTTCCCAACAAGGGGGGTGGGGGCACAGTCTAGCCACAGAGGTGACACTCAGGTCTTTGAAATCCCTGCAGCCAAAGCCCCCAAAGAGATTCACCACCTCCCCCCCCCCCAGTATGTGGAAGGCCAGCAACCATAGCTCCAGACTTGAAAGAAGTGTCACATGCCATTCACTCTCAGCCACCCCCACTCTCTTACAACTGCCTTCCATGTGGATTGTTTACCTCCCTTCCTTATTTTTGGAGGCCAGGCAGGTTTTTCTTAACCTTCCCATAAGATCACACAATAAGATACCAGGAGAGCATCTTTAAGTGAGCAGCTTCTTGCAAGTAGGGCATAGCTTCATTCGCAGGAAGATTATACCTATACCTACATACATATATGTATATATATGTACGTATATACATGTATGTATAGATGTATATGGATGGTGATCTGAAAATGGCTTCCCTTAGCCAGAAGCCCTGCTTTAATTCACTTCACCTCCTTGACTCTCCACCACTCATCTCCTGAGTCCTAACCTATAGCCTGAAGGTCACACAGCCTGCCCCTCACAGGGCTCACACTTAGCCGCTCTAATGTGATGCGATGCTATGTGATGTGATTGTGTGTGTGTGTGTGTGTGTGTGTGTGTGTGTGTGTGTATTATCTTGTTGTTTAAATCTGCTGGCATCAAACCCAATGCTCTACCTCTGAGATACACTCCCACCCAAAATGAACTCCCAATGTTACTCTTACTTTTTATTGTTGGTCGTGGGGCTTGAACTCTGGGCCTGGGCGCTGTCCCTCAGCTCTTCAGCTCAAGGCTAGCGCTCTACCACTTGAGCCACAGCGCCACTTCCGGTTTTCTGGTGGTTAATTGGAGTCTCATGGACTTTCCTGCCGGAGCTGGCTTTGAACCATGATCCTCAGATCTCAGCCTCTTGAGTAGCTAGGATTATATAGGCATGAGCCACCACAGCCTGGCTCCAGTGTGACTCTTAAACCTGCCCCATTTGTAGAATTCCTGGTCCCAGGTGTCTGAAGTTCCTACACTCTGGGTACCCGAGGGGAGTTCTGGATCCTTCATTTTTTTCCCCTGTCAATTCCATTTCCCATCCAGGTCTCAATCCAACTGATTCCACCTTCAAAATGTATCCCGAGGCTGCCCGTTTTCCCCTTTGCTGTCATGAGCCCTGGTCTGAGCTACATCGCCTTTATTCAGGTTGGCTTGTTGGTTCCTGGCCATGTTGGCCTCTTCTTCAAACCTGCACCTGCCGATCATCTCAGGCAGCCATCAGAGTGAGTTTACAGTCAGTGACATGGTACTCTCCTCCACTCAAAACCCTTTGGTGGCTCCGTGTTGCTCTTAAGGTTAACCTTTGAAGTCCTTAAAAATGGTGCTAAAGAGTGGCATGGGGTGTGTTAGAGGGAAAAGCCCTGCCTGGTATCTCAAGGCCCTGCGTTTGACCCCCAGAACTGTATAAAGAAAAGATGGCGGGGCGCTGCTGGCTCACGCCTATAATCCTCAGAAGGCTGAGATCTAAGGATTGAGATTCTAGCCGGCTAGGGAAGAAAAATCTGTGAGACTCTTACCTCCACTTAACCAGCAAAAGGCCAGCAGTGGAGGTATGGTTCCAGTGGTAGAGCACCAAAAAGCCAAGAGAGAGCACGAGGCCCTGAGTTCAAGCCCCAGTACTGGCATGAAAACAGCGTGGGTTTCCCTAAGCCTGACCCCTCACCTCCCACAGCATGTCCTCAGGCCGCCGCTCAGCCATCCTGTGTCTAGGTCTTCCTAGGTCTCACCCGAGGTCATTTCCATAACTGTGTCCTCCCCTTGAAAGCCTTTCCCTAAAGGTAGCTGCCTTGCTAACAAACACTTACTGTTGCCTTACTGACCTCTTCGCTTCTCAGCCCCAATCTTAGAGCTGTGGGGGCAGGGCGCAGGCCTGGACCTGTGATCACCCTGGCCCCTCTGGAGGCCTCCCAGGAAGTGAGGGTGCACAATTCACTCGCTCTGCTCTGCTTGGGGTACTCAGGATCGCCTGCTCACACACAGGAGCTCTGTGTGTCACCTGGGCCACACACAGGTTCTGAAACACTGTGCCAGATCACAGAGCTTGTAACTGATTGAGGATTAACCTCTGTCGGCTGGGTCCCAACGCTGGGTCACGCGCCCAGGTCCTTTCCTACCCCAGCGAAGGCCCTTACTCTACTCCTCCAATATCAGCTCCATTCTGGGTCTAGGCATCAGCTAGGATGAGGGAAGGCATTTGATTGAGGGATTTGGGCTTTTATGCCTCAATTGCCAAATCAACATTATTAGTCCATCAATCTAACTAGACTAAAACACACACACACACACACACACACACACACACACACACACACACACACACACACACACACGGCAGCTCATTGTTAACATTTTCATCTGTAGGTGTTAGAACAGGAGAAAAAATGAATCTTTCTCCCCTGGCTTCCCAGCCTTTGCCTCACCCCATCCCCCTCCCCCCACCCCCCACTCCTGGCCCCTTTTGCCCGCTGAGGGGAAGGAGACCGTAACCAGTGGATGACGTGTCCTGTTGGTGGGTGAGGAGTCGCTTTTACACCAGGAGGCAGCCTGGGGAGAGGGGAGGGGCCTGAGTCACCAGGCCACCACCCAGTGGCCCTCTTGGGCCCAAACTCTCCCTCATACTAACCAGGAGTAGGGGGAATAACGGTGAGTCTCTCTGTAAGACATCACAATGTAAGTTCCTACTGATGGCGTGAAAGGAAAGCCCACACCGTTGCTGGCCACAGCCACCCATGGTACCAGCTGTCAGGGAATTCTCAGGGGCCCGGTCCCCAGGCTGCTCCCACTCGTGACTCAGAGCACGTCCGGGAAGCTGCCCAAGGCTTTGGTGGTAAGTTCTCACCAGGTGAGGAGATCGGGACCTCAGTCCACTCCCACAGCAAGCTTTCAGAGCTCCAAGAGATTAGTTCCCGGGAATCACTTTTACATTACAAAATGACAACAGTATTTTTCAAGACAAGCCTTATCTCTGTCATCCACATTCCCAGCAAGAGTTCAACAAACTCTGAGTTTGAGGAAACTGAAGCTTCCGCTCACTTCCTCTATTAAGACATCTCTATGTCAACGACACCAGCAAAATAGGAAAACAGACCCCCAGCTCCCAAGACCTGATTTGCTCTTAAATCTAGTTATTCATTCTTTAAAAGGAGAACCAAACTACAACTCTTCATTATGCAAGACTTCAGGTACAGATTTTCTCCTTTAAAAAAAAGAAGTTTAACATGGCAAGGCATGGCTTTATTAGCATTCACATTCATTTTCACTTTCTAAGCCCTGGTAGAAATAGTTAAACAAGTTCACCAGCAAATCACCAACCAGAAAAGGGGCTTATCAGACTATTAGATCTCTCTAGAAACAAGTTGGTAAGGGTTATAGAAATGACTTGCCTGTATGCTCTAGCTCTTTTCCAGGCTTATTCGTATTCAACAACAATGTACCAGCTTCTCAGCAGTACTTTTCCTAGGTGAAAATGTTTTGCCCTATAAAGACAAAGCGACTCAGCCAGCACACGCAAGCCGCAGAGCTCAGGTGTAGTGAGCCGCAGATAGGCTCCTCCCTTTTTGCAAGTTCTGCTGAAGATTAATTTTTTTTAAGGTTTGAAAGGTCAAAAACTTATTATGCTTCTTTCACCACAACCACGACCAGAAAGGACAACTCTAGATTGCAGAAGAGAAATAAGATTGTCATAAACACAGTCCTGGTGGCTAAAAGATGATTGTACTTACCACATTAGCATTTAAATTGCCCCGTTGGACGTGGGGGAAATACTTCTAAATGCTAAACCTCGAGGGGAGCCAGTGGGACTCACATCTCTTTTCTCTTCTTGTTTTCAGGGGTACCGGGGTGCCCCCAAGACAGCAGAGCTGAGAAAGCCTGGGGAAAGCTAACTCTGTTTACCAAACAGCTAACCTATTGTTTTTTTAATTAAAAGGCTGAAAAGCTGAGAAATGTGTCAGTGTTGAACAATTATGCTCTCCTAGTGTTTTGTGTACTAGCAGTTGCCAAATCTTGCAGATTTATCAAAAGCACAAGGGCAGGGGCTTCTTGTTTGTTTGATTTTTATAAGGTTAGATTTATGGTGTCCTTCCGGTTTCAGATTCTGATGGAGGAGATTAGAGACACTCATCTAGGTGATTTCCTTCCTCCTGGTCCCCAAGGCTGGCTTTGGTGGTCCCACCGCACTAACAGAGCAGAAGGGAAGGCAGATCTGTTTAAATGGAGAGGCTTACTTTCCTACCAGCCAGAAGGACACTGCAGGGGGAGACCACCTCAGCAGGGTGTAGAAGCGATCAAATATCAGGAATATTCATCATTAACTGCGAGACTCTCCAGTGAAATCCTAACTTGAAAGTTATGTTAGAACATGACCTTGTCTTACAGTGATGTATCCTTGCTCCAGGACCAAAGGCCTGAGGCCTTTCCTTCTACTCTTACAGTCTCTACAACAAGCCCTCTAAGTATCTAGTGCTGTCCCCATTTTAGAGACAGTGAGACAGTCCCCAGGTAGAGACAGAGAAGGAAAGTGCTACAGGAGTAAAGGTGCGACTTCAGCAGAAACAGCTGGCTTGCCTGGGCGGGGCTTTGAGGCCATTTAATCTCCAGATGTTCAGCTATCTGGCTGCCTCTGCTCCCTCCCTTGGAAGGGCACCAGAGGGGCACAAAGCTTCTCTCCGCCTTGGCTCCGTAACTGTCCCACTGTCTCCTTTTTTCCTGTGTGTACCAGTCCTAGGGCTTGAACTTAGGTCCTGGGCGCTGTCCCTGAGCTTTGGCTAGCACTCTACCACTCGAGCCACAGCTCTACTTCCAGCTTTTGGGTGGTTCGTTGGAGACAAGAGTCTCAACAGACTTTGCTTCCCGGGGCTGGCTTCAAACCATGATCCTCAGATCTCAGCCTCCTGACTAGGATACCAGGCATGAGCCACTAGTGCCCAGCACCTTTGTTTGTTGTATATGAGAGGAAATCTACCTCCTGGGTCACTGTGCAAATGAAATGAGGCTGTGCGCATCTGTACAGGTTCTTGCTCAGAGGCGGAAAGGGCGATGTCGATGGCGTGAGGATGGTGACAAGGGCATCACGACACTGATGGCAGGCTGGCTGCAGGCTGACGGACCCCAGGCCAAGAGAACAGGCAACAAGTCCAGTCCTGCAGGGGAGAGCGAAGGCACGGGCATCAACCGACGGAGGCTCAGAAATAGGACCTGGCTTGGAAGAAAAGGCACGCGTTTGATTTCTGTGTAGTACTGGGAATGTCTACTGGAATTTGTCTCATTAATAGTTGGACATACAAGTTGGGCACTAGTGGCTCATGCCTGCAATCTAAGTTACTCAGGAGGCTGAGATCTGAAGATCAGGGTTCAAGGTCAGCCTGGGCAAGTTAAGTCCATGGGGCTCTAACCTCCAATTAACTACCAACAAGCCAGAAATGGCCCCGAGGCTTAAAGTGGCAGAGCACTAGCCTTGAGCACAAAAGCTCAGGGACAGCACCTGGGGCCTGAGCTCAGGCCCAGGACTGGCCCCAAAACAAAACTAAAAGCTGGACAGACAGATCGGGCGAGAGGCCATCTGCGTGAGGTGAGTCAGTTGGAATCAGATCAGGAACCTTGAGCAGAGTGGCGGGGAAGACTCATGAAGGGCAGACATGAGAGCAGAGTCGAGACGTAATCATTCACCCACTGTGCACCAAGGACCAAAAGCACGCCACACGCAGACCAACCCACAGCGAACGCATGGACCTGGGACCCTCAGCCAGTGGATAAACCTGAAATCCAAGAGATGCAACATTCCTAAGGAGGGAGCAGGCAGAGGGGGAGTGTGGCCCTCCTGAGAGTCTTGGGTCATCCTGCTAGTTCTCAGGTCATGGGACATCTTCCCAGCAGGTGACATTCCAGGTGACACCTGAGATTAGGAGAATATTAAGTGAGGGTGTACTAAGTGCAAGACCTGTTACTTGTAGCACTTAATCCCAAGATGCAGGTACAGTCATGCCCTGTGCCCCTCTCCCAAACAATACTCCTGAAACCACACCACAGAGATGTCAAGAAATCGGCCACACCTCTCTTAAACTGGAGGACGAGCCCCTGGCCAAGACAGGCATGGTGTGCAGTAATCAAAGTTCAGTGAGGGAAATGTAAAGTTCCATGCACAATATAGAGTAGCGGTGAACCAGTTGCTCATCCCTGAAATCCTGGCTACTCAGGAGGCTGAGAGCTGAGGATCATGGCTCCAAGCCAGTCCAGGCAGGAAAGTCCAGAAGATTCTTCTCTTCAATTAATCAGCAGAAAGTCAGACATAGAGACATGGCTCAAGTGGTAGAGCGCCAGCCTTAAGGAAAAAAGCTATGGGAGTGTACTCTGTTCCTGAGTTGATGCCTCAGTACACACACACACACACACACACACACACACACACACACACACACACACACACACACACACACACACACACACACACACACACAACAGGCTGCCCTGGAAACATTAGCAAGAGCTTGTTATTTGCTGTATTATCATCTCAAGCAGCTTCATACAAATATAAGCCCTGAGCCGGGCGCTGGTGGCTCACGCCTGTAATCCTAGCTACTCAGGAGGCTGAGATCTGAGGATCGCGGTTCAAAGCCAGCCCGGGCAGGAGAGACTGTGAGACTCCTATCTCCAATAAACCACCAGAAAACCGGAAGTGGCGCTGTAGCTCAAGTGGTAGAGCGCTCGCCTTGAGCTGAAGAGCTGAGGGACAACGCCCAGGCCCAGAGTTCAAGCCCCACGACCGACAAAAAAAAAAAAAAAAAAAAAAAACAAATATAAGCCCTGTATCTAAATGGCAGCTACATGGTTATTAATTCTGTGACCTGGGGTCATCACCATTTGTATGAACCCCGTCTTTGCTCCTCTGTGAAACAGGACTGATCTATAGCCCAGAGCTTCCCCTGAAGAAGAGGAGACAGCGGCCACACATTTCCCATGTCCTGATCTCTACCATCCAGCCACATCCTCAGAAGCAGGTCCTCACGGCAGGTAATACACAGGGACCTCTTGACAAAAGCTGAAAGCTCAGCTGGGCATCGACAGCTCCCCAGCAGCGTCCCCCACTCTCCTGCCTGGCCACCCAGCCACAAGGACAGTTCTGTTCCTCAGCACGCTGAGCCTCGTGCTGCTGGTCTCCGGAAGTCTGTGACTCCGCTGCCAGCCTTTCCTGAGCACCTGCGCACCCCCCCTTCTACCTGTACTTGAACATGCATGCATGCGCGCGTGTTCACACACACACACACACACACACACACACACACACACACACACACCAGACCCCTATCTCACACTAGCATGTTATTTTACTTTCTTTGTGATGCTTCAACCTATGGGAAAGTATCTCGTTTGCTTTTTTTTCTTTTTCTTTTCTTTTCTTTTCTTTTCTTTTTTTTTTTTTTTTACAGCTTTCTTTTCTACCCACCTCCACCCTCTGCTAAAAATCATAGACACTTAGATACTGTCTTTCTCGCTCACCATTCTGGTCAAAGCACCTGGCAGGATGTAAAGAGCTCAATAAACATTTATGGAATCAATAAAGGAATGCAGAAAAGTATGCTTAAATTTCGGAGGCAGGAAAGTAAAGGCTGAATTTGAGGAATTGGCCCACATTGGTGCAGGGACAGGGACAGGGACAGGACAGGGGCCTAGTCACGTGGTCTGCAGGGGCAGAGGACTGAGTACCCTATTGGGGGTTGGCAGGAGAGCAAGGGGTGGGGCTGGGCTGGAGAGAATTAGCCCAGTAAACTTGGACAGTGTGAGGTGTAACAAAATAGAACCAGAAGAAAACCACTTGCTATCCCTAGAACTGGCAAAGACTGAGAACTTTAATTAATGCTAGAGATTATTTGGGTATATCATATTTGTGTGTGTGTGTGTGTGTGTGTGTGTGTGTGTGTGTGTGTGTGTGTGTGTGTGTGTGTGTGTGTGTGTGTGTGTGTGTGTGTGTGTGTGTGTGTGTGTGTGTGTGTGTGTGTGTGTGTGTGTGTGTGTGTGTGTGTGTGTGTGTGTGTGTGTGTGTGTACACCTCAGTCCTGGGACTTGAACTCTGGACCTGAGTGTTGTCCCTGAGATTTTTTGCTCAAGGCTAGCATTCTACCACTTGAGCCATAGCTCCATTTCTGGCTTTTAAAAATTAAGGTTTTAAACAGGGCCTACCATTCATAAGTCAGGTAATTTGGACAGTATCACCCCTTCCTTCACTTTCCCCTATTTTCCTCCCACTACTGGCATTTTGTTGGTTAACTGGAATCTCAAAGACTTTCTGGCCCAGCATTGGCTTCAAACCACAATCTTCAGATCTCAGCCTCCTGAGTAGCTAGGATTACAGGCATGAGCCACCAGTGCTTCAACTGTGATCCTCAGATTTCAACCTCCTCAGGATTACTTACATGTCTCTTTTAACCCTCTTTCCAGTCCCTTTTAAAATGCTTTCTTCACCATTCTTAGCCTCCTTAGTAGCTAGGATTATAGGCATGAACCACCAGCACCAGGCTGAAGTTGATAATCTTTATGTAGGATGGGGAGTCTGATTTCAAGATAAAGGTTTATGTTTGAAACTTTACAGTGGGAATTTGGGTTTGTGCTGTTCATCTATGTTGCTAACTGAAAGGAAATTCTTAACTTGCTGCCTTACTGGGGTCCATGCTTTCTGGACATGTATGTCTGTCTCCAAGAAAGATGCTGACTTTTGTTGAAGACTGCAATGCTGTGCTTGTGTTTCCTTTCATGTTGTAAACAAGCTGAAGACAAAGAAAACTGTCTGTACCTTTTTTTTCTTTTTTTCTTTTTTTGGGTCCGGTCGTGGGGCCTGAACTCTGGGCCTGAGCGCTGTCCTTCAGCTCTTAAGCTCAAGGCTAGCACGCTACCACTTGAGCCATAGCACCACTTCTGGCTTTTTTTTTTTCTGCTTATATGGTGCTGAGGAATCGAACCCAGGGCCTCATGCATGCAAGGCAAGCGCTCTACCACTGAGCCACCTTCCCAGCCCCAAACTGTCTGTACCTTAAAAAAAAAAAAAAAAAGAAAAGAAAAAGTCTGGCTCACACCTGTCATCCTAGCTCCTCGGGAGTCTGATATCTGAGGATTGTGGTTCAAAGCCAGCCGGGGCAGGAAAGTCTGTGAGACTCTTATCTCCAATTAACTACCAGAAAATCAGAAGTGTGCTGTGGCTCAAGTGGTAGAGCACTAGCCTTGAGCTGAAGAGCTGAGAGACAGCATCCAGGCCCAGAGTTGAAGCCCCAGGACTGACAAATAAAAGGAAAGAAAGAAAGGAAGGAAGGAAGGAAGAAAGAAAGAAAGAAAGAAAGAAAGAAAGAAAGAAAGAAAGAAAGAAAGAAAGAAAGAAAGAAAGAAAGGAAGGAAGGAAGAAAGAAAGAAAGAAAGAAAGGAAGGAAGAAAGGAAGAAAGAAAGAAAGAAAGAAAGAAAGAAAGAAAGAAAGAAAGGAGAGAAAGAGAGAAAGAGAGAAAGAGAGAAAGAGAGAAAGAGAGAGAAAGCAAGAGAAAGAGAGAGAAAGAGAGAGAAAGAGAGAGAAAGAGAAAGAGAGAGAGAAAAGCTATAAGAAAAGAAAGGAAAGAGCTGTAAGCAGAGGTTTGGCTCAGGCGGTACAGTACAAGCCTTGAGCAAAAGGAACTCAGAGAGAGTGTCCAGTCTGAGTTCAAGCCCTAGGGCTGGCACACAGCAAACCCACCCCCACCCCCTGAACTCCTCAGACTTGGTGTGGCAGTGCACAGCTGTTATCCCAACACCTGGGAGTCAGGCAAGAGCACAAGTTCCAGGCCTTTCAATTCCCCAGGAAAGTTATACCAGCTTGAGTTTAAATTCTGACTTCCTGTTGGATGACACATTCATGTGTCATCAGTACAGCAAACATTTCATTCAAAAAAAGTGATTAGCTTAAATGAACTGTACAGAAGGATTTCACCATGATATTTACATACATGTGTTTAATGTGCTTTGATGAAATTCACCCATTATTTGAAACTCTCTCTTCCCTCTCCACTTTTTCATGATTCTTAGTGGTTTCATTATGCTATTTTCATATATTCCATTCTCCTTTCCCAGTCCCCTTCCCACTGGTTCTCTCCACACCAGAGTCAACCTTCTGTTCTGTTTTTTTTTTTCTTTTAATTTCTTGTGGCGGCTTTGGGACTTGAACTCAGGGCCCAAGCACTGTCCCTTATCTTTTGTGCTCAAGGCCAGTGCTTTACCACTTGAGCTTCTGGCTTTTTGGTGGCTAATTGGAGATAAGAATATCATGGAATTTCCTGCCTGGGGTTGGTTTCAAACCACAGTCCTCAGATCTCAGCCTCCTGAGTAGCTAGGATTACAGGAGTGAGCTACCACTGCTGGCTGGAGTTGATCTTTTAGAATGATCTCATAGTATTATTACTATTACTTTTTAGGTCTAGATTCCACATATAAGCAAAAACATGCAATATTTGTCTTTCTTCGCCTGGCTTATCTCACTCAACAGGATTATCTCCAGTTCCATGAATTCCCCCCTCCCCCCCAAACCACATAACTTCATTCTTTATGAAACAGTAAATCTGATAGCGTGGCGCCTGAAGGCCAGAGGCTCAGGAGTTCCAGCTTGCTTGGGCTACACTGGGAGACCCTGACTATAAACAAACAAATCTCACTTTGCTATTATGGCGTTGCTATGTATCCCAGGCTGGCCTTAAACCTACCAGTCTCCTGGTTCTGCCTCCCCAGTGGCCTGAGGTGGATGGCTAGATTATAAGTGTAACCCATCAGTGACCGATGTATTTCAGTTCTGTTAATAATATGGACAGATTCTCATCAGTTAAAAAAAAAAGGAAAGTCCAAGGAGACTCATCACCAATGAAAAAAAACAGCAGTGGTGCTGTGGCTTAAGTGGCAGAGAGCTCTCCTTGAGCTCAGGGACAGCACCCAGTCCCAGAATTCAAGCCCCGGGACTGGCAAAAAAAAGACTAGCAACTTCAATTATCAAAAGAATGTAGTTTACCTTTAGTAAAATGCACTCCCCTCCAATAGTTAGGGACATTTACATGTTTGCAAAGCAAGGTCCCATCCATTTACAATGTTTTGCAATCCCTGAAAAGTCAATAAATAGCCTCAGCAGCTCTCTAAAGAGAGAAGCACCAGAAGCTGGGTGACTGGTTCTGGATGAGTGTCAGGTAGAGTCACTATCGGAACCCAGAACCCTGGAGCCCAGCATTCCAGCCTGCCCCAAGCCCTGGGCCCCCCTGGGCCTGCGGAGATCCACTGTGCAGGCCCCCAAGTTGTAGCCATTAGTGGGTTTTAAGGAAATCTGACTTTCAGGAACTCCAACCTTGGCTGTTTGAAAGGACTTCCTAAGGTGTTCCACAGAACCAGCCATCTCCATAATTAATATAACTTGGTTGGTAATCCTGCCCCCCTCCCCCCACTCACCCCCACTTCTCAGTCCTCTGTTCAGACTCAGTGAAGGGTGCTGTGTAAACCACTTGCAATTTTCTGTTTGTTGGAGTTCGCGCTATCTTGGCCACCCCAAGCTCCTGACGGTGCTGTTCTCCGGCTGGGCTGCTCTGCTGCTGACCTTATAAAGCCAACCGTCAGTGACTGTGTACAGAGGGATTTAGGAGATTATTTTACCAGAATAAAGTTGCTGTGTAGCCATCCGGTATAAGTGGCCTTTCTTTCAATTTAACAAATTGAAGAGCTTACAAGCACCTAAAATTAAAGCTTTAAAAAAAATAGGTTCACTGATAAAATTTGATATTTACATTAAAAAAAAAACAACCTAAGAAGAGTTTCAGATCATGTCTTTCACACTGACTTTAAAACATTTGTATAAGTTTTTTTCTTCTTCACTATCACATACTTTGTAAATTAAAACTAAAAAGGCTGGGAATGTGGCTTAGTGGTAGAGTGCTTGCCTCCCATGCATGAAGCCATGGGTTCAATATCCTCAGTACCATGTACACAGAAAAAGCTGGAAGTGGTGCTGTGGCTCAAGTAGTAGAGCGCTAGCCTTGAGCAAAAGAAGCTGAGGGACAGCGCCCAGGCCCAGGGTTCAAGTCCCAGGACTGGCAACAACAAACAACAAACAACAAACCCTAAAAAGAGCAGTTTAACTGGTTTCCCAAAACTAGATCAGAGTAGCCAACAAATAAGAGTCCAAATTTAATTTAGCAGTTTAAAATCTGAAGGATCCTTCACATCTATCCCAGGAGACCATGCAGGGGCAGGCAGGCACAGGAGAAAGATTATTACAGGTTTATTAGAGGAGCCATACCCTCCCCGCCCCCAAGAGGGAGCACATGGCACCTGTCCCTATCCCAGTAGTACGGGTCTGGGGGTAGGAAGTGAGGTAGGTGGGTGATCAGGTGGGTCTGGGCTGAGAGAGGGAGGGGCTAGCTGTGTGGTGGGAACTCCAGGGATGGGAGGAGCTCAGGTCTGGATGGAGCTGGGGACCAAAGGTGGGCATAATGCTGACACTTTCCACTGAGCAATACTGTCTCATTTTACTGCTTAAAATAATAGTAATAGTAATTGTAGCCTAGAATTGGTAGCTCATGTTTGTAATCTCAGGAGGCTGAGATACAAGGATCCAGGAGCCCAGGCAGCAAAGTTCTTGAGACTCTTAACTACAAAGGACCAGCAGAAAACAAAAACAAACAAAACCCGGAAGTGGAACTGTGGCTTAGAGATTGAGCGCCACTCTTGAGGGGTGAGAAGCTTAGGGACAGCACCCAGGCCCCAAGTTCAAGCTTTAGTAATGGTGGATGCAGGTGTGTATCCACCCACACCCACATACCCCCTGCATACACACACACACACACACACACACACACACACACACACACACACACACACATTACCTTTGGGGGAGGGTATCTTTAAATAGTCCAGTGGAATGTAAATGAAAGTCCTATTAATTATTAGCAGGCTCTTTCTTGAGCCAAAATTCAAAACCAAAACAATACCAACCCCAGCTGTAATAATGTTGTATCTTACACATTCATTTACTAGATGTAGCCTTTGTTGTATTAATTAAAATGCCACAAATCTTCCTCTTCTCTCACTTAAATATTCATGAACTGGTAGACAGCACACCAAAGCACAAGTTAGCCACAACACACATGAATCCATCGCTCAGCCTGTCTCCATTACCCTTGCCAAAGTCAGTATCCAGTATTCCTGAAATTTCCACTTGTAGAATGAATAGATGTTTTGTAAGGATTATCTATTCAGGCAGAAGACAGCAGGGGGGGGGGGGGGTTGGGGAGAGGATGAACACAAGAAACAATTAGCTATTCAACTGGTACTGAGCAACCGAGTACGCGATCCTTTGTTTCTAGTGTTTTTCTAACCTACCTTAGGACTCCAATCTATGAAAAGAAATACATCTAGGGAGATTTTTCTAGGGCCTCTCTTGAGACGTCGATGAAGATAGGGATGTCCGTAGTGACTTCACTTTGCACCCCACGGACTGGGCCTCACAGCTGACTATTTGCATTTCAACACCCTTCTTTTGTTTTGTGCCCACAAGAAGCTCAACCAGTTCTTGCAGGTGAGGTGGTGGGGTCATTCCAACTACCTGAGGAAACTCAAAGAAAAATCCCCGCAAACAAGGTGGATATTTTAGCTAAAAACAACCGCTTACTCTATCAGCCAAGCCCCACTAAGTTCAAACTAAAACAGTCTTGTTAAAAATTGACCTTAGATTGTTCTTCATTCTTTTGGTGCCCCGGAAAAAAGAAGAGAGCCCTGGAGTTCTGCCTCCTGGAGCCTCTCCTGAATAAATACCATTAAAAGCGTTCAACTATTCATAGGAATTTACAGGTTCACAAGTGCCACGCTTGATTGTGAGAGCAACAGCGCCATCATTTCTGCCGGAGGAACGCTCCGATATGTCACTCACCAAATCAAGCAGAAAACGCTTTGTAGGCGAAGGTCCACCCTGCCCCCTCACTCAGATGTCTATGTGGCCAAGAGTCCAGGATGTGATCTTGGGCAAAGCTTTCACACCCCGAGAGACATCGGCAGACGGACATCTGCAGAGCACAGACTTTTCATAGACAAACCCGCAGGGCGGGCCTTGTTGCAAGTCAGGGCTGGAAAAAGCTGTCATGGTCACAAACTAAAGACGCAAGAGACCAGGCAGTCCCTCTCTTCCAGGCCCAATCCTTCCTATTCTATCTTGAGATACAGAAGAAGATTGGGCCAAGAGCGGAGAGGTAAGTTCTTCAGGGCTTTGATTGCAAACCCACTTCGCTGGGATCTGCAATAAGAATAATCGTGTGGAATGTGGAGTCTTGACAGGTCAACCAATCACCAAGAGGGAACTAGAGAGATTCCAGGACTGTTGTCACCAGCAACAGCTTTGCCTATAAAATGCTTGGTCTACGTGCTCAGCTCAGTGGGCCTGATCCCCAGCTCCAGCTCTTCTAAGAAATATCCCTCTTCCCATGCATCGGCCTTTGCTTTCTTACTTCCCTGTTGATTCCACTGAGGTCCCATAGCATGTTGTAATACCCACCTACCAATGTCTCAAACAGGCTTCCACTCTGTATTTTCTACAAATCCATCTAAATAAACACCAGCTCTGGACCCACTTCACCCACGATATTCTCTCTCTCTCTCTCTCTCAGACACACACACACACACACACATGCACACGCACACACACGCATGAGTGTCTTGGGGACTGAATTCAGGGCCTGGAATTCTCGCTTGGGTTTTTTGCTCAAGGCTGTAGCCCAACTCTTTAAGCCACGTCTCCCTTTACTGCTTTTTGCTACTTAATTGGAAATAAGAGTCTCATGGACTTTTCATCTTTGGCTGGCTTCAAACCTCTATCCTCAGATCTCAGCTTCCTCAGTTAGGATTATGTATATGTCTTTTTTTTTCTTTTGGTCGGTCTTGGGGCCTGAACGCTAGGCCTGGGCGCTGTCCCTCAGCTCTTCAGCTCAAGGCTAGCGCTCTACCACTTGAGCCACAGCACCACTTCCGGCTTTTTCTGCTTATGTGATTCTGAGGAATGGAACCCAGGACCTCATGCATGCAAGGCAAGTGCTCTACCACTGAGCCACCTTCCCAGCCCATCTCTTTCACCCTCTTTCCAGAATCTTTTTTGCAACTTTCTTCTCCATTCTTGAACTTCTAACACACCTATCTTTCCCATCTCCTACAGTTGGCCAGGGCTCTGTAGACCCTTTTTTCCCCCAGAGCTCAGCTCCTCCCCTGGCTCAAGGCAGACACATCCTTGGTCAGCTCTGTCTCTGGGCTTGGCCTTCTCTTCCCTCATCCTCATCCAGTGCTTTCAGCCAGCGGTTCTGGGCCACAAGGGAATTCCATCAGAAAGTCCACCCATACTGCCGTCATGTAGCAGCCCCTAGCCACACCTCCTCACCACCATGGCCACTTCACCCAGTCACCTCGAGGCTCGGAGTGGTCCCTACCATTCCCTCCATGGTCTAGCCTCTCAGCACAGTGACCTGCTGGCTCCCAATGCCAGGAGACCACTCCCAGCTCCCCGCCCTGCATCAAGCCTTCCTCTGCTCTGTGGCTTCCCATCTTACTCAAAATAAAAGCTAGTGTGCACGGTAGGACTATGAGGCCCCGGATTCCATCCCACCACATACACACAGTAAATGAGAATAAAAGCAAAACAAAAAACAGTCTTCCTCTTCAAAGGCTTTCTGTGAGCTGGCCACCATTCTCCCGCTTCCCTCCAGCCACAGCACTGCCCTACTCCGCAGACCGCACCCAGCATGCTTCTGTCTCAGGGCCTTTGCTTGAGCAGTTCTCTCTTCCCAGAATCCTCCCTGTCCCAATATTCATATGACAAGCTCAGAGCTCCCCGACCTCCTTCAGGACTCTGATCCATGGTGTTAAAAGAGGCCATCTAAGCTGAGTCGAGCTGAAAGCACTATCAAAACCAGCCCCTATACTTATATTATCCTGAGAAGATCTGAGGATCAGCATTCAAAGCCAGCCCAGGCAGGAAAGTCTGTGAGACTCTTATCTCCAATTAATCACAGAGAAAGCAGGAAGCGGTGCTTGGCTCAGAGGGGTACAGTGCTAGCCTTGAGCATAAGAAGCTCAGGGACAGTGCCCAGGCCCTGAGTTCAAGCCCAGGACTGGCAAAAAAACAAAAGCCAAAAAAAAAAAAAAAAACCCAAAAAGCAAAACCCAAAACAGTCCTCCCAGCTTATCAGCTTGTCTGCAAACACTCCCTGTCCTGGCGGCCGGTATCTGCACCTGACCTATCCTAAGTGTGTTTGTTTGATGTCAGTCTTTCCTGGTGAGGAAGAGATCTCTGTCTGGCTCACAGCAGGACCCCTGAAATCTGAAATAACACCTCACTCAGAACAGATACTCTTTAAAAAGAAAGTCTGCAGTTGATGAATGAATAAGGATAGCTCTATCCTCGGACTGCTATTCCTTGAGTCCTGACCCTGGGGCTTGGGCTCCATACTTCTTATGCACCGCAGTTCGATATGGAATTCGTACTTGCAGGAGCGCAGCTCTAACCTCGTCCATCCGTACGTGCTTTATGAGCTGTGATCACACCACGCATGCAGGGTGAACTCCTCAAGCCTTTGCCTTGCCTCTCAGGATGGCATTTCCACAGGCAACAGAAGACAGCCATTGATGAGCTTCACCACGAGATAACTCCTTGCCTTCCCAGGGGGAAACGAGAATAACTACCTCCATAACAGGCAAAATTAAAAAAGAAATCATAGGTAGCAGGAAGCGAGTTCCATGCTCATATCCTTCTTTTACTCCTCCCCTTCGGAGCTGAGTCCTTCCTACCCCA
Organism: Dipodomys merriami; assembly: GCF_024711535.1. NCBI lineage: Eukaryota > Metazoa > Chordata > Mammalia > Rodentia > Heteromyidae > Dipodomys > Dipodomys merriami. The sequence goes on along the minus strand of NW_027204604.1, from coordinate 14,608,695 downwards.
TTGCCATGTGAGTTTTCAAAACGCTTTGCTAAATGAAACGCCTTTGGCCTTCATGTTTGAAGATGAGCTGCCACCAGTCACTAGTGCTGTTATTTATGCAAGATTTTTTTTTTTTGGTCTGTCATGGAGCTTGAACTCAGCCTGGGCGCTGTCCCTCAGCTCTTCAGCTCACTAGCACTTTGAGCCACGGCGCCACTTCTGGGTTTTTGGGTGGTTAATTGGAGATGAGTGTTTCACAACCTTTCCTGCCTGGGCTGGCTTTGAACTTTGATCCTCAGATCTCAGCCTCCTCAGTAGCTAGGATTACAAGCCTGAGCCACCAGCGTCCAGTTAAGCATTTTTTTTAATAGTCAGCAAATAAAGTAGTGGTCAGTCCATTGTAGAGCAGTTTCTCAGAATGAATCAACTTCCTCTTAACTGCTGGACTTTCCTTTTGCACATGTTTCTCATATTAGTGACGTCAACTGCACATTCAAGCCATAAGTGGTCAAGATCATTTTTGCCATTAATTCTAATCATTTATGCCACAAAGTCTGGCAGAGTTGAGTCAGTTTGTGTTTTCATATTCTATTCTCTTCTATAGATGACTTCCAGAAGCACCAACAAACAGGGAAATTACATCTTTTGGTACAAAAATAAAGACACAATTTCAGTTGGATGCAGGTAGCTGACATCTGTAACACTAGCTATTCAAGAAGCTGAGGTCTGAGGATCAAGGCTTGAAGACAACCTGAGCAAGAAATGCCGTGAGACTCTTATGTCCAATCAATCACGAAAAAGTCAGAAGTGGATAGTGTGTGTGGCTCAATCGAATAGAAGAGTGACAGCCTTGAGCAGAAAAGACCAAGCCAGACGCAAGGTCCTGGGTTCAATCTCCGATTCTGGCATTGGAAAAAAGAAAAAAAGATATAGTCACAATTTCAATTATTCACCTTACTGAGAACCTAAAGAAGCGGAAGTCTCCTGGGATTCCTGTTTCAACACCTTTGCTTGTCAGTGGAAGAAACCTGAGCTAGCAGTTTGCTAAGAAGCACAGATCCATCCACAGACTGACACGCAGAGCAAGGACAGAGGGTGCTGCGTTCAGTGTGGTCAGAGCATTTCCACCACATTTCCTCAGTTGTTCTAGAAGGGGAGAGTGTTCCACAGAAGACCTGCATAGCACTCTTCTGACGCTGTTCAGTTATGAATTGCAAATTACATTTCAAAATTACTTCTCTCAAAATACCCAGACACCTGGCCACAGACTGCCAACCTAATGCTAAAATAGGCACCTTGATCAGCTCACCCTGTGACTTTTACCACTCAGCTGCATTTGACCGCAGTGATAGATATCTTTGCCAAAAGAAATATGAACAGCTCTGGGAACTGATTGCAAAATTGGGATTGGTCCAAACTTTTGCAGAAGTGATAGCTCTGTTGTCTGGAAAGTCTCAGAGTCAGGACATTTTTTTCTCAACAAGTCAGCTCTATATAATGAAGGAAATTAGAGGAAAATCAGATTGCTAGGACCTTCTCCCCCCTCCCCCGCCCCGCCTAATATGAGAATAATAATTAACTGTTCAAAATGTAAGTATTGACTTAGGGTTGATGGTTCACCTTTAAAGTTGTACAAAGAAAAGAAGCCAAACTTTTGGAAAGCAATTTATAATGTGTATCAAAAGCCATAAAAATGTCTTATTTCCTTTTGACACAGTAATTTTATTGCTGAAAAGTGATTCTAAAGAAACAGATGATCCAAAAGAAAAGATGTTTGCTACAAAATGTGAACTGATCTAAGTGTTTAATCATAGGACAAAATGCTAATTATGGGACATCTTCCTAAGAAAATATTACATAGCCATTAAAATGAATTATGAAGACTGTCACAATATAGGAAAAACAGAGCAATGTTGAAAAGCAGAATGCAAATTATAAGCATATTACAATTGCAATCACGCAGAGAAAGTGGAATGACAGGAATATAAGGGATGCAATCCCCCTTTTTTCCCCCCCAGTTTTTTACAATGGCAATCTATTATTTTTATTTCTTTATTTTGGAGGTACTGGGGTTTTGAACTTGTAATCCTAGGCTTGTTAAACAAACACTCTACCATTTGAGCCATTCTTACAGCCCATGTATTATTACTATTGTTGTTGTTGTTGTTGCTATTTTGGTGTCTATCTTGGGGCTTGAACTCAGGGCCTGTGCTCAAGGCTTGAGCCACAGCTCCACTTCCTGCTTTTTTTGGTGGTCAGTTGGAGATGGGTCTCATGGACTTTCTTGCCTGGGCTGGCTTTCAACTGTGATCCTCTGATCTCAGCCACCTGAGTAGCTAGGATTACAGGCTCCTTCACAGAGAAGCTCCTGGCCTATTTCTTGTAGATGCCTGTTTTTCTGGACCCTCTGGGTCTATTACCTCATGCTGCTGCTGCTCTGTGGGAGGCACGCAAGCCCTTCCACACTGGACTTCTATTTACAGGTAGGAAAACTCACACCTGGGAGGCCTTTGTTGTACTGTTTCTTTCTCACAATGAGTACCACAGACTTAGCCCACCTGTGGAGCAGCTCTTTTTCTTTCTTTCTTTCTTTCTTTTTATTTTGTTGGTCCTGGGGCTTGAGTTCTGGGCCTGGGCACTGTCCCTCAGCTCTTCAGCTCAAAGCTAGTGCTCTACCACTTGAACCAAGTGCCATTTCAGTTTTTCTTAGTAGTTAATTGGAGGTAAGAGTCTCACAGCCTTTCCTGCCCAGGCTGGCTTTGAACCGTGATCCTCAGATCTCAGCCTCCCGGGTAGCTAGGATGACAGGCACGAGCTACCACGAGCTCGGCATGGAGCAGCTCTTGCACGCAGCAAGACCCTTGTGCAGAGGTGGGGGTTTCCCCTCTTGTACCTGCGTGTTACAGAAAAGAGACAGCCAGGCCCAGAATAGAGCAAGCACCATCAATCCGGAACCTTCACTCTGCAGACTCTGCCTTCGCACAGACACCAGTCCTCTGTGTGTGCATGAACAGACACAGTTCTGTCTGTTTTCAAGAGCATTAAAAAGCCGGAAAGGACTACCAGCTTCTACTACAGGACCAAAATTTACTAGGAACTCGGGAGTCTACCTAGGCCAATGGAGCTAGGGCTATGCTGACGCTGAGTCAACCACACACACACTCCTGCGGGTCAGCCAATGGCTGTGATAAATGAAAACGCACTGCCTTGGTATTATTGATCAATGTGAATTGTACATCTCAAATGAATGTGTTGGTCATTCATTCTTCAAAAGGAAAACTTCTAATTTTACGGGGTTGTATCTTTATTTTTTCATCTATCAAGCTCTTTCGAAGCCACCATACCTATGTTGCTTAAAAATTGTGACGGCCTTGGGTCAAGGAGACGCTCCCGTTGGCTTTCAAGGGGAAATGTGCTTTGCTACACTGAAATGGCTACTTAAGCAAGAATGTGGAAATGATTTATCTCACAATGCTTGGAGCTGGATCTTCACTCCTGCTGTGTCATGACTACACTATCAGTCAGGGACCAGGAGTTATAGACCTCTAAGCAGAGAAAAGCACTCTAACGGCCAAAAGAACCGAGGCCCTAACATACTAAAATTACCTTAATAAAAGCTAAATTACCCACATCCCAAAGAATATTTTTTAAAAAACCACACAATAATAATGTTTAAGTGTTGAAGAACAGCAGATCATAAAAGAGATCTATTTACATCACATAAAGGTTGTTTCCAAAATCAGAGTGAGGTGAAGTAGTGATTTGAGCAGTCTGTTAGCAGTCAGAAAGAGAAAGAGCTTTGAGTGGCATGACTACAAGCCGTGACCATGTGACAGCTGAGCTGCTGCTGCTGTCATTCACTGCTGCTTCCCACCGCCTCAAAGCACCAGATAAGTATTTGACTTCCTCAAAGGAAGGAAGGAAGGAAGGAAGGAAGGAAGGAAGGAAGGAAGGAGGGAGGGAGGGAGGAAGGCAGGCAGGCAGGCAGGCAGGCAGGCTATGGGAACTGAGCTCATCAGAGTGCAATTTGTGTTTCATAAAATTAGAGCTGTGCGCACTTGCCTTGACAAGACAGAAGAGGTAATGTGTTCGCCACACATTGGATTTACACACTGAGTGTTCAAAGCTGTGCATCATAAACAACTGGAGAGAAGCAGCCGGGGCCAACCTTAAAGACCATCTCTGAAGAGGCAATCCCATCCCAGCCGCAGTTTGTGTATTCAAGCTGACTAATAAGTTGTGAGCATTTCCCCCTTCCCCCATTCCACTTTAATCTCCTCTACCCCTAACTCTCCATTCTAATCACGTGTACTAATTGGGCTCCGAGGCTGTTTCTGAGAGCAGAAGGCCAAGAGGTATCTTAACCCTTCCTAGAGAGGGTGATCCAAAGCTGGTTCCACTCTATCCTTCTTTCCCTGCGTGCTTCCTTTGTGGGATTCTCTGCCTATCCCATTAGTATGTGGCTTCCAGGAGAGCAAGCCCCTGACTGCTTATTATCACTGAGGTCCAGCACCTGACACAGTGCCTGGTACACAGAAGATATTCTAGTTCTCAAAATGAATGAATGGCTGGGTACCAGTGGCTCACGCCTATAATCCTAGCTACTCAGGAGGCTGAGATCTGAGGATCATGGTTCAAACCAGCCTAGGCAGAAAACTCCGTGAGACTCTTATCTCCAATTCATCACCAGAGTTAACTGGTAGAGTGGTAGAGCACTCACCTGAGCTGAAGAGCACAGGGACAGTACCCAAGGCCAGAGTTCAAGCCCCAGGACTGACCAAAAAAAGAAAAAGAAAGAGCTGGGCACTGGTGGCTCACGCCTGTAATCCTAGCTACTCAGGAGGCTGAGATCTGAGGATCGCGGTTCAAAGCCAGCCGGGTCAGGAGAGACTGTGAGACTCCTATCTCCAATAAACCACCAGAAAACCGGAAGTGGCTCTGTAGCTCAAGTGGTAGAGGCTCGCCTTGAGCTGAATTGCTGAGGGACAGCGCCCAGGCCCAGAGTTCAGGCCCCACAACCAACAACAACAAAAAAAAACAAAAAACAAAAAAAAAAAAAAGAAAGAAAGTAAAGAATGAATGAATGAATGGATCACTAAGTGAATATTAGTTGCAAGACAATGTAAATTATTTATTGCTAGCATTAGGAAGGTCTAAGTAAAAACATGCTGACTGCTACTCTGTTATACTGAACGTTGTGTGGGTTTCAAGTCTTTTTTTCCCCCTGTGGTCCTGGAATATCAAACCCAGGGTCTTACACATGCTAGGCAAGCACTCTGCCACCAAGCTACAGATCCACAGAATTCTGGTGTAAAATACGACTGGGTAAAAGGCTTTCTAAGTGATCGACATATGACTGATGGACGAATGATCCAAATCCTCCCTTTCCAGGTAGAAGCAAAGATCCTGACAGCTCAAAGTTCAAATGGCTATCAGAATTAACAAGAGGGCCTCCTTTGCTAAAAATATTTTTAAAGTGAAGCTATTAACAAGCAAGTTTCCAGCTGCAGCGCCACCTGGAAGACCATTCAATTTAACGAGAATCTTCAAGTTTCCTGTCACGCTGCTTAATTATTGCTGGCGTAGGAAAAAACACACAATCCCTTCATTCAAAAGAGAACTTTTAGCAATTCAGTAGAAGACATTTCCCTCTCATTTTTGCCTTCGCCTAGCCAACTTTTAAGATAGTGCGTGTTAAATTTTTACGTTTTAAAATTATTATGACAACTGGGTTCTTGGGACAGGAGTTTCCGTCACGGGCCTCTCATCAGGGGCTGGAGCCGCGGTCCCTGCTGTTGACAGCTCGCAGCACAGGTTCTTCAGGTGCCTGGTATGTGCAGCCTGAGTCTATGCTGACCAGCCTCATGGATAAGGACTGTATTGGTGTGAATCCACACCGCTCATGGGTAACGGGGCCACCACAGCCTGGCCAGCGTACACCAGATCCACTCTTCGCACGAGAGGCACGAGGCACCCTGGGCTTGCGGGCATTCTCGAGGCAATGCTAGATAGAAACTGAATTTCAGCGGCAACCTTGCTCTCACGCCTCCCTCCCTGCGCGTCCCTACGCAAGTGATCATTTCCAAGTCATCTGCGGCAGGGGTACATTCACTTGGTTTTGTTTGCACAAGAGATCAATATAATTACAAATCACCAGTAACACTGACACTTTCAAAATCTTCATTTCTAATCCATGCATGAACACAATTTTAAATGATACTCGACATATACACACTGTGTAAGGCTTTGTTTGTCTTGTTTGCTTTATGTAAGCCCATCTTAGTGATGAAATACACCATCTAATAGATTTCCATAATTTTTATCCCCTTTTGTGGAATACTAGCTATTCTTCTTTTGTATAGGGAAGACCATGGTAATTAACAATAGACCTGGGTATTCCTGGCTCACATCTGTAATCCTAGCTACTTAAAAGGCTGAGACAGAGGATTGAAGTTTGAAATCATCGTGGGCAGAAAAATCCACAAGACTCCACTTCCAAAATAGCCAACAAAAAGATGGGCTGGCGGAATAGCTCATGCAGTAGAGGACCAGCTGAGCAAGCAAATGTGAGGCCCTGAATTCAAACTCTAAATCCTAGTGCCCTGAATGAATGAATGACTGTGCAGCTACCTTTCACTAGACTGTAAAACAAAATTTCAGACTGAGATGAACCAAGTAGGACTATTTTCACATCTCAATTACATTTCAACCTAGATTTAAAAGTTCATTCTCCAAAATATGAATAACCTAGGTGTTCTCGGAAATACACAAATAGGAGTATTAAGATGCTATGGTTTTGTTTACATTTGGAAAGCACTGAGGAAACGGCACGGAAATCACATCCAGTGACCAGTGGGTCCACTCAAGGAGTGGGAAGCTGTGATCTCCTGGAACAGGAAAGATGAAGCGATGTATTCCTAAAACATCTTCATTTTCCTCCACACCATTTCGGAGTAATTATTCATAAAATTATTTAAGACATGGTCTATTCAGAAACAAGATTTAAAAGATCACACACATATACACACACACACACACACACACACACACACACACACACGTGTGCACACTAGTGGCCATTTCATCTGCCTCAGATAAAACCAGGAAGCTACCAGACACCATTGGGTTGAAGTACTTTAAAGAGTGTGAAAACACAAGTTAAATGCACTACATCTGTATCTGCTGGGCAGACACATACTATGTGTATGTATTTTATCAACTCATTTTATACGCATTTTAGAAACTCAAGGAATCCAGACTCACTGGTGTACCTGTTGTTGGACAGGCCTCCTCATCCGAATCCACCTCAGACATAACAACAGCGCATTCAGTACTGAGCCCTTTTTGGGAAGGTGGGCTTAAATCCTACCAATAAACAAAGGTGATGCTGCAGCTTGAGCAGAGACAAGGTCTACATAGAACACTGTGTACGCTCATCACAGGCCTCAGCCGCAGATTTGGAGAATGCAACAAAGATCATATCTATTGAAGACATAAACTATATTAACTTGGATTTCTACCAGTCCGTAAAATACATGTGAGTAAGGGCAACACAGATTTAGTCTCTATCTTGCTCTGTCCCTCCGTCTTTCTGTCTTTCTGTCTCTCTCCCTTTGATGCTTATACTGGGGCTTGAACTCAGGACCTTGCATTTTCACTCGGCTTTTCTGCTCAAGGCTAGCATTCTACCACTTGAGCCACAGCTCTACTTTTTTTTTTTCTTTGTGGGTCATAGGGCTTGAACTCTGGGCCTAGGCACTGTCCCTGAACTCTTCAGCTCAAGGCTAGCACTCTACCACTTGAGCCACAGAGCCATTTCTGGCCTTTTCTGTGTATGTGTTACTGAGGAATTGAACCCGGGGCTTCATGCATGCTAGGCAAGCAGTCTGCCACTAGGCCACATTCCCAGCCCAGCACAGCTCTACTTTTGCTGGATGGTTAGAGATAAGTCTTTCTGTTTGCCTGGATTGGCTCTGAACTTTGATCCACAGAGCTCAGCCTCCTGAATAGCTAGCATTACAAGCATGAGTTACCATGCCCTACTTAAAAGGATACCTTAAGTAAAAATGTAGACAAAATCAATTAACAAAAGAAAAATAGCTGGTGGCTCAGGCCTGTAATCCTTGCTACTCGGGAGACTGAGATCTCAGGATCATGTTTTGAAGCCAGCCCATGCAGCAATGTCCATGAGACTCTTCATCCCCAATAAACGGCTCAGAAAAAGCAGGAAGTAGTATTGTGGCTCAAGTGGTAGAACCCAAATAAGTTTAAGACAGTGCTCAGACCCTGAGTTCAAGTCCCAGGATCAGTTGGAACACACACACACACACACATACACACACACACACACACACACACACACACACACACACACACACACACACACACACAACGAAAAATAGCCAATAACTATAAGAAAACAACTTCTAAAAATTATTCACAAAATAACCGGGTGTCAGTGGCTCACACCTGAAATCCTAGCTACTCAGGAGGCTAAGATCTGAGGATTGCAGTTCAAAGCTAGCCCAGGCAGGAAAGTCTGTGAGACTCTTACCTCTAATTAACTACCAGGAGAGCCTGAAGTAGAGCTGTGGCTTGGGTGGTAGAGTGCTAGCCTTGAGCAAAAAAAGCTCATAGACAGTGCTCTCAGGCAGGCTGTGAGTGCAAGCCCCAGGACCAGCACCAAAAATAAACAACAAAAAAACCTACACACAGAAATAATAAAAAGGACAAAAATATACATGCACAGGAAAAACTGGCAGGAAATACGTTAAATATTGTGATTGAATGTCATTGTCTTTTCCTTTTTTTTTTTTTTTTAGCATCTTTTGATTTCCTTCCTTCCTTCCTTCCTTCCCTCCCTCCCTTCCTTTTCTTTCTTTTTGTGCTACTTTAGGCTTGAACTCAGGGCCTGGGCACTGTCCGTGAGTATTTTTGCTCACAGGTAGTGCTCTACTACTTGAGTCACATATCTACCTCCAGCCTAGTAAGAGTCTTATGGATGTTTCTGCCTGACTGGCTTTCAACTGCAATCCTCAGATCTCAGCCTCTTGAGTAGCCAGAATTACAGGTGTCAGCCAATGGCTCCTGGCTTTCTTCTAGCACTTATCTTTGTTTTTGTCAGTTATGGGGCTTGAACTCTGGGTTGGGCACTGTCCCTGAACTCTTCAGCTCAAGGCAAGTGCTCTACTACTTGAGCCACAGCACCACTTCCGATTTTCTGGTGGTAAATTGGAGATAAGAGTCTTATGGACTTTCCTGCCTGGGCTGGTTTTGAATGTGATCCTCAGAGTTCAGCTTCCTGAGTAGCTAGGATTACAGATGTGAGCCACAGGCTCCTGGTTAGCACTCAACTGCAAAGTTCCTGTCCTGTAAGAAGCTACTTTAGGTTATTGTACATAAAGGCGTATTTTAAACATTTTTTAGAACTTATGGGAAAATACTGAGGACAATTATGGGACAATGCTGGCCAGGCAGGCATTCTACCACTGAACCAGGCCTCCTGTCCCAGTATAAGGCACCTAGCCTCATGCATAATGTCTGGGCATAGTTCAAGGACTGCAGATTCAAAACCAGCTTGGGCAATTTAGTGAGATCCTGTCTCAAAATAAGAAAAGCCTGGGGATATAGTTCAGTGGCAGAGTGCTTGCCTAGCAACACACACACACACACACACACACACACACACACAGAAGGGACAAAGTCAACACAATCTAAGGACAGTATTTTTTCAAGTTAAAATTTCCTAGTGGGCTCCATCCAACAGTGTGTGTGTGTGTGTGTGTGTGTGTGTGTGTGTGTGTGTGTGTGTGTGTGTGTGTGTGTGTGTGTGTGTGTGTGTGTGTGTGTGTGTGTGTGTGTGTGTGTGTGTGTGTGTGTGTGTGTGTGTGTGTGTGTCCTGGAGCTTGCACTTGGGGCCTAAGCACTGTCCCTGAACTTTTTTGTCAAGGCTTGTGTTCAACTTCTGAGCCACAGCTCCACTTCCAGCTTTTTGGTGGTTAACTGGAAATAAGAGTCTCACAGACTTTCCTGCCCAGGCTACCTTCAAATCACAATCCTCAGATCTTAGCTGGGGTTAAAAGTGTGAACCACCAGTGCCCCGCGATTATGCACTTTCTACAATCTAAAATAAAATAAATTATACTAAAGGACAATAATAAAAAGTAACATTTTGTGTGATAATTCGATTTATAGTTTTTTTTTTTTTTGTCGGTCGTGGGGCTTAAACTCTGGGCCTGGGCGCTGTCCCTCAGCTCTTCAGCTCAAGGCGAGCGCTCTACCACTTGAGCTACAGCGCCACTTCCGGTTTTCTGGTGGTTTATTGGAGATAGGAGTCTCACGGTCTCTCCTGCCCGGGCTGGCTTTGAACCGCGATCCTCAGATCTCAGCCTCCTGAGTAGCTAGGATTACAGGCGTGAGCCACCAGCGCCCGGCCTCGATTTATAGTTATAAATATATAGTGATAACAATTTATAGTTAGGGGCATAGCACAAGTCATAGAGTACCTGCCTAGCAAGCATGAAGCCCTGAGAGCAAACCCCAGTACCACCCCCAAAAATAAGATCACCACTTCATCAATTTGTGAATTGCATTCTAAGCAATGTAAATTGTGTGTATGTGTGGTTTTATTTTCTTTTTGTGTTTTTGTTTGTTTGTTTTGGTAGCACCAAAAGAAGTTTGAGGCCAAGTGCTGGTGACTCACGCCTGTAATCCTCACTACTCAGGAGGATCTTGGCTCAAAGCCAGCCTAGGCAGGAGAAGTCTGTGAGATTCTTATCTCCAAGACCACCAGAAAACCAGAAGTAGAACTGGGCTCAAAGTGGTAGAGTCAAAGAGTGAAAGCCTTCATTCAAAGAGTTCAGGGACAATGAACAGGCCCAGAGTTAAAGCCCCACGACTGACCAAAAAAAAGTTGGGGGCTGGTGTGGCTCAGAAGTAGAGAATCTACTTAGCAAATTCAAGGTTCTGAGTTCAAATTCCAGTACCGTCCCCCTTAAAAAAACTTGAACATTTCAATAAAATCACCAATAAATTATTCTTTCTTGTCACCAATTAAAATGTAAGTTCTACTGGGCATAGTGGCTCAAATCTGTATTTCTATCCACTTGCCGGGAAGAGACTGAAGGATTTTGCAGTTCAAGGCCAGTCTAGGCAAAAAACATTGACCATCTCAACCACTGGCTAGCGGTGGTAGCATGGCCCTGTGAGCTCCAACTATGTAGGACAACACAAACAGGAAGATCTCAATCCAAGCTGGCCTGAGATCCTATCTCAAAAATAACCAATGCAAGCTAGGCACCAGTGGCTCATGCTTGTAATCCTAGCTACTCAGGAGGCTAAGCTACAAAGGACTAAACAGCCTAGGCAGAAAAGTCTGTGAGGCTCTATTTCCAAAAATAACCAGCAAAATGTAGGACTAGAGCCATGGCTCAGGTGGTAGAATGACAGCCAACCAACTGCAAGGCCCTAAATTCAAACCCTAGTACCTACCATCAAAAAAGGACCCCCTAAAATAAAACCCTTGAATTCCCCAATCAAGTATTCCTAGGAAGAGTGAAAAATGAAGGCAGAAAAATTACTTTTGCTCTGCACCGATCATAAATCTTCAGAAGTTTTGACTTGTCCCAAATCATAGGAGTGTTGGCGCATGGCCATATTAAATGTGGGTCTATTTCTTCGTACTTGGTTTACCTGTCGTACCACAATTCCACAGCTGGGTACTGCCACAAATCCCAGATCCTCCTGGCCGCGCGCCTTCTCTCCACTTAAAGCCTCCTCTGGAGCCTTTGGAACTCACATGCCACAGCCAAACTCTCTGCCCACCTCAGGCCTCCGGCATTCCTCCCTCCCCACAGGCCTTCCGGGAGGAGGTCGTTCCCCCGTGTTTAAGGAACACCAAGTGCCTTCCATGTGCCGGGCGACAGGCAGAGCACCAGGAGCATCAGTCGTGACGCACAGATGGATGCGCAGAGGCCGGGCTGGCGCGGGGCTTGCTTCTTGCGGGAAGAGGCGGCCTGTGCGGCAGCAGAGCGGCTGCGCGTGGGGCCTCGCAGGAAGTTCTGTGGATGTCATTCCAAGAATAGAAGGAAGCGGCTGAAGCAGGCTGAAGTTGAAAGCCGGGGAGTGACATCCATTCTGTGAGTGGCTCTGGTGGGAAATGGACTGTGAGGTGACAGAAGAGGAAGGAGGGAGGAGAGTTGGGAAGTTCAAAGGGTCTGAACAGGAAGCCGCGGAGGCTTGGTCCAGGGCAGAGACAGCACAAGTAAACAGCACTGCCTGGAGTCAGACCTGGAGACCCATCCGCCATCATCCGGCGGGAGAATTAAGGATGATCAGGGCTGGGGGAGGGGGAGGGGGTGCCCTCTCCTGGCACACACCGCCCTTCTCTCACCCTTTTCTACAACTCGTGTCTCCACGCGTCCTATAGCCCAGCCATCACTGCTTCTTGGGTGACATCTGTTTACTAACCAGCCATTTCCTTAGAGAAACATTAAAAATGGACTCCCTTCCTCCCCAGAGGAGCAGCCAGCCAGCCTTCACTTTGACCCTGCTTCTTTTACCAAAGCAGCTTTTTCTCGTGGCTTCCGCACCTAATCTCACAACTGTGGTAGATCCTTCAAGACTCTCCTTTCTTTCCTGTCCCCACCTGTGCCCTGGCCGGCGGCCTGGCAAACCCAGCCTTCTGCATCTCAATTAGAACCAACCGCACTGCTTGCTGCACAGTTGTGATCACTTTGAAACTTGATGCTCATTTCCTGTGTGCCTATTCTTTGTTCGCCTAACTTCTTCCTATCTTTTAAGTCTCCATGATTCCTGAATTAGGGTACATTTCTGACTATACACGTCCACAGCACGCTTATTTTGTTCTCATTGTACACCAGTTCAGGCCTTTCCTTGTGAAGGACTTTGAAGAGACTCCTGAGCCAGGCACTGGTGGCTCATGCCTGTAATCCTAGCTACTCAGATCTGAGGATAGCAGTTTGAAGCCAGCTTGGGCAAGAAAGTTCGTGAAGCTCTTTATCTCCAATTAACCACCAGAAAACTGGAAGTGGAGCTGAGGCTCAAAGTGGTAGAGCATGAGCCTTAAGCAAAAAAAGCTCAGGGATAGTGCCCAGGCCCTGAGTTCAAGCTCCATGACCAACAAAAACAAACAAACATACAAACAGATAGATTTCTGGAGAAAACCCTTACCTCAGTCTTAACTCTACTGTCAGCACCCACCTACCTGGCAGTCAATACATAGTTATGGACTGATGTTTCATTTTAAAATGGGGATCAAAGTAGAGTTATTTTTGTGCAGGAAACTAAGATCACATTAAATCACTGGAGGTTTTTTTGTGTGTGTATAAATGAGACACTGACCCGTTGAGAAGATGATATCAAATTTGGCTATTACCAGCAGGATCCTTGTGACCACTGATAAAATCTGTGATGTGTCTGACCAACATTAGGACCTATTCAGCAGCGCAGAGCATCTGAAACATGGAGGCTTCGCTGGGCGTGGTGGTCCCTGCTTGGGAGGCTGAGGCCGGAGGATGACATGTTTGAGTCAAGGAGGGTTAGTTACACAGTGAGACTGTGTCCCAAGGAAAACAAAACAGATCTACAGACTTTTTGGGTGGAAGGGGTACGAGGGATTGAACTCAGGACCTGTGTGTACTGGGCAGGCATTCTGCCACTGGGCCACACCCTAAGCTCCATGGACTACTATTTCGTCCTCGATAAATTTTTGCTTAAGAGAGCAAATACTGCAAAGAGTGAATTGCAGCCTTTAAAGAACTTATGCTTAAAACCATGAAATCAGTAACCAGTAAACTGTAAAGCTCATCTATTACATATAACAATGACATTTATCTTAGAAATCCTTAAGTATCCTGCTAGAAGTCATCAAATCTTTTAAAAATAAAAAAGTTCTGGGGCTGGGAAGATGGCTCAGTGGTAGAGTGCTTGCCTTGCATGCCTGAGGCCCTGGGTTCGATTCCTCAGCACCACGTAAGAAAAAAGCCGGAAGTGGCGCTGTGGCTCAAGTGGTAGAGCGCTAGCCTTGAGCTGAAGAGCTGAGGGACAGCGCCCAGGCCCAGAGTTCAGGCCCCATGACTGGACCAAAAAAAATATAAAAAGTTCTGATTGCACCTTAAGGAGCAAGAGTAAGAAAACACTAGTTGGCATTTAGAAGTGTCTGTTTGCTAAAATTACATGCTTTATGCTTGCTATTTATGTACTCAGAGACACAATAAGGAAACCAAATCCCAAATAACAAGTAATATTTCTTTCCCCTTTTTACCTTTTTGTTATTGGAAGCAGTTAATTTGGGTAACTGGTTAAATAATTAACCACTCACTAGATCATAAACAAGAAGAAAACCATGGGGCATTCTGGTTTTTAAAAAAACTTCAAAATATTCTCAAAATCTCTTCAGTTTCTCAGTTTGTTTTTCAGCCAAGTCCTGTTAATAAAACTGCTTCAGAAAAGTTCCTCCAGCCAGGCACTGGAGGCTCACCTTGTAATCCTTGCTACACAGAAGGCTGAGATCTGAGGGCTGGTTTTGAGCCTGTGAGACTCTTACATCCAATTAAACACTCCGCTCCCTCCCCTCCCCCAGCACCCAGAAAAACAAAACTAAACTAAAAAAAAAGAAGTGGAGCTGAGCGCAAGTGCTAGAACACTAGCCTTGAGCACAAAACGCAGTGACAGAGCCTAGGCCCTGAGTTCAAGCCCTAGGATCGGCAATAGGCTATAATCCTAAAATAGTGAGTATACAAACACTGGAGTTGTTTTTCAGTGCTAGGGATGAAATCCAGGGCCTTGTACATGCTGGTCAAGGGCACTCCAATGAGCTGTCACCTGTTAGCTTTTCCAGTTTTGTTGTTGTTGTTGTTTTGTTTTAAATAGAAAACTATCCAAGCTGGCACTGGTAGTTAACACCTGGAATCCTAGCTCCTCAGGAGGCTGAAATCTGAGGATTGTGGTACAAAGTCAGCCAGGGCAGGAATGTCTGTGAGACTCTTATCACAGAAAAAACTGGAAGTGGTGCTGTAGCTCAAGTGGCAGAGTGTTAGCCTTGAGCGGAAAAAAGGAAAAACAATGCCAGGCCTAGAATTCAAGGGCCAAGACTGGTAAAAAATGAAAACAAAAACAAAACCGTCACCCAAACTGTATGGCCTTTAAACCACTCTGATATCTATGTTTCAGAAAGTTACATTTACTTTTATCTACTTTTTACTAGGTATGAAACAAGAATAAAGACATAACTAGATAACAAGCACAAGTATTTCTACAAATTGTTGTTTTCAGGAAGCGGAATGAGGAAGGTGGCAATATTGATGGTAATTTTCCTTCTATTCATCTTTCTGCTGGAAACTACAAAAAATAACTTGATCACAGAGGCAGAAAATAACCTTTTTGATATTTTAATGTTAGCACTATAAACTATACACTTGAGAAATGACACAGCTAGCCGAGGCAGATCACTAATCCTAGGTATATAAGAACCACAGAGCGGGCAGAGGGTCCTGCAGAACAGATACAATCAGAAAGGTTCACTTTCATGCATTCCTTAGCCAGGTTGGGAGAGGCATGCTTTCCTGTGGCCTAGGCAGGCTAGGCTACTCTGGGCTGGATGGAGGTCTTTACCTCTTAGGAACACTTTCCTCTTCTCTGCCCTGATGGTCACAGTGGTCCTGAGAACCAGACGGCCAAATATTTTAATATAGTTTCTCATGTATGGAAGATGGAACCAAAAACAGGCTGGGTGCTTTCCTCAGCGTATCATAAAGCTGGAAGCTTTGGAGGTGGGCGCAGAACTTACACTTCTACAGCCCAGGCTTGTGCAGAAAGCCAATGCCAGGCTGCACGCTGAGTACCGTTCCCAGTTGAGCACCACCAGTTCTGGTGATTCACTAGTGGAAGTTTCCTAAGCCATAAATTCTTAAATTCATCCATAAAATTAAGATTCCTACTCTCCTGCCTCTTGTTTGTCAGTGGGATTAAATGAGGCGAAGCCTGCAATAACCCTGACACAAAGTAGGTGTTCAGCAAATGCACCCCCACCCCTGCCACCCAGCGGCCTGTGGAATTTTGGGGAGCCATCCCAGTTCTACTTTGCCTTCCAGTACAGTGGACCTAACAGCCAGGGGGCTCTCGTGGATTATGTACCACCCATGGGCCGGCTTCACACGGTACACAGACCACTTCTTTTTCTTTTTAATAAAAACATTTTAGTAGTAGTAGTAGTAGTTGTACAAAAATGTTCCCATTCTACAAGACAGCATATGGATACAGGTGACAGACCACTTCTAACACCGCAGTGTACTGCAGTGTACGAGCCCCCTCCCGCCTCCGCCTCTATCAGCGGCTGCCAATACAGGAAGCCTGGGCACTGCGGCACTGCCACAGAGGCATGCCACGCCACACCAGGCTCTCACTGAGATCATGCCTACAAAGCAAGGCTGGCCTCTTAGGAAGGAGTGTGTGTGTGTGTGTGTGTGTGTGTGTGTGTGTGTGTGTGTGTGTGTGTGTGTGTGTGTGTGTGTGTGTGTGTGTGTGTGTGTGTGTGTGTGTGTGTGTGTGTGTGTGTGTGTGTGTGTGTGTGTACTGAGGCTTAATCTTAGAGTCTGGAGCTTTCACTTGGCTTTTCTGCTTATGGCTGGTACTCTACCACTTGAACCATACACCTCTACTTTGGCTTTTTTGCTGGTAAATGAATTTCATGAACTTTTCTGCCTGGGCTGGATTTGAACCACAATCCTGAGTAGCTAGGAGAACAAAGGTAAAGTTCCCAGCTTTTTTTTTTTTTTTTAAGAATCTTAAGCAGAAATTAAGTAACTCTATCTTGCTTAATTCATTATTTTATATGTTAATTCTAAACATGGAATTTAAATAAGGTTTAGTTAACTGGAAACAGAGTTGTTCTCATTACAAAAATCAACCAGGCTATTCTCAAATTCTACCTACTACATAATAACCCTAAATCTATCATCATAGCGATCCAGAAATTATCCAGAATACAGATTTGTATAAAACCTACAGATGTCTCCAACAATGATTAATGAATTTCCATTTATAATTTAAGAAGCAGTTAAGGTCCTTCAGCTAACCAATTCAGTCAGATAAGAAATCAAAAGGCAGCAATAATCAAATTAGCTTAAAATGTTAGCAATGGAATCACACAAACCCAGGGAGTTTTTCTAGTTAAGTATCTGAGTAAAAATAGCTCCATCTTTAATCTTTCCTGAGCCTTGGGTTTTTGAGGTGAGCTTAGGCTGGCCTCAAACTCATGATCCTTCTGCCTCAGCCTTTTGAGTGCAGGGATTACACATCCCCAGCCTTCCACTCCCCCCCCCCCACCACCACATACAAGTGCTTCACACCTATCAGACAAGTGCTGTAGGGTTGAGCTCTTCATGTCTTTGTGACTGCCCAAACTCTCTTCCCATCTGTTCCCTGTGGGTCCCCTGCCTGGGCAGGGGCGCATTCCCAGAGGACCTTCTCCTCCTCAGCACCCCAGGACTGCTAGGCTGGAAAATCATTGGGAGGGGCGGTCCTGGGCACTGTGTGATGTTTAGCAACACGCCCTGCCTCTCCACAGTAAATGCCAGTAGTTGTACCAACTCAAAAAAGATCTCCAGGCTGGCCCAGGGAAGAAAAGTCCGTGAAACTCTTCTCTCCAATTAACCACCAGAAAGCCAGAAGTGGCGCTGTGGCTCAAGTGGTAGAGTGCTAGCCTTGAGCTGAAGAGCGCAGGGACAGCGCCCAGGCCCAGAGTTCAAGTCCCATGACTGACCAAAAATAACTAAATGTATGTATGTATGTATGTATGTATGTATGTATGTATGTATGTATGTATGTATGTATCTCCAGGTACTGCCCCAGTGTTCCCTGGGAGGCAAAATCCCCCTGGTAGAAAACCACAAATCCAGTCATTCCCTTGGGTTTGTCTGAGGAGCACACGGAAGCCCAGGAATGGCAGGATGCTTGCGGGGCATGGGTAACACCTTTCAACACGGCTGTGCCTGCCTGCTCCGAGAGGTAAAAGCCCAGGAAGACAAAGCATCTTTCTCTTAGTGTCAGAACCCAGATTTTAACTGCAAAGCTTTTTTACGTGGATCTTTCCATGAGTTAAGAAAAGCTTCTTTTCTATCAAAGTATGTCGTTTCCTTTCTCTGGTGAGAATTGTTTTTTTCCGAAAAGTTCCTGCTTTGGCCAGGTGGCTCGGCCCTTCTTGATGACAATTTACTTACATCCTTTTCCTGCTCCATTTTAAGTAAGACATCCTGCTAAAAACTCCTTGAATTTAAATTACATTAGGATAAGCCAGTCTTCTGCAGAGGGTGAACCTGAGCTCAGCCAATCTGAGCTGAGAGGCGGGGCCTGCTGGGTTAGAGATAAAAGGGGAGCAGCCAGCCTGTTCCGAGTGCTTGCTTGCCAGACTTTTGGCTGATGGTGTAGAAGTAAACTGCATGTCCAGTTATCAATAGGCTTCACCTAATCTAAAAGTTCCATAGATTAAATGACAGGAATAACAGAATTGCCAAAGTAGAACTCAGTTTATGATCCAAAAAAACATACTGAAGCAATTTGTTATTTCTCTTTTTGCTTTTAGCAATGGTGAGGGTCTAACTAGCTAGCCCGGGCTATCCTTGAACTTGTAATCCTCCTGGCCCTGGCCTCTCCAGTGCTGAGATCATAGATATAGCCATCATGTCCTGCTGAAGTGATTTTTAATAGATCATGAAATTCATGCACCCACACAATGTGGACAAAGGACCCAAAAGGTAGCATGTTTTGTGGAGTTCAAGTCTCTAGGCAGGCTTACCAGAAGCTCTTTTAACTCAAACAGAGCCAAGTTCAAACTTCCTGTTGATAAGCTTCACTTTTTCCTCAATCTTAATAGCTCTATATGAACATATTTACCTTATTTATTGCTGAGCAATGTCCCTACCACCTGCTCTTGCTAGTATTCCATCTGAAAATATATTCCTTCAAAAAAAATAAAGTCAGCCCCAGCAATTTGTGTTTGGAGTACTTTATAACAAGTGCAATATTGTCTATATGTATATATAGACATATATAACAAGTGCTATATATAGTTATCTATATTATACACATGGCTTATAAGCAAAATCATTGATTTGTGAAAGGCAATTCTACATAGATTTCGAATTTCTTTTTTTTTGTCAGTCGTGGGGCCTGAACTCTGGGCCTGGGCACTGTCCCTCAGCTCTTCAGCTCAAGGCTAGCATTCTACCACTTGAGCCTCAGCCCCACTTCCATTTTTTTCTGCTTATGTGGTGCTGAGGAATCGAACCCAGGGCCTCATGCATTGCAAAGCAAGCACTCTACCACTGAGCCACCTTCCCAGCCCTAGATTTTGAATTTCTACAATTACATTCAGCCATCCAAATACCAATTGATATTTTAGTACTGAACTTTTTTTAAAAACAAAACAGTACTTTCAGATCGTTCATAAATGTTCTTATAGCCGGGTGCCGGTGGCTCACGCCTGTAATCCTAGCTACTCAGGAGGCTGAGATCTGAGGATCACGGTTCAAAGCCAGCCGGGTCAGGAAAGACCATGAGACTCCTATCTCCAATAAACCATTAGAAACCCGGAAGTGGCGCTGTAGCTCAAGTGGTAGAGTGCTCACCTTAAGCTGAGGGGCAGCGCCCAGGCCCAGAGTTCAAGCCCCACAACCAACTCCCCCCCAAAAAAATGGGCAAATGGCTGAATATAATCTAAAATGATTTCTTATTTAATTGAAAACTGATATTGAAGGCCAGAAAAATGATTTCTATCATGAAATGTCATTGGAAGCCTTGAAATTACTTCATATATAATCAACTCTATAAATTTTATTTTCCAGGAGCCAGGGGCTCACACTTGTAATCCTACTCAGGAGATTGAGATCTGAGAATTGCAGTTTAAAGCCAGCCTGGGCAGAAAAGTCTATGAGACTCCTTATCTCCAAGTAACCAGCAAAAAGCAGGAAGTGAAGTTGTTGCATCAAATGGTAGAGCACCAGCCTTGAGTGAAAAAGCTAAGGGACAGCGCCCAGCTCCTGAGTTCAAACCTCAGTGCTGGCGCATGCATGCACACACTCTCATTAATATGTACATAAACTGACAGTTTTTAAAAAAGAGATCATTCATTATAATTCTTGCCTATTTGGGGAAGAGTTGGAAATGTTACCTTTTAATAAATCAGTTTTTATTAGGTCAGTTATTTTTTTAAATTAAGGTAGACATGGTTTAAGTGGTACAGCACCTAGCAAGCCCAAGGACCTGAGTTCAAAACCTACTATTACCAAAAAATTGTATGTATTTTATTCAAAATTTCAAGTTCCAAGAGAGAATACCTCAATGTTATGAGAACTAAACATTTAAGAAGGTGTTTCTTTTTCTTTTTTCCATCCTACAGGACATATACACTGAATCGACAGTTAACCTATCAGCACCTTCATTAATACCCCTTTCCTTTCCACACATCTATTTAGAGGTTTACTAAGCTCAAGACTGAACAAAATGAAAAACCATAGTGTTCTATTCATTCTACCAGGTGGCTCTAGAAAGCGTCCCAAATCACATTCTCATTTTGCCTTTAAATACATCCCTAATTCCCTAGCAAGAACCTACAGGAACCCAGTATCTGTTTACTGTATTACCAGCCTTCCTGATGTATCTAATTAAAATCTTGAAGGCCTTTCAAGTAGTCTAAAGCAAGAATGACTATTAGTTTAATCTTCTTGGGCTCTTTTATACTCTCTCCTTACACAAGCCCTTCCTTCAATTTCAGAGCCAAATCTGTCACAGTAGTTTTGGTTTCTTCTAAAATGTTCTATTTTAACATGTTTAATTTTTTCAGATGAATCCTGAGCTATGTGAAATATACCTATAATTTTGCTTTTATTTAAAATAAGAGGCAATTCAAATAGCTACAGTGAAATGATTTTGGATTACCTTTTACAAATCTTCTAAGCCTCTCATCTTTAAAAGGGCAGGTTACAAATACACTCATAAACATACAATACTTCCAAATGTGAATGAGTATAGAAAATGTGTTATCTTAGTACGTTTCATTTTCTAAAATATTAATCATTTGGAATTTATGTATAATCTTAGTGGGCTTCGTTTTCTAAAAAATTAATCATTTGGTATTGATGTAGCTATCTCCCTAATCCAAATAAATAAAATTCCTTAGTAATGAACCTTACAAACAAGATCCTTGCTGAGCACCAGAGGCTCACATCTGTAATCCTAACTACTCAGAAGGCTGAGATCTGAGGATCATGGTTTGAAGCCCGCCTGGAGAATAAAGCCCTAGAGACTCTTATCTCCAATAAACTACAAAAAAAAGCCATTAGTGGTGCTGTGGCTTCTAGTCTTGAGGGGGAAAAAAGAAAAGATAAGGAGCAGCACCCAGGCCTTGCGTTCAAGCCCTAGGACCAGCACCCCCCCCCCCGTAAAACAAAACTCAACCCTCCCCACAGAAAAACAAAATCCTTAACAAATCAGCACAATATAAAGATGTTCACTGAAGCATTACTTAAAACAAAAGTGAAAAGCACCTTAAGGCCAACTAAACACATTTTAATGCATTTATGCAGTGCTAGGAACTATGGCTTGGCTTGCTAACCTGCTTATAACTAAATAAGAATCTTTATTCTGAGGCTGCTAAATGCAAACATTTTCGTAATTCTTATTGCTATACCTTACCTACTTGCAAAACAAAAACCTGTCTCGTCTATCTTCTGACCAACCCTACAAACTCAATTCTTCTGGGCCACTAAGAAACTTCAATCACCAGCTTTCCTGTTCCAACACTTAAGCTGGTCAAGGTCATGGGTTGCCAATTCGTGGAGACCCACAATGATATTCATTTGCAGTTCTCATTATCGGCCCAAAAGAAGGAACTCTCTTAAATGTTTGCTTGTGGCTTCCTTCCAGGAAGGGCCCAGTTTATGCACAACCAAACATAACATGGTTATGTTGCTGATCTTGTCCATTTTGCAATACATTTAACTTTTTTCTTCTGAAAATATCACTTCTGGACTTTTAAAAAAACTGCCTTTATGCCGCTCTAACTCAAGATGAAATACTAGCTGTCCTTTAAAACTTTAGTTTTCCAGTAGGTGTTTATAAAGCAGGAAAACACAAACAAACCATTCACAAGTTCAAAACACTTTTCAAGGCAAAACTTTCTTCCAACTTTTCACACTCTGATTCTTCCGGTGTCAAAACACAGCATGTCTTCATTCGCTGGAATTGTAAATTTCTTTTTTGATGGGCAGGGAATATGGATTCAGAGCTTTGGTCTTAATATCTCAGTTAAAGTCCTATGATTGATTGAGTATAATGAAAATTACAACTGTTTTGTTAAGAAAAAAAGTACTTACAATTCTTAACAACCAAAATAAGCTGTGTAATTTTCTGAGTTACTAAGAAAAAAAAATTTAATATATAAACACAAAGATTAGCCATCTTTTTTCTAGATTGGGAATGTAAACAGAAGTTGACCACAGTTGTCTGTTAGGAGTTATTTATTAATTGTTCCACAGTAGTACTAAAGTTCATAACAAACCAAAGTACCAAATAAGCCTGAGCAGGAAAGAATGACAAAATAAGAACAGTTTTTCAAAGACCTCCTTTACTCTTTTGGATGCTGAAATACTCCAAGACCACGACTAATAATGGGATAAATTTTGTACTTTTCTTTTCCATTCCAAGATATTACACTCACATCCAGCCCATAATTTTTTAGCCTCTATAAATACCTGTTTTCTCTTTTAGTAGTAAAATTTAAAACGTTAAATTCTCCAGCTATCTATCAGCACTTCCTAAGTTACCTATTTCAATTTATAACATGCTTTACAAGTCTTACCTTGCACAGTACATTTCAACCTGGCTAGTCACACCCAGGCTGTATTGAATATACAGTCTTAATGTTTGTTTTTTTTTAAACTCAATTGTTATACCCTCTTTTCAGTAAAAAGATGAATTTGTCTTTCATCTTTACCAATATTAATCCTAGATGCTGCTTCTGTGTAATTAAAGAGCTTTAGTAGTTGACTTATTACATATTGTTAACACATTTACTTGATGGGAAATACTGAACCACTGTCAAAGCTAGCATCTCTGTATGGTAGTTGTGAAATGAGAATATGCAAAGGGCTATCACTCATTATTTGGCCACCTTACCATAAAACTCTATGGTTTTATGTAACCTAAATGCATTCCAAAAATGGCAATGAAATAAAACTTCAAACAAAGACATTTTAAAAAGCAAATCTAACATCCGATGAGTCTGAGTTTAGGCATTAACTTTCTATTTGTACAACAAAACTGCAGTATTTAAGCAGTCTTCTCAGGAAGATGTTCTAAATTAAACTGGTATGCAGAGGTGAGGTTTTTCAGTCCTCTTACCAGTCTGTATATTGATTTGTAATTTTTTATTTACAGATATTTCTGCTAATGTATGGACTTAAGAGATTCTATTAGCTGCCCAAGAGACTGTGACTCTAAAACTGTTGCCTCATTAAGAGTTTAGACAGAATCTTCTTAAGTTAGTCACACTTAAGTACTGCAATAGTTTAAAAGGCAAAACAAATACAAAGCAAGCAGAAGTAATTTACAAAGCATATGTTCTCTTTAAAAACTTAGTCTCACATTCTTGAGGTTTCGTTTTTTTTTTTCCATTCAGGGTAAAAACAACAGAATATTCTAAGATGCTGTGCATGCTAATGTTCATTTTAAATAATAAAGGACATGAAAATACAAGTAGAACACCGTTTTCCTTAAGATCTACCAGGAACGGTAGCATCTCATAGGAGGTACAAGCAGACTGGCAAGCCACCACAGATTTCTTCCCAATACCAGGAGGACTCATTTAAAAACAACAACAAAAAAAAACACTTCTACATGTGTATGGAACAAAATGAGACACCTCATGCAGTGTTCTATAGATTGTAACCTAGCACCAAGGAAAACACCAAGACCACTAAACTTTAAAATGAAAGCCTTGACACATTTTTCTCTCAAAAAATAGTACTTTTGAGTTTAAAAAGCTAATTTTTTTTCTTTTAAAGAAAGACAGTTTTAAAGACAGTTCTTCTGTTTAACATGAACATATGAATTTGGGACTTAAGGACTGCATGTCTTCACTAGGCCATACTGTTTAAACTATCACTGAAGTGTAAAGGCCATTTTTAAAGGCAAACAGCTATCAAATACCAGATACAAGGAGTGAACAAAACATTTGCTTCTCATCGGTGTAATACAGAAAATTAAATTGGAGGTGCAAATATTTGTATCCGTTTTTGTCATATTAAAAACTTAAAAATCTTTAAGATTTTTCATTATTCCTATTATTGAACTACGTCACAAATTATTGATCAGCAACTGCTAAACGATACAAGTCATCCTGAATTTACAGTAATTCAATAGAAACCTAAAGCCTTGTTTCCTACTTTATACCCTAACATCTTCAAAGTAAAAAACAGGAGGCTGATATCTGAAGATCACAGTTCAAAGCCAGCCTCTGTAAAGTAAAGCTTGTGAGATTTTTTTTTTTTTTTTTCCAACAAACTACCAAAAATCTGGAAGTGGAGCTGTCGCTCCAGTGGTAGAGCACCAGTCTTGAGCAAAAGCCCAGGGACTGCGCCCAGGCTCTGAAAGCCCCAGGACGTTATACACACACACAAAACTTCAACTTTTAAAACTGTCAAACTGAGATAGAGAAAAACAGAAAATCAAAGAAAACGGCAGGCAGGTAGGTTAAAAAAATTACCTTTTTAAGTATCTATTTTAAACAGAAATAAGTAACCCAAGTATAGAGTGAAATCAAGGCCTGGATTTCAATGTAGAATCTATGGTTGAAGCTTCTGATTAGCACTTGCATTCAAGCACATAAACAAATCTGGGGCCCCTGCCTGTACTTAATATAAACCACGTTTTTTCCTACCATACTATCATACACGAAACAAGAAGTCTCAAAGACCTCTTCTACTGTCAATAACTTTATTCCTTAGTCCCAACACCTGTGACCGTCAAATTTCAAAGCACAATTCTCTCATAATCCCAGATATCCATAACAATGTTCACCTTGAAAAGTATGCATAATTTACTTCCAAACACTTTTTCTCTCGTCAATATCTACATGGTTTAATTCACTCTAATTTATATATATACCCTCAAGCTCTTAAAATTGTTATGATTTAATATTTTTTCCTTACTGAAAAGACTTAAGACCATTTAAATTTGTCAGACTGTCATTTTATTTTAACCTTTTTGAGGCAAAAGGGCACCAAAAAATACTGGAATCTGATTTAAAATAAAATCTCAATAAGTGACCTCTCTGGAGTAATATTTAGGATGGCTAAACCAATTTCAGTAAAATCTGTTCTAGTTTACATTTCATTAATTTCTATTCTTCAGATTGTGCACGCCTAACAAAATATTCAACCCACTTTCGAATAAGCCTAGAAACATACTTTAAAGGTACAATAAAAATGCAAGCTCCTAAATTGCAGGTTATATCGTTAACGTATTTTATGAAATGGAAGTCCATTGAAATCTGGAAAAAAAAAATGTGACTGATTAAGTGATACCTCCTTTCTTCAATTTTGTGATTAACAGGACTTTTATTGGTAGTAAACTAGAGCAAACAATCAAGAATAATACATATGCAGTATTCAGTACACACAATAAAAGTTAAAAGAAATTCAAAACCTGTATAAAACAAAAAATAAAAATAAAAAGAACTGTAGAAAAATCATACAGCTTAAGCGATACAGTGGGAAGGAAGGTCCTCTCCACCCTCTGGTTACAGCCTGCACTCTGTACCAAACAGAACTTACCACACTAAATGAAATTAATACAGACGTTTTAGTACTGTGTGAATTTAAAAGTATTAAACACATTTTCTAAGAATCTTTCAATGACAAGTTGGTACCCTTAGCTGCTAAAGCTAAATGGGGGGGAGGGAGTGAAGGGGAGGGGGGAAATTAACTAGTATTTTGTAACCATTTTAATTATTTCTTATTTTTCAAACACTGCTTTTATAACAGAAGTGTTTTACACTTGCACAATATTAATTACTTTATTATACATGGAAGCCTGTGGGAGGCTGATTACACAATAAGACTGCAAACAACCAGTGGTACTTTTCTGACGTCAGAAGAGTACATTGAAACATCACCAAAAGTACATAAAAAAAACTCATCAGCATAAACATCAAAGTACATTAAAAAATATAGTCAGGAAAAAAATACAATTGCTAAAAAGTGGTTTAGAGCAGAGCCACTGCTTATCAGTAGCTTCAAGTGGCAATCAGCATTCATAGCAAGTTCTGATGACTTCACAAAACCCCTGTACAATACTGACACACCCCTTTGAAATGTACATTAAAGGCTGTAATTCCAAAAAGAGGTTCTGATGGCACTCTCATCCCTCTCAGGAGCTAAGTCACCAGGTAGAATTATAATCCTATTACTATCTACAGTTCAGAGTATGTGGCGTTCTTATACACAGAAACCTGTATGGGACTTTAAAAACAAAACAAAAAAATGGGGCTAGGGATGTTTATCTACTGTTTAGTATTTGGATGCCATACGACATATAAAATGCATAATCAATTACCTACTGGAATATAAGTCATTCTAAACCTAAAAGCCATCAAGGCAGGGACAAGAAGGAACAAGGAAGGTCCAGAACTCTTAAGAGGACGAGTTAAGAACAGGTACCAAAAAAACCCCCCGAAAAACCCAGAAATAAAGGTTTTATAAATACACACATACGTATATACGTATATAAATATGTATGTATATACGTATGTATATGTGTATATATATGTGTGTGTATATATATATATATATATAAGCATGGACGAGAGAATGTTTTTGAGGCCACATATAATAATGTACACCCCAAATTCCAATGACTTATGTGATTCCAACCAATGCTCTAATACTGGAACCAACCAACCAACCAACCAACCAACCAACCAACCAACCAACCAACCACTTGGGCTTCAACACTACTAGACATCAACAGAATTGCTTAATGGAATTACAGCCTTCTTACACTCGGGATTGAGAGAGGGTGCTTTGTTGTTTTCCTCTTTCTTCTTTTTTTAAAGCTATCATTCCAGGCTTTGATCAAAGATCCAAGAATATTTGTTCTACCAGGCTGGAATGAATGTGGTGTGGAAGTTCAGAGTACACCTAAAAGCTGCAACAAAACATAGGTAGCCCACAATCTCAGAATTTTGGATCAGCCCAGATGGAGATAGCATTTGAAATGTTTTCGATCCCTTACTTAAAAGATGAAATGTGTATTAAACCAGCCCAGAAAGAGCAATCTGAAATGTTTTAGATCCCTTAACTTAAATGAAATGTATATCCTATTTGTAAATTGGATATTCCATTATGGTGATAACATACATTACGGTGATAACGTACAGATTTCCCATGCGTTATTACACTTTCCTGAGAGTAAAGCAATTAGAATAACCTTAATCCTAGCAACAAAGTTTCTTTTTTTGTTTTTTGTGTCATTTTTTTTCTTTTTTTGGGAAGTTTTTGTTTTGTGGTTTTTTTCTTTTTTTGCATTTAAAACTTTTGGGCTATTCCCTGACAATCTATACATGTAAATCTGATTGCTAAACATTGTCACTTTGAATGTCAAACTATTTTTAATCTATTGATTTTGATTAAAAATCATAATACAAACAGAGCTAAAATCACACTAACAAAATAAACTAAATATGAAAAGTTGCATTGAAAGGGCATTACATTATTCTTAATAGGATCGTGTAGAAACATTCCAATGGCAGTGTTCTCAAAATAAAAGAAAGTTACGTTAGAAGACCCCCAGCCTGGTCACTTTCAAGACCTTACCTGTAACTCTGGCTGGTGGGTGTCTTTACTCTTGTACTACATGGCTCACTTACATCAGACATCATATTAGTATACCCTGAGAAATCTGATACTGAAGTCCTTACTCTATGGTCCACTTCTCCGTTGGAGTTAGTGATAAAGGTCATTGGCACCCTGCTGCCCGACTTAAACTGAGAACCAAATGCTTGTGCAAAGTTCTCAATCTGGTACGTTGTTCTAGGCTCTATGTCTTTCTGAGGATCGATCTGGCTAGCTAACTCCTGAGACGGAATCTGAAAGCTTGTTGAGGACTCTAAGTTTTTCTGTTGTTCCTTCTGACTAGTCAATTTCTGAGAGGTGGACTGGAAGGCTGATGAAGTCTCTAGGTTCTTCTGAGAATCTATCAGATCATCCAGCTCCTGGGAAGGGGTCAACTGCTGATGTGCATCCAAAGCAGATAAATAAAGGCCTGGTTGAGATCCAAACAACATCCCAAAAGGAGGCTTTGGCAATGAAGATGGTAACACTGAGGTAACAGATTGGCCGAAACCACACTCCAAAGGAGATGTAGTGTATATCTGTTTTTCTGGAAATAAAGTGTGGTTGTGGAGAGGTGAAGACAAACTGACAAACTGGAAACTGTGTCCAAGAGCGAAACTTGCGTTCGTGGATTTCTCAAAAGCCTGCTGGAGGTATTTGGAGTACTCTTGCAGCGAGCTTGGCTTCTCATTTGATGGTGTTTGGGTGCCTGGGCTCAAATTTTCTTCCTGAACCAATTCCGAGTGTTCTCCCGAGGCATGTAAATCCACTCGTGGCTCTGTTATACTAAAAGGATCCTCTTTCTGGGATTCGGATTTGTTGGAGTATTGATCCAAAATACTCTGTAAAACCTCGTCGGGAATTCCAGACTTGTCGTGGCAAGCCTTAATTTCGGCATTTAGCGCTGAGGAGTCAATGAGTGACAAGGGCGCTTCGTTGTCCAAAACACTGACACCTGCGGACTGAATGACCGACTGCTGGGGGACCATGTGTCCCACGTTTATAGAGAAGGCACTGTTGCTGCTGGCAGTTGGCAAGTATCTTCTTTTCTTTGAAAACTGCATGGCGTCATCATAATTACTACTTATTTGACCTTGTTTGCCACTTGTACTTTGGAGAAGACTAATGGTCTCCGCACTGTTATTTGCTATGATGCCAAGTGAGCCACCTGGTTTCCCAGACAAGGCCTTCTGTCCCACCAGGTCTGGTAATGGTGACACAAAATTAAGGTAGCTTTTATCAGTATTCTTCCTGCCTCCTTTCTTAAAGATCAGTTTTGGCACCCTTTTCTGCAGGTCGTCTATACCAGTGCCGATGAGGCCTCCACTGGCAGACACAGCAGGCATTTCTACCGAGTAACTCTGCATGTTTATGCTATTGGAAATCTGCGACTCGCTTGCTTTGCCAGTCTTCTGCTCCTTATTTTCAATAGCTATGCTCTTGGACTTGGATTTTCTCCTTGAAGAACTTGTGTTTCCCTGAGACAACACAGCCAGATTGCCCATACTGTTGTGGTTTGACGACCCAGGTTCCGCACTGGTGGCTCCTTTCGCTATGGCTTCGCCGCACGTGCGCCTGTGCTTCAGCAATCGATCAGTCCTTGAAAAATACTGTTGGCAAGTGTCACACTTGTATGGCTTTTCTCCACTATGTGTCCTCTTGTGTCTCTCCATATGGTACTTCTGGATAAACTTCATGCTGCACTGGTCACATCCAAAGGGTTTCTCCCTGCTGTGGATTTTCTCGTGTCTCTGCAGCAGGTATTTCTGGATGAAGCCCATGCTGCA
Source organism: Dipodomys merriami (assembly GCF_024711535.1). Taxonomy (NCBI): domain Eukaryota; kingdom Metazoa; phylum Chordata; class Mammalia; order Rodentia; family Heteromyidae; genus Dipodomys; species Dipodomys merriami. The sequence continues at coordinate 14,579,021 of NW_027204604.1, read as the reverse complement.
CTGGCCGCACTGGAAAGGCCGTTCTCCGGTGTGGATGAGGACGTGTCTCCGCAGGTGATAGGAGCTCCGGAAAGCAGCACTACAGTGGTCACAGATATGAGGTTTCTGACTTGGGGAGAGGATGGCACCTTCTCCGTCTCCAACCGAAGAAGGTTTGGAAGACGCGCTCGGCTTCCTCTTGGCTTTGATTCCCTGAGATTCTGGCTTTGGCCTCTTTGCCTTTTTGACATTGGTGTCCTGCTTTGGCTCCTCGCTGCCGGGGTCGTCAGTCCTGCCACCGCCGCTCAGCAACACGTCGCGGTGGTGCTGGCCGGCCTGCTGCGGCTGGACGTGCTGGTGGAGGACGCTCAGGTCCTGGATGACGCCGTGGCCGCCCCCTTCCCCGGCCCCGAGGCCGGGGGACCGCTCCTCGGCCCCGGCGGCGAACAGCCCCGCGTAGTGGTGGTGCTGATGGTGGTGGTGGTGGTGGTGGTGGTGGTGGTGGTGGGCCGGCGGCTGCTCCTCGGGGTCGGCGGGCTTCTCCTGCTTGATGCTCACCAGGGACTGCAGGAAGCCCCAGGAGGTCCTGGGCGCGGGGAAGGCCGCGGCGGACGCCGCCGGCTCCTTCTTGAAAGTCATGTCCGGGGCCGGCGGAGGGGGGGGCTCGGCGGCCGGGGCTGCGGAGGCCGCGGAGGATAACACGCACGGCGGAGGGGGGGCGGCCGCGCCCGCCGGCCGGGTGAAGCTGGTGACCGGGGGCAGCCGGTGGTTGAACATCACCATTCCCGGGGGGAAGGCGGGCTCCATCTCGGCTCTCCTCCCGCCGCCGCCGCCGCCGCCGCCGCCGCCGGAGCCCGAGCCCGAGCCGGGGCCGCCGCCGCCGCCGCCGCTGCCGGAGCCGCCGCCGCTGAGGAACCCACTGCCGACTTTCATACCCCGGAGGAGGCCTGGCTGAGGAGAGGAGGAGGAGGAGGGAAGAGGGAGGATCGGAGGTGGGACCGGGCCCCGGGCCGGGACCTCCGCGGCGCTCGGGACCCGCCGCGCCGCCGCCCAAGACCGCAACGCGCCCGCCGCTAACGCCGAGCCCCGCCGCCCCCGGCGCCCGCACGCACGGCCCGGGCGCTCCTCCCGGGGCCTCGCCCTCGCCCTCCCGCACCCGCCGGCAACACTTACGGGTTCCGCCGCCGCCGCAGCCGCCGTCGCCTCCGGTTAATAAAAATAACGCCGTCCTCTCCACAATGGAATTAAAAGCCTCCCCGCGACTGCGCAGCCGCGGCGCGCGCGCTGCCTGCTGGGAAAGCCTCGGCCCGGCCGGAGGGGAGCGCTGCCGGCTCACTGCGCCTGCGCCGGGGTGTCCGCCCGCCCGGCCTGTCCATCACCGGGGCGGTTGGGCGGAGCTGGGGGGGCGCGGAGGGGCGGGGATACTGGAGTCCGGCTCTAAGACGGGGTGGGGGGGGCGGCGGCGGCGGCGGCGCGGGCCGCGATTGGAGGGCGGCGCTGCGGGCCGCGGCGGTGGCCGGGCGCTCGGCGGGGACCGGCGTTCCGGAGGTGGACCCCGGGGGCGGGGAGCTGGTGGGAGGGATGGGGGGGTGCGGCGTGGAGAGGAAGAGGGGAAACTGAGGACTGGACGGGGAGCCCTGCTTCTCCGTGGGGTTTGCATCCCACGAGCGGGTCGCGTAGGCGCTTTGCATTCGACCCAGAGCATGAAACTTCCCAATCAATCAAGAAAGGAGGGGGAGGAGAGGAAGAGAAAAAGGGGGGCGGGAGCAACAACCAGCCTTGTAGAGGTCGCAGGCGTGGCTCAGGTGGTAGAGCACCAGCCAAGGGCCGAAAGCGTCAGATCCCGAGTTCGAGCCCCGGCCTCAGTGCACACAAAACCCGGGAACCCTCCCGAGGCCCAGCGCGCCTTGCAGGCCTGTGTTGTGGGTCCAGTTGGGGACCCCAGGCGGCCCGAGGGTCCTTTGCACTTATGGAGGTAGGTTGTCCCCCGCCAACCTCCCTGGAGGCTACTGGAAAGCTGAGCCCAGAGCCCCGAGCCCCGCACGGTGCCATGCCCGGGCCCACAGGCCCACAGGAGATGGGCTTCCTTCCCCCTTCCCGCACCAGACCCTGCTAAGTCAAGACCCACCTCCAGGATCGAAACGCCTAGACACGACACGTGGACAGGGTCTTCTGTTCAAGGAAAACTATGCAGTCACATCTTGACATTAAACCAACAGACCCCCCAACGAGAATATATTTAGTGCCCGATGGAGACGAGGGAATCACTTTCAGATTGAACATGAGAGAGAGAAAAAAATCTAAGCCAGCCATTTTCCTTAGGGTGTTTATAAATCACAGAGATTTTTAATAAGAGCTATGACAGCGGTTCACATAGTACATTTGCAATGGTTTACATGGTGTATTTGCTTTAATGAACGTACATGTCTATTTTCTCATACTATTTCTCCAAAGGACATCTCCTCGTTGAATAATAAACAACTTCCCCTGAGAAGCTTCACAATGGAAACCATAAAGATTATTTACTAACATTTATAGGCCTCTCCAAGTCTGCCTGAAAAAAAAAATCTTAAAGGACGTATTAAAAAATCTTAAAGGACGTATTTAATGCACATTTTGAGATCAGGAATAATCGCCACTTCAAGGGAAACTTTAATACTGTCCTGTAGAGCTCAGTGTTAAAAGACTGAAAATTCAAAAACTTCAGGCAGTCGTAAAATATTAGTCAATGCCTGTGAGAAATGAGGCTGTCCCTTCCTTCAGTGTGTCAGTGTTTAATAGTAGGCTGGGATGCATATAAGCTAGTCCAAGCATGAAGGGCAGCGGGACACACGTAGGAAAAGCCAACTTCGTTCCTCAGTTATCAAGATAAGAAACCTGTCATTTCTCTCATTCACTCTGTCAGCCTTGAGAGACTCCGAGCAGACTTACCTGTGTGTGTACACCCCATATATCAGGAAGATGAAGAGACCCTGTAAAATAAAATGGAGAGGAAAGGCTGTTAACGCTAATCATTTCAGCAGTAGAAATCCCTGAAATAAACTTTCCTGGGAACAGACAAAAGAAGACACACTTCATCAAGGTCAATTTATTTTCCTATTTTTCCACATTAGAAGCTGTACCTTGAGCATTTATATGATAACATACCAGCACATGCCTTACAAAGTGTATGCTATTCAGTTCTTTAGAATTACAAAGTAAAAATACCATCCTGAGTTCATAGAATAATAATTAGAAAAAAAAATCAATATACCTGTCCCTGAAAGATAGATGGGTAATGAAAAAAAAAAGTAAATCAGAAAAATGTCATCAATGTCATCATCGAAATAGCATTATACATTTACTATCTAAGTACTGTTCTGGACTGCAACAACTAGAATGTATTTGTTATAATTGAAAAATAATTAAAATATAAAACACTAGTGCTAATAGTGGTAGAAGGTTGGTTTCCTGTGAGTGGGGTTCTGGGGTTGGAACCCCAGCACTTTAAAACTTCACCCCAACCTAAAATGCTAAGTAGATAAGCTTAAGGTAGTAAATGTGAACTTTGTTTTTGTTTCGTGTGTGTGTGTGTGTGTGTGTGTGTGTTGTTGTTGTTGTTGTTGTTGTTGTCACTCCTGGGCTTGAACTCAGGGCCTGGATGCTGTCTCTAAGCTTTGTGTTCATGGCTCAAGTGCACTACCACTTGAGCCACAGTTCCACTTTTGGCTTTTTGCTGGTTAACTGGAGATTAGAGTCTTATGGAATCTCCTGCCAGGACTGGCTTTGAATCATGATCCTCAGATCTCAGCCTCCTGAGTAGCTAGGATTATAAGCAAGAGCCACCAACTGACACCAACTGTTTCTTTTTCTTTCTTTTTTCTTTTTTTTGGCAGTCATGGGGCCTGAACTCTGGGCCTGGGCACTGTCCCTCAGCTCTTCAGCTCAAGGCTAGTGCTCTACCACTTGAGACACAGCACCACTTCTGGCTTTTTCTGCTTATGAGGTGCTGAGGAATCGAACCCTGGGCCTCATGCATGCAAGGCAAGCACTCTACCACTGAGCCACCTTCCCAGCCCCTTTTTCCTTTTTTTGAGACAGGGTCTTGCAATGCAGCCCAGGCTGGCTTTGAATGTGCCACCAGACCGAGCAGTAGGAATAAGTGGCTCACATCTGTAACCCTATCTACACAGGAGGCTGCAATCTGAGGATTACGGTTCAAAGCCAGCTCCAGCAGATAAATCTTAGATCCTGTTATCTCTAATTCATCAGCAAAAAGCTAGAGGCAGAGCTGTGGCTCAAGCCGTAGAATGACAACTTTGAGTGCAAAAGCCAAGCAAGAGCACAAGGCCCTGGGTTCAAGTCCCAGTACTGGCATAAAATAAATAAATTAGAAAGAAAGATTAATGAAGATTTTTGCACAATCGAAAAAAGGTTCAATTTGGCCATAAACGTCACAGAACATAAGTGCACCGTTTTTCTCGTCATGCATACATGACATCTAAAGTTCAACACCAGGTGGCTGGGAAGGTGGCTTAGTGGTAGCGTGCTTGCCTAACATGCTATAAAGTCCTGGGTTCAATTCCTCAGTGTCACATAAACAGAAAAAGCTGGAAGAGATGCTGTGGCTCAAGTGGTAGAGTGCTAGCTTTGAGCAAAAGAAGCTCAGGGACAGTGTCCAAGTCCTGAGTTCAAGCCCCAGGACTGGCACACACACACACACACACACACACACACACACACACACACACACACACACACACACACACACACACACACACACACACACACACACACACACACACACACACACACACACAAGTTCAACACCAGCCCTCAGTTCCATTTTCAGGTAGCTTTGGTCAAGTTTGTATACCAAATTCAAGTTGCTTCCTTCCCTGTATGTGTTTCATATGCTACTTGTTTATTCCATGTCAGGTAATCAGAGCATTAAGCAAAAAATAAATAAATCTTGATTCAGGTTCAATCTGTATGACAATTAATAGCTTCTGCAAGAAGTTTGAATGCTTTAAATTTTGCTTTCTAGGGATTAAATTAAGAGTAGATGTCTCCAATTTTAACTCCGCTTATGAAACATGGGTATTTTGTTTTGTGCAACAAATTTGTTGAACAAATTTCCTGAACATTGAACAATATGCATCTTGACTTTATATAAGAAACCCCGTAGTTTACATGGAATCTACATGATATTTTCAAAATCAAAGAGTTCTTCTGTATCTACATAATAGGTCTAACTCCTACAATTTATCTTTCACCAAATCAGTTTCCCCTAAAAGAGAGTTTTGTTTTAAGAAAATCATGTTTTCCCTCACCTTAGTAAACTGAAGAATACAAATCACATCTCACTTAGTTTCATTTCCTGTACTTACGTTTACTATTATCTTGTTGAAATTGTTGAGTCAGGTTGGAGAGCACACATCTGTAATCTTAGCTGCTCTGGAGGCAGAGGCAAGAAAATTTAGAGTTCGAGGCCCGGTTTAGCTACACAGATCCTATCTCAAAAACAAAATACATGGGACTAGCAGGAGGGAGGTGTGGAGGGAGAGAAAGGAAGAAGAGGGAGAGGGAGGGTTGTGAGAGGTGGAGGAAGAAGATGGAACACTGTTGAAACAGTCTATTCACAACTATGAAAACAGCAGGTTTTCTGGTGGGGATGATACTTCTTAGAGAGAGGGATGCGGGAGGTAGATAGGGGGTGGAATTATTTAGAACACAGCCTAACAAGTGGAGATGTAACAATGAAACTCCCCCCGCCCCCACCATGTCCAACTGATATAAGCCAATAAAAATACAAACCAAAGAGCTAGGGCTGTGGTCAAGTGGTGGAGTGCTTGCTTAGCAGGGGTGAAACTCCATGGTATCACAATAAACAAACAAAATTAAATGCCTGGCTAAAATAACATGAAATGCTCAACAAAATATCCTTCTTGAGGACAGGACTTAAATGGAAATAGGATTTTAGGTTCAGGTGGCATCAATCCCATTCTTTTTGGAGGGAATGGAGGGGGAGGTGGGATTGCTTTTTCTTTACCTCAATAAATGTACACTTAATAGGACAAATAAGCTGTAAAAGAATGGCTTCCAAGGATCACACACAAGTCTGATTCTTGCCAGACATCAGTGGCTCACACCTGTAATCCTAGCTATAGGCTGAGATCTGAGGATCAAAGTTCAAACCTGCTGGGGCAGAAAAGTCTATGAGACTTAGCTCCAATTAACCACTAAAAGGTGGGTAGTGGAGCTGTGGCTAAAGTGTTAAAGAGCGCTAGCCTTGTGTGTAAAAGTTAGGGGACAGAGCTCAGGCCTTGAGTTTAAGCCTCAGTACTGGTACACATATACACACCCACACCCCCTCACACACACACATCTGAACCTTGATATCTCCCCCAAGGACTCTGTGCCTCTCTCGCTTTTGGGGTGTCTACCAGCTCCAAGCTAAAACATGAACAGTAGTAACCACTTTAATTGTATGGCCTGCACTTGGCAACTTTCTACCTGTGATATTACCAGTGATTGTGATGGTGTATGTTGATGTAACTCTGCAGAATCTAGGGGACACTGCAGTACAAGGGAAACATCCTATTTTCTCTAAGGGAAGCATTAAAACAGAAAACAAATGGACAAATGTGGACCTCTTCAACCCTTAACGGGTCTCACTGTTCAATTGCTGCAGAGGGAATGCCTTTAAGAACAGGTGGAAGGAACCAACTGCCAATCTTCAACTGGCACTGAGATTTGTGGAACTCTTTATACCAATGCTGTGTCCTGCTAAAGAATGAATAACAGTGCCAGGTGCTGGTGGCTCACGCTTATAATCCTAACTACTCAGGAGGCTGAGATCTGAGAATCATGGTTTGAGGCCAGCCCGGCCAGGGAAAGCCTGTGAGATTCTTCCCCCCAATTAGATTCTTATTCCAGTGAATCACCAAAAAAGCTAGAAGTGGAGCTATGGCTCAAGTGGTAGAGTGCCAGCTTTGAGTGAAAAATCTAAAGAATAGCACCCAGGTCCTGAGTTTAAGCCCCCAGGGTTTAGAATAGCAAAACCATGTCACATTTTTATTAAGTAGTTTCTGCCATGCTATCCATTACATATATAGAGTATCTATTTCCAGAGGAGTTAATTTCTTCATATGTGACTCATCGAATTTCACAGTGATTAGACAGGAAACAGTAAAGGAAGGTTCCTTTAAGTATGAGTGTAGTTCATGGGCTAGGAGCAGGGCTAGGAAAAGAACCTCAGGATGTTACATCAGATACTATACATGAGTTAAAAATAGAGATGAGGGAAAAAGGGAAAAAACAGACTCCATTATTTCATTTCCATTTATCTACCAAACAATTAAAAACAACAACCAGGAAGCTTTGTTAATATTTTCACTGTTGTCGAAGTCCATGGAATAACAGCTGCAGACAGATTCAATGACTGACATATGGTCTGTTGTTATTTTTATTATTATTATTGATCGTCCATTCTTTTATGGTATAATTCTTGACTGTTAGAAAATCAATCTTCTCTTAAGTGGTTATGTGTTCTTTCCTGGCCATACAAAAAATAGGAAAGGTGCCAGCACACACTGTACATTGCTTACCTAAGAATTAAAATAATGCCAGGCACTGGTGGCTCACTCCTGTAATCTTAGCTACTCAGGAGGCGGAGATCTGAGGACTGAGATTCAAAGCCAGCCTGAGCAGAAAAGTCCATGAGACCTTTATCTCCAACTAACCTCCAAAAAGCTGGAAGTAGAACTGTAATACAGTACTAGCCATGAGCAGTAAAATGCTCAAGGACAGCATCCAGTCCCTGAGTTCAAGCCCCAAGTCAGGCACACACGCACACATACACACAGAAAGAACGAGAATAGTATTAACAATGCTCATGTGTTTATAACTCTCTCAAGACCCTTTCATTTACATAATCCATTTGTTCCTTGCCATGATACTGCCAAGTAGGCAGCAGAAAGTATTATTAGCTTTATTTTATGTAAGGGGTTTTGAGGCTTACTCAAAGTGGTACAATGCTAACAAGCTGGCAGAGCGAAGGATTGGTGTTTAATTCATACCCTGCCTTAAATAGACACCTTCGTAACTCCTTACTCATCAGCGTAATGCAATTGAGGAGAACGTTCAAAACGCCTTTTTATTAAAAGTGTATTGCAACTGGTCATGGTAGTACATGCCTGTAATCCGTACCGAGGTAGCTGAGAAAGGAGTACCTTGAGTTCAAGGCTAGCCTGGGTGATGCAGCACGTTTCAGAACAGCCTGGGTTAACATAGTGAGATCTAGTTGAAGAAAAAAAGGGAGGGGATTTGTGTCTGGGTGCCCGCAGTGTAATGCTAATTACTCAGGAGGCTGAGGTCTGAGGATTGTGGTTTGAAACCAGTCTGGGCAAGAAAGTCTATGAGACTTTTACCTACAGAAACCTGCAAGTGGAGCTGTGGCTCAAGTGGCAGAGTGTCCTAGCAAAAAAGGGACAGTGTCCAGACCCTGAGTTCAAGTCCCATTAGTGGCCAAAAGAAGAAAAAAAGGCATATTACAGGTTTTTGGTTTGGTTTGGTTTGTTGTTGTTTGCGGCAGGTCTTACTCTGTAGCCCAGTCCCCAGCCCTCCAACTCACAAGCTTCCTGCTGGGATTACAGGTAGGCACCACCATGCCTGCCCACATTGCCGCTTGATTAACTCACAGGATCAAGGTCTCTGTGTCCAGAAACAGGACCCTGCTCTTCTCCCATCCCAAAGTGGCAGAAAATAACAAAGACCGCGCTTTGCAACAATGCCACGGATGTGCTGCGTAGCCACCATGCTACTCGGCGATGGCGCAGGTTCTGGCTTTTGTTCTTTGCTTACAGATTCTCATTCAATGTGTCTACTTTCTGGTTGCCTGGAGACGTATCTTTTCCCATCAGAAGGCTGCTAGGTAACCAGGCCTCATTATTATCATCAGTTGCTGAAGTTCTTTGAATGAGTGGCATTACGACACTGTGCATGGTTGTTTATTTCCAAATTATGCCTCTACCCACTTTCTATCAGCAGCTCCTGTTTGCAGACCTCATCCCAGACAGAGACGCGCAACCTCTAATGCACAGGCTGCTGGTTGCAGCGCAGCCGTGAGTATACAGACAAAGGACTGGAAACAACGCAAATGTCCTCCACCACAGAAATAAATGGCTGCAGAAATCGTGGCGTCTTTGTCCCCTAGAATATCAGACAGCAGCCAGGCACCAGTGGCACACACCTGTAACCCTAGCTACTCCAGAGGCTGAGATTTGAGGATTACGGCTTGAAGCCAGCCTGGCAAGGGAAGTCTGAGAGACTCATCTCCAATTAACCAGCAAAGAGGGTCAGAAGTAGAGTTCAGGGACAGTGACCTGGCACTGAATTTCAAGCCCCCGGGCTGGCACAAAACAAAACATGCAGACAAGACAACCTCTTTATGGTCCTCTTGCTTCAAAGTGTTGAGCGCTAGGATTACAGTCGTGTGCCACCATGCTACCATACTCCTGTGCATTTAAAATAACCTCTAGGTTACTTATTATACCTAAAACAATGTACATACTAGGTAAGTAGTTGTTCAGTGTATGTTTAGCATAGTTGCATTAAGTAAATATCTTTGACGCAAAGTTGGTTGAATCTGTAAAGCAGAACGCACAGACAGAGAAGAGTCAATATAGAAGATAGATGGGCTGGGCGCTGGTGGCTCATGCCGTAATCCTAGCTATTCAGGAGGCTGAGATCTGAGGATCACAGTTCAAAGCCAGCCCTGGCAGGAAAGTCCGTGAGACTCTTATCTCCAATGAACCACCAGAAAACCGGAAGTGGCATTGTGGCTCAAGTGGTAGAGAGCTTGCCTTGAGCTGAAGAGCTGAGGGACAGCGCCCAGGCCCAGAGTTCAAGCCCCATATACCGACAAAAAAGAAAGACGAAAAAAATACTGATTTACTTTGGGAATAGGAGTGTACACTTTTCTTGATTTCTATTACTTTAAAGTGAAGAATACAATTAATTTGAACAAACAAGGAGACATTAAAATTAGAGTGATGTCCTTTATTTTATTTTGCAATGCTGGGGCTTGAACTCAGGGCCATTTTTAGCAAGGGCTCTTCCAGTTGAGCCACGCTCCTAGTCCTGAAGTAGCCGCATGTGGTCAGCATGGGGTCGCATGTGGTCAGCAGCGCATAGTTGAAGGAAACCTTGCTCTAAGCCTCAGGAAAGGGCTGAAGCTGGCAATTCACGTACGTCCAGGAATTAAATTTGTGGATGTATGTGTGCATAGAAAAATGGTAATATGGGGCTGGGAAGGTGGCTCAGTGGTAGAGCGCTTGCCTTGCATGCATGAGGCCCTGGGTTCGATTCCTCAGCATCACATAAGCAGAAGAAGCCGGAAGTGGGGCTGACGCTCATGTAGTAGAGTGCTAGCCTTCATCTGAAGAGCTGAGGGACAGCGCCCAGGCCCAGCTTTCAGGCCCCACGACCGACCAAAAAAAAACAAAAACAAAAAAACCCCGGTAATATAGATGTGTGGTGCTGTTCCTGGGTTCAGCCATGCACCAGGCATCTTGGGTACACCCTTCGTGGATAAAGGGAGACCACTCTGTATGCATGCATGCACATGTAGGCTTTGAGTAAATTAGAAAGATTTCATTTCTACCTATTTTGTCCTATACACACGCTCACGCACGCACACACACAATTCACATATAATATACCACATGTGAATCCCTAGCCTAAAAACCTGAAATCCCAAAATGTTCCAGTATTTGAAAGGTATTTTATTTTGTTTCGTTTTGTTTTGTCAGTTGAGGGGCTTGAACTCTGGGCCTGGGCGCTGTCTCTCAGCTCTTCAGTCAAGGCTAGCACTCTACCATTTGAGCCACAGTACCACTTGTGGCTTTTTCTGTTTTTGTGGTGCTGAGGAATCAAACCCAGGGCCTCATTCATGCAAGGCAAGCACACTACCACTGAGCCACCTTCCCAGCCCAGTATCTGAAACTTTTGAGTGTCTTTCTGATGCTTAAAATTTTCTTTTCAGATTTTGGAGCATTGTCAAGTTTTCAGGTTGTAAGTCTATGCAAATATTCTAAAACCTAAAAAAAAAAAAATCCAAAACTCTGAAAAACTTCTGCTTCCAAGCATTTTGGATAAAGATAGATATATATGTATATGTACATATATAAGTATATGTACATATATAATGTGATATGTACACATATATACACATATATATGATATATAGAAATATATATAACATGTTTGTTTATGTGTGTATGTTCTATATTTCAAAAACCAAATATCACCTTCACGTAGACATACACTTGTCACAGAGTAGTTAACAATAAAATCTGAAAAAAAATCAGAGGAACAGAAAAAGGGAAAAAGTAACTCCACAGGCCCTTTATTTAGCTCTAGTGGCCAAAGCCATTCTGGGTATGATGGGTTGTGTGGTTCACATTATCTGATTACAGGATGCGATTTTCAAGAGAAAATTTTCTGAGAATATTTCTAGGAGCAGTGTTCTTCTTCCCTCCACCTTTCCTTCCTCCCTCCCTCCCTCCCTCCCTTTCCTCCTTCCTTCCATCCTCATTAGTATATATGCGCTGTACACAGGAGCTTTCGCATGACATTTCCACACATGGTACAATGTATCTGGGCCAAACTCCCCTTCTTCTAAAACAGTGTCAGCAAGTTTCATTGTTCTAATTTCATGCATACGATTAAATGACTTGGACCATAGTCATCCTTACTCTTCATTAGCCTAACTAGTTACTCCCCATACCATACACACACACACACACACACACACACACACACACACACACACACACACACACACAACCACAGAGCCTGTTTTACTTCTGTCTTTTTTTTTTAGTGTGTCATTTTTAATTGTAGGAAGGGATTTCCCATTGGTATTTCAGATGTGCATATATTACATCTTGATCAGAAAAAAAAAACTTTCTATTGCTTTCAAGGAGAGAGTCTAACATGGAGGTTTTGCAGAAGAATCTCACAGGAACTGGAAAAGCTGTCAAATGTGAAAAGCTGAACACTTGACAGGCATTGTGGCTCACACTTGTAATCCCAGCTACTCAGAAGGCTGAGATCTGAGGATCCAGGCTCATAGCCATCCTCTTATCTCCAACTAACTACTGAAAAGCTGGAAATGGAGCTATGGCTCAGAGTGGTAGAGCACTATAGCCTTGAGCACAAAAGCTCAGGAACAGAGCCTAGGCCCTGAGTTCAAGCCTCAGGACCAGCACACACACACACAAAAGCTGAAGATTTGGGGCAAACACACTTGTGTAGTCCATCCCTACCACACTAGCCGTGTGACTAGGAAACTTCCTTGCTCTCCCTGTGCCCCACTTCCTTGTGTATTAGTAAGTGTGCAGTGCTACAAGACTAACTCATAATAACAATTCAGCAAGCGCTGCCTACTGCTTTGAAACATTAAAAAATGTCTTCTATTCACTTCCAATGCAAACTGAATACAGGAGAGTAACACTATCTATCATTCTAAGTACTCAGGAGACTGAGATCTGAGGACCAAGGGTGCAAGCCAGCCCAGGCAGACAAATCAGCAATACCCCTATCTCCAGTGAGCCAGAAAGCCAGAAATAGGGCTGTGGCTCAGGTGGTCAAGCACCAGCCTTGAGTAGAAAAACCCAAGCAAAAGCACAAGGCCCCAAATTCAAGCCCCAGTACCAACACATAAAAGAGAATTCTTACATTAGTCATTTACATTTACTGAATGCTTACGGCATCAGACACTGGGTGACAGACACACCAACCTGGGTCCTGCCTTCAGGAAGTGGTATACTTTTGAAGTAAATGTGTACTATGCCACGGTCAGTAGACCAACCAAAGCTCATACAGCAAGTGGTTGGTTCAGTGGTCAGTGATCGTTTTGCCTGCAGAGGAGAGAGGGTGGCAGAAGGAAGCAGAAGTCTATCATGCGTAATGTCTCTTCTCTTGGCCTTTGCTGTGAGACTTCTGCAGGTCTCATATATATATATATATATATTGGTCAGTGATGGGCTTGAACTCTGGGCCTGGGTGCTCTCCCTGTACTCTTTAGCTCAAGGCAAGCACTCTACCACCTGAGCCACAGCACCACTTCCGGCTTTCTGATAGTTAATTGGAGACAGGAGTCTCACGAACATTCCTGCCCAGGCTGGCTTTGAACCGTGATCCTCAGATCTCAGCCTCCTGAGTAGCTAGGATTACAGGTGTGAGCCACTGGCACCTGGCAGATCTGATTGTTGAAGGAGAAGCAGGAGAAGCTGCAAAAGGGCATTTCACAGGGAAAACACCAGAGAGAGAGAGAGAGAGAGAGAGAGAGAGAGAGAGAAAACACCAGGATACCAGGTACACTATTCACCCACAAGAAGCTCAGAACTTCCAGAGCCGTGGAGGCTGGGAGGGTGGATGGTGGCAGAACGGGGGAAGGAAAGGACCCCGGCATTCTGATCTTGCAAGCGATGCAGGGTGCTTGGCATTTCTCTGGGATTGGAGGCCATTGGAGAGCATTGAGCACTTAGCTGCGCAGCTCGGGGCAGAGCACGCGTCTGGTGCCCGTAGGTTTGATTCCCTGCACTACAAACAGAAGAAACCTACACACCCACCAGCGGTAAGGGAGACAGAGGAAGTGGGCACAGATTAGAGGCAGAGTCTGGTTAGGAAGGCAGAGGCCACATAAGAGAAAGAGAACCAAGGATATGGCTGTGAGAGTCTGAAGCAGGCGGTCAGGAGCAGGCTCGATGGGTGTGGATACTGCTGGACGGACAGGGAAAAGGACGGAGCAGAGGTCCAGATGACTCAGATTCTGGGCTGCTATGAGGGGCTGGGTAGAGAAGTAAATTGTGGGAGGTAATAAATTCTGTGTGTGCGTGGGGGGGGGTGTTTGAACTCAGGGCTTCAGGATCTCCCTTAGCTTTGTCACTCAAGACTGGTGCTCTACCACTTGAGCCACATTTCTACTTCCAGCTTCTTACTGGTTTATTGAAGATTAAAGTCTTTCCTGCTGGGCTGGCTTTGAACCATGATCGTCAGATCATAGCCAGCATTACAGGCACAAGCCATTAGCTCCTGGCTCATGTTATATATTTTGTGTGTGAATGGGTTGGGTGGTGATTGGACACAGAAGTTGGAGCCTTCCTGAGGATGTCTGGGACACAGAGAGGGATTTGGACTCCACAGAGCCCAGGGAGAAATCAAAGTCACCAACTAGCCAGCAGATAAGGTCAATGAAAGTCATGGGTGAGGGGGTTGGAGTCATGGTTCAGAAGTAGAGCGTCAGCCAATGAGCAACATTTGTGTCAAATCAAGAGTTCAAAGCCTAGTCTGGGACAAAAGAAAAAGATAATAGGTATGGGCAGAGTTCTGGGAAATGTCAACACTTCAGAGAAAAGAACCAATGAGGAAGTCAGGAACATAAAGAGGACTTTCACGAAAGCCAATGAGGGAGAATTTTCTCAGGGAGAAATGCGAGGTTGCACACCTAGGGGAAAGACACAGATGCTGAAATGACTGCTTCCATCTGCCTGGCCCTGCCACGCACAGGCTGTGTGAGCTCAGGAAAATGGCAAAGCCTCTCTGTTCCTCTGCCTCATCTTCTAGGAACGCAGTGATCAAAACCTGCCTCATACAATTGGAGATGGAAAATAAATGTGCAAGTGTTTGTAAAGCGCCTGGAGTGTTGTTGTAGTACCTGACACACAAAGTACTTGCTGGAGGAACGTTTGCTTCATGTCTAGTAAGATCAAGTAAGAAAGAAAATCCCTAAATCCTGGGCTGGAGGTGTAGCTCAATGGTGGTTCACCTGCCCAACAAACATAAGATCCTAAGTTCAAACTGAGTACCGCCCCCCATCCCCTAAATAAAAAAGAATCTGTGATAGGGGGTTGGTATTCTAACTACTTGGGAGATAGAGATTGTGAGATCAAGGTTCAAGGCCACACCAGGCTCCAGCCCCCAAAGTAATAATTCAAGAGAACCCATCTTTACCAATGTCTTAGTGGAGTGGTTCTTACCTATCATCCCAGTAACTCAGAGCAGCACAAATAGGAGGATCGCAGTTCAGGCCTGCCAGCATGAATGAGATGCTATCTCAAATAGGTAGCACATAGCCAGTGAGATTGTAGAAAAGGTAGCCAAAACTATACCAAAATGCTTATATGATGCAGGGTAAAATTTGAGGAAGCATTTTCCCCTCTCTCTTATTTTTTCTTGCTCTTGTTTTTCATTTTCCACTGAGTTTGTCTGTCTTTTTTTTTTTGTACCAGTCCTGGGTCTTTAATTCAGGGCATAAGCACTATCCTTGAGGTTTTTGTTTCTCAAGACTAGCACTCTACCACTTGAACCACAGCTCTACTTCTGACTTTTTGGTGGCTCATTGGAGATAAGAATCTCACTGACTTTCATGCCCTAGCTGGCTTTGAACTGTGATCCTTAGATCTCAGATCTCAGTACCTAGGATTAAAGGTGTGAGCCACCAGTACCCTATTTGGATTTCTTTTATCATCAGAACTTCCTCTTAAGATAATAATAAAAATGTCCCATACAGATAGAAACCTAACAAGATATATATATATATATATATATACTTTTTTTTTTTTTGTATCCAGTCGTGGGGCCTGAACTCTGGGCCTGGGTGCTGTCCCTCAGCTCTTCAGCTCAAGGCTAGCGCTCTACATCTTGAGCCACAGCGCCCACTTCTGGCTTTTTCTTTTTGCTTATGTGGTGCTGAGGAATCGAACCCAGGGCCTTATGCATGCAAGGCAAGTGCTCTACCACTGAGCCACCTTCCCAGCCCTGGATTATATGTTGTTGTTGTTGTTGCTCTGGTTTATTTTGTTCTGGTCCTGGGTCTTGAACTCAGGGCCTAGGCACTATCCTTGAGCTTCTTTTGCTCAAGGCTAGTGCTATATCACCTGAGCCATAGCTCTTGCAGCTTTTTGATTGTTTATTGGAGATGAATTTCATGGATTTTCCTGCTTGGGCTGGCTTCAACCCAGGATTCTCAAATCTCAGCTTGCTGAATAGCTAGGATCACAGGTGTAAGTTACCAATGCCCAACAATTATAAACTATTTTATATATTTAGACTTACACTTTCACTTAAAATGTAATACTTTAATACTTAATATCTGAAACTATCTTTTAGCACTTTGGCAGAAACTCTTTCCATGTTACTTTTCTGAGAATTCTCCAGATCAGAACAACTTCCACTCTTCCTGTTGCATCACTACGTAAGAAAAATGATGGTGGCAGTTCACAAAGGAGACCAGTTGTTCATGGGCACTTAGAGCAGGCTACAGTCTGAGGGGTACCGTGGAACTGGTATCAAATGTAAAATTGTTCTAGGCAAACACATTCATGGGATCATATTTCCCATGATCTGATGAACAGTTCAAAAGAGAAAAAGTGCATAAAATGCTTGGCATAGCCCGGCACTGGTAATCCTAGCTACTCAGGAAGCTGAGATCTGAAGATCACAGTTAGAAGTCAGCCAGGACACAAAAGTCTATAAGTCTCGTATTTCCAATTAACCACTGAAAAGCAGGAAGTAAAGCTGTGGCTCAAGCGGTGGAGAAAAAAAAACAAACCCTCAGGGACAGTGCTCAGGCTCTGAGGTCAAGCCCCAAAACGGGCACAATAGATAGATAGATAGATAGATAGATAGATAGATAGATAGATAGATAGATAGATAGATAGATAGATAGTAGACAGACTATTTCTGCCAAATATCTTGAATTATTTTGACTCCACAGATTTTGGACTTCATCTATAGTCTGTGTAATGAGGGTCATCAGTTTTCAAAAGCAGGGGGTCCTCTCTAGACTGCCCTGCTTTGTGTTCCATGGAGAAGCTGGGACTCCAGGCCTGCCTATCTGTGCAACAGAAGACTTTCAGTTCGAGACTCCATAAATAGTAACTGAATTGTTTCCACATCCCTGGCTTATTAGTCATTCTTGTTCAGCAACTGTGGTATAATACTACTACTTAAATCAAGGGAAAGAACTTTCTGTCCTGAAGAATATAAAAGGCTTTGTTGTATGCTTTGTCTTATTTTAGTTTCGAGGTTAGTTAAATACCAGCTTTCTCTGTGCTTGGATCAGCGTTGGCTCTTTGGCTGTTGACCTGCCGTGTTTCCTCTCCTAACTCGTGAGTGGTTGATGCAGTGCTTAGTAAATAAGAAGCCTCGGCTCTACTCACACGAGTGGTGTAGGAAGTAACCTTTCTACTTTTGAGACAGACAAGAAAATAAAAATAAATAAGTGAAAGTAAACAAGCTGGGTGCTGGTGGCTCATATTTGCACTCCTAGTTACTCACGTGGCTGAGATCTGAGCATCATGGTTCAGTGCTAGCCCAGGCAAAGAAATTGCATGCAATTCTTACCTCTAGCCAAAAGCAGAGCTGTGACTCAAGTGTAGAGTGCTAGTCTTAGGTGAAAAGCTAAGGGACAGTGCTCGGGCTTTGAGTGTAAGCCCTAGCAAGTTCAAGTTCAAGTACTAGCACTAACTGAACAGACATACACAGACAAAAAATAAGAATAATTGCCTAACTGCACAGTACTGGCAACCTGGAAATGTCATGTGACTAACACAGGAAGGCTTCTAGAAAGGATTCCTTTAGTCAGATTCCTCAGCTCCAAATGAACTCCTCTGTGCTATTGCTCTAAGATTCTGGAACTCTACCTAGCTCTAAAAATACCCCTAAATGGACTTCACGTCCCCCTGTTCCCACATCATGCACAAGGGGTGACTCATAGTCAGCAAGCGTACACAGATTTTGGGACAGCAGACCAGTGTACCTGTCTTTGAAGGCTAGACGGAAGTCCATGGCAACACAAAACACCTGCTCTTCAGAGGCAAGAGAGGCTAGAAATGCCTGCTGTTTCATGAGACAATATCTAGGCTAGATTGCCACCACTGAGTGATGACAATATTTATATTTACTTTTATTCTAATCAAAGTGATAGATTCATATTGTTTAGAATCACTAGTTTTTGCAAGACCTGTAATTATAATAATAAATCATAGATCTCTCTCTCTCTCTCTCTCTCTCTCTCTCTCTCTCTCTCTCTCTCTCTCTCTTTTTCTCTCTCTCTCTCTCTCCCATTTCCTATTTTCCAAGGCAATTGTGTTTGTTTTGCATTTTGTTTTTTCAAGTCCTGGGGCTTGAACTCTGGACTGGTGCTGCCCCTGTGCCTCTTTGTGCTCAAGGCTAGGAACTGTTGACCAGCCATTTGTAAGAAAACCATAGCAGCCCCAGCTACTTCATAACTGTATCGTAGCCATTTACTGTTTTACTTGGGACCTCTGCCAGAATGGTTGTTAAAGTTCACTTAGCCTTGTGCAGTCACTGACTGTAGACAAATACCAGTATGTTTCTGTCATCAATATGAAGCAGCATTCTCACCCAGAGACCCCCACCAAGCCCCCCGATGGGAAAAAATTTACGTGTTCATTCAGATCTTGCCAAATAATTCTATTTCTGATGGCCAAGGTATGTGAGTTCAACTTCAATCATCATATGACTGTAAGATCTTGCCAGGAAATGTAACCTTGAACTCTCTGCTACCTCATTCGTACCAAAGCCCTACTATGACACGTGATACTGATGGATGATTGCCAGAAAGATATACATCCTGTCTATTCCTAGATATTCTCAATTTTGTCTGGGACAAAGCCAGACCATCAGAGGACTGGCCCTGTGTTTGATTAGAGTCTTTAATTGTCTTCCCAGTATTCTTCATGGCTCCACTACTGAGACATTAGCACCTCCACATTTATTCAATACAACTTAGAATAGTCACAGAGCTGTGCGACCAGCACCACAGCCAAGCCTCAATGTTTGTGCTTGTTGCTCAGCTTGCTTGCCTGGCTGGAGTTCTACCACTTGAACCACAGCGCCACTGCTGGTTTTCTGGTGGTTAATTGGAGTTAAGACTCTCACAGACTTTCCTTTCCAGGCTAGCTTTGAATCTTGATCCTCAGATCTGAGCCTCCTGATAAGTGAGGATTACAGGCGTGAGCCCTGGGCACCCGGATCATCATCATCATCATCATCATCATCATCATAATACAGTGGTTGTACCACATTTTGTCTGGTCATTGTTTAATGGACATTTGGGGGGTCTCTACTACTTGACACACACCTCCACTTCTGGCTTTTTGGTGGTTTTTGAAGTCACAAGGACTTCTCTGCGTGGGCTGGCTTCCAACAGTGATACTCACATCTCTGCCTCCTGATTGGCTAGGATTACAGGTGTAAGCCACTGGCACCCAGCTGTACAGTCACTTTTATACAGGGGGAGACGTGAGGGTCTCCTGTGATCAAGACCCAGGCAAAAAAGTTGGAAGCTCAATGATAAAATAACTAAAATACAAAGGACTGCAGGTGTGGCTCAAGTGGTAGAGCACCTCCTTGGCAACATAAGCTTTGAGTCCCTTAGAGGCGACGAACTGCACATGGCCGTGGCTGGTGGGTGCTTTACCTCCTCACTATCGGGGTAGCACTGCCTTTGACCTCCTCTTATTTCCCTTCTTCTATTTCCTTCTGATTTCCTCATGTTTTATTTCCATTCTGCTCTATAACACGATCCACCGAGCAGTCCAAAACCATTTTTGAAACCAATTAAGGTAGAAATAAGAAAAGAAGAACTTCCAAAGCCCTCAGAAAATCCTTGGGTCACAAAGATTTACCCCTTGGTCAATACTGAAGTCTTACCCACCTCTGAATAGCCTGCTCTAGGTCAATTCCATAGAGTGTTCAAAATGGGTCTATGGAGCTTCGGACAATTACATGCCTGTAATCCTAGCTACCCAAGAGACGAGATCATCTGGGCTGAAAAATTCAAGCGACTCCATCTTCAAAGCAAGAGTCCAGGCTGGAGCCTGGTGCTGGTAGCTAATCCTAGCTACTCAGGAAACTGAGATCTAAGGATCACAGTTCAAAGCCAGCCCTGGGGGGGCGGGGGAGAGGGGCGGGGGAGAGGGAGTCTATGAGACTCTTATCTCCAATAAACTACTCAGAAAAAGCCACAAGTAAAGCTGTGGCTCAAGTGGTAGAGCACTAATCTTGAGCTCAGGGACAGTGCCCAGGCCCTGTGTTCAAGCCCGAGGGGCGCCCCCTCCCCCAAAGAGGATGGGGGTGGGATTGCATCTTCCAAGGACCCCATTATACCATTTGACACCATGAAGTTTGAACAATATTGCATTGGAGTGATCATAAATCTCTGGGTGGTTTTTGATGTTTTCTGACTTGGTTGGCATGATTTGCATAAAAAAGAAAAATATGTCGACCCTCCCTCCTCCCCCCCCCCCACTCCCCCACTCCCCCACCCCCCCACCCCCGCCCCCGCCCCACATACATCAATGTAAAAATATCTACAGGCACGTTTTGTTTTTTCCAAAACTCTGGGTTGGTAGCAATGGCTCATACCCAGACTCCTAGGCACTGGAGGTGGAAAGTGGAGAGGATTGTGGTTTGAGGCCAATGTAGGCAGAAAATTCAAAAGCTTTCACCACAACAAATAAAAGCTGAGCGTGGTGGTGCATAATTAGCATCCCAGCTACACGGAAAGGCTAAATAGGATAAATTGAGACCCTGCCACAAAAAACAGCCAAAGCAAAAGGGTCTGGAGTGACTCAAGTTTTATAGCACCTTGCCTATCAAGCTCAAAGCACTGAGTTCAAACCTCAGTAATGGGGGGAAAAAAAGGAAAGAAAGAAAAGAGAAGAAAAGGAAAGGAAAAGAAGAGAAATGAAAAAGAAAAGGCAAAGCCTAGGGTTAGTAGTTTTTTGTGTGGAGAAATGACGCAAGCTAGGTAAAACTTCGATGAGTTTGCAGATTCAGGTGAGATGACTTATTTTGTAAATTTCCTTAATTCTGTCAGCTTACGATAAGAGATGGTGATACTATAAGATTTGACACCGAAACAACAACTTCCAAAAGAAGCACACGTTTATTTTAGCAACCTGCTTCTAAAGTGGCATACTTTTTTTTATTACACTGATTATATCAGGTGGTTTTATTATTGTTGTAAAGTAGTTGCTTTGCTTTGAACTCGAGGAAAGGGTTGTGTTAGCTGCTTTTGACTTTGGTACAACCTCCCTGCTTGCCTGGTGGCCATTCCAAAGTGTGGAATTGAACTGACCCCCAGCTGGGCAGCAAAACTTTTAGACTGGGTAAAAAGTATTTTATTCTTTCCCATGGGACAGTAAAAAATAAATAAAAAAAATAAAAATACTAACAACCTAAGCATTTCTTCTGCATTTGAGAGAAAAGTTTGACCCACATGTACAGTAAGCAGTAAGGAACATTATTCAAGCAGAAAGCCCTAAAAGCCTAAAACAGAAACTAAACTTTGCAATCTGCATTCTTTGCTTGTGTCAGAGTGCATCCAAACTGACACGTGGCAAGCAGTTTCAGTCACACCCCCTAGTTTCAATGTTATTAAGGTAATAGCTTCATTCATTCTTTTCTGGAGGTTGGACTCAGGGCTTTGTCCTTGCTAGGCTGGGGCTCTACTGCTGAGCCACACCTCCAGCTCACCTTCATTTTTTGGATAATGTTCTAGGTTAAGCTCATTCCAAATCCTGTGGAATATTCAGAGAGATCCACTCACCTGTCACCCTGGACATAGACAGTTCATCTCAGCATACAGAGCACTAAATGAAATACTTAGATTTCACTTGCGCAAGCTTTCTATGAACCTTCAGAAAAAGACTGTTCAACTTAGAAAAGTTAAATGATAGCCAACAATAGAAACTATAAATGAGCCAGGCACTAGTGGCTCATGCCTATAAGCCTAGCTACTCAGGCAGCTGAGATCTGTGGGCCAAAGCTAGCCTGGGCAAGGAAGTCCATCCATGAGATTCTTATCTCCAATTAATTTCCATAAAAGTCTGAAGTGGATCTGTGGCTCAAGTCGTAAAGCATTAGTCTTGAGAACAAAAGCTCAGGGACAGTGCCTAGTCCCTGAATTCAAGCCCCAGGACCAGCAAACCAACAAAACTGTAAATGGTATATTAAATATAATAGATAAATATAGAAATAAATGTTGAGTGATAGGAGTATGGTCAAATAACTTGTTTCATCAAATGATAAAATATTAGCCAGATGCTGGTGGGTCATGCCTGTAATCCTTCCTACTCAGGAGGCTGAAATCTGAGGATGGAGGTTTGAAGCCAACTTGGGCAGGAAAGTCTGTGAAACTCTTAACTCCAGTGCATCATTAAAAACCCAGTAGAGCCATGGTTCAAGTGGTAGAGTGCCAATCTTGAACAAAAAACGCTAAAGGAAACACTCAGGTCCTGAGTTCAAGCCTTAGGACACACACACACACTATCACTGTGAGAACATCCCATATGTAAGAAATTAGTGTAGTTGTCACTATGTTTCTCAAAAACAAAGGAACTCTGTTGGTTTAATCAGAATCTAGGACAACATGTTCATGGCAGTGTAGCATAAAACACACTGAGGGGCTTTTGTGGGCAATTAAGCTATGACACACCAGATAACTACAGCAGAGAGGCCATGAGCACTTCCCCACACCAACACATCACCAGCCAGAGAGACCACAACAGGTCAGCAAGCCACACAGGATGAGTGAAACAAAGCCCTGCGTTCAAACTCCAGTACCACTACAAATAATATTAATAAAAAAGCTAAATTAAGGGGCTGGGAAGGTGGCTCAGTGGTAGAGCGCTTGCTCTGCATACATGAGGCTTTGGGTTCGATTCCTCAGCACCACATAAGCAAAAGGAAAAAAGCCTGAAGTGGTGCTGTAGCTCAAGTGGTAGAGCGCTAGCCTTGAGCTGAAGAGCTGAGGGACAGCGCCCAGGCCCAGAGTTCAGGCTCCACGACCGGACCCAAAAAAAAAAAAAAAAAAAGCTAAATTAAGTCATGTTGGTCTCTAATTTGTATGTGTGCATAGGTGTTGGTCCTGGGGCTTGAACTTAGGGAGTAGGCACTGTCCCTGAGCTTTTGTGCTCAAGGCTATAGTACACTACCACTTGAACCACCATTCTGCTTCTGGCTTTTTGGTAGTTAACTGAAGATAAATGTCTCAGGGACTTTTCTGCTCAGGTGGGCTTCAAACCTTGATCCTCAGATCTCAGCCTCCTGAGTAGATGGGACTACAGGTCTGGGCCATCTGTACCAGGCTGTAATTGGATGTCTTGAATTTAATTCGATGCCTGTGCAAAACCTACAAAAAACCAAATATAGCTCAAAGATGATGATGTGTAATTGTCTTAGAAACTTAAATATAAAGCCAGACATGGTAGCACATACCTGTAATCTCACTACATGGAAGTCTAAAGCAGAAGGATCTTGAGTTCAAGGCCAGTCCAGGGTACAACAAAACCCTGTTTCAAAAGAAAAGAGGTTTATACCTGTAATCCTAATTACTCAGGAGGCTGAAATCTGAGGCTTATGCTTCAAAGGCAGCCTAGGCAAGAAAGGTCGTGAGACACTGATCTCCAATTAACTATCAAAAAAGCCAGAACTGAATCCATGGTTCACGTGGTTGTGCCAGCCTTGAGCAAAAAATAACAAAAACAAAAAACGCCCAGGAATAGCACCTAGGTCCTGAGTTCAGACCCCAGGACCAGCATAGAAACAACAACAACAAAAGAAAGGCTGGGGCTGGCTTCTGGAGTAGCCCAGCAAGTTGGAGGCCCCAAGTTCAAACCAATGCCACCCAGTAAAAACAATAACCAAAAACCCTTGAAACAAACACACAAAACAAACTCAGAGTAGAATAAACAGTGGAACAGGAATACCTGTACGTGCAGTCCGACGTTCAACTTACATGGAAAAATGGTGTTATTGAAAATGGGGGGGAAGCGGGGTGATTCTAGGGAGGATGAGGCCAACTTTCCCCTGGGCTTTGAAGAATTAGTAAGACTTTGCCGGTCAAGGAGGCGGGGACTGCAGACACCAGAAACTAAATAACATCCATGAAAAAAATCAATACCGCTGCTGCTCTGTTGACATTTCTGTTCTCAACTGAATGGCCGCTTCACTTACCCCAAGACTGTTTCTCTTTCTTTGAGTTGTTAATCTAAGGTTGTACTTTGGAGCTGGGCTATTTTTATGTTACCTCCCAAACTAGGCATCAGTCACTGTCACTGAATTACAGCCTAACTACTTCATATGGGTCCAGACGAGGTGAGATGAAGGTCTAAGGAGAATTTAAAGGTGTGTAAATTCTCAGGAATTAATTTTTTAAAAAGAAGAAGAAGAAAACAAGCACCCATGGCTCATGCCTGTCATTCTAGCTCCTAGGTAGACTGATGTCTGAGGACTCAGTTTCTAAGCCAGCCTGGACAGAAAAGTCCATGAAACTCTTAGCTCTAATTAACCAGCAAAAAAACCCCTGCAAGTGGAGCTGTGGCTCAGGTAGTAGAACACCAACCTTGAGTGAAAAAGTTTACAGAGAATGTAGGGCCCTGAGTTAAGCTCCCCAAGCCAGCACTAAAAGAATAAAATAAAATAGAAAATCAAGGCAAGAGCCAATCACTGGTGGGTCAGGCCTATAATCCTAACTACTCAAAAGGCTGAGACCTGAGGATCATGGTTTAAAGATAGCCTGGGTAGAAAAGTCCCCATGAGACTCTTATCTCCAATAAGCCACTCAAAAACCAGAAGTGGTGGGGCTGGGAAGGTGGCTCAATGGTAGAGCGCTTGCCTTGCATGCATGAGGCCTTGGGTTCGATTCCTCAGCACCACATAAACAAAAAGAAAAAAGCCGGAAGTGGCACTGTGGCTCAAGTGGTAGAGCGCTAGCCTTGAGCTGAAGAGCTGAGGGACAGCGCCCAGGCCCAGAGTTCAGGCCCCCGACCGGACCCAAAAAAAAAAAAAAACAGAAGTGGAGCTGTGATTCAAAGTGGTACAGTGCTGCCCTACAACCAACAAAAATGGAAGAAAAAAAAATTGAGTCAATCGGGCTGAAAAGCAGAGACAGATATAGACAAGTATAAAGGTGCTAGAAGGCATGATCAGACTTGTTTATATATAAACATTAAGTGTAGTTTAAATTCCATCACCTTTTAGGAACTTCCCGCTATTCTAAATGCAACTGGCTGTGTCAGTGTTCTGACACAAAATAGTTGATCATTAAATATTGAGTAAATGACAACTTTCTCACAGGGTGTTTGTACCTTCTCTGCAGTAAAAATGATTCTAGTATTACCTGAAAAGGCCTGTTTTACACAATTAATGCTACATTTATTAAATACCTTCTATGTCCAAAGGCTGGTAGCTAGCCTATGTACCTACCACTTCAGTTTGCTGATTATTAATTGTGTGTGTGTGTGTGTGTGTGTGTGTGTGTGTGTGTGTGTGTGTGTGTGTGTGTGTGTACAGTAAGACTTGAATTCAGGGCCTTGTGTTGTCTGTCAACTTTTTTGCTCAAGGTTGGTACTCTACTTGAACCATAGCTCCACTTCTGGCTTTTTTGGTGGTTAATTAGAGATGAGTCTTTTGGATTTGTCTGCTCAGGCTGGCTTTGAACCGTGATCCTCAGAGCTCAGCCTCCTTAGTAGCTACAATTATAGGCATGAGCCACCAGCATAGGGCTGTCAATTGCTTTTAATATTTCTTTTGTTTCTGTTTTTGTTTTTTGGTCAGTCACATAAGGCTTGAATTCAGGGCTTGGGCACTGTCCCTGAACCTTTTTGTGCTCAAAGCTAGCACTCTACCACTTGAGCCACAGCACCACTTCCTGTTTTTGAGTGGTTAATTGGAGATAAGAGTCTCACAGGGACTTTTCTGCCTGGGCTGGCTTCGAACTGCAAACCTCAGATCTCAGCCTCCTGAATAGCTAGGATTACAGGCTCCCAGCTTTAATATTGTCTCTTATTTGACCCTTTGTGAGACAAACACCATCATCCTTACTTTATAGATGGAGGTTCTGGGGGACTTACCAAGGTCAGGAATTTTAGACGCTCCACTTGCATTAGTTGGACGTGTGCTCTCCATAATCACATAGCTTCTGAACATACTTGAGAGTCATTCTTTTCCTAGTCTTAGCACTGGATGCACCAACTGCACCAATGTGCCTTGATTTATTTAGTAACTAATTACTATTCTTTGTATCTAGGTAGCATCTATTTATCTACCAATTGAGAAAAGGATATGTATATAAACAAGTTACATTCAACTTTCAAGTATATATATATATATATATGTATATAAATATGTATATGTATATAGCTATATATACATGTGTATATATGTATATGCATATACACATATATGTATATATACATATATACACAAATATACATATATATACACATATGTATATGCTTACATCTGTAATTGTAGATACTCATGAGACTGAGATCTGAGGAACACCGTTTAAAGGTTTGAAGCCAGCCTAGGCAAGAAAGTCTGTGAGACTCTGATCTCCAATGAGCTATCCAAAAAAGCTGAGCCTTGAGCACAAAAGCTAAAGGACAGCACCCAGGCCCTGAGTTCAAACCCCTAGGGCTGCGCACACACAACAACAACAACAACAACAAAGACCTTTTGTAGGAAAGTCAAAGGATCAAAGGAGAGGGCACAGACTGGCACTTCATATTTCCACAGTGTCGAGTATTGCATTACTGAAATAAATCTCCAGTTTAGGCTGGGTGCTGGTAGTTCACACCTATCATCCTAGCTACTCAGGAGGCTAAGATCTGATGTTTGTGGTGTGAAGCCAGTCTGGGCAGAAAGTCCACAAGATTCTTATCTTCCAATTAACCACCCCAAAAAGTGCCAGAAGTGAAAGCTGTGGTTCAAGAGGTAGAGTGCCAGCCTTGAGTAAAAAAGCTTAGGGACAGTGTCTAGGCTCTGAGTTACACACACACACACACACACACACACACACACACACACACACACACACACACACACACACTCAAGAAAGAAAATAATAAATAAAAGGAAATCTACATCTTTATCTACTGTGATTTTTTATTTTCTCTCAGAACCACTTCTTGTCACTGGTAAGAATTGGACCCATCCGTGTCTTAGTTCCCTACACAAACAACACACAGTGCTAATTGTATTCATAAAATAAAATATTCACGCTTTCCTTGGCCAATGGGCTGAGAGCAAGGGAGTCCCGATTAACATTTCCCAGATCTAAATAATAATTTGCCAGTGAGCTCATTACAGGGCCGCTGACAGTAGAAAGCCGCCAGCCGCAGTACATCTATCTGGAATTTTAGGGTTCCTGTAGGATCCCAGCATGATTTGTTTATGATGTAGAGATGATGGACTCTGTCAGTTCCTAATAAATGGTAAATAAAAAAGTAACCTGCGATATTAAAGCACTACTTTGGCTACACTGTAATTAAATTACAGTAACACCACTAGCCATAAAGCTTTATAGAATCTTCTGAACCATGCAGTAATTCTCCTAACTATACTATTATGTAGAGCACAAATATTTCTTTGTAAGTCCCAAGCAATACATCAGGGAAGCGTTTACTGCTGAGGCTAGATTGAGGGTAAATGCATCTCAGGATGCTATGAATAAAAGCTCTAGCTTCTCATTACTTTATGACAAGACACAGAAATTCACTTTACTTTTCATTTAAGCTTTTCGGCTTGCGTTTATAGATGTATGCCTTCACGCTTTTATTCCCTTCTTCCTTCAGCCGTACGTAATAAATGATTATAAATTTTCACATTTGACCACCTCTCTGCTAGTCTCATGCTTAATGCACAAAGTTAGGGAGCTGTAGGTAAAATTTCACAAACACTTTTATTTATGATGTTGTCCTTGGCAACGGAAATTTCAATGTACTGAAATGAAAAGTATGATTAAAGAGAGACCGCATCCTGACAAGGATAGCACAGAGCAGCCTTCCATTTCCTCCTGAAAATATATAATACTTTTTTGACATCAATTTCATAGAGAATAGACATGGGTTAGTCATGGGAGAAAGAGAGAAGGAAAAAAAAAGACACAAACACGTTTCTAACTTCAGTCTTCTTGAATTTTTTTTTTTTTTTTTGCTCTTACAACTTACATTAGAGATATTTTGTCTGAATTGATGAGCTTCTGAATTGGCAAAATATCTCAATTAAAATACCCTCCCAGGGGTTGAGTAGAAATAAATGGAGGAGGGAAAATATGATTGGAGAAGAAAGGGTTCTTTTTTGATTAAAAAAAAAGAAACAATGGAAAGGGGAGAAAACACACTGATTTAATTATTTCACCAACTGATGTTTATTCTTTTAAATCTCTAGGTGGTAAGAAAGAAATAAGGAAAATGTATTCACTGAAATACAATGGAGTCCAGGGAGATCTCAAATAGTGTAACTCCTTAGAAAGCTAAAATCAAAGTTTAGCCAAATAAAACACCAGGAAGTAGGTACTCGGAAGGGTGGGATGGGGTCAAGGGGAAAGGAGTAGGTGGATGAAGAGGAGATGGGGGGGATACGACAAGAATACAATATATAGCCTACAAAATTAAGCAGCGGGCGGGAAGGCGTGGTAGGGGAGGATGGGTAAGAATGTTGAAAGGGGTAACATTGAGCAAGATGTATCATGTTCATAAATGGCTTTGTTCAAAGGAAACTTCTTTGTACAATTACTTTAAAATAATAATAATAATGTTAGAAACACACTGGACAATTAATTAGTCAGCCCTCCGAACACCTTCAGTGGTCAGATATAAATGATTAAGACTGCTATTGATGCCATGACTTTTCCGAGTGTGAAAAAGGCCTATGTGTGGTGAGAGCAAATAAAGTTTACTTAACAGCATAAAAAGAAAAAAACAAACAAACAACGAACAATTGTGAGAGTCAGAAACAAAGATTCACAAGGAAATGTGGTTGTTTAGCTTCTTATGAGTCTTCCTAAAATTGTCATTAAGCAACTAAAATGCTACCCCATGTGTCTACTCAACATTAAGGTCAATGCCTTTGAATGGCTAGGGCTGAATAAATTCTTCTTTTTCTATAATGTTGGGGGGGGGGGAAAGAGAGAAATTAAATGATTGGTAGAACTTGTCCTCGTAGTTATTCCTCAAAATAAAATTCTGCTGCTATAAAATGTACTCTACAAAGGCCTATGTATAGCTGGTCATATAAAATAATATTTATCAAAATGAAGTCCAGGAAGTAGAATAAGGATTTTTGTGTTGCTGTTTTTTATATCTTTTTGTCTTGTTTCTCTGTCTTTGGGAGGGTAAGGTGGGGTACAGATATGGAGGGACAAAGGGTGAACAAATGCAGCAGTGGTACCCACTGGGCACTATGTTGAAAATGATCTGTACAACCTGTGGGTGGGGATGGGAGGGAAAAACTAGGCGAGAACGAGAGAAGGGGTTACATTATCCAAAAAGAAATGTACTCTTGCCAGGTGTTGGTGGCTCACGCCTATAATCTTAGCTATTCAGGAGGCTGAGATCTGAGGATTGTGGTTTGAAGCCAGCCCGGGCAGGAAAGTCTCATGAGTCTCTTATCTCCAATAAACCACTAGAAAACCAGAAGTGGAGCTGTGGCTCCAAGCGGTAGAGCTCTAGCCTAGAGCAGAAAAGCTCAGGGACAGTGTTCAGGCCATGAGTTCAAAGCCCCATGACTGACAAAAACAAAACAAAAAAGAAATGTACTTGTTACCTAACTTATGTAACCATAACTCCCACTGTACATCACCTTTAAAATAACAATTAAAAAGTAAATTAAAAAATATGTGTTCTGAGTCTGGATCTTAGAATTGTCTTTTTTCTTTTTGTGCCCATACTGGGACTTGAATTCAGAAACTCTCATTCTAGTTGGTCTTTGTCGCTCAGGGCTGGCACTCTACCACTGAACCACACCTCCACGTTCAGGAATTGCTTGAGATGCTCAGGTCTCACACACAGGTCTTACTCTGGTCCCGAAACCAGCCATGCGATTGTTATGGGGAGATTCTAAGTCAAGAATCTTTCTCACTTTTTATACTGCCACACGGCATTGAGAGATAAAAATACATCTTGATGGCAAATCTCTGGAAATAAGTTAATGTGCAGAATTAAAACACATGTTCTCTTCGTTTCAAATCTATGGAAACTGAGGATTCGCTGGGTGCTGTACGTCTAGTCCTAGCTACTCAGGAGACTGAGATCTGAGGATCGCAGTGCCTGAGCAGACAAATCTTCAAAACTCGTATCACCAGTGAACCAGCAAAAAGCCAGAAGTGGAGATGTGACCCAAGGGGGTAGAGCACCAACCTTGGGCAAAATAGATAAGAGTGCGAGACCCTGGTTTCAAGTCCCAGTACGGCATCAAAAGATAAGGAAAAAGAGAAAAGCAACTGAGAACTTGCTTTGAACAGCCACAGGTTAGCAGGGCCTGTGGGGACACCTGCAAAAAGTCTTCACTGTGAAGAGCGCTGCCTTCCCAGCAAGCGGAGCTTCCAGTCTTTTTTTTTTTAATCGGTTGTGGGGCTTGAACTCAGGGCCTGGGTGCTATCCCTGAGGTCTTCGGCTCAAGGCTAGTGCTCTACCACTTTGAGCCACAGCTCCACTTCCAGTTTTCTGGTGGTTCATTGGAGATAAAGAGATGAACGTTCCCGCATGGGCAAGGCTTCAAACTGTGATCCTCCCATCTCAACCTCCGAATAGCTGGGATTACAGGCGTGAGCCACCAGCAGTCTTGACAAAGCAGATAAAGCTTGCAAGCAAATAACCAAAATTACATGTCAGTCAATAATCAGGGCCAGATGAAGAGAGGGCTCAATCCCACACAATTACACCGGCACGAAAAGTGCACCGTGACCATGTGAGCGTCCAGAGGAGTTTGGGTGGTCTGCACCCAGTTCATAGCTCGGGCAGGGGTCAGTCTATTCAGCCGATCTGAGAGCTGCCAGTGAAGGAACAAGAGCTGAGGCCCCTGCAGAGCCCCTGGTCTCCCCCCCCCCCCAAAAAAAAGAGATCCAAAGCAGAGAAAAGCAGGCAGGGAAGGAGAGGAACAGAGCTAGGCCCAGGGAACACGTTGCAGAGCCAGCCAGGGCTCAGTCAGTTCCTGGAGGTACAGGACGTGGGGGAAACAGAGCGAGACCCTTTACTGGCTTTTGCATTCACAAAAACAAGAGAATTTAGAAAGTCTAGGCAGAGGGCCTGCTCTATGCCACATGTCTACAGTTATTATATTTTTTGGAAAGTATTCTATTCATGTATTTGCTTTTTTTAAAAAAATGGAGTCTGTATGGCATTTTTAACAAGCTCACAGCTTTCTTCAATAACTGTTCCACAAATACTTTCTGACAGGCTCCATTTGTTACTTAGCTATTACAGAACCCTGAAAAATATATTATGTCTCATGTCAGTTATAAAAATAACACCACAAATTATAACCAAAACAAAATTACCTAGTAATTATCATTTAGGTGTCTGTTTTAATCCTCTTCAGAATCACCGTTATTTTAGTCTGCCTTTAAGAGCCAGACAACTTAAGACAAAGGCAAACTGGAAGGGGCTGGGGGTGGGGGTAGGGTCATTTTAATTTTTCTCTTTTTTTCCCATGTGCTACAATAACATCTGAAATCTACCTTCCCAAGTACTCTACGAACACCTTAATCTCCAGAGCACTTCAGGATATATTGAATACAAACAGCCTTAAAGTTGACTAAAATAGGCAGAATACTCATGTGGTGTCAATTATTGGGGGCGGGGAGGGGGAGTGAGCAAAGGTTAGACGAATAAGAACAGTGCTCACACTTTCTTTTAACTTGTTAATGTCTCTGACCCTTCTGTACACAAATCGCTTTAATCAACATTATATACATTTCATCGCAGCCTTCCCATTTAACAGCCTGTAAAATGTTTGGTTATCAATTATACACATCAACTTGATATGCTGCAGGACTGGATGGGGGGGGGGGGGGGTCATTTATGTTGGCAATTAAGCCTGAGAGCGTTTGAGGAAAGCCACACCTCACAAGCTTCCCAGCACCCTCCTGGGCCTATAGGAAGCTGGGAGAAATGAGCGAGTCTAACAAGGATTCCTTCCCAGAGGTCTCTCTCTGTCAGACCAGGAATGAAGGAGAGATGATTATGGGGCTCAACTCCAGGGTCTTTGTCGCCCTTGTTCCTATCACAGACACACAGACACAGACAGATGCGCGTGCGCGCGCGCGCGCGCGCGCGCACACACACACACACACACGAGGTTTTAGTCAATTGGATTTGCTAAAAAGTGATTCTTTGGTTGGGTGCTAGTGGCTCAGGTCTGTAATCCTAGCTACCCCGGAGGCTGAGATCTGAGGATCATGGGGTTCAGAGAGAGCCCAGGCAGACAAATCTGAGAGACTCTTATGTCTAATTCACTGGCAAAAAGCTGAAAGTGGAGGGGTAGTTCAAGTACTAGAGTGCCAGTCTGAGTGAAAAAGCCAGGAGAGAATTTGAGGCCCTGAGTTCAAGCCCGCATTCTGGCATGCATGCACGTGTGCATGCACACACGTGTGCATGCACACACGTGCACACACACACACACACACAGCTAGGCTATCCATGTCCCTCCTTCCTTACTGTATACACTGTCACACTATTGCAAAAATGAATTCATGGAGGCCACTGATCATCAAAACACACATTAATGGATGCTTCCATCCCATACCCCTGGTTGTAATGACTGAATCAAGATAATTTCATATCCATCACATTAGACTTGTTTCATTTCTTTATGATGACTACTTCCCCGGTCCTGTCTTTTTACTCTTCTGGGACATGTGGTACACTGTATGGTGCCACTGGAATTTATTTCTAACAGTTGCAAAATGACTCTTATTGGAAGAATCATTCTTTTTGTGTATGTATTGGTACTGGGGCTTAACCTCAGGGCCTTGTTTTACTCTTAGGTTTTGTTTGTTTGTTCATTCATTTTTTACTTGAGGCACTATACCACTTGAGCCACACCTCCACCTTGGGTTTTTGGTTGATTGGAAATAAAGGTCTATGGACTTTTCTGCCTGGGCTGGCTTCAAACCCCAAGATCCTGAGATCAGATTCTTGACTAGCTAGGATTATAGGCAGGAGCTACCAGCATCTGGTATATTCTTCATAGTATACTCTGCCAGCATTTTAGTATCTTTGAATTGAAAACAGATTTTCCTCATGTGCTTATCTTTTGAGTCTTTTTCAACATATTAAACTAACAAATAACCATACTTATTAGAAGATGTATATGGATGAATTGCAAATACTGCCTTCCATCTTAAGAAATTTCACTGTGTATTTGCTTAGTTAATTTTCTATGCAGAATGAGTAGCTTCCTTTTGTTAAGGATGCTTTTGAAAAAAAATTTCTTGTTAAAGATTTAATCATTTAAAAATGTGTTTTTCATGTCAATATAGAGGAATCGAAGAGCCTCACATACGTTTCTAGGCCTATTTCTGGGAACTTAAAATTTTTTCACTTTTTTTCCTTTTTTGTCTTTTCGGTGGTACTAGGGCTTGAACTCAGGGCCCAGGCACTGTCCCCTGATTTTTGGCTCCAGGCTAGTACTCGACCACTTGGGCCACTACTCCATTTCTGGCTTTTTGTGGTACACTGGAGATAAGACTCTCACGGCTTTCCTGTCTGAGCTGGCTTCAAACTGCAGTCCTCCAATCTCAGCCAGCTGACTAGCTAGGATTACAGGCTTGAGCTGCTTGAGGACCAGGTTTGAATAGCTTTAAAACGGAAAATATTCAGTCCTAGAACCAAGGGGGAATAGGAAGTTTTCTCCCCTCCAGAAGAGATAAAGCCTTTGCCTGAGTTATTACAGTGAATTGATCTGACTCCAACCTGAAGTTACCAAGGTTTTTTTTTTTTTTTTTTAAAGCTGCAATAAAGCTTTCTTTGCATTAACCAGCCAAGCACATAAACATTTTAATGAACTGTTTTTACATGGTTCATTGGGTAGCTACCAGGCTACTCTAATACAAATCACCAGCCCGCCACATCCAACATTCTCATGATGGCTGTACTTTTTCAGTTTACCAAATGCAAATTGAATATCACAGCTATGGAGCTTAATCAAATACCTGACTATCGGAGCGTGTGAAATTCTTAGCCTGGCATTTACTGTGTTCTGGGCTGGGCTGTTCAAAGGGCGGACTCTGAGAGCACTTGGGCTCTCTTGCCTCAAAGCAAAAGTCAAGATCATCGTGACACTCGGTGTGACCACTAAAAATGGGTCCCTTTCGAAGCCACCACTCATTGTTGAAATGATTTGGGGACAGTCAAGGTCATGATTATCATAGGTTCCAAGGAGCTGAATCACCATTAATCATGAAAGACCAGTGTCCCCAAACTGATATTCCTCTTCATAACCTAAAGGCATGAATGAATTATTGAACTCAATACAATGCAGCTCAAGTCTCCTGAGAATAATTATCATCCCGGACTGAACAATTGTCACTGACAAACAATTGTACTTTTTCCTCAGCATGGAAAGTGGCACTAAATTACACAGCATCCTTGATGTATTCCATGAGTTTTCAATGATCAATTATGTATTAAGGTCCTCGGAGGGCTTTATGACACTATGTGTTTTTAAGATTCAAGATTAGGCCCACGCATAGTTGAAATCACGAATGCAAATTAGGCATGCCACATTTTATGTCTGAGCATTTTCTCTGCCTCCAAGAGCAAAGGATCATGTGATGGATCATTCCGCTGTCTGTCTCCCACCGAAAACAAGGTGTCTTCACCTTGATGTGGCTTTTAATATAAATTAATTTGTTAACACTTAAAAATGCCTTGTAACAGATGACATAAAACATGTATAAGACAGTTTATGACCCAGCCAGCCATGTTCTAATCTAGTGGTATTTATTAAAACATTTTATTTTAGCTAATCACTTCATGGCCAAGATTTGGACATGTTTGTTTTTCACATTGAGTCAAGGATTGAAACGGTACTAATGGTGCCATAAGGATAGTATATGGCATTAATATAACTTGAGTCTTAAAAATATAATGAATTTGCTCTCTATGAACCATTAAGTTCTGCCTTGCCCCAGAATAAATTTTGTCATTCTAGAGCTACGAGTATACCTTCTCTGTTTCCCACTATCTGAATTCCATCCACCATCCCTAAAATATATTCTCAAACCAAGTTTATAGATAAAGATGAAAGAGATTTTGCTCTAGAAAATGATAAGAAGAAGCGATACTTTTTTCTCTTTAACTTTTCTTTACGGTTATCACTTTAACATTTCTAAATAAGCTAGGATGGACTTTGTTGCTTAGTAAATCATGGTCCGTTTTAGCTCCTTTGCTAAATTAAAACACTAAAAGCTTTCTTTCTGTCATTGAAGAGTAAAACTTGGCTGAATGCCAGCAGCTCACACCTATAATCTAAACTCCTTGAGAGGCCGAAATCTAAGAATCGAGATTCAAAGCCAGCCGGGACAAAAAGGTCTGTGAAACTTTTATCTCCAATTAGCCAGCAAAAAGCCAGGAATGGAAATGTGGCGCAAGTGATAGAGCCCCAGCCTTGGGTGAAAAAGCCAAGCAAGAGTGTGAGGTCCACAGTTCAAGCCCCAGAACTGGCACTAATATATATACACATGCTGGAGACCAAGGGAACTGCAGATCAGTTAAGTGACATCACCACACATCATAAAAGAGAGTCTGAACTGTCTAGTGGTTGTTCGAGAACACACCTAAGATTCCTGAATCCTTCTCTGTGTCTGCTTTCTGCTCCATTTTCCCTGGAGCCCAGGTTTTCCTTTCCCCTGCAGAGCTGAGAAGGGAAACTCAGTTTGCAACTTAGATCTCCACATTTCAAGATGTGCGTGAGATTCACCCCTCATTTATGTATGCTACATTTCCTTCCATATATTTATTCCATTTATTCCATTCCATTTAAGTAGATGCAAGAGGCTGGAGGGTGGGGTGAGGAGGGAAAGACCAGGTATTTCTCAGTAGGTTGTCTGGCCACACAGACAAGCACCAGAGCTCCAATGGGATTCTGTGAGAGCTTGGGATATAATGTAGGTAAAGGACTGGTACCAGGCTGGCCACCGGGCACAGGCAGCCCTCAGGGAATAGAGTGGCATCTGCATAATCAGCAGCAACAGCAGTAGGTGCTCTCTCTCTCTCTCTCTCTCTGTCTCTCTCTATGCATGCATGTGTGTGTGTGTGTTGGTATTGGAACTTGAACTTGGGCCTTGGGTCCTTTAGCTTAAGGCTGGAGCTCTACCACTTGAGCCACAGTTCCATTTCCAGCTTTTTGCAGGTTTATTGAAACTAAGAGTGTCATAGACTTTTCTCCCCAAGCTAGTTAGCTTCAAATCCAGATCCTCAGATCTCAGCTGCCTCAGCAGCTAGGATCACAGGCAAGAGCAACTGGTGCCTGGCCTTTTCGCTGCTGCTTTGTTTTTCTTCCTTGCCGACTTTGCCACAAAGAAAATCATGGTCTCACCTTAAAATGCTAGACTCTCTCATTGATTCTCTCATCAATTTCTTTTCTCTTTAAAGCTCAAATGGCTTGAATAATGGAATTCTGTGCCTTGAACACAGATTTTAATGACTAGCTACTAAAAGAACTGTTAAACAAAGGAGACAGAAAATTAGAAAAAAAAAAAAAAAGAAGAAGAAGACACAGATCCAGCTGTTACTCAAGATGTTAGGAGTTAGAAATCTAGGTAGGATTGATGATTTATTTCCTAGGCTGGGGATGTGGCTCAGTGGTAGAATACTTGCCTAGCAATCACAAGGTCCTGAGTTCAAACCCTAGTATCGCCCCTCCCTCAAACACATACATAAAGATCTATTTCACTTCTTCTACTACTCTCTCCCGGTAAAAAGAGGAAGCACTACCTAGGTGTGTGAGAACATCACTGCTTCTCGACCTTGCCTGTGTGTGTTGGTCACTGGGGCTCATTACCTCTGTGGGTACCGTTATCTACTCTTTACTTTGCAGTACTTTGCAGTATGTCCATACCAGGAATGTAGGCGAAGGTGCATTTCTCAAGTTTCAAGTCAGTGTGGGGATTGGCAGCCATGAGGATCGTGACAGAATCGAATCAGCCCTAGGAGCCCAGGGCCTGGAAGAGCCCAGTTTCTTTGATGTCTCAGAAGCCACCTTAAACACAAATATGGGAAACGAATTTACCATGAGCCCTTGCGAGTTACCACACTCACAATTTTTTACCTAACCTTTGGGAATTCCCACCACCTCCATATATTTTTCTTTTGTGCCAGACCTGGGACTTGAACTCAGGGCCTGAGCACTGTCCCTAAGCTTTTGTGCTCAAGGCTAGCACTCTTGAGTCACAGCTCCACTTCTGGCTGTGTGTGTGTGTGTGTGTGTGTGTGTGTGTGTGTGTGTGTGTGTGTGTGTGTGTGTGTGTGTGTGTGTGTGTGTGTGTGTGTGTGTGTGTGTGTGTTAATTGGAGAGAAGAATTTCATGTATTTTCCTGCGTGGGTTGGCTTTGAACTGCGATCCTCCTATCTCAGTTTCCTAAGTAGTTAGGATTACAGGCGTGAGTCACCAGCACCGAGCTAGGCATTCCCTTTTTTAAGGGGACTCATTCTATTTAAAAGGTAGAAGCCATTGATTATAGAGGTTATTATTACTATTTGCATACATTAGTTGTATGAGGGGGTTTGTGGTGATCTTTCCCCCCACTCTCCATTCTTAAAACAAATCCATGAAGTTTCATGGTTTGATTTTCATGCCTGCAAATAAACTCCTCGGACCATTTTCAACCTCATTCACCCTGTCAGTCCTCCTCTTCCTACCCACATTCCCTCCCGGTCATGTATATTTCCCCTGTATTTATCAATGGTCCCATGGGGTTCACGATGGTATTTCACACGTGCATGTGTGATGTTTTGCTCAGCGTCATCCTCTCTGATGCTTTCTCTCTCTGCACTGTAAAGCTCTTTGTGAACCTCATGATCACCATTTAGATCCCCTAAGCCCACATCACCACACGTGGCCCGCTTGCTTCTATGCCATACGAGAGCAAGCATCTCCCACTAGTGAGTTTATACCACCCCAGTTCAGAGCCCCGAATCGCTCTACCTCACTCTAAGAGTCACCTCGTCCTTGTAAAGTATAGGCAGTGAGAGTTTTCCTTGTTTTTGTTTGTGTTGCAGAGGGAAGGAGAGAAGAGAATCGTCATCGATCATAGGTACGGTTCACGCAGAGAGGATCGCGCGGGGTGTTGTGTTTGGACAGCAACTCTCTCGACTGCGCATCCGTGAAGATAGCAACGCAGCATTCCTGGCCCTGCCACCAACTCCACAGTGAGCATCTTTCCACGCGTTAACTTAGGGAATGAGGGAGCAGAAAGCAATTCCACCCGAGGAACAGACAAAGAAGCAAGCCCTCCCAAAGGAGCCCACATGATAAGTGGCCCCCGGACAGCACTGCTGTGATCAGTCAGAAAGGCAGGCGAGTTATTAGCTTAGCCCTGAACCTCCTACTTAATGTAGGCCCGGTGGTGATGCTTAACAGACCCTAGCTGCCGTGACAAGCCCGGGACCTGCTTGAGGAAATCCAATTGAAAAGCAGCCAAGAGGAACAACAAGCTAGAAACAGATGTTCAGGCTACCAGGGTGCGCGCACATTTAACCCCAATATACAGTTGGAGTGGGAAGGAGCATTCGCTTCTAAATGCAGTGATTTCACCTCTTCCTCCCGTAGAGAGATGGCCAAGTTCAATTACAGCCATCCACAGGGCTTTGGTCAAATCGTTGGCAATTTCTTTAAGAAGAAGTGAAAATGATCAGAGCTATTAAGGGAATTGGGCGTATTTGATTTATCTGTTGGGTTTTACGAACCCATTTCTGTTCGTCCGAGGCTCTTCAACTCTAGGCTTACAGCAAGTGAAAACTAACTCTTTCTAAAAATGGCCCAAATGAGGCCTGGAGCTGGTGGCTCACGCCTGCCATCCTAGCTACTCAGGAGGTTGAGATCTGACAGTTCATAGTTTGAAGCCAACCTGGGCAGGAAAAGTCTAGGAGCCTCTGATCTCTACCTCACCACCAGAAAACCTAAAAAACCAGAAATGGAGCTATAGCTCAAGTGGCAGAGTGCTAGCCTGAGCACAGAACTTCAGAGATGGTGCCCAGGCCTTAAGTTCAAGCCTCAAAACACCAGCAAAAAAAAAAAAAAAGAATTTGGGAGATTTTATATATATATATATTTGTCAGTCGTGGGGCCTACACTCTGGGCCTGGGCCCTATCCCTCAGCTCTTTAGCTCGACCACTTGAGCACCACTTCTGGCTTTTTCTGCTTATGTGTTGCTGAAGAATCAAACCCAGGGATGCAAGGCAAACACTCTACCACTGAGCCACCTTCCCAGCCCATTGGGAGATAATATTAACTCCAGAAGTAAAAATTTTTGTGAGCCGGGCATGGTTCATGCCTGTAATCCTAGCTACTCAGGAGGCTGAGATCTGAGGATTGCAGTTCAAAGCCAGCCCAGGCAGAAAAGTCTGTAAAACTCTTGTTTCCAATAAACCACCAGAAAGCCAGAAATGGCGCTGTGGCTCGCCTTGAGCTGAAGAGCTGAGGGACAGCACCCAGGCCCAGAGTTCAAGTCTCATGACCTAAAAAAATCTCCTCACAGTTAGGATCTTTTTCATCAGACCCTTCCCAGCTTCCCAGGAGTATTCAGAACCATTTCACAGTTGAAACAGACCCCAGAGGAGAGAAAAGCCACTGAGATCACCAGCAACCTCGAAAGGATCTGGCCCCAAACTAGCAATTTGCATCTCAGCCCTATCATTATATCATTAGTCATTTAAAATACTATTAAGGCCAGGCCAGGCACCAATGGTACACACACACACACACACACACACACACACACACACACACACACACACACACACACACACACACACACACACACACACACACACACACACACACACACGAACTCAGGGACAATGCTCAGGCCCTCAGTTCAAGCTCCAGGACTGACCCAAATGAAATGTCGTGGTTCAGGTAACTGTTGGATGTGTTTTCTTTAGCCCCTCTGGGTGCTCAGTGTGTTTAGGGCCTGTGAGGAGAGGTGTGATTACCATGGAGACAGGGACTCCATGGGAGCCTGACAGTAATGCCATAGAACGGAGCCTCACTCAATACTGCGTCATAAACATTAGGGAAACACCTTCACATGGACATGTGGACACAAACTCCCGTTTTCTCTAATGGGCTTCAAAAGAGAAGGTGGTGCACTTACTAAGTTGGTTTTTCTCAAGGGGAAAAACCCCACAAAAACCAATAGCCTCAGTGGATTTGCAGTGGATTGCTTGTGGCATCGCGGTAGACCCAGAAGAGAAACACATGGACACGACGCAGAAGTGCACACAAAGGCACACCACCCAGAGACCAGGTGGCGCTCCCTGCTCACGCGGCCCAGATCCTCGGGTGACCCCTGGTGTTTTATTGTAGGGTTCATCTCATGCATGGCTGGGGTCACCGAAGCCTGATGATGTTATGCCACGAAGGAGCTCCAGCCTTCGTTCTGTGCTGAAAATGATCAGAGGTGTTTTCATCATGAAGAGCTGATGGTGAGCCACGTACGCTTTTAAACTCCTGCAGCAAAACCAGCAATCCATCCCTGATTTATACATGAGTCGCTTACAAGGAAGATAACGTGGTTTGGAACCTGAGGGATTTACTCATACGCTTGATTCTAGGGCCTTGGAAAGTTCTCTGATTGGAATAGAGATCCTTCTCCTCAATACAATTTTCACTCCAGCTTCAGAGAGAAGAGGGTAAAACCAACCCCCCGCGGTGACAATTCTAGGGATGTCTCTGCTGATAGGAAGAGGAGGTGAGGCTCGGGTTCGCAGTGGGCCTGTGCTGTCTACCATCTCAGGGCTGACGCCATCCATCATCTTTTTCCAACTCATTCCCACGACTTCCAGGTTGTCAACACTTAAGGTTAACGATACCTGCCCTTCTGCTGCTGTAAACGGGGAGCGGTAGCAAGATGAAAGTCGTCTGCAGCCAGAGGGACTCGCCATTGCTCTCCACCAACAAAGGGCATGGCTTGTTTCTAGATCCATTTTAAACACACTTGTAAGGGAATAAACCCATGCGTTGTTTTGTTTTGTTTTCTATTCTTTTATACTATGATGAAGTGAGTGGTTTATAGCACATTTCTTTCTTGGTGGGAAACATGGATTCTTTCTTTCTTTTTCCTTCCTTGCTTTCTGTGCTGGTCCTGGGGCTTGAACTCAAGAGCCTGGATGCTGTCCCTGAGCTCCTTTGCCCAATGCTAGCACTCTACTCCTTGAACCACAACACCTCAGCTCCACTTCTGGCTTTTTGGTGATTAATTGAAGACTCTCACAGACTTCTAACAGTGGTCCTCAGATCTCAGCCTTCTGAGTAACCTGGATTACAGGCGTGAGCAGGTGGTACCTGGCTGTCAGCACTAATTTTTGAGTAATGCATACTTGGAAAAGTTGGCCATCCTCTTGATTATTAGATAGCAAATCAGTTCCTTGATCTGAAGCCCATTATACTCAATTAAAGAGTATGTATCAATAAACCTTGATGGCTTAGAGAGAGCAATTAGAGTAAGAACATTCTGGAAAGTGACCAGGAAGTTCATTTTCTATAACTGCACATAAACAAACATTTCCTCATGGAAAATATCCCACGCAATAAAATAGAAGGACTTTTTCCTTGGTAGGCTGAGACAGGAAGGCCAAAAAAGTTCAAAACCAGGCTGAGTTATATAGCAAGACTCTGCCTCAGATGAACAAGGATGGAGGGAACCAGTCAATGGCAGAGCGTTTGCCCAGCTTGTTCGTGGCTCTGGCTTCCATCCACAGCCGGCCTCTCTCTCTCTCTCTCTCTCTCTCTCTCTCTCTCTCTCTCTCTCTCTCTCTCTCTCTCTCTCTCTCTCTCTCTCTCTCTCTCTCTCTCTCTCTCTCTCAAAGCTAGAGTGCTAGCTCTGAGTGAAAAAGCCAAGACCTCGCACTTGCTAGGCAATCGCTTTGCCACTGAGCTCCATCTCAGCCCGTGAGGGTTTATTTTAAAAGGAAGAGCACACTGACGGCAATGATGACAAACCCGGTGAAGGCTTGCAGAGGGAGATCCTCTCCCAAAATAAAGCAGGAATGGAGGGAACCGGTGCGCCAGTCTTCCGGGGCCTGCTCCCACGCCAGCACCAGGTTTTTACAAATGCAAAGCCTCCTATGATGTAAATGGAAGACCAGATCTACAAAACAAAGGCTGCACCGTGCGGGAATCCACCCAGCCACCTTCCCTGGGCTGCAGGCTGCCAGGACCTACCAGGGCCAAAGCTTCTCCCTGGGGGAGGGGGAGGAGATTCTGGTCAAATGATGGCACCGCCGTACCCTGAATGCAGCCGAGATCCATGCAGCCCCGTGTATGATTACTACTTTTCATATAATTTTCATTTTTCATCTTCTTATAAAAAAAAACACCCAAAGATTTACTGCTGAGCCTGTATCCGCTACTCTTCTAAGGAGAAAATTACTTCTTTGGGAGGATCTGCTTGTCCCAGTGTAAAAGGTTCCCGGTCCTCTGAACGGGCAAGAAGCACATTGATGCAACATGCTGATTTGGCTCTTTTGAATCACCTGACCCAGAGAGCTCGGGGCAGGGCTTTCCCAGCATGCCGAGTGCTTTGTCCAGTCACCATATCAAGCGTCTTGAATAACGAATCCCTCGATGTAACTCACCTCACTAGATGTCAGGCCAGATACCGAGGGTCTGTGCTTCAGAGAGGCTTAGACTATTCGTGGGGACACAGCAGAGACACCAGCTGGTTATCTGGGAGGATGGACGTTCCTAACAGAGAGAACAGCAAGAGCAAAGGCCCTGGGGAAGAAAATAAGCCAGCCCACCGAGAAGGCTGGAAAGGAAGTAGAGGAGAACCATGAGTCCTGTGAGTCTTGAGGAACTTGAGTTAGCTTGGTTGTGGGGAGAAGCCACTGGAAGTCTCCACGCAAGGGAATGGTGGTATCTGGATTTGATCTGGCTTTGTCCTCAACTGTGGATAATAGGCTCATGACAGAAGCAAGGAGATACCTAGCAGGCAGCGGTACCCCTCCGTCTGGAGAAAATGGTGACTTGGATTGGGGTGCAGCCTGAAGGTTACTGGGACACCCGAGGACCAAGTCACAAGGCCCAGGAAACATAGCTCCCACCCGAGCTGATCAACATCCTGGAAGGTGTCGTAGGTACACTGTCCCGGAAGCCACATTTTGGAAGGTGGAATACTGGAGTCTATATTACACTAGCAGGCTGCAGGCTGCCCATTGTAACAAAGGCCTGGGGCCCCAAATACACATAACACAGCTCGGAAACAGGCCCGAGAGGGAAGAAAGAACACAAACAATACCAGCAAGCCAATTCAGCTCCCGTGGAGAGCTGAATGGGGACAGCGTGACGACTGGAGAGGAGGCAGGAGACAGGACGCGATCCCTGAGACTCACCTGGCGCGGTGTCCTGGCACCTGCGCTGATCCGGGCCTAAATAGGTTGGAGCAGGGGGCAGGGTCACAGGAAATTCCCAGTCCCAGGCACTGGACTGACAGGTTCAGCCAAGTGCCCGCCCCTGCCTCCAGGGGTCCCGGCACGCCCATTACCTGGGAGGCAGGTGATGGGCAGGGGGTTTTCTTCTCCCAGCGTGAAGACAAGATGCCAGACCCTACCATCCACCTTGTGGCCAATATGGTGCCAGTCAGACCTGACCTTACTTCAAAGGCACCTAATAAATGAGTGCTGCTGCTGGGTGCCGGAGGCTCACGCCTCTCATCCCAGCTACTCAGGAGGCTGAGATCTGAGGATCGCGGTTCAAAGCCAGCCCAGGCAGGAAAGTCCATGAGACTCCTATCTCCAATGAACCACTCAGAAAACCGGAAGTGGCGCTGTGGCTCAAGTGGTAGAGCGCTAGCCTTGAACTGAAGAGCGCCCAGACCAGAGTTCCAGCCCCACAATCAACTAAAAATAAAATAAAATAAAAGCTTAGAGACCATGCCTAGGCTCCGAGTGCAATCAAGCCCCAGGACCAGCACAAAAAGAAAGAAAGAAACAAATGAAGAAGCCCTTCCCAGCGGTGGGCTGGAAGTGCAGCCCCTAGGCCGCGCACAGCCAGCACACAGGAGGCAGCACCCGGGAGGCTCTCCGCTGGAGGCCCCCATGATGCTCCAGCCTCTGTGTGAGCAAGCCGCCTGTTCCGTCCCAGCCTTCCAGGGCAGCCACACTGCCGGGCTAAGGCCATGTCCTCCGCCTGCCTCTGCGTGGAGATCCCACACCCCACACCCTGCCCTCTAGGCACGGGAGGAGCGTGCTCCAGTGACTTTCACTAACTG
The DNA here is from genome assembly GCF_024711535.1 of Dipodomys merriami. Taxonomy (NCBI): domain Eukaryota; kingdom Metazoa; phylum Chordata; class Mammalia; order Rodentia; family Heteromyidae; genus Dipodomys; species Dipodomys merriami. The sequence goes on along the minus strand of NW_027204604.1, from coordinate 14,534,742 downwards.
CACAGTAAGGGAAGGTTGGAGGCGGGGCCCCCGGAAGACGCCCCTGTCTCTTCTCCCGGCCCTTGTCCCCTCTCCTCTCCTCCAGCCGGCCTCCCCTACCCCTGCCCCAGCATCCTGGACAGGCCGTCCACCCCGATGGCTCCAACTGCAGAGAAAAGCTAGACAGAAAGTGGAGTTTGTCATAAAACCAGGCATTTACAACATTTCCTACTCGGCTAGACACGCATGCAAGAGACATGCGTGCACTCGCCGGGCGCCGCAACACACACCTGCAATCCTAGCTACAGGGCAGGCTGGGATCTGAGGATCATTGTCAGACATGGCTGACTTCTGCCTGCCTGCCTGCCTGCCTGCCTGCCTGCCTGCTTTCCTTCCTTCCTTCCTTCCTTCCTTCCTTCCTTCCTTCCTTCCTTCCTTCCTTCCTTCCTTCCTTCCTTCCTTCCTTCCTTCTTGTCTTTCCTGCGCCTGCAGGCCTCTGTGTTGCCAGAGTCTTTATGCAGTGTGAACACCTGGAGCTGAGGTCATTCCCAAGGTCACCCACGGGGCTGGGTGGAGCGGGCCAGGAGTGCTATGCCCACAGGTGTGTGCCCGCAGCCCTCCTCAGCCGCTTCCCACAGAGACGGCAGCGGGCAAGCCAACTCCTCCCTGACCTTTGGGGGTGTGGTCACAAGGTCAGGAGGACCGGGGAGTATTTTCAAGCCTTGCTGGAGCCTTCCAGAAATCCTCCCTAGATCCTCCGTCTGCATTAGGATGGGTGGAAGCAGACCAGAAGGCGACCTCCCCTCCCGAGAGAGGAGAGGACCCTCACCACGGCAGGCCTGGCGGGTGTCACCAAGTCTTCTGAGCTGGGAGCGGGTGAGCTGCCCAAAGGCCCCAAGGTGTGTCTGAGAATGTCTGCAGCCGGAATCCAGCCCGGGAAGGGCCGACAGCCAAGCGGCTCCCTCTTCTCCGTCTATCCCCGATCACCCCCTGGTGGAAGAAGCAGAAAGGGACGTGACCAGCCGTGCCTGGCCTGCCAAAGGCCAGTCAGGACTCCTCAGATGCGACCAGTTCCGTAGCTTCTCCTTAGATCCTCCATGCCCCTCCTCTTACCGGAACTTGAACACCAGGCCTTGTGCTTGTTGGGCTAGTTTGCTTGTACTCTACCACTGGAGCCTCACCTCCAGCCCAGCTTTATGTTGATTGCCTTGATGATGGAATCTCAAGGACTTTGCTGCCCAAGCTGCAATCCTCTGGACCTCCGCTTTCAGAGAAGCTAGGATTACAGGCATGAGCTACCGGTATCAAACTCCAGATCCTCTTTTTGAACATTGTATTGGGTTTTTTGTTTGTTTTTTAAGTCTTTCACAGTGCTGGGTGTACTACAGCCCCCAAATGTGGTCACCCCAACAAGTACTGTGCCACAGTCTGGAAGGCTGACCTCTCTGGACCCATAGAAAGACCTTCACTATTTGAACAAAATGAGGATTCAAAAACATACTGAGTGATATTAGAAAAAACAATTGTGCCAGTACTGGGGCTTGCTCTCAGAGTGCTGTTCCTGCACTCTACCATGTGAGCCACAGCTCTACTTCCAGCTTTTTGCTGGTTAACTAGAGATAAGAGTCTCACAGTCTGTCCTGCCTGGGCTGGCTTAGAACCTTGGTCTTCACACCTGTCATCCTAGCTACACAGGAGACTGAGATCTGAGGATCACAGTTTAAGGCAGACCAGGCACGCACACACACACGCACATGCACATACATGCACGCGCATACACATGGGGGTGTCCATTAGAGTGAAGAAAAAAATATATAGCCTTGTTTGTTTATCTTGAAACCAGGCCGTGCTTTGTGGCCCAGGCGTGCCTTGAACTTGGGCTCTTCAGATGCTCATTTAATAACCGTCAGTAGCCGGGCACCGGTGGCTCATACCTGTAATCCTAGCTACTCAGAAGGCTGAGATCTGAGGATTTAGGTTCAAAGCCAACCTGGCCAGGAAAGTCTATGAGACTCTTATCTCCAATAAACCACTAGAAAACCAGAAGTGGGGCTGTGGCTCAAGTGGTAGAGTGCTTACCTTGAGCTGAAGAGCTCAGGGACAGCATGTAGGCCAAGAGTTCAAGCCCCATGACTGACCAAAAAAAAAAAAAAAGTCAGCGAAAAAGTAGCACAATCAAGCTTTATCTTTCAAGTTCAGGCTACTTTTGTGGAGTGTTCTCTGCTTTGGCTGCAGATTCTTGACTCCAGCAAGATCCAGTCGAGTCAGGGAAGTTATAACGTGATGATGCGTACATCAGATTCGTAGACTACACCGTGGTGAGGTTTCAGATCTGTGTCTCTAACAAGCAGTGGAGAAGTACTTTTACCACAGAACTTCAGGAAGGAGGAACCTTTATTTGAAGAACATCTCCACATAAACGAGTGAATCAGCTATTAAATTTACTTTGAGTTGTGCGCTTTATTTAAAGTTATTAAACACAGGTTAGTGTGCAGCTCAGTGGCTGAGCACTTAACCACTGTACATGACGCCCTGTAAGAAAAAAATACAAACCAAGGGAAAGTAATATATTCAGAAAATCACAGAAACGTATTTCTAGCACAATGTATTGACCTATCTCCATGCACGCTCATCTTCAGATCATGGATGCCTAGAGGAAGGAAAAATGCACTTTCTTGCAAATGACTGGAATATTTAAAGTTCAATGCTGATTGACACGTGCTTTCACTTAATGAAGGTAATTACAAAGAATAACAACTCCAAACAGGCCTGCTCAGTGTAACCATCTTCGCCTGCCACACAGACTTCATCAAGACCTGTCAAGATGCCTAGTTTCCCCACTGATCACACATAAGCATATTTGCTAGACAAGAAACAGATTAGTAAGCATTCACACTCCTCCCGCTCCCCCAAAAAAAACACTTGTTGAAAGGAATAAAAGCTGCCACCACTCACGGCAACTCGCCACAGTAGAAGCTTTCACAAACAATAAATAAATAGCCCCGAGAGATTCTCAGGAAGGCCAAGAGTGGACACAGCCAAGTCCTGCTGCTGCTCCGCTCTGCGAGTAGAGCCCTGGGCCTGTCTGTATCCCTCAGCACCATGACGCACGTATTGGGATCCTGTGCCTGGTTTGACTGAAAAGCTCTCCCCAAACCCTTTGGGGATAATCAGCCAAAGACAGGGCCGATTTTTCCAACCCAGACCCAGCACTGGTGGAGTAGCTGTGTCTGGCAAAGGGCAATCTTGTTAAAGTAAATAGACAAATAAATAAATAAACATCAACTGTACAGTACTGGGGTATGTGAGCACCCCAGTTACCTGCGCCTCAGTTGGGAACTACGAATACATATGGAAAAGTTCTGTGATTGCAATTACAGGTAGGCTTAATCCTAACTTCAAATATGAGGATCACACCAGGGGGTTCTACTATATTTCTGTTTTCTCCTGCCAAACTCATAGGAGTGGATTTCTTCCCCCACCCCCCCCCCCCACCCCCGGCATATAAACAGCCAAGGAAGGGAAAAAATGGATGAGAAAAGAACATTGAAACAATCAAACTGTATATAACATGAACTTTGTTACTGGATCGTAATTGTGGGGCCTTTTATTCCAAAGCCGGCTGGATTTCAGGTCATGTTTTTCCTATGGCAAAAGGGCAGAGAATTACAGCCAGTCAGTTACACAATCTCAGCCAAGTCATTAATGGAACATGACTGTGTTTGCTTTTGTGTGACAGGAGGCTTTAGCAGACGCTGTGGACATGTCAGATAAGAGCAGAATAAATAAATAAATAGTCCACGTGGAGCACAAAAACTTGCCATGTGGCGTTCGGCGGTAGGCACTTCAGATTTGAAAAGAAAGGGCATGGTTTCATGCCATGTTTAGAAGAAGAAAAAAAACTGTACACTGAAAAAACTAACATTCTCCCAGGCAACGCTCATTTCTGTCGTCTTGTTTTGATGAGGGCGGAGGCTTGTCATCTCCCCAGTGCCAGTCAGAAAAATTGCTTGGGGAGTGATGTGTGGGTTTGGAGGCCTTTGAATGGTGACTCAGATCGGCACCATGCCACCGAACCCACAGAGGTTATTCAAAAACTTTCTCCTTCCCTCCCTCCCTCCCTCCCTCCCTCCTTCCCACCCTCTCTTCTGTGGGTATATGTGTAGGCTGGTCCTGGGGCTTGAACTCAGGGCCTGGGCACTCGGCATTGTCCTTGAACTTTCTTGCTCAAAGCAAGCCACTCTACCATTTGAGTCACAGCTCTGGGTCCTGTTTTTTGATGGTTAATTGGAGACAATAAGAGTCATGGATTTCCCTGTGCAGGCTAGCTTCGAACTGCAGTCCTCAGTCTTAGCTAGGATTACAGGGTGATGTGAGCCACTGGTGCCTGGCCAAAAAATATTCTTGATTTCTTAGTTTTCTCCATCTCTCTGAAATGGATATAAAGTCTCACTGGTTCTAAATGAATTTAAAAGCTCATTGTGCTATTCTCATTATTTACTTGGCTACTACTCATTAATATTTGTTACAATTTATTTATGGCAATAGTGGGCTTTGAACTCAGGTCCTCCTGTTGGCTTGGCTTGTTCGCTAGATTGGGTGCTCTACCATTTGAACCATGCCTCCAGATTGGCTTTTTTGCGGGTTATTTTGGAGATGGAATCTCATATACTTAAAAACAAACAAACAAACCAATTCTGCCCTTTAAACTGTGATCCTCCAGATCTCAGCCTCAGAAGTAGCTAGGATTACAGATATGAGCCACCAGTGCTTGGCTTAAGGCATATTTAGAGACCATAAGAATGAATAATGCTATATAATTGCATCTGTTTTTAACTTCATGGGTACAACAGTGCCCAGCCCCTGAGATCAAGCCCCAATGCCAATATAAAACACACTCAGAAGACCTGGGTCCAAGTTCTAGCTCGGGTTTGTGATTTATCAATCTCTGGGAGCCTCCATTCCCGGGTGGACAAAATGGGGAAGGCCATGCTTGCTGGGTGGACCTGGGGTGCCTGCTGTGAACTGCTGGTACCCCACCACACACTGCACGGGGGGAGTCACGCTTGCTCGGCGTGGGATTGCCTCTGGCGGCTTCCTTAGATGGCTTGCGCTGCTGAGCTGTGGAGAAAGAATGGACGCGGCGTCCCGTGCTCTCGCCAGGTCTGGAGGTGAGCGCCGTCCAGGGTGGGGGGTAAGCCATCTTGGTCCATGGCCACACTTACTACAGAGCCACCTTAGCAATACACTCTCCATGGAGCCCCGGAAACTGCCCCGGCCCCATGCACTTTTCATTCATTTATTCATTCATTCATTCATTCCGCCAGACCCCGTTGACAGACCCACAGTGCACCACCAGCCCTCTGAGAGACTTGTTTCTTTCCTTGGTGTGGAGCTGTAGCTCTGGGAACCATCAGCATTTTCAAGGCATTCAACAAATATTTGCTCCAAAGAGTCGACCTTCTGATGGAATTACCAATAGCAGTTAAAAATCTTAATTTCTAAACAGCAGAGGGGACCCCCCCTCCCCACAGGCTGACATTTCACAGTGGTCATCAACTCTGGAATTTCCCAGAGAAAGTCATTCCTGGACCCCAGCTCCCAAGTCCTGGTGCAGGAGACACCTGGCTATAGCGTGAGAAAACACTGAGTTACAGTTTCCTGTAGGGAAGAGTTTGTGTCTCTTATGAAAAGCAGCGCTGAAGCGGGGGCCCTGCTGACTCACACCTAGAAATCCTAGCTACTCAAGAGATGTAGAGCTGAGGATCACCGTTCAAAGACAGACCAGGCGGGCAAATCTTCAAGACTCTTCTCTCCAATGAACCAGCAATGAGTCAGTGGAGGTCTGGCTCACACGGTAGAGCACCAGCTGCGAGCAAAAAAAGCCAAGCAGGAGAGTGAAGTCCTAAATTCAAGCCCTGGTACTGACATGAAAAGAAAAACACTGAACAAGTGTTCTCTGAAGAGCGTTCTCCAGTGAGACGGCCACTTACCTGGAGGAAGAAAGGCGTTGGCAGGAAGTTAGCGAGGCCCTCACTCAGAAGGAAGCGCCTGAGAAGAACTTGTATGCTGAGCATTGTGAACAACGAACCCTAGTCTGTTTTTTCTGGACTAGGATTGACAGCGTTGGTGGTAAAGCCAGGTGGTAAAGAATTTAGGCAAAGCTATGCCCTTTCTGTGGTGGCTACCCAACCCCACCCTCTTGATATAAAAGCACTCACAGACAAAATGGAAGAGAAGGAAAGAGTAGAGCTGTGTTTCAATAAAACTTTATTGATGGACATTACACTCAGACTTTCACGTTGGGAAATATTGTTCTGTTCTCTTAAAAACACAGACACCACTTTCAATGTTGGCAGTGCTTGAAAAGCAGACCGTGGGCCGGGTTTGCCCTGCAGTGCATGCTTCTTACACCTTGCTCTAGAAGAAAATATGAAGAAGCCAATATGAGCCAGGCACTGGTGGCTCACGCCTGTCATCCTAGCTACTTAGGTGCGTGACATCTGCGGATCAAGGTTTGAAGCCATCTTGGGCAAACAGTTCAGAGAGACTCTTATCTCCAATTCATCAGTAAAAAAAAGCTGGAAGTAGAGGCATGGATCAGTGGCAGAGCACCAACCTTAAGCAGAAAAACAAGATTGCATGGGTGGGCCTGAGTTCAAGACCTGATACATGAACAAAAAGAAAACAAGAACAAGGAGACTTCTATAGGAAGAAAGAACTGCTCATAAATACACTGATTTAGCAAAAGGCAAAGTTAGGTAGGACAGTCCAGAGTGAATTCATTGGTTTCTGCCCGGGACAGAGGCTCAAAGCCTCGGTGCTTTCCGCCCGCCAGCCGGCCGGGCAGGTACACCTTGCGTTCCGGATGACACAGGCAGCAGTGCTGGTCCCCCACCCCCTCTCCTGCTAGAGAAATTACAAGCGCAGAGAGATGCACAGCAGGTCAGGACAGGGATGAATCTAACAAGAACTTAACAACTCAATCACCAAACTTGCAGCTGCCCCATGTGGAGGCTGTGCGTTTACTGTCCTTCGAGTCATAAAAAATACCAGCTCCCCGATCTCAAGTGAACGGTTTATAGGCACTGATTTACACAAACACAGGGCTATTAAACATGAGCCCCAAAGATTTGGGAAATTCAGAGATATGAAAACTGGCGGTGGAGTGGAGCGTTACCCCAAGATGAGAGGCAGAGGACAGACAGATGCTTCATGGAGGGTGCTGGACAGTCTGTGTGTGTGTGTGTGTGTGTGTGTGAGAGAGAGAGAGAGAGAGAGAGAGAGAGAGAGAGAGAGAGAGAGAGAGAGAGAGAGAGAGAGAGAGAGAGAGAGAGAGAGAGAGAGAGAGAATATTTTAATGTTTTTCAGAGTATTTTTTAATCTTTAACCAGTTGCACAAACAAAGCAGCTTATGAATACAATGCATCTGGATCAATATTGCCCCTTTCAAAACTCTCACCCACTGCTCTCCACCTACCCTTTCCCTCACTGTTCTTCATTATTTATTTATTTATTGGTGCTGGTCTTGGAGCTTGAACTCAGGATCTAGATGCTGTCCCTGAGAGTTTATTTGCTCAAAGCTAGGGCTCTGCCACTTGAGCCACAGCTCTACTTCTTGCTTTCTGCTGGTTATTTGAAGATAAGAGTTTCACAGACTTTCCTGCCCAAGCTGGCTTTGAATAGTGATCTTCAGATCTTAGCCTCCTGAGTAGCTAAGACTACAGGTGGTGGGAAGCCCCTGCTGGCTCACTCTTCTTCATTCGGTAGACTATACATTGGCTCTGTTACTGCATTCTCCTCCACGTCCACCCTCTTCCACCTTGAATCTACCCTCCCTATTTCCTTTTTATTGGTCGGTCATGGGGCTTGAACTCTGGGCCTGGCTGCTGTCCCTCAGCTCTTCAGCTTGTGCCACAGCGCCATTTCTGGTTTTCTGAGTGTTCTATTAGAGATAAAAGTCTCACAGACTTTCCTGCCCGGGCTGGCTTTGAACTGAGATCCTCAGCTCTCAGCCTCCTGAGTAGCTAGGATTACAGGCGTGAGCTACCTGCACCCAGCTGTCAAGTACCCAGTTCCTTGTATTCATTTTGTTGAACTACAATTTTGCCTTTCTAAGGAACTCTACTGAGTTCTCCCCTAAAACATTCATATATACTTGCGTAACACCCAAGGTATTTACTTATAAATTTATGAGCCCAGATAGATGAACGGATTGAGCGGATGCAGCATACCTATGTATGTGTGTGTGTGTGTGTGTATATATATATATATATATATATGAATTTTACTTATATATTGGAAGGATACTGCATCATTTGCAATGGAACAGAAGGATGTAGATCAACTTGTGTGAAGTCCGTCCAGAAAGACACAGGTGTGTGTTTTCTCATAGGTGGAAGCTAGAATTGGTTCATAAATTTATAAGTGAGTATAGTCTCCCCCCTCATTTTAGGAGAAGAGGATAAGAGAGACAGAGAGGAGGAAGAAGATTTGTAAGCCGGCGTCCGCGTGGCGGGGGAGACGCTGGCCCTGCGTGGGAACCGCCAGACACAGCACAGAGCTCCTCCGCTCTTCAGATCACACAGCGCCCACAAGCCGTGCCAGCGTGAGGGTCGTAAATGTGTTTTATGGGTCCCGTGGCCGCCGCAGCCTCCTTGTGCCCAGGCCGTTACCCTCTCCTAATAGTGAAGAACAAAGAGCCACGTGCGACCTGAGCACGGTGCAGAATTACCCACCTGACCCTCACCCCTGTGATGGCCTCGTCTCGCCAGCTTGGCCAATCTCGCAGTTGGGACCAAGAGTCCATTTCTGCAGCGACCTGAATGCTTTTCCCCCTGCACCCCCCGGTCCCACAGGGGAATGGACCAATTACACCCGCAAAAATAAAAGCCACAAGTCTGACAGCAGTCGCAGGAGGCTGGAGAGCGATGGCCGAGCCGCCCAGGGCTGCTGCTCATTAAAGCAGAGATTTAGTGCAAGTGAGGTGAGCCGGGAACGTGCAGAGAAACAGGAGCTGTGAGCCACGGAGCCCGCTTGCAGCTCACACACAGCGCAGGCTCCATGGAGCCCGCTTGGAGCTCACACACAGCCCAGGCTCAGGTCGGGAGAGGCCTACCTTGCTGACCGGGCAAACCCTCACTTCCTCCCACGAGGCCTGCCCTGGCCTTCCAGTCCCCTTCACCCTGCAGCCGCTGCTGGCCTCCTCCTTCCCCACGCCAGACGGAGAGCTTTGTGCGGCTGCTTGCAAAACTCTAAGTGGACCACAGGTCTCTCTGTCTTCCTGCAGCGCTCAGGTCAGTCACTGAAAATACCACTAACATCATATAGAGAACATATATACTATTCTAATTTCTTCAGGGCAATAAAATAGCTCCCCTTCTTAAGATTTCATATGAATGAATACTTGAACAAATGAGGAGGGGAGGGATCTCTTTCTAGGCTATATGACTTTTATTTATTACTTATTTTTGCGCTGGTCCTGGGGCTTGAACTCAGAGCCTGGGCACTGTCCCTGAGCTGCTTTTGCTTAAGCCTCTACCACTTGAACCACAGTGCCACTTCTGGCTTTTTCTGTGTAAGGGGTACTGAGGAATCAAACTGAGGGCTTCATGCATGCCAGGCAAGCACTCTGCCACTTAACTGGAGATAAGAGTCCTGCTGGCGTCCCTGCCCGGGCTGGCTTTGAATCACAATCCTCAGACCTCAGCCTCTCGTGTAGCCAGGATGACAGGTGTGAGCCACCAGTGCTGGGCAACCTCACTTTTCTTCTGGTCAGTCAACAAGGTTCTCCACCTGCCGAATCATCCCTGAGCCCCCACGGGATGGTAGACACTCTTCTTTTTTTTTTTTTTTTTTTTGGCAGGGGATGGTAGTGGGGCTTGAATTCTTGGCCTGGGCACTGCCCCTCAGCTCTTCAGCTCAAGGCGAGCACTCTACCACTTAAGCCACAGAGCCACTTCCGGTTTTCTGAGTGATTTATTGGAGATAAGAGTCTCATGGACTTTCCTGCCCGGGCTGGCTTTGAACCACGATCCTCAGATCTCAGTCTCCTGAGTAGCTAGGATTACAGGCGTGAGCTACCGGCACTCTCTGGAAGGAAGGGTGAACAGAATCCATGCCATCACTGTCACCAGGGTGCAGCTGATGGAGTTAATGATGGCCGGTGTGCTGTCTGCTCCCATGCAAATATGTCATTATAGACACAGCTACAGCCTACGAGGGCTAGACACACAGTGCATTTGAGAATCGTGGAGGTCAAGGTAACTGAAGCAGGCTAAATTGAAGGCAGTGACTGAGGACATAATCAGACAACAAGAACAGCATCTCTCAGCCGGACTTCAGTCAGTACAGCTCACACCTGTAATCCTAGCTACTGAGGAGGCTGAGATCTGAAGACTGCAGTTTGAAGCCAGTCCAGGGCAGGAAAGCCCCTGAGACTCTTATCTCCAATTAACTACCAAAAAGCCAGAAGTAGAGATGTGGTTCATGTGGTAGAGTGCTAAGCATTGAGTGAAAAAGTGAAGCAAGAACACAAGGCCCCGAATTCAACACACACACACACACACACACACACACACACACACACACACACACACACACACACACACACACACACACACACACACACACACACACACACTGCCTGGCTTCCAGTTTAGGTTGGGCAGTGTCATGATCACCTCCAGATGAAAATTGCTAGAAAAGTTGCCAAAGCTTTCAGTGTCTCTCTGCATCTCTGAAGAAATGTCTGTCTCATCCAACTATTTCCCCACAAGGAAAAAATGAGAATTTATATCAGAGTTTCTATCAAGTCTGGTCCTCAAACAGGCAGGGGAAGCTGAGAATTGAATCCGGCCCCAGAGGATGTTCAGAAAATGACTCAGAAACTTTACAGGTCTCTGGTGTGACCATTCAATGTTCACAAAACATAATAGTGGCATTATTTCTGTTGGCTTCTAGGGAAAAAATGTATATAAAATGTCACAAGAGAACATGTTGAGTATTGAGAGCTGTTTCCTAATATGAAGAATAAAACATGATTTTTAAAAAGTCTGTTCCTCTTCATCTTTAAGTTGTGCAGTTAGGACTTGAAGTCTCTTTCCAGCCGCAGACTGTCATCAAACCACTGTGAGACACTGCCATCTAGTGCCCAAAGCCAACATTACATGGGTGGCTAGATTTCCTTTTGTCCTTCAAATTCATGTGGCAAAACTGCAAGGCTTCCTTCCACTGACATTATTGCTGATTTTACTAACAACATTCTCAGACCCATCAACACATTTTATTTTAATACTAAAGGTACAAAAAGTCCATAATGAAGCCTATGGATGGATTATTTAAAGTGTGTGTGTGTGTGTACTAGAGCTTGAACCCAGGCCTGGGCACTGTCCCTTAGCATTTTTGCTCAAGGCTTGCACTCTACCACTTGAGCCATGGTGCTGCTTCTGGCTCGTTGGTGGTTAATGGGAGGTAATCTCTTCTCTGGGCTGGCTTTGAACAATGAGCCTCTGCTCTCATCTTCCTGAATAGCTAGGATTTCTAGCAGAAGGACCGGTGCGGGGCTCAGTAGTTCAACATTTTGATAAATGATATGTAGGTTACAAGAAAATCCAGCCATTTAATTCGTAAATGAGGGAATTAAGAGCAGAGATCATTATTTTGAAGTGTGAGAGGAATGTACACCGTATGGGCTATCTGTCTTCTGTGTGTGTGTGAGTGCATATGCGCACACACACTGGCACTGGGCTTGAACTGATGGCCTCATGCTAATGTTCAATTTTAAGCCATCAACATCTGGCTTAATATTTATATCGTACTAATGATAGCAAGCTGGGTGTGAGGCCTGTAATTCTAGTAACTCAGTTCTAGATCCTCAGATGTGAGTCTGAAGCCAGCCCAGGCAGAAAAGGCGGAGACTCTCTCCAATTAAGCAGTAACAATCCTGTAATAGTAGACCTGGAAGTATGGCAAGCAGGAAGGAAGGAAGGAAGGAAGGAAGGAAGGAAGGAAGGAAGGAAGGAAGGAAGGAAGGAAGGAAGGAAGGAAGGAAGGAAGGAAGGAAGGAAGGAAGGAAGGAAGGAAGGAAGAAAGGAAGGGAAGGAGGGAGGGAGGGAGAGAGGGAGGGAGGGAGGACACAGAGTGAGGGTTTAAGTCCCTGAGTTCAGCCCCCAGCAATGGAAAATCAGAACAGCAGCTGTAATCAATAATGAAGACCTGGCCTGTGGTGGACACCTGTACAGAAGTACATCGGGGATCTCCTCACGCTACCCCTGCATTCTTCACCACAGCCACAGCCCCCCAAGCCCTCACACTGCCCAGCCCCACAGAGCAGCCCGTGAAGATCCCAAACAAGACAGCAGTTCCTGGAGACAGACCCCGGCACCCTGCGGACTGCCCAGCACTGCAGCCAGGGTCTGCCTGGTGCTTAGGAGCTGGTCAGGAAATAGCTGTGAATGAATAAACACTTGAATCAATGGATGGGTCGTGGAGCAGAAGCTGCTAGAACTCACCAGGACTGCCTGTTCTGTCTTCGCATTTTCCAGGCTCCTCTGTGATGAGGGGCAGCTGCGGGCTTGAGTGCTGGAAATCAGAAGCAATTCATCCAGGTGGGTCCTCTTCAAAGTCCTACGTGCAGCCTCTTCCTTCTCCTAGCTGCCCTGGAGCGGCAGGTGGATGGAGTTTAGATTCCTGAATGACCACATAGAGTTGTCCTGCCCTTGCTGATCCACGCCCAGCTGTGCTACAAGCAGGAAGTCGATTCGTCCTGTCAAACGGCTCGCGCTATTGACTGACATGCCTAAAACTTTCACACACTCCTTTTGCAATGAGGCGACTGACAGAGCTTTCTGCCTGGACTGGCTTTAAACTGTGATCCTCACATCTCAGCCTCCTGAGTAGCTAGAACTGCATGTGTGAGCCACCCGTGCCTAGAGAGATTTTACTTTAATTCATTTTTGCTGGTCATTGGGGCTTGAACTCAGAGCCTGGGCGCTGTCCCCGAGCTTCTTTTTCTCAAGGCTAGTGCTCTGCCACTTCTGTTTTTTTTCTGAGCTTATGGGAGATCAGAGTCTCATGGACTTTCCTGCCTGGTCTGGCTTTGAACCACGATCCTCAGGTCTGAGCCTGAGAATGACAGGTAGAATGTAGCTGGATGACAGGTGTGAGCCCCTGTTGCCCGGCTTAGATTTTACTTTTGTAATTGGTCTACAAAATCAGAAACAGCCTCTCATCCCTTGTTAGGATCCCAGCGCCTGCTCCTGACTCATGCTTGGCTCCACTGGGGACAGTGACACACCAGCCCACAGAACACCGGGTAGCCGAACGCAGGCTGCAGGCAGCTCTCCACCCAACCCAGAGCAGGCCCAGGCCCAGGCCCAGGCCCAGGCCCGAAGGACAACCTATCAGTTCCCTTGTATGTGTGCAATTAAAGATGCTTTTGTTCTTTTTACACACGTGTGTGTGTGTGTGTGTGTGTGTGTGTGTGTGTGTAACTTCCTGACTCTCCAGTGGTTCTAAGCCATCTCCTGATTCTTCCCCTTTTTAACCGTTCTGACAGAAGCCACAGTGAGCCACTGGAGAGCGATTATCTGCTTCTAATGTCCCACTCTGTCGTCTGACAGGGGCTTTGAGGGCCCTTCCCGTGTCAGATTAGAATTCAGCAACACAGCTGAGCAAAGGAGCAAGACGATTCACAGAAGAATACTTTATTTTCAGGAGTCTATAGGCTTCTAGAATTCAACTACAGGACATTTGAAAAGTCCACCTGGGTGCCGGTGGTGCGTAGCTGTAATCCTAGCTCCTCAGGAGGCTGAGATCTGAGGACAGAGGTGTGAAGCCAGCCCCACCTGACAAATCTGAGACTCTTAAACTCCAATAAAGAAGCAGAGTCAGAAGTGGAGGTGTAGCTCAAGCAGCAGAGCATCAGCCTTGAGGGGAAAAATTCCAAGGGAGAACATGAGTTCATGTCCAATACCAACACACACACACACACACACACACACACACACACGAGCTAGACACTGGTAGCTCACACCTATAATCCTAGCTACTCAAGAGGCTAAGGTCTGAGGACGGTGGTTCAAAGCCAGCTGGGGCAGGAAAGTCCGTAGACTCTTATCTCCAATTAACCACCAGAAAACTGGAAGTGGTGCTATAGTTCAAGTGGTAGAGCGCTAGCCTTGAGCTGAAGAGGTCAGGGTCAGTGCCCAGGCCCAGAGTTCAAGCCCCACCACTGACAAAAAAAAAATAAAAGCAGCATCTCAAGGGCAGAGCCTAGTCCTGAGTTCAAGCCCAGGACCAACACCGGGGGGGGGGGGGGAGGGGGGAGAGGGTGAGGGAGTAAAGCAATACAAGACTTCAGGATGATGTGAAGGGAGAGAAAAAATCACACCTTGGAGGATCAGAAAGCCAGAATTGGCCATTCTCTTTCTCCTCTCTAAGGTAGCCAAGCACATTTGTAATTTGCATTAGTAGGCACTTTCTCGGGCAGGCTGTTTTCCAGAGAAAAGAGCGCCCGGCACACTGCCCTTGGATTCGCTCCCTCATGGAACCCTACTTCATGCCTACCCAGACCTCAGATCCATCTCAGGAGATGCAAAAGCATGCATTACCCTTCCTACATATAAAATATTACATCAGGATGCACAGAAGCATGGCTTGGAACCATAAAAGAACGAAACCTTATGTGTCAGTTAACAAAACCACTCAGCACCTCTGAGAGATGGAGGCTGAGCTGCTTTGAAATGACTTCTAAGACATCACTAGTTGCTTTCTAAGACATCACTAGATGAACAGGCGTCGCAGAGAGAAGTGTATATCAAGTGCACTGCTCAATTTAAAATGTGAAAACGATTCGCGCTTTTCAGAGGCTGAGATCTGGAAGATCACAGTTTGAAGCCAGCCTAGGCAGAAAAAAAAGTCTGCAAGACTTTATATCTATAACAACCAGCAAAAACCTGGTCTGGAGGCATAGCTCAAGGGATAAAACACTACTGAGCCATCAATGAAGCAAGTACAAGGTCCTGAGGTGTTTTTAATGAGAAAAACAATATATAGACACATATATGCATATCTATATAAGTATGCATCTATCTATTGTGTGCACAGCTATATATGTACATGTATACATGTATATACACACACATATTTGTTTATCAAAGCTTTAATATCTATGCAAGGACACATAAGAGACTGACAAAGCTGTGTAACTAGGGTGGGAAAATGGCTTTTTTTCCCCCCAGTACTGGGAATTGAACTCAGGGCCTTGTATTTGCTAGGCAGGTGTTCTACCACTGAAGCCGTATCTCTAGATCTTCAGCTTGAGTTTGTTTTTCAGATTAGATCTCAAGTTAACTTTTTGCCTGGACGGGCCTCCAATAGGCATCCTCCTACCTCTGCTTCCAATGTAGCTGGGATTAGAGGGGTGTACCTCTATGCCCAGCTAGTGCTGTCTTCATGATTCTTACCCAGTGCACGCTCAAACCATTGTCCTGTCTTCAATCGCAAGAAAATCTGAATCAAGATTTATTTTAAATTCTCTTCTCATTACAGGGGTCAAGCCCTCCATTAGTATGAGAAATGGTTTGTTAAATGACGTATTAACACATACTCAAGCTGAAGTTTGAGTTCTGCTGACACTTGTATTTTAGCCAGGCCACCTACCCCTTTTACATAACCAATGAGAATTAATATTCATGATGCTCACGCCATGACATTGTAAGGCCTGTACTACCAGCAAAAGAACGGCTGTGTACTTCCAACAAAGGCATTTAATCAGAAAAAAATACTTCATGGCACAGGAGACCACTTCTGAAATATAGAATGCTAAATGAGACAAGCAAGTTGTTGAATGGCCAAACATGTTTATAGGTATACATGTGTATGTATGAAAAAAAGACTAGAAAGAAGCTGAAATTGGAAAGCAATTACTATTTTCTGGATAGTAAGGACTATTGGTGACATTGTCTTTCATTGTTCTATGCTTTTTTTTTTTTTTTTTTTTTTGTCTTTCGTGGGGCTTGAACTCTGGACCTGGGCGCTGTCCCTGCGCTCTTCAGCTCAAGGTGTGCATTCTACCGCTTGAGCCACAGCGCCACTTCCGGTTTTCTGGTGGTTTATTGGAGATAAGAGTCTCATGGACTTTCCTGCCTGGGCTGGCTTTGAACTGTGATCCTCAGATCTCAGCTTCTTGAGTAGTTAGGATGACAGTGTGAGCCACTGGTCCCTGGCTTGCTTACTTGCTTTTCTATTTTTGAAGGTTGTGGGGCTTGAACTCTGGGCCTGGGCGCTGTCCCACAGCTCTTCAGCTCAAGGTAAGTGCTCTATCATCTGAGCCACAGCTCCACTTCTGGTTTTCTGAGTGGTTTATTGGAGAAAAGAGTCTCACAGACTTTTCTGCTTTGAACCGCGATTCTCAGATCTCAGCCTCTGAGTAGCTAAGGATAACAGGTGTGAGCCACGGGTGCCCAGCTTCTTTTTTTAAAACAACAACAACAACAAATAAGCTTCCTAATGTTTTTTAAACTCAGACACAAAGTCTAAATTTTAGATAGATTGCTTTGTAGTCAGTAGAGCATGACATAGGAGCAATAAATTTTAACAAAATTTGCACAGCTCTGCTCCCTCAGGAATGGAGGGCCCCTGGGGCTTTGTGATGGGCAAAGACCTCGCCAGCACCTCCAGCCTCTCACTTGAAATCCTGCAGCCTGGCCAGGGGTGGAGGGAACTGGGCAGATCTCTCACCAGGGAAGGAGGCTGGTAGCATTTCTTGCAACCTGATGCCTCTCTATTGGTTCAGACCTGTTTGGGGGGGGGGCATCAAGAGGCCCAAGCTGATGAATAATAAATCATCTACTTACACAGCCTCTTCTACCTGTTTCCCTCCTCCCAGGAGCTTGAAGTGGGCTCTAAGCTATCAGATAAATCACAGATTGAGGACTCATCCTTTCTCACCAAAATGCAGCCTCTCCTGGGGGAAGTGGTGTTGGTTAAACAGTTCACGAGGAGCCCAAGGCTTCCTTTTAAGTTAATCCAAGAGAGAATCACAGAAGAAAACCAACTAATCACTAGGCCAGAGAGGCCTCAGCCCTGAGCCACCCATGAGTGACAAGAGGAAAGCCATGTTCTTCTAGAAGGAGCCAGAATCCCACCTCCCCTGCTCTGCCATCTCTGCAGAGCCTGCAGGTAGTCAAGGCTGGGGCATGGCTTGGTGGAGTGCTTGCCCAGCATGCACCAGGGCTTGGCTTCCAGCCCCAGCCTGGAAGTGTGTGGGGTCTTCTTTGATCAACTGGCAAGTCGTGACTGCTACTAGGAATGCCGCCGGGACTGCGAGGGTCCCGGTTTCCTCCTCTGTCATAATTACACGCAGGCCGGACGGAGCCCGCCAGAAGGATTAACTACAACAAAACCTGAGCCACGGTGATCTGAGGAGGGGGCCAAAGGACAGTCACTCCTTTACTCTTTACCAGGACAAATTCTTGCATCCATCTCAGGTTTGGTGTAAACATCATCTTGTCTTGTCTTTTCCTTTCCTTTCTTTTCTTTTTGGAAGCAGGTTAGGACAACAATCAAAAATTGGTATAAGAATCTGGGTAATCTTTAAGCCACTAAGGAGGCTCAAGCTGTTCACAGTTCACAGTTAGCCAGAAAAAAACTGAGTGATACTCTCGGGCTGCGAAGTTGGCTCAGTGGTAGAGCGCTTGCCTTGCATGCATGCCCGAGGCCCTGGGTTCGCTTCCTCAGCACCACATAAGTAGCAAAAATCGGAAGTGGCGCTGTGACTCAAGTGGTAGGGAGCTAGCCTTGAGAGGAAGAGCTGAGGGACAGTGCCCAGGCCCAGAGTTCAGGCCCCATGACCCAACAACAACAACAAAAGTTAATGATACTTAGCTCCAATTAGCCAGCAAAAAGCTGGAAGTAGAAGCATGGTTCAAATGTAGAGTGCCAGCCTTGAGAGAAAAAGCCAAGTAAAAGTGTAAAGTTCTGAGTTCAAGCTAGAGCACCAGCACATACACACACATGCATACATGCGCGCGCGCACACTCACACACACACACACACACACACACACACACACAAACAGAGTCTCCCAGTTATGTGAGTTAACTTCTTCAGGCTGAACCCCAGTGACATGTTTTATAACTGCTGTGCTACGCTGCTATATTGTCTTCCCTGACAGGATTCGTACAGGCCTTATCCCAGGCTGTGGTCCAACAGAAACCAAGTTATAATACATTCCAACCCCTTCCAAGGGCAGAAATGATGGCAAGAGATACAGAAACATAATTGTGGAAGGCCTCACTCCGGAGGGGCCAGCCAGAGGGGGCTCACGTTATCATTTCTCTTCAGGGCCCCCAAACCTTTCCCCATTCAGGTAAGCAGGGTCGCTGGGAAGCTCATCTGAAAGCAGATCTCTAGACTAAAATAACAAATGCTAAGCTGGGAGCCCCTGGGGAGCCCTGGCCAGGGCCTGCCCAGCCTCCACCTCAGGCAAGCAGACCCAGGGCAGCCTCTCCCTGTGATCCTCCCGCCAGCAGCCCTGTTGGAAAAGCAGACTTGGGCTCTGCTCACACCAGGGAATCAAAACCAGAATCAAACTCCTTCCCAGATGACTGGGGTCATCACCGCAGGGTGAGATCTCAGAGAGTAGCCTGGAGATTTTAAGGCCCTGAACTGGAAGAAAGCCAGGGAAGGGGGGCATTGTCCAGAACCAAAGTACACTCTTTCTGGGTGCTGGTGGCTCATACCTGTCATCCTAGCTACTCAGGAAGCTGAGATCTGAGGATTGCCGTTCAAAGCCAGCCCGGGCAGGAAAGTCCACGAGACTCTTATCTCCAATAAACCACTCAGAAAACAAAAAAAAAACCACAGAGGTGATGTTGTGACTCAAAGTGGGAGAGCACTCGAGTAAAAATGGCTAGGGGCAAATCCAGACCTCAAGTTCAAGCCCCACGGCCAACAACAACAAAATACACACTTTACCTGACTCATGCACTGTAACCCCTCTGAACATCACCTTTATAATAACAATTCAAAAAGAGTTTAAAAAGAAGTGACTCCATAGCATGTTCTCTGGGTGCTGTCCCGGAGCTCTTCACTCAAGGCGAGCACTCTACCACTTTAAGCCACAGCGCCACTTCCAGTTTTCTGGTGGTGAAGTGGAGCTGAGAGTCACACGCTTTCCCTTTCTCAGGCTGGCTTTAAACCAGGATCCTCAGATCTCAGCCTCTTGAGTAGCTAGGATGACAGGCGTGAGCCACTGGTGCCCATCTTCACTTCGCTTTGTTGCTCAAGGCTGGTGCTCTACCACTTGGACCACACTTCCATTCTGGTTTACTGCTAGTTAAATGGAGATGAGAAGGGAGAGGGTGACAGCACTTCCCAGCTGACTTTGGCATCTATTGCTCCACCTTTGACTCCTGTGGGAAACACAGCAGTTGAGAAAGATCTCTGGTCCCATCCATCTTCCATTCACCCCTACAGTGCATCCTCCCAACCATCCCAAGTTACGACCCATGGAGAGAATCCTAGCACACGGATAAGGGTCCCCGAGCGAGGGAAACATTGCCCCCCCCACCCCCGTTTCTAAGCCAGCCACCAGCTGCTGCAGAGAGATGCAGCCAAGAAGCTGTCGGCTTTGAACTTGGGCAGCCAGAGGTGAGGGTTTCTGAGGAACACCTTCAGGAGCAGGGAAAGGGCTCCGGCGAGAGTGGCGGGCCTTTGACGGATGAGATGACTGAGCGGAGACCCAGGCCTCCCCCAGGCAGCGTGCAGCGCCTCTAAACCGTGCTTGCTAACCAGGCCCTGTCTTTTCTCTTCCCAAATCGATTCTGAAGTTAGCTTTACAGACAGAGGAAGGAAGCCCTTTGGCTCCTCCCCAGGCTCTGCTCTTTGCCAAAAACAGTCTCTGCAAAGATGACGTCTGTCCACCCGTCCACTTCCACCCAAATGCTTTTCTAATGCTCTGCGATTAGTGCTCAAGGGACACACGGGTGCCACATCTCTCTGTGCAAATCACCAGCAACTTGAAAGCAGACGCGTTCCTACTTGGAGAAGTTAGAAAACTCGCCTCCAGTGAGACACCCAGGGCGTGCATTTCCCACCGATCGCCACCAGGATTATGTGTTGGGGCTGCTAGATTAAAAAGTGTCTCCCTGAATCCCTCAACTTTTTCTACAAGGTATAAGGGGGAAAAACAGTTCCCAAGCGTGGGCTTCCTGACCACCAGTCAACCCAGAGGTGCCATGCCCGCGCTAAATCCCCTCCCGCAACTCTGGGCAAAGCCCAAGACCAAAAAACAAAATAAAACAAAATAGAATAGGCCAGGGACTGGTGGCTCATGCCTGTTATACTAGCTACTCAAGAGGCTGAGATCTGACGATTGCAGCTCAAAGTCAGCCCAGGCAGGAAAGTAATGAGACTCTTGTCTCCAGTTGACTACCAAAAAGCCAGAAGTGGAGCTATGGTTCAAGGGGTAGAGCACTAGCCTTGAGCACAACTACTCAGGGACTGCTCCCAGGCCCTGGGTTCAAGCCCTAGATCGAGCACTATCTATCTATCTGTCTGTCTGTCTGTCTGTCTGTCTCTTGTCAATCTTGCTGGCTAGCCAATCTCCGGCACAGAATTGTGAGCTGCACACTTGCACCATGGTTGAGGGTGATCCCAGCAATACCTCACCAGAGTGCTCTGGGTTCAAATTGCGAGACAACACAACACAACCTGGCTGGCCATGTGACCTTAGGCAGATCACTTAACTTCTTGACAAACAAAATGGTGAGATTCCCGGGGCTCTGGCAGGGAGGGATGAGCAGCATTAGGAAGTATGTACTCATGATCACCCTTTATCTTACAGTGCTGGGGATCGAACCCAGAGCCCCAAGCCACGCCCCCAGCCCAGATCGGTCATCTCCTTAAACATGTCCACCCTGCGTCATAAAGGGTTAAACGTACCACGGTTATCCTGGTGGGCCATATCAGCTGATGCTGCTCTCTGAGTCACCTACCTGTCCCTCCTAGACCCAGGAAATGGGGGGCGCTGGTGTTTGCCACAGGAATCTCAGGCTTTTTGGCTTGATGGGGTGGGGAAAGAAGCAAATACAGAAGGGCCACCCCAAAAGCCTCACACCTGTAATCCTGCCTACTCAGAAGGCTGAGATCAGAGGCTCCCGGTTCCAAGCCAACTCAGGCAGACAAATGGGAAAGACTTGTATCTCCAATTTACCACCAAAAAGCCGGAAGTAGCTCTGTGGCTCAAGTGGTAGAGAACCAGACTTAAATAAAAAAGCCAAGTGGAGAAGGTAAGGCCCTGAGTTCAAGCCCTAGTACCCATATGCAAAAAGTGGGGGGGGGGGGAGGGAGAGGGACGTTGGAGAAGCACAGGACCACATCAGTGCGGCTTCCAGTGAGGAGCGAGGTGTTTCCTCGTCCGGCAGCAGGCTGCTTTCATCAGGTAAAGGTCCTCCGGGCCCTTCGCTGGCCTTGCTGGCCGGCCGGGCGCCTCTGAGCTCCGCCCCAGCCTCAGTGCTGTCACAGTGTGGCCAAGCGTTGCCCCAGAAGCCGCCACACTCAGTACTGTCAGGTGTGGGGCTGCACCCTCCGTCCAGGGAGAGCCCCACACCGCCAGCCAGGTCCCCCAGAAGCCTGCAGGCTCCCATGTAGACCAGAACAGCCCCCCACAGGGGGACCTAGAGGTGGGAGACACCAAGTCCTGCCCCACCCCCAGCTGCCTGGACCACCCAAACTGCAATCCAGGTGCGGGGACAGAGGGTGCACAGTGCTGAGCGGGAGCATGCCCCACCCCCCCAAACAGCAGAATCCCCAGACCCCCTGTTTCTGGTACTGCCAGGGGCCCCAGGGCAGAGCTAGAAATCCACAGGTCAAGATGCGCCCTGGATGTAGAACAAATCATGTCAAGTGAGGGAAGCCACGCTCAGAGACAAGGGGCGCATGCGCTCTCTCATCTGCTAACGCTAGATCTAACATCCACCAGACCCAGCCATTCACACACCGAGAGACGGAGGAGGGCCCTCCCAGGCACAGCGCCCGTGCACCTCTGATCATCTAAAATGATCCTGACTGAAGTGAACGCGAGGAAATGGAAACAGGACATCTTTGCTTGCTTTCCTTTTCCTTTTTGTTGTTGGATGTGGGGCTTGAACTCGGGGCCTGGAAGCTGTCCCTGAGCGCTTTTGCTCGAGGCGGGGGCTCTACCATTTTGAGCCACAATGCCACTTCCGTTTCTCTGGCAGCTCATTGGAGACAAGAGTCTCAAAGGGACTGGCTCTTCAGCCTGCACTGGCCTTAAACCATGATGCTCTGATCTGAGCCTCCTGAGTAGCTAGGATGACAGGCGTGAGCCACGGCACCCGGCGAGATATTTTCTTTGTTGTTTTCTCTTTTCCTCTTGTCTGTTGGTTTATGTGTCTTTGGGAGGACAAGGGGAGGGGAGGCACAGAAATGGAGGGACGAGGGGTGAACAAATGCAGCATGGACACTAGGTGGAAAGTGAACTATATGCCTTGTGGGTGGGGATGGGAGGGAAGAATTGGGAGAGAGCGAGGGAAGGGGAGACGCTGTCCAAAAAGAACTGTGCTCTTGACCTGACTCACGTAACTAAACCCTGTGTACACCACCGTTCATAAGACAATCAAAAATCAAATTTAAAAAGTGCCCATCCTGCCCTGCATGTCCAGGAGTGGCAAGGGCCGACTTCCCGGCCTGGCGGGAGGCAGGGAGGGGGCGCCTGGGGTCCCCTGGACAGGCACCGTGGGGGGGACGGTGGGGCCCCCAGGAAGAGGCCTGGCCCCACCACAACGAGGAAGGGGAAGAGCCCTGGAGCCGAGGTGAGGCGTCCATGGCACGGCAAAGCCGGTTCTGAGCATGCGCAGGAGACACAGAAGGAGAGAAGGAAAGTACAAGTCACAACTGCCAGCCCATACTGGGTGCTGACTGCGCCTGGGCACAGTACTGGATCGCTTCTCCACACATCTCTGCGCCAGGATGAGGCCCACTTCCTTCTGCCCTCCGCGTCCCCATCCTGCCCCTCTGAGCTCCTCCCAGCCCAAGAGAACAGAGCCTTCGCCTGTCGCAGTCTCCACTGAGCAGGAGACATTTCTCCCTCTCATTATCCTACTACCAATGTGAATCCCTTTGTTTTGGTAGTAGGGGGCTTGAACTGAGGACCTTACCCTTGCCCGGCAGGACTCTACCTCTAGAGCCACACTGGCAGCCCTTTTCTTTACACTGGTTATTTCTCAGATAGGGTCTTGCTTGGTGGCCAGCCTAGACTGGATCCTCCTATGAGTGCTTGCCTCGGGCTTGCGCTGCCATGTGAATGAGCGGCCTTGTCCTGGGGCTTCTCAGAACTGTGAGGGTGAATAAACGCCTATTATGGACATGGCCCAGTTTGTGGTATTTTGTTTCAGCAGCCTGAGCTGTTTTTCACAGTGCTGAGGACCAACCCGTAGATGCACAGAACCTCATCTTCCCCCCCAACCTCCCCTCCCTTTAGTCTACTCCATGTTCTCCCCAGCACCTCTCTTCGTCTGATACATCTGCTTTATGTCACCTGAAGCAGACAGTCATCTCAAAATTAAAATTTCATGCATAGTTTACCCAATCCTATTTTCTAATAACTTATCCGTTTCGCTTCCAAAATTATACAGATGGGTTTTGGAGTCTTCTTCAGCACTTACAGGTTAGCAGGGCCAGAAGCTTGGAGCTACAATCCAGAGTTGCTCAGAAAGATCTAGGTTGCACCTTAGGCAGAGGAGCCAAGTCGGCTGGGGGGGTGGATTTCACATGCACACTGAGGAAGAAGCGCGAATAACAACGCTGCTCAGTGTGCAAAAGAAATGGCAATCGCAGGGTATTAATTTTAATCTGCATTCTGCCCTCATTAAGCAGAATACCTTTGTAAGAAAACACTGTGTTTCCTGAGCTTTGTTGCAAGTGCCAAATGGATGTGTGAATGAGTTGGTTTTGTGCCATTTTCCACTGGGCCTGCAGTGTGGATTTGAGCGTTTGGCCAACAAGAACCAGAACAAAGACTGTATTGAGGAGGGGTGGCTGGGAGCAGCAAGGGAAGGAAGCGCACACAAAAGACAGACTCCGGCTGTGCTGGACGTGACTGGTACAAACCAGCAAAGATGCCTCCTTTGGAGCCAAATTCCTGCCTTTGAGATAAGGAGCATTAAAAAAAAAATCCTTCTAAAACATTGGGGTTAAACACTGGCAGGGCATGGTGGTACACTCCTGTAATCCTAGCGCAAGGGAGACCAAGGCAAGAGGAGCCCAGAGTTTTGGGCCATACAAGGTTTACATAATGAGACCTTATTTTAAGAAAGAATTAATGACATTATACTTTTTTGGTTGGTTGGTTGTGGGGCTTGAACTCTGGGCCTGAGCTGTTTAGCTCAAGGCTAGCACTCTGCCACTTGAGCCACAGCGCCACTTCCATTTTTCTGGTGGTTAATTGGAGATAAGAGTCTCACAGACTTGCCTGCCTAGTCTACCTTTGAACCATAATCCTCAGATCTCAGCCTCCTGAGTAGCTAGGATGACAGGTGGGTGCCTGGCTGACGTTATACTTTTGAAAGAGCTCATGAGGGTGTGGGTATGGGTATGTGTGCTCACACACACGCACACCAGTACTGGGATTTGAACTAAGAGCCTGGGTGCTTTCCCTTAGCTTTTTCATTCAAAACTAGCGCTCTACCACATGAGCCATATCTCTACTTCCAGTTTTTTGGTGGTTCATTGGAGATGAGTCTCTCAAACTTTCCTCCACAGTCCTCAGATCTCAGCCTCCTGAATTCCTAGGATTACAGGCGTGAGCCACCAACACCCAGATGAGCTCCCGAGTTTTTAAGGAGCCCACTGCAGCAATGCTGGGTGTGTCTACAAGAGCCTCTGCAGGTGTGTTCTCTACCTACAGGGGTCGCCAATGAGTCAATGAGTGATCCACGGCTGGGGGTACCACTTGGGCCAAGGGCTGTCTAAATTCTCTGCTCTTCCTTTTCTAATTTAGAAGTGACTTCTAGCTGGGTGCCAGTAATTCTGTCTATTCATCAGGCCCCTGAGATCCAGAGGACTGCTGTTCAAAGCCAATTGTGAGAGTGATACAGAACTGTCCTATACCACGAAGCTATAACCATGTGTCCCCTGAATCGGGTCCCCCTTAAAGTGGGAAATGGGGTCCTGTCCTCGCGCTTTCTGTACCCCTTAGTCCTCTGCCCAAACACCACCATCTGTCACTGCCCGAGTCTCATAGAAACAGTTAACAATTTACACATCCCAACTGCTGCGTGTTGCATAAACATGAAGTCAAGAGCCAGCCCCCTGGGATGGCTCAGCCATCTGAGGCACACGGCTGCAGAACCTTCCAGAGGCCACACTCCCCTCATATTTATTTACCTGGCAGGCCGCAGAATGAGTCCATTTTGCTTTATGTGCAAAACTTTTCTCCTGGGCCAATGTTCCGATGCCCCCGAATGACATATTGCAAAATGAAATAAAAGTATCAAGAGCAGTAATTTATTCTGGAAATCCATCTTCTGAGAACTACAGCTATCTGCCTTGTCCACCTCGCTTAGCTTGAACCTCCGCTGTCACCCGCATTCAATTACTTTCTAAGTCAGAGGTAAACTTCACATCATAAAATACCACTCACAGCCGCATCCAGCCCATCCAAAATCTGCATTACTCTCTTGACCCGAACGCCTAGAAATCCACAATTCACACATCGACCAGCTTCGCCCTATCGATATGCCTCTCCCTTATGGTGTATTACGCTAATACATTACCCAGCCACAGCTTTCTGCGGTGATGGATAAGGGCAATTCGTTAGGAAAGCCCGCTTCCTCCAGCCATGGATCGTGCAGAGGACGGCGGGCCACTGATGAACGACACCAACAAGGGCACCAGCCAGGAAGGAACAAGTGCAAAGTGTGTTCAGCCAGGCAGAGAAACACAAACCTCGATCCCACCAACCCCATCCCCCTTCGCCTCCCCCAGCACCCCACCCCGCTGGCCTTCACCCACCTTTGTCTCTGCCAACGCTGCCCGTCTCTCCCAGGGCTTGGATGGAGACTAAGGTTCACAGGTGCTGCTTTAACTCTGGATACTTCCCAATGAAATTACTAAAAGCAAATTGCATAGGAGATCCTCTTCGGGTTTTTGGTTTTGTTTTCTTTGGGGTTATTGAGCAGTTTGGATGACTGTAGCTATAGGCACCAAAGACATGGCAAACCATTTTCCCACTGATGTTAGGAAACAGCCTAGAACAGTAAAGGATGCAGATGTCACCCGGCCGAGGACGCAGCAGTCTGTGTCACGCAGCACCAGTACTTTCTCAGCACACAACTTTGGCCAGATGATCAAGGCCAGGCCTGGGGTGGGGGAGGGAGCCGAGGCGGTGTCTGCTCACCTGCCTCCTATCCTGCTCAGAAGACCAGCCCACAAGGGCCGTCTCTTGCTGATGGCTGACACCTGAGTTAGCAAGCGCTGTCTCCGCGTGACTCAAACCACCTCACTTTTGCTAATGCAAGTCATGTGGCCAAAGCCAGGGCCCCAGATTAGATGAATCAATGGAGACAGACTCCAGCAATGAAGTCCCATCAAACAACAAAACCCAATCAATGACTGCTATACATGGCGTCCTGAATCACACAAAAACACGGCTAGGGAAACGGAGGTTACATTTGTAGTTGTGATTCACTTATATAAAATTGGAAATGAGGCATGAGTTCCGACCATGGAAGGAGTCGGGGTGGGTCAGCACTAGCAGGCATGGGGGTGGAGTTCAGCAGAAATTCCTGCAGGATGCCTATAATTTGTGATTTTACGTATCTGCTTGATTTCGGTTAAAATGCTCACTTAAAGAATGGCATGCAGGTCATATGTTATGCCTAAAGTAGAATAGAAATGAGACAGCCAAGAACAAGAAGATAAACACATTCACACAACACATAATGCAGTCACCCCGGGCAAGCTACGGGCAAGCTACGGGGCAGAGGGATGGGGGACAAAGACAGGAAGAAGGGACAAAGACAGGAAGAAGGAACAAAGCCGGGCAGGGGCTTCCCTCTGGGACTGGGTTCAATGCTGCTTACCCCTAGTTTAAAAGAAAAGCTTGCCAACTGATGACCTACTCTGATGTAAGATTCAGGTGCGGGCACTTTCAGATCCTACACCCATTTAGCAAAGAATTCTCCAGCAAACCTGATTTCCAATCTGGCCTCTACCTGCTTCCTGACCCTACAATCTAGAACTATGAATTGCGCAAGCCTCTTTTTTTTTTAACTTGGCTTGTAGAAATAACAAGACCATGACCCCCAAAGGGATTTAGATCATTTAATAAGCTGTTTCATAGGCACTGCTTAATAATTGCCCCAAAGTTAGTCCCAGCAAGTCTAAGTGCTTGTGGGCCTCTAGCTATCCACCCACTGATCTATCAACCATCCTCCCATCTATCCCTCCACTCACCCATCTATCCATCCACCCATCATCCCCTCATCCACCCATCTATCCATCCATCCATCCACCCCTGCATCCATCCATTCATTCATCGACCTATCTTTACCACTCACCCACCTATAAATAGATCCTTCCTACCCATCCATCCATTCACACATCCACAAATCCTTCTAACCACTCAATCATCATTCACCTGCCCACCCACCCATTCTTCCATTCATTATTCAACTCTTTCTTCCTCCTTCTACCCATTCATCCACCAAGACTTAAAAAGACATAGGAAATTGGAGTTTTATACTCTATTTTAGTTCTCTTATTTTTTCCCTTAGTGATCTTGGACAAATAGTTCAAATTCTCTAAATTTTTTTGTGTTCTATAAAATAGGGAGAGTGTGCTTGTCCTTACAAAGCTACTATGAAAGTTAAATGATTTGTTAAAGCAACCTCCGCCAATATGTCTACTTACTGGAGTAACAAGGCCTCTTGGCAAAGGGAGAGACATCCCAGGGTAGACAAAGAAGAGGCCCAGAATCCAGGCCATCTCACACTTCAGATCCATAGTCTTCATTCCTACAGTGCCTAGCACCCTGCTGGGATTTCCTAAAGTCCCCAACTAAATGCATTGTATCTCCTGTTATATCAGCTAAAGTGACCAGCCCCCTCAGTCCACCATCCATATTCCCTGCAAGAAAGCTCATGAGACTTTTATCTCCATTAAGCATCAAAAAATCTTAGCGGAGCTGTGACTCAAGTGGATGAGCAAAAGAAGCTCAAGGATAGCGCCCAGGCCTTGAATTCAAGCCCCAGGACCAGCACACACACACACACACATACAAAAAGACTGCATACAGCTTGATGTGAGCATGTTTGCACTGAGTGGTTTATCCTGCAGGCTCTGTAGCTAGCAAGGAAGCCAGCCCAGGGACTAATGTTTGCTAAGAGCTCACTACTCACCAGGCATTGCTGCTCCCATATCCCCGCCATTCAGTGCTCCGAGTTCTGGCCCACAAGGTGCTGCTCATCTTCCTTCTTCCTGCAGATGAGGAACTGGACCAAAGATGGGAAGTGAACTGTCGTGTGACTCCTTAGAATCCTGAGAGTCACTCCGAATGTGTAAACCCCTCTGTCCTGCTGCAAAGCTCATGTTCATTTTCTTTTCGCTGTAGTACCTGGAAAAGACTCCATTCCAGGCAAAACCAACTCAAGAGAGTCAGAGCAAGATGGAAAACTAAGTAGGGGCAGGCGGATAGCGCAGTGGCAGCGAGCCTGGATTCAGTCTCCAACACCAAGACAAAAGAAAAAGCAAGAAAAATAAAGTAGTTATCATAGAAATTTTAATATTTGTTTAGTGCTTTCTGATTATTTGATTTGCAGCACCAGAAGAGCTATTAACAAGCCACAGATATGACAGCTATTTTTGAGTCAGGAATAAATGAAAAAAAATTAATAACAAAAAACTTGCTGGGTCCAGTGGCTCACGCCTGTAATCCTAGCTGAGATCCAGAGGATTGTGGCTCACAGCTCAGGCAGAAAAGTCTGAGTCTCTTTTCTTCAAAGTAAACAGCAAAAAGGTGGGCTGAAGGCATAGCTCAAGTGGTAGAATGTTGGCCAAGAAAGCTGAGTGAGAATCTGAGGCCCTGAGGTCAAGCCCTAGGGGGAAAAAAAAATGAAAACGAAGAGACAATTGTGCAGCTGACAAAATTTATTAAAGACATGCTCTCTGAAACACTTCTTTTCAATGCACATGATTCTAACAGCAAATATTTTTTTACCATTCATTCAAATACAGTATAACAAGTTTATTTAGAATAAATATAAATATACAAAAGTGTACAAAGATGCTAAACAAGTTTCTAATGACGGTCGTGTGTTTAAAAAGCAGAACTAAAGATGAAACACCAGGTATCAAGACAAAAACTACTATGCTGATACGTTAGGCATTCTTCGAGAACGTTCAGCCTCCAGGAAAAGTCCTTACCCACCCATCTCCAGTTCATCAGACTTGACAGTGGAAGTGCTACTGATGCCCGAGACCTTCTCGAGAACACAAGCTCAGGCGCCAGAAAGAATATGAACACCGATTTGCACGCGACACCACCTTCAAGCATCTGAAGACGGCGTGGTTCGCGCATGTTGCTTTGACTACAACCTGCCTTGTCTTACTCTCCCTGCCTGACCAGGGGCCCACGCGTCGTCCTGTTTTACTCATGCTACTCACGACCACCCCCTTCCTTATGCCGAATGTCCACACAGCACCCGCCAGTGACAAGGGTACTAAAAACCACTGCTCTCAGATGCTGCACAGGCATGCCCTGCTAAGCAGTTATTACATCTGTTTTGGAGTTACACGTAGTCTAGGGGTTAAAAATGTCAAACTGCTTTCTTTAGGTAACATCAAGCAGAATATGATCCAGATTGTAAAGCGCTTTTAAAGCTGAGAAATATAAGCATCTTTCCTCTCCATCCAATCACGTGCCAGCACTTTCATTAGACCTTTAGCAAAGCAAGGAAAGGAACAGCCACCTGTCTCTGACATGGGCTTGGGGCTGCCGATAGCCCCTCTAAGGACCATGGGTAATGCAGTGGAGTACTAAGCCAGTGAGCACAGCACCACTGGATCACCAGGCTCTAATTTAGGGAGTTACTTACATCACGGGAGGAACAGGAGGCATACCTCGAGCATGCATATTATTCAAAATGGCCACTCAGTAAACCCTTCAGGAAAAAACAAATTTTGGATTTACTAATGCAAATTAGGCCATTTCCCTGGGCAGCTCCCCCAGGCTAGTAGCAGGGAAGAGAAACAGAAAGGTAAAGTCAACTGATTGTTCTGATTTCCCTTCTCGGGGAAAGAGCCGTCTGGACAGACGGATGGAGCAGCTGGAGCACACAGATGAGGAGACGCAGCTAGAGATGCAGCCACCACCTCATTTGCACTGTGCGGAGAAACCGCGGGTTTCTGGCACACGGAAGCTGGCAGAGCGGCTCCCATAATGCTGATGTGCACACGCAGTGTGGGGCGGCGCAGAGACGTGGGCTTCTCCGAGATATTTACACTCCATCCTTTTCCTTGGGCTGATTTCCCCTCCTTTTCCTGCTCGTGTCCTGCCTCTCCCGGCGGGCCACCGGGTTTTCACACCCACTGGATCCCCCCGGGTGGGCCCCACTCTGCGCTCAGTTCTGGGGGTTCAGCGTGCAGCTGGTAGACATGCTTGGGGACGCCTCTGCTGTGGCCCGGCCTGCACGGTGGAGCAGCTTCGCCGCCGCCGCCGCCGCCGCTCTGATTGTGAGATTTCCAGGCTTTGGACAAATCGAGTCTCTCTTCAGATTCGAAACATAAGAGCAGTGACTTAGCGAGAGACTCGAGGTCCCCCAGGCCGGCTCCCGGTGTCTCCGTCGTGGCTGCAAGGACAGGAGGCGAGAGCTCACCCAGGCCGCAGTGCACGCGGCCGGCCACGCTGCAGAAATCTTCCACGAGGCTTCTCAGGGGATGGGCGTCTCCTGGGCCTCCTGGGCACGAGGGGAGGGGGACAGTTCTAATCAGGTAACTTTTACGTCAACACAACTCTAATCAGGTGCTGATCCTAGCTACTCAGGAAACTGATTATCTGAGGATCTCTGTTTGAAGCCAGCCCAATTAGCAAAGTGAGAGAGAGACCCTTACCCCCAATAAACCAGGAAAAACCCAGAGGGGAAGCTGTGTTTCATTGGTAGAGCGCCAGCCTTGAGTTAAAGAGCCAAAAAAGCCAAAAGCCCCAGGAAGAGGACCAAAAACAAAACAAACCCCAAAATACAATTCCAGACTATTTAAAATTATTAAACTGTAGTGTTTATCCACTAGGCAAGTGCTTTGTTTTTCTAGTGCTGGTAGGAGGGTTGAACTCAGGGCTTAGGAGGGGTCCCTTAGCTTTTTTCTGCTCAAGCCTAACACTCTACCATTTGAGCCACAGATCCACTTCTGGCTTTTTGGTGGTTAATGGGATAGAAGAGTCTTATGGACTCTTCCTGCCCAGGCTGGCCAGGAAGCATGATGTGAGTAGTTAGGATTATAGGCATGAATGCTGCCAATACCCAGCATGCACCTGGCTTTTCTAGCTATGTTCACAGAAAAACATCCAGACATATTAGGCAGAATCAAGTTCCTGTAGATGAAACTACTGTCAAAGAGGAAGCATGGGGGGGGAGGAGGGAGTTAGTTACGATGTTAGCCAGGAGGGAAAAGGAGAGCTGGCTCAGGACCCTTCCTCTGCAGACTGCTTGGTGCACACTCCATTTATTGTGCATACCTCTCAGTGCAGAAATCACCATTTGAATGGTTTTCTCTAAGCAGTGTGTTAACTTCAATAATTCGGGGGCAAGATGAACCATCTTCTTGCAGTTTTGGAATCTACAATCTTCTTGTCCTGGAGCTCTGAAACTTTTCTGTGTGAATCAAGTTAAGATTTAAAAAGTACACAAAATAGGCTACTTGGCAATAAACTTTATCAAGATGATTTTTAATTGTCAGGAACTTATTTTTAATAAACAGTCATTTCCAAACCAATGCTTAACTCGACTTCCGTAAGACCAAAGTTAATTACTAACATAATTATCTTTAAAAAGATACAATTTGCAATGAATTTTAAAACAAAGTCTTATTGTCCTACTATGACAATGGAATAAAGCAACTTGCATGAACTTATCTGTTACCATAAAAGATAAACTTATTTAATTAAAAAATTCAGTTTTATAGCACCTCCCATTTATCATATTTAACTAAAAAATTGCTTTTTTCCCCCTAATTCCACTAAAGGCTCCATCAGAAATAAGTCTCTTCGCCCATTATATTCAATGTATATAAGTAATAATTGAACTATATAACTTGGGGTTAGGGATGGGAGGGGGGATGGGGAGAACAATGGAAGGAATGATAAAGATCAAGATACATTGTACTAGCTCATGCCTATAATCCTAGCTACTGAGGAGGTTGAGATCTGAGGATCATGTTTCAGAGCCAGCCAGGTCAGGAAAGTCTGTACGATTTTTTTGTTGTTGTTGTTGGTCGTGGAGCTTGAACTCTGGACTTGGGCGCTGTCTCTCAAGCTCAAGCCAAGCACTCTACCACGTGAGCCACAGTGCCACTTGCAGTTTTCTAGTGGTTTATTGGAGATAAGAGTCTCATGGACTTTCCTGCTCTGACTGGCTTTGAGCCATAATCCTCATATTTCAGCCTCCTAAGTAGCTAGGATTACAGGCTTGAGCCACCAGAGCCTGGCTTATAAGTCTCTTATTTCCAATAATCTACTCAGAAAATGCCAGAAGTGGGGCTGTGGCTTAAGTGGTAGCACACTAGCTTTGAGCACAAAGAAACTCAGGGAGAGTGCCCAGGCCCTGAGCTCAAGCCCCAGGACTGGACAAAAAAAAAAAAAAAAAAAAATCACTGTAACCTCTTTGTACAAGTGTTTAATGATATTTAAAAAAAAGAAAGAAGTTTCTTTCTGGGGCAGGGTGGGGGGACCTGGGGTTTGAACTCAAGGCCTTTCATCTGCTAGTCAGGCACTCAGCCACGCCTCCAGTCATTACTCTCCTTTTATTGTTTTATTTTTATTTTTTGTCAGTCTTGGGGCTTGAACTCTGGGCCTGGGTGCTGACCCTCAGCTCTGTAGCTCAAGGCGAGCACTCTACCACTTGAACCACAGCACCACTTCCGGTTTTCTGAATAGTTTACTAGAGATAAGAGTCTCACAGACTTTCCTGCCTGGGCTGGCTTTGAAATGCAATCTTCAAATCTCAGCCTCCTGAGTAGCTAGGATTACAGGCGTAAACCACCAACCCCTGGCTTTTTAAAATTTTTAATTTTATTTATTTTGCCAGTCCTGGGGCTTGAACTCAGGGCCTGGGCACTGTCCCTGAGCTTCTTTGGCTCAAGACTAGCACTCTACCACTTGAGCCACAGCTCTACTTCTGGCTTTTTCTGTGTATGTGGTACTGAGGAATTGAACCCAGGGCTTCATGCATGCTAGGCAAACACTCTACCACTAAGCTACCTTCCCAGCGAGTTACTCTCCTTTTAAACACTAGTTTAAACACATAACTAGTTTATATTTTTCTATCTACCTGAGACATGGGAATAAGGTAATTTGTCTTATTTAGTTGGGTTTTAAATCTTTGAGCTGAGTATTAAGCACAAAAGCTAACAGATACTAATCCAGTAGTTCTAAGAAACAAATGTAAGGACACTGTATTAACAAATTCCTACTCAACCTTGTGTCTATTACTAAAACTAGTAAGTTATGATATCTGCAAAGTAGCTACAGACTAGCAAAGGTGCTTCAGTTAAACATGTATAGAAGAGTTTTCTTTGACTAAACATAAAAAAGTGAAATAAATATGTTATTAATTGAAGTGAAATGATAAAATACAGTAAATGGAATTTAAAAAGCAACTTAGATCTTCTCTTACTGTTTTCCATTCAGAGAAGGTGTCTCCAAGAGATCTGATCAGTCCCACGGCACTAGCTTTCATCTGCTTAGTGACCTACAGAGAATAAATATTTTATAATGCAAATCATTATTTAGAAACATAAAAATCCTAGAATTGCATGGGAATCCAATAGAGAAAGTTCTAGTCTGCAAAGCCAGCAGACTGAAGTTCTGTCTCTGGGATTGTAAATAAGTAGCTTTAGGGTATCTAAATCATATAAGTGGAATCTCTTTCAAAAATAATTTGTATGCTGATTTCTCCAATAAACATACTCTTAGATGTCTGGGATAACAAGATTTGCCTTTTACTTAAATATTAACAGGATCAAATTAGCAAAACTTTCCATGGAAGGAAGTGAGGAAACTGACATACCAAACATTAGACGCTCTGAGAACTTCACAGACATTTCACTATTTGATGCATGTACTATTGCCCATTAAGGTTACATCCTGGGTCCTAACCCCTGAGACTCAGAAGGATGGCGGAAGCCCAGTCTGAACCCTAAACCTTTGCTCGTGTATTGCTCAGTGCTGCCCCCTAAGGAGCAGCTTCATTTCTGCCAGGGGATTCTGTTGAAGTACCCACAGAGTACCCAAGACTAACTCAGATTTGTTAGGAAGGAAGGGAGGGAGGGAAGGAGGGAAAGGAAGGGGAAGGAAGGGAAGGAAAGGAGGGAGAGAGAGACGGAGACCCAAATCTTCACACACACACACACACATACATACACACACACACAGAAATAGAGCAAACTAAAATGTATCCGTTTGTGAAAGTGGAATGCACTGTGCTGAGCTGTGCTCTGCAATGAACTACCCAGGACGCACCTCATGCTGTGCCCACTGCCTCGAGAGTTCTTGTTCAAGTTCTTCTGCTTTTTCCAGTCCAGAGTCTAACAGGATCTTCATTCCTGAGCCCACACCATCACAAACAGCATCCATGAATTCTCCCTAGGAGTGATTTTAAGCATTAACTCATTTTCTTGGTCTGTGTAATTAAAGCTAGGGACATTTTCTAGAATCACAAATTTCTAAACTTAGTTTTTCATGTACTGGGCTGGGTGAGAGGCTCCTGTAGTGGACAGAAATCATCAAATCAAGGACCTCAAAGGATTGTTCTCTTTTTTTGGAGGCAGATTCTCATTAGGTAGTGCAGGCTGGACTTGAACTTGTGATCCTCTGGCCTCTGCCTCCTGAGTGCTGGGATTCCTGGTGTATGCCACAATGTCTAGCGTCAAAAGGATTTTAATGGTTTGCAAAATGTATGTGTTTGCAATTATTTTAACCCACTTACATTGAGACTATTTTAAACCTTATTGTCCAATTATTGAAAGTACAAGTTACTTTGGGAAATGAAGCCGAGTTTAGTGACATGTTACAGAAGTCTCTAATGTTCCCCCATGAGGTCTTGCAGAACTAACCTCTATTAAGTTACCTGGACACCGGTAGTCTGATTGTCCCTGTTGTCCAGGAAACACAGCTTGCTCCCTTTCAGGATGGCTAACTGCCCCACATATTTCACAGCTTGCTGAATAACCTGCTTCACTTTCCTTTGGGCCTCTTTTACCATGGATGAAATATCTGAACAGCATCCCTGAAAGATAAAAACGGGCCAGTGTATCCGATACGTGAGCTTACAAAGGGGAACAGAGCAAAGCCAGTGAGGGCTGGTGGGGAAGCTCAGGGTAGAACACGTGCTCAGCACGTCTGGTCCCCAGTACCACAAAAGAATCAAAGAGACAGATGAACACGGTGAAGGAAATAAATACACATTCACTGATACAGTGACCACGTTTCATACACATGCTCAAGCCAGAAAACACGGAGCCCTATAGCTATGAAAGATGGCAGCATACAAAACAGTGTCTACCTTCAGGAGCTTACATAGGAACAGGAGATACAAGCCAAGTGGGAAATTTAACTAGATAGACAAAACTGAGTAATGACCCTGCCCACCCCCGGCTCTTTGACCTTTGATCTTTTCCTGTCCTGCTAACCATCTAATGATGATGAACAAATATACTTTCTTTTCTCAGAAGAAAAGGAGAAGGAGAGGGCTATGTGGTAAAACCTGGAAGCTGGGTACAGAGTGTGTGTCCTAGAAAATGAAAAGAAAAGCAGCTACACACAGTAACTCTAGCCAGTCCTTTGTGAAAACATTATTTTATTTGGCAATCACAGCAACCTTCTCTTGGTTATATCATTAGTCTTATTTTCCAGGTAAGAAAAGAAGAATCAAGAAGTGAAGCAGTTCACCCAAGGACACAGACTAAGTTAGCATGGATACCGACAGCCCATGGTATTTCCCTACCACCACCACTGTGGCCCCCCCCCCCCCCCACCATCCCGCACTGCCTCTAAAACCTGAGAGCCAACCAAACACACCTCCTCTCCTTTCTACCACAGAGCATGCTGCAGCTCGGTGCTTCTGCAGGCCTGAGCCGGCCAGGCCCCTCTGCTTCCAGCCCTCCAGCCAGTCCTCCCTTTTGTTTGGTGGGTCTAGCTGCAAGAACGTCTTCTTTATCTGTGACCACATCTGCGCATGACCCATCCCGCCCTACAACCCTGTGCTTCCTCAAGATCCACATCCAAGCGAGCCTTCATCCAGTGTGAATTTAAAGTTCATCCCACACCGATGGTCCTCGGTCACAGGATGAGACCCGTTGCCCCTCTTCCTTCTCAGTCCACGGACCATGAGGAGCACAGGTGGGCACAGGCAGACACTCTTTTTTTTTGGGGGGGGGGTAGGCACTCCTGGGGCTTGAACTCTGGGCCCAGGAGCTGACCCTCAGCTCTTCAGCTCAAGGCTAGTGCTCTACCACTGGAACCACAGTGCTGCTTCCAGTTTTCTGGTGTTTTATTGGAGATAAGAGTCTCACAGACTTTCCTGCCCAGCTAGCTTTGAACCATGATCCTCAGATCGCAGCCTCCTGAGTAGCTAGGATTACAGGCATGAGCCACTGAATTTTATCTAATTTTAAGACAAGATAGAAAGCACATCTGAAAAGCCCACAGTTCTAATTTAGGTAAAGATACAGGTAATGGAAAGTGAATAAATACCCAACGATTAGATTCTTCAAATAAGAACTCAATTTTCAGGCTGGGAGGCATGGTTCAAGCGGCAAGTGCAGGGTCTTGAATTTTGATCCCACTCCTGCCCCCTCCTCCCCTCCTCCTAAGAAAAAAAGATGGAAAGAAATGAATTTACCTGAAGAAATAACTGCAGGTAGCCCCCCAGCGCTTTCATTTCTTGTCTCAGTTCATCTTCAAGCCTGGCTATGCTGGGACAAGGTAGACACTCATTCCACCAGTGTTTGAGTAAACCCACAAGCTGATCGAAAGCACACGTGATCTGTACAGCCAGGGACTGCGCTGCTCGATCCAGAGAGAACACTTTGAAAGAACAAGGAAATAACAGTGATCTAGGTGCACTGTGTGCACATACTGCCATGTTCAACAGGAACCCCTTTGTACGACTGCTTAAAGATAATAAAAAGGGAACAAATAAACAAGATAAAAAATTGTTAAAAAGAAATTTAGTGAAAGAAATAATCTCCAAATGAAAGATTCCACATGGCTGGAAATGTGTCTTAGTGGTAGAGTGCTTGCTTAGCATGCATGAAGCCCTGGGTTCGATTCCTCAGTACCATATAAACAGAAAAAGCCCGAAGTGGCACTGTAGCTCAAGTGGTAGAGTGCTAGCCTTGAGCAAAAGCAGCTCAGGGACAATGCCCAGGCCCTGAGTTCAAGCCTCAGGACTAGCACACACACAAAAAGACTGGACACATGATTACCGTGAAAACATTTAAGCATAGTCAAAAACTGTTTGCCACCAGTGTCAAATATCACTCCAACCACAACACAACACAACACAGAAAACAATGGCCCTGAGGTGGAGGGGGCGGTGGAGTGAGGGGTGGGGGCAGTGTCTTACAGTTCTCCTGACTCTCCTCGTCCTGCTCTTCATGGGCTTTAGAAATGGCGAGCAGCACAGTATAGATTTTCAGCAGATTACTCATCAGGCTATCTGCTATAGATTTTTCTTCATCATAATTCTGTCCAAGAAAATCTATCGACGAGCCAATCAGTTCTTTGCAAATTCCAGGAAGAAGTGATTCTGTTGAATGAGAGCAGATGCTGTTTGATCTCTCCATTAAACCTGCACAAACAGAAAACAGCCGGTGTATGCCTCGTTGTCACACACCATACCTTCCAACCTGTGAATGCGGGAGCATTATAGAATCACCAGCCATAAAGCTTCAAAGGAGCTCATGCTTACTTCAATAGCTTCTACACGCCAGACCCAGGAAACGATTCCATGCAGGAATGAATTCACCCCTAGCAGCTGCAGTCCACAGGTTTAGTAGCTTCTCCACCACAACAGAGGTGACGAGAAAACCCCAATACCCAGCGGTTTAGGCTCCTTTTCTGAGCTCCAGGCTTTCTGTTCAAATTAGCTACCCTTGAGCCATACCTCCAGTTCGAGCTTGTTCCTGATTTACTGTCTTCCAGATAGTTCTGCCCAGGTTGGATTTGAACCTCACTCCTCAGAATTCAGCCTCTTGATAGCTAGGATTTATAGGCATGACTCACTAGGACCTGACTTACTCTCTTCTTCATTTCCTTTTGGAAGGGATTAATTTCGTCTAACACCTGAAGAACTGTAAACTACTAAAATAATGGCAATTATATAAAATGAAACCAGAAATGGGAAAAAAGCAGGACACAATGCACTATCTAAAAGTATATAAAACAAAATATCTCCATATAGAAATTTCTTCTAGTGGCATCCCACAATCAAGACAGGCCAGAGCAAGCTGCCTATCCATAGTTAATGCAGTGTGTCACTGGGAGACACCTTCCAGACAGAGCACTATCCAGCCCAGAAGGAAATGTGAATGCTTGAAAGAACTCATTGAGATCTTCAAGAGAGAACTTTATCTGGGAGGACCAACCAACAAAGATAACAACTCTCCAGAAATGCACAGGATTTGTTTCCTGGGCCAGCCCAGATGATAGAAGAAGCAAACTAAAAGGGAGGCAGGGGCTGGGAATGTGGCTCAGTGGTAGAGTGCTTGCCTAGCATGCTTGAATCCCTGGGTTTGATTCCTCAGTACCACATACAGGAAAAAAAACAGAAGTGGTGCTGTGGCCCAAGTGGTAGAGTACTAGACTTGAGCAAAAGAAGCTCAGAGACAGTGCCTAGGCCCTGAGTTCAAACCCCAAGACTAACTCACTAACTAACTAAATACTAAAAGGGAGGCAGGTAGAGGGGCCTAATAGGTCTAGAACAAAATCAGAGTTTAATTTAGGAGAAAAAAAGAAAAGCTAAGAAACCCAAAGTGATAAATAGGCTGACTGTGACTTAGTATTACTATGATGGGGTATGGTTTGACTTTAGTCTTCTAGAATAGTTAACTGATTATTCATAACTGTATAAATGGACTTAAAGAACTTGCCCCTCCCTCCTCCTCCTCTTTTTCTTTTCATTCAACATTATGTTTTAATCAGGTTGTTGTGTGAGTCATAATCATTAGAGTAATCCACTGCTAGCTGATAAGAAGCTCTTTCTTTGGGATGGAGTCTTGCCATAGTGTCTGATTTGGCCATTAACTCCTATGCTCAAGTGATGCCCTGCCTCAGCCTCCTAAGCAGCTCAGACTATAGGAGTGTGGCATTATGTTCCCGTGAAAGTAGTGTGTGTGTGTGTGTGTGTGTGTGTGTGTGTGTGTGTGTGTGTGTGTGTGTCTGTCTGTCCTGGGTGTTGTCCCTGAACGTGTGTGTGTGTGTGTGTGTGTGTGTGTGTGTGTGTGTGTGTGTGTGTGTGTGTGTGTGTGTGTGTGTGTGTGTGTGTGTGTGTGTGTGTGTGTGTGTGTGTGTGTGTGTGTGTGTGTGTGTGTGTGTGTGTGTGTGTGTGTGTGTGTGTGTGTGTGTCTGTCCTGGGTGTTGTCCCTGAACTGCTTTTTGCTCAAGGCTAGTGCTCTACCACTTGAGCCTCAGCTTTCTTCAGGATTTTTGGTAGCTTAGTGAAGCTAAGCTTTCCTGCCCGAGCTGGCTTTGAACCACAATCCTAAGACCTCAGCCCCCTAATAGCTAGGATTACAGCAGTGAGCTTCTTGCACCTAGCAGTGGGATCTTAATCATTTACAAGCACCAACGTAATACAAATCATGGTATACAATACAAAACGTGCTACAAGTTCCTCTTTCACTTACAAAGAAATAACATCCCCCATATTTCTGAACACAAATGTCTTCCACATTTGAGTGGCCACTCTAATAAAAGGGTTTGGAATAAATCACAGAGCCTAGAATTTTAGGAGGAAAGAAACCACCCAATCCGCCTCTTCATTTTATGATGGAAACATCTAGGCCAGGAAAGGTGACGAGGCGGGACTCGGTGTGTCTCTCCCTCGGCAGAGCACTGGATGGGATAACACACCTGCCGGCGGGGAAGGGCGCAGACTCGGAGTCGGAGTCGGGTGGACTTGTAAGTCCTGCAGACAACCAGAAATCCTCCTGTTCTTCAGCAAACATCTGCTCCTGAGAAGAACAAACACTGAAACATTGTAGTTATATGCCACGGGGAATGATGTTTTATAAACTTTGGCTTTTAAGGTGGGTCTGGTGGTACAGGCCTGTAATCCAAGCATCTGGGGGGCTGAGTGGGAGGAGTCTGAGTTTGAAGCCAGCCTAGGCTATGTAATAAGACCCTATCAGAACGATGGGAAAGGGAGAGAGGAAAGGAAAGGAGGGAGAGAGACAGACAGACAGACAGACAGGCAGGCAGGCAGGCAGAGACACTGAGAGAGAAAGGAAAGTTTATTTTTAAAATTCTCTAGATGACATGTCTGTGTGTGCTTTATACGAAGGACTAAGTCCATGAGACTCTTCTCTCCAGCAAAAAGCCAGAAGTGGACCTGTGGCTCAAGTAGTAGAGTACCAGCAATGAATGAAAAAGCAGAGTGAGAGCATGAGGCCCTCAATTCATTTTGCTCTCTCTCAGCTTGATGGCTCAGCAGGCCCTCTACCACTTGAGCCATGCCTCCATTCTGGCACCTTTCTGGACAGTTGGGGATGAGAGCCTCTGAACCTCCATCCTTAGATCTCAACCTTCTGAGTCGCTAGGAATATAGATCTGAGCTACCAGTGCTTGACTCCAATTGTTCTTTTAGCACAAGCTTTATCCTTGAACTATAAAGACAAGTCTCTCCACTGAACGCTGATTGTCAAGCTGTTACTCTTAAAAAAAAAATTTTTTTTGGTACTAGAGATTGAACTCAGGGACTCTACCATATCCCCAGACATGATTTTTGTTGGTTATTTTGGAGACAGAGTCTAGTCTACTTCTCTGCCCAGGTTGGCCTCAAATCATTATCCTCTAGTTCTCAGCCTCCTGAGTAGTTAAAGCTTATAAGCACAAGCCACAGGTACCTGGTTAGTTATAACTTTTTCCAATTGACTGGCTATTCTTCATGCTCCTGGAAAAGACAGCCTACTTCCCTCTGGGATTAATGCACTAGCTTCCTTAACACTAAGTTCTGCTCGTTAATTAGGTCTCCCCACCCCCAAAATTACTTGAACAGCAAACTGAATATAATGGATCTTTTGCTATCTTTTCTTTTTTCTTTTTTCTTTTTTTTTTTGGTCGGTCGTGGGGCTTGAACTCTGGGCCTGGGCGCTGTCCCTCAGCTCTTCAGCTCA
Organism: Dipodomys merriami; assembly: GCF_024711535.1. Classification (NCBI taxonomy): domain Eukaryota; kingdom Metazoa; phylum Chordata; class Mammalia; order Rodentia; family Heteromyidae; genus Dipodomys; species Dipodomys merriami. The sequence continues at coordinate 14,493,129 of NW_027204604.1, read as the reverse complement.
AGGCGAGTGCTCTACCACTTGAGCTACAGCGCCACTTCTGGTTTTCTGGTGGTTATTGGAGATAGGAGTCTCACGGTCTCTCCTGCCCGGGCTGGCTTTGAACCGCGATCCTCAGATCTCAGCCTCTTGAGTAGCTGGGATTACAGGCATGAGCCACTAGCGCCCGGCTGCTATCTTTTCTAATACTTACTTTTCTCTACTACTGGCCACTCCAAAGCAAAACAGTATTTGCTTAAAAGACTGGTAAAAGTATTCTATCAGTAGAAGCCTGAAATGTTTCAAATATAACTTCCCCCCTGTAAATTCCCACCTCAAAAAATGATATGTGCTATCATTTGATATCATATGATATCAAACATGATCTATGACTGTTAAGAGAAAGCGAGAACCATCAACTGAAATACTGGGTTTCTAATTAGGCATGAAACCAAAGGAATGTTAAAGTAGGAAGACTGTTTCTTCCAACACTCTCCTAGTTAAAGTTTAAACCCAAATAAACAAAATGCTTGTCACAGTCCTTCCCAAGTGTTTTTACATAACCTCAGAAATTCACTTTCAATTTTCGCCACAACATATCAGAATTTATCGGCAGCAAACCCAGACTACGCTGCACAACAGCCCAGAAGCGTTCCACAGACAAAGGGCTGTGGGTGTTTCCAGCACCGCAGGCTCCAGAGTTTGCAATTCGATCATAAATCTCCTCAAAGGCAGAAACTTTGTACGTAAGGTCTCAGACTAAGAGCAATTCATTTATTTAAAAAAAAAATTAAAAACCTCAGCCAAATGAAAACCCTTCCTTTCAAACTCTTAAGAAACCATTTTGAAAGACATTCTGTGATATTTTATAATTCTCTACTAGTCTCCTAGTTTCTTATTCAACTAAAAGTCTAAGGAAATAAGACTTGTAAATCAGCAACATTCAATAGTCACAACTTTAGAATGCGTTCATGTTTTTGTATGTGTGTGTGCCAATAACGGGCCTTGAACGTAGGGCCTCCGTTTCTTGCTTGGCCTTCTTGCTCAGGCTGGCACTCTACTACTTGTGCCCTACCTCCACTTGCAGCTTTTTTGCTGCTCCAATTATGGAGATGAGTCTCATGGACTTTTCTGGATGGGTTCACTCTGAATTGAGATCCTCAGGTCTCAGCCTCCTAATTAGCTAAAATTACAGCAAGAGCCCCAGCGCCTGACTAGAACAATTAGTTATTAATGCTCATACTGCGATAAATAATTCTAAGGACATTAAGTTCATATTTTTTTTATAATGCAAACAGAAAGAAACTAGAAATCCTAAAATCCAAAGGAATTCGTAAATCATTCTGGATTGAGTTTGTTGGTCTGTTTTAAATTTTGGAGAAGTTTATATCCTTGTTGATTGCCTCAAGTATCTTAAAGCTAGTTTCCTGGCAGTTAACTGGAGATACGTCTCATGGGCTTTCCTGCCCGGCTGGCTTCGAACTGCAATCCTCAGATCTCAGACTCCTAAGTAGCTAGAATTATAGGTGTGAGCCACCAGCACCCAGCTTGTCCTAGTGATTTCTGGTTGCAGCTTAGCAATTTAGCACATAGTAAGTAAAGCAGAAATACTAAGGAATGTTTGCTCTAACAGTTCTACTTCTTTGACAATACAAGATGAATTTAAGTAAGCATGGTTGGAAACAAGAGGCCTAACGAAGTTTGATAACTCAAACTGATCTTGAACTGCAGCTCAAAATGATACAACTTGCTTTCCTGATATAAATAGTTCTTGTTAACTTTTTTTTTAATGATCTTTAAGTTGTTGTACAAAGGGGTTTCAATTCAATGTGTCAGTTTATGAGTACAATGCATCTTGATCAATGCCACCCCTTCTGATGACTTTTTTTATTTTTTATTTTTTATTTTTATTTTTTTGCCGGTCATGGGGCTTCAACTCTGGGCCTTGGTTCTGTCCCTCAGCTCTTCAGCTCAAAGCTAGCACTCTACCACTTGAGCTTCAGTACCACTTCCAGTTTTCTGGTGGTTTATTGTAGATAAGAGTTTCATGGACTTTCCTGCTCAGGCTGGCTTTGAACTGTGATCCTCAGATCTCAGCCTCCTGAATAGGTAGGATTACAGGCGTGAGCCACTGGTGCCCAGCGGATTTTTTTTTTTTTTTTAAGGAATGAAAAACAATGTAGCTGGGAGGTGTGATGATAGCTGATTAGCTCAAGGGAGAAAGCCGGGAGCTGTGGGCTCATCTTTTAGTAACAACTCTTTCCCTTATCAGCAGCAGCTTGTGACTTTAAATGCTGTTTCTTCACCAGCAAAATGGCAAAGGAAGCACCAGTTCAAGGGTTTGTGCTGCGTACCAAATGAGACCATGCTTACCGTGCACTCAATAATTTTTTTTTCTCTTTCATTTTTTTGGTCCATTGTAGGGCTTGAACTCTGGGCCTGGGAGCTGTCCCCAAGCTCTTTAGCTCAAAGCTAGGGCTCTACCACTTGAGCCACAGTGCCACTTCCGATTTTCTGGTGGTTAATTGGAGATAAGAGTCTCACAGATACTCCTGCCTGGGTTGGCTTTGAACTGCGATCCTCAGATCTCAGCCTCCTGGGTAGCTAGGATTACAGGTGTGAGCCACTGTGTCTGGTTATTTTTCTTTTTGAAGACAGTGTCTTGCTGTGCAGGCCCAGGCTGGCCTTGAACTCTCAATACTCCTACCTCTGCCTCCCACGTGATGGGACGGCAGGGGTGTTGCCCCACATCTGTCTCAACAGATGTTCCTGATCATGAGGATGCCACCACTAATGCGCCAATGGTGTCGACCCCTCTATCCTGCAAACGCCCTAGGCCCTGCTTCAAAGCGCCAGACTTGGAAACACAGCTGGCTATGCCCTGGAAGCTCAAGCCTGTTCAAAAGTGAGCTTCACCCCATCTCAGGCAACAAACACCCTCTTCCTCTAGCCTGACCCAAGCCAGGCATAGCCTCCAGCCCCTCCTCGCCTTCCACCCACAAGCGGTCCCCAAGTCCTCCTGCACCTGTCGCTCCCAAGTGCAGACCCACTTCTCCCTCCAGTCCCCCTGCCCACCTCGCTTCAGTCCACAGCATCTGCCTCGACTTTGCTCAACACTTGCTTACGAAGACAGCAAGCATTTATTTATTTATTTTTCAAGATACAGCAGACAGTAGTCAGCACAGAAATATTTGTCTAACTAAAGGGCGTAACTGTCTGGGTTTTCTTTTTTTTTTTTTGTCAGTCGTGGGGCTTGAACTCTGGGCCTGGGCGTTGTCCCTCAGCTCTTCAGCTCAAGGCGAGCGCTCTACCACTTGAGCTACAGCGCCACTTCCGGTTTTCTGGTGGTTTATTGGAGATAGGAGTCTCACGGTCTCTCCTGCCCAGGCTGGCTTTGAACCGCGATCCTTAGATCTCAGCCTCCTGAGTAGCTAGGATTACAGGTGTGAGCCACCAGCGCCCGGCCTGTCTGGGCTTTCTATACCTCTCCATCCCTTCACCACCACAGTCTGAGCACCTGCAGTCTAAGCAGAACCACAATTTCTTTAAAAACCATCTTTGTACTATAGAAATCCTTACACTTTCAGTTAACAAGAAATGGATAGCAAATATATTAGTTTTCTAGCAGCATGGTTTATTCTTTTCTGGTGCTTACACTAACCTGAGTACATTTAAAATTCTATGGCTTACAGTAAAACATTACGGGCTATGCCAAGTTCTTACGAAAGAGAAATTTAAAGTAATACTCTTTCTTCTTCATAGGAAATTAAATTTATACTGCTCTTAGATGCTCTTAAAACTTGGATGGTGAGCCAGGTGCTGGTGGCTCACACTTATAAGTCCAGCTACTCAGGAGGCTGAGATCTGAGGATCGAGGTTCAAAGCTAGCCCAGGCAGGAAAGTCCATGAGACTCTTATCTCCAATCAACCACTCAGAAAACTGGAAGTGACACAGTGGCTCAAGTGGTTGAGTGCTAGCCTTGAGCTGAAGAGCTGAGGGACAGTCGCAGCCCCAGAGTTTAAGCCCCATGACCGACAAAAAAAAAAAAACTTGGATGATGAACTATTGAATACTTTTGGTGCTCTATCACATGACATTGTAATGTCCTATGCTATAGTTTAATCACTAATGTATTATTCCATTTGTAGTTCTGGGTTCCCGTCACAGAGACAGTCATCATGACAGTGAATTACATATTTAGATAAAATATGACCTATTTATTATGTGTACATAAATATATGTGCACACATCATGCATGTGACAGTTTTACACACACACACACCCTCCAGAATAACACACACATCTTTACCTCCTTCGAGAAAGTGAAGACACTGACGTGTTCGTAATGTCAGGCTCCCACTCATCTTCGGGATCGCAAAACACATCGTCACCCCTGCTAACACCGTTACTCTAAAGAAAGGAAACAGTTTCCATTGTTATCAGTGAGAAAAAAAGTTTAGCAATTACAGGAAAAAGCTTAACTCTGTTGCTACGTTCAAACATAAAATTAGCAAAATTACAGAACATCAGATTAAAAACAATCACAATCCTGATAAAACGTAATAAATAATCCGTGTTCAGGATTACATACTTCAGAAAGGATATACTTGGTTTAAAGCTAATAAGAATAATAACTTAGAAGAGACAGGGAAAATAAAACAAAAATAAAAGACTAATCTGACAAAGTGAAGATGGAAACGTGGGCTAAGGTGGGACTCAGTGGCAGAGCATGCGCCTCGTAGCTGTGAGACTGTGGGTTTGAGCCCTGGGATCTCAGAAAAAAAAAAGGTGCTGGGCCCCAGTGGCTCACGCCTGTAATCCTAACTACTTAGAAGGCTGAGATCTGAGGATCATGGTTTGAAGCCAGTCTGGACAGGAAACTCCATGACACTCTTATCTCCAATAAACTACTCAAAAAAGCTGGAAGGGGTGCAGTGGCTCAAGTGGTGGAGTACTCACCTTGAGCAAAAGCTCAAAGAAGAGACAAAACTGAGGCCCAGAGTTCAAGCCCCAGGACTGGCAAAAAAATACAAATAAAAATTAAAAGAGAAAGAAAGCTAAACTAGACTCCAGTGCCACAGTCCTAGCTACTTAGGCTGAGATCCAAGGATCACAGTTCAAAGCTAACACAGACAGGAAAACCCATGACTCTTATCTCTAATTAACAACCAAAAAAGCTGGAGGAAGAGTTGTGGCTCAAGTGGTAGAGTGCTAGCCATGAACTTAAAAGCTTAAGGACAATGACCAGGCACGAAATTTAAATCCTAGGACCTACCCCCACCTACCCCCACACACACAGAAACTGAAGAAAAGGTACAAAAATAACTTCATATATAAATTATAACTATATTAAGACCAATAGGACTGGGCCTGGTGACTCATGTTTGTAATCCTAGCTACTTGGCAAGCCAAGAGATGAAGTATCTTGATTCTACACCAGCCTAGAAAATAACCAGCTAAAAACAGGACTGGAGGCCTGGCTCAAATGGTAGTGCACCTGCCTAGCAAGCACAAGGCACAAACTCCAGTATCACAAAATAATCAATAAACTTTTTTATAAGCAAAAGTAAATATATACATATATAAAATGGTTAATATTGTCTTGAATAATTCATTGATGGATTGCCTTTTATTTTTGAAAGTTTTCTTTACTAAGATACAACGCCTTATTTTATTCAGCAGTCTAGAAAGACTTTAGTAATTCTGCACACCTCATAAAGTTCTTTCATGGCTGCAAGTTTAGATTGAAACTTTTCCACACTCCATACAGTCGAGATCCCAAGCCGCAGGTCACGAACCCGAACAGAAGTGTCAGAACGCCCCTTATCAGATGCATCGTGTCTGAGAGAAAATTCAAACAGAAGCATTTTTCCTATGATGCACCCACCAGCTCGCACCGACAGCCGCCTGAAGAAGCGTGACTTCCATAAAACCTCAGTGTGCTCCTTACATCACCCCACTGCTAGGCATTCATACTGTAGTAACAAGCAGGTCCAGTTATACTAGACAAAAGCACCTTCATGTCAAAAATAATTTCACAGGTAATTTTTTTCAATTTTAAGAGAGGATATTATTCCTTTAAAAAAGTGCAGAGCCAGGCACCGGTGACTCATGCCTGTAATCCAGCTATTCAGGTGGCTGAGATCTGAGGATCATGGTTCAAAGCCAGCCTGGGCAGGAAAGTCTGTGAGACTGTGAGTTCACAGGGCTGGAGATGGAACTCAGTCGTTAGAGTGCTTGCCTAACGTGTGCAAGGACCTGGGTACAATCCCTTGCACCATACAAAAGCAAAAAAGTAAACTAACTAAAGAAGCATATGACTGTAATCCCAATATTCAGGAGACTGAATATTAGGTACATACCCCCTTCCTTCCCCAGCCCCATACACATTCATTAGTAAATCCCTAAAACATCTCCACTAATTCTTTTTATAAATGCACTTAGGATGTTAGGGCTGCGGCCTCCCCATTCCCTGGCTAAACTTCCAAGTGTCAATAGTGATTCACGTAGCAATTTTTTCCTAGCTGGCACGGCGGATAGACTTCAAAGAAATTAAAAAAAGAAAAACTGACACACAACAACAAACCAATACAGGCAACTCATTTTAAAACAACTGCTTTAAAATCAAGATTATCATGAAGCACTCACCTGCCAAAAGCATAATGTTTTTTTAATTTGCTGCTGATAGTGTTGGCCTCCTGAATCATCACGGACAGTTTCAGGGAGCTCCAGTTGGGCTGAACTAACACAAAAGCACAGAGAGGATTTAAGCACACTGTGAGTGGACACGCAGAAGACACCCGCTGCAAACAAGTGGTTCTAACCAACACGCTGGCTGAGAATGATGAAGGCTGAGCAGTTTCCCTTCAGAGCTCACTGGGACAAGAAAACACCCCAGCCAGTGGGTGTGGCATACAATCCTCCCACTCAGAAGGCAGAGACAGGAGATCATAAGTTCAATACCAGGCTCGGCTTTACTGTGAGAACCTGTCTCAAAAGCAAGCAACCAAACAAAAACCAATGCGGTGAAGAGATGGAAGAAAACTTTTGACTAAAAAAAAAAGTTTTAGTATAAGTTGGGCACCAGTGGCTCACAGTTCAAAGCATGCCCAGGTAAGAAAGTCTGTGAGACTATTACCTCCAATTAACCGCCAAAAAAGCTGGAGGTAGAGCTGTGGCTCAAGGCACTAGCCTTGAGCAAAAAAAGCTCAGGGACAATGGACAAAAAAACAACAAAAAATACCTAAAAGAAAAGCTTTAGTATAACAAGGAGCCACAAAAGACAATGTTTTTTTCAGATAGTATCCAAGATTTTTCTTCTGACTTCTATTTAATTTTTCTAATTTCTTTTTAAAGTATCAAGGTTAAGTATATGATAGTCTTACTCATACAGAAACATAATCCTTTTTAACTTTTCCAGAAAATATTGTGGCACCAAAAAATAAAATAGGGTCAGGCACGGTGTATTTCTTGCTACTCAGGAGGCTGAGATCTGAGGACAGTGGTTTGAAGCCAGTCTGGGCAGACTATCTCCAATTAATCAGCAAAAGGCTGGAGGTAGAGGTGTTACTTAAATGATGAGCATCAGCCTTGGGAGGAAAAAGCCAAGAGCTGAAGCGCTGAGTTCAAGCCCCAGTAGCAGCACAAAATAATAACAAAAGAAAATAAACAGGAAAACAATTTTGTCTAAAATTTCATTTTCCTAATTAGTAATGCACTAATCGTACAAATCAGTGAGATGCACCATGATTTTCCATATGTGCAAACATCCTAGCCATCCTTTATTCTTAGTTCTTCCTTCTCCCAGCCCCATCACCTTTTCTAAGCCTTAAATATCCTGAGGAATTTCTCTGCTCCCTTCCCCCATCCCTTCTCTGTCTCCAGTGATGACTATTCCATTCTATACTTTCACAAGGGTGACTTACTGGTTTCCTTAAATGAAATATATTATCATTTTGAGAGACACATTCAATCTATAGATTCTACATCCACACACATTTATTTACATACAGAAAAGTCAGCAACACCTAAAATAAAGTATATTTAGTATAGAATGGCAAATGACATTTTAGTGATCATAAGTAAGACAAATGACTATTGGGTGGGGGGAGGGGGGAGGCGGGGAAGGGAAGTGAAGGGTAAACAAAGGAGGAGGCTGCAATGCTTGGTAAGAAATGTATGCATTATCCTGCCCATGTAATTGTAGCCCCTCTGTACAGTATGTTCTCAAATAAAATAAAATACAATTTAAAAAAAAAAAAAAAAAAAGACAAATGACTTCTAAAAATGTATGCTAAAGCAATCATACTCACCTGCCAACAGTTTATCCCTATTACTCTGATTCTGCTGCAGAATTTGTAGTTCTTTAGCAATTTTTTGCTTCTCAGCTTCTAAAGCTTCCAGAATTTTTGCATGGCGGATGCTGTGGTCTGCTAGGGCCTAATTGATGTTCAATCATTTGTATAGATCCACACATATGAGGATATGCAGAGAGAAAAGTTACAAAATCAGATTGAGATGATGGATTTGCTAATTTGCTTTTCCTATTTACATATTTCCCATGAAACCATGCTGTGTATCTTACATGTATACATAAAGAAAAATTTAAAACTGATTAGTAACAGTCTCACTACAACTATAGCCTTCTTTCTTTCTTTCTTTCTTTCTTTCTTTCTTTCTTTCTTTCTTTCTTTCTTTCTTTCTTTCTTTCTTTCTTTCATTCTTCCTTCCTTCCTTCCTTTCGTGCCAGTACAGGGCTTAAACTCAGGGTCTGGAGGTTTGTTGCCCCTGAGCTGTTCTAGGTTAGCACTTTACCACAGAGCCACATCTCCATTTTTTTTCCCCCAAGTTGACTGGTGATAAAGAATCTCATGAAAGGGCTGGGAAGGTGGCTCAGTGGGTACAGTGCTTGCCTTGCATGCATGAGACCCTGGGTTCGATTCCTTAGCACCACAAAAGCAGAGAAAGCTGGAAGTGGCGCTGTGGCTCAAGTGGTAGAGCACTACTAGCCTTGAGCTGAAGAGCTGAGGGACAGTGCCTAGGCCAAGAGTTCAGGCCGCATGACCAACAACAACAACAACAAAAAGACTTTCTTGCCTGGGTTGGCTTTGAATCATGATCCTCAGATCTCAGCCTCCTAAAGTTAGAATTACAGACACGCTAACATTTCTTACTATGATGTCACAGCCCCCATCCCAACATTTGAAACTTTTGATGGCATAGATTCATCTTTCTTCCCTTTCCTAGGAAGTAAAGAACCTTTAGAAAATGGGGGAGGGAGGAGAGGAATAATCAGCAAAAGAAGGACATTCTCAAGAATATTTGTTGGCTAAATAAAGTTAACATAGAGTAAGATCTTAATAAATGGCAACTGTTGTTATTAAAAAAAAAAAAAAAAAAGCAAAGTACACACAAAAACTCCAGCTGGCACAAATGACTCATAGTAGCCCACTAACAGGAACTGTTTTCCGAGCTTTAAGCAGCTCTGTTTTTCTCCTAAAGAAGCTCACTGCAACTCTGTCCTGGAGCTGAGCAGCCAGGCTCTCTGCACTGCATCTGGTACTGAGAGATGCTGAACGAGATCTGACTGGGGCATCACAGGATCCTGTGAACAGATGCTTGTTGCTCTTCCAGGGCCCGCTCAGGCTCACTGCTCTGTGCCCCTTACAAGAGCTGTGCCTTCCTCCAGCTACCTCCGCTGCCTCAGCACCACACTCCCTGCTTACATTATTTATCAGGACCTCTTAAGACACAAGAGGAGAAACCAGAGCAGGACCCCAGTGGCTCAGGCTACTCAGGAAGCTGAGATCTGAGAATAGCCAACAGGGGCAGAACAGTCCATAAGACTTCTATCTCCAATTAACTAGCAAAAAGTTGGTTGGAAGTGGAGGTATGGTTCAAGTGGTAAAGCACCAGCCTTGAGTAGAAAAAGCCAAGGAGGAGAGCATCCACGCCCTGTGTTCAAGCCCTTATACCACTGTGCACGAAGAGAGAGGGGGGCGGGGGGAAGCTGGGATGGAGCTAGTTCGACGCGGAGCTCCGTTTCCTAGGCATCTCTGTGCTGCAGGCAGTAGGAGGACACACGCTTTCACACAGAAGAGCCACTCGCACCCAGGGACGTAGAAGAGGCTCGTTCCCGTCAAGACTCTACACTTCAAAACGAAAACAAAATCCAGTTCCTCCTCAGAATGCAGCAAGCGAGCCATAAAAGGAAGTTACCTCCTTTGTAGCCAAAGTTTCCATTTCTAGTCGTTTTTTGTTGACGAATATTTTCTGTTCAAGATGCTGCTTCGTCTTTTCTAACTCCTCGATTTTGTGATTAGCCTTTTGGTTATTTATTTCCTGCATTTTCTTCCTCAGAGACTCTTCCCTCTGTAACGAACATTAATAAAAACTAACTCTAGGCCAGAACAGTTTTTCAAAAATAGAACGGCAACAAAGTACCAAAGGCCTTTTCTTTCATCAAAGCAGGAGAAATGACCAATAGAAAAGTCAGCCTGTAGCTCCTCTGCTTCGTTCAGGTTAGCCAATCTAACCAAAAGTAAATGTCACCAGTCACCAGTCATGAATGCTCTAACCTGGGTTTCGGGAAACACAAGACTGCCAGTAGCACCACAGTGGGGCCCGAAGCCTCGCTGCCCAGCTCCTTTTCCCATAGCCTGGCCACCACAACTCGCTTCTCAAGGAGAATTATCGAGGGCTGAGACTCCCTGCAGCTCTAGCTCTAATCGCTGGTACTCCTCCAGTTCCCACTAAGGACACAATGACCCACCCCAGGGCCCCAGGGGGCTCCGCACGCTACCAGTTCTGCTTCCAGGGCTTGGATCTTGCTCTCGTACGCAGCTCTTTGAGAGGAAAGCTCTTGCTGAGCCATCTCCTTGGCAATCTGGATTCCTTGCATCATCTCCTCCTTTGCCTTCAGCTGGGCTTCTTTCATTTCTGCCTCAAGTCTACAAAGTAGCAAGAGGTTAATAGGATGCATGGTTAGGAAATCTTCCTATACCAAAGGAATCCTAATCATACTAAAATACTGCCCATTGGAAAAAAAATTAAATCTTAGGATAATTTCTGATAATAAGTTAAATGTGTTCTTTAATCTTCCTTTTATTTTTCCCCCTCTTTCTTTTTGGCAGGTACTTGGGCTTAAACTCAAAGCCTGAGATTTTGTGCTTTTGTGGCTCTACTACTTGAGCCACAGGTCTACTTCTGGCTTTTTGCAATCCTCAGATGTCAGTCTCCTCAGTAGCTAGGATTACAAGCGTGAGCCACTGGTGCTCAACTAGAATTTTTTGTAAACAAAAAATAAAACAGGTTAAAAATCTGCTTACTTCTACATTAGTTATTACTGCCTGATATTTAAGTGAAAATATTTTTCTAATGCTTAAAGCAAACAAATTTTATTAAAAAAAAATATGTCTTAGTAGACACTGAAGCACTTGTAGTTGACATAATAAACCCAAGACTAGGACACTTTTATTTTAAGCTAACAATGGTAGACTAACAACTATACTTCAGAAATCAATACTTTTTGTGTTATATACATAAGGAAAATAATGAAATAACCCTAAAAGCATGTCCTACGAGAGCCTATGAAACCATATTTCAATCATTCATGATAATTCTATATACCAGAACTGGAGCTTGAACTCAGGGCTTCAGGCTCTTGCTCCATTGAGCCATACCTCCACTTCTGGCTTTTTCTTAGTTAGAGATTAAGAATCTCTCAGATCTGTCTGCTCAGGTTGGCTTTGAACTGAGATCATCATTGAGTAGAAAGGATTATAGGCATGGGTCACTGGCAAACAGCTAATTTTATGTTTTGATAACTCAAAGTATTAACTGTCACCTCTCAAGAAAAAAAGAAAAAAGGTCAATAATAATAGAAAACTAAATAGCTTCTTTCTTCCCAGTAACATTAATCTCTCAGCGCTGCAAAAAATAGTAATGGGCATTCCGTCTTACTAAGAAAAGAAAGAACGTCAAAAGAAGGGGGGCTATCGGGATAGAGGAGTGAGAAGGAGACATGGCTGCTGAGATAGTCAGTGTGGATAATGACACGGCCACAATGGCTCCATGATGTGAAGTCACAAAATGCCATGAACTGCACGCTTTAAAATGACTGCAATGCGGGGTGCCAGGGGCTCACGCCTGTAACTCTAGGTACTCAGGAGGCTGAGATCTCAGGATTATGGTTCAAAGCCAGCCTGGACAAGAAAGTCTGTAAGACTCTTCTCTCCAATTAACCACCACCACCACCACAAAAAAAAAAAGGTAGAAGTAGAGCTATGACCCAAGTGATAGAGTGTTAATCTTGTGCAAAAAATCTCAGCAACAGCACTTAGGCACTGAGTACAAGCCCTAGGACCAGCACCAAAAAACAATAATAATAATAGGGTTGGGAAGGTGGCTCAGTGGTAGAGTGCTTGCCTTGCAGGCATGAGGCCCTGGGTTCCATTCCTCAGTACCACATAAGCAGAAAAAGCCGGAAGTGGCGTTGTGGCTCAAGTGGTAGAGCACTAACCCTGAGCTGAAGAGCTGAGGGACAGCACCCAGGCCCTAAGTTCAGCCGTGGGGCTGGCAAAAAAATAAATAAGATAATAATAGCAATAGTAATAATAATAATAATAATAATAATAGGCTAAAATGGAGCCAGGCATGATAGCTTGCACTTCCAGCACTTGGGAGGCTGAGGGAGGAGGATCATGAGTTTGAGGTCAGCTTGGCTTATAAAGTTAGAGCTTGTCTCCCAAAGGTGGAGGGGAGGCTATAATGGTATCTTTTTTTAAAAAATTAAGGAGGGAAAAATGTAGATTTAGGCTTTTTAAAAGGTAAAAAGCACAGTTAAGTCATTCTTGATTCCTCTTCCTCTTGTCCTCTTTAGTCAATAAGCCTTGTTGATTTTTATCTCCTTCATTCTCTCCTACCCAGCCACACGGCACTCACTTTCTTTACTGGTCTCAACTGATGACACAGCCTGTGTCATCAAGCGTGGGTGCCAGCGCCCTCTCTCACAATGTGAGTGTCTTATGTCTAATTGCCATTCTTTAGTTGTTCTTTAAGAGGCAGCAGCCCACACTGTTGAGCATTTTAATATGTATACTTCACTATCTTGCTAAGATCTGCTTAAGCAAGTGGGCATCCCCCAGCCTGCTTTGAGCTAACTGCTCATTTTTTCTTGAGCCTCTATTCTAGGGACCCCAATAAACCCTTAGTGACCCCCAGTCAGGATGAGGAGTCACGTGTATACCTTCACACCACATAGGAAGAACATCACTAGTTAGAGCTGTCTGCTCATGGGATGATAAATTCCTCTAGGGCAAGGCTTCTTTGTATACAAAGAATTGTTCTTTGTATATCCAGCATTTTGCAGAGTGCCAGACAAAAATTGATGCCTAGTAAGAAAGAGCTTCTTAAACAAATGAATGTGGGGACAGGGAAAGCTACGTCACAGAAGGTGGTGGTAGCCGCTGGAGCCTTACACACCAGGGCCCTCTCTTCTGGAAAGTCCTTCTTGCTCCACACCAATAGTAATACTCACTGAGATCTCTGTGCCACAAGTAACTCATTTTTGGCAAATTCAAAGTCTTTCGGAGCCTCACTTGCAAGAGTATCTCTACTGGATGGTCTTCTCCCTTTGTGGACTTCGACTGGATGATTAAATCGAAAATAATGATCGCCACCAAGAATCACCCGATCGCCCTAAAGCGCACAAAAATATTTGCTATTTGAGGCAGGTCTGAATGAAAACGAACTACAAGGGAAAAAAATCAATTAGCTCAACAATTCAAGATAATCTAGTACTACTAATAATAAACATAAAAATGATAGCAACTCACTTTTGCTAAATATTTTCTCTGTGTATATGCATGGGTGTATGCATGTACAGGACTTGATGATGAATACCAGGTAACCCACCCCCCTCCCCACCAGAACTTACATGGTGCAGAACTGTGGGCTGGAGAATGTGTCTTCCATTTACGTAAGTCTTTGCTTCCCCAATGGGGATAACACTCACCGTCCCTTCCAAATTTTTGATTGTACTGTAAAAATATAAGAAGCACTGGTCACAAGCACAGCATACTCTAAAAGGTAAGAAAAGGACAAAATGGAATGATCCCGTGTGATTCCTGCCTTTGGCGGCGAGGTTTAGATCAACTTATAGCAGCAAAGACTTAAAATTATTATATTTTTCTTCAACTAGACTTAGGAGTTTCCAGAAGAAAAAAAAAACCTGGCCTTTAGTCAATTCCATCCACTAGTGGTGAGGAAGAATTTTCACTGCATATATTTTGAAAGTAATTCCCAAAAAAAAAAGCCCCTCTGAAAATGAAAATAAAAAAGGAGAAAAAAATACAAGGAAAAAGTATTAAAAATGGATAGTTTCCCATAAGTGAACCCATTTTAACTATTTTACTTGTCTAACTTTCTGGGTTAATAGATGAGTCTTAATAACTTTAACAGGAGTTGGAGAAACTGCTCTGCAGAAATAAGTTGCATTTTTGTCAAGAATTATGAAAAAGAATACACACACCAATGTTGTAATTGCAAAAAGTTACAAATAACCCAAATGCCCACCAACAAAGCACCCAGACTGCACTAACACAAGAGCTTCACGGTAGAGAAAACCATCAACACAGAGAAAATTTAAAAATAGTGCAGCCAGGCACCAGTGGCTTACACCTGTAATCCCAGGTACTCAGGACTCTAAGCTCTGAGGCCCAAAGTTCGAAGCCAGCCCAGGCAGGGAAGTCTGAGAGAGATTCTTATTTCCAATTAATCATCAAAAAGCTGGAAGTAGATCTGTGGCTCAAGCACAGTTAGAGCACTTGCCTTGGGCATAAAAGCTAAGCAACAGCACCCAAGCTCTGAGTCCAAGCCCCACAGCCAGCAAACAAAGAACGAACACCCACAACATGGAACCAAAACAATTTATAAACATCACCATTCCAACAGCACAGAGAAACAAGTATCATTCTAATCATGTGACCAAAATTCATATAAAATAAAAATAATTAATCTGTCACTTCAACCCTAAGTTTTGCTATATTAAAGGGACAGAACTGCGAGAAAATAAATTACCCTTCAGTCAGATCAGGAATGTCATAGAGAACATTACACCATAGCTTATGCTGACAGGAACTCATCTGCTGTCTTTATAAAACACTCAAGAATTGTTTCTCAGAACTCCAAGAAATGGAAGCAAGAGGTTTTAGGTTATTTGGCTTTAATTTTTTTTCCTCCTTTGTTGCTGTTTTTGCTTTCTGTACCTTTTGTCTTGTACATAAGTTAATCTTGTCAGGGAAGAGCAGGAGGGAGCACAGAAATGGTGGGACAAAGGGTGAAGAAACGCAGCAGGGATACTCACTAGACACTAAGTTGAAAATGAACTATACAACTTGTGAGGGAGGGGAGTGGGGGGACTAAGTGAAAACGAGGGAAAAGGAGACACTGTTCAAAAAGAAATGTACTCATTACCTGACTTATGTAACTCCAACCCCCTCTGTACATCACCTTTACAATAACAATTTTAAGAGTTTCTAACTAATAAATACTAGAAAATACTGTAAATATATATTTTTTTAAAAAGAATTGTTTCTCCTGGCTGGAAGATAGATTTGAAGGACAGCAAAGAATCAGCATACACAGATGCCTATGAAGGAGGCCCCACTTAACAAAACACAGACGCATTCTGGCATGTGTGGGTATGCCTTGGACCCTCAACCCACCAATGATCATCAGCAATCAGGACCCCGGACAGCTGAATGTCGTGGTTGGCGTGCGGTCTGCACTTCCCAACTGTAGTTGTTCCTTCTTTGATCATATACAGCAGCATCTCTGACAGCTGTGGGTCTTCGTTGAGATTGACGAAGTTTGGCAAATGGTTGTCCATCTGAAATGTAATTCCTGCTTTCTGGTGGATGTCAGACCAAAATTTGAAAAAGAAAATTAAATCAATCTTGATCCCAGCATGAAATTATTAAATTCACCTTAAATTAATGATTATGATGGAGTCTCAATAAATTCAAGGCTTCTTGGGGCCCCACGTAGTATATGTTTAGCATGTTCAAGGCCCTCCTCTCAAAAAGAAATGAAAGGATTTTTAGACAAAATTAAGGATTTCTTAGACTCTCTCCTTGGAGTTCTCTGTACTTTACCATCTTATGCAGTTTATATTGACCTTTCTTTGTCCTTCACCACCTGCCATCCACTCTTACATCAACCCGTCACTCCTAGCTACATCCATTTTAATTCTCCCTGGTCTTTAGAATGGCAGTTTCTTCAGGCTCCATGTTCAATTTCACCGTCTTACTGCAAGAACTGACTCACGTCAGATGCGCAGTGCCTCCTGGGTCACCTTGCTAGCCCTTCTTATGTTTCTTTTTTTTTTTTTTTTTTTCTGGTTGTGGGGCCTGAACTCTGGGCCTGGACACTGTCCCTTAGCTCTTCAGCTCAAGGCTAGCACTCTACCACTTGAGCCTCAGTCCCACTTCCAGCTTTTTCTGCTTATGTGGTGCTGAGGAATCGAACCCAGGGCCTCATGCATGCAAGGCAAGCACTCTACCACTGAGCCACCTTCTCAGACCCCCCCCCCCTTCTTACGTTTCTAACACACCTTACATCATATACCACATGAATTCTCTCAGAAGGGCACTCAAAATGTCAGCTCCCTGGTCAAACACTTGCAATGGCTTTCCACCTCCTACTCAATAAAACATGATTTCTCTGGCTTGTAAATCAAGTTCTTAAAGTCATCGTATCTTTCAACTTGTATCTCCTTATGAGTTCATATAACCTGTTCATTCCAACCAAACTGATCCATACACCCTCTTCTGAGAACTCAGCAAACTCTCCTACCTCCGTTCTCATGTGCTTTTCCCCCTCCTACAATGCTTTCTTCTTTCTCTTTACTGAAATCTTACCTGAGCTTCAAAGCCTACCTCTAATCACACCCAGTTCCCCCTTCCTCTGAAGGCTTACCACACATTCCCACCAGCCAAAGGCTGGGTGTTCGGTTTTGAGACAAGGAGTTGCTATGCACTTCTATCTTCTCTGCTCAAATCCATCTTTCACATATTACCAGAGAAGCCACTGCACACACCTGCTCACGCCATACCCCTCCATGTAAAATGCAAAGGTTCTTCCTGAGTTTTACATCTTTCTCCAGTCTATACTGTTCCAAGTTAATTTCCAACTATCTGAATCTCTTGAATCCTTTCAAGATCCAAGCCCTGCGGTACCTTCCAACTTTTTTTTTTTTTTGTCAGTTGTGGAGCTTGAACTCTGGGCCTGGGTGCTGTCCCTCAGCTCTTCAGCTCAAGGCACTCTACCACTTGAGCCACAGTACCACTTCTGGTTTTCTGGTGGGTAATTGGAGATAAGAGTCTCACGGACTTTCCTGCCTGGACTGGCTTTGAACCTAGATCCTGAGATCTCAGCCTCCCGAGTAGCTAGGATTACAGGCGTGAGCCACTAATGCCCGGCTCCTTCCCACTTTTAAACAAGGTATTACTTCACTTAACAAGTCTTGATTTCATTGGTCTAGCAAATTCCCATTCATTGTCCAAAACCCTGCTTAATGCTCTCTCTTTGAAGTCCTCCTTGCTAACAACCCTCCTCAAAGCCAATTATTCCTCCTCTCTCCTGCTTCTCTGCCTTTTACATACTTTTCATTGCAACAGGACAAACCCTATGACACTGCCAGTGTTCAGCTACACTTTACAGAACTGGCAGTTCCATAGGTTCTATCCAATCAGGTGACACTATATTTCAACTTTCTGACTGCCAGCTCTGAGAGTTAGAACACAGATGTTTAGCAAATATGTGGAACCAAAGTGACCAGAGCAAGACATTTAGCTGCTCTAAGCAGCCAGAGTTGATCTTAACAACTCTCTGTTACCTCTCCTTATGGTACTGCTTTGTACTGTCAGCACCCCAGAAATATTTGAGAAATTAGACTTGCCTATTTGTCTACTTTTTTATTCATCAGTTTAGAAAGTCCAAGTGATACCTGTAACTCTTTTGTTTCTTGAAGTTTTCTTTTCTCAGCCTGTTCAAGCTTTTCTTTCCAAACCCTTTCCAAAAAAAACAAAAACAACAGAGTTACAGCAACCAGACACATAAGACTGAGAATCTAGAGAGGACCAGGGCAGCCTGGGAAGCTCCGCAGCAACCTTTAAACAAGGCAGTCTGAAAGCGGACTGCTCTGCTCACCGGGAGGGTAAGGAGAAAGACATTCAGTATGCTCTCACCAACATCCCTCCCAGCCTGGGTACTGGTGGCTCACGCCTGTAATCCTAGCTACTCAGGAGGCTGAGATCTGGGGATTGCAATTCAAGGCCTACAGGCAGAAGTCAGTGAGATTCTTACCCCAATTAACCACAAAAAGCCAGAAGTGAGGCTGTGGCTCCAGCCTTGAGCAAAAAAGCTAAGGGACAGTGCCTAGGCCCTGAGCTCAAGCCCTAGGAGCAGCATGAAAGAATAATCACAAAGTGCCCCCTCCCTCCATCTCACCACAGCACACTCAGTATCTTACCTCTGCATTTCTGCCATGTCTCTCTCCTGCTGATGCAGTTTCATCCTCAGAGATGTTATCTCTTGCTGACAGAGCCGGTACCGTTCAGGGTCAATATTCCGCTTGTTTCTTTGAGCAGCTTTTAGCTTTTCAATTTCTGCTTTCAATTCTAAGCATTTGTAAAAAGATGCATGCTTAGTGAATATCTGATGTGTGATGATTCTTGACATTGGGCATAATACTCTAATCATTTATTTCATATGGAATTTTAAATATGTCTAAATAAAATTAGACTCTTTAGAGAAATCAGCTATATTTTACTGAACATGACCTACATAGCTCTACCCCACCTTAACCTGAAAAAGCACTCCCATCTTAATAACTTCTCCCTTTGTTAACGGGACAACCAAGTGACACACTTCTGAAAGGCAGAGGTATCTGTATGTTAGTCACACTGGGACAAATCAGAATTGTCTTGGACAAACATCATCCATAAAGACATGTGGAACAAAGATCAAAGACTTCTGAAGCTGGATTTCAGAACTCTTGCTTATTTTGTGTTGTTTGCTAGTTGTGGTGCTGGAGTTTGAACTTGGGACCTTGTGTTTGTTAGGAGACCCTTTACTACACAAGCCATTCCTCCAGCAGCCCCATTTGCTTTAGGTTACTTTTCAGAAAGGTGGTCATATGTTTGCGTGCGTGCGTGCGTGCGTGCGTGCGTGCGTGTGTGTGTGTGTGTGTGTGTGTGTGTGTGTGTGTGTGTGTGTGTGTACCTCAGGCTCTCATTTGGCTTTTTTGCTCAAAGTTGGCTATTACTGGAACCACAGCTCTATTTTTTGTTTTGTTTTTTTTGGGGGGTTTGCTGGTTAATTGGAGATAAAGAGTCTCACAAACTTTCCTGCCTGGGCTGGCTTTGAATGGAGAAGGCCTCCTAGATAGCTAGGATTACAGGTGTAAGCCACTTGTGCTGGCTGTAAAGGTTTTGTATGCCTGCCGTTTCCTCTTTACTGCTGCTGTTCTCTATGGCCTTACACTCTTCTCTTCTCTCACCATTGACTTGTCTTTCTGTCTTCCTGTCCATCTCCCTATCTGCCTCCATCACTATTTAGAATCTATCATAATTAGATATGGGGGAAAAATGTTTGCTTTTCTTAAGATTGCTCCTTTGAAGGCTGAATTAATATGTAAGTTTAAACTGTGGCAAAATATTTAGGTTTTGAGAAAAAAGCATACCTCTGATGAGCCTGGCATTCACATCTTCATTGACTTTAGCAACATTGACTATCAAGCGTGCCTGGCTAGCGTATCTGAGTGTGCTTAAGGTTTCTTCCAGGTTGCTGGATGCAGGGCTGACCGTAGCAATCATGGCAGTTTTTGAATTTCCACCCAGACTTTCTTTAAGGAGCCTTTGAGGGCAGAAAAGTTACAATTAAACTTTATTTCTACAACAAGCTAATTACATTATTGTCTAGAAAGCACAAATTGAACTCTAATAGGGTATACAATAGGGTTTTATTTATATATGTATTTATCTGTGTGTATATATATGTATATATATATATATACATATATATATATATATAGGCTTAGTACACTAGAGTATTGTTATCTAGTGTAACAGTGGAACACTTAAAATCAGTATAAATGTCCAACGGTAGAGAAAAACTTAGGAACTGTAAATTAATGGGATATTACATAGTTTAAAAAAATAGGGTATATAATAGGATATTATATTTGATGTTATATAATAGGATACCATATTTGATATTACAATATCCATTGGGGTTTAAGGGAAAGAGCGTGGACAAATGGAAGGGTGGGCAAATGCAGTCACGATACTCAATGTACACATGTGAATAAATATAGCAAGATATTTTATACCCTATTGGTTCAATAATACCATTTTAAATCATTTTGGCACTATAGGTATTTTTAGGTCTCACAACACATTATTTTCTCCTGCCTTCCACATTGTTTAATGCCAGATGATCTGTGCAAAGGCATAAATCATAGCTAACCATCAAACACTGGGAGGACAGCTCTTCTTTCTTAGATGGCAAGCTACAAAGGGAAGGGATTATGCCTCAGTCTTCATATTTCCAGTGTGACTGACCACAGCCTCAAATAACAGGTATATAAACAAAAAAAAATCTATATTGTACTGTGTGCAGAGTTTTATTTTAGGGGGGAAAAAGTATCAGATTTAAAAATACATTTATATTAGTGAAGAATGAATGTCAGTAGTCCTAACTTTCCAAAGGTATGAAAAAGAACTACCCTTTTAACCGGGCGCCGGTGGCTCACGCCTGTAATCCTAGCTACTCAGGAGGCTGAGATCTGAGGATCGCTGTTCAAAGCCAGCCCGGGCAAGAAAGTCTGTGAAACTCTTATCTCCAATAAACCACCAGAAAACCGGAAGTGGCGCTGTAGCTCAAGTGCTAGAGCGCTAGCCTTGAGCTGTAGAGCTGAGGGACAGCACTCAGACCCAGAGTTCAAGCCCCACAACCGACCGGAAAAAAAAAAAAAGAACTGCCCTTTCCTTCCAAGTTTCCAGGTGGTAATCACAGTCTAATGAACCAATTCTAAAGATGTGTCATTGTCACATAAGGATGTAGTCCTGGTCACCATAGTACACTGATGCTCCCAGACTTAAGCTGAGGTTTCACCCTGAGAAGCCCAATATAAGTTAAAATTAATATAAGTCAGCTGGGCACCAGTGGCTCCTGCCTATAATCCCAGCTACTCAGGAGGCTGAGATCTAAGAATCAGTGTTCAAGCCAGCCCAATTAATCACAGAAAAAGCCAAAATGGTGCTGTAGCTCAAGTGGTAGAGTGCTAGCCTTGAGCAAAAGGAGCTTAGGGACCACCTAGGCTAAGTTCAAGGACCAGGACCAGCAAAAAATAAAAATAAATAAGTAATAATAAGTTAAAAATATATTGAAAGCCAGGCATTGGTGGCTCATAGCTATAATCCTAGCTACTCAAGAGGCTGAGATCTGAGGATCATGGTTGGAAGCCATCCCTGGCAGAAAAATCCCTGTGATTCTTTTTTTTTTTTTTTGGGTCCGGTTGTGGGGTCTGAACTCTGGGCCTGGGTGCTGTCCCTCAGCTCTTCAGCTCAAGGCTAGTGCTCTACGACTTGAGCCACAGCGCCACTTCCAGCTTTTTTCTTTTTGCTTATGTGGTGCTGGGGAATCGAACCCAGGGCCTCATGCATTGCAAGGCAAGCGCTCTACCACTGAGCCACCTTCCCAGCCCTCCCTGTGATTCTTATCTCCAACTAACCACAGATAATCGGAAGTAAAGCTGTAGCTTAAAGGACAGTACCCAAGCCCTGATTCATGCCCCATGACTCAAACAAACAAACAAACAAAAAAGTATTGAATGCAACTAGTACAGCAAACACCACAGCTTAGCAGTACAGTGACACTGCTAGAGAACAGAACAGTTTTTTTCTGGACTCTGGTCACGTGACTGGCTGGGGCTCACATGGCTGGCTGGTTGGCTGGGGATCACATGGCTTTGGTGCCATGCTGCTGCCCAGCATCAGAATCTTTTAGAGCACATCACCAGTCCCAGAAAGAAAGAAAAAAAAAATCAAGTTCTAAAGCACAATCTCTGCATGGTAAAGTAGAAAAATCATAAGCCAAACCACTATAAATTGGGGACCATCTCCTGACATTAACACTTCTCAGTGAATATTAAATGTGCCTTTATAATGGATTAGAAATAAAACCTATATTCACTGATGAAAACACTAAGCATTAGGTACTAGGCATTATGGGGTAGGTACACACAATAACTGAATTTCACTTTATGCACAGCAATGTTTGGTAACATCATCATGTTAGGCACTAATAACAGTTGGACACAACTTGATGGAGGAGTGATCTGCACTCATAGACTCTGCATTATGTACTAAGATGCTCACCGCAGAAGGTAGGGATTGAGACCATTCCCATTAGTGAGTAAACAGGCTGTGCCAGGAAGTGATTGCCCCAAGTCACAGAGCTTACTACCTAGATTCAAATCCAGGTAGTTTTGGAAATGGAGCAGTTGCTCAAGTGGTAGAATGTTAACCTTGAGCAAAAAAGCTAAGGGACAGCACCTAAGCCCTGAGTTCAAGCACCAGTACTAACACCAAAACAAAACCAAACAAAAACTGGGTTAATTTTCTATCTAGAATCCACATTACTAAAGCACTTCTTTTCTGATTTAAAGTTGTATGAAACCGGTTTTTCCTCACAGCATTCACTGTATTTTATATAATATGTGTGTGCATTTGTGTGTGTCTTACTGGGGACTGAACCCAGGACCTCATGCTTGCTAGGCAAGTGCTCTACCACGTGCACTATGCCTATATTTGATATGGTTCTTTATATTTCAAAAGATACTTGCCATGTAAGAACAGATTCACGGTAGGGAACAAAAACTCTCCTTCGGTTTGCTTGTTCTGAGAGTGCAGATATAACCTTTCCCAAGGTTAGCAAGGACTTGTTAATGCTCACGCCCTCCTGTATGCAAGATTGAAAATCAAAATATTTCTTCTTCTCATTAACAAAGCAGCAAAACAGATATCTCCCCATATATAATTACTAAATATGTTCTTCCCTAAAGTACCAACTTTTTACGACACAGAATTTATTAACTTTCCTTGAAAAGTAATCATAACCAAAAAAGTATGCAGCTCTAAAGTTTTCAATGATGTAATCATAAGCTATCAACTATGTAAATATCTGTAATATACATAATATATATTATATACATAATTATATATGCATAATGTATAAGTATATTATACAGGTATAGATGTATTGCATATGTGCGTGTATATGTATGTAATATATATTATACATATATGTAATTCTGCTTGTAAGTAATGTCTTCATAACTAAATCTCATCAAAATGAGAAAAGAAAGACAGGAACTGGGGCAAACCTGCAGTCTGTTACTTGGGAGGCTAAGGCAGGGGGACTGCTTATAACCCAGATTTATTATTATTATTATTATTATTTTCAGTAGTTGCACAAAGGGATTACCATTCAACACGTCAATTTATGAGTACAATGCATCTTGATCACTGTCATTCCTTCCTTTATTCTCCCCCTTCTCTACCATAGGGACCCCTTAAGTTGCCCTGCTACATTTTCACATTTGCACATTGAGTCTCCTGTCTGCAGTCACCCACCCTTCCTCTCTCCATTTGTCCAGACTCTTTCCTTAAACCCCACCCCTCACACAGACATGTTTCGGCCTCCTAGTATTCACTTTGCTGAACTATAGGTGAACTGTTCAAAGGAGTTAAGCCACTGGACCCTACCCTTTCTTATATTGTACTTTAGTCAGTTTCACTGTGTATATGTATGTTTGCCCTTGTTTGTGTTTTCATCATAATTATTCATTATAAGTTAGATCTAACTTTCACATATGAGAGAAAACATGCCATTTGTCTCTCTGAGCCTGAATGAATTCATTACATAATTTTTTCCAGGTCTATCCTTTCTCGGCCTTTTGGCTAAGATCAAGTGTAATTTTTTCCAGGTCTGTCTTGCAATTGATACAATATTATTTCTTCCTGATAGATGAATGAAATTCTATTGTGGGTATACATCACTTTTCCTTGATCATCTGTTGTAGGGCATCTGTGCTGTTTCTGTAACTTGGTTATAGTGAATAGTACAGCAATGAACATAGGTGTGCCAGTGTCTTTACCATACCCGACTTACAATCCCTTGGATAAATGCCCTAGAATTTGAAGCCAGCCTTGGAAACACAGTGAGACCAAGGCTCAAAAGAAAAAGACAGAGAAGAGCATGTGAGGTACCTTGAGTCGGTCCCCACTGGTCTGGGCAGTGGAGCAGCGCTCACTACCGGCCAGATCTATTAGGTTTATGCGGCTTGTTATCCTGTGATCATGTTCTTCCCCCTCCACGAATTCAGTCTACAGAAAAAATATTAGGAGAATTTAGTCCTCTATGACTTGTTGTCAATGTCTTTAAGAGGGAGACATAGACAAGATTACAAACAACGTCGTTCATTTAAAAGCATCCATTTTTAAATTGCAGTCATTTATAATACCCAGATATCCACAGGATCTACTAGGAATGTAACAAGCAGGGGCTGGATCATAACAAAATGAAACAGATGAAATGATAGAGATTAAAACTCCACCCTACTCAGTTCTAGTAAGCCAACAACTATAAATGGAGAAAGGCTTAGTGCACCAGAGTATTGTTGTCTAGTATAACAGGAAAACACTTAAAATCAATACAAATGTCTAACAGTAGAGAAAAATTTAGCAACTGTAAATTAATGGGATATTACACAGTTTAAAAAAATTATCTCTGCCTAGAATTTTAATGGCATAAAATTGTTAGGGATTTTCTGAATTTGCTTGTGATGCGACAGAGCATTGAATAGTGGAAACTATGGATAAATTTTAAAGTCTTCTACTATGTAATGTTTTCCCAAATATTGTATAATTACCATATATTACTGCTATTATCATATTGATATGATCTTATCAGTTATATGTTAATTAGTATTAGTGATTAATTTGTATTTGTACTAGTTTTTAAAAATGACAACATATTGCTAAATATAGTTATTCAAAGTAATTTATAATTTCCTGAAATTCATTTATGTCTATATAGTTTCATGACTGTTTTAACCTTTAGATTTACCAAAAAAAAAAAAAAGAGTTAAACTATAGAAGACATGGCTTCACTATCTTCCCTAGGACAGTACTTGACAACCACAGTACCTTGGTCTGGGTCATCACCAGGGTAAAAACGGAGTGGGAGCGGGAACTTTTGTCATTCATGCCGGTAGCAGCAGTGGCTCTTTGCTTATTTCCCAGCTCCAGCCAGCTCTAAGGAGAGAAAAAGAAGGTCACTAACATTCAAAGATGGTAATTCAAAAGAAAAAGAAATTTTTATTATTATTTTTTTTGGGTCCGGTTGTGGGGCCTGAACTCTGGGCCTGGGCGCTGTCCCTCAGCTCTTCAGCTCAAGGCTAGCTCTCTACCACTTGAGCCACAGCGCCACCTCCGGCTTTTTTCTTTTTGTTTATGTGGTCTGAGGAATCGAACCCAGGGCCTCAGGCATGCAAAGCAAGCGCTCTACCACTGAGCTACCTTCCCAGCCCCAAGAAAAAGAAATTTTTAAGAAGCAAAGAAGTTAAGGAAGCACGTTTGTTTCTTATACACATTTGTAACATATACAGTATGTAATTAGCTTAATAATTTACATTCCCATTGACTGTTTTTTGTGTGTTATTATTTGGTCACCTGAATCAGGAAATAACACCCTTAAAAAGCTACTCCTAAAACTCTTAAGGTAACATGATATTCAGTGTTTATTTTCAACTCAGGAGCCATTTTTCTCATATTAGCATATATAAGTTGTACGACTTCATATATTATGTTGAATAAAGTGTTACCAAAGCAGTTCACAAAGCATTAACTGGATTAACCCCTTATGCATGTGAATAGCAAAAAAGAGACAGTCATAGAAATATTCATGAGTATCCTCTATCTAGTTAAAAAAGACAAAATGCAATCAGTCTTACCTGGATATCAGAATAAGAACTGACAACGTTCCTAATGTTTAAGAAGTAAGAAGATAAAATCAATTTCATTATTCTCACAAACCACTTATCTTTCAACATATAAATACTCTGGAGATACCAATGGGCTGATTCATAAACATTTCTATACTTTACTTTTTTTCTTTTGGTGATGGTACTGAGACTTGCTCTCGACTTTGTGTTTGCTAGGCATTCTACCCCTTGAGTCATACTCCCATGCTTCATTTTTGCTATTCTTAAAGGGCAGGAAATGAGATAATACTTGTACTTTATCAAAAAATATGACTTTTGAAAATCAAGCACCTGCCAGACACTGGTGTAATCCTAGCTACTCGGGAGGGTGAGATCTGAGGATCACGGTTCAAACCAGCCTGAGCAGAAAAGTCTGTGAGCCACCAGAAAACTGGAAGTGGTGCTGTGGCTCAAGTGGTAGAGCTGCTAGCCTTGCGCTGAAGAGCTGAGGGACAGCGCCCATGACAGACAAAAAAAGAAAAAAAGAAAAAGAAAATCAAGCACTTTAGTATCTTAATATAATACTCACAAAAACTCAGGCTCGAAGTTCAAGTCCCAGGAATGGCACATACACACATACACACAAAAACAAACAAACAAACAAAAAAACAACCAAACAACAAGAAAATAAAGCAAAAACTTCCAGTGGCTCATGCCTGTAAAGCTAGCGACTCAGGAGGCTGACATCTGAGGATTAAGGTTCAAAGCCAGCCAGGCAGACAAATCTAAGAGACTCTTATGTCCAGTTAACCAGCAAAAAGCCTGAAGCTGGAGGTATGGTCAAGTGGCAGAGCATCAGCCTTGATTAAAAGGTGAGGCCAAGAATGTGAAGACCTGAGTTCAAGCTCAATACCAGCAAAAAAAAAAAAAAAAAAATAGCATCTCAACACCTTCCTTTCTTCGCTTTTCAGCTTAAAGGAACAGGTATAAAAATCAGGTTTGAAGGAAGGTTTCAACTTAATGGGGAAAAAAAAGGTAAAAATAGGAGAAAAAGCAAATATTTTATTTCACACTCAGTTTAATCAATATGCTAAACCAGATGCTATGAAAAAATACAAATATAAAAATGAACAGCTAACTGCACCCTGGTTGGAAAGAGCTAGAGCAGTCATCACTCCGGTCCGGTCTCTCCCAATACGCAGTGGTCTCCTCCCCTCGCTCTGCCTGTCCACAGTGGTCTCCTCTCCTCGCTCTCCCTGTCCACAGTGGTCTCCTCTCCTCGCTCTCCTGTCTACAGTGGTCTTTCCCCCAGGCTCCTGCTAAGCCAGACACTTACATGGACAATCCCTCAACATATGGTCCAGACACAGGATGCTCCCTCACCCGCAGCTGGAAGAGGCAAATATGAGTTTGACACATACTTCAGATGATGCAATCTTAAATGATCACTTTTTCTACATTTTGAGTTAACTATGTGTCTTGACCCAGAAATAAATACAAAGAACCACAAAAGCAAATCTGTATGTTACAAAGAAACTGCTTTATGACTCAAATTATTGATATACGCACAATATACAACAACCTATGTCACATCACTGTGTTACTAATTTTTACTTTTAACGTAAGTCCTACTGTACCTATTTGTTTATGTGCTTTTAAAGTTCTCTAAAATACATTGACTAACTTTCAGACATTTATTTTTTCTTCTTTTTTACACTGGCATTTTAAGTTTTGTGAGCAGAAATTTTTAAACATTATCAAAGTCATAAAAGACAATGTTATTTGAGTTTCTTGATTTTTGTCACGGTAAACTGCATGAGCTTGGGCAAAGGAAGTCACTTTATACAGTCATGTATTGTGCTGCAAATTTCCTTTGCAAAATTAAAACCTTTCCCTTATAAAAAGCTGAAAGGTTTTAAAACGCTGAAAGTCTATTTCTCAGACTATCTACAGCATATCAAATAAATAATCCACTGAAATACATTATTTGCCAATAAAAATACAAAGTTTGAAAAAATTTCACTACCTTTTGGCTGATAGTCTATGAGTCTGTTTAATTTATATGAGCCAAAACAACATTTTAACATTTAACAACATTTTAATCTCTAACTTTTATACAATACTTGAGTGATTAGTTTTCCACCAGCGATAATGTTCAGTTTATTTTCAATATCAATTAAGACTGGCAATCTTAAGCACTTGCTATCAATAAAAGCATTTTAGTAAAAACTTAAGCCAAGGTATCCAGAACTCACATAATTATAAACCTTCATAAAAACAAAAAAGAAAAGCAAATATGAATTATTTAAAACTTACTGGTTGCTTTCTCTGCCCATTATCACCTTTACAAACCAGAAGGTCGTGAATTTTTTCATTATATACTTCAAAGAAGCTCATTTCAAGGTGATAGCTGACCTAGCAGAAATTGAAACAAGACGTTATATTTACTTTCAAATTCTTGGAATGGCTTTTAAGTCACATATCTGATATGAGTCTAGTATCCAAATTATATAAACTCTTGTTGGGCAGTGGTGGCTCACACCCATAATCCTAGCTACTTAGGAGACTGAGATCAGAAGATCGAGGTTCAAGGCCAGCCTGATAAAAAAGTTTAGGAGACTCTGTCTCCAAAATAACCATCAAAAAGGAGGCAAACTGAGCAAGCTGTGAGGCTCTGAGTTCAAACCCAGGTATTGGAACAATTTTTTTTTCTTTTTTGTTTTGCCAGTCCTGGGGCTTGAACTCAGGATCTGGGCGCTGTTACTGAGCATCTTCGTTGCTGAGCCACAGTGCCATTTCCAGCTTTTCCTGAGTAGTTTATTAGGACCCAAGAGTTTCATGGGTTTTTCTGCTGGACTGTCTTCAAACTGTGATCCTCAGATCTCAGCCTCCTGAGTAGATAGGATTACAGGCTCCAACCACCAGGACGTGGCTTCTTCTAGATCTTATAACAGGTGATAATTTAGCAGTTACGACTCTGATTTGGATTTGAGCATACCTCTTGGGTTTGTTTTTTGGCTACTTGAGCAAAAAGATCTTCACAAAATCTTGGAATTATTCCTAGTTCTTCACTAAATCCCATCATCCTGAAAATACATTATAAATAAGAAGAAAGTAACACAGATTAGGGATTTTAAAAAAAAATTATTTTGGGGAAAATGAGTTAGTTTCAGGGTTTTTTGTTGTTGTTTCTCTTTTTTTTTTTTTTTTGCCAGTCGTGTGGCCTGAACTCTGGGCCTGGGTGCTGTCCCTCAGCTCTTCAGCTCAAGGCTAGCGCTCTACCACTTGAACCACAGGACCACTTCCCGTTTTCTGGTGGTTTATTGGAGATAAGAGTCACAGATGTTCCTGCCCAGGCTGGTTTTGAACCTCAATATCTCAGCCTCCTGAGTGAGTCACCCGGCAGTTTGGGACCTTTTTTTGGGGAAATGGATTAGATAGGGACCAGGGGACAAGCTAACTACTTAAAAGTTCACCATTAATAGTTAAGCATCAGATTGGCCCAGACCTAATAAGACATGACTCTAACCTATTATTAATTCAGTGACCGCGAACAAGACACCTGACTTCACTATATCTCAACTACCTCATCTGTAGTGTGGGACAAGCAGAAGCCTCTATTCAGAGGGCTGTGACAGAACACAGCAAAGCCTCTAGCATAGTACGCGAAGACCTCAAGGAAGGCTAGTTCCTGTGCACATTCAGCCTGCTTCCCTCTACCACAGCTCCACTCGCCTTGGTGTTGTTGTAGTATTTGTAATTGGCACTTGGTAATGGAGCACATTTATGGTGTACGGTGGGACCCTTCTGTACTTATACATAACGTTGCAGCGGCACCACACAAGGCAAGTAGCACCTCACACAGGTGAGAAAAGCGTTTTCTAAGTAATTTGCTTTCTTTTTGTTAATCTGGAGAGAATCCTTTTTCTGAAGAGGTCCTGCTTTGGCCAGGTGGTTTGGCCCTTGTTAATTACATTTAGTTACAGCCTTTTCCTGAGTACTTTAAGACATCCTGTTTCAAGCTCCTTGAATTTTAGTTACATCCTGTTAATTATGCCACATGCCTTTACATATTGTGAACCTGAGCTCAGCCAATGTGAGCAGAGGAGCAGGGCCTGCTGGGTTAGGGGTAAAAAAGGAGCAGCCTGCCCGCTCTGTGTGCTTGGTTGCCAGATTGTTGGCTGGTGGCACACCCTTCTGCAGGAAGTGGACTTTCCTTTTGAGTTGGTGTCCTTATTCTTATGTAACACCCCTACATCCCAAGCTATTTCTAGCACACATTATCATTCCTCTGAATTGGAAACACTCCAGGGCCTCTCTGTTGGTTGTTTTGAAACTCACAGTTCACCATCATCAAACATAGTGCTCTTACGGTGCCACAGATGGCTTACTTTTTAAAAATTTGCTTTAAAATATTTTAGTGGATTTTTGAAAAAGGAAATCAAGTACTTTTATAAGGCAAAGTATATAAGGAAGTGACAGATATCTAAGTGTCCCTAAGTTTGGTTTTGGTGGTTGTTGTTGTTGTTATAAAGGTAGTATCAGAGGGATTTATATCAAGTCAGGTAAAGAGTACATTTCTTTTTGGACACTGTAACCCTGTCACTCCTTAGTTTCCCCCCACATGCCACCCTCTTCCCCATGCACAAGTTCCAAAGCTTTTTTGGTAAGGTTTTACCCAGTAAACTGCTCACAGATTCTAACAAAGGAAAGATGTAAGTTACTAGATCTACCCAACATTTAAGATGCCTTACTGTTAATCATCCCAATAGTATTTATAAGACACCATCTCTGGGCTTCATTTATACAAGGAATACCAATTGTAGCAAAGTGGAGTCAAAGATACAAGTTATTTCTGGGATAAACTGAAGTGCAGAGGTTCAGTGGCACCCAAGTTTGCAGAGCTGGTAGAGAAGAATGGGTGAGCCCTGCATCCCAATCTGAGTAGTTTCATATCTATGTTCTTTCTATCCAGCACACTGGGTGGCCATGTGTGCGACACAACTTACGTATAGGATTTTCCAGAGCCAGTCTGACCATATGCAAAGAGGCAGGCATTGAAGCCTTCGAAGGCTCGCTCCAGGAGAGGCGCTGCTAGCCTCTCATAGACAGCTGTCTGGCTGGCATAGTGAGGGTGCTGGTCATCAAAAGACCAGAAGGAAACATCGTAAGTAAACGTGTAGACTCGTTTCAAGTCAGGGTGTTCCACAGTGACTTCTTTTCCGTTCATGAAGACAACCTGGAACGCCTTCTCCGTCTGCTCTCTTTGAAAAGAAGGGCAAAGGAAAAAGCCAAGTTACCGTGTGCGATCTATTCCCATAGAATGAGTTAAATTCATCATTTCTCTAAGGTGAGAGAACTGTGGACTTTAATATGGAAAATTAGAGAACTTAACTCAAGTTGGTTTCCAAAATACTAATTCTATAAGATTCAGTGCTAATATCCTGAGAAAATGGATTTTACATATTTTTTGTACAAAGAAATTTAACTTACTTTTACAAAACTTTTCTTTTCCATTTTCTCCTTAACTACACCTTGTTCCATGCCACTTACCAGATTCGACCTCTATGCTTCAGTACAAATCTGCAAACCTCTTTGTGTAATGAGGAAATTTGGGGGCTGCAAATCTACATAAAGCTGGCCTAAAATAGAAATGAGTTTCAACAAGCTAAATGTAGTAAGTTTAAATGCTAAGTCTCTTTGGGCTACTGGCTGTCATTGTTAACCCATTTGTCCCTCTTCCACTAAATTTTCTTCCTTAAAAAAAAAATTCACGTCAAATTCACTTTTAATTTTTTGTATTTTAAGTTTTCAAAGTTCTTTAAAAGCCAGGCACTAGTGACTCACACTTGTCATCCTAGCCACTCAAGAGGCTGAGATGTGATGATCAAGGTTTAAACCAGCCTGGGCAGACAAATCTAAGAGACTCTTTTCTCCAAATAACTAGACAAATCGGAGACTATTTCCAAATAACTAGCTGGAAATGGAGGCACGGCACAAGTAGGGGGGAAAAAAGCCAGTTTTAAGCAGAAAAGCTGCGCCAGAGCAACACACTCTGAGTTCAAGCTCCAGTACTGGCACAAAATAATTAGCTAATTAATCAAATGCAAAACGGTACCTTTTGCTGAGAGGCCTCACTCGGACCGCCACGGTCACCTGACTGTTCTCGACTTTGAAGGGGTCTGTTTTGGTGGGGCTGTTGTTCACAACTGAAGTTGTGCCTTCAGGAAGGAGTGTATTTTCTTGGGACATGTCCCTTTTATTTGCAAGAAGAGAACTTTGCGACCTTTGAAGACTGGGCCCCCTGCTTCTCACTGTGGATGCACCAGGGCTTTCCGGCGGAGGCAGGCCGTGCTTCGGTGTGGATTTGTGCTCTGGTGTACACGGCACTGGGGGTCTTTTCTCCAGGCTTCCAAGTGTGTTCGAATGGTTGGCAATGACATTCCCAGTACTGCCATGATGCACGCTTCCTGCTTTGCTCTGGAGAGGTTTCCCAGCCGAGTGTCCCCTGGTTTGACCCTGGGAATGGATAGGTACACTTCTGCTTGAGGACTTCAGTGCAGCGTTTTCATTTGTTCCCCCAGAGGTAGAAAACATTTCTTTGCGTTTCTCATCAGCGGCATTGGAGTCTTTGGTGAAACTTGCAGAGGAGGTGACAGAAGGGTTTCTATTACTACTTAGAACCTTTGCGTTTGCCCCAGTTTCCTGCGACAGGCCTGCCTCGCCAGCTACCTTCTGCGTTCCCCTCCACCTCTCCACACAATCTGTTCTAGCACCCCGACGTTGCAACGTAAGACTGGCGTCTGCTGCAGGTCCAGTTGTGTCCCCCAACTCACTCCCAAGTAAAGTTGACTCTTTGTTCCTCGTAGCTCTTCTCTGAAGGGTCAGTCTCCCCACAGGGTTGGGGGAAAGGGGCAGATCTCCTGATCTGTTACAGGCAGAAATAACATAAGTGCTGTTTATGTCTCTGATTTTACTCGCAGGTGTCTGTAATGGGTCATGGTTTTCGCACTGTGAGGTGTCAGGCTTGGAAAGCAGCTTCGGGAGGCTGCTGGCGCTGAGAGCACTCAAGGAAGAGCATTTCTGGGAAGGAGGCACTTTCAGGAGGGTACCAGCGTTTCTACCAGCAGTAGTCTGGACTGACATCTTGGCAAGTGCTTTTTAAAAGAATGTGAAGAATCTAAACCCTTCTTTGGATGTTCATTTGATTTCTGGACACTTTGTTCTTGAAAATATCTGGTAAAGAAACACACACACACAAAGTAGATTGCATAAACTTTCAGGGAGGATCTCCCATTGAGAAAGTAAATTCCCAGAGGCACTCGTTAGAATCAGAGTCACAATCTCTATCTCAGCTACTGCTTCAAAGCTGCCCAGACACATCTTCAAGTCACCAGTCAACAAATATTTCCTGCCAGGATCTCTGATAAGATACCATAGACCTTTCCTTAGTCTTAGAGAGGAAAACACAGATTACCTTTGCATTAGGGCAAATATGTCCTAATCTCAGAATTGGGGGGGGGGGGGGGGGACTGGGCAGGAAGAATTTCAAGTTCAAGGCCAGCCTGGACAACAAAGCACAACTTACCTCAAAACAAAACAGTAATAAGTGTTAAAACTGTGTCAACAGTTTGTTGTTGTTTGTTCATAGTTTTGTGGTACTGAGGTTTAAATTCATGACCCTGTACTTACTCTACCCCTTGTGCCACTGTTCAGATATTTCTGTTGTTTTTTTCAGAGAGGGTCTTGAGCTTTTTGTCCAAGGTATGCCTTGGACTGCCATCCTCCTACCTACTCCTCCCTCTTGAGAAGCTGGGATTACACATGTGAACCACACCTAGCTTCTTTAATATTTTGCCCAGGTTGACTCTCAACCTAGGCCTCTAGGATTACTGAGTGTGAACCACCAGACCCACACTGAGGACTAAAGGAAACTCTAGCACCTAAAGCAAGGTCTGGAGCAAAGCATTTTATAAACACTCACTGAATACTGGAATGACTACAGGAAAAGTTAAATCCTTGTCACCAGGCAGATTACTCACAAATAAGTATGCTGACTTTAAGTAGTATAAAGTAATTGCTTGTGTAAGGAAAACTGACTTCTCAAGATTAGGTAAGTAGCTAAGTATAGGGGTGCACACCTGTAATCTCAGGTTAAGGCAGGAGGATAGCAGTTGGCAATCTGGGCAACATAGCAAGACTCTCCCCTTCAAAGAAAGGTAAGTAGAAACCCTGCCCTCCATCAGGCAACAAGCTACACCAGGCAAGGATCAACCCTATCTATTAGGCAGGGAAGTTGAAAAGGAACAGAAGGTAGTGACAGCTAAAGCCCTGGGGCTTGAACTCAGGGACTGGGTGCTGTTCTGGCACAGTTCAGGAGCGTTTTTGCTCAAGGATGGCGCTCTATTGCAACAGCTCCACTTCCGGCTTTTTTTTTTTTTTGGCTGGTTAATTGCAGATAAAAAGTTTTTACTAACTTTCCTACCTGCCTGGCTTCATAACTCAAGTCCTCAGATCTCAGCCTCCAATGTAACTAGGCTTATAGGTATAGATCAGAGGAAGTGCCCAGCTCTAGGGCAGCTCTTTAACATACACTTCTGCGTAGTAAAACAACACACAGGCTCAACTCACTGCTGTAGAAGAACAGAAGCTCATTTTTCAAGTGACTCTTGGAAGGTTGTACGTGAATAGTCATCATCAAACACACAGCTCTTCAGGTCATTTTAGCATCTCGCGTCAGACCTGCAACTAAACGTACAGAAAAGTACAGAATGCGAAGGCAAGAAGAGGGTCTGGAAAGTCGGCTCTTCACACGAATCAGTACAGGAGGACTGCCAGGACATGGAGAAGAGGAAGTAGCCCAGGGTCCCACGGCTCTGCCGCTCCCCATCGGGTCCCCTCAAGGGGCCTCTCCACGCCCCGACTCGGGGACCCCGGACGCGCGGATAGGCGAGGCCTGGCAGACCCAAGTCGGCTTCGGGGACCCCAGGCCGCGTCCTGGGGACACAATGGGGGTCCCCCGCCAACGCCACAGCGGCCTCCGTGGGGAAAGCACCTGCAAGCCCCCCCGGAAGGGGTGTCACCCCTCTGCAGCGTCCCCCGCCATCTCGGGGATCCCCCCCTCACGCCCAATCCCACCCCATCGCCCGGCCACTCACCGCTGATAGAGCCGGCTCCCGCGGCGGCTGCAATTTGAATGCGCGCCTCGCCTTCTGATTGGCTGCCGTACATGCGTCAAGAGCCGCGCCCGGAAGCGCCGCGGATTGGGTTCTAGACGCCAGCTTCGCCCCGCCCCCGCCCGTGGGGAGGGGGCGGGGCCGCAGCGGGAATCCCGCCAAAACGCGCGTCCGAGGACCATTGGGACTGGGGCGCCCGTGCGGGTCCTTGATGTGAAGCAGCTGGAGCCGGGCGCCGTGGCCCACGCCGTGATCCCAGCTACTCAGGAGGCTGAGGATCAGGGTTCAAAGCCAGCCCAGGCAGCAAGGTCCGTGACTGTCTTGTTCTGGTTTCTCTAATTAGCCCGCAAGAGCTGGATGAGGAGCTGCGGCGCAAGTGGCCGAGCCCCAGCCTGGAACAAAACGGCTAAGGGTCAGCGCCCAGAGCCCCCCACAAGTCGGCCTCCCATCAGACCTCACGTCCATCCCAGGAAGCACACCATCTGTGCAAGACGGTGAGCTGTGAAGCGTGCTAAGTGCCTTACGTCGTGTTTTTTTCTAATGTAATCCTGGAAATCTAAAGAGGTAAACATTAATATTCCCAGTTTATAGATGAGAGGTGAGGTTTTGCATTAATAAACGTAAAGGATCTAACAACCTGCGAGTGGGATGTCTAGAAACAGGATTTAGTCCAGTTTCAGTAAAACCTGGACAGAATGAGAAGAACCAGGGTAAGGAAAAGGATTTTAGGCAAATATATATTCTAAAGTAACAACATCTTAATGGGCAATAAGTGCAGATAATCAAAGTGTTTTGAAGGATAAATAGAGAACCAGAAGTAGCTGCAACTGTATAGAAAAACTGGATGGGTAATAGTCATTCTTATCTTCCTAAAATTAATTTAAACCCAGCTATCCAGGGCAATCACACAAGTAATTCATATGAACGTACATACAAGTGCAAACATTCAGATATTAAATACACGTTTTTTTAAAAATTAGGAATGAGGGGCTGGGAAGTTGGCTCAGTGGTAGAGCGCTTGCCTTGCATGCCTGAGGCCCTGGGTTCGATTCCTCAGCACCACATAAGCAAAAAGAAAAAAGCCGGAAGTGGCGCTGTGGCTCAAGTGGTAGAGCACTGGCCTTGAGCTGAAGAGCTGAGGGACAGTGCTCAGGCCCAGAGTTCAGGCCCCACAACCGGACCAAAAAAAAAAAAATTAGGAATGAGTAAAAAAATCTCTTGTTTAGGTATTATGAATTTTGCATCAACATTTAAAGTATACATTTCTTTCTTCTTCTTTTTTTTTTTTTTTTTTTTTTTTTTGCCAGTCATGGGGCCTGAACTCTGGGCCTGGGTGCTGTCCCTTAGCTCTTCAGCTCAAGGCAAGCACTCTAGCACTTGATCATAACACCACTTCTGGCTTTTTCTGCTTATGTGGTGCTGAGGAATCAAACCCAGGGCCTCATGCATACAAGGCAAGCGCTCTACCACTGAGCCACCTTCCCAGCCCCTAAAGTATATGTTTCTAGGGTCACAAATTAGAATGCTTCTTGAGATAAAGGGCCATATCTGTGTTGAGTGAATCCCTTGTGTTTAGTACAAGGCCTGGTATACAGTATATGTTTAATAAATGCCCTTCTAGAAAGGAGAACAATGGTGTATTGGAAGAGCTATAAAGATATAGCTCTTTTGAACAAGATATGTAACCAAAAAGAGTTCTTTCTTAAATTTTTTTCATGAATCAAGAGTTTGCAGGAGGGGCTGGGAAGGTGGCTCAGTGGTAGAGTGCTTGCCTTGCATGCCTGAGGCCCTGGGTTCGATTCCTCAGCACCACATTAAGCAAAAAAAAAAAAGCCGGAAGTGGCACTGTGGCTCAAGTGGTAGAGCGCTAGCCTTGAGCTGAAGAGCTGAGGGACAGTGCCCAGGCCCAGAGTTCAGGCCCCACGACCGGACCCAAAAAAAAAAAAAAAAAAAAGAGTTTGCAGGAATATTGTCTCTCTATATTTAGCTTTAAACTGGGAAAAGTCCAAATGCCCAATTTCAAAAGGTCACTGAACATTTGGAAATGAGGACAGCTTACAACCATTATGCCCACTGAAGTTACACAGTAACTAAATAAATGGAGTAGCACCAGACAAGGCCTGGTCTCTAAGCCCA
Source organism: Dipodomys merriami (assembly GCF_024711535.1). NCBI lineage: Eukaryota > Metazoa > Chordata > Mammalia > Rodentia > Heteromyidae > Dipodomys > Dipodomys merriami. Next base: position 14,455,790 of record NW_027204604.1, on the reverse strand, counting down.
GTGGCCGGGTGCCCCCGCAGACTGTGGGCTCTAGGTGGCGCTCTCGCCCTGCTGTTCCTGGCAACTGGCAGGGACTCCCTGGGGCCTTCACCAGGCCACCAGCTACCCACACTTCCTGCTTCCTTCTTTGTCTGTCTCAACGCACTCCAAGTTCAAGTCCAACGCCAGGATGCATACTCCACAAGCTCAAGGGCCACACATGAGCCATCTCCACCTTACTCAAGAGGAATTTTGATCTTTTGAGGTATTCTCCCTGAGATAGCGTTTTCCTCTGCAAATCCCATCCAAAGCTGACTAGCAGAGAAAGCCACTTAACCTCTCGCAGTGACTCAGGCTCCGCCTTGGGAAATCACAGATGATGAGTGCACCCCACCCCGAAGACTCACTGGGAGGCTTAAACTAGATTATGTCTGCAAAGTGCTTGGCCCCAAGCCTAGTGCAGGATTCATGCTCCACAACTGCTAGCTGCTGTGAAGAAAAGCCCTATTCAAGCCGGCACTGAGGAGTGGGGCTTGTGCACTGCGGGGCTCTCTGTAATAATGATAATGGCAGGTTGGATGAAGGATGTCGATTATGATTTTTAATCCCTAGAAATAGCTGCAAGACGGAATAGTGAGTCCTTTTGTGAAGGACTTCACTGAGCTCCAGTAAAAAGTAGCCGAGAACAATATAATACTGTCTAGGGGAAAGCTGTACTAATCTCTATTTTGTACCTGTTTGATTAAACTTAGAATGCTTCTTGAGATAAAGGGCCATATCTGTTTTGAGTGAATCCCTTGTGTTTAGTACAAGGCCTGGTATACAGTAGATGTTTAATAAATGCCCTTCTAGAAAGGAGAACAATGGTGTATTGGAAGAGCTATAAAGATAGTCATCCCTTTTGAACAAGGTATGTAACCAAAAAGAGTTCTTTCTAAAATTTTTTTTCATGAATCAAGAGTTTGCAGGAGCCGGGCGCTAGTGGCTCACGCCTGTAATCCTAGCTACTCAGGAGGCTGAGATCTGAGGATCGCGGTTCAAAGCCAGCCCGGGCAGGAAAGACCGTGAGACTCCTATCTCCAATAAACCACCAGAAAACCGGAAGTGGCGCTGTAGCTCAAGTGGTAGAGCGCTTGCCTTGAGCTGAAGAGCTGAGGGACAGCGCCCAGGCCCAGAGTTCAAGCCCCACGACCGACAAAAAAAAAAAAAAAAGAGTTTGCAGGATTATTGTCTCTATATTTAGCTCTAAACTGGGAAAAGCCCAAATGCCCAATTTCAAAAGGTCACTGAACATACAGACTTTGTATGGGAAAAAAGGAGTCTAGAAAATAACAATTTAGCCAGTGCAAGTTCTATAGAACAAACCACCAGACACTTCTCTATTATGTTTTTAAGCCTTGGCCAGCATCCCTCTGGTCTTTGGAATGTAACACTTTCTCCAACACTGCAAAGCAATCGGTGTCTTCCAGCTGCACACAGAGCAGCTATTTAAATAATCATGTAGTTGGATGCCGGTGGTTCACACCCGTAACAGCAGCTACTCAGGAGGCTGAGACCTGAGGACTGAGGTTTTAAGCCAGCTCAGGCACACAAATCCACTTGACTTTTATCTCCAATTAACCAGCAACAAACTAGAAATGGAGGTGTGGAGCAAAAAATGCCAAGTTTTAATTTCAGAATCAAAAACTTATCTCTGCTATCCAGTTAGGCTCAGAAGGAAGGAAGAAAAGATAGGTCCCAAACACCTGCAGTAAGAGCATGGAGATGAGCAGGTGCTGGACTGGGGAGGGGGAGGGGCTTCCCCTGCTCAGACCTCCTCTTAGACCAGACAGGTTCTGTTGCAAGAACCAGACCAGCACACATGAACACTTCAGGTGGCCAGAACTTGGGCTTGAATTCAGGGCCTTGATCTTGCTAGGCAGGTGCTCTGGGACATGAGTCATGTCCCAGACCTTTTTGCTTTAGGTTATTTTCAGTCAATGTCTTGTACTTTTTACCCAAGCCAGCCTTGTGCTACCATCCTCCTACCTATACCTTCCTGTGTAATAAGGATCACAGGTTTATTCTTTTTTTTTCTTTATTTTTTGCCAGTCCAAGCTAGCACTCTTTCCATATGAGCCACAGCACCACTTCTGGCTTTTTCTGTTTATGTGGTACTGAGGAATCAAACCCAGGGTTTCATGCATGCTAGGCAAGCGCTCTACCACTAAGCCACATTCCCACCCCACTTGGTTTGTCCTTTGGCATGGGGTCTTGCTAACTTATTTGGTCCAGGTTGGTCTCCAGTCATGATCCTCTCTCTATTCCTCAAGTAGCTGGGATGACAGACAGATGCCACCATGCCAAACCAACAGAAAACTCCTTAACCTGTCCCAAATCATCCTTACAGTAATTGTGAAGGTAAAAGTAAGCAGTTTTATCAAAAATCCACCAGAGGGAGACAAACCGAAGGGGAATATGTGAAAAGAGTTCAGTAGCCAAGCCTTTTAGAAAAGGTAAGATTTAAAGAACATTTAAAGAATGTATTTGTGCGGATAGTCTCTTGGTCCAGGTCCCCACGCCTTGTTTGTTTTTCAGTCATTGACATGGAACCCGGGGCCTGGCACGTCGTAGGCCAGCTCTCTATCACTGAAATAGCACTTGGTTTTTGAGACAGGAGCTCGCTGTGTGGCACAGCTGGCCACAGACTCCCAGTCCTCATGTCTTAGCCTCTGGAAGGCTGAGATTATAGGTAAGCACCACGATGCCCAATCACAGATTTTAAATGAGCAAATTGTGAGGTTTGTGTCCCTGCTTTGTAGGTGTTTGTAATCAGTGGTATTTGGGTCGATCACCAAAAGGTACAATAACTAAAAGTAATGACTTCAAAATTCAAAGGACAAAAGCAGGAAGTAGAGCTGTGGTTCAAGCAATAGAGCACCAGCCTTGAGTGGAAAGGCTAAATGATGGTGCCCTGGCCTTCCCTGAGTTTATGCTCTAGCACTGGCATCAAAGAAAACACAAAAAACACCCCCAAGGACAAAGCCGAAGGTATAGGGAGTGTTAGAAGCAGTGTGCTTGAACCCAACTGCAGCTGAAACTCATGTTTCATAGAGAGATCTAGGGACGGTGGACAGGTACACTTCGCATAGGAGCCATAGACAAGTTCCCTAACCATCCTAGCAAGGGGTTCCATCCCTTCCTGGCACAAGACACATAATCCTAGGGGCTGGGTGCCGTGACGGTGATTGCTGCTTTCCAGATGGAGGAAACTCATTTTCCAACCAAGTAACTTGCTTGCTGGCACATGCCTATTAAAGCATAGAGCCTGCTGGGAACTCAGGAGATTGATGGCCACGGCCTGAGCTCTCTGCCCCTCCCCTGAGTAGCTGTTTCCACGAAGATTCTTCCTGCTTCTCACATTTCTGAGACACAAGAGTTAAACTGGAAGGACAGGAAGGGAGTTTTGATCTGTTACTGTTTGTCTTTTCCTTCTATATTCAAACCCCTGTTTGACCAAGAGTCGGGAGCCCTGTGCTAGGCTATGATTATGGTGTTTGTTCTGGCCTGGCTGCTGAGGTCTTTATTAATTCAATTGTTGATTACCGAATGAAACCATCTAAAGACTCCTGTCAGTAATGTTAAAAGAAGCAATTATACTGAATAATCCTTCTTCATGTATAAATGAATTAACTCAGGGATTAGAGAGCTATTACAGAGCACTCTTTTGCTCTTTGAATTATGCTGGATTTATTCCAGGGAAGATTAATAAGATTTAAAAATGACTGTCAGTCCCAGACCTTCCAAGTAGCTGATTTTTACATAAAGGATGCTCTGGGCTTACAGAAAGCTGTGTAGGAAGGATTGTTCTGGAAAGCCAACTCTGACCTCTTTTCGGGGGTCTTCTCCCCACTGGGCTTGGGCAGCCTGTCCCAGGTCATTTTTGACATCCTGCCAAAACATGCTGCTGACTCCACTAACTAGAAAGGTAAGTTGTTTTCCAACAGTGATTAGACTTATGGAGTAAGAGTGTGAAATGCATTTGGATCAGTCAGCTATCCCCTAAATAGTTTGTAAATTTTTTTATGCAGGTCCTTGGGCTTGAACTCGGGGCCTAGGTGCTGTCCCTGAGCTGTTTTGTTCAAGGTTAGTGCTCTACCACTTGAGCCACAGCTCCACTCCCAGCTGTTTGTTTTTGTTTCTGTAGTTAATTAGAGATAGGACTTTCCTACTCAGGCTGGCTTTGAAACATGCTCCTCAGATCTCAGCCTCCTGTCAAGCTAAGATTACAAGTGTAAGCCCCCAGTGCTCAGCAGTTTGTAAAACTGTTACTAATAAAGGTTACTACTAGTCTAGAATGTATTCATAGAATGAATTCCTTTTATCACCGTGTGTGTGTGGGGGGGGTGCTGAGGCTTGAACTTAAGTCCTTGTGAAAGAAAGCAGTCTACTCAGTCAAACTAGAGTCTCTTCATCTTGTAACCAGTCACCATTTTGTACTTCTGTTTTCCTGATGCTTCTATTTCCTGGAATTATTTGCTTCTTGACTTCAAACTGTCAGCAGTGTTGTTTGTTACCAGACAGCTGTGCCAAGGGTAGAGTCCTACTAATGGGGTGGGGGAAAAAAAAAAACAGATTCCCCCATCCCCATGGGAACTTTCCGCGGATAGCTGGAGTGCCTTCTGACTTCCTGTGTCACCCCCTCACTGGTGAAGCCAAGGGGAACAGAACGAGAGCCAGCCTCCTGCCGAAGGCGAGGGGCAGCGTCTCCAACGGGGCTGAGAGAGAAGCGGAGCAGCCCCTGCGTGCCTGCGCTGCTCTGCACACTTCTGTGCAGTAAACAGCCTTGGCTAGGTCTTTGATCTCTTCTGTCTGTTTTCCTGATGCCAGAGAACTAATTTCTTTTTTTTGGGTGGGGGGTGTCCAGTCGTGGGGCCTGAACTCTGGGCCTGGGCGCTGTCCCTCAGCTCTTCAGCTCAAGGTCAGGGCTCTGACTTGAGCCACAGCGCCACTTACGGCTTTTTTTTTTTCCTGCTTATGTGGTGCTGAGGAATCAAACCCAGAGCCTCATACATGCAAGGCAAGCGCTCTACCACTGAGCCACCTTCCCAGCCCCAGCTAATTTCTTGAGCATCTCATTTCCACCCAAGAGGTCTATCTATTTCCAACTGAGTCAGTCTTGGCCTCTTGTCTGGCTTTTTGGTTCAAGGCTGGCACTCTACTGCATGAGCCACACCTCCACTTCTGGCTTTTTGCTGGTGAATGAAGTAATCAGAATCTCCTTTTGAATCCGCACCTCAGCTTCAAATACTGGTGTCCTCCTCCATCTCAGCTTCCTGAGTAGCTAGGATTATATAGGCACAGCTGCCTTTCTTTCATTATTATTTTTATATCTTGCTTTAAACTGTGTATTCATTTATCTGAGTTTTCTTGTGTGTGTGTGTGTGTGTGTGTGTGTGTGTGTGTGTGTGTGTGTGTGTGCATGTGTGCTATGTACTCCCATTTAGCTTTTTTTTGCCCAAGGCTGATGCTCTACCACTTCAGCTACACCTTCACTTTTGACTGTCTGGTGGTTAACTAGACATAACAATAGCATGGACTTCCCTGACCGGGTTGGCTTTAAACTGTGCTCCTCAAATCTCAGCCTCCTGAGTAGCTAGGATTCTAGACAATTTCTCCTTTTAAATAAATTGCATAAAACTGGGAGAGAGGGAGAGGACTGACATTGTCCAAAAAGAAATGCACTGTTTACCTGACGCAACTAAAACTCCTCTGCAGAGCACTTTTAAAATAACAATAAACATTGTATGAAAAATATACTTATAAAGCTTGCTTTGTTATCTATTGTCTGCATTTTTCCAGTAGTTTTTACCTACATTTCCTCTGTCTTTCTAATTCATTCTCACCAACCCAATGTTCTCCTTACTTCTATGTTGTACATAATAAAAGGTCAGATAAATTTTTAAAGACCCCATAAAAAGACTTTTGTCGAGGGATTGCTTTTCTTGTGTATAATTATGAAAGGGGAGCTGCCAAGTAAGAAGCCACCTGGACTATAGGACGTCTACATGAGCTCAGCCTCCCATTGGAGAGAGGGATAATGTCTCCAGTCTGCAGCTTCATGAATAATTCCACTCCCATCCACAGGCCTTTACCCACTGACATAAGCCTTACTATTATTTTTTTTTTTATTTAGACCACAGTCAGTGCTCTGGCTCAGTGAGGGGGGAATTCATCATCAGAAAGAGTTATCCCCACCCTCACCCCTAGAAGCAGCAGCCGGAGGCACAGAGAACCCAGTGTCTGCTCTAGCTCTACTCCGTCTCTTCTGGCACCGAGATGAGCCCGGGACTGTGTGTTCTGTCTTCTGTGATGAACGCTGAGGGGTACTGGACTGCGTGGGGCCTGTTCGCTTCCATTCTCCCAGCTCAAGTAGCGCCCAGGGTACCACATGCACTGGCCACACCCACATGGCCATCACGGGACCCTAGGCCCTGGGGCTGGATTCCCTAGGAAAGAAAGTGAAAATGAGGGCTGAGTTCATCGGTGGTCACAAGGGGACGGAGAAGCCAAGCGCCGGCCCGAGAGTCTCCCCGGCCTTCAGAAAGCGGCACCAAGGCCTTGGCGGGGGTAGGAGCCGCGACCTGCCACGGGAGGAAACGCATCAGAAAGTCATAATCGACACGCTTCTTTTCAGATTCAGTATATGTTTTACTCAGAATTCTGAATGTATAGGAACAAACACATTTTAAGTGCCCAGTGGCGGGACCGATATAGAGCACTCTCTCTTTCTCTCTCTTTTCCTCTTGTTCTCTCTGTGTATCTCTCTTTCTCTCTTCCCTTGTTCTCATTACACTATTCAGAAGGAAACAGAGTCTTAGGACGTGAGTTCAAAATATATGTAGAGGGCTGGGAAGGTGGCTCAGTGGTAGAGTGCTCGCCTCGCATGCATGAGGCCCTGGGTTTGATACCTCAGCACCACGTAAGTAGAAAAAGCTGGAAGTGGTGCTGTGGCTCAAGTGGTAGAGTGCTAGCCTTGAGCTGAAGAGCTGAGGGACAGCGCCCAGGCCCAGAGTTCAGGCCCCACGACTGACAAAAAATAAATTAAAAATAAATTTTTAAAAATATATATCTATGTAGACTCTCATAAGAGTATGACATTCTGATGGAGCACGGTAGCTTGGGAGGTAGAAATGAGGAGAGCCTGGGTTGAGGGCATCCTGGGCATACAAGTCTAAGGAACTCAACCAATGCCTGGGCTCAGGAGTGTGTGCTGTTAGCTGGGCTGTGGGGACCCCAGGGCTGGGCTCAGTGGCCCAAACCTGTCGGTGACATAGAGAAGCAGAACTGGGACTGCAGCCCAGACTGGCAGGAGAATAAAGCAAGACCTTACCTCAAAGACAACCAACGCAAAAAGGGACTGGGGGTGTGGATCAGGCGGTAGAGTACCTGCCTAGCAAGCACAAGGAAATCCAAAGTCCAATCCCCAGATCCACCCAAACCAAACAAAGAATTGCTTTGGGGCTGCAGGAGAGGGGCAGGAGCTCTATCATTCCGGGTCCCCGTTCCCCCGCCCGGGGTTGGTCTCTTTCAGGGCACCAGTGACTTACACTTGTGCTACTAGCTACTTGTGAGGCTGAGATTTGAGGATTGAGGTTTGAAGCTAGCCCAGGTAGAAAAAGCACCTAGAACTCTTGATTTCCAATCGACCACCAAAAAGCCTGAAGTGGAACTTTGGCTCAAGTGGTAGAGCACCAGCTTTGACCCAAAAAGCTAAAGGACAAAGCACAGGCCCTGAGTTCAAGCCCTAGTACTGGTACAAAATACAAACAAATCCACATAGATGTGGCTGGGTTCAAGTTTGTTCACTTCAGCCGGGCACCGGTGGCTCACGCCTGTAATCCTAGCTACTCAGGAGGCTGAGATCTAAGGATCGAAGTTCAAAGCCAGCCCGGGCAGGAAAGTCCATGAGACTCTTATCTCCAATAAACCACTAGAAAACCAGAAGTGGCGCTGTGGCTCAAGCAGTAGAGTACTCGCTTTGAGCTGAAGAGCACAGGGACAGCGCCCAAGCCCAGAGTTCAAGCCCCACGACCGACCCCCCCACCCCAAAAAAGTTAATGTTCACTTCAAATTTATTCCATTTCCATTCTCTCCACTTCAACCCAAGGCTCTCTCCTCATAATACATCCAGAAGTTTTATGGACCAATATACATCGGTAAAAAGAGAAAGACAGGGCTAGGAAGGTGGCTCAGTAGTAGAGTGCTTGCCTAGCATACATGAAGCCCTGGGTTTGATTCCTTGGTACTACATACCCAGAAAAGGTCAGAAGTGGTGCTGTGGCTCAAGTGGTAGAGAACTACCCTTGAGCAGAAAGTACAGAGACAGTGCCCAGGCCCTGAGTTCAAGCCCTAGGACTGGTGTGTGTGTATGCGAGAGAGAGAGAGAGAGAGAGAGAGAGAGAGAGAGGGGGGGGGGGGGGAGGGAGGGAAGGACATGGAGAGGGGGAGGGAGAGAGAGAGAGAGAGAGCAAGCACAGACCTAAAAAGAATTGTGGGCCTCCTTTCTAATCTTTCTGATTCCCGTAATTCTGCATATTCTGAGCTCAGAAAAGGCGAGAGGTGCCCCCTTAGGGATGGCAGAGAGTTCAGCCAGACCCGCCCTCCTCCCCTCCCTCTGCTTCCCTTCTAATGCAGTTTGTTCTGGGGGAACTACACACCCAAGCTGGCACGAAGGATCCTAAATGAGACAGAACAATAACAGAGAAGCCATTACTTCCTCCCTTCTAGAAGGAACTCCCTGGTTTGCAGGGAGACTCTGGGTATCATTATCTCACCCAAGGGTGCTTTTCTCATTGTGTTCTGCAATTCTACCTGTTCAGGCTCCACCGACAACTGTGTTTTAGGGAATGGACTTTAAAAGCCTGACCTTCCTCTCTGTGGGATTGAATTGCACTAGCCTCCTTTCTGCCCCCATTTTCCTAAATCATTCCAATCTTTGGTAATCTGCTCCATTCCTGGAGCGCAGCACCTGACTGCCCTTCACAGGGCCCTCTTGTAAACCTAGCTTCCTCCCTGGGGACCAAAGGGACCGGATGAGGTGATGAGAAAGAACCATGCTCCTGGGACAGGACAGGGCAGGGCAGGGCAGGAGGAGGCTGACGGGACGGGATGGGAGGGGGCTGCTTTTCAGCACTGGGGGAGGCCTTGGAGTGGGGCCTTTCCTGGCCTCTGGTCTGTTGGGTGCTGGGGGCTGTGTGAAGGGGAGGGGTTCTCACTCAGAGACAATTTCTTCTGCATGCAGCCCTCCATCTTGCTCTAAAGGAATCTGCTCTGAGCTACGTGCTCCTTTCTGCTTCCTTTGCTTGAGAAGAGAAAGGTTTTGGCTGAGAAGTGAAATAGACATTGAGCATGGGGCTCTTTCTTCACCCCTCCCACCCTCCCCTGTGCCTCTCCTTCCTCCCCTCCCCCCTTGCCTCTCCTTCCTCCCCCTGCACTGTCCTGAGCACAGAGAACCCTGCTGGGTCCCATGGCAACTTACAACTCTGCATGCTGCATGGCTGTTTTCTTTTTGAAATAGGCTCTTGCTATGTAGACCAGGCTGGTCTCAAACTCATAATCCTCCTCCCTCATCCTGAGTGCCAGGATTACAGGTGTGTGCCACCATGCCCACCTGGCATTGGTTTTTTTTGGTGAGGTTGCTGGTCGGCGCCTGTTGCTGTAGATGGATGCTTGTCCCCGCTCAGAGCCACAGACGGAGGCTCCGCCATCTGATTCTGTGCTTCACCACAGGGTGGTATCTGTTCCACGAGAGAACAATAAAGTGGAATTTGAATCCAGGCCCTTGTACCCCAAATTTGTACTCCTTGTAAAGCCAGCCTTTGAGGACGGTTGGAGAGAATGAGGTCTCAGAGGCCAGAGAAGGTGCTGGTCGGATGGGAGGTCATGACCTTCATGGCTGGAGGTGAATAAATCTGGGACCTACCTGACTTTCTGGTGGGGGTGGGGTGGAGGGAGGTGATGAGCTGACACCCTTCATGGGTGTCCTGACCTTGACGGGTCAAGCCTCCAGGTGTCAGCAGGTGCCGGAGCCATTCAGCCTCTGCGTGTACTTCTTCCCTGGAGAATTGAACGAAATGGTCCATGGAGAGACTTTCTGACTATGTGTCCCGGGCTTCAGTCCCACTCTGTGTCCATCTTCCTTTGGTAGGCAACACTTAGGAGGCTTATCACTAAGCTTTGTCCCCAGGGCTTTGGTGGGGCTCTAGGGTAGCTTACGATAGTCCGGGAAAGACTGTGTGCTACTGTGGACTCTTTTACAATGACAGTCTTAGAGCACACTGCCTGGGTTTGGGTTCCAGCTTTACTCCTTGGCTGGACAGCTCTGGGTAACTTGATCCAGTCCCTTTGGCCTGTTTCCTCATCCATAAATAGTACTCACCCTAGCGAGTTGTTGGGAGGATTAAATGAGATCGTATGTTTGCCTGACACATAGCATTTAACTACCACCCCCCCCCCTTGCTTCCTATTTCTTGACTCCTGAAACCCGATCGTGTATAATTTATCCAAATAGAACATGTAATTGTTCTTTTAAGAAACAAAGAAAGAAAGAGTATTCGGGAATGGTGGGAGTGGCCTGTGACCCCAGCACTTAGGGACTTAGGAGGCAAAGGCAGGAAGAGTTGAGATGGAGGAACGAACCTACCGGTTCTTTCTCCAGCTCTAGTCACCTTGCTTTTTTTTTTTTTTTTTTTTTTTTTTTGTCGGCCGTGGGGCTTGAACTCTGGGCCTGGGCGCTGTCCCTCAGCTCTTCAGCTCAAGGCGAGCGCTCTACCACTTGAGCTACAGCGCCACTCTCGGTTTTCTGGTGGTTTATTGGAGATAGGAGTCTCACGGTCTCTCCTGCCCGGGCTGGCTTTGAACCGAGATCCTCAGATCTCAGCCTCCTGAGTAGCTAGGATTACAGGCGTGAGCCACCAGCGCCCGGCTAGTCACCTTGCTTTTCAACAGAGGAAACGGTCCCTGCTTTGAGGAGAAAGGAGAATGCCAGGCCCTGAGGGCAGCCATCTTGTCTCAGTGTATCAAAACCAAGCAGGGATGTGGCTCTGTGCCCTGTGCTAAAGGTCAGATCCCAGCTCTGCCTCTGACTTGAGTGTGCTGAGGGAGGCGCTCTGATCCAAATCATGATGATTAAAAATGGAACCTAAGCCAGGGCTGATCCTCCCCGACCCTCCCTCACCAGTACTGGGACTTGAACTCAGGGCATGGGTGCTGTCCCTTAGTGCGCTCTCTTTCTCTCTCTCTCTCTCTCTCTCTCTCCACACACACACAAACACACACACACACACACACACACACACACACACACACACACACACACACACACATATATCTTGTCAATTCCTGGGGCTTGAACTCAGGGCCTGATCACTGTCCCTGAGCTTCTTTTACTCAAGGCTAGTGCTCTACCACTTGAGCCACAGCTCCACTTCTGGGATTTTGCTGGTTAATCAGAGAGAAGAATCTCTCAGGTTTTTCTGCTGGATCTGGCTTTGAATGGCGAGCCTCAGATCTCAGCCTCCTGAGCTGGAATGGGTCCTCACAGGGTTCTTGGGAGGATGTAATGGGTTCATCACCACAGGGCAGTACCGCTCGATGCCAGGACATGTCACCTGCGTTACCAGGATATGTGCTTCACGGCCTCTCCAATTCCTTAACAAATTGCTAAGTACATTTGAGTGCACAATAGTTCTTTCTCATTTGTCAGAGACACGGGGCCTATTATTAGTTAGGAAGGAACTCTGAGTGTATTATCTTAGAAGTAATTGAATCATTAGCATCTCTCATCGTGGATAATAACCTGGATCTACCTGAGAGCTCAATTAGCTCAACCTTCCCTGGTCTTCACCTCCCCCTCGCTTGCCTTCTGCTCTTCCCTGTTGATTGTGTTAGCAAAGTAATCCATCAGATCAGAGAATCAGTCACCCTTTGGGTTGTTACATTGCTTGTTTACTTGCTTGCTTGCTTCCTTTCTTTTTTGCCGGTCCTGGGGCTTGAACTCAGGGCCTGGGCACTGTCCCTGTGTTCCTGGTCCTTCCTCAGCACCCAAAGCCAAAGGCTGTATAATTCCAATGTGAAGAACATCAAGATTCAAAACCGAGCGTGACAGGGGTGGGAAAACATCCCTGAGCAGATTGCTTTGCTTTCTTTCAGTCACTATCTTTTAAATAACTATTGTCCCTGAAACCAAAGGGCAAATTAATGGTGAAATTGGAAAGAAAGGTAGTCAAATTGCTAATCCTGGAAGAGCAGGTGGACCCAGTGTGCCAAGTCCTGTCTTTGGGGCCCTGACACAAACTTCGGGCGTGGGTAAGGGAGGGACTGGAGCCAGCCCCAGACGCACGGTGAAGGAGTCTTGGCCACACTGCGGCCATCTGGTCTCACACCTATACACTGCGCTCAGCCAAGTGTTGCTGCTTCAGCCAGGCAATTTGGTTCCTGTCAGGAGATGATGGGTAATGCTCGGGGGAGCTGATGGGCCTCCGTTTCCACTGTTCTAGCTTAGGGGCTCCTCCTGTGTGATCTGCCTGCAGGGCTCCTCTGTCCCTGTAATTCAAGATGGCGGCAGCAGAGGGACTGACAGGCGGGTGGCGGCACAGGGTTCACAAGCTGGCGTCCTTCAAGCTGGGGTTCGCAATCTGTCGACTAAGATGTCCCCGCACATCTCAGCAATCCCTCCGTTCCTCTTCCCTTGGTGTCTTCAGCCTGGAAGGGCAGTGGCCAGCTTTGCAGGAACATTCCTTCAACGATTGGCTGGCTACTTACAGAGTGGAGCAGGAGTCTGACTCACAGATTGAAGGCAGTAAGAAAGACAGACACAAGCCAGGCTCTATGGCTCACGCCTGTAATCCTAGTTATTCAGGAGGCTGAGATCTGAGGATTGTGGTTTGAAGCTAGGCTGTGAGACTCTTATCTTCAATTCACTACCTGAAAACTGGAAGTGAAGCTGTGGCTCAAAGTGATGAAACCTAGTTCTGAGCAAAACAAAACAAAACAAAAGCTCTACAACAGTGTGCAGGCTCTGAGTTCAAGCCCCACTACTGGCTAAATAAAAAAGAGACAGATACAAAATGGAGGGAAAGAAGCCATATCTCCTTTATTTCTTCCTTTCTTCCTCTTTATTTCTTTCTTTACTTCCTTCCTTCCTTTTTCCCTGGTGTGTGTGTGTGTGTGTGTGTGTGTGTGTGTGTGTGTGTGTGTGTGTGTGTGTGTGTGTGTGTGTGTACTGGGACTTGAACTCAGGGGCTAGTGCTGTGCCTTAGCTTTCTCTCAAGGCTAGCTCTCTCTACCACTGGAGCCACAGCTCCACTACCATCCTTTTGTCCATTACTTAGAGATAACAATCCTGGGCTGGCCTTGAACTGCCAACCTCAGATCTCAGCCTCCTGAGTAGCTAGGATTAGAGGTGTGAGTCACAGGCTGAGGCTATACTTTTATTCTGTGTTTAGCTACCCATTGGGCATATGCGAGCTCACCTGGAGACTTCATGCTTTTTAATCAAAGCTGGCGGTGAGTCCTTGCTACACACCCTCAAACCCAAAGCATTGAAAGAACTTATTAAACTGGTCAATAAGTCAATAAGAAACCTAAGCAATATTTTAAAAGGACACACAATAAAAGTCTCTCAACTCCTCCCCCACAGTCTATTCCCCCCAAAATGCAGTCTTTATAGAAAACGTTCTTTTATTTTTGTGGTTTCCATTTCCTGGAGTTCATTTAGAAAATGTTATTTTCCATCCAAACATTTCTGCAGAGTTTATATTTTTTGCAATTAAGACAGTGATAAATTGCTCTGATGGTTCAAATGTCTTCAAAAATCATCCATGACAACAGAACGGCGAGTTCTAAAACATAGCCCTCGTTGTGAACTCCCCTTCCCACCAGCTCCAGATTCTCCCCCAGCACCTAAACTCGCTGTCATGCCACGTAATTATCCCTGGGATTCAAAGGGGAAGGGCAAAGAAGTGTAGGAGCCATAGGAGCCACCCCTGTGGAATTAAAACTAGCTTTCTCTGAGCGGATTCCCTGGTTTCCTTTAGTCCAGAGAGCTCAGAGTTAATTGTTCCCCAGAAGTCCCGCTAAGCACCCAGGCCCCTGGGGGTGGTTCTGAGCTGTGTGCGCGCTCAGCCCAGGCAGATGGCAGTTGCCCTGGGCAGACAGTGGGAGGTGGGGGTGATTCAGAGGAAAGAGCCAGAAGAACTCAGGTCTGATGATGCTTCAACAGAAAAGCTGCCAAGTGTTCTGAGAAGGGAGAGAACAGAGAAACCATGAAGTGCGTCTCAGGACTCTTCACCTGCCAGGAATGAATGGGAGCCTACGAAGCCAGAGGGATCCAGAATTAGGATGGGGGATTCTGAGTGCAATCTAGAGGCGAGGTGGTGCTTTGGAGAGGTGGCCATTCTGAAGGAAACCCAGGCAGGGTTTGGTGACTAAGCGGATCTGGAGACTAAGGAGAAGATGAGTCACCATTGCCTGGACCTCTAGCATGTCGGGGGTGGAGGCTGGGGAAGCTGTATGGACGGGGGGGGGGGGGGGGGGGAAGTTGGGAAAGAGGAATTGAGCTTTTTCAGAAGTTGCTAAATGTGGTGACTTAGCTGAAGGTGGTAACTTAAGGTGACTAGTGGAAGGCTGTAACCGGAGGTGATATACACAGATGAAGCATCTGGAACCTTAAACCCCAAATTCTGAAATGTCCCAGGACCCAAAACTTTGCATGCATGGACACGTGGAACCGAGGGAAATTCTACACCTTAAATCAGCCATGAGATGGTTCCCAGAAAGTCAGGGCAGCTACTCAATCTCCATCTGTGTTGAGCAGCAAGAGAAGACTTCAGGCATGACAGACGCAACTGTTGTGAAAGTAATAGGAAAGTTGATTGGGAAAGTTTGTAGGCAAATTTACTCAGGACAGAATGACAGTGATTTTTATCCTGGACAAGTGTGAAGTATCAGGGGACTTACAGAGTCAAGTCCCTCCTCAGGACCAGTCTCCTCACCCCCCACCGCTGTGAGTCTCCATCAAAACACAGGTACTCTAAACATGTTGCACAAAATTTCCCTCAGGCTATGTTTAAGGTGTCACCTCCTGAGTCGTTAGGATCACTGGGGAGCTCCTGTCTAATCTTGCTCATCTACCCTGCCCAGCCCTTCTTTATTCTGAAACATTCCATATATAGAGGTAGGGATTTTAAAATATGGCCGGGTGTTGGTAATCCTAGCTACTCAGGAAGCTGAGATCAGAGGGTTGCGGTTTAAAGCCAGCCCAGGCAGGAAAATACATAGACTCTTATCTCCAATAAACCACTAGAAAACTGGAAGTGGTACTGTGGCTCAAGTGGTAGAGCACTCACCTTGAGCTGAAGAGCTGAGGGACAGCGCTCAGGCCCAGAGTTCAAGCCGAACGATCGACAAGAAAAAAAAAAAAAAAAAAAGATATCAAGTATGGCAAACAATGGTCAGGCCAGGGGACAGTGGCTCACACCTGTAATTCTAGCTACTCAGGAAGCTGAGATTTAAGGATCACAATTCAAAGCCAACCCAGGCAGAAAAGTCCCCCAGAGATTCTTTCTCCAGTTAACCACTGTAGCTGTAGCTCAAAGTGGTAGAGCTAGCTGGGCGCTGGTGGCTCATACCTGTAATCCTAGCTACTCAGGAGGCTCAGGTCTGAGGATCATGGTTCAAAGCCAGCCCGGGCAGGAAAGTCCGAGAGACTCTTCCAATAAACAACTCAGAAAACCAGAAGTGGTGTAGTGGCTCCAGTGGTAGAGCGCTCACCTTGAGCAGAAGAACTCAGGGACAGCGCCCAGGCCCAGAGTTCAAGCCCTACAACTGACCAAAAAAAAAAAAAAAAAAAAAGTTCAAGCTCCATAACCGACCCCCACCCCACTCTGAAAAGACTTGAGAGAAACTTAAGGCAAACGTTCTTCTCATTTTATAGATAAGCAAAGCAAAAGATGGAAATAGTAACTAATTTTCCCTAAATAAATGTAGAAAAAAAAAACCCTTGTAGGCTCTATCACAGGAACCCAGCATGGCCAAGTATTTATCTCCCTGAGATGAAATGAGAAAAATAAAGGTGTTATGCACACTTTTCCACAGTGAAAATTCACTCTAACCATTATTCTCGTGAGCCATTACCAAGGTAGACATTTGTCTTATGTCTTATTTGTAATTTGGTCCAACGTCACGCACACATGCCGCACATTATGTAACTAAAATAACAGCTGGCGCTGCCAACAGAAGAGAAATGTGCTTCCTTATCTCCAGCTGGTTTTCACACTTTAACCTGAAGCCTCGGGTCACTGCAAGCCTGTCTCAGATGCAACAAAGGAGTCTATCTGTCTGGAGTCGTCTGAGTGGAAGCTGCCAGCAAAGTCACCTTGGATGACTTTCCCCTTCTTGTGGCACACCTCTGATAACAGAACAAACTTTGTGTTGTGATGTGATGTGTTTTGTGGTGATGGAATATACAACAGAGCGGTCCACAAATGGAATGTGTTGACATGAACCCCACAGAAGAGCACTCTGTGAGTAATCATATTTAGCCACCAGAAGGAAGTGGTATAGTTTTATCAGAAAACGCAATGGTGGACCCAGCTTAGATTCATGAAAGCAAATTAAATGGACCAATGTGAATCATACATAGGTGCCAATGTGCAGTGTTTTGTTTGGTTTGGTTTGGTACTGATGTTATAAAATCACAAAAGAAAAACCTTTTAATTGTTGAAAAAAAAACTCTGATGTGACAAATGTGCTTAGTATTATTAGTAGAATGGTACTAAATGCCATTGGCACAGAATATTCCAGACTCTAAAAGCCACTTGAAATTAAAGCATTTAATATATGAAAGACATTTGCTTCATTTGACAATAAGGCAGTCTAAAAGTTAATTCAATACAATTAGTGGGGGAGTAAAATGGATGTGAATCTATGTGGTTACTCATTTCAGCTACTTAAAATCGCACAAACAAGCTGGGAAGTGGCTCAGTGGTAGAGTGCTTGCCTAGCACACATGAAGCCCTGGGTTTGATTCCTCAGCACCATACAAACAGAAAAAGCCAGAAGTGGTGCTGTGGCTCAAGTGGTAGAGTGCTAGCCTTGAGCAAAAGAAGCTCAGGGACAGTGCCCAGAGACCTGAGTTCAAGCCCCAGGACTGTAAAAAAATTGCACAAATAATCTATCTCAAAACTGTATTTTATTGGTCAGGGCTGGGTGCTGTCCCTGAGCTTTTGTGCTTTAGGCTAGCGCTACCTCATTGAGCCACAGTTCAACTTTCAGCTTTCTGGTGGTTAATGGAGATAAGAGACTTACAGCCTTTCCTGCCTGGGCTGGCTTTGAACTGTGATCCTCAGATCTCAACTAGGATTGCAAGCATGAGCCACCAGCACTCAGCTTCAAAAATTTATAATGTAGTACACTGGTGTTCTTTCTCAGGAAGATGTAGCTCCTCTTACTCAGGAGACATGTCCTTAGCTCAGATCCTTTCTTTCATGCAGTGATACTAATTTTTAAAGTAATATTTTAAAATTGTTAAAAAATTTTCCCCATCTTGGGCCTTGAAATATGGGCCTGGGTTCTGTCCCTGAGCTCCTTTTGTTCAAGGCTAGTGCTCTACCACATGAGCTACAGTACCACTTCTGGATTTTTCTGTAAATAATTGGAATTAACAGTCTCATCAACTTTCCAGCCCAGGCTGGCTTCAAATTGGGCTAGCTTTGAACTGTGGTCTTCAGATCAGAGCCTCCTGAGTAGCTAAGATTACAGGCATGAGCCACCCGTGCTTGGAAAAGTAACATTTTAAATTAATTAATTAATTAATTATACTTAACAAATATCAGGTGTTGAACTGAGGGCCTTGTGCTTGTTTGGCTTGCTCATTCAGCTGGTACGCTACTACCAGAGCCATTCCTCTAGTCTGGCTTTTTTGGTTATTTTGGAGATTTTTTTTTCCCTCAGGCTAGGACACAGACATGAGCCACCAATACCAAGCAAAGAATTAATACCTTAATCCAGGTGCCAGTGGTTCATGCCTCTAATCCTAGCTACTCAGGAGGCTAAGATCTGAGGATCATGGTTAGAAACCAGCATAGACAGGAAAATCTGAGACTCTTATCTCCAACTTTGAGCTGTGGCTCAAAGTGGTAGAGCTCTAGCTTTGAGTGAAAAAGCCCAGGGACAGTGCCCCAGGCCCTGAGTTCAAGTCTTACAACTGACCAACAAAAAGAACAACAAACAGAAAGTAGTAGCTTTAATTAGGGAAAAATAACAGTAGTATCACAGTTCTTTTTAAGGTTTAATATCAGATCTATAAAATTTGTAACAGAACAAAACACCACATCACCGTACCCTGGAGGTCAACAGCTGAAATGCCGAGAAGCGGAAGAAGCAGGAGGCGCTTCAAGACAGCAGGGAGGGAAGTAAGTTGGAGGAAAGCACTCCTGGCAGCCTCCTGCATGGGGTACGTTAGTACTCAGCTGCTGCCAGTTCTCATCACGAGCCCGCAGTTAGCGCTATCTGTGATATATCACCACCTCATTTACCTGCTGCCCTGGAGAAATGGGAGTTTCCAAAAGGGCGGCCAAACACGCCCAGAGCCGTAAATGTCAAGGTGAGAGCGGCACAATGTCATCGCAAGGTCAGGAACAGAGGCCAAATGGCCAGCTAATGACAATGACCAGTGAGTGCTTGTCTACCCAACAGTCCCTATTTTTGCCTCAATCAAGCCTCCTGTAAATGCTGGTTCACAGAGTCATCTGATTTTTCTGGGTATCCCACTTGTATTTATCAACAAGTGTGAGTCTAGTGAACCTCTACCCTCAGAGCTGCCTAGCAAGCATGAAGCACTGAGTTCAAACCCTACCACCACCACCATCACCCCCAGAAAAACAACAAACTATTCTCTGCTCAAGTATTACCAACTTCTTTAAGGCACTTGATATGCATGAAGCATTGTGTTAATGCTTTTGACTTTAATCTTCCAATTCATCTTGGCTATAGGACTCCGGGACCTGAATAGTTGCTTATCCTTGACCTTTTGAAACCAAACACACTTGCCACTCAACAATGAGCAGAGACCCAGAAAAGGTGTGGAGCAGAGTCCAGAGAGTACATACACTGGGGGAGCTTCTGTCTTTCTTTGGTCCTTGGATGAAGACAATAGGAACCATCTGCCTATGGTTCATCACCCTCAACCTGATGGGATGGGGAAGCATCTAGAAGATGAGGAAAGCACACCTCTGGGGTGTTGGTGAGAGCATTTCCAGAAAGCAATAATGGAGGTGGAAGACCTGCTCTGAATGTGAGTGGTGTCACCTCCTAGGCTGGGGACCCAGGTGCTATAAAAGCGGCAAAGGAGAGCCCCCAAAGCACAGCATCCTCTTTCTCTCTCTGCTTTTTGCCGCCATGCAGTGAGCTGCTCCACCCGCCTCCCCAACCCATCACGATGAACTGAAACTTCTGGAAGTGTGAGCTTGTCATCTATGTCACAGAAGAGAAAGCCAACACAATACATATACTAGAGGTCCTGTGAGAGAAGACTCTCCCACAACTCTCGAGATGATGCTGGAACTATAAAGCTTGTCTCAGGGTTAGATTCTGTGAAACGTGAACCAACTATTCCAGTTCCCCCAATGAGAGCAGTCTGAAAGGGAGGAAAGCATAGATATGAAGGCCATTCTTCCTCCTACTCTTTAAAGCTGTGTTGACTTAGCCAAACAGCATCAACCCAAAAGTGGCACAGAAAAGCAGCGTTAGCGTAGCATTCTGATAAACCGCTTGTATTAAGTATACACAAAAGTCAGTTAATCAAACTGAAGAATATGAACATTCTGTACTTCTGTTTTAGAGTAGTTCTGACTGATTCATTTCGATTATTTACTTTGGAATAATACTGACTGACGCGCAATGCGCGTGTCCCGTGCTTACAGCACTGTGGTGATGTGAGTTTGTGAGGGAATGCCCTGCTGTACAAAGCTCTGGGCCTGACAGTGGCTCCGAGGATTACTTATTAAAAACAAAAACAAAATGAAAAAAAAAAAAACTTGTTCAGAGGAGAAAAAAAAGTATTTTATTTAACAATATAGCTTCTGAATTTGCCTTTGATTTATGAGAATTAGGAAGAGAAATAAATACCATACCCAATAGGAATCTTAGCAATTTAAAAAACTCCCATCATGAAGAATTGTTTGTGTCATGTTAATTCTCATTTCCAGCAGGGAGTAGTAATTCAGGGAAAGCCTGTTGTCCACAGAGAAAACAATGTCTGAGAGCCGCCTAGCCAATCACTTTTGAGAACTGCTTTTATCGTGTTTCCTAATTATGTCCATGAGGTTGGCGCCCGTGACCAGATCGCTTTGTGTCTGTCTGTCCTTCTGCTGCTCCTTCCTCTTCTGCTCGTGAAGGTAGGGGGAGTTTAGGAGCTGCGGGGGGAGAATGGATCCTGTGGGCTTTACCCTTTTAGCGATATCCCAGAAGAGCCTTTTGGAGTTGTTATTGATGAAAGTGATCGCCGTTCCACTTTGGCCCAGCCGCCCCACTCTTCCCACCTGAAAGGAAACGCAAGGACGTGTGCACAAGGCACGGAAACATCTTCATGGCACCGGAAGGAAAAGGAAGACTAGTATTTAAAGACGTTTTAGGCAGATGAATGTTCATTCAGAGAGATTTATTTGTGCTGGGAATCAAACCCAGGATCTTTTTTAAAATAACTATATATATATATATAATTGTAAAGATACTGTACAGAGAGGTTACAGTTACATGAGTAAGGTAATGAGTACATTTCCTATAGAGCATTGTTACCCCCTCCTTTGTTTTTCCCCTACCCAGGATCTTTTGCAGGCTAAGCATGAACTCTACAAACCTACACCATTGACAACATCTCTTGAACTATATATCGAACTATTGAGAAGTCAAATTTAGTGGACTGACATGAGCATGTCTTTTACCAGCATGTGTGGTGTGTGTGAGTGTGTGTGTGTGTCCATGTATATGCATGAGAAAGCAGGCACAAAGCAGTGTTAGCAGGTGCTCAGGGCAGCATTATCTAATAACAAATAACAGAAACATCAATGAAGTGCTTGTTAAATAAACAATAGTACATTCCTACAACCCGTTACCTTGCATTTGTTGAAACAGGACAAGACAAACATTTAGCAAGCCTGGCCGTGGAGTAGGGGACCCACGTGACACACTCACATTTGTCACATGATGCCTACTGTTTACTCTGGCCTGGGGAGGCATCTAGAGTACATTTAGTATGACAGGCTGAGAATAGCAGTGTGACACGATCCTCTTTCCATGCGTGAGGTTAAGTGTTCCTGTGTGTACCTGCACCTGTGTGCAGTTACTTGTGGGGCATGTATGTTTGGGGTATGTGTATCTATACTGACATGTTCTGCACAGTTACCATGGTAACCACTTCTCTGTAGAAAGGGATAGAAAAAGATTTTATCTTCTTATTTCTAGCCAGAGTTATTAAACAGTTGACAGAAAACAGACTTCCAATATTTGAGCAAATAACTCTGGGGGGCATTTTCTGATGGGCACGTAAATGAGAGAAGAGAAAAAAGAATAAAGAAAAGAGAGAACTAGAAATTGGGCACCAGTGGCTCATATCTGTAACCTGAGCGACTCAGGAGGCTAAGGACTGTGGTTCAAAGCCAGAGTAGGGAGGAAAATCTGTAAGACTCTTATCACCACCAATCAACTACCAAAAAACTGGAAATGGAGTTGTGGCTTGAGTGGTAGAACACTAGCTTTGAGCAGAAAAGCGTAGGGACAGCGTTCAGGCCCTGGGTTGAAAATCCAGTAAGGCACAAGACAAAAAAAGAGAGAAAGAGAGAGAGAACTAGCGTCCCACTGTAGCATGGAGTCTGAGGAAACACCAGAGCCAGCAGAGCATTCCAGACATCAAGTGTTCTGGGGGAGATTCAAGCAACTGCACCTGGGGGAGTGACTGAGAACCCCAGGGTGAAGCTTTCCTCGCAGGGTTTGGAGAGGACACTGGGAAGGATGCCGGGGAAGACAGCCACAGCTAGAGAGAGAAGCCATTGTTGTCTCTGGCAGCAGAGGAAAGAAAGGACGCTGAAGAGGTGACAGAGGAGACCAAACAAGAACATGAGAGGAGATGGAGACAAGATTCCTAAAAAACAAATACTTAGAAGGGTCAACTTGATTTTGGCCAAGTATAGCAACTTAACACAATCCTTCCAAACAAGGCTTTCTTTGATGACTCATTGGGGAAAACAAAAAGAGAAGAAGGAAAAAAATAGATAGTACCTAGTCTCTAGTCTTTTTACACTATTTAAGTTACTTACAGTTTTTTGGGGTTTTTTTTTTGTTGTTGTTGTTTTTGCTGGTCCTGGGGCTTGAACTCGGGGCCTGGGCTCTGTCCCTGAATCTCTCTGTGCTCAAGGCTAGTGCTCTACTACTTGAGCCAAAGCACCACTTCTGGCCTTTTCTGTGTATATGGTACTAAGGAATCGAACCCAGGGCTTCATGCATGCTAGGCATGCACTCTACCACTGAGCCACATTCCTAGCCCTCCAGTTTTTTTTTTTAATGCATTTCAGGCACATACATGTAGCTATTAAAACCAAAACTGCTTGTATAAATAAATATATATTTTAAGAGCAAAAACTATATAAAATTTTTGTACTTTTTTTTAGTGGTAGTATACTTGGGCTTGAACTTAAGAGCCTAGAGCTTGCAAGGTGGGTGCTCAGAAGCTCAGCTGCGCCTCCTGGTCTGCTCTGTGTCACTTGCTAGCATGCTGACCGTTCCTTCCCCAACACAAGCCCTGTGGAGCTAGAGGGTGACTCACCTGGTGCACATACTCGTCCATGCTGGGAGGCATGTCAAAATTCACGACCAGCTTCACGCTGACCAGGTCAAGGCCTCGTCCCAGAACCCCGGTGCTCACCACCACCTCGTAGTCTCCGTCCAGCAACCCCTTTCCAAAAGAAAGCAACGAGGTACACTAGTATGCACAATTCGTTTATGTGGCTTTCTATAATTCTGATTTCTTCAGAGGTGTGGGTATGCATTCATGCACACATATACATATTTATTTCCAGTTCATTATCTTTGCTGGTATGGGGGCTTAAATCCGGGGTTTAACACTCTGTTTTTGTGCTCACTGCTGGAGATCTACCACTGGATCCACATCTCCAGCTTCATTTTTTTGCTAGTTAACTGGAGATGAAATCTTGAAGACTTTTCGGCCCAGCCTGGCTTTGAACTTAAGTCCTCTAAATTTCAGTCTCCTAAGTAGATTTCAAGTGTAAATCATTAGCCTCTGGCTAGGATTACAATTCAACAGAAAGCAGCTGTGCATAGTGGTGCTCACCTGTCATTGTAGATACAATGAAAAGCTTAAAATAAGCAGACTGCAGTCCAGGCATACGCCTGGTAATACCCTGTCTCAAAAATAACCAGCACATTCTGGGCATCTTCCCAGGACAACATGAGCCAGGATACCATAAAGACACCTGCACATCCGTGTTCACTGCTGCACTACTCACAATAGCCAAGTTATGGAAACAGCTAATATGCCCTACAATAGGTGCGTGGATCCAAAAAATGTGGTACCTACACACAATGGAATTTTACACTGCCATTAGAAAGAATAATATGTCGTTTGCAGGGAAATGGATGGACCTAGAACAAATCGTGTTAAAAAAAGTAAGCCAAGCTCAGAGAGACCAATGGCACATGTTTTCTCTCATATGCTAGATCTAAAATACATGAGGACATGCTAAATTTTACAGGGCTCTAGGCCTCCACGCTGAGACCAAAGGAGGGGACACTCTTACAGGAAAAGCACAAAGGTGCGATGCCTGTGTGCCTCTGATCGTCTAAAATAATGTTTATCGAAAGGAAACCTAGGAAATGGAAACAAGCTCACTTTTCCTTTGCTGCTGTTTTCTTTTTAGTCTTGTTTGTTCATTTATCTGTCTTTGAGGTAAGGGGAGCACAGAAATGAAGGGAGAAAGGGTGAACACAAATGAAGCAGTGGTACTCAAAAGACATGTTGAAATGAGCTACACAACTTGTGGGTGGGAGGGAAGGGGAGGGACATTGTCCAAAAAAAATATACTCTTGACCTGTGTAACTGTAACCCTTCTGGTATATCACCTTTATAATAACAATAAAAATTTTAAAATGTACTCTACCTGACATATATAAACTATAACTCTTCTGTGCATCATCTTTATAATTATAATAATATTATAAAAATAAGTAGCACAAAAGAGGGGTTTGAGTCTTGGCTCAGTAGCAGAGCACTTGCCTAGCAAGCATGAGGCTCTGAGTTCAAACTCCAATCCCTCCAAAAATACCCACCCCACGAACCGAAGCTGATAATATGGCATCTCCTGGAAATGAGCCAGAACAGATTTGTCAGAAAGAGAAGACAGAACGTCAAGTGTCTGACCTGCAGTATGTTCTTTCTTTCCATCTGTGGCTTCTCTGAATGTATAGAAGTGCTTTTTAGTCCTGTGATTTTCTCAACAGCTTCACTTAGCAGATCAGCTCCTAATTTGCAGTCCACAAATACTAACACCGGAGGATGAAAGAGCTTCTTATCCTGAAAAACCAGAAAGGTACTTAAAATTATTAACAAGACAGCATTTACAATGGGAAAGTTTTCCTGAAAGCTCGTATGAGCTAGTATTGAAGTTTATAGAATGACGGCAGAGGTGACCGTAATCAAGATGCACTGCACTCGCAGATTGAAAACCCTCCATCCAACTACTTTAAAGATAGTAAGTAAATAAAGTTTATAAGTACAGTCTTAGGAAAAAAAAACATATGTTGTTAAAATGAATACTTTCTTTGATGCAGAAACAAGCCAGGCTCTGGTGGCTCATACCTGTCATCCTAGCTACTCACGAGGCTGAGATCTGAGGATCATGGTTCAAAGCCAGCCCAGGCAGGAAAGTCCATGAGACTCTTATCTCCAATAATCCACCAGAAAACTGGAAGTGGCGCTGTGGCTCAAGTGATAGAGAGCTAGCCTTGAGCAAAGCCCTAACTCTTCATTTACCCAACATGTTTTCACATGTAAAAATGTATCTGATCTTCACAGAATTTTGACTTGGGTAAAGCAGTTTATTATTTAAACATCTATGCCAAATTCCTCCAAAAGCTGCATCCAAAGAGCGTTCTCTGAGCCCCGTCTGCAAACATGGTGGCCCACTTTGCTTCGTGACTCACATTCAAGATTTCAAACAGTTTTTTCTTTTTGGCGGGGTCTTCCACCCACAGGATGATCTGGCGCACAGCGGGGCAGGGCAGGTTCTTCTGGCCCGTGGTGATTCTCACGGGGTTGTGCAGCAGCTGGCCGGCCAGCTGCTCTATGCTGGCTGGGATTGTGGCAGAAACCAACATGGTCTGGCAGTCATTAGGGACGTTTTCCAAAATGTCAAGCACTTGCTGCTGGAAGCCCATCTTTAACATGGTATCTGCCTAAGACAAAAGAATTGTAAAGTTAGGTGTGCTTGCCACGGAAATGTAGAACCAACCAAGACAAGACTGATGTGAGTAATGACATTAAAAATGATAAACTCTTACACAGAAGAAAACCTTATCTCAATGTCAAAAGATAAAGGAGGTACTAGTTGTTGTTGTTGTTTAATGCTGTTACTGGAGTCCTCAGGTTCTTGCTTATTAGCTTTTTTTGCTCAAAGGCTGGCACTGTACCACTGAGCTACAGCTCCACTTCTGGTTTTTTGCAGGTCATAAGAATCTCACAAAAAAAAAATTTTTTTTTTGGTCGGGTCGTGGGCCTGAACTCTGGGCCTGGGCGCTGTCCCTCAGCTCTTCAGCTCAAGGCTAGTGCTCTACCACTTGAGCCACAAAGCCACTTCTGGCTTTTTTTTTCTTTTTGCTTATGTGGTGCTGAGAAATCGAACCCAGGGCCTCAGGCAGGCAAGGCAAGCACTCTACCACTGAGCCACCTTCCCAGTCCTCTCACAAAAATTTCTGCCTGAACTGGCTTCGAACCTTGATCCTCAGATTTTGGCCTCCTGAGTAGCTAGAATGACAGGCATGAGCCACTGTCACCCAACCAGGACACCTTTATATAACTTAATAAACTGAAACCTAAATGCATACAAGGATGTGCAAAAGATTGTTACTGTGGCACTGATTATTGCAAAAAACTGTGTGCGCTCTAAATATCCACTGATAAGGCTTCATAAAGGTTAAGGCTATATTGACTGCCAAATACAATCCAGATTCCTGTAACTTGGAAATAATAGCTATTGAGTTATTTAAAAAGTCATTGTGTTATTTCTGAAGTGTCCACGAAGGTGGACACTTTAAATTCTGGAATACTTGTTTTAGTATTACTTAGGCAATGACAGTGTTGTGTCTCACTTCTCTGGGACTTTTAGTCTATGAGACGTTTTTGTCATCTTCCTTCTTTCCCAGCCGTGCTCTAGAGGATGAGACACCTCGCCCATCTCACGGATGGTGAAAACAGACACACTTTGGTCTACATTGTCTCTCCATGCCCATTGGCACTGACTGCCACTCAGGGGCCCACAATGCCACCAGGGCGCTGTCCTCCACCAGCACCCGGCACCATGTCCTTCCAGCACAGCTGGTGGGACGTGTGGGA
Source organism: Dipodomys merriami (assembly GCF_024711535.1). NCBI lineage: Eukaryota > Metazoa > Chordata > Mammalia > Rodentia > Heteromyidae > Dipodomys > Dipodomys merriami. Next base: position 14,429,149 of record NW_027204604.1, on the reverse strand, counting down.
AGGTACACACGCTCTGCCTGCAGGAACAGCCCATGCCAGGAGGGCTGGCACACAGGCGTGCACACTGAGCCTTGTCTGTATGATGGGATATCATCTAGTAAGTATAATCATAGACTATACTGTACACTTAAACTTCATTTTAGTACAAAAGGACCTGTATGGTACATTAACAGAGAAAACCAAGACCATGGATGCCCACGTCCACATAGAGAAAAAACAAGGCCCTCTGATTAAGTATTATCAGCTACTTCTGCAATTCTTGTTCATGATGATTTGATGTGAAGCATCGAATGTTTTGGAAAGCTTACCACTGAGACTATGAAACCTGCAGAATTTGTGCTTTGCACAAATAACGGTTTGCACTGGAAAAGACACTGACTAAATTGCAGTGTACTGCTGGGTACACAGGAAACAATTTTGGAACCACTTCTGGCTAGAGGTGTGGCTCAAGTGCAAAAGCACCTGCCCAAGAAGTTTGAGGTCTGAGTTCAAACCCCAGTACTGCCACCGCAAGAGTCACATCTATAACTTTTTTAAAGTCTCTGAATTTGTTTCCTTTGTGGGGATAAAAATGCCCCAAATATATAATAAAAAAATTATATGACATAAGCCAGGTGCCAGTGGCTTACACCTGTAATCCTAGCTACTCAGGAGGCTGAGATCTGAGGATCGAGGTTCAAAGCCAGCCCGGGAAGGTAAGTCCGTGAGACTCTTATCACCAATAAACTACTAGAAAATCGGAAGTGGCACTGTGGCTCAAGCAGTACAGTGCTCACCTTGAGCTGAAGAGCGCAGGGACAGCGCCCAAGCCCAGAGTTCAAGCCCCACAACTGACCAAAAAATAAATAAAAAATAAAGATAAAATTATATGACTATATTTTTCAAAAATTACATAAAATTACATCACCAATGATTTTTGAACACTTACTTCATCGACTACGACCATTTTTATACCCGAGAGGGCTACAGAGCTCTGCTTTATGATATCCAGAAGCCGTCCAGGGGTTGCTATGATAATCTGAAAAAAAAAATGAATTTAAGAATTAGAAAACATTCCCTCACTCTATTTCTATTGAGTAGTTGTGTGAAATAAGCAGACCTAGTTCCTGCTCTCTGAAAACCTGACAGACTCGTCTGACCTAAAGCACAAGCTCCTGTGTAAAGGATTAGTGGCAGTGAGCAAGAGTGGTCCAGGCAGAGGGAAAGTGTCAGACACTGTTGAAACTAGGAGGCTGGGGAGCCTTACAGGTGGAAAGGGAGGAAGGGGTCTTGAGGACCGACAGGAACCAGGAACTCTCTGCAGGCAGTCCAACAACAATGGTATTTGGTTCTCAACAGGCCTAGGCCTAATACATTAAGAGAATGGAGCTGGGCACTGGTGGTTCACACCTGTAATCCTAGCTACTCAGGAGGCTGAGATATGAAGATCACAATACAAAGCCAATTCAAAGAGTCTGTGAGCCAGAAGCAGAGGTGTGACTTAAGTGGTAGAGCACTAGCCTAGAGAGAAAAAACTGAGCAAAAGCTTAAGGTCTTGAGTTCAAGCCCCAGTACTGGCCCAAAACAGATGGGGGTACTAAAGGCTCTTAAAAGTTTTATAATGCACTAAGTGAAACAGTGGCTTAACGTGGGGGCTCTTTGGTGAAAGGAAGTTCAGGAGCAATCCTGGCTGGAGCGTTTAATAATGGTGTATCTGTGTGCTCATCCATGAAAGGGAAATGACAGTAATTACGGCAGGGTTAAATGAGAGAATGCCTGCTGCAATGTGGCATCACAACCGATCTAGTAAATTCGGTTGTACTCGCACAGAAGCTCAGATTCCAGGATCTGAATCCACAGAACGTGGCACTCATCACAAACACTCCAATCAGTTTAAATCAACTATTCTCAGCTGAGTTTGCTCCTGTTTCTTTCTCCTTCCTCTGCTGGCTTGGAGGTTAAAAGCTTTCTTTTTCTTTTAATTAAACAAATTTATTCTTGCCTTACTTTCCTCTGAATTTTTGTTTGTTCTAAAGACAGGGATGTGTTTTGTAACGCAGGTTAGCATGGAACTCTCTATGTCGCTGAGATTGGTCACGAACACTCAATCTTCCTGCCTCTGCCTCCTCCCAAATGCTGCGATTACAAGCCTGTATCACCTTGCCAGGCAATATTCACGTAATTTAATAAAGTATATAATAATTAAAACTCCCCCCTCCCTTTTATTTTGTCGGTTGTGGAGCCTGAATTCTGAGCCTAGGTGCTGTCCTTCAGCTCTTCAGCTCAAGGCTAGCACTCTACTACTTGAGCCACAGCGCCACTTTTGGCCTTTTCTATTAATGTGGTGCTGAGGAATTAAACCTAGGGCCTCATGCATGCAAGGCAAGCACTCTAAGACTGAGCCACCTTCCCAGCCCTTTTGCCCCTTTTTATTGAATGATCAAGGACAAATGTTTTAACACCAATCACATCTGCCCTCTACTTTCTTGCTTCTTTTGTTGACCAGGATTTTCCTTTTTTTCCCTAACTCACAGATTGTTCATTGCTATTACTGGTTTGTTTGTTTGCTGATAGGATCTGAACTGAGGGCCTCACATTCGTTTGACTTGCTTGCTTGGCTAGCACTCAATTATTTGAGACATGCTTCCAGCCTAGCGTTTTGCTAATTAATTAAAGATGGAGTCTTATGGATTTTTCTGCCCAGGTTGGCTTCAAATTGTAATCCTCCAGATCTCAGCCTCCTGAGTAGCAAGGATGATAGGTGTGAGCCACTGATGCCTGGCTGCTCTTATTACTATTTTTTTTTTTTTTTTGTCGGTCGTGGGGCTTGAACTCTGGGCCTGGGCGCTGTCCCTCAGCTCTTCAGCTCAAGGCGAGCGCTCTACCACTTGAGCTACAGCGCCACTTCCGGTTTTCTGGTGGTTTATTGGAGATAGGAGTCTCACGGTCTCTCCTGCCCGGGCTGGCTTTGAACCACGATCCTCAGATCTCAGCCTCCTGAGTAGCTAGGATTACAGGCGTGAGCCACCAGCGCCCGGCTTCTTATTACTATTTTTATCCAATCAACATTTGTTCAGTTTTACCTATCTTTATTTATTTTTTTTTTTTTAATTGTATTTTATTTTATTTGAGAACATACTGTACAGAGGGGCAACAATTACATGGGCAGGATAATGCATACATTTCTTACCAAGCATTGCAGCCTCCTCCTTTGTTTACCCTTCACTTCCCTTCCCCGCCTCCCCCCTCCTTACCTATCTTTAGCTGTTACCATGCCACATGTTCTGGAATCATCTTTTTTCTACAGCAGATCTTTGTTTCAAAGCTTTTTGAGGAAGTTATTGGTAGACAGTTGTGTTTATCTGAAAAGCACTTCATTTTGCCCTAGCTCTTGAATGACGTCTCGGGTGTCTTTTCTCAGAGGGAACAGGACTGGTGTAAGGAGTAGCAGAAGGGGAGGGTGACTTCTGGCGGGGGAGGGGCATTGGCACAGGGGCTGGAGAAGGAGGGGGGGAATGTAATGGGCATCATTGTCTGAATGGGGCAGGGGTGATGCTAGGATCCAGTCACAAAGGGGAGGATTAGTCAAACCAATAAATACCTAAAGTGAAGCCAGGTGCCGGTGGCTCATGCCTGTAATCCTAGCTACTCAGGGGACTGAGAAATGAGGATCGAAATTTGAAGCCAGCCCAGGCAAGAAGATCTGTGAGAATCTTATCTCTATTGAACTACCAATGGGGGTCAAAGAGAAAAATGTTCTTTATACTGTACTATTACCTTAAAATTTTTTTTTAATAAAAATTTGTGAAAACCACTGTACCCAATTGTATGTCATTAAATGTTGTGAACGAGGTGCTATCATCAATGCATTAGGACACGGAGACACACACACACACACACACACACACACACACACACACACACACACACACACACACACACACACACACACACATACACACACACAATTTTTGTGTGTGTGCCAGTACTGAGGCTTGAGCTCAGGGCCTCATGCTCTCACTTGACTTTTTCGCGCAAGGCTAGTGCTCTACCATGAGAGGCACAGCTCTGCTTTTTGGTGTTCACAGACTTTCCTGCCTGGGCTGGCTTTGACCATGATCCTCAGCTCCTAGTCCCTTGAATAGCAAGGACTAAGTGTGAGCTACCACTGCACAGTGTATTAATTTATAAGAATGATAATACAAGATAAACTACTAGATTTCTAAAACGAACAAAGAAAGCTGTTAGAGTAGCTAAGAGCTATTGTATTGTGGGCTGGGGTTGATTCTATGGGCTCAGGTGGTAGAGTGCCAGCCTGACAAAATATCACCTTTACATGTTTTATATGCTGGAGGTCCACATTAAAAATCACTGATCCAATGTTCCATTATCAACTTGTAATGTCCTTTTTTTTCTTTCTTTTCTTTCTTTTTTTTTTTTTTTTTTTTTTTTTTGCCTGTCCTGGGGCTTGAACTCAGGGCCTGGGCACTGTCCCTGAGCTTCTTTTGCTGAAAGTTAGCACTCTACCACTTGAGCCACAGTGCCACTTCCGGCTTTTTCTGTTTATGTGGTACTAAGGAATTGAACCCAGGGCTACATGCATGCTAGCAAGCATTCTACTACTAAGCCACATTTCCCAACTTCTCCCCTCTCTTTTGGTAACATATTTTCTCTTTTCTCTGGGGACTGAAGCCAGGCACTCACCCATGTTAGGGAAGCACTGTACCACAGGGCTACATTCCCAGTCTATCATCTTGTAATTTCTTTTTTTCGTTTTTGCCGGTCGTGGGGCTTGAACTCTGGGCCTGGGCGCTGTCCCTCAGCTGTTCAGCTCAAGGTGAGTGCTCTACCACTTGAGCCACAGCGCCACTTCCAGCTTTTTCTGCTTATGTGGTGCTAAGGAATCGAACCCAGGGCCTCATGCTTGCAAGGCAAGCGCTCTACCACTGAGCCACCTTCCCAGCCTCATCTTGTAACTTCTTGAAATTATACTGTACATGTCTTAACTCTGCCACATCCATTTCATGTGACCTCGGTAAAAACTGAAAAGCTACCTAAGATCAACATTGTTCTTCAGGGGTGACAGAATCCCATCAGGTGCCTCAATTGCTCTCGAACTTTCAAAGCCCCTGGGTCAAAGGGGTGCTTACCTTCACGTGCTGTCGCAAGCGGTGGAGCTGCGGGGGCAGCGGCAAGCCCCCCACGAGGAGCACGGTCTTCATGCGTGGCAGACCCCTCATCAGCTCCTTGGCTTGCCTTTCTATCTGGATGGCCAGCTCTCTGGTTGGCGTAAGGACGAGTGCACATGGAGTTTTGTTCTGTGAAGATGTGAAACGCCAGTCAGAAACACCACCCATTCCCGCTGACATGAACGAAAGCGTCACAGTGACTCCAGGAGCGTTTACCTCTTCAAAGCACTTCATCATTCACAGTCAACAAAATGAAGAACAGTAAGGGGAGGGAAAGGCTTGGGAGGGATGGGGGAGAATGTTGACAGGGGTGTTATCAATCAAGATCCGCTGGATTTATAAACTGCTTTGTTGAATGCCAACCCCTGTGTACAACTACTGAAAGATAATAAAGGTATAATAATCATTTTAAAGTTCCCCCATCAAAGAGGGCAGAGGTGGCTCACACCTATAATCCCAGCTGCCCAGGAGGCTGAGATCTTAGGATCACAGTTTGCAGCCAACTCCAAGCAGAAAGTCCATAAGACTCTTATCTCCAATTAATCACCAAAAAAGCCAGAAGTAGAACTGTGGCTCAAGCAGTAGAGTGCCAAACTTAAGCAGAAAAACTCAGAACTAGTACCCAGGCCCTGCGTTCAAATCTGAGTGCCAGCACAAACTATATTAAATGAAACAATTAAATGCCCCCGTATAACTAATATAAGCTGATAAAAAATAGTTCAAAAAATTTCCCCATTAACCCAACTAGTTTGGGGCCTCCCACCTTTTGCTCATCACATGCAGATTTTTCTTCCAAAACCATCATAAATTGTCAAAATAAAAAAGTCATAAAACAGTCTGAGCATGCAGAGAGACAAACAGCACATTTCATATGGAGAAGCTAGATCTAAAATATACCCAGACATGACAAATTATACAGGGCTCTAGGCATTCACACACAGTGACACTAAAGGAATCTTACTCTTAGGGAAGGAACACAAAGGTGTAATGTCTTTGTGCCTCTGATCATATAAAGTAATATTTATCTAAATGAATTCAGGAAATGGAAACAGGAGTTTTTTTCTTTTTGTCTTGTTTGTTCATTTATCTGTCTTTGGGGCTGGGTGGGGGTGGAAAGGCACAAAAGTGAAGGGACAAAGGGTGGACCAATGCAGCATGATACTCACTAGACATGGTGGAAAATGAACTGTACAACTTGTGGGTAGGGATGGGGGGAAAAATTGGGAGAGAGCAAGGGAAGAGGTGACATTGTCCAGAAAGAAATATACTTATTATCTGACTTATGAAACTGCAACCCTCTGTACATCACCTTTATAATAACACTTAACCCCCCACCCCCCCCAAAAAAACCATTCTGAGCACAAACACATGTTCAAAAGTTACAGATAATGGAAAATTCTATATTTTTGATTTTTTCAGTGAAGGATGTCCAACTGGCAAGGTCTATATAAATATTCCAAAGTCAGGAAAACTTCAAAATCTGGTTCCAAGCATTTCAGTTAAAGGACATTCAACCTGCTTTTGACAAACAATTTCTCAAAATGTGAAAGTGCTTTATACACTAAAAACTAATATGTCAAATAAAGCCCTAGAGGCCTAATGGACATATAAATCGCAGCTGGCGGGGGGGGGAGGGGGGGAGAAGATGGGAAGGAGGGAGATGGGAAGGGGTCATAAGGGGAAAAAGAGGAGGAGACAACAATGCTTGATAAGAAATGCACTCCTTACCTTGCCCATGTAATTGTAACCCCTCTGTACGGTATTTTCACAATAAAAATAAAATAAATCACAGCTCGTATTATCAGCAGGATAGCTTATTCTTTTAATAGAAAATATTTCTAAATAAAATGTTTAATAAGGAAAGTAATATTTTGGACTTTCAATGGGGAGATCTTTGTTTCAACCTCATAAAAAGAAAAATTCCATAAAATTATGTTTTGCCTACAAAGTACTATGGAAAGCAAAATCACTAGGAGCCCCAGTAAGCAAAGTGACAAATATTTCTGTTTTGTTCTGCTTAGCTTTGGAGGCACTAGGGTTAAACTCAGGGCCTCTTGCTTGCTTGACTGGCTTACACTTCACCTCTTGAACCATGCCTCCAGTTCTGCTTTTTGCTGATGAAGATGGAGTCACCCAGACTATATTGTCAGAGCTGGTTTTGATCCTCAGTCCTCCAGGTCTCAGTCCCCTGAATGGCTAGGATTACAATTAAGAATCATTGGTTTGGACCTGGCTTGCAAAAGTAGCACCGTCAAGGATTGAACGGGGTAAACACCATTTGTGTTTGGGAGAAGACATGTGAACTTCTAAGTTACCTCAAAGACAGCTTGGATGATAACGGGAAGAAGGAAAGCAGCTGTTTTCCCAGAGCCAGTGTCAGCGCTGGCCAGGATGTCTCTGCCCATAAGTCCCACGGGAATCATCTGCATTTGGACCGGGGTTGGCACCTCATAGCCCGATTGCTTCAAGTTGTGATTTAAGACCTCAGGGAACCCACAGTGTTCGAAGTCAATAATAGGCCTAGCAACCCCTTCCCCTTGAACTGAAATCCCTAGCTGCTGTTTGAGATTTTCCACCTGGTCCTCCCGAAGGCTCGCAATAAAGGGGTGCTCTTTGTACTCATAGAAGGCAGCAAGAAGAGACTCGGGCTCCGAAGCAGTTTTCTGTGGACTGCTGAGGTTGAATTTCTCTTCCTGTCCCTGGACTTGCACAAGGTGTTTGGCTTTGCACTCCAAACTGCACACATCTTCATCCGTCCTATCGCAAATATACTCCCCATAACGACCACACACCACACACACCGGCTCCCCGGGTTCTGGCCAGCGCTGGGTTTTAGAAAATGACTTCACAGGCTCTTCAGAAGGCTGGCTGTCCACATCCTGCTCACAAACCTTGGCCAACTGGCCAGCGGGGCCTGATGGACCACTGGGCTTGTCTGCTGCTCTGGCTCCTTTTGTTACTGCAGGATCCACTGGAACATCTCCATCCTTGTCCAACCAAGGGTGCTTCTCTTCTGCCTTAATTTTCTTGACTACACTACTTTGGACATCATCATTGGAATTCCTCTTGATTTTCAGAGATCTTGGTACAAACATCCTCCCACAGCCTGTTGAGAGAATTACATAATGAGCTGTGATTTCCCCTCCATTAAGCTCATATGTACCCCAGGGAGTTACCTCAAAGAAATAAGAGGAGACACAGCCTTACTTATACCAGGCTTTTCAGGAAGACAGGAGGAGTCCCTTTCCTCACACACACAGAAGCAGAAACACTAACCGACACAGGCCTGTCATTTACTGACCACTTGGACTTTTAAAGTATCGGATGTTATAGACATTCTAGAAGAAATCCTTGTATTACAGCTCACAAAAGAAAACTGGTGGGATACTTCACAATCAGATTCTTTTAACTCAAAACCACAAAGCAGAGGGACCAGTGCTGTTTTTATATGACACTTACTGAGTGCTTTTCATGCCAAGCAGTGTATTTCTTCACCTACTCTTACAAAACCCATATAAAGTGGTTAGAAATATTTGTGTGTGTGTGTGTGTGTGTGTGTTATATCACACATCACAGAGCATGTTCTAGCATGGTATTATGTACATATACATGGTACAGAGCACCTGCCCGGGGTCTCCCCACCCCACTATGCATATTTATATGTAAAACTCATTCTATACGTGATCTCCATGTTCGAGGCTCTAGAGCAGGAAGTCAGTGCCCGGGAAAGAACACTTTTAGTCTAGTTTCTAGAACCATCCATATCCTAATACTTTCCTCAAAAACAAACACTTAAAATAGAGTTGCGGGGTTCCACTTCCCGCAAGCGTTGCACCCGGAGCTGGCGGGAGGGCCGGGTTAGCTGGGCGGGGCCTGGGCTGGAGCAAGGAGCGGGGGACAGAGCCCCAGGGCCGGGCCTCCCCCGGGCCACCGCACAGGCCCGGGCCGGGCGCGCGCCCCCGACCCCCGCGCGCGCCCCCGACCCCCGCGCGCGCGACCCCACACCCTCCCCGGGCCCCGCACCCCGGCGCGTGCGCGTCACGGCGCTGCTAGGAGACGGACCGGGGAGGGCGGGGCCTCGCTGTCGGTCGGGGTTGCGGCCCCGGCGTAGACGGCCAACGTGACCTATCCGAGCCGCCCGGGCCGGCGCACGCTCACCCGCCTAGGCCTGGGGCCGCTCCCGCTCTCGCTCCGGGTCGCTGTCCCCGGCGAGCCCCGGTCCCGACTTCCTGCCGATGAGCCCGGACACCGCGCGCACGGTCCGCTCCTCCGGGTTTTGCGAGTCTCCGGCGCGTTCGCGCGGCGTGAGCGCTGAGCGGCGCCGGGGCGGGCGGGGCCCCCAGCTCCGCGCTCGCCCCGCCCCTTCCCGGCCCGGGCTGGCGCTAAAGCGCGGAAACCGGATGTCCCGGACCGGCTCGGCGCGTCGGGCCCTGAGCGGAGAGCGCACGTCACGGAGCCGCCGGAAAGACGTAACGGGGAGGCGCGCGGGCCGGGCGCGCTGGAGAGCGGGAGCGTGCGGGGAAGGCGGGGCGCCTGGGACCCCCCCCCCCCCGTGACCCCGCGCCCGCGCCCGCGCCCACGCCCGGGTCCTGTGCTTCCTGATTACAGCGTTTCCAACAACAACAACAACAATAATAATACCACCCACCTTAAGATTAGTTTACAGGACGATTTAAATGCATTTAGTGAGACCGAAGGAGGCTATTCCTGGGAGACTTAACCCGAGCGAGGCGCCGCGCCCGGTGCACCTGATCTTATAAAATCGTCTTAATGGACCTGAACTCCAGGAAGTGGAAACGAGGCTTTTTTTCTTTCCTTTTCCCTTTGTCTTGTTCATTTTTCTGTCTTTGGAAGGGTAAAGAGGAAGCACAGAGACGAAGGGACGAAGGTGGACACATTAGCACTGGCACTCTGGACACTTAGGTTGAAAATGAACTACACAAGGTGTGGGTGGGGATGGGAGGGGAAGCCTGGGGGAGAGGGGAGGGGAGGCAATGTTTAAACAGTATTTGCGCATGGATCTAAGATGTATGTCTGTAAAGGTATAAAAAAAAAAAAACTGATTTCCCCTGTTAAGCAGGTAACTGTTTTCATCTTGTCTTTGGGGATCTCAGATTTCCTTATGCATTTTGGAACATGCATTGTGAAATATCTTAAAGGACTTTTGCAACTTTTTTTTTAATTTCTGGGTTTTGGTTTTGGTTCTCTGGTAGCAGAGGTTGAACCCAAGGTCTCCCACTAGGCTCATTAGGAACTCTACTACTTGAGACGTGTTCCCAGCCCATGTAAAAGTTTATGTTTTTCAATACATAAAAATGCAAACATTGTACTCACTATCTTGCCCATGTAATTGTAACCCCTCTGTACAGTATTTTCACAATAAAAAAATAAGAAAAAAATGCAAACATTGTGTATGTGTGCATGCATATGGTAAAACATGTTTTCAATTTTTTTGCAATACGGGTGTTATGTCTGTTAAGTAAATTAAATCAGTAGGTTTAGTTACATAGATGATAAAAAGAACACCACCAAGAGAAGTTTATTGTATTACCGAACTGCTGTTCCTCCGTGCCAGGTGGATGAGCACCTGGTGGAATCGCTGGAGGGCTGTTTTGCTAACCAGGGAAGGGGCGGGGAGAAGGTGTGGCCAGGTAAGGGAAGGTGTGAATCACCTGATGCTGAGACCCTCCCACACTCAGGCTATGACCTCGGAGGAGGAGGGGGAGGTGACTGCCCCCAGGTGTACCAGTAACCTGGTACAGGTAACTGTGACACAGGTACTGGGCGGAGAGGAGGGAGGGGTACTCCCCACCTTACATTATCTTCTATTTTTGGGGGGGGGTCTGGTCATGGGGCTTGAACTCTGGGCCTGGGCGCTGTCCCTCAGCTCTTCAGCTCAAGGCTGGCGTTCTACCACTTAAGCCACAGTGCCACTTCCGGCTTTTTTCTTTTTGTTTATGTGGTGCTGAGGAATGGAACCCAGGGCCTCATGCATGCAAGGCAAGCGCTCTACCACTGAGCCCCCTTCCCAGCCGCAGATTATCTTCAATTTTTTAAAAAAGTTTTAACTTTGAAGAAAACTTACAAAGAAAGTTGCGTTTCTGCCGCAAAGGCTATCTATCATCTATGCCTTTCACGTAGATTCTGTTTTCTGTATTTGTGTGTAAGAAGGATTCGTTGAACAGTTTGTATCTATGAAGATGAAGATACTGTCTCCCTGTGTCCAGAGAGCAATCTTCAAATATAATACTGATAGTTATTATATAGTCTGTTTGTGTGTGTGTGTGTGTGTGTGTGTGTGTGTGTGTGTGTGTGTGTGTGTGCTGCTGGCCTCCTGCTCCTGCTCAGCTTTTTTTTTTTTTTTTTTTTTTAACCAGTCCTTGGGTTTGAACTCAGGGCCCGGGCACTGTCCCTGAGTTTCTTTTGCTCAAGGCTAGAGCTCTACTACTTGAGCCACAACACCACTTCTGGCTTTTTCTGTGTATGTGGTACTGAGGAATTGAACCTGGGGCTTCATGCATGCGAGGCAAGCACTCTACCACTAAGCCACATTCCCAGCCTGATTAGCATTTTTTTCTAAAGTGGCTTTCTATGCCATAATTTATCAAGATTCTACAGCAAACGAGTCTGTTTCAGAACTCTGTTTTCTTCCAAGTTGCCTATTTCTGTGCCAATCCATCCTGTCTTTGTGTGTGTGTGAGTGTGTGTGTGTGTGTGTGTGTGTGTGTGTGTGTGTGTGCGCGTGTGTTGTTCCTGGGGCTTGAATTCAGGGCCTATGCACTACTCCTAAACTCCTTTATGTTCAAGGCTAGTACTCTAACACTATAGCCACAGGGCCACTTCCAGCTTTTTCTGAGTAATTTATTGAGATAAGAGTCTCACGGACTTTCCTGCCTGGGCTTTGAACTGTGATTCTCAGATGTCAGCCTCCTGAGTAGCTAGGATTACAGGTGTGAGCCACCAGCGCCCAGCTCATCCTGTCCTAATTACTGCTTCATTGCAGGTTTTGCTAGCTGGTTGAGCAAGTTCCCCCACTTAGCTTTCTGGAAGAGTGTCTTGCCCCACCAGGCAGCATCCATCTGTACTCTAAGGACTTAAGAGGCCGGGGCTAAAGGATCATGAGTTGGAGATGAGCCTGGACTACATACACACAGTGACCCTGTCTTATAATTAACAAATGGGCTTTACTCTTCTGTATACCTTTTAAAATTAATTGTTAACATTAAAGAAAAGTCATGATATGATAACATTTGGAAATGCATTATTTCTTTTTCTTTTTTTTGGGGGGGGGGTCTGGTCATGGGGCCTGAACTCTGGGCCTGGGCACTGTCCCTCAGCTCTTCAGCTCAAGGCTAGCGCTCTACCACTTGACCCACAGTGCCACTTCTGGCTTTTTTCTTTTTGCTTATGTGGTGCTGAGGAATCGAACCCAGGGCCTCAGGCATGCAAGGCAAGCGCTCTACCACTGAGCCACCTTCCCAGTCCCTGGAAATGCATTATTTCTATGGAATGAAGAAGATAGAAGAATGTTAGCCTGGTATAGTAGTATGTGCCTATAATTGGGGCTGAGGCACAACTGCAAGTTCTAGGCCAGCCTATCTCTACATAGGAAGACCTTGTTTCAAAGAAAGATAATAAGAAAGGGAAAAGGAAGAAGAGGAAGGAGAAGAAACAGAAGTTCTGCTCATCAATAGATGGATGCGTCGATGTGTATCAGATAAATTAAGCTGGGTTGTTCAGGGTTTTTTTCCCCTCCATCTTTACTAATGTTCAGATTTTCCACTCACCCATTAATAAAGTAATTAGTTACTTTCCCATTAACATTGTAGATCTGTCTGTTTTTTCCCCAGTGGTACTAGTATTTTCGTTTTCTGTATTCAAAGACTACTTTTTAAAATTTTTTGTGCTGGGGCTTGAACTCAGGGCCTTTTGTCCTCCCTTGGCTTTTTTCACACAAGGCTAGAGCTCCACCACTTGAGCCACTGCTCCACTTCCACCTTGTGGGTGGTTAGTTTCAGGTAAGAGTCTCACAGACTTTCTTCCCTAGACTGACTTTGAATTTCGGTCCTCAGATCTCAGCCTCCTGAGTAGCCAGGATTACAGGCTTGAGCCACCAGCACCTGGCATGAAGGTCATATTATTTTAGATCAATGTGTGAAGCAAGTTAAACTTTCGTGTATTTTAGTGTTAGATGTGAATGCACTCACCCCTGGCCGCTCTCAGCCTGCGGGTGGAGTGCTCTTACACCTCCCTCCTCCATAACCAGCTGATTTGGGGATGCTTTTAGAGGTAGGAGCTTACCTGACAGGGCAGTCCAGTTCTTCATTGGAGATCTCTGTCTGGCTAGGCATTGTGCAAAGCACTGTACCAATGGCATGTTTACCTAGCAGTTGAATCACACAAGGTAGGTATTTTATTCCTAATGTGCTATGAAGAAACAGGGTCATTAATCAATTTGCCTGGTGAGAGGCAGTGGAGGGATTTAATTCCAAGCATGTCGTCCTAACTCACTAGATCACACTGCCCCAAGGTCTGCTTTCTGTCAGACCTAAAACTATGTCTCTCTCATTTTCAATCAAAGGATGTGGTAACTACCATTTTTACCTTTCCCCATACTTCCCAGCTCTTTGAAAACTGGGGAAAGCACCCCAGTTAAAACATGTTCCCCAGAAAGACCAGCTTCCCTTGATATCAAGCAGATTTCATTGTTTCCATCTGATTCATATTTATGTTACCTTGGGGAAAATTGTCTGTCTTGATGGATGGAGTGATTTAATATGTGTGTGTGTGTGCGTGCGCTTGTGCATGTGCGTGCGCTCACATGCACGGGTATGCATAGTACTACTGGGCCTTGAACTAAGGACCTAGGCACTATCCCTTCACTCAAGGCTGGCACTCTATCACGTAAGCCATGTCTTCATTTCCAGCTTTTTGCTGGTTAATTGGAAGAATCTCACAAACTTTCCTGCCCAGGATGGCTTTGAACCATGATCCTCTGATCTCAGCCTCCTGAGTATTTAGGATTACAGGCATGAGCTACTGGCACCTGGCTTGTGTGTGTGTGTGTGTGTGTGTGTGTGTGTGTGTGTGTGTGATTTATTTTTAGTACAGTTTAATAAACTCATTTATGCATGTGAATCATTGAGGATTAGGCTGGGTGAAGCTTAAAAGTTAATATCAAATCCTTCACTTTTCAGGGCTAACAATCAAATCTCAGTACCAATCAGGTCTCAGTGTGGCTTGTGTGGCTTGTGTTGCTCTACTCCCCATGATATTCTGTCTACTGCAAAGCCCAGAATCAGATTTCCCAAAGTTCTCATCCAAGAAAGCTCTAATGAAATTTCTGTTTTTGTTTTCTTCACAAAAAGGTCTTCTCTGAAATAGTTTCACGGTGGTCTTTTCATTGTAGACCTGCAGGAAAATTACTTGCAGCCGTAATACCACAAGGTAGGTCACATGGAAATCTCAGATGACATTTCTGATACTTTCTTATTAAGCTCAATGGCAAGAAGAGACAGAAAAATACAGAGGAGTGACTCAACTAGACGAGGGTTGTGGAATGCACTCATGCTCCGTATCCAACCTGAGAATTTCCCTAAGCTGCGGCTTAGAACAGGAAATGCTGCAATAATGTGGGCTGACCTGTCTGTTACTCTGATATGCTGTTGAGACATGTATCAAATCATAATGGCTCGCATTCTTTCATCCCAGGACCTTTCAGACTCATACCTATCAGCTAATAGCTACTCCTTACGCTGTTCGTCTATGACACTTAGAAAGCGTGTCTGAATTTACATCCGGGTGGAGACAGGAAAGCACAGGTTGATAGCATTGGGCTTGCCATTGAAAAATGTTTCCACTTGTTTTTCTGTAATGAATCAGAACAGAACTTGGCTTCTGTTCTTTCTGCTGGCAGCGCTTTTTTCCCGATCACTATTATAATCAAGACTTTAAAGTCTAAGCACTGAGTTATGTTCTTATTCGGCAGATTCACGGACTCTACTGAGTAGCAGACCTGAAATAAAATGATATTAAAGAAAGTCAGCCAGGCCCTGGCAGCTTATGCCTGTAATCCTAGCTCCTCAGGAAGCTGAGATCTGAGGTTTGTGGTTTAAAGTCATCATGGGCAGAAAAGTTCATGAGACTCATCAATAATTAACCACCAAAAAGCCAGATGTGGATATGTGGTTTAATTAGTAGAATAATATTCTTGAGTGAAAAATCTAAGGGACAGTGCCCAGGCCCTGAGTTCAAGCCCCAGGACTAGCATACACAAAGAATTTATAGGATGAACAAATAAATAGATAAAAGAGAGAAAAGAAAATGTTATCTAAGCTAGGCACTGGTAGCTCAGGAGGCTGAGATCTGAGGATTGAGATTTGAAGCCAGCTCAGGCAAGAAAGCCCACCAGATTCTTATCTCCAACTAAGCACCAAAAAAGTCAAATGTGGATCTGTGGTTCAAATGGTAGAACTAGCCTTGAGGGGGGAAATGAAAAGCTTAGGTGCTGCCCAGGCCCTGAGTATAAGCGCCAGGATGGCAACAAAAAACTAACAAAAAAATTTAACCATCTGAAGGATGAAGAGGAATGGAGACAAATAATACAGGAAAGGAAAAGAAGCAAGAAGGACCTAAAAGTAACCAAATGGCACATCCAAGGAACTGAAGGAAAGGTATCAATCAGTCCACTTAAGTCAAGTCATACTGCAGTAACAAATGATCCCCACAGCTTAGTGGCATAAAACAATAAAGACATGTTTCTTATTCATGCTATAATGTGGACCAAAGATTGGAGGAGGTTCTAAAATGGGAGAACTGATTGTAGGAGATAAAAGTGGGGTGGAGAAGTAGGAAGTGGAGGCTGTCTTGAGAAGGGGACTTGAACCCAAGCCATTCTGGCAATGAGGATGTGAGAAGCGAACAGAATCTTCATAGGAGGACGAGGCACCGACGGGGAAGGTGAAGACACTCACACTCCGCCAGCCCTCAGAGCTTCAGAAGGACCACAGAGCAAAACTTGACGGTTGAAACATTGACGGAGCTGAACATAGTATAACATGATCGACCTTAAACCACAGACCTCAGGGAATTTATGATCTCAGTATATTCACAGAAGTGCATAGTTTGGCAGTGGAGTCTCTGGGTGCTAAGTCAGGAGATGCCTAATGAAGGCTAGGTCTGTTTTACAACTCCACATTTTTGTGGTGGTTCTGGGGCTTGAACTCATGGCCTAGGCACTGTCTATTAGTTGTTGTTGTTGTATGTTTGTTTGTTTTGCTAATGTTACTCCTGTACCACTTGAGCCACACCTCCACTTCAGGCTTTTGGGTAGTTAATTAAAGATAAGAATCTCATGGACTTTCCTGCCTGGTCCTCAGATCTCAGTCTCCTGAGTAGCGATGATTACAGGTGTGAGCCCTGAGCCCGGCTAGGATTAGTCTTCATTGCTTTCCAGGACTCCATCGGTGTCTGTATGACAGCCAGTCCTGTCTATCAATCAGTTCTTTGCTGTTTCGAGGGCTGCCATATACAGCCTCCCTGGCACTTTATCAACGTTTTGCAAGTATGATCATCGTTTGGGTCTGCTCTCCACTGACTATAAGACAAACAAGCCTTCTATGTAAAACTAAGAAAGAAAAACACCCTGCCAGTTAGTTAAGATGGCACTGATTGTAAGATGAATCCCAACTTCAGAGATCTAAAATAAATAAAAATGAACATCATAAAAATTAAGACATTAGCGTCTTCCTCCTTTTCCTCCCCTGTCCTCCCTTCTCCTCCCTCCTTCCTTCCTTTTTTCAGTTATCCCCTTTTCTGCCTTGTGAATTTAACCTGTCCTTCTGTATTACTTAGGATTAGGCTTTCATACAATAAAGAACTTAATGGATTTGTGGGGTTTTCTCATATTTTCTTAATTTTTTTGTTTGCAATTATATAAAAATGAAAATGCATAACAAGTGCTTAAGTGCCATTTGGAGCTACAGAACTGGGTCTGGTGTGGTGGTACATTCCTGAAATCTCAGCATTTAGGGGACTGAGGTAGGAAAGGTGGATCATAGTCCTAGGCCAATCGGGGCTACTTAGTGAGACCCTGCATAATACATTAATAAGCAAGCAAGCAATCTACTGGAGTAGGTAGGAGTGTGTGTGCACACAGAGAAGAGAGGGGCTTTGGGACCAACCTCAGCACTTACCAGTGGAAAGAAAGAATTGGCAATGTGTCTGGAATTGGATTCATTGGAGAAGAAAATCCTGGAGACTTTGGCCCTACAAGCCAAAAGAAGAAAGTGCTCAGAGAAAACGAGAGTATCTAACACTGAGAAACACAAGTGGCCACAAGCTCTGGTCACACGGAAGCTGCTGGAGGCTGGAGGAGAGGAGGCTCAGGGGAAATGGAGCAGGGAGAAATGGGAGGTGAAAGGTGAAGTCCACTCTGGTTCTGTTGGGGAAGGGAAAGGAGGAGCTGGTCTGAGCCTGGACAGATGTAGGATATCAAGGCCCTTGTTTTTCTCTTTAAGATTGGAGTGCTTCTGGCACACTGTGTGCTGGTGGAAGTAAACCCTGGAAAGGGGAGACATGGATAATAGAGGAAAGAGAGGAATCGTCACCAAAGCCCACAAAGATGTGAGCTCTGCGGGGCTGTGGCACACGCGAGAGCATTTCGCTCAGAACTAGATAGCTCAGGAGGACAGGCACAAGGTGGGCAGGTGGTCCTTGCCTGCTTCTAGGTCTTATTTACACACACACACACACACACACACACACACACGCACGCACGCACGCACACACGCACGCACACTCGGCATTGGGCCTGAGGAGAAGTGGTATATTCAAATAGTTTGAAACGCTAAGGTGGGAATTGATTTTTTTTTTTGAAGAGTGGAAAAGAGAATATTTCAAGAACTCTTAGGATTGTGGGATGTGCGGGGCACGCGCAAGTACAATTCAGGCTGTGAACTTCGGGTTTTCAAGGGGCTTGCAAGGGGGTACTATTATTTCTAGGGACTTCAGGATGTGAGAGCATGGGTAATGGGTAATAATAAGGAAAGTGACAGTCTATTCTATTGATAGAGACGTGCACATGTGCACAAGCAAGCAACTCTGTGTGTGTGTGTGTGTGTGTGTGTGTGTGTGTGCTTGTACTGGAGCTTGAATTCAGGGCCTTGCTTCACTCTCAATTAACTTTTCCACTCAAGGCTAGCATTCAACCACTTGAGCCATACCTCCACTTCTGGCTTTTTGCTGGTTAGTTGGAGTTAAGAATCTCACAGACTTTTCTTCTCAGGCTATTTTGATCCAAGACCCTCAGATCTCAGCGTTCTGAGTATCTAGGATTACAGCCACCAGCAGCCTACTAACATAGATACATGTTGAAAGCTCTGTGCTAGCTAAGTTAAAGAAGTCACTTATGAAAGACCATACATCCATGGTAAATCTATTTTTATGAAATGTTCAGGAGAGGGGAAGTATGAGAAAGAAAGTAGATTGGTTTGTTTAGGACTAAATAGGAGGGAAAATGGGAAGGGACTGCAAAGGGATTTCTTTTTTTGAGGTGACAGAATGTTCTAAAATTAGGTAGTGATTGTACAAGTCTGAAAGTACAGTTAAATGCACTGAAATGACACTCTTTTAAATGTGTGAATTACATGGTGTGTGCATGTCAATCACACTACTAAAAGTGTTAATGGTACTTACGTCCAAATAATGGGCTCGTGGTGGGGTTTCCCCCCCCCATATCTGTAATTGTAGGAAAAAAGAAAGCTATTTGTGCTTAATGGTTTAATCTCAACAAGGTAGTTTCTTAGGTATTTACAAAGGTTCATTGGTCTAAGAACATCCTTCAGTTATTTTTCCTTCAAGAAAACTGCTCCAAGGCCAGGAGCCAATGGCTTATGCCTGTAATCTTAGCTACTTAGAAGGCTGAGATCTGAGGGTTATGGTTCAAAGCCAGCCAGGGCAGGAAAGGCTGTGAGACTCTTATCTCTAATTAACCACCAGGAAGCCACAGGTGAGGCTATGACTCCAGTGGCAGCAGGCAAGCCTTAAACGGACATGGATTAAGGCCTGAGTTCAAGCCCTGGGACCAGCCTCCCGTCCCCCAAAGCAAATGACTCCATTTTCCATCCCATCTCCCACACTGTGGTTCTCTACTGTAAATTAAAGGAAGTTTTTTTTTTCTTAAAATAATGGTAATCTGTGGGTGTTTCTATTTTTCCCACTTTCTGTGGTGATTCATCGCAGGCTGAACGCCTCTCCATTTCTGACTTCTCATTACTTGCTGCGTCATACAAAGCTTCTGCACGTTAAGATTCTAACTTAGATGGCAACACCTTGAGTGTGTGTCCTCAAATCGAGTGTAATGCTTTAATCCCACTCAGCACATCACGTCCTAGTCTCTTCCTGTCTCCTGTGAGCGGTTCTCCTCTGGATATAATCCCTTCACAGTGACCAGTACAAATAGCAGTGAATGCAGGATGGGGGGGGGGGAAAGGGGGCGGGGGGGGAAGCTTCCATTTAAATTTGACAGTATAATAATATGCTATGAGAATTAAAATCTACTGTGCTCAAATAGATTATTTATGGTCTTGAAAGATTATGTAACAGCACTAGAATCAGGGATTTCCTCTTAATTATAATGTATGTGGTTGTACAGATTGATTACTTTATTGAGGGTGGATGGATCAATCAGTATTAGCTAACTGGACCTAAAGACAATAACTATTAACTCATGTTTGCCTAAAGAGATTTGCCCCGTTGAAAGGGAATACTACCAAAACAATGAGAAAAATCCAATGTCATAGTAAAATACCTCATTTTCCTCTTCGACATAGAGCATGAAATTAAATTGCACTGAAATTGGAGAGGACACAGTCCACAGTTCTGAGATAACTGATGGAAAAGCATTTGCAAAGGTGAAGGGCAATATAAGATATGAAATATTATCATTATTATCACCCAAAGCAAGAGGACTACATAACTCCCACTACCCCTTTTATTGATGGTACCTGGGTTTGAACTTGGCCTTGTGCTTGCTGGTCTGCACTCTACCACTTGAGTCATACCACCAACCTAGCTTTTTGCTGATGTTTAAAATTGTTATATAAAGATGATGTACAGAGGGCTTACAGTTACATAAGTCAGGTAATGAGAACATTTCTTTTTGAACAATGTTACCCCTTCCCTTGTTCTCTCCCAGTTTTTCCCTCCCATCCCCACCCACAAGTTGTATGGTTCATTTTTAACATAGTATCTAGGGAGAACCACTGGTGCATTTGTTCACTTTTTGTCCCTCCATTTCTGTGCCCCTCCTATTACCCTCCCAAAGATAGATAGATAGACAAACAAGACACAAAGAAATCACAAACAGCAACAAAGAAAAAAAAACCCTCTTGTTTCCATTTCCTGGAGTTCATTTCAATAACTATCATTTTATGTGATCAGTTTTCTGATTATCTTGAGATGGAAGCCGATGGATTCTTGCGCAGGCTGGTTTGGAAATGTGATCTTCCATAGCTAAGCCTCCTGAGTAGCTAATATTACAAGTTTGAGCTACAAGTACCCAGTTACTTACTTTGAAGAGTACTGGCAGAAGTTTTTGCATAACATTTTATAGTTAAAGATTTTGTTTTGTTTTATTTGAATTTTTGCCCTTGAAGTCCATGTTAGGCAAAGCAGCTGTTTTGTAGAAAGGCCTAGAAATAGGATATTAAGATAGTAACCTCCAGTTTTATACCAAAGAGTTTTCACTGGGCGAAAGTTAGGGACATCAATGACTGTTTTGGTCCATCTTTA
This sequence comes from Dipodomys merriami, assembly GCF_024711535.1. Lineage (NCBI taxonomy): Eukaryota > Metazoa > Chordata > Mammalia > Rodentia > Heteromyidae > Dipodomys > Dipodomys merriami. The sequence continues at coordinate 14,408,189 of NW_027204604.1, read as the reverse complement.
ATCCTTCCTGTATTGATCGGTCAGCTCTGACTTCTGCCTGGCTTCGAAAGTGGAACAGGGAGACGGCGAAGCAATGAGGTGGGCAGACTGAGATGCCATCAGGAAGTGCTTGACGCTGGGCGGTCCCTCCCATTCATGGGAGGCTTGCTCCAATACCCCCAGAGACTGCCTAACCCACATACTGCAGAACCTCATCTACACGTATGCCTGGATAATGTGTTTTGGATGTGTGTGTGTGTGTGTGTGTGCGCGCGTGTGTGTTTGCCAGTGCTGAGGCTTGAACTCAGCATGTTGGGACTGTCCCTTAGCTTTTTTGCTCAAGACTGGTTGGTCCTCTGCATTTGAGACGCAGTTCCCCTGATGGCTTTTTGGTGGTTTGTTAGACATAAGAATAAGAGTCTCACAGACGTTTTCTGTAGTATTGGCTTCAGACCATGATCCTCAGTTCTCAGCCTCCTGAGTAGCTAGGATGACAGGCGTGAGCCACAGTGTCTGGTTGACTTTTCTTTCTAATAGCTTCTTTTCTAAGAGCTCAAACTCTCTTCTCACCCAGGCCCAGGATGCTCAATCTGTGGTTCTCAAAAAAAAAAAAAAAAAAAAGGCAGTCCATTTTCTTACCACTTAGAGGGAAGAAATAAGTCTGAGTAAGATAATAGCGAATGTAACGTAGAACTAATCAAACATCTTCCCGGGCCCTTTGGAAGTATTTGCAAAATCATAATAATGCTAATGTCTTAACAGCAAAAAGCATTTGTACTTCATGATTTTTGTTGGGAAAAGTCCCACTTCTGTCAATGGATGGCTCTGTACAGTGGACTGTGGTTACGGTACACTGAGCCTAACAGCTCCAGTTTCCCAGATGATCCTCCGATCTCAGCCTCCAGAGTGGCCTGGATTATAGCCGTGAGCCACCAGTGCCCAGCTTCACTCTTGACTGGTCGAAATTTTTTTTTTTGGGGGGGGTCCGGTCATGGGGCCTGAACTCTGGGCCTGGGTGCTGTCCCTCAGCTCTTCAGCTCAAGGCTAGAGCTCTACCACTTGAGTCACAGTGCCACTTCTGGCTTTTTTCTTTTTGCTTATGTGGTGCTGAGGAATGGAATCCAGGGCTTCAGGCATGCAAGGTAAGCACTCTACCACTGAGCCACCTTCCCAGCCCTTGACTGGTAGAAATTTTTATAGTGTGCCATTTTCTACTAAATGAAATAATATCCTGTTCATTGATGTAATTTTGTTGTCTGTTTATAAATATTAACTGTATTTCTTATTTGTATTTATTTTAATGTATTAATTGTATTTATTATATGTATTAAATGTATATATCTTACACAATGAGCACATGTAATATATTAAAGGCTACTATTATGTAACTGCAGATGTTTATATCTCATTTCTTATGAACATACACAAAGGCTGATGCTTTCAGTGTTACGTTTTGGAGGTTCTGGGGTTTAAACTCGAGGTTTAGCACTTGTTAGGCAGGTGGTTCCCCAGTCCTTTTTGTGCGTGTTATTTTGGAGATAGGATCTCGCTTTTTATCTGGGCCAGCTCCTGTTTCCACTCCCTCCATAGCTGGGGTAACAGGCAAGCACCACCACAGCCAGCTTTTTCTGTGGAAACGAGGTCTCACAATGATTTTGTCCAGGCTGGCCTGAAACCATGGTTCTCTCAAATTCAGCCTCATGTGGAGTTGGGATGACCGCTGGGGCCACCAGAGGCAGCTCATTTCTAAACATTAAGGCAAAAGCTCTTTCTTATGCTAAATATCTTAACCCCTTTCATACAAAAATGGTTATTACTTGGCAATTTTACCCCAATGGATATTGAGCAATATCCACAATGTCTCAGTCATTTTTTTGATTGTCACAACAGGAGAAATGGCCTCTAGAGGGTGGAGCCTGGCTCAGCGCTCAGCATCCTACACAGTACAGGGCAGTTACACACATACCACACTACACACACACACACACACACACACACACACACACACACACACACCACATACCACACACCACACACACACACACCACACACATACACCACACACACACACCACATACCACACCCCCACACACACCCCACACACCACACATACACACACCACACACACACACCACACATACCACACATACCACACACACACAACATATGACACATAGAACACACCCCACACATACCCCACACACAATACATACACACCACATACATACACACACAACACCCATATACAACACACACACAACACATATAACATATATACATACACCAAAGGATTTTTTTGGGGGGGGGCTGAACTCTGGGCCTGGGCACTGTCCCTCAGCTCTTCAGCTCAAGGCTAGCACTCTACCACTTGAGCCACAGCACCACTTCTGGCTTTTTTTTCTGCTTATGTGGTGCTGAGGAATGGAACCCAGGGCCTCATGCATGCAAAGCAAGCGCTCTACCACTGAGCCACCTTCCCACCCCAAGGATATTTCTTTGGTATTTATTTTCTTATGTGCTAATCCTGGAACTTGAACTCAGGGCCTGAGCACATCCCACTTCCAGCTTTTTGGTGGTTAATTGCAGCTAAGAGTCTCACAGATATTCCTGCCTGGGCTGTCTTTGAACCTCAATCCTAGATCTCAGCCTCCTGAATAGCTAGGATTACAGGCGTGAGCCACCAGCATCTGGCAATATCCCCACACACACAACTTAGAAAGAATATAAATAAACTCTGACTTGTTTTCATTTAGTCTTTTCTTTTACCCTTTAATAAAGTTTTGAATAGCTTTGAAGTTCCTCTTACTCATGTACATTATCTCATGTAGATCCAAAGCTCTGAATCATACCTGGGCCTGACCATTGCTGAGAACTAAGGATAGATCACTCTATAATTCCCTCTGTCTGTGATACTTGCCAGACAAGAATTGAAAGTGACATGTCCTCTGTGAAATTCATAGACACAAAACTCTGGGGATGCAAGTAACTAGCATTCAAATGTTTCTCACCATTTGTGTGGATAAAAATACCCCCAAAATAATGTCTAAATTAAGATTATCTGTATAGCTGAGATTTATAGAGGAGAGGGCTGAAGATGGTGGGTAAAGAAAGGGAGAACACCACAAAGGGAGCCATAGAACTAAGGACATAGCAAATAGGAACGAAGGCTTCCCCAAACTCTTAATGTAAACAATCAAAGAACCAAAACATAAAACAAAAAAGCTGGGCATCAATGCTCATGCCTGTATCCTACCTACTCAGGAGGCTGAGATCTGAGGATCATGGTTCAAAGCTAACCGAGAGCATGAAAGTCCGTGAGACTCTTATCTCCACCATTAACCACCATAAACTAGAAGTGGCACTGTGGCTCAAGTGGTAGAGCACTAGCCTTGAGCTGAAGAGCTCAGGGACAGCTCTCAGGCCCAGAGTTCAAGCCCCATGACCTCCCCCCCCCCAAAAAAAAGAGCAGAAGCAGCCCTTGTTTGCAGGAACCTTGAAGAAGCATTTATGGAAGGAAAACTGGATGAGCCATAGCCAGGGAGAGAAGCCACCAGGAACGTCCCTGAGATGGCATAAAGAACTTGGGAAACTGGTGCCAGTGTCTCATGCCTGTAATCCTAGCTACTCAAGAGGCTAAGGTGTGAGGATCGGGGTTCAAAGCCAGCCCAGGAAGACAAATCCATAAGACTCATCTCCAGTTAACTGTCCAAAAAGCTGGGGTGGAGGCTTAGCTCCAGTGGTAGGTAGAGTACCAGCTGTGAGTGAAGAAGCCAAGGCCCTGAGTTCAAGCCCCTGTACTAGCATAAGAAAAGACAAAAAGAACTTCAGAATCCACAAAGGGCTTGTGCTGGTGTCTTCAGAGCCAAATGGCCACTCCTGCTTTGCATAGAGCCTTGCTCGGGAGAGAAGCTAATGCATGGGTTTCTGATTTTGATTAGCATTTTGCTTCTAAATACTGCTCTTGAATTCAAATTACAGCTTTCTAGAGGATACAAAAAAAGAAGAAGAAATGTGCTGAGGTTTGCATAGAGATTGAGTAACCATTCCATTCTAAAACCATAGATTGGTTAGGTTTCCATGCCAAGGCTGACATTTCCCATGTTTGGTGTCTACATACAAATCCTGGCACAGCAGTTTGAACAAAACTCATGTGGTTGGTTTGACTTCTTTAAGGAATATATAAAATGTTCCTTGCAATTATATTCTGAGTTTGTTTTAAAGCCTTTATTTGCACAGAACCCATTTAGAATGAAAGATGATCTGGATGAATATAAAAATTGATTAATTTTAAATTTATGTAACTAGAAAATCATAGTTCAAAGCCAGCCTGGGCAGGAAATTTCATGATAATCTTATCTCCAATTAACCACCCAAAAACAAGAAATAGAGCTGTGGCTCAAGTGATACAGCACCAGCCTTGAGTACAAAAAGGAGGCGAAGAAAGAGAAGGAAAAGAAAGAAGAAAGAAGGAGGAAGGAAAAAGTAAGAATGAGAAGCAGAAGGAGGAGGAGGAGGAGGAGGAGGAGGAGGAGGAGGAGGAGGAGGAAAGAAGAAAGAAAAAGCAACTAAGAAAATACTAATTAGCAAAAAGCCAGAAGATACATAGCTCAAATAGTAGAGGACTGGATGGAATGCAAAAAGCTGAGCAAGAGCTCAAGATCCTGAGTTCAAGTACCAATACTGACACAAGGAAAAAAATAAAAGCAATAAAACTGTTGGATGTGGTGGCTCATGTTGGTAAAGCCAGTTACTCAAGAGGCATAAAGTAGTTGAAGTGCAGTTCAGGCTGGTCCATGCAAGAAAAGCAAGAATCTATCTGAAGAATAACTAAAAGCAAAAATGGGAACATGGCTCAAGCAGTAAAACACTTACCTAGTGCAAGGCTCTGAATTCACACTCTGGTACTACCAAAAAAGAAAAAAGACAGAAAGAAAGATTGAAGGGGGGGGGCAGGGAGATATTTGGATGATAGATTCAAGAAGGAAAAAAAAGAAAGAGCAGTTGGAGAAGAGATAATAGTAGAAGAAAATATTCTTGTGTTGAAAAAAAAGACCTGAATGTACAAATGCAGGCACCATTATTGAGAAACATATCTACACAAAATTCCTGGACTTCAACATGAACACATTTCCAGAAAAGGAAAAAAAGAATAGTAAATGACAAAAAAAAATCAAGACAGGTGCATGATTTATTTTCAGCTTTGGTGGTTAAAAGAAAGTGGAATAAGGGTCAGGTATAGTTGTATGCACCTACAGTCCCAGTACTGGAGTTGTGGCTCAAGTGATACAGCGCCTGTATCATTTTTTTACCTTTATTTTTCCTTACTTATGAGTCCAAAATGAAGATATTTGTAAACATTCAAGGCCTTAGTGAACTCTCACAGCCATACTACCAGATGAGGAAATGACTTTAAATAACAAATGAATCTAATTATAATATACCCTCTGCATCACAAATTAACTGGAAACAATGGTAAGCACTTGTTATGTTCCATAATGTTGGTGGGCCAAGAATGGCTTAGCCAGGGAGCTCCGGCTTGAAGGGATCACAAAGCCAAGCTTGTGACCTGGGCCAGGGCAGCAATCTTGTGAAGGCTGGCCTGAGGCTGGTGGATCGGCTTCTACCTGGGTGACTCCCATGCCTGGTAGGTTGTGTGGCTCTTAGTAGGGTGTCTCAGATCCTTAGCATGTGGCTCTCCTTGGGCTGCGTGAATGTCCTCCTGAGACAGTGATGGTTTCTGCTTAAGGAGATAGGCAGGTAGATGGGCTGGGAAGGTGGCTCAGTGGTAGAGCGCTTGCCTTGCATGCATGAGGCCCTGGGTTTGATTCCTCAGCACCACATAAGCAGAAAGAAAAAAGCCGGAAGTGGCGCTGTGGCTCAAGTGGTAGAGCGTTAGCCTTGAGCTGAAGAGCTGAGGGACAGTGCCCAGGCCCAGAGTTCAGGCCCCACGACCGGACCCAAAAACAAAATTTAAAAAAAAAAGGAGATAGGCAGGTAGAACCTCAGAAGTCATGTGACATCATTCTATGTGGGGGAATCAGCCTCTAAAGGAAGCAGTATTAAAATATTTGTGAATGTATTTCTAAACTATTACACAAGGCAAAAACTAATAGAATGCAATGGAAACTTAAAATAAAAATTCAATCAAGTTGATAAACTTTAATATATATATACTAAACTTTAAATATGTATATAGCATATATGGTTATATACATAAAATGCATGGAAATCTAACAATGAAATCTCTGTCTATATAACTAATATATGCATACATATATGATATAATATATACGATATATATATATCACTTACATGAGAAGAGCCAGATGAACATTAGAGAATTTAAAATTTATATGAGCATTAGCATTTCATTGGTGGGCAAAGAAAATATACACAACAAAATCCAACATCCATTCATGATTAACAACTCTCAACAAGACAGGGATAGAGAGCAATTACTACCTCTTGATTTAAAAAAAATCTACAAGAAACCTGCAATTAAAATGATATATATTGGTGAAGGGCTGAATGGTTTTGTTGGGAACAAGACAAGTCTGTCTGATCTTAGTTACCAGTTGAACCTCATATAACATTAGAAAGAAGACTCATTGCCATAGGGCAAGAAAAAGAAATTAAAAGCACATGGACTGGGAAAGGATTTACAGATGACATAATTTTCTGTATTAAAAGGACTCTATAAGTTTGCTATAATGACAAAACAACAAAATATTATTAAAAGAAACAAAAGCCCTCTGGAACTAGTGAGTTTAGTAAGATCACGTACAATACAATATCAACATGCAAGAATCAATTGCATATCTATATGCTAGTCACAACACATGGGAAATCAAATTAAAAACTTGCTCCTGTCAAAGTTCATAGGAACAGGAAGAAGAAATAATGTACCAACTGGGAACAAATATTTCCAGACCCCCTATCTGTCAAAATATTAGCAAAGAGAACATATAAAAAATCCCTTTGAACTCGAGAGCAATGAGTCAAATGATCCAGTTAGAAAACAAACAAAGACAGCTGGCTACAAGTCCCTCATGCCTGTAATCCCAGCCACTCAGAGAATACAACCCACAACTGTAATCGAATTTCATTGCACACCTATCAATATTATAAACTTTCAAATGAATGCATCTGCAAAGGCTGGTGAGGTTGCATTACTCATAGTTACTGGGGAAAATAGAAAGCAGTAAGGTGACTCTGGGAGTTTCCAAAAATAAAATTGAACATGGAAGTTTACACAATCACAATGTCAATTTTGTGGTGTGTGTGTGTGTGTGTGTGTGTGTGTGTGTGTGTGTCTGTGTGTCTGTGTGTCTGTGTGTACATGCACACTGGCACCAGGGCTTGAACTAAGGACCTCACACTCTTGCTTGGCTTTTTCACTTAAGGCGGGTGCTCTATCATTTGACCTGTACTTCAGCTTCTGGCTTTTGGGTGGTTGATTAGAGATAAGAATCTCTCAGATTTGTCTTCCTGGTTGGCTTCAAACTGAGATCCCAACCTCTGGAGTAGCTTGGATTACAGGTGTGAGCCACCATACTCAGTTGCAATTATACTTGTATCTCAGAGAGACAAAAACTTACATATCCACACAAAAACCTCCATGTGTGTGATCATTCGAGCTTTATTCATAAGAGCCACCACAAAACAGAACCTCGGATCTGGGAGCAGTCAGGTGTCTCCAACAAGTACCTGTTGAAAGGATCTGGCTTGTCCACATACCGTGAGATACACCAGGATACATTCTACAACAATTTCAATGAGTTGGGGAATTATGCTGAAGGGAAAAAGCCATTCTCCAAAGGCTACAGGTACCATCATTCCACTCCTAGGACATTTGGGCATGGAGAATAGTTAGTGGTTGCTAGTACATGGGGTGAGGAGGGAAGGGCGGGCCAGAGCATTATGAAAGAGCAGCACGAAGGGTCCTTGTGTTGAGGGAATTGTTCCACATCTTGACTGCAAAGATGAACAAATGGTCCACACACAAAATGATATTGTATGAAACAAAATATACACATGGGTTAATACAAGTAAGCAAAGCCAGGGCGATCTGAATAAAACTGGTGGATTGTACAATGTGGATATTCTGATTCTGATAATGTGTTAAGAGTTCTGCACTGTGTTACTATTGGGGAAAATGACTAACGGCACATGGAATCTTGACATATTACTTCCTTTTTTTTTTTTTTTTTTGCTGGTCCTAGATTTTGAACTTAGGGCCTGGAAGCTGTTTCTGAGCTTTATGCTCATGGCTGGCACTCTGTCATTTGAGCCATAGCTCCACTTCTGGCTTTTTGGTAGTTAATTGGAGATAAGAGTCTCATGGACTTTCCTGTCCAGGCCAGCTTTGAACCATGAGTCCTCAGATCTCAGCCTCCTGAGTAGCTAGGATTACAGGCGTGAGCCACCAGCCTCTGTATTATTTCTTATATCTGCATGCTAATCTATTATTCTCTCAATTAAAATGTCAATGAAAACAATAGACTCCAATATTCTTCAATATTCCAAAAAGCACTAAAAGTAAGAGAAATAAATACCATCTGTTATGAGAAATATATAGCTCAAGAGCTTTGTTCCCCCCCTCCACAAAGATGAGATATCATCCCCACTCATTGCTAGATCAATGTTTTTAACTTTTATTTTCTGAACTCCAAAAGGTGACATCACGGTGTTGTCACTTAACATGTCCATCTAAGTGTCCAGTTCTTTTTTTTTTGTTTATCTTTTGCCAATTTATGTAAATTAAGTCGTTAGGCACAGGGGTTTCAGTTGCAGAGGTCAGGTTATGAGTTCACTGCCTCTTGATCTGCGCCACCCCTCCCCTCATTCTCCCCCACCCCATCTGTTCACTCCCCCACAGCATCATTTCACAGTTCCACTTCCTCTGTCACAGATGGACATGGAGAATTCTGGTTGTGTTTGTCTCCTACTCCCTTTTCCATTCATCCAAGCAATGTTTCATTAGTCACTCCCCTTCTCCCCCTCCCCCCTCCATACACACACCCTTTTAGAGGAAAGTTATTGTGATGTAGTTCAAGCAAGCCTGGAACCCAAGAACTTCCAGCCCCAGCTTCCTGAGGGGTGGGATTACAGGTGTGTGCCACCATGCCCATCTGTTTTTGTATGTGCCAGTACTGCTTCAATTCAGGGCCTGGGCATGTCCCTTAGCTTTTCCACTCAAGGCTAGTGTCTACTATTTGAGCCACACTTCTACTTGCAGCTTTTAGGTGGTTAGTTGAAGATAAGAGTCTCAGGGGCTTTTCTACCTGGGTGGGTTTCAAACTGTGATTCTCAGATCTCAGCCCATGCCAGTAGCATGAGATCCTGGCCCCTGGCCCAATCATGCCCATCTTAGTGTATCTTAAAGCTCATATAGAATACTAAAATTCAAAATATAAAATATACATTAAAAAATCAAAACAAAGAATCCATCTGGGTACCAGTGACTCACACCTGTAATCTCAGGAGGCTGAGATCTGAGGATCATGGTTCGAAGCCAACCTGGGCAGGAAAGTCCATAAGACTTTTATCTCCAATTAACTACCAAGAAAGCCAGAGACAGCTCTGTGGCTCAAGTGGTAGAGTGCTAGACTTGAGCAAAAGAGCTTGGAAACAGCACCCAGGCCCTTAGTTCAAGTCCCAGGAATAGCACCAGAGAAAGACAAAAGAATATTGCCCGAAAATCTGCCTTGCATGGTATCAGAATACATCCACATAGGCTACTGTGGGAATTCCCCATGCCTTGTTCTGAGACTGGACAATGGTTAGTGAACACATTTGTGTCCCTAGCAGGCCCTAGGGCACATCCAACTGAACTTAAAACAAAAGTGGTATTTCTATGTAGAGAATGAGAACAGCTTAGGAGCACATGGGTCTGGCACAACTGGTTATCCATCTGGAAAACGATATAGTCAGACCCTATGTCATACCATATAAATTATAACATAATAAAGGCCTCCAAAAATAGCTGGCTACAGCTTATGAACTCAGCAAAGTATCTCCTCGACTGTGACAGGAAATCTACATGCTGGGTTTTAAGAAGATATATTTGGTAATACAAAAACAGAAAACATTTTTTAAATAATAAAATACACCCCAAGTCTGAATTCAACAAACAAATGACAGAGTAGGAAGACATTATTTGCAATCTTGTAACAGAGAAGGACGAATGCGTACAATACATGAAGAACGTTGACAAATCTATAAAGTAACCCCCAGCCCCATACATACACACCCCGTGTCAGAGGATGTGCCTTTCATAGAAGAGCAAATCTACTGGGCCAAGAAACACAGGCAATGAAATTCAGACTCACTAGTATCAGAGAAATGCCAGTGAGACTAACTAGATAGTCTTTTTGTTCCCCAGATGGCCAAAAAGTTGGAAGGGCTGAGTTGGGCAAAAGTAGCTCACACTTCGGCCGGGCGCTGGTGGCTCACGCCTGTAATCCTAGCTACTCAGGAGGCTGAGATCTGAGGATTGCGGTTCAAAGCCAGCCCAGGCAGGAAAGACCGTGAGACTCCTATCTCCAATAAACCACCAGAAAACCGGAAGTGGCGCTGTAGCTCAAGTGGTAGAGCGCTCGCCTTGAGCTGAAGAGCTGAGGGACAGCGCCCAGGCCCAGAGTTCAAGCCCCACGACCGACAAAAAAAAAAAAAAAAAAAAAAAGTAGCTCACACTTCGAATCCTAGTTACTTGGAAGGATACAGGAGAATTGCAAAGTTGGGCACCGGTAGCTCATGTCTGTAATCCTAGCTACTTAAGAGGCTGAGATCTGAGGATAAAGGTTTAAAGCCAGTCCGGGCAGGAAGTCTGTGAGACTCTTATCTCCAATAAACCACTCAGAAAACCAGAAGTGGTGCTGTGGCTCAAGTGGTAGAGTGCTAGCCTTGAGCTGAAGAGCTAAGGGACAGCGCCTAGGCCCAGAGTTCAAGCCCCATGACTGACAAAACAAACAAGCAAAAAAACCCCAGGAGGATTGCAGTTCCAGACCCATCCAGGCAGAAAACTCCATGATGCATGCCTATCATTCCAGCCATGACAGGAAGCTTAAAGTAGGCAGGTCAGGGTCTAGGTAACCACAAGGACAGGATTGCAATCAGCATCAAAAACTGCTGGAGGTGTGGCTCAGCAAGAGAGTTGGCTGCCTAGCACGTGTGAAAAAAAGAAGGAAAAATAAAGGTATTTTCACATGATGCCTCAGATTTGTGCCCAGTCAGCATGGATAGCAGAAACAGGAGGAATATGTTAAACATTGATTTTTTTTTTTTTGTTTCAGTCGGTCATGGAGCTTGAACTCTGGGCCTAGGCGCTGTCCCTCAGCTCTTCAGCTCAAGGCTAGCGCTCTACCACTTGAGCCACAGCACCACTTCTGGTTTTCTGAGTGGTTTATTGGAGATAAGAGTCTCACGGACTTTTCCTGCCCAGGCTGGCTTTGAACCTTGATCTTCAGATCTCAGCCTCCTGAGTAGCTAGGTTTACAGGCGTGAGCCACCAGCACCCCAGCACCCGGCTCTCACATATTCTTCAAGTTAATTTCTGAATTATTTTTTTTTCTCCTGTCCAACCAGACCTTCCATTTGACTTCCCACACAGATGACACTACCTCATGCTGGGCTGTGTGTTTGCCTCCTTTCTGCTGGTCTCTGCTCCAAGGTTCCCTCCCCGCCTTCTCTCCCAGCCCCACCTCCTTTCCAAGTCTAACTAGAGGTCCAGATTAAAAGAATAACTGGTTGTTCCAAGTTCCATATTACCGAGAGTGAACTGAATATTTATATAATTACCCTTCCTTCCCACAACCCAATATTCATTTTTAAAATGTGGTCACCGACCACATTAGGCTCCTGGCCTAATCTTACTATGAGCTTCTTGTAGGCAGGGGAGTTATTACAATTACTATTAGTCTTCTTGTATGCACAGATCTAGTGCGTCGGAGATTCTAGATCTGTGGGGAGTGTTTATTTTGTGGATAAGTCTACTCTTGTCCTTTTCCTTTTCTCACCTTCTGGAGCCCTCAGCCATGGACTAATTGTCCTTAAGTTGGCTTCACAGGGAACTGCACATCAAAACCAGGGACACATTGTTGTGCCAGAGTAGCCCCAAACTCATAATCCTCATGCTTCAGCCTCCTGAGCACTGGGTGAGCACTGGTGCACCAGCCTGCCGCACTTACCTTCTCTATAAATATAACAATATGCTTTTCTCTGCATAATCACTAAACATATTAGCAGAACCAAATGAGAAGATGCTAATTGTGTTTATCTGTAAATCTGATTATGGATAATTAGCCCTTTGCAAGCTCATTTCTGGAGAGATACATAAATAACTTATATAAAAGGGTACTGGCTTCTCCTTGGGCTTTCTTTCTTATACTCTTTTCAATTTAGAAATGAAGATTTCAGTCCTGTAGGAATAAGGTAGCTGGGCCATGAATCAGTTGTGATTCATTTCAAGGATAAGAATGTAAAGAAAGCCTTAATGCATAGCTCCTTATTCTCTAAAGATTAAACATTATATCCTCATTTCCATTTCCTGGTTGTCGACTGGTCAGTCACAAGAAGAAGGTCTATTGTGCTCTATTTCAGTAGAGGGTCATTTATGTGCAAGGTTGACATCTGCTCTCAAGGAAAGCAAATAGCCCTGTTTCATCTCCAGAAACTATCACTGTCTGGAGAAAAGTAAAAGATGATGATTGCTGGGCACCAGTGCCCCATGCCTGTAATCCTAGAGCCTCAGGCATTGACATCTGAGGATCAAGGTTCGAAGCCAGCCTACGCAGTCCATGAGACTCTTTATCTCCAGTGAAGCACCAAAAAAGCCAGAAGTGGAGCTGTGGCTCAAGTGGTAGAGTAATAGCCTTAGGTAAAAACAACAACAAAACCCCCACAAAACTCAAGGACAACCTCAGACCCTGAGCTTAAGCCCTAGGACCAGCATACACACACACACACACACACACACACACACACACACACACACACACACACACACACACACACACACACACGCCCCAAAGAAGAGTAATAAGATTATCTAGTTAATTTCATTTGCCACATTAGTTGTCTAGATAATTCAAGAAAATAAGTCCAGATAATGAAATATCTAGATTTCCCCCTATCATCATACGAATCAGTTAACTCTTCATTTCCCCCTGGCTTATTAAAAGGAGAGGAACCTATCCAACATTTCAGGTTTTCCTCCATAATGCTGGGACAACTAGGGCTCTCTCTCCCCAGCAGAGGGCCTTGGAGAAGTCATACCAGACATTAAGAGTGGGCAGAAGGGCGCTGGGAAGGTGGCTCAGTGTTAGAGCACTTGCCTCGCATGCATGAGGTCCTGGGTTGGATTCCTCAGTACCACATAAGCAGAGAAAGCCGGAAATGGTGCTGTGGCTCAAGTGGTAGAGTGCTGGCCTTGAGCTGAAGAGCTGACGGACAGCGCTCAGGCCCAGAGTTCAGGCCCCACAACCAACAACAACAACAACAAAAAGAGTGGGCAGAACTGCCCGGCATACGGGGCAATACATGCAGGCTTGAGGACCAGGAGCAGGGGTCTTGAGAAGCAAGGGGAGACCACTTCACTCATCTTCAGCCATCTTCAGGATACAGTCATGAGTACAGACATAGGTTCAAGCAGACAAAGAGCTGGGCCACGCTGGGTGCCTGTAATCTTAGCTACTCAGGAGGCTGAGATCTGAGGATCGGAGTTCAAAATTAGGCTAATCAGGAAAATCGATGAGACACTTATCTCCAATTAATCAGCAAAGAGCCAAAAGTGGAGCTGTGGCTCAAGTGGTGGAACTCTAGCCTTGGGTACAAAAGCTCAGGTCCTGAGTTCAAGCCCCAGAATCAGCACAAAAAAGGGGAGCCGTAAGGAGGTATGCATATTGTGTATAAACAGTTAAACAGTTCCGAGGCGGTTACAGGTGGCTTCAGAGGCAGCTGTAGCGTCAAATTGTCTCAGTATTGATCAGGTGGGGCCTTGTTACACCAAACGGTTGACACCTGACTGATGGTTTGATCTCCTGTCTGCCCCTTCCTGGTTTCCAAGATGGCTGCAAAGTGACTGTAGGAGAAAATGCTCGGGCTCAGGACACAGATACAAGATGGAGGCAGGGATGCTGAGCTCTTCCTCTCCTGCAGTAACATTCACCAGCTGCCAATAGTACATTTCATGCTGAAACCTTCAAGGAAGTAATCTCTTGATTAGGAGAGAACACTCGTGATCCAGGAATCAATTCTCAGAGATTGGATCCACCCACTGGGAATCAAGCCTTCCAAAGGAGCCTTTTTGTATCCAAACCATAACAGGCCTAGACTTTCATGTGGATAGAAAAGATCACTGCAAAAGCTGTCTAGGATGTGTGGTTGTGGGATGAATGAGGCCAGGGTTTCTGTCATGTTGGGACTGGCATGAACCAGACATATACCATCTAAAAGTTGCTGCTATGAAATTAACAGTGTTCCAGACGGTCGTGCTGAGGAAGGGCTTTGGTTTGAAGACTCTGATGACTCAATTTCTGATGCGCCAAATCCCAGTGAAGAAATGGGTTCTCTGGATGCCAATAGTGACTGAGCGCTCATCCTCTGGACTTGGTGCCTTTCTTCCTCAAGACCACGACGAGTAAAAGCTTTTAATTCATGGATGTTCTATGACTAATGTTGTGACAACACTATTTTAAATGGTAATGAATACAGAAGCAGTGTGCTTGAAGAGATACCTATGTTGTGCAGTTCCTCCTTGTGAAGAATGCATCACTGATTATAGATTTAATGAGTAAAAGGTGAAATTAAGCAGAGTTCCTGAACTCAGGGCCTGAGAATTGTTCTATAGCTATCTGTTGAGCCACACCTCCACTCTGCTTTTTGATAGTTAATTGGAGATAAGTATCTCTCAGACTTTTCTGCCCAAGCTGGAGTTGAACTTTGATCCTCAGATCTCAGCCTTAGTAGTATTACAGGCACGAACCACCTGGCCAGCAAATCATGCCATAGTGGTGACATTTAAGTCAGCAACCTTGGGCAATGACTCTGATTCCCTGTGGAGGAACTTAGCCTTCAAGTCCCTTGCACCTCCATAAGAACTTGTGTTAGGATAATGAAGGAGACAACCGCTTTCAGTCTTTTGAAAGTGTAATCTTTTCGTCATGAGATTTCCTATCCCTTGCATCTTGCTTCAGTTCTTTGGCATGCACAAGGACAGTGGTAGACTGCGGAGTGGACTTTGCAGTAACATGGCAAGATGTGAATGAAGGAATTCATGAAAAACTGCTTTGCAATAGCTCTAGCACACATTGGTTTTTGTTACTCACACTTCTCTTTTATCTCCAACCTCTTTTGTGAGTCTCAACCATCTCTGTGGGCTCTTCTCTTTCCCACTTCCTTGTCTTCTGTTCCCAACTAGACTCTACCAGGCTTCTTTAGACGTTTCTTCTGGGCAACTTTCTCTTTGCATCCATATTAAATCACCCTTTACAGGTCAATGGCTCTTTAGCTTAGGAAGTCATCCTGGTTCTTCATGAGAACTCTTGATTCACATTTTTAATTACAGAATTATCTACATTTAGATAGTGGAAATTAGTTAAGTTAGAGCACAGTGTTCTTCATTGCTAATTTAAGAGAAGAGGGTGATGTATAATATTCACTAAGGCTGGGCACCAGTGGCTCACACCTGTAATCCTAGCTACTCAGGAGGCTGATATCTGAGCGTCATGGTTCAAAGCCAGCCTGGGCAGGAAAGTTCCTGAGACTCTTGTCTCCAATTAATCACCAGAAAATGGAAGTAGCACTGTGGCTCAAAGTGGTAAAACACTAGCCGGGAACAAAGAGCTCGGGGACAGCGGCCATGCCCTGAGTTCAAGCCCTACAACTACAGTAACCAAGAGAAGTGCTGCTCAAGTTTTGGTGGCAAAACCATTTACACCTAGGACAGCATCTGAAAGGCTTTGGAACAACATGGGGGTAACTTCAGTGTAGGTCTTGCTATATTACCCATACACATGTGAGCTGAAGCTGAAGGCGTCCCTCTATCCAATGGCAGAATCCAGATTGAGGAGAGGGGGACTTGACCATGGAGGTGTAAGATTGTTTTCTCTGCACAATCAAGAATTAAAAGGCAGGAAGATGTCTAAAATAAACAGAGTAAGTTGATTGGAAACAAAAGGATAGCCATGAAAGAAAGGAGTGAAGCACTCCATTGGGATGGAGTTGCAAAGAGGAGTCCAACGGATGCCCATGGAGGGTGGTTTGTATAGCACAGGGTTCCTCCCATAGCTCCACCCCTGGGCTTTGTGCTAATTGCTTAATGGCTTGGCTCTTTCCATTGGTTGAGGAGGCACCCAGGGCATTATGGGAAGAGGCATTATGGGAGCCTGAGGCACTCTGGGAACAAGATGCAGCATGGTGAGTGTTATCCCCATGTGTTAAGTATGTTCACCAATGGAAGTGGCACTGTGGCTCAAGTGGCAGAGTGCTAGCCTTGAGCAAAAGAAGCTCAGGACAGTGCCTACACCCTGAGTTCAAGCCCCAGAACTTTCCCCCCCTCCCCAAAAGTGATCTATGTCCACCACTTTGAATTCCTGCCTACCTAACAGTTCTCCTTTCTCTCAATCTGGAGCAGAGGACAAAGCCTAATTAAACAGACAAAAGGAGACCCGATTTTCTATAAAGTGGACACTCTGGAAAAGGAAAAGGTGAATATATGAGGAAGGAAGGCTAAAGGAGAGAGGGTTGTTGGGGGAAGGATGAAGATTGGACTTGGGAAAGGTGGGACTCTTCATGGAGGAACCCCTCCTAGATCCCAGCAGTGAGGCCCTAAGTGCTTATTCAGGGGCAGAATAGAACGATGAGGAGACAGAGAAATTATATTCTTCTTAACAAATACCAAAAGGGCCAGACTCAAAAGTTAAAACCAGGAAGTAAACTGACGGAGAATATAGATATTCTCTTTTCAGTGTTAAATGACAGGATTAGGAAATATGGGAGGGGCTGTTATCTAAATCTGTCTTATTGCTTGAAATGTTAAAAATCTGGAAACTTCTTGAGTGAGTTGGGAAAGAAAGAATGAAAAGCACGTCTGGCCTAAGGTTATCTAGGTTGTGGATGCCTCACCCACCTTACCCGCCTTTGTCAAGGAATTGCTACACCACAAGACCATGTGTATTCTCTTAGCTCAAAAAGTATAAAAGCTGCCAAGTATTGGTGGTTCCCACCGGTAATCCTAGTACTCCGGAGGCTGAGATCTAAGGATGGAGGCTCAAAACCACCCCAGGCAGAAAAGCCCCCTGGAGACTGGTATCTCCAATTAATCACTCAAAAAAATGGAATTGGTAGAGCTCTAGCCTTGAGCACCAAGAGGCTCAGAAACAACATCCAGGCTCTGAGTTCAAACCCCATGGCCAAAAAAAAAAAAAAAAAGAAAGGTTTTGAGCAGTGTCTCACATCTATAATACAGCTATTCTGGGGGATTTCACTGAAAACTTACTAGGCAAAAGTGCAAAACTCTGAGAGGAAAAAAAGACCCTAAAATTAAAAAGGGTGGGGTTGTAGATCAAGTGTTATCTCAAGGCCCTGAACTCAAAATTCACACACACACACACACACACACATAAAATTCACACACACACACACACACACACACACACACACACACACACGTGTTTGACCTGCTTCTCTTGTTGCAGGTATTTTTAATAGGCAGTGATATGGGGAATTAAAAATGGAGAGTTAGTCAGGTAAGGATGGCTCCTGCTTGTAATCCTAGCTAGTCAATGAAGGATTGACTCCTGCCTTTACTCCCCGAGGCCAAGCACCACACCAGGTGCATGCTCACTTGCTTAGCTTCAGGCAGGTTTTTCCAACTTTGGCTTAGCTGAAAGCCCCTTACCCAGGTGGAGCATTCCACCCTGGGCCTGGCCAAGGACACTGCTCTGGACCCCCAAGAGACCATAGCCAATGTTTTATCCTCTGCTTCAGACCCATATAAGTCCTCCCCAAATCTAGTCCCTTGCATAACCTCCAAACCCACAGGAAGGTCCACACCTCTCACTGGCAATAAACAGTCCTAGCCTGTTGAGAATAGAGTCTGCTCTATCCCTTTTCTGCTCTCCTCCATTTTCCTAACACTCTAGAGGCTGAGATTTGAAGATCTTGGTTTGAAGCCAGCCCAGGCAAGAAACTCTTATCTCTAATTTATTACCAAAATGCCAGAAGTGGAACTGTGGCTCTAGTGGTAACGCTCTAGTCTTGAGCAAAAAAAGCACAGGGACAGAGACCGAGCCCTGAGTTCAAGCCCCAGGACTGTCACCAAAAAAATAAATAAATGCAATAACATTTTTTAAATTGAGAGTTAAAAATGAAAAACTTTGACTCTTATATACTAATCTATACTTCCCTCCCCCACCCCCCCCATACCGGACATAGAATTGTTTTTTCATTACTGGGGATATAACCCAGAACCATGTACATATGCAAGTCCTGGCTTTACCAATAAGCTACAACTTCAGCCATACATACACATCTATTCTGATGCTATTTTTTCCCACCACAGAATGTTGTCTGTAACAGTTTTTGAAATGCAACAGTTTTTGAAAATTATAATTTTGTGATTATAATCACAAAATGTTAGACTGTGAACCATCTCCATCATCTTACTGTGGTTTCTCTGTTTTATGATTTCTAACATGCTTGATTTTTTAAAAAATATGCTTAATTTTTTCCTAGTTAAGAAGTGGCTCTCTACTTGAAGTCAGAATATAGTTAGAACAAGCAAACAAACCCCATATTGGTTATATGATCTGTAAAACTTGAAGTTCCCTAGTTTTGTTAAACTGTAAGAACACACTGTTTCCTGATGAGAAATATCTGCCCAAATAGTGCTTGATCAAAAAGCTCAGTGCCTTGGTCCATGCCAGCTACATTTTTATGGCTATTTCCAATGACTCTGAGTTCTCCTGATGGACCTCACTGGTGCCCAAATTATCAACGTTTTCCTACTGACAGACTGAAGCATGAAGTGTCTGACTAGACTTATGAATGGCCCTTTGTTCAGGAGCAGTTGGGCTGTAGGGAGGGCACCAGCCAGCCCAACGTTTGCCATTTATACCTTCCTTTGCTGAGATTTATAACTTGGCTGAAGTCCTTTATGTATCATACAACATGTGTCAAAGGATTGCTTTTCACAGATCCTTAAGACATACACACACAAACACACACCAGGTCAAACATTTGAGAGTAAAACAAGCCAGACAATTTATAGCCTGATTTTCCTCCTTTGTATGTAGTACTCCTTTTTTTTTTGGAGGGGGGAGAATGCAATTAGCAAAGTGGGTGTTTTCAATGAGACCTTTGATGAAAAACCAGTCCTATGCTTGGTAAGAATTTGTTACATAAGGTAGTTTTAGTTCCATTTGGAATTCAGCAAGAACTAACATTGGCATGGAAAAAGTGATATAATATGTTTTCAGAGAATTTTCTCAAATAAAAAGTATCTGAGATCCTATTAAGTCAGTTAAAATAAACTTACGGTAAAAAGAATTGCATCGTATTCTAAACTACCATAATTAATACATTTTTTTTAAAGTTTAGAATGTATAATTCTTTTTAAAAAATCCATGACATCATGAGTTACTACTGAAGAGTTGGAGACTGAAGGATGTACAAGGTTACTTGGCCTTTCATGGGGCAGGAACATAGAATGTCCACACCAACACAAAATGGTCGTGGACTTTTTTTTTTTTTGCCAGTCCTGGGGCTTGAACTCAGGGCCTGGGCACTGTCCCTGAGCTTCTTTTGCTCAAGGCTAGCACTCTACCACTTGAGCCATAGCAATACTTGCGGTATTTTCTGTTTATGTGGTACTGAGGAATCAAACCCAGGGCTTCATGCATGCGAGGCAAGCACTCTATCACTAAGCCACATTCCCAGCCTGCTTTTTGGTTGTTGTTATTTTGTATTGTTTGTGCGGGTGTGTGTGTGTGTGTGTGTGTGTGTGTGTGTGTGTGTGTGCACATGCGTTGCTCCTGGGGCTTGAACTTGGGGTCTGGGTGTTACCTCTTGAGCCACAGCTCTACTTCCAACTTTTTTGGTAGTTAATTGGAGATAAGAATCTCACAAAAGGGGCTGGGGAGGTGGCTCAGTGGTAGAGTGCTTACCTTGCATGCTCGAGGCCCTGGGTTCGATTCCTCAGCCCCACATAAGCAAAAAAGAAAAAAGCTGGAAGTGGCGCTGTGGCTCAAGTGGTAGAGTGCTAGCCTTGAGCTGAAGAGCTGAGGGACAGTGCCCAGGCCCAGAGTTCAGGCCCCACAACCGGACCAAAAAAAAAATAGAAAAAAAAAAAAAGAATCTCACAAAACTTCCTACCTGGGCTGGCTTTGAATCACGCTCCTCAGATCTCAGTATTTTGAGTAGCCAAGGTTACAGGTGTGAGCCACAGTGCATAGCTGTTTTATTTTGTTGTAGTGTTTTATTAGCTGCAGGAATGATGAGCAGAAATGGTTTTTCTTTTTTTAAAAAAATAAGTTTTTTATTGTGAAAATACTGTACAGAGGGGTTACAATCACATGAGCAAGGTAATGAGGACATTTCTTATCAGGCATTGTTGCCTCCTCCTTTGTTTTTCCCCTACCATCCCTTTCCTCCCATCTCCACACAGAAATGGATTTTCTAAATTGAATGCTTCTCTAGCCTGGGCAGGAAAGTGAGTGAGACTTTTATCTCCAATTAGTCAGGGAAAAAGTCAGAAGTGGTGCTGTGGCTCAAGTGGGTGCTAACCTTGAGCAAAAGGAGCCTAGGGACAGCGCCCAGGCCGAGTTCAAGCCCCAGGACTGGCAAAACAAAGAAACAAACAAATAAATAAATAGTAAAATAATGAATATTTCTTTGAACTTTCATGAAAGATTTAAAAATTAAGCCATGCCTTTTTTTTTAAAGCAGAGGGAAGTTAGTACTTTGCTGTGAACTCAAAGCTTCTCCTAGTTGCTAGGTAGGTGCTATACAACTGAGCCACACCTCCAGCCCTATATTGTGTTAGGTTTTTTTGTTGTTGTCGGTTGTGGGACTTGAACTCAGGACATGGGTGCTGCCTCTGAGCTTTTCTGCTCAAGGCTAGCACTCTACCATTTTGAACCACAACTCCACTTCCAGTTTTCTAGTGGTTAATTGTGGATGAGTCTTATGGACTTTCCTGTTGGGGCTTGCTTTGATCCTCAGATCTCAGCCTCCTGAGTAGGATTCCAGGCATGAGCCAGCAGTGCCCGGCTTTGTTGGTTATTTTTAAATTTAGACCTTTGTTTCCTACCTTGGTGCCTGGACTGTAATGTGCCTGTTTTCAGTTTACCATGGTTGCCAAGATGACAGGCAAGCACCACTACATTCAGCTTCCCTCTGTTTACATTGAGTCTTAAATTGAGTCTTGGTTTTTTCAGCTTAGGCTGGTCTAGAACCAAAAATTTCCCCAAACTCAGCCTCTCTCACAGCTTATAAAAGACAGCCAGAATCAATGTGCTCAGCTATGGCTTGAGAAGGAAACTCCCCAACTTTTCTGCTTGTGATGGCCTTGAATTGTAATCCTCCCTTTCTCTGACCCTCAAGTAGCTAGGATTACAAGTGTGAACCACTGGTACCTGGCTAATCATGTTCTTTTTTAATCTTGGCATCCACTTTGGAGATTGGTGTAAGGTTGGTATGTCAATTATAGACTGTATATAGGTCATGCTTTCATAATTGGCTTTTATGACTTAGATAGCTCTACAAAGAGTCATACTGTAATAAACTCCTAATATAGCACATAATCCTGTGAGGTTTTATTGATTTATCACATAGAAATATTCCATAAAGTGATATCTTATCCATTTAGATACACAGCTGGGTATATCTAGTGTAAAATACAACATCACTGGAAATAGATTATTTTACAATGTAACACATCTTATAGTTTGTTGATACTCATGAATAATTGCTGAGATATCTATTGATAAAAACAAATTATAAGCCAGGTGCTGGTAGATCACATATGTAATCCTAGCTACCGAGGAGGCTGAGATCTGAGGATCACGGTTTGAAGGGTCGGGAAAGTCCATGAGATTCTTATCTCCAATTAACCACTAAAGAGCTGAAAGGAGAGCTGTGGCTCAAGTGATTGAATTATAGCTTTGAGCAAAAGAGCTCAGGACAATGCCTAGGCCCTGAGTTCAAACATCAGGACTGGCACACACACACACACACACACACACACACACACACACACACACACACACACACACACACACACACACACACACAGGAAAGTGCTTCACTTGTATGAGTAACACAAATTTAAACAAACTGATTTTTTCTTTTGGCGGTACTGTGGTTTTATCTCAAGGCCTTAGCTCTTGCTGGCCAAGTGCTCTACTGCTTGAGCCATCTCCCTAGACCTTTTTGCTTTAGCTAATTTTCAGGTAGGGTCTTGCATTTTTTGTGTCCAGGCCAGTCTACAACACAATCCTCCTACTTATGCCTCCTACGACAGGCATCATCATACCTAGCTTTTTGTTGTTGTTGGAGTTTTACTGAACTTTTGCCTAGACTCGCCTTGACCTACAATCCTCTCCATCTCTGCCTCTTGAGTACCTGGAATTACAGGCATGAATTGTAACCATGAGCCACCAGCACCCACCTCATTTCTTCTATTTATTTATTTTTTGTCAGTCATGGGGCCTGAACTCTGGGCCTGGGCACTGTCCTTCAGCTCTTCAGCTCAAAGCCAGCGCTCTACCACTTGAGCCACAGCTCCACTTCTGGCTTTTTTCTGCTTATGGGGTGCTGAGGAATTGAACCCAGGGCCTCATGCATGCAAGGGAAGCACTCTACTCCTGAGCCACCTTCCCAGCCCCCATTTCTTCTATTTTTTTAATTTTTATTTATTTTTATTTATTTATTTATTTTTGGGTCCGGTCGTGGGGCCTGAACTCTGGGCCTGGGCACTGTCCCTCAGCTCAAGGCTAGCGCTCTACCACTTGAGCCACAGCACCACTTCCGGCTTTTTTCTTTTTTGCTTATGTGGTGCTGAGGAATCGAACCCAGGGCCTCGAGCATGCAAGGCAAGCGCTCTACCACTGAGCCACCTTCCCAGCCCCTCTTCTATTTTTTTTTAAAGACCATCTCAGCACATTTTTAACCCACATGGCATTTTGTTGTTTTTCTTTCCAATTCTAGCTTTCATGTTGAATAATCTAAAAGTAAAATACTTCTCACACAGCAAACAACATTCTGAGTTATCTAAATTCTGTAAAAGAATATTCTTTTGATTGACACAAGCTTTTGCCTTTTCAAATCCTCAGCACCAAGCTGTAATTTTCCTTTCCTCATTTTCTCCAGAACTTTTCAATGAACGGCCCAGGAATCTAAACAGGATATTACATTTCTTTGGCCTAGAAAATCAACAGGAAGATGGAGAACAGATGAAAAAAAATGAAAGTAGGAGAAGGAAGCTCCTATGTTTTGTTTTTATTCATCAAAATCACAGATTTAAAATCCTCCTGCTATCCTAACTAAAAGATCAAATATCACAAAGAAGTGCAAGATATTTTCCCAGCTGCCTACAAGCCATAATGAATGGAACAAAATGACCATTTCCGGTGATCTGCTAGTGGGTCAAAATCTATTTTAAGAGAGGTATACAAACATTGAAGTGTAGCTCCTAACAAATACATGCAAGAACACTTTGGGTTATATTTTTAGACATGGCAAAAGAGGGAAAATTGAGCACATACGCCATGAGTTGTTCAAATACCAACATATTTGAGAAAACTACAGTTTCCATAGCAAATATTGTACACAAAAGGGATGAGTTTTGCTTTGTATTTCTGAATGCTGCCAGGAGCTAGCTTTGTTGAAAAAGCTGATTAGTAGTTAATTCACTTAGCACAGAAATGACCTCCAGACTTTGAGACTTCTCAAACAGCTACCTTTTCCAAATGATTGAATGAATCAGAGTAGAAGCAATAAAAGGTTATCAACCCTTCATTTTCTCAGATGACCCACCCAAATTCAGCCACCACCTATAACTATTTTCATTTCATAAGAGAAAGGACATTTTAATAGAAAGAAATAGTAAGGAAAGACTCTTGTAATAATAAATAGTTTTTCAAGGGGAGGGCAGGGAATACTAGTTTTGTAAGGAAAAGTTATTCCATTTTCTTATTATAAATTTTATCAAAATGTAATAGAGTAGCCAGGCACCAGAGGCTCACACTTACAATCTTAGCTTCTCAGGAGCTGAAGCTTGAGGTTCAAAGCCAGCTCAGGCAGAAAAGTCCATAGGACTCATAGCTCCAATCAGCCACCACCAAAAAGCCAAACGTGGAACTATCAAATGGTAGAGTTCCAAGCTTGCGTAGAAAAAGCCATGGCTGGAGGCTGAAGCCCTAATTTGAGCCCCAGTAGTGTTAGCACTAAATAAATAAATAATAAGATTAGCGGTTAGGAATTGTTGGGAATGACTCATTAAAAAATGGTGGTTCATGCCTGTAATCCTAGCTACTCAGGAGGCTGAGATCTGAGGATCGAAGTTCAAAGCCAGCCCAGGCAGGAAAGCCTGTGAGACTCTTATCTCCAATAAACCACCAGAAAACCAGAAGTGGTGCTGTGGCTCAAGTGGTAGAGCGCTAGCTTTGAGCTGAAGAGCTGAAGAGTGCCCAGGCCCAGAGTTCAAGCCCCACAACCGACCAAAAAAAAAAAAAAAAAAAAAAAACTCCTTGGTAAGTCAAACTAGTTAAGATATATTGATATATTTGGCTCCAGAGTATATGTTGATGAGTATTTTCCTTGTTATCTGTTAATTCATTGATTTACCCTACAAGTTCTTCTTGTGGTTTCTTGTGGCATTGCTGGAAGTTGTGAAGCAAGGACTGCCTCTTCTCTTACAGAGCAAAAAAGAAATGTTATTCAAGACACAGCCGAGCCTAAGAGAGGACAAATAGGTCAAGGAAACCAAGGGTGGCGCCAGGAAGGCTTCATGGAAGAGGGGGCATTAAAGATAAATACTGAAAAAAAAGAGAAAATGTCAATAGCTAACATTGGAATGTCCAAGGGCATCCTAGAAGGAGATCCACAAAATTAGCCAAACTAATAAACCCTGGAAAGGAGTGAATATGGTCAAGGTCCTAGAGTTGTTTAGCCTGGCCATTTTCCTTTCTTTCTTTCTTTCTTTTTTTTTTTTTGTCCGGTTGTGGGGCCTAAACTCTGGGCCTGGGCGCTGTCTCTCAGCTCTTCAGCTAAAGGCTAGCGCTCTACCACTTGAGCCACAGCGCCACTTCTAGCTTTTTTCTTTTTGCTTATGTGGTGCTGAGGAATTGAACCCAGGGCCTCATGCATGCAAGGCAAGTGCTCTACCACTGAGCCACCAACCCAGCAGCCTGGCCATTTTCTATAGGAATTTCAAAGTCAAGTGAAATGTTTAGATAGTACTTGATAAGCAAGTATAATAGGGACTTAGAAACTATATTTGCTGAAAAGCAATAGCTTCGTGTGTGTGTGTGTGTGTGTGTGTGTGTGTGTGTGTGTGTGTGTGTGTGTGTGAGCGCGCGCGCTGATACCAGGGCTTGAACTCAGGGCCTCATGCTCACTTTTTTTAAATTAAACTATAATTTATTATAAAATACTTTGTTCTATACAGGTGCAATATAATCTACAACATAATATCTATGATAGTTACTAAAATATCTATTAAGTTTAATATCTATGATAATTTTACATGTGCATAGTTATCAAGTGTGGAAATGATTATACAGCTGTTTCCCCAACCCAGCTGACAGTGATTCAACTTAGAAGTTTTGGTTTTGTAGTGATGTAAAAATAATAGCCATTGGGGGCTGGGAAGGTGGCTCAGTGGTAGAGCGCTTGCCTTGCATGCATGAGGCCCTGGGTTTGATTCCTCAGCACCACAGATGCAAAAAGAAAAAAGCTGGAAGTGGTGCTGTGGCTCAAGTGGTAGAGTGCTAGCCTTGAGCTGAAGAGCTGAGGGACAGCGTCCACGCCCAGAGTTCAGGCCCCACGATCTGACCCCCCCCCCAAAATAATAATAATAATAATAGCCATTGATTATAATTTATATTTCAAATTCTGACAATCTTCCGCCCCAGGCTAGTAACATAGGGCATGACACTATGAAGAAGCTGGACAGCCAGGCAGCAGCATTATGCTCACTCTTAACTTTTTATTTTTGCTATGACTTGTGCTCTACTACTTGCGCCACATCTGCACTTCCGTTGCTTCAATTGGAGATAAGTCCCAGAGATTTATCTGCCTGTCTGGCTTTGAACTGGGATGGTCACATCTGGGTCTTCTGAGTAGCGGGGATTATAGGAGGGAGCCTGGCACCCCGCACTCTAGTTCTTACTCTAATCGACAAATTAACTGGAAGCCAGGAGAAAAGCCTGACATGGCTTCCTCCATCTTACACCTGTCCTCACTCTTTCCTCTGCAGTACTCACCCTCAAGCCACCTTACAACCCACGAGGGGCAGGACAGGACCAGTCAAGAACAGCTTTAAGAGGAAGAATTAAGCCTGGCGCTCGTGGCTCACACCTGGAATCCCAGCTACGGAGGCCGAGATCAGAGGATCACAGTTTGAAGCCAGCCCAAGCAGGAAAGTCTGTGAGACTCTGCTCTCCAATGAACCACCAAAAGACCGAAAGTAGAGCATGGGTAGTGGGTAGCGCCCTAGCCTTGAGCAATAAAAGCTCAGGGACTGTGCCCAGACCCTGAGTTCAAGCTCCAGAACCAGCACAATAATGAATGAATGAATAAATAAATAAAATAAGAGGAGGAGGAACTGAAACCACCCCCATGGAACACCAGTGCCTCCTTAGCAGACCCCCCAAATGAGGACAATTCCTTCTAATGGCGAAGCTGTATGCAAGAGCAGGAGTCATCTAATAACAACCTCCCCGCTTCCCTAGAGGGATGGCAGCGATCAGAACAGCTCCCCTGCAGAGCCAGAACTGAGATAATGGCCAAACAGTCAATGGGGTTGTTAACTAGACACATTTCTCCCCCACAAGCTAACTCCAAAGCTCCCATAAGTGTCTTGAAAATGGTCTGGCTCACCCTGACTCTTTCCACTGGGAGCCTGTTCCTTTCTCCCACTTCAGCACTGCTTGACTCTCTCTTTGACCTATTGGGATGAGTGCCTGGACCTGACACGCAGGATACTAGAAGTTAGACCTCAGGCCTAGAATCCTGTTACACAAGCAGGGACTTGAAGATGGCTGAGCTAGCAATCAGGCGCCACAAGTTTGAGTGTCAGCTCTATCTTCGCATGAAACTCTGATTCCCCTTCATACCTCTAAACCTTCATTTGCCATCTATAAAGCAAGATTGATATCTACATTGGCTGCTGTGTGTGTGTGTGTGTGTGTGTGTGTGTGTGTGTGTGTGTGTGTGTGTGTGTGTGTGTGTGTGTGTGTGTGTGTGTGTGTGTGTGCATACTGGTACTGGGGTTTGAACTCAGAGCTTGGGTGTTGTCCCTGAGCTTTGTTACTCAAGGCTGGTGCTGTACCATGTGGTTTTTTTTTTTTTGGTCCGGTTGTGGGGCCTGAACTCTGGGCCTGAGCACTGTCCCTCAGCTCTTCAGCTCAAGGCTAGTGCTCTACCACTTGAGCCACAGTGCCACTTCCGGCTTTTTTCTTTTTGCTTATGTGGTGCTGAGGAATCGAACCCAGGGCCTCAGGCATGCAAGGCAAGCGCTCTACCACTGAGCCACCTTCCCAGCCCTACCATGTGGTTTTTGAGTTGGTTCATTGGAGATAAAGAGTTTCAGGAACTTTCCTGCCCAAGCTAGCTTTGAACTACAATCCTCAGATCTCAGCCTTGTGAGTAGCTAGGATTACAAGCATGAGTGAATGGTGCCCAGCCCGTTGCTTGCTTTTTGTTTTGTTGGTTTTTTTTTTTTTATGATTAACTATATATCTGCACTTATCAAAGTTTGCCCAGGAGGCTCTGGGAGGTCATATATTAAGCAGAGAATGACATCAGCAGCAGAATTTGGGAAAGTGAGACTAGGAGCCAAATTGAGTTCTGATTTTTTTTCTCCCTAATATTGTTGAATTTGAGAGCCTGGGACTAAGTTGGGTCAAGATGCTCAGCAGACTTGGAGAAGCTACTAAGAAGGGGGAGTCAGGAGCCGAGAGGTGGATCAGGTAATCAGCTGCATAGGAAAGAGAACCGAGGGCACATGAAGGCCACTGCGAAAAGCAGGAGAGTGGTCCAAATTTGAGATCCCGAGATTCAGGAGAAAGAGAGGCAGAAGACTTGGCATCAAGTTCAAGATCAGCCTGGGCTAATAGTGCAATCTATTTCCATCACCCAAGAAGGCCATTTTGGTGCCAAGGGAAGGAGAGAAGAGAAGGAGGAATACCAGGACTCAGGCCTGACTACTTTCTCTACTGAGCAGGTGAGCAAACAAAGGAGGTTGGAAGGGCAGCGGAGAGGAGATTTGAAAAGTGAGAGGGAGAGCCAGGTGCCAACAGGGTGACCACAGAGCTGAGTGAGAAGCAGATTTCAGAACAAAGGGGCAATGATAAACACTGCATGCCACAGAGGCCAAAGGAACACAAGCGTGAGAGGCACAGTGGAACTATGCAGCGACTGTGAGAGCACTTGGCAGTGTGGTGGGGACAGAAGCTTCCTTGCCAGGAAAGAAAGGAAATACCAAGTTAAAGAAATGGTTAAGTCGGGCGCTGGTGGCTCATGCCTGTCATTTTAGCTACTCAGGAGGCTGAGATCTGAGGATCACATTTCAAAACCAGCCCAGACAAGAAAGTCCCTGAGACTCTTATCTACAATTAACAACCATAAAACTGGAAATGGTGCTATGGTTCAAGTGGTAAAGCACTTGCCTTGAGCTGAAGAGCTGAGGGACAGCGCCCAGGCCCAGAGTTCAAGCCCCATGACCTAAAATAAAATTAAAAAAAAAACAAAAAACGGTTAAAACTGGGAGAGAGCAAGGGAAGGGATGACATTGCCCCAAAAGAAACATACTCTTTACCTGACACATGTAACTGTAGCCCCTCAGTATACCATCTTTATAATAACAATTAAAAAATTTAAGAAATTGTTAAATTATATTTTGACTAAGGATGCATATGAATCGAAATGAGTCAACAGCGATTAAGCATATTAAAAACAATCTGCCTCTCATCTAGTTCTCTAGTTATTTGTGTGTGCTGGGAGTCTTCAGGCTATTCTGTATTTTGTTTGCTTGTTCTGCAATGCTTGAGATCGAACCCAGAGTTATGCCCATGTTAGGCATGTGTTCTACCACTGAGCTACATCTCTAGCCAATGAATATACATATGTGTTGTATATATATGTATACATACACCATAGTGTGTGTGTGGGGGGGGGGGTCCTGGGGCTTGAAGTCAGACCTGGGCACTGTCCCTGAGCTTTTGTGCTGTACTACTTAAGTAAAAGCTCCACTTCTGGGTTTTCTGGTGCTTAATTGATGCCAAGAAGGGGAGAGAGAAATATACCTGGCTGACTAGGTGATATTCTAGAATTCTAGACCTTGTTAGAGATTTTGCTGATGGGTTCACATAGCAGGAAATACAGTATTTATCAATGAAGTGCTTCATATATTCTCTCTTGAGAGTCCTCTTTTTTTTTTGTCGGTCATGGGGCTTGAATTCTGGGCTTGGGTGCTGTCCCTGTGCTCTTCAGCTCAAGGCAAGCGCTCTACCGCTTGAGTCACAGCACCACTTCCAGTTTTCTAGTGGTTTATTAGAGATAAAGAGTCTCACAGACTTTCTATCCTGGGCTAGCTTTGAACCACGATCCTCAGATCTCAGCCTCCTGAGTAGCTAGGAAGTCCTTCCCTTTTTGACTTGGTTTCTTTCAGTGAAGATCCAACTTCCTGCTCTGTAACTTCCCCCAGCATTTCTGAAAATCCCATCAGAAGGCTTCCTGGAAATTAAAAAGTAATCACTGTCCAGTGCTGATGGCTCACACTTGTAATTCTAGTTACTCAGGAAGCTAAGATCTAAGGATCACAGTTCAAAGCCAGACTAGACAGAAAGTCTATGTAACCCTTATTTCCAATTACCCATCAAAATACTGGAAATAGAGCTGTGGCTCAAGAAGTAGAGTGGCAACATTGACTAAAAAAATCTAAGGGACACTGCTCAGGCTCAAGTTCAAGTCCCAACCAGCACCATTGCACAACAAAAGTAATTACTGTTCCAGAACTTGAAGTCTTAGTGCTAGGCATCAGAGTGATTCACCCCTCAGTTGTAGTCTGGCAAAATATACAGATGCCATCTTCTATTGTAGACTGGGTCCACCCCATTTTACAGCAGTGGAACCTGGAGAGAATCGAAGTGGCATGGATGTGTTCTTCCAAATCACATGGCAGGAACAAAGAACAGCTCTGGCCTGGAGAGCTAACGCTAGTCCTGTGCTCTTTCTGTTATTTCCCAACACCCTTACCAGTCTTCAGTGGTATTTGAAATGGTGGGATCTAAGGGAGCTTGATTAGTATAAGGAATAAAGAGAAAACATCACAGGAATCTGGGGAAGTCCCACTATAGTACGTGGGAACCGAGGTCCAGGTTTTACCATTTAGTCCAGACACTGAGATGCAAAGGGCTTCTGAGAAGTTCTGTGGCTTCTCTGTGTTCCAGTGTTCCCAGCCACACACCCAGCCTCACACCACCCAGGCCTCACTGGCATTGTTGTGGAGGTTGATGAGGCAATCTTTATGAACGTCTCTTAGGTATTCCCAGATGAAAGCCACAGCTAGAAAAGAGAGGCTGACAGATACACAGCTCAGACTTCTCTATCTCATGTTGGTTTATCAGATGCTGCTATATTTTTGAGCCTGTGGGAACCCCTTATTATCATCAATTAACTAAGCATTACCCACTTCCTCCATCCATTGGTATTTATTTATTTATGAACTCATGGTTGATCTAAGGTCTTTTTTTTTTTCAGTCGTGGGGTTTGAACTCTGGGCCTAGGTGCTGTTCCCTGTGCTCTTTAGCACAAGGCTAGCGCTCTACCACTTCAGTCACAGTACCACTTCTGGTTTTCTGGTGGCTAATTGGAGATAAGCGTCTCACGGATGTTCCTGCTCAGGCTGGCTTTGAACCATGATCCTCAGATCTCAGCCTCTTAAGTAGCTAGGATTACAGGAGTGAGCCACTAGCACAGGGCTGATCCAGGGTCTTATATATGCTGACTGCTCTTGTCACTGAACTGTTTTCTGATCTCCATTCTTAACCCAGTTGCTTCAAAGCTTACTTTCTTCTAGTTTTTTGAGTTTTAAAATAACATTGTCTTACTTAACTCTTCTGACCCTTGTTTTACCAGCTACTAAGTACAGATAATAATAGGTCTGTGGGAAGGATTAAATAAATTAATACATGGAGTGTATGGCCTGGAACATGGAAAGTACTCAGTAAGTGCTAGCTTCTATTAGTGGAAATAATTGAAAGTGCATGGCAGTGTGTCTATACATCTTTTCTATTTAAGAAAAATAATCACAGGTCTTTCTGCAGTGCTTCCTGGTTGAGTATTTCTTTGCTTCTGGGAGGAAACATGGCAGATTTCTATAGAAAAAGTAACAAGGTCTCTGGCTTCTGACTTGGCATTAAGAGAAGACAGTACTCAGGCCACAGGCTCTCCCGATTTTTATGAATTTGCTTCTTCAGCTGTTGGATTCAATACTGCATCATCATCACCCACATAGCCAATCAAAACTGAGGAATGAATGAATAAACCAACTAGTAACACTACCCAAAGTTAGCTATATTTTTCTCTTCTTTTTTTTCCTTATTTTTTGGCTGTACCAGGGTTTGAACTCACGCTTGCTAGGCTGGCAGTCTACCACTGAGCCATGCATCCATCCCTGCTTTTTGCTCATTATTTTGGAGATGGGGGGTTTAGCAAACTTGTATACCTGAACTGGCCTCACACTTTGATCCTCTAGGTGTCAGCCTCCTGAGCATCTAGGATTACAAGCATGAACCACCAGCACCTAGCCAAAGTCAGCTATCTTAAGGAGGCAGAGGAGAGCATTTCTTTCCGTCAGTGATTGTCTACAAAGATTTCCACCTTTCAAAAGGATCATTCTGAGAGTGTCACAAAGAGCACCCTATTAAGAGTATCTGCCTCCTGAAAATGAATCCTCCTTCTTTGTATTCAGGGTGTTTTCCTGTTAATAATAGCCTCCTACTCTGACCCCAAGTTGTTTCGCAGACTCCCTGAAAGTCAAAGCTACTCATTGTTTGGGAACTCTTTTCCTCCTGTTCCTAAATACATGCCTTTCCCAATGGGGTCACAGTAATGCTATTCCTCCTAAGGCTTCTCTAAGGACAGGTCTGAGCAACGTCTTTGTTTCCTTCTCTTCCCCATCTTGTTTAGTTAGGTTGAAATGGCTTTCAATGACATTCTACAAGCATTTGTCCTAAACTCACTCTGAACAAAGTGCAAGGTTGGTTCACAGGCAGCGTAAAGATGACTAGGCCATGATCTCTGGGCTTGTATTTGTTGATTAGTGTAACAACCGGCAAAGTGTGTCAGAATCTCTCTTCTACCTCTGCAGATGGTAGGTTTATCTTAATTTGATTTGTGTGCTTAGAATCCAGTTAAAATTGGACGTGAGAATATTCAACCACAGAAGTCTCTCAGAAAACTTCTCAATCCCTCCAGCTATGCAATGTTCTCTTCCTATTTTATATGTCTTAATGCATTTTTTACATTCTGTTATATTTATTCATGTGCAGCAGTCCAGCAAAGGGCAAGGTGCCTGCATCTAGAATTGGAAGATAATGAGTGTCTACTTCATAGAATGGATGAGGAAATCAGTTAACATATGAACATGCATTGAGAACTATTATCTATATGATAATGTGCTAATTTCATTATCCCTTTTGTGATCTCTCAAAGGACCTCACCCATGAGAAAAACTCTACTAATACTAATTAAATGAATAAATCATACCAGCCACCACCAGCAGCATATTCTTCTTCTCACTGACATGTAGCGCGGGCAAGGCTCATCAGTAAGGAAGGCCTCTTCAGGTTCAGGGAAAAGGGTTTGCAGGGGTTAGGCAGAATCAAAGGGCCAGCTTGTGAGTACTGCTCCCTTTTAGAGAGCACGGGTCCTCCTATTTTCTATGTCTTGCTTCCTTCATAAGGGGTGATGACTCTACTTGTACGAAGTATGGCTAAGATAGTTTGGGATTCCAGTCTTCGGGCTGCCTGAACCAGTTTTCTAACATGGGTTAGAAACATTTTGACCTGAGCCTTAGTCATCTCCTCTGTAACATGGAATTAATGGGGTTAGGAGGGATGGGGGAGAATGATGAAGGGGGTGACATTAATCAAGATGCCTTGTATTCATAAACTGCCTTGTTGAATGGCAACTCCTTTGTACAATTACTTAAAGATAACAAAAAATGAGGATGGGATTTTATAGTACTTACAATTAGAAGGGAGGAATTAGTTAAGTCGACACGCCATGTTTACTATGAAAACATTCACTGTTTTGCTCTCTAAATATTAATTGAGCAACCACTATGGGCTGAGCCCCTTATGTGCTGGAGATAGACCCTGTCATCATGTCTTCAACATGAAAGGGAAGTGATTTATGATTGGCATACAGTGTGACAGGTGTTACAACATAAGAACCGGGTGTTCTGGGCCTAATAGGCCTAATAGGGGAGTCACCTAGGTGACACCCCTAACTGGGAAGTTGTCAGGAGCCATCGGAGCAGGCCTCCTGGAAGGAGTGGTGAGTCTTGAAGGTGAAGGAGAAGTCAACTAGGTGGAGAGAGGGGCCACAATGAACAATCACACAGAACTAGGAGAGAGCATGCTCACTCGAAAAATTTGAGTTCTGACAAAACACAACTGTGAAGGTTTGTAGATGCCAGTTTGCTTTGTGAAAGGATTTACTTCTGACAGAATGGAAGGGAGGCATTGATGGATATACCTGTACTTAGAAAATTCTAGTAGGGAGTAAGGAGTTCACAGTTACGTGTGTGTGTGTGTGTGTGTGTGTGTGTGTTGGTACTGGGGCTTGAACTCATGAACTGGGCACTGTCCTGTCCCTTAGCTTTGTGGCTCAAGGTTGGCACTTGACCACTTGAACCACAGCTCCACTTCTGGCTTTCTGATGGTTAGTTGGAAGTAAGAGTCTGATTGACTTTCCTGTCCAAGCTACTTGGAACTGTGATCCTCAGATCTCAGGCTCCTGAGTAGCTAAGATTGCAGAAGTGACCCAACGTATCTTTTTATTTTTATTAAAAAATTATTATTATAAAGGTGATGTACAAAAGGGTCACAGTTACATAAGTCAAATAAAGAGTACATTTCTTTTTGGACACTGTTACTCCTTTCCTCGCTCTCTCCCAGTTTTTCCCTCCCATCCCACTCACCAGTGTATAGAGTTCACTTTCAACATAGTGTCCAGTGAGTACCACAATGTATCTTGTCAACGTGACGTTAACAGGTTTGGGGCCTTCAAGGCTGACCTTAAGCCCAACCAAGGGCGCTTTAACTCACCGAACCCACCTTTAATTTCACGATCAGGCAAGGATAACATGTATTTATCTTTATATCCCAACTAAATGGGATTGTGTGCTCAAGTCTGCAAAAAAAAAAAAAAAGTGTTACAAAATGGGCATTAAAAAAGCCGTTTTGGGGGCTGAGCCTGTGGAAGAGGATATAAAGGTTACTGCTAGGCCTTTGTCTTCTTCCCTTTCTTCTCTCAGTGGTGTAAGTAGCAGCAGCAGCAGCAGCAGCAGCAGCAGCAACAACCCAAAGCAAGGGACCCCGAGGATGTCCAGCAACCTCCCCGAAGCGATGATTAAAAAGCAGCCGCACTTAAGCCCGGCCCGGGCGGGAGAGGCCGCGCATGCTCAGTGCGCAGGGCGGCGGGGGCGGAGGCCGGGATGCTCCAGGGCGCATGCTCAGTCTCCGCATCTGCTCTCCATCCAGCGCCGCAGCCGGAAAACCGCAGCAGCGGCGGCGGCGGCGGCGGCGGCGGCGGCGGCGGAGCGACGGTGCCGGGCAGCCCGAGGGTGGGGAGAGGGTGAAAAAAACAAAAAAGAAATATCCGGGGACGTGCGCGATCGGGAGGGACCCGAGAGCTGGAGCTTTGCGGCCTCCGGCAGGCCACGGCCTTGGCCGTCCCAGCGCGGAAGGGCCCGGAGGCCGCGGCGGCGGCGGGGCCGGGCCGCCGGGGCCTGCCGGGATTTTGACGTTTTTCCTCAGCCTGCGCCGCCGGCGTCCGGGGCCGGGCTGGGCCGCGCCGTCCGGGCCGCCCCCGCCCTCACCCCGCCCCGAGCCGCGCGCCCCCCTGCGGCCGGAGCGGCGCCCCGCTCCGGGGAAGGGAAGGAAGCGAAGCGAAGCCCGGCGCGCGGGCCGCGCCATGGCGGGCACCTTCTCCACGACGTGATCGCGGCGGACCGGCCTCCCCCGCTCCGCCTCCACCATTCCGGGCCTCCCGGCCTCCGCCTCCCCCCACCCCCGCCCGGGGCCCCGGGTGACTAAACGGAGACAAAGGGGGAGGCGGCCTCGCTGACACGCGCGCTCGCAGGCCCGGGCGGCGGCGGGGGGCGGCGCGGACGGACGGACGGACGGACGGACGGACGCGCGGACACGGCGTCGCCACATTCCTATGCCCGGGGGCCGCGGCGCCCGCGGGCGGCGGCGGGCTCTCCGCGCCGACAGCTGAGCCGCTGCTCCCCCCGGGTCGGCAGCAGCCGGGCGGGCCTCGCCCCGGCCCCGAGGGCGTGAGGTCGCCCGTCCTCCCCGGCCATCCCCGGCCGCACCATGTGAAGGGGAGCGGCCGCCCCTCCCGAGGAGCCGCCGGGGAAAGATGGGGGATGCCGCGGACCCCAGGGAGATGCGAAAGACGTTCATTGTTCCAGCCATCAAGCCCTTCGACCACTATGATTTCTCCAGGGCCAAGATCGCCTGCAATCTGGCCTGGCTGGTGGCCAAAGCCTTCGGGACAGGTAGGTGCGGGCTCCCTCCCGTCCACCTCCCGTGTGGCGGCGGCTGCCGGTGCTCGGGTTCCTCTTCCCGGGAGCTGACGGGAGGTCCGGGCGAGGAGAGCGGAAGGGGGCACGGGCGAGCCGCGGCGGTTTGCAGGGAAGGGCCCCGGGGCGGCCGGGGACGGGGGGGGGCGGCCCCCACATTTCTTTTTATTGGCCATCCACAGCGGGGTTGGCTTTTTCCCGGTGAGCAGTTCTGCCGCGTGTTTAGTCGGTGGTGGTGGCGCTTGCCTCATTTGCTGCAGACATTTCTCCCTCCGTCATAATTACAATTCCGCTCCCAAGACATCCGACTTGGTTTCTGGACTGTCGGGACAAGGTTGGATGGCCCAGATTGGAGCCGTAGTGATTCTTGACCATTGTAATGGTGGCCACATACTTAGGCTCCCGAGAAGACCCGGCGGCTTGTATTGAGGCTTGCTGCATTAATCTGGTTGTCATTCTTTAGTCCTTTATCAGCCTTCTTAGGTGAAGAAGAGCATCTCAGGTTCTTATTAAAACCAATTGAGGTTGCGACTAGGGTGTTATTTTCACTTCATATTATCAGTGAGGCGTATTCCTTTTTTTTTTAAATGGCTTTAAATTAAAAGAAATCCTAACTTTGGGATTTTTTTTTTAGTAGAAGAGTTTTGTGTGTGTGTGTGTGTGTGTGTGTGTGTGTGTGTGTGTGTGTGTGTGTGTGTATTTTGAGGGCATGTACTATTGACACAAATACCATAGTAGTGTGGCAATTAAAACATACTCCTTCCATAATCCCATGTGCAGGGAAACAGGAAAAGGGCCTTCTGTTCTAGTTCCTTAGCTGTTGCATTAGAAGCCCTTGTTGTGGATAGCTAAAAGAAATAAAAATCAATAGAGCTGGCTTTTATGAGAAGATGCTTCTGTGATTTATTGTGCTCATTTGTAAGTGTAGTTTTGCCAAGTTTTCTGTTTGGTAATGGATTAATTTTGGATACATGATTTATTGAAAAGTTCTTAATATTTACAGTTTTCTTCAGATGCTTAATATGGGTTGCTTTATTTTGAGAATGGCTGATTTCCAATTTTAGGATGGTGAAAATATGTGGGCAAATGTCTAGCTCAGTTTTACTGTTTGCACTTATATGTAGCTCAGTGTTTTCAGGACTTGTATAGCCTAATAGATGAAGTTCACTGGGATATTATTTGAATAAATTAGTTTTTGGGAAAACTTCACGTGAATGTGATTTTGAAGTCTCACAATGTGGTATTGAACTGGCCTGAATAAACATGTCTTGAAATAATTTAAGTTTTAAAGATTTTTTTTCAGAACTAAATATCTAGAGTAACACAGGAGGAAATTATTAATATTTTGTTTTTAATTTTCTACTGTTGTAAGCAATGAAAATAATAAAAGTATTTTGGTTTTAATTTAAGCAGCACACTGAGTCTACTGTGCATTTGAGGGCAAGTGAAAGCTAGTTAAGTATTTAGGAAAGATGGAAAGATGGAAATTTATTCAGCAATGTGGAAAATAATGTGGAGAAAATGGAAGGCAGAGAACCAGAGAAATACTTTCTTTCCATCTCAGACAGAAAGGTATTTACAGTACAGAAGCCAGAATTTTGCTGTGCATGCACAAAAGAAATGAAGCAGAAAATGGCCTACTTTCTGAATATGTGTCAGACCAGTTTCTAGATCCTGGACCACTTAAAGAGGCACATTGAAGGTACTTGAGAAGAAAGGAAGTGAAAGAGATACCCTGTCGTTGGAAGCTGACCTCTGCCAGGCACTCTGCTAGATGCTTTGCCTGAAATTTTGCATTTGGGATGCACAACTCATAGTGTGCTGTCCATTTAAACAGAATGTGTTTGCCAGGGCACAGAGAAGCTGGACAGCTCTCTTACACTAACACTGTAAGTACTGAAGATAAGTTTACAGTTGAGGTCTGACTGCAAAAGGACAAGGTATTAGTAGAGCTGAGACAGGCCTGTTTTATGTCCACTGCTCTAAATGTATTACTTCATTTATTTCTGCAGCCTCCCTGTAAATACTGTACTTCTTTTTGCAGATGAAGGAACAGGTTTAGAAAGATTAATTTGCACGATGTTAAACATCTGGCTAGTGGCATATTCTGTGTGTCAACTTAGGTCTTCCTGACTCTGAAGTCTTTGCTTTTTACCGTATACACCATTCCACCTAGTAATCCTTTTATATACAAGTGTGAAAAATGTGCACGTAGTACAGGTTAAAGTCTAGTTTTCTTTAACGATTGGGCAGATCTTAACCTACTTTGAGATGGTTTAGATGAATATTTTTGGTTACATTTGCCTTGGCAGCAATTGGAATGGACAAAAAGGTTATTATTAAGAAGTTTATATTTCTACATGTTGCTTATGTCTTATCAACAAAACATAAGTATATCGATAGTATCTTACAAAAATATGTTTAATTTTTGATGTATTCATTTGCTGCTGATACTTATACATCAGAAAGGGTTAATAGATATTATTAGTTAGTTGTACTAAAAAACTTAGCTCAACTTTCAAGATTTATTACAATCTTTCATTTAACAATGCCATATAGGGGTTTTCTGTCAGAAGCCTAACTTTTCACATGTAAAACAGTTTTAGAACCATATGCTGAAAGTCATTTAATGTGCTGCTAGTGGGTTTAGAATGAACTGATGGAGCTATAAAGCACTAGCATTGTGACACCTAGAAAGTAGATTTGATAATGGAGTATTTGCTGACTTTGGAATCTTTTTTTTTGTTGGTCGTGGGGCTTGAACTCTGGGCCTGGGCGCTGTCCCTCAGCTCTTCAGCTCAAGGCGAGCGCTCTACCACTTGAGCTACAGTGCCACTTCCGGTTTTCTGGTGGTTTATTGGAGATAGGAGTCTCACGGTCTCTCCTGCCTGGGCTGGCTTTGAACCGAGATCCTCAGATCTCAGCCTCCTGAGTAGCTAGGATTACAGGCGTGAGCCACCAGCGCCCAGCAGACTTTGGAATCTTATGTCAGGAACTTTGAATACCTCTTTACCCTAAAAATATTCTACATAGCCCAGGTCTTAATAGCTTGTTTTGTGCAAAAGTGCAGCTACAGTTTGGATCAAATGAAGAGTAAGTGTATGTAGATAAATTTGCAACAATAACTTGATACTTGTTACTTTAAGTAAATTGCAAAAGAGGAGGAAGTTAAACTATTCATGGGGCCTCTGTTATTATATTTGAAGAGCATAACACATTTAAGCAATGGTAAGCCTGAGTTTGCTTTAAATGTTTTCTCTTCAATCTTTTGGGGAATAGAGTAGACAATTTTCCTTATTCTTGAATTCAGAGTTCTTAAGGCAGTAGTTAAGTCTTACTTTCCAGTATTTCAACCGTACCCACTTACCTTTTACCTTTTTATATTCCATTTACTTTAATGATACAAAATAATCTGCCATTATAAATAGACCTTGTTACAGTTCTTTGTATTGCGTCTTTTCAAAGTCCTACAGAAGATCTGACTCTTAGTGCATTTATGAGGCTTGTGGGAACAGGAGGTAAAGACTGAGTGAGTGTCAGATTGGGACTAATATTGTAAGTCTGGGCATAGGTGAAAGGGCAGAAGTAACAGCAAATCAGCTAATAATTTGTTGAGCAGTTACTGTGTGTCCAGCACTTTACAGAGTCTCATTTCCATCCCTTTTCCAAGCATATGAGGTGGAAACTCTTAAATCATTCTGGTTTTACTGATGAGGAAAGAGAGGCTCAGGGGTTTAGGCACTTATCCAGACCCACCCCACTAATGGAGCTGGGATCAGAACCAGGGAAATCTGACTTCAGTCTGTTTTCTTATAACTACCGTTCTGGTAGAAGGCAAAAGAATGTTTTAGAAATTTAATCCTTCGTGTTTCTAGAGGACTAAATTTGGGGTACATTGGGGAGTCATTTAAATGAGAAGAGACTATAAGAGAGGGTAAAGTCAGTTGAGGTTTTAGGAGGGTCAGTTGTGGCTGGAGGACCAGTTGTGGTGCCTCTTGACAAAGAGAGACCTGGAATGGAAGGCAGCTTTGGTTTTGATAACCTCCACCTTTCTGTGTTGGCCACATTACCTTGTCTGAGAAATCCAATGAAACAGTTATAAATGTAGGTCTGCAGGATGTCTGAGAGGTTGAGTCTAGAAATAATCATTTGGTAGTCTGTGTACAGCAGTGTAATTGAAATTGGAAGTAGATGTGGCTGTAAAGGGAGAGAAGAAATTCCAGACAGAATTTACAGTAGTGACTAGTTAGAATAGGGGGGGGGGAAGGCCAAAGAAAAAGAGGCAGAATTAGAGCAGTTGGAGTTCAGACAAGAATTAAGAAGAGGTGGGATACTGAAGCCCAAGGAATTTCAGGGGGAGTGGTCTGCCTGTCAGATGCGGTAGTTAAGTTTAAGCCATGTCTGTCTTCTTTTAATGAAGAGTTTATGTTTAGTGGGATGAGAATGATAAATGTTTAGGGTAAGATCTCTTCACCTCAGTAGTCTGTCAGAGAGAGACCTGTGCAGAGGAGAAAGTGTTTAAGCTAGACCTTGAGGGGAGAATGGAAAGCACATGTTGTAGGTGCGAGGGGTGTGTGTGTGGGGGGGGTGGGGTGGGGGGGGTAGAGAGCGTAGAGTGAGACACCAGGTAGAATCAGTGGAGCAGCACGGACCAGTAACGTAGTGAGAGATCAGGCTTGAAAGGTCAGTTGCCACATAATAATGTGTAAGGCACAAGCCACCAGTGTGCATAGCTTTACTTCCATTTTTTTGTTTTTGTTTTTGAGATGAAGAAATGGAAATGTTGGGGCTAGGAATGTGTCTTAGTGGTAGAGTGCTTGCCTAGCATTCATGGGTCCCTGGGTTTGATTCCTCTACCACATAAACAAAAATTAATTAAAAACATATAAAATAAGTTGCCAAAAAAGAAATGGAAATGTTAATAGATGTTTCTGCCTTGTTCTCTCCTTTTTTATACCATTTTCTTTCTCTAAAAGAACTGCATCCTGATTTGAAGCACTTTAGGCCCTTGAAATAAAATGATATTTGCAATAACTTTACATATATGTATATCCATAAAGTGTGTGTGTATATATATGTGTGTGTGTGTATATACAGACACATATGTTATGTATACATTCATTTGTCCGTAGTAAAGGAATTTCAAAGTAGATTTATTTTTCTAATAGCATACCATTTGAGCTACGCCTCCAGCTTTGCTTTTTGCTAGTTATTTTAGAGATGGAGTCTTACGGACTTTTCTGGCTAGGCTTACTTAAAAACTGTCACTCTTGGGGCTGGGAAGGTGGCTCAGTGGTAGCATGCTTGCCTTGCATGCCTGAGGCCCTGGGTTCTATTCTTCAGCACCTCATAAGCAGAAAAGGCTGGAAGTGGAGCCTTGGCTCAAGTGGTAGAGCACTAGCCTTGAGCTGAAACGCTGAGGGACAGCGCCCAGGCCCAGAGTTCAGGCCCCATTATAAAAACAAACAAACAAACAAAACAAAAACTGTTATTCTCCAGATCTCATCCTTACTGAGTAGCTAGAATTACAAGAATGAGGCACTGATGCCCAGCATAAGGATTTTCTTGTTTTGTTTTGCTTTGCTTTGAGATATAAGTCTCTCCTACATCTCATTTTATCTTCCTTGCAATAATTTTGGTAGAGAAAATAGAGTACTTGTTAAAAAAAAAGAAACAGTCCAAATTTCCATAGTACTTTCATTGCAAGTTTCTTTTTGTCCTCTGTCTTATAAATTGGCAGTTAGATATAGAGGACTGATTGCATTCAGTTTTCCTTTTCCCTCCCTCCCTCCTTCCCTTATGTTCTATAGGTGGTTTGTGCTTTTGCCAGGAGGCACTTAATATCTGTTATCTGTGATAATGCCTTCACTTCCTAGATAAGCCACTCCGTTAGAAAGAAATATTCCTTTATTATTTGGTTTCCCCTAGTGCCTTGTGGGGAATGACCTTCATGAGTGGTAACCTCTGAGCACATAGCAAGTGAACTCCCACAGAGGTCATAGGACAGAAAGCACTCAGGACACCTAACATGTGCATGTCACATGATTTGTTCAATATATTTATAGTGAAATGCAAGAGAAAAGAGATAGGGTGAGTCAGTACACTTAGGATAGGGTTTATATATGAACTCCTCAATATCTTTTACCCAGATTTACCAACTAATACTCCCTCTTTATCATTTTTTTCTCCTATACAAATACATGTATTTATTTACATATATGTATTTGTGTTCAAACACATGATACTTTCTGAATTATTTAAGAGTACATTAGGCACTTTATGCCTTTGTGCCTCTAAAATATCCTATTGTATTTCCTAAAGTAAAGTTTCTTATATAATCTCTGCTTAAAAAGCAAGAAATTTCAGCCAGGTGTGGTGGCATGCATCTGTAATCTCAGTATTCAGGAAATGAGTCAGGAAGATCGTGAGTTTGAGACCACTCTGGACTACAGAGCGAGTCTGGCCAGCCTGTATTCAGCAACAGTGAGATCCTGCCTCAACCAGCTTCCCTCCCCAAAAGAAAGGAATTTAATTAGGATATGGTATTATCTAATCCATCTGTTTTGTCAGTTGTGCTATTGCTCTAGTGAAGTCTCTTTGGTCTCCTTTAAGCTCAAATCCTTGTTTAGTTTGTCTTGGTTTTTCATGACGCTGACATTTTTGAAGACTATAACATGCACTGAGCTACTTGAGTATCAAGCCCCTTCCCTTAGCATTGTCTTGGTTCTTGCCAAACCTCCTTTATCCTGGGTGCCTAGGAAAAGCAACCTGTTTTCTGGAGGGGCTGGCAGGGCCAGCCCTTTGTGGGCCTTTGTTCAGCAGGTTTCCTCCAC
The DNA here is from genome assembly GCF_024711535.1 of Dipodomys merriami. Taxonomy (NCBI): domain Eukaryota; kingdom Metazoa; phylum Chordata; class Mammalia; order Rodentia; family Heteromyidae; genus Dipodomys; species Dipodomys merriami. Next base: position 14,365,337 of record NW_027204604.1, on the reverse strand, counting down.
CTTTGGTCTGGATGCTGGCTGTATCCCAGTAAGATACCTTGACGGTGTGATGGCACCCAGGGTGCGCTCAGGGAAGAGCTGGTGGAGACCCAGAGACTGAAGAGCTTCCCAGTGCCCTGCTCTCCTGCCTCCTGGTGCCATCCCATCCTGACTCCTTCCTCCTTGCTGCTTCCCCTCTCCCTCTCCTCCTTTTCCCTCCTCGGCACCTCTCTGGTTGACCCACTTCTCTGACCCTCTCAGGATCCCACCCTTACCACCTCCCCACCACCACCTGTCTGTGCACTGTAGGCTTGCGTATGGGCCACGTGCACAGCACTCTCTTGGCAAATCTGTTGGGTTACCAGATGGCCACAAAGAAGGACATTGGGATGGAGGAAAGTCTCCCTACTCCTGTCCTTACAAGGTCAGAAAACTTGGCATCCTTTCTCACACACAGGAGTGCTAGGAAGGTGGGTGAGGAGGAGGAGAAGTTGGAACTTCTCCTTCCCAGTATCCCCCAAGTGTCTGAACTTTTAATATTCGGTGTGTGTGTGTGTATGCATGTGTGTGTGTATGCATGCATGCATGCATGTGTGCTGGTTCTGGGCCTTGAACTTGGGGTCTGGGCACTGTCCTTGAGATTTTTTGCTCAAAGCTGGCACTTGACCACTTGAGCCACAGCTCCACTTCCTGCTTCTTGATGGTTAGAAATAAAAGTCTCATAGTTTTTTTCCTGTCTGGGCTGGCTTTGAACCACAATCCTTAGAACTCAGCTACCTGAATAGCTAGGATTACAGTTTTGAGCCACTGGTGCTGGGCTCTTATTGATTGATTTTAAATTAAAATGTACTTTTTATTTTATTTTAAGTTTGCTACTTATTTTGCAGAGTCTTTCTCAACTTGGATTTGTCGGAATGTTTCATAATGGTTATATAGTAGCCTTTTACAGGTCTGGCAAGACTACCACAGAAGAAATGCTGTATTTTCTAAATCATTTCAAGAGGCACATGTTTTGGTTCAAGAGTCTATGATAATTTTGATTACCTGGTTAAAGTGTTATCTGTTAGTTTTCTCCAGTACAAAGTGATGATTTTTCTGTTTTCAGTTAGTAATTTATGGGGACATAGCTCATCAAATGTTTATGCTGTTTTAGCATCCAATAATAATTCTTGTCTGAACCAGTTATTACTGTTGGTTATTGCTGTTTTCCTCCATTTGTTGTTCTACTATAAGGGAGGGCTTCCTTTTTGGGGGGGAAGGGGTCCAGTCATGGGGCCTGAATGCTGGGCCTGAGCACTGTCCCTCAGCTCTTCAGCTCAGGGCTAGCACTCTACCACTTGAGCCACAGTGCCACTTCCGGTTTTCTGGTGATTAATTGGAAATAAGAGTCTCACAGACTTTCCTGCTTGGGTTGGCTTTGGACTCAGATCCTCTGATCTCAGGCTCCTGAGTAACTAGCATTACAGGCATGAGCCACCGGTGCCCGGCTATGGATTTGTATTTTATTCATTGAATTATAATTCTTATTGTCAGTATATATTTTATGGTCACATTATCCCAGATTTGGCAAATGAATCTTCTGCCGGATCCTGTGTTCTACCAACATGAGCCCATCACTTGTTCCAGTACTCACTTTCTGTCAGATGTTCTAACCTGTCTTTTCCTTGTTTCTGCCCCGGAAAGGAGCATTTCTTCCAGGCACTCTCTTTCTTTAGAGGAAAGGATATTAGAAACCAAGATAATGGATACTAGGTGTATTGCTTTTGGAGTGCCACTTTGTAGACAAAGCTAGTGATCACATAGATTTGCAGATATAACTTGCTACATCTGTCTTTCTGGAGCTATGTTTAGATATATTGTAAACACAATGTATTCATATGGACACTTCCGGTTTCCTGCAGCACTGAGGAATTCCTTTTAACCTTTCTTTTTGTTGATTTGTAACTCCTCTGCTCACTGAGAAGCCTGGCTCCCATTTGGAGTTGGAGGTTTCTGTGTAGCATCCAAATGAAGAGTTGGTTAAATTGATAGCTTCTATGAAGATCTGTAACTCCAAAGAGGAGCTTTGGGTCTCATGGGGTGATGTAGGAGAGTAGGTGATAATTTGAGACTCAGGAATGCTGTGGTACTTCACATATTGTTTAGTAAAGAAGTAAAGGGAAGAAAGGAACTTTTATTTAATTGGTTTTTGTTGTTGATCATGGGGCTTGAACTCTGGGCTTGGGCACTGTCCCTACGCTCTTCAGCTCAAGGTGAGAGCTCTACCGCTTGAGCCACAGCACCACTTCTGATTTTCTAGTGGTTTATTGGAGATAAGAGTCTTACAGACTTTCCTGCCCAGGCTGGCTTTGAACCACAATCCTTAGATCTCAGCCTCCTGAGTAGCGAGGATTACAGGCCTGAGCCACCAGTACCCAGAGAAGAACCTTTTTAAAAAGAAACATTTTTATTCATTTACCAGAAATTGAGTGCTTCTCATGTATCTAGGCAATTATTTAGGTTCTGAGAGTCCATATTGTAGTGAGTAAGGACAGACATGGCCTTGCCTTCTAGTTACATTACAAAGGTATTCATTTGGCACCTCCATTTCAGTGGGGGTTCAAGGTGCTCTACCCCTTGAACCACACCTTCAGCCTTTTCTCTTGTTTTGAGATAGGATCTTGTTTTTTGGCTTGGGCTGTCCTTAAGGACCTTGATCCTTCTATTTATGCTTCCTGCCACAGCTAAGATGACAAGTACCCAGCTTCGCTCCCTTCCCAGTTAAGTAGGCAAAGAATGTCTTGTAACTTTCTTTGGTTACTGGGATTGAGAGTTTCTTTTCATGTTATTGTTGACTATATCTTTCTGTTAATATCAAATTTAGAATCTGGCTTCCTTTCAGTTGGAGTTCTTGAACTTTATATCTTCTATTAGTGATTATTTTAGAAAGATTCTTTAGATTTGAAAAGTAAGGTGATGTTCCTATGATTTAATGCAGTAATATTTCTAAATACATTTCCCTCTTACCACCTGTCCCTTCAATTGAAGTAAGAAATCAGTACCACTTCCAGGATTGCCATGAAACTGGTAGCTAACCCAGCTTTATACAGTATTGCCCAAACAGCAGTATGTCTTATCCCTCTACCTGTATCTCAAGCATTTCAGGCGTGTTAATTTCAAAACTTTGATCTCATCAGGATTTGTAATAACATACTTAAGAGAGGTCCTCCCTAAGTCCTGGTGTACAAGAAAAACTTGTCTCTTATCCTTCACAATTCTAGCAATGGTGTATCATTTAGCCATTCTGTAATCATTAATTTCTTACCTTTTTACTCTGGAAGAAGAAAAGAGTAAAACTTCTTATCATTATTTTTGCCTGCTTATTTTTAATATTCTGTTTCAGTTTATCTTTTAACATGTGGTAGAATTCCAAATTGTTTTTACAGATAATACTATTGTACTATTGGTAAAATGTGAAGATGTTTTTGAAGCTTCTCCTAAGTATGTCAGTTCTTGAAGACTTACTTTTAAAGTGACCTACTTTTCAGTGTTCAATATGGAGTTTGTCTTTTGGGGAGGTTTATTATGTTTGTGCAGGGTATTTAATGGGCTCCTTTAAGAGCCGACACTTTCACAACTTAGGGTTATAGCTACGCCTTAGTCAAGCAGAGGCAGCCCAGGGCTCTTGTGTCTTCTACCTTGGGACACCATTTCCATTTCTGAGTCTAGCTAGAGTCTATGTTTGTTTTTTTGAGTCCGGTCATGGGGCCTGAACTCTGTGCCTGGGCGCTGTCCCTCAGCTCTTCAGCTCAAGGCTAGTGCTCTACCACTTGAGCCACAGTGCCACTTCCGGCTTTTTTCTTTTTGCTTATGTGGTGCTGAGGAATCGAACCCAGGGCCTTTGGCATGCAAGGCATGCGCTCTACCACTGAGCCACCTTCCCAGCCTAGCTAAAGTGTATAAAGCTGTGTTTATAACTCTGCGTCTTTGGGCAAGTTAAACTTTCTGGAGTTATCTAAGTGGGGATTAAAAGGATTGTTAAGGTTAAGTGACAGAATTCATATTTTAGGACAAAACTTGACATATAGAAGATCCTTAGAAAGTATAAATGTATATTCAGTTCTTACTGCTTTTGCCAGTACTGGGGTTTGAACTCTTACTCATGCTTTCTTCTCTCTCTCCCTCTCTGTCTCTGTCTCTCTGTCTCTGTCTCTGTCTGTCTCTCTCTGTCTCTGTCTTTCTCTCTCTCTCTCACACACACACACACACATACACTTTTAAGTACTGGGACTTGAACATAGTGAGCTCTTTATTAGCCTTTTCTACTCAAGGCTAGCATTCTACGACTCAAGCCACACCTCCACTTCTAACTTTTTGCTGTTAATTGGAGATGAGAGTCTTTGAAAAGTGTAATGGCTCATGTCTGTAAATCCTGGCTGCTTGGAGACTGAGATTTGAGGTTCACCATTTAAAGCCCACCAGAGAGGAAAGTCTGTGAGACTCATTTATCTCCAATTAAACACACACACGCGCGCGCACACTCACACACACACACACACACACACACACACACGAAGTAGATCTGTAGTGTAAGTGTTAGCCTTGAGGTTAGCCTTGAGTAAAAAATGCTAAGGGACAGTGCCCAGGCCTTGAGTTCAAGCCCTAGTATTGTCTGCCCAAAAAGAAGGAAAAAGCCCCACCGGTTTGTCTGCCCAGGTTGGCCTTACCGTGATCCTCAGATCTCATCCTCCTGAGTAGCTAGGATTAGAGACGTGAACCTCTAGGGCCTGGCTGTAGGCAGCTCTCTTATTACTTGAGCCATGGCCTCATTTCTTTTTAACTTTGATTTTCAGATAAGGTCTTCTGCTTTTTGCTCAGGCAGGCCTCAGAATGTGAACCTCCAGCCTCCACCTCCCAAGTTACCCGGTATTACAGACACATACTACCATACCTGGCTTGTTTTGAGATAGGGTCTGGCTATCTGTCCTCTCTTGAGCACCTAGGATTTTAGGCATAAGCTGCCATACCCAACTTTATATTCTCATTATTTATTTTCATATTATCTGCATATTTCAGCAAGTTGATACCAAGGTCATGTGTGAAAATGAATGTAAACACAGTAAGTTCATGTTATGTATCTGCATGAGTAGGGTAGATAAGTTGTGATCTGGAAAATGAGCACTTTGATTTGTACAACTGTTTAGTTACAAGATCAACTATGTTAATCATTTTTAATTGATACAGGAAATAGAAAACCTTTTGTGCATTGTAATAGTTATCCTAAAACAGTTTCTCTTCTATGGTTTTTCTACTAGATAGCTTCTTCTTAGTTCCAATGATACTAAATTAGAAGTGTGTACCAGCGTTACCTTCTGCAGTTTACAATACTGAAGCCACTCTATTAAATTTAAACTCAGCTCACTACTGGGTAATGCAGTATGAAGGAAGGAAAGTGTTTTCAATTATTAAAGGAGGGTATTTTTAGCTGTCTCTAAAATCCCAAATTGATACCTCCACTCTGACCTCTTTAACTGAGCCCTATATTTCCTGCTACTTATTGGATATTTTCACTTGGATATTTTTGCTGTCATTTCCAATTCAATATGCCTAAAACTAAGCTTAGGATCTTGTTTCTAGACTGGCACTACCTTTGATGTTCTTTTTCTTTTAATGCTGATATGGTTTCCCTTCTAATCCAGGCCCCATCACCTCTGCTTTCCACCTTTACCTCCCTGATGCATTCCTGGGCACTTTCCCTTGTCTTCAGCAGTCTGTGTCCTTCGCTTCCTGTGTATACTACGGCCATCAAACTTAAGTTCCTATAAAATCATCTTTTTCCACCTCTAAATTTCATGATCATCAGCAATGAATATAAGACTTAAAAAAGGATTTTTTTTTTTTTTGAGAAAGAATCTTGCTATGTAGCTGGGTAGCCTATGAAAAAAGGATTTTTTTTTTTTTTTTGAGAAAGAATCTTGCTATGTAGCTGGGTGGCCTTACACCTATGATCCCCTTTTCTTTTCCTCCCAAGTGCTGGTATTACAGGTATATTCCCCCACACCAGCTGAATAGAACCTTGAACAGCAGAGCTCATCTAAATATGAACTCCAAGAGTCCTCCATAACTTTATTGGGCTAAGCTTTGTCAGGAGGGGAGAGAGACTAAGGGGTCTCCAGACAGGCACAGGCAGTCTAGGCAATCAGTTTACACCTTGTAACAAGGCTTTGGGTGAGGAGCTCATCTTCTCAGGTGGCACGGCCTGCCAGTCTCCTGAAATAGCTGCTGTGTTGCATTTTTCTGTTGACTGCCTACATGTGTAGCTATTCACTGAAATTAGTTGTTAGGAATCTGACCATTTATTCTGAGCCACTAGGCTCAGAAAACTTCATGTTTGCGTCACAGACAGTCCCCTTTTGGGGATTCAAGGTCCAAAACATCCTACTTTTTCAAAACTTAAAGGGACATAATTATTTTTAGAAGGATTCTTTAATTCTGTGATATTGAATAATAATTTAAGTTTCTTTTATAAATATCTTGTAATAGGTTTTTTTCCCCCTTAATCTTTATAGAAAACGTGCCAGAGGAATTTCGAGAACCATTTTATACGGATCAGTATGACCAGGAACACATCAAACCACCCGTTGTGAACTTGCTCCTGTCGGCTGAACTGTACTGTCGTGCTGGGAGTCTCATTCTCAAGAGCGACGCGGCAAAACCGCTTTTGGGCCACGATGCTGTAATCCAGGCTTTAGCACAGAAAGGCCTTTATGTCACTGACCAGGAAAAACTGGTGACTGAACGAGATCTCCACAAGAAACCCATACAGATGGTGAGTCTTTCTATACCCAAGGTTATTTTAAGCTTACAATGTTGACTATGAATTGTACTATAAAAAAAGAAGGCAATGTTTTGAAATTTGATTATTTTCTTTGTCTAGTATTTAATAACCATCTCATGTAAATCTCGTTTCTATGTAAAGATTTTAACAAACTATTTTGGAATATTTGGTGGTGTCTATATGATGAGTTATATAGTGTTCATTTATTTTTACTTTCTTAGTTTCCTTCCTTTTTCCTTTTCTTTTTGGCAGGGGTTGGGGTGGACAGTTCCAGGGCTTGAATTTGATGCCTTGTGTTCGCCCATCTTTCGTGCTCACAGCTGGCCCTCTACCACTTGAGCCATGCCATGGACTTTGGTGGAGTTTCTGCCTCCATTGGCCTCAAGCTGGGATCCTTCAGATTTATGCTCCCTGAGTAGCTAGGATTATAGGCATGAACCGTTAGTGCCCAGCCATCTGTTTTGACGTCATTTTATTTAATTTAAAAATTTCTTCTATCATAGAGATTAGCTAGCAGAGATGGAAAAGGCATGCTTGACTTTATTTTCATTAGGGAAAAGCTGTGATTTATGTGTTTTATGTGCTAGAATAACCTCTTTGTAAATTTCTTCATATCAGATAGTTTATTCATCAACCATTACTCATTTGTTTGTTTGTTTGTGCTTGTATTGAGGCTTGAACTCAGGGCCTCTTGCTCTCACTCAACTTTTTTCACTCAAGGTAGGTGCATTACAACTTGATTGATTGGTTGGTTGTTGGCCAGGGCACTATCTCTGAGCTTTTTTGCTCAAGTCTAGCACTCTACCATTTTGAGCCATGGCACCACTTCTGATGGTTTTCCAGTGGTTAACTGGGGGTAAGAGTCTCACGGACTTTCCTGCCCAGACTGGCCTTGAGCAGCAGTCCTCAGATCTCAGCCTCCTGAGTATCTAGGATTACAGGCGTAAGCCACCTTCACCTGGCTTTACAACTTGATTTTAATTGGAGATAATAGTCTCAAAGATTTGTTTACCTGGTCTGGATCCAAATGAGGCTGGTTTGGAACCATCATCCTCAGATCTCAACTTCCAAAGACCTAGGTTTATAGGCATGAGCCACTGGCACTGGCATTAGCTCATTCTTATAGAAAAACACACATAGACTTCTAAGTTTGTCTGGGATAAACATGCAGGACCTATCTCATAGATAGTCTCTGAAGACTGAAACCCACTGCTTTTCACTGCTTTAGCTAAGTTGAACAAAATGCAAGAACCATCAAAAATGCTATTATATTATGAAATGATAAAATTTAAGAAGGATGACAAAAATGAGTTTCCCAAGTCATGGTAGTAGATGTGGTAATGACCTACTTTGCTTCCTGCCTATTTATTTTGAAAACCTGTGTTCTGGGTTGGAGATCTTTGTGATTTACTGGTTGAGTTCTTGCCTAGCGAGCACAGGGCTCTGGGTTTGGTACCCAATGCTGAAAAAACAAAAATAAGTAAATAAAGAGGTAAATCCTTATTTTAAGATTTCTAGGATATGAAGAATGATGTCTTGAGTAGTTTATAGATTTATAGTGGAATTGTTAAGGATAACTGATAAGTTTGGTCTGTTATCAGAAATGGTATTCTCAACTTTTCATTGATAGCTCCAGTTTCACCTGTGGTTAGGTTATCCTGTGACTTTGGCACTTGTGTACGTATACTACCTATCAGTTTCCAGCAGCAGGAGCAAGTTGAATGTTAACCTCTGTGTCCCTATCAGTGTGTCACATTCCACTCCTGCACAGCCTAGCTCTATTTGTTGGACTCTCTTGCCATTTACTTCCACATCCATCTTTTCAAGGCTGAGTGCATAGTTACAAAGCACATTGATAACTTTGTGGTCAGGGTTTGCTTATTCCTGCTCCTTCCGATACAGACAGATAATACATCGGATAACCCAGATGTCCTTAAAAGTAGGTTATCTATTTTAGAACCTCATTAATAAGAATTAAATAAATTTAATATGTTTCTTGCATTTTTCCTAGTGTAAGATAGTGTGTGTGTGTGTGTGTGTGTGTGTGTGTGTGTGAACACAGTTATGAAGGTTTTTGGAAAAGTAATTTTAAAGTAACAGTTTGGTAGATAGCTAATTGCATTAATTAGATATTACTCACACTATTGATGCTACTTATAACTTTGAATTCATTTATGTGATATTTATAGAATTAATCTAAATGGTCCAGAATTTTTGTTTTTCTGTGTCTGCCTTCAATTTATGGGTTGTTAGAACTTGACAACTTCATTACTTACTGTATCAATTTAACCTTGTGTTAAGTCACATATGCTGACATATTTTAATTGTATACTTTCAGTTTTTGTCCCAGTTTAAAAATCCAATTACTGGGGTTGGGAATGTGGCTTAGTGGTAGAGTGCTTGCTTAGCATGCATGAAGCCCTAGGTTTGATTCCTTAGTACCACATAAACAGAAAAAGCCAGAAGTGGCACTGTGGCTCAAGTGGTAGAGTGCTAGCCTTGAGCAAAAAAGAAGCTCAGGGACAGTGTCTAGGTCTTGTTCAAGCCCAGTATTGCCCCTCCCCCCCAAAAAAATCCAATTACTGTGATGTTTTGATTAATAATACACTAATATTCCTTCTTACTCAGACTACTAGTAAAGTCTTGTTTCTTAAGAAACACTTTTTTTTTAAAAATAAAAAGAGTTTGTCATGCTTTATGGAATCAAATGATAGTGTTTTTTGTTTGTTTTTGTGGTACTGACTGAGGTTTGAACTCGAAGCCCAAAACTTACTTAGGCTGGTGTGTACCACTAAGCCACACCTCCATACAAGTTTTTTTTTTTTTTTAAACTGGTTATTTTTGAGAGAAGGCCTTATTTTCTCCCCTATGCACTGGTTTTTAGACAAAATACAAGTCAAACTATGAATTTTGATTTCTTCTGGGAAATGAGATTAAAACGAGGTTACAAGCGGTGGGTGCCAGTAGTTTATGCCTATCATCTTAGCTACTTTGGAGGCTGAGACCCAGAGGATTAGCTGGGGCAAAAAGGTCCTGAAGACTCCATTTCTAATTAACCAGCTGATCACTGGTAGACATTTATGCTTGAGTGGTAACACACCTAAAACTCTAGTGAGGAAGAAGAATGGGAGAAACACCATCTAATAGCATGCAATACATGCTCTAAATTTAAGTTTAAGCACTAGGTGTGGGAACCTAGAGTGGACATGTGATAGTCTCTGCTACCAGCTGAAGGCATCACATGGGAACTGACTAATGGGGTTTCAGTGGGTGGGGAAAGGGATGGGGGGTGACTGGTGACTGGACTGAGGGGTTTTCTGAGATGTGAAAGCATGTTACTGACTACATGGAAGAGGTTAGGTTGTGACCAGACTGAGTTGCAGCTAAGCGGTTCTTCCTTTTGTGGATTACAGGATCATGGAGTAAGTTGTTCCATTATTCTCTGTGTTCATTTTCCCTCTCCTCACTCCATTATCATTGTATTGTTGATCTACTGCCCTCCCCCCCACCTGTATTAAACATTCTCAAAGCACTTTGTGAATTGGTTTACTGTCAGGTTAGAATAAGCTATCACTGTCCTATTAATTCATAGAGCTTGTGATCTGCAGTTATCCAGTAGCTGTATGTAGTTTATGTGGGACCAGGCAGTGCATACATGTATACCGTATACTGTCATGTACTTAACTCTGACAGCAGCTCTGGGAGTGTGGTCCCTGTTCTCTGGGGGAACAAACTGAGGCTCTGAGAAACCAAGGGAGAACACAGAGCGTGTACCATGTAGAGAAGGCAGGGTCTACCTGCGCATCCTCTCTTCTTAATCACAGAATGATAGTTCTGTCTTTGTCTAGGGAGTAAGTAGACAGGAAGTGGTGCGATGGAAGGAATAGAAACCATGCGCTCTATACACTCATCTGCCTGATGTTGTTTGCAGTCAGCCATTTGCCAAGCTTCTCTTCAGAGTAGTTTACTGGGTCTGTTCCTGTTTTAAAGGTTATTTTGATTTCATGTGCCCTCAAAGTTACGGTAGTTCTTACGTAGGGTATCTCGATAGAGGGTGAAGCAGAATCGATAAGTCAGGGTGCACCTGGGTTTCATGGTGCATAAGAATGTTCAAGGCATCCATGTTCATTGCAGCACTTTTCACAATAGCTAAGATATGGAGTGGATCCAAAAAGATGTGGTACCTATATACAATGGAATTTTACATGGCCATTAGAAAGAATACAATAATGTCATTTGCAGGGAAATGGATGGAAACTGAACAAATCATGCTAAGTGAGGTAAGCCAAGACCAGTGATGCTTCTCCTGTTACGCAGAAGTTAGATCTGAAACGCACTGGGATAGGACAAATTACACAGAATTCTAGATACTCACATACTGTGAGACCAACAGAGCATAGTCTTAGGAGAGAATCACAAAAGTGCAATACCCAAGCACCTCTTCGTAGAAAGGAACTCCAAAGATATGGAAATAAAGGGCTTTTTTCTAATTTGTTTATTTTTTATTTTTTATTTTTATTTTTTTTAAATTTAATTTTATTTTATTTGTGAACATACTGTACAGAGGAGTTACAATTACATGGGCAGGACTTTTTTCTAATTTGTTGTTTCATTTCCTGATGGCTCTGTGTTCTTTACCTTACACTAGGTGTGTACACACGCACATGTTGGGGGAGGGGAGGGAGGGCATAGAATCAGTGGAAAAACAGTGAAAATGTGCAGCAGTGGTGCACAGTGGCTGCACAGGCCATTGAGGAAAGTGAACGATGCAATTTCTCAGTGGAGAGGGGAAGGAGGGAATAGGTAAGAATGAGGGAAAGATGATGCTGTGCAGTAGAAAAATGTACTTATTACCTGATGTATTAAAGGTAACCCTGCTGTATATCACCTTTCAAACAACAAAAAAGTAATTTAGGAAAAAAAAGAATATGCAAGGTAATCCAGTAACTTTTCACTGATTTTGCTGGATTGATGAGAAGTATTGAGAACAGAGAAGCTGATCTCAGGAACAACATGGCATCTCCTTTTCTTTCTTGCCCCTTCCCCTTCCTGTTCCTTTTCCTCTTTCCTTTGCCTTCCCACACTGGAGTGGTCGCTGCCTCACGGATACCTGTACTGGGGTTAAAGCTTATGCGTTGTATGGGCCTTGCTGTAGCTAGGGTGGCAACCCGTTGGGAAGACTGGCCGCTTTCAGGGAGCCTGGCCCTGTTCCTGCTGCTTTTCTTCTGCTGGGTTTGTTTCTCTGTAGTTTTCTGTCCCGTCTCTTGGTTGCTCCATTTCTGTGCCTCTTGAGCTAGAGTTTCAGCTCTTCCCTGGCTTCTTCTCTTGCATTCTCAGTAAACCCCGTTGTTGCTTAAATTACAGACCTGATGTAGCAGAGTTGATTCTTTTGCTTGCCATTTAATGGACTGTAGCTAAACATTGAATAAAGGAAAAGCCACCCCATTAATGTTCTCTCCTATTTGAGGACAGACTTACCTACAAAAGTATGGTTTTAGCACTGTTAGAGACCCTAATATTTTGCAATTCTTTTGACTGTGACTCAGGAATACATTTTACCACCGGACTCACAGTTACTTTACTTGGTTACCCATGTAATACAGAAACAAAATAAGTATTTATCAATGTAACTTGATAGTTTTTCCATTAGGAAAAATACGATTGTAATCAACTAAACTGAATGGGTCCTAAGCCCACATTTAAGAAATTTATTTATTTATTTATTTTAGAAAACAAAGTGGTAAAAGGACAGTGTTGATACTAGAAACTACCATACCTATATTTTATTTTAAAAATACTTCTTCACAAATTACAAACAGCTTTGATCTGTTTGAAAAGAATCTTTGAAACTAAAGATCATTTGTGGATTTGCTTCCTTGACTCATCTAATCTATGGCTTAAGGCTAGATTAAACTTCCTGAAATAGCACTCTTGATTATACTCTTTTATTTCCCAATTTAGAAGCTTAATTATTTTATTTGATATGAAATGCACTATATGCTGTGGTTTCATATACATGTTCTTTTTAATTTACCCTATTTGAGAGCTAGCTAGTAAGTATGAAGAAAGTTAGTATAGATTTTATCCATGAAATAGGTAATTCACTTTTGAGTAATGAAAATTTTGTATTCTTTTAGTAACTTTATGTTCGAAGGGAACATTGAAAGTAGCAAAAGCTACATTTAGGAAGTTACCTAACACTTCACACCTGCTGGCTATAATTTATTTCTCCCCACTTATCAGGTAGGAGTGAGACTTGGTGTTGTTGATCAACCCTAGTTTTTTGTTTTTTGTCAGCTATGGGGCTTGAACTCAGGGCCTTGGTACTGTCCCTTAGCTTTTTTGCTCAAGGCTAGTGCTCAACTACTTTGAGCCACTGTCCATTTCCTGTTTTCTGGTAGATAATTGGATATAAGAGGCTCATAGACTTTCTTGCCTGGGCTGCCTTTGAACTGTGATCCTTAGGTCTCAGCCTCCTGAGTTAGTTGCAAGGATTATAGGCATGAGCTGCCAGTGCCCAGCCAGCCTTAGTTTTTGATAATTATTGAAACTGAATTCAGTATATATTAACCTGACAGTGTGAATTATATGCATGTACTAAAACATATACCCTAATAATAGGTATAAATTTTATGATTTTATATATCAGTTAAAAAATAAAACAACTTTAAATATTGACAGATTTGCCAGGTGACAGTGGCTCATACCTGTAATCCTAGGTACTCAGGAGGCTGAGATCTGGGGATCACAGTTTGAAGCCAGCCCAGGCAGGAAGGCCGATGAGACTTTTTCACCAATTAGCCACCAAAAAAGCTGGAAGTGGACCTGTGGCTCAAGTGATAGAGTGCTATCCTTAAGCTAGCAGTACAGAGCTAGGACAGAGCCTAGCCTCTGAGATCAAGCCCCAGTACTGGCACCAAAAAAAAAAAAAAAAGGGAAACCTTAAAAAAAATAGTTTACATAAGTAGGACTGTTAGTTTTCCCAAAAGAGAAGAAGGCTATCTTTACACTTACTATAGACTACTAACTTACTTTATTCTGAAGTAACCATGTTCTCCTAAAGAAATGTTATAAAACAAAAGCAAACAAGCAAAACCTTAAGATACATGCGCGCGTGCGCGCGCACACACACACACACACACACACACACAAACACACACACACACACGCACACGGTTGGAGCACAGATTGATACAAGTTTGGAATGTTTGGTACAAAGTAGAATGTTGTTAACTTGCAGAAGGACAGTGCAGCATGGTAGAACAGTGGATGGTCATAGCAGTGGTCGTAGCCAGGGGCACTGTAAGCAGAGCGATCCCCGACCCACACCCACCCTGACCCATTCTTGCAGTCTGTAGATGATAGCAGTTAATTAATAAAATAGATGATCATTTTTAAGAAGCAACTTCTGAAAACTGTTGTATTTAGATGTTTGTTCAGAGAGAAGATCTTTACATAACTGGGGGAAAAGGTCTTTGCAGTGTTCAGATTCCTTCTGAGCCTGTACTGTTGAGTGTCTGCCTGGAATGCTACAATGGGCTGTGTTACAACGTTGGCTGGGTTACAGAGCTGACCCAGGGCCAATCTTTTCCGGAAGTTCTTTTGGTGTGCTTATAGAGATGTGAGGATACTGATTACTGTTTCCCTGAAGAGGAGAAAAAATGTTAGTATTTGGTAAACAAGCAAGTAAACAAAAATTTTAAAAAGATAGCTTAAGAGAGCAGTGGCAACCATGCAGAAAGGAAACCAGCATCGTGTGGCATGAGCTGAGGAATTGCGTGCCAGTCCGTTAGCGAGGGTCAGGCAGCCTTGATGGAAGAATGTATCCAAGCAGAGCTCTCCAACACCGAAAGGAGCCAGGTAGGTTTTTCAGAGACAGGAGAGAAACATAGCTGACAGAACAAGAACCAAGGTCCCAATATATAAATAAATAAGAAAGAAAATTTATGTTGACAAAGGTCCTATTAAGAATTTCTTGAAGGGGCTGGGCACCAGTGGCTCACGCCTGTAAGCCTAGCTACTCAGAGGTTGAGATCTGAGGATCGGGGTTCAAAACCAGCCCAGGCAGGAAAGTCCGTGAGACTCTTATCTCCAATAAACCACCCAGAAAACCGGAAGTGGCGCAGTGGTTCAAGTGGTAGAGCACTAGCCTTGAGCTGAAGAGCTGAGGGACAGTGCCCAGGCCCAGAGTTCAAGCCCCATGACCAACAGAAAAAAAAAAAAAGAATTTATTGAAAGGGACATTTGAAGTTTCAGAGCCACATTCCTGTGTAATTTGTATGATATGCAGTACTTACTCATTCAGTAAGTATTTGTCCAAAATAACTGTGGCTCTAGGCAATGAGACCCAGAAATGAAAAAACAGAACAAGTCCCTACTTTGATGAAACTGTAATTTTGGTAGCAAAGATAACCAGTGGACAATTAATCCAATGATGACAATTTCAGAATGGTAAATGCCATGCAGAGAATAGCTTAGGAGGGGCTCTAAGTTGTAGAGCGTGCTATTTTCATGGGTGGTGGTCAGGGAAGGCCTGTCTAGAGAGCTGGCATTTAAACCATGACCTAAAAATACCAGAGAAACTGGCCTGTGGTGATCTGGGGAAAAGAAAACAGCAAGCTTCATGATGCGGGGTGGGGGGGTGGGGGGTGGTGGTGGGGTGGGGAATTTGGGATGTGTCGAGGCCTAGAAGGCCATGGAGTGCAGAGCACCGCTGTCCAGGAGTGATGTCACTGCGAGAACTGGCTACAGGAAAGACTGCAGCCAGAGTCAGCAGATCCCTGAGCTGTACAAAGTCATTGGAGGATTGATTTTTAAGTGTGATCTGATTTGCCTTTTGTGAAGTTCCTTCAGGTTGCTTTGAACAGGATAGGGTGAGGCTGCTGCGGTGTCAGGAATTGTGTCCCCAGCTTGGGCTTGTAAGGTTCAAACGTCTTTGAGATAATCGGGTAAGCAGTTGGATGAGCCTGAAGTATAGAAGTCCTGTGTAGATTTACGTTTGAGAGTCATCAGATTGCTCAGTAACATTCTATTTGTTCTTTGACCTCACCTTCAAGGCTGCTTTGTAGATAAATAATGTGAGAGAAAAGTCTGAGTTTTAGTGTTAGTGAGGGTTTGATTCTACCCCCTGATGTGGAAATCTGGTAAGCTTAGTACTGAACCAAGTAAAAGGACTCCTTTTGTTCATAGCTAGATTGCCTAGAATCAAGTAGTCATAAGATGTCCTTTATTTTCTTGTAACAACGAGACATGAAAATAATGAACTGTTGCAAGGGAGTCAGTGACAGTCCTGACTATTCAGAGGAGAAACAGTCTCTGAGGGGAGGAGGGCAGGCAGACAGAGAACTACTTTAACAGTCCTAACAACAACAAGACATGATACATTAAAGAGTGGTCTCATAGATTTTTCATAGTTTTGAAACAAAAATGGGAAGTTCTATCTTTAAATAAAATTCTGTTAATTTTTATTGATTTGTCTGATTTATACATGTAGCTACACATTTTAAACTGCATTCCAGTTAACTTGGGGGAGTGAAATTGATTTAGATAAGATTTTAATGGCTGAGGTAGACAGGTATAGAAATACTTTGGTATTTTGACTTTTTTTTTTTTTTTTTTTTTTTTTTGTCGGTCATGGGGCTTGAACTCTGGGCCTGGGCGCTGTCCCTCAGCTCTTACAGCTCAAGGCGAGCGCTCTACCACTTGAGCTACAGCGCCACTTCCAGTTTTCTGGTGGTTTATTGGAGATAGGAGTCTCATGGTCTTTCCTGCCCGGGCTGGCTTTGAACCGCGATCCTCAGATCTCAGCCTCCTGAGTAGCTAGGATTACAGGCGTGAGCCACCAGCGCCCGGCTTGACATTTTTTTCACATGCGTAATAAAACACGTTGGTACCACTTATTTATAATATTTTCCTTCCCAGTTTTATCTGACTTATAACATTAGGTTTTTTTTTTTGTTACTAAAGAATATAATAAGGCCGGGCACCAGTGGCTTACACCTGTAATCCTAGCTACTCAGGAGGCTGAGATCTTAGGATTGTGGTTCAAAGCCAGCCTGGGCAGGAAAGTTCGTGAGACTCTTATCTCCAATAAACTACCAGAAAACAGGAAGTGGCGTTGCGGCTCAAGTGGTAGAGCGTGAGTCTTGAGCTGAAGAGCTGAGGGACAGCGCCCAGGCCCAGAATTCAAGCCCCACTACAGACAAAAAATAAGTAAATAAATAAATAAAAATAAATATATATATGATAAGGTTACTGGAAGGCTAGAAAATACAAGAAAAATGTATTCATTTCAGATTTATTTATTTATTGCTGATATACACTAGGGACAAAGTCTTGTTACCTGGGCCTCAAACTTTCTGTCTACCTACTTTAGCCTCCAAAGTACTAGGATCACATTGACACAGTTGACATCCTGCTAACTGGGCACTAAGTCTTTGCTTTGTTAAATAGTAATAGTATCAATAAATAATACCATTATTTGTCAAAATGTTACTGTTTACAGTGAGAATGTAGGCTTAAATAATGTCAGTAGCTAGTGGTTTATTTCCAATTAGTGTCTTAAAGTATTTATATATAATGTGGCCCACAAAAATTGGAGATTACAGGGGGCTGAGAAGGTGGCTCAGTGGTAGAGTGTTTGCCTTGTATGCATGAGGCCCTGGGTTCGATTCCTCACCACCACATACGCAGAAAAGCCAGAAGTGGCACTGTGGCTCAAGTGGTAGAGTGCTAGCCTTGAACTGAAGAGCTGAGGGACAGCCCCAGGCCCAGAGTTCAAGTCCCAGGACAGACAAAAAAAAATTGGGTTTTTTTATTGTTTTGTTTTGAGAAAAGAAGCTATGTACCTATTTCTTCCCAGGTAGTTAAATTGGTTCTGACTAGTTTTTATTTTGGGAAATTGCATGCTGCCAACATAAAGAACGCACATTATTTCTCTTGTAACGATGCTCTTCATTTCCATCCCTGCCATGAAACTGTGCTTTCTTCTTTTTTTCCTCTTATGAAATACTGTAAGCTGTCTTTTTGTAAAGAAATAGGCAAAAATTCATTTATTTCAAGGCTGTCTTTCAGACCGCAAGTTTCCAGCTCACTCAAATTATACTTTACTCTGTAGCCATCAGTGTAGCCTCTCTTTCAGAAACATCATTTGTTGGGTGAATAAATTTTTTTCCTGGGAAGAAAAGGATACCCTTTTTTTTTTTTTTTTTTGTCGGTCGTGGGGCTTGAATTCTGGGTCTGGGTGTTGTCCCTCAGCTCTTCAGCTCAAGGCGAGCGCTCTACCGCTTGAGCTACAGCACCACTTTTGGTTTTCTAGAGTTTTATTGGAGATAAGAGTCTCATGGACTTTCCTGCCCGGGCTGGCTTTGAACCATGATCCTCAGATCACAGCCTCCTGAGTAGCTAGGATTATAGGTGTGAGCCACCGGTGCCCAGCAATGATACCCTTCTTGCTAGTATGTGTGTCACTGTTTTCTCCAGAAGAAAAGCTGATTATTACCTGTGATGTGTTGATAAGTTGCACTGTGAATGATGGTCTAAGGTCTTAAGGGGAGGAAGTACCAGAGATGCACAGGATGACAGTGGGAGGCTGGGTGGAGGTTATTTTGTCATAGTTCGGGCAGCTTCAGTTCTTGGTAGGCTGCTTGCATGTTTCTGTTCTGTGGTGAGGAGAAGAGTGTGGTGGAGTAGAGCTGTTTAGCTGGAAGCCACCAAGAAGCAGAGCAGAACCAAACAATTTTGTCAATTAGTTGGAATTGGTACTGGTAATGTGTTACCATTGGAAAGATTAAAAAGGGATGTAACAATCTTTTTGATCCTTTTACATATTTTTTCAGTTTTTAACAAATAGAATGAAGATTTGACAGTTTCAAGAAGTAGGCATAAAAATGTCTTGGGAGTTATATCACTAGGTTACGTTTTCATTTAATTTGGTGGCAAAAAGAGTACAACCTTTACGGGTGTGTTGCATCTGTTCTCTCCCACTGGTTCATCTATTCAGACTCCTTTCCTAGTGAGTGAGGTGACATCCACCTCACGCCTTTACTCTTCCTCATGGCTGTGGGCTCTGGCCAGCATCTACTGAGGGGGCTGGATTCTTAGTTCCTCCTCTTTGGCTGTTAGTTAATCAGGGCATTGCCTGCCAGCATTAGTCAGTGGTTAAAAGGAAATGGGTGACTTCTGTATACTTGGTAGATGGGAGGAGAGCTGTACTACTTCTCATTATGCTTCTTGAGTATCTGCCCCGGCCGTGTTCAACACTTGTGAACTGTCCTGCTGTTACTTGGCTGCAAATTTTCTCTGTACTTTACAAAAACCTAGCGTTACCATGGGAACTATCATAATCTTCCTTTTTTTTTTTTTTCCTTTTTAATACATAGGGCTTGGGAAATGAAGTCTGGCTGGAAAAAAAAAAAATTTCTTGTGGCTGGAAGAAAATTAGGGAACAGCCATGATGGTGTCACAGGGTTGTGGTTGAGTTTCTTTGTTTTCGGATAAGCTAGTGCTGTCCGGCACATTTTTTCATATATATCCAGCTGAAGGAAATTTGCTGACAAACTTCCTTTCAGGCAAAATTTTTGAGTGTTAGAAAAATATTTCAGTGTAGTTTGGATAGCTAGTTTTAGATCTTTTGAGATTTAAAGCATAATTTTTGCCCAGATTCAAATATGCCTGAAAAACTTCCAATTCTGGAAGCTATAAAACACACATACTTGGAAGTACAACATAGATAACTGGTTAAAATACAGTAGGAATGTTATCTTGGTTAGCAAATGAGAGACAATAGCTATCACTTTACGGTGTTGGTACAAGTTAGCAGCCATTATGTTGAGTGGTGGCGGGTAAGCCTGAGCTGTCCTTACAAGCTCATAAAACAAAACGTGCCCAAGTTCCTAGGAGGACATGCTAGGAAAATATGTTTTGCACTTACGTCTTCATTGTTGGATATAATTGTCTACTTCAGTGGATTTTTCAAAAAGCCTGTCTTTCGTGGGTTTTGGTGGTCCCTGTGTTATGTTTTTTCCAGTTAACATGTCTTTGGTGACTCATGGACAACTCCATTAATCCTTAAGGTATTGATATGACACTTGTTTTGGAGAATACTTTAAATAATTGCAATGACTTTTTAGATTATCCTTAGCCTAGCTGTGTGCCAATGGCTCACGCCTGTCATCCTAGCTACTCAGGAAGCTGAGAGCTGAGCATCATGGTTTGAAACCAGCCTGGGTAGAAACAGTACCCATGACTCTTATCTCCAATTAACAACTCAAAAACTGGAAGTGGTCCTGTGACTCAAAGTGGTATAGTGCTAGCCTTGAGCAAAAGAGCTCAGGGACAGTGTCTAAGACCTGAGTTCAAGCCACATGGCCGACAAAAAAAAAATAGATTTTATTTATTATGTGATAAACTGTTCTGCAGGCTGATCTCATAGCCAGATTGTGGCTGTGTAATGCCTTCAGTAATATAAGAACACTGTAAATTTTATACCACTTGTGAAATTTTTAGAGCACTTTGAGATGTTTCACTTAATACCTATGTGTTAAGAAATTCTTAGACCACATTAAAAAAATTACTTTCAATTGACACAATAATTGCATGGGATACTGTGTGACATTTCAGTACATATATACAGGGTAATTGGTATCTGTGGCCTCTCCACTGCCTATCATTTATTTGTGTTGGAAATATTCCAGATCCTCTCTACAAGCTATTTGAAACATTCATTTGATGGTTATCAATCATAGTTATCCTGTTGTGCTATGGAGCATTAGAAGTGTTCCTGCTATCCAGTTGCTTGTTAACTCTGTTCTAAGAACATCTGCTACTCTCCCACATTCTTCCCAGGCCTTGGTAACTGTTCATCTGTACTCTCTGTTGGGATCAGCCTTGTAGCTTCCACGTTGGAGAACATGCAGTATTTGTCTCTCTGTCCCTAATTTGTTTCACTTAACATAAAGGTCTCCAGTACCATCTACACTGCTGTGAAAGACAAGCATTTCCTTCTTTCCCATGGCTGAACAATATCTCATTGTGTGTCTGTGCCACACTTTCTTTGTCCATCCATCTGACAGTGGACACCTAGGTTGGTTGGTTCCTTATCTTAGCAGTGCAGACAGTGCTGCATTAAGCTCTGTGCAGATAGCTTCTCCACATGCAAAGATGCTCCCACATGGAATAGATGGAGATGAAGCCTTGAAAACTCCATTGATTTCCTGCCATCAGAGCTTTTAAAAAATTGACCTTATGAAAAATTTACCTAAAATTTACCTAAAATATAGCCATGTGAAGTAGTTTGATGAGTTTGGGGCTTTAGGGTCTTGCTAAATGCTTTCTTAGAGCCCTGGTTTGATCTCCAGCACCACCAAAATCTTTTAAATTAAATAAACTACTAATGCATGTAAATACCACTGCCATCAAGATATATAGAGAACATTATTACACCCAGAAACTCTTCTGCAATCAGTCATCTTCCCCACCCCCCTCCAGACACTCAGTAATCTCATTTCTATCAATGCAGATGAGTTTGCTTGTTCTACAATTGTGTATAGGTGAAAATATAGCGTATGAGCTCTTTTTTTTACTTGATTCTTTTGCTCATATATTTGATTCATCCATGTCCTTTTTATTTCTCAGTACTATTCTGTGAATAGCACAATTTGTTTATCCATTTACCCATTGATGGATGTTAATATGTCCAACTTTTTTGTTGTTATTGTTTGTTTTTTGAACTCACAGTCTCACATTCACTTGGCACTCAGTTTTTGCTCATGGTTAGGGCTCTACCACTTGAGCCATACCTCTAGTACTGGCTTTTTGCTGGTTAATTGGAAATACAAGTCTTATGCATTTGTCTGTGTAGGCTGGCTTTGAAACTGATCATCAGATCTCAACTTCCCGAGTAAGTACTCTACTTGAACCATAGCTCTACTCTACTTCTGGCTTTTTTTTCCCCGGAGAAAGGCTAATTGGAGATAAGAGTCTCATGGGCTTTTTTTTTTTTTTTTTTTAACCCCAGCTGGCTTTGAAGGGTGATCCTCAGATCTCAGCCTCCTGAGTAGCTAGGATTACAGACATGAGCCAACAGCATCCAGCTGTATTGTTTTTATATTCTAAAGCAGCTGTGTAGTTATGTGTACATTTTTCTGTAAAAATGTATTTTTATTTCTTTTGGGTAAATAGAACACCTGGGATTTGAATTGGCAAGTCATATGTAAGTGTTTAACTTTCAACATTTCAGAATCTTTTGAACCAGTTTTCCAGAGTGGTTTCACTTTTCATTTTGCCACCAGCAATGTGGAAGAAAGTTTCAATTACTTTGCACCCTAATCGACATTTTTGTTTCTAGCCTTTTGCATTGCACTGTCATGGGCTTTCACAGGGGGCTGCGTCAGGCTGAGGGGTGGTTATTTCCGGTTCCCTTGTCATTTACAGAGAAAAGGGATTGACCTCTGAGAAAAAACACGATGAAATTTACTGGCTTCAGTTCTTATTTCTTCTGCGAATATTCCAAATGCCATGCTGAGCGGGGAGGTAGACTTTCAGAATTTTAATTATTAAAAGTTTATCACATACTTTTGCTCTAATTTTACACTGTTAATGCAAAGTGCTTTTCCTTACTGTATTTCAAGAAGAAAGCTACTGAAAGTATAACCTTATCTTGTTCAGTCATGTTGTTTGCTATTTATGTGCTGCTAGCTTCCTTCCTTTCCAAGGAAAATCTCACCATTTGAATAGTGGTTTGGCAAGCATAAATAGAAAGTCCTTAGTGCCAGGATCCAAATATGTACCATAAAGGAATGTGTAAAAGCATGACTTTGGTCCTTCAAACTGTTTAAGTGAAAGTAAAACTATATATAAAATTGGATTCATTAATTTTTGCTACATAACAAACCACTGTACAAACTTTATTGCTTAAAACAAGAGTATTTACTTGTTCACAAGCAATCTGAGTGGAGCTCAGCTGGGTTAGCTCTGAAGGTTCCAGCTCTGCGGCTTCCCTTAATCTCACTTCTATGGCTGCAGGCCTCCAGTGGGAGGCTCCGCCGAAGCCGGGAGTCAAAGATGGCTGCTCTGTCTGGCAGTTGACTAGATGTTGTCTGGAAGGCTCTGCTTCTCTTCCATGTGGCCTCTCATCCTCCAGGGAGCTTTTCACATGATGGTACAACGAACGGGCAGCGTGAAAGTGGAAACAGCAGAAGTGGAAGCACTTTAGATCTAGCTTGGGAAGTCACACGTCACTTTCTGAAGAAGACAAGGCTCAAGACCACCCAGATTCAAGGACTGGGCTATTTTTTTTGGGGGGGGGTCCGGTTGTGGGGCCTGAACTCTGGGCCTGGGCGCTATCCCTCAGCTCTTCAGCTCAAGGCTAGTGCTCTACCACTTGAGCTACAGCTCCACTTCCAGCTTTTTGCTTATGTGGTGCTGAGGAATTGAACCCAGGGCCTCAGGCATGCAAGGCAAGCACTCTACCACTGAGCCAACTTCCCAGCCCAAGGACTGGGCTATTTTTAAATTGGATTTTTTTTCTTATTCTAAATTAGAGAGAGAGATCAAGTAGCAGTTCATATGAAATAGGTCTTTCACAAATTTTTTTCCCAGTCTCTAGTTTGTCTTTTATTCTTTGATAGTGTCTTTTTTGTTGTTGTTGTTGGTTGTAGGGCTTCAACTCTGGGCCTGGGCTCTTCAGCTCAAAGCAAGCACTCTACCACTTGAGCCACTTCCAGTTTTCTGGTGGTTAATTGGAAATAAGAGTTTCACGGCCTTCCTGCCCAGGCTGGCTTTTAGCGGTGAGCCTCAGATCATAGCCTCCTGAGGAGCTAACAGGTGTGAGCCATCAGCTCCCAGCTCAACAGTGTCTTTTTTCTTTTTTCTTTTTAAGTGCATCCTGAGGCTTGAACTCAGGGCCTGGGAGCTATCCCTAAGAGATTCTTTTTACTCAAGGCTAGCACTCTACCACTTGAGCCACAGCGCCACTTCTCACTTTTTCTGAATAGTTTATTGGAGGTAAGAGTCTCACAGACATTTCTGCCCAGGGTAGCTTTGAACCGTGATCCTCAGACCTCCACCTCCTGAATAGCTAGGATTACACGCATGCACCACCAGTGTTTAGCTTGATGGTGTCCTTTTTTGCACTGAAAAAAAATTAATGAAGCCCCACTTATCAATTCCTTGTTTCATATTTTTCTGACATATTTAAGAAGACATTGCCATCTAGACTCTGGTGGCTCACAACCTCTAATCCTAACTGTTTGGGAGACTCTTATCTCCAGTTAACCAGCAAAAAAGCTAGATGTGAAGGCATGGTTCAAGTGGTAGAGCACCACCAGCTATAATTTTTTTTTAAAGCTGAGAGAAAAGGCCCTGAGTTTAAGCTTCAGTGCCAGTGTTCCAGTACTGCACACACACACACACACACACACACACACACACACACACACACACACACACACACACACACACACACACACACACACACACACACACACACACACACACACACACACACACACACTGCAAACACAGGATTGTTTACATTTTCTATTACCTTTTTTTTCTTCAAGAGCCCAGATTCACTTACTCTTCATTAGTGATACAGTATACTGGGGTTTATGTGCAGTGGGCAGGACAGTTGCTTCAGAATTTGGCTCTGACCACGTCTCTGTTTTCATGGATAGATTCGTGTTTCTTTTCCCCTGATTACTCTGGTTTTGTTCCATTTGCCACCAGGAGTAACTCTTGTTTTTGAGTTGTACACTTAGGTGTCCACATCTCCTACCCAAATAAAATTGGGTTTCACTGGGCATAAACTCGTTCAATTTTAGGAAGAGCTTATGTGCTGCCTTTGCTGCTGGAGACCCTGCTCGTAGCAGCGAAACTAGCCTTGCACCACAGCCCTCTCTCTAGACCACAATTGCCAGCAGGCTGATTACTGGGGCACACAGCTCCTCCACAGCTGGGGCTGAGCACCATCAAACCCACGTCCTCTACCCCATCCTCTCTCCTCCTGGAACCGAGAGTCTGAGAGCTTACCCGTGCCTTGCTGAGGCCTTGGACAAGCCCACCTCAGTTATTTCTGTCTCCTTCTATGCTTATCCTTTTGTAGTTTTGAATTCTTCCTACCTCTAGGTCTGTTACCTGTTCTGATTAATCTTTGTGAGGGTGTAAGACAGATTGGTCTTCTTTCTTTTTTTCATGTGGATGTCTTGTTGTTCCAGCACGTTGTGTTACAGAAACTTTCATTGCACTTCTGCCTTTGTTCCTCTGTCAAAGATCAGTTGTTGAAGATACGTGTGTGGGTCTGTCTCTTGGCTCTCTGTTCTGTGAGTCTGTGCATTCTTTGGCCAGTTTTTCACTGTCTTGATTACTACAGCGTTACACCGAGTCTCCAGTCAGGCAGTAAGTTCTCCCAACTCTGTTCTCGTTCAGTTCTCCATTTACTGTCCTGGTTATTTGTCTTTCTGTGTAACTTCAGATAAATTTGGAAATATTTACAAGAGAATTTGCAAGTGCTAACTGTTAGTGGCTCATGGCTCTACTCCTAGCTATGTGGGGAGGTGGAGATGAGGAGGAGCCCAGGCAAAAAAATATGTGAGACTTCTCCCCCAACCAATAGCTGGACAAGGTGGTTCATATCTACTATCCTAGCTACAAAGGAGGTCAAGATCAGTTGAATCATGGTAACAGGCTAGGCCTGTTCAAAAACTTGTGAGACCCCATCTCAACAGAGTAATTGGGCATAGTGTTGTCTACCTGTTATTCTAGCTATATTAGCAAGCATAAATAGGAGTATCAAGATCCAGGTTGGTTTGGGCAAAAAACAAGACTCTGTCAAAAATAGCCAGAGCAAAATGTGCCAGGGATTTGGTTTAAGCAGTAGAACATCTGCTTAACAAGTGTGAAGCCCTGAGTTCAAATCCCAGTGCCACAGAAGACATAAAATAATTCGAAGAATTTTGATTGGGATTGCATTTGATCCCAATCCAGAAAGAACTGATGTCTGACAATGTTGAGTTTTTCTGTCCATGGGTATAGCATATGCCTCTTTATTTAGTTCTTTTATTTCATTTATCAGTGTTTTGTAGTTTCCCTCATAGATGCTATGTATGTCTTCTTAGATTTATGCTGACATATTTCAGATTTAAGAGACTGTATTGGAATGTGATTGACTTACATGCTTAACTTAAAATTCTGTAATCTTGTTGTAGTCATATCAATTATAAGAGCTCTTTTTAAAATTTGTTTTACATTTTCCACATAATTATACCAATGGAGAAAGATAGCTTTATTTTTTTTCCTTCCAAATCTCTATACCTTTTATTTCCTTCCTAGACTTTGCCTTATTCCTAATCTCAATGGGAACACCTCTCATTTTTTACTATTAAGTATGATGTTAATAGATCCCAGTAGGTATTCTTTATCAACTTGAGAAAGTTTTCCTCTATTTCTAGTTTCCAAAGAGTGTTGTTTTTTTTTTTAACTCACGCATAGGTATTATATTTTGTTGTGCTTTATTTCTCCATCTGCTGACATTATTCTGTGATTTTTGTTTTTAGCCTGTTGATGTCTGAGGAATTGTATTAATTGATTTTCAGCTATTGGCCTGGTCTTATCTAGGATAAATTCCATGTGGCCATGGTATATAATTCTTTTAATATGTTGTTAATTTAATTTGTTAACATTTGTTGAGGGTTTTTTTTTTTTTTTGTCGGTCATGGGGCTTGAACTCTGGGCCTGGGCGCTGTCCCTCAGCTCTTCAGCTCAAGGCGAGCGCTCTACCACTTGAGCTACAGCGCCACTTCCGGTTTTCTAGTGGTTTATTGGAGATAGGAGTCTCACGGTCTTTCCTGCCCGGGCTGGCTTTGAACTGCGATTCTCAGATCTCAGCCTCCTGAGTAGCTAGGATTACAGGCGTGAGCCACCAGCGCCCGGCTTTGTTGAGGATTTTTGTATCTGTGTTTATAAGAGAAACTGATCTGTGTTTTTTCTTTTCTAGTTATATCCTAGTCTAATTTTGACGTTGGGGTTATGCCACCTTCATAGAATGAAGTACCAAGTATTCTCTGTGCTTCAAGCCTCTGAAAGAGATCACAGAGAATTGATAAAGTTTCTTCTTAAATGTCCACTGGAATTTACCATTGAGCCCACCTTTCCATTTTGGATAGTTAATCAAAAAGACAGCTTAAGCCAGGCACTTGTGGCTCGTGTATAATCATGATTTACTCATGCATGTAATCCTAGTAACTCAGGAAGCTGAGATCTCTAGGCTTGAGGTTCAAGGCCAGCCTAGGCAGAAAAGTTTGTTATACTCTCTCCAAAATAACCAGCAAAAAAGCAGGACTGGGAGTATGTATAGCTCAAGTGATAGAGTGCAAGTCTTGAAACAAGCAAGCTCGAGAGACTGAATCAAAACCCAAGTGCCACCATCAAAACTAAAGAAAGAGATACATAAATGTATTATATATATTTGTTTAGACTTGTTAATTTTCTTTGTAAATCCTAATTCTGTTGAAAACTAAAGAAAGCAATCTTCTGGTCAGATGGTTGAGCTGCAACTCCACTTCTGGCTTTTTTGGTGCTTAATCAGTCTCACAAGCTTTCTTGCCTGGGCAGGCTTCAAACCATGATCCTCAAATCTGTCTCCTGAGTAGGATTGCTGGTGTGAGCCACTGGTGCCCAGCAAGAAAGCAATCTGAATTGCTTGCTGTACCAAAAATCTATGAGTACACATTTTATGGGTTTTTTTTGTTTGTTTTTTGGGTCCAGTCGTGGGCCTGAACTCTGGGCCTGGGCGCTGTCCCTCAGCTCTTCACCTCAAGGCTAGCGCTCTACCACTTGAGCCACAGTGCCACTTCCAGCTTTTTTTTTTTCTGCTTATGTGGTGCTGAGGAATCGAACCCAGGGCCTTGTGCATGCTAGGCAAGCACTCTACCAGTGAGCCACCTTCCCAGCCTCTGCATTGTTTATTTTTGAGGTAGTGTCTTGCTTTATCCTAGGGCCTGCCTTACTGAAATCCCTATAATTATGCTCCCCAATTGCTGAGAATAACAGGTGTGCAATTATTGGATTTGCAGTGATAGCTCAGTATGATTTTGATGTGTATTTTCCTGATGATTAATAATGTTGAACAGCAATTTTTGTGTGCTTATTGTTATCTATGTGAATAAATGTTCATGACAATCATAAATGGGAAAGACAGGATTGTGGAAACTTTGTAAAAGAATATTATAAATATCTTAACATAGATTCTTAATAAATATTTGAATAATGTATTAATATTGGTCTAGTTAGCTATATGTTTTCTTATTCCTAAGTGTAGTTCTAATTGTTTGTTCTGTTTTATTTTCAGAGTGCGCATTTGGCCATGATAGACACCCTGATGATGGCTTACACTGTAGAGATGGTCAGCATAGAAAAAGTGATTGGGTGTGCTCAACAGTATTCAGCCTTTTTTCAAGCCACAGATCTGCCCTATGATATTGAGGATGCTGTCATGTACTGGATAAATAAGGTAGGATTATACTCAACATAAGTAAAAATGAATCTACTAACTAGAAAAAGTGATTTTTTTTTTTTTTTGTCGGTCATGGGGCTTAAACTCTGGTACTGGGCGCTATCCCTCAGCTCTTCAGCTCAAGGCTAGCGCTCTACCACTTGAGCTACAGCACCACTTCCCATTTTCTGAGTGGTTAACTGGAGATAAGAATCTCACCGACTTTCCTGCCTGGGCTGTCTTCAAACCTCAATCCTCAGATCTCAGTCTCCTAAGTAGCTAGAATTATAGGTGTGAGCCACTGGTGCCCAGCGAAAAAGTGAAATTTTTTTTTTTTTTTTTTTTTGGTCCAGTCGTGGGGCTTGAACTCTGGGCCTGAGTGCTGTCCCTCAGCGCTTCAGCTCAGGGCTAGCACTCTACCACTTGAGCCACAGCACCACTTCCGGCTTTTTTCTTTTTGCTTATGTGGTGCTGAGGAATCGAACTCAGGGCCTCAGGCATGCAAGGCAAGCGCTCTACCACTGAGCCACCTTCCCAGCCCCGAAAAAGTGAAATTTTAAATTATTCATTGCCACTTGATTACTTTTGTTTTAAGTCAGATTGAAAGCTGAAGTTGTGTGTTCTACTTGAATTATTTTGTTTGAGGTGCAAGACTAGACTTGAACTTGCTATACGATTCTTTACGTGTTTGGTAGGCACCCTACCACCTCAGCTGCGTTGGGTCAGTTAAGGCTTCCATGCAGACACATCCAGTGCATGCTTGTCTCTCCTTAAACTCAGTCTTTACTTATAAAACCCATGTAATTCCTGTGAAGTTTCAAAGTGGAACCCCTCGGTGTTCACCATGCCCCCCTCTGTGTGAGGGACGTGACTGCCTTGCCTGCCACGATAGCTTCTTTAGTCTAACATTCTTTTTGTTCCCTCAGCTCCTTGGAGTATTTCTTATCCATTCATGGAGCTCAGGAAAAAATAAATAAATCTGAGATTACTTTACCTGCAGACTTTGTGTCTTCCCCAATTACATTTCCATCCTTCTTAGGATAGTTTTCCTCAATATCCATTCACTGTGACACTATCAGATTTCTCAAGCCAACGGAATTACAGTTTTCTGCTTACTTTCAAGTACTGTGCAGTATTTGAATAGTGACAAAGACCATATAAACATGAGTTCATTCAGTGTAGGTCCTTCAGTAGATTTTATTTATTTATTGGTCGTGGGGCTTGAATTCAGAGCCTGAACACTGTCCCTGAACTCTTTTTCTCAAAGCTAGTGCTCCATTACTTTGAGCCACAGCACCACTTCCTAGTTTTTTGGTGGTTAATTGGAGATGAGTTTTTTTTAATACACACATGCATATAATATATATGTTTGATGCTTGGAACTGAACCCAGAACTTCACATACTCTTACCACTAAGCTCTGTATGCAGCCCGGCCTTTTTTGCCCAGAGCCACTATTTTATATTTTTTCCAGAATTTGTATTTTATATTTTGTCCAGAGGTTTTGCATGATACATGCCTAATAGTTGAATACATGATAATTGTGGAATAAGCTATTATCAGAACTGGAACGCTCCCAGTTTCTTTTTATACTGCAGCTTGGATCATATCATGTCATCCTTTTACTTAAAACTTTTGGGGGCCTTACTTTGTATTTAAATAAGAAGTAACATTTATTACAATCTGGAACCATCTGATCTGACCTCTGTGCACTTCGCCATCCAAGGCTCATGGCCACCGTCTCTTTCTCATTTCTCTTACTTCATTCCAGCTGTGTGGCCTTTCTCACCCCTGGACCATTGAGCATGATGTTTCCTGCTCGTAGGCAGCTCATCTCCCAACTCACCGCAGGCTTGGTGCTTCTCTGCTCCATCACTTCTCGACTTGGGTAGCACTTTTTTCCACAATCGTATTAAAGTAGGCATCTGCCAACCTTAGTTTTATGCTTTTAACAGTTTTTCTTGCGTAGCACTTTTCAGAGTTGCTAATTACTGAATCATTCGTTTTTTTTTTCTTTTTAATCTATATTACACCCTACTTGAATAGTCTATGTGAATAGGCACTATACCCATCTTTCTTTTTAGTTTAAGGTCTTAGATCATCAGGAGGTTTGGTTATATGATATGATGTTTAGTCAACATTTACTAAACTAGTAAGTAGTCCAAATTACAGAATAGCTAGACAGCTTTAGAACTTCAGACACTTACACAAAGATAAAGTAATTTAATAAGGAACATTTTAGAATTTTTATAGCCATAACCCAACCTGGTCAATTTTTAGATTAAGTTTTGAATCATTTGATTTAATCTCAACCTCAAGAGTACTTTTTCCTGGCTCTGTTTACAGGCCCCCGAGTCATTATCTGTTCTTAGTACTACTTTACACTGCTATCTCTAGCTTACTATGTGTTTTCTTTTTCAGACTTTTATTTTAGCTCCTTTGAATCTCACTGCCTTTTCTGCTCTTGGATAATGCATCCATGAGTCTAAAAGAAACTTATAGAAAAGGGATATGATGTGGTTGAAATAGTTTTCAGTGTTTGTAGCTAAAATGAATTTAAACATAAAAACCTAAAAACTAAATCCAAGATTTTACTGGTTATTAAGTAGAGATAACACAGGAGTTATTATTTTGTGAACCTCTCATTGTTTGCTCCTACCTCTTTCCAGTCTCATCCTGTAAGTCCTCTTTTTTATTTTACTGTGCTCTCCTATTACCTTTCTTCATTCAGTTATTTAGGTACCAAGGATTTTTTGGTACCACTGGGGCTTTGCTGGTGTTTTTCATGTTCTGTCTAGACTTCCTCTTTCCTCTTCACTTATTTTGGTTAGGCTCTTTTTCTCTGGTCTCAGATTACAGTTAGTTATCTCTTAGTCTGTCCCTAACAGAACTTATTTCTCACAGTTCTGGAAGCTAGGAAGTGGAAGATCAAAGTATCAGCATATTCACAGTGAGCTCTCTGCTTCAAAGATGCTGGCTTCTTGTTGTGTCCATGTTCACATGACAGGAAGATCAGGGCTCTTCCTTCAACCTCTTGAATGCACTGATCTCATCTGGGAGGGCAAAGCCTCATGACATATTCTTCTCAAAAGGTCCCTCCACTTGCTACTGTCGCACCAAGTATTTCAGTGTATGGCTTTGGGGGGATAAACGTTCAGACTATATAGCAGAGGTCTTTATGAAACAACCTTCTTTCTGAAGTCTCCCGGTTCCCTTGTTTCAAGAACCATTTTGGCTCTATTCTAACCAGACACACAATTGGCATTCAGTAAATGTAGTTAATGAACAATGCATTAAAATGTTGATTTGTGACTGGTTTTGTTTTGTGAATAAAATTGGGTAAAAACTATTTTTTAGAAAAATCATTAAAATGATTTCCAAATTGGCAAACCAGTTACAGCTACTTAGTGGCGAACTGGAAAAGGGTTTCTTTCTCCAAGGAAAAAAAGGGAATGAAAACATAAAAAGGAAAGGAGGGAAGGAAGGAAAGACAAAAGGTGATAAACCTTCCCATATTTTGGTCCTGTATTCCTTGCCTGTCACTGGTACACAGTACATACTGAGTGCTTAAATGATGTGCTGAGGTTGTAAAACTTCCTTATAAGGCGTGTACCAAAGCAGAACATGTTAGTGATTTTCTCACTGTGTCAGACTGTTATAAACACCTAGAAATGCTTGATAAAATAAAATATAATTAGAAAAGTTTATAGTAAAAAGCTGACTTCGACTTCAAGAAAAGGAAAGAAAATTCTACACACACACACACACACACACACACACACACACACACACACACACACACACACACACACACACACACACACACACACACACACACACACACACACACACACACACACACACACACACACACACACACACACTTTGTTTCTGTTGGTGGCCAAGGGCATTAATGTCCTCTAGAAATGTCATTAGAAGTTTTACTTACTGTTACCACAGTGATCTTACAATTTGAAGTCAAAATTTGTGCAAAGTGTTTTCAAGAAATAGTTTATATACAAAGTTACTTAAAGTTTTTTATGCTCTTTTGGATTATGGGCTATCTGAATATTGAATAATCCGAAAGGTGTTAAATTAGACCTTCTCCTGAGAAGCATTGTCAAGTGTAGAATTTTGTCTCTCAACTGTGGCTTTTTGACTCAGTAAAACTCTCCCACGAAACATTGGTGTATGTGAAATCACTGCTAATGAATGCATTTACAGTGTTTGTTGATAATAATGAACTTGGTTAACTTTAGTAAAACAATTTTCATTTACCAGTTCTAAAATAGATTAAAATTTTTTCTTTTTTTTTTTTTTTAATTTTTTTTTATTGTAAAGATACTATACAGAGGGTTACAGTTACATGAGTGAGGTAATGAGTACATAATTCTCTTTTATTTTTAGAGCATCAAATAGTTCTTAAGGTTTTTTTCCTGGTTGTTAAAATGCCATTTTCTTCATTTGTGTGGTAATCATATTTGAGCTCAGAGATCTGACCAGACATATTAAAGTACATCTTGTTCATTGTTACATTTGAATTGTTATAATT
Organism: Dipodomys merriami; assembly: GCF_024711535.1. NCBI lineage: Eukaryota > Metazoa > Chordata > Mammalia > Rodentia > Heteromyidae > Dipodomys > Dipodomys merriami. The sequence continues at coordinate 14,332,500 of NW_027204604.1, read as the reverse complement.
TGAATTCATGTTTTTATATTTTAAGGTAAATGAGCATTTGAAAGACATAATGGAACAAGAACAGAAAATGAAAGACCCTCACACAGTTGAAGCTCCAGGAGGTCAAAAGGTATAAAACCCTGCATGTGCGTACGTCTATGTATATTCACTTTTAGGTCTTATTTGTGGAAATATTAATAGTTGGATTTATTAAAATTTTCAGTGTTGTTGACTGTACTCTAGGAAACGACATCATAAACACTGAATAGGAATACCAGATGAAGGCTTATAAGGTGATACTATGAAAAAATTATTAATGACTGGAACTTAATTCTGAAACTTTTTGGCAATAATAGTGTTGGAAAAAAATGAATAAAACAACAAGAAAATAATTTTAAATGTAAAGACCAACCTTTCTAATGATATTCTTGGAACTTAAAGTTGTTTGATATGCTTCATTGGAAAAGACTTGGTTTTTCAGATGTAGTCTTTAACTTTTCTTTTTGTGCTGGTCCTGGGGCTTGAACTTAGGGCCTACGTGCTGTTCCTGCGTTTCTTTTGCTCAAGGCTAGCACTGTTGAGCCACAGCTCCACTTCTGGCTTTTTTGTATGATTAATTAGAGATAAGAATCTCACAGACTTTCTTGCCTGGGCTGGTTTTGAACTGTGATCCTCCTAGGTCAACCTCCTGAGTAGCTGAGATTGCAGGGGTGCAGCTGCTGGTGCCCAGCTAAGTTTCTCTCTTTGAAACTGATTCTTTTTCATGTACTTGGATCAAAAATACACTTTCAGCAACATAGAGTATATAGGGTGATTTCTAAGCACATATAGTATAAGAAGTTATCATTGTTCATAGACCTTCTCCCCACTACCCTGTGCTGAATCGTTCATCTTTGTTGGAGTCCTTTCCCCTAAAGGTTGATTAGAATATAAATCTCCTTTTTGATTAGAATATAAATCTCCTTTCCCTCTCACCCCAGATTACATATTTCATGTTCCTGTCCCTCCACTCTCACCTTCCCCATCCTCTCCCGTCTGTTTCCCTCCTTCTCTCTTTTCCATAATGTAGACATTGCTCAGGATTGCTTACAGTGTAGCCCTGGGTAAGAATGAAATTAAGGTGCTATCATTCTCAGTTATAATACTAATGGAATTTTCCAGAGGAATCTTGTTTATTATGTATAATAAGTTCTGTATTACTAGATATACCTTATAAACAAATAGGGATTTTATATGTTGAAAACGAACTTTACAACTTTGGTGCGGGGAGGATGGGAAGGGGAAACAAAGGAGGAGGCTACAATGCTTGATAAGAAATGTACTCATTATCTTGCCCATTTAATTGTAACCCCTCTGTACAGTATTTTCACAATAAAAAAAGAATAATAAAAAAACAAATAGGGATTTTTGTATGTAATGTAGGACTTAATAAATATTTCTGTGGGAAAAAATATCATTTGTGTTTCGAACAAACAGATTGAATAACATTTACAAAAACTGGAATTTAGACAGTATTTCAATTATACCATGATAACTCTTTTATAGTTCTTAGGCCTCATGCAGTTGCCCTTACTAACTGAACAATGTTGAATGAATAAACACATGACTGTGAGTTTTATTTAACACATAGTATTTACATCTTCATGTACAAGTGTACATGATAAAGAAACATATATATCATGAAGAAATGTACTCTTGGCAGGCACTGGTGGCTTACACCTGTAATCTTAGCTACTCAGGAGGCTGAAATCTGAGGATCGCAGTTCAAAGCCATCCTGGACAAGAAAGTCCACGAGATTCTTATCTCCAATTAACCACCAAAAGGATGGAAGTAGAGCTATGGTTTAAATGGTAGATCACTAACCTGAGTTGAAGCCCTAAGACTGGCACACACAAAACAAACAAAAGACATATTCTCACAGAATAAATTATTCCACTTTTTGTGTGTGTGTATGTCAGTATGGAAGCTTGAACTAAAGGCCTTGGGTTCTTGCTCAGCTTTTTTGCTTGCAGTTGGTGTTCTATCAGTTGAGCCTTAGCTTCACTTCCAGATTTGCTGGTTAATTTAAATCTGGGAGGCTGGCTTTAAACCAAAATCCCCATTACCTCCGCCTCTGAAATAGCTAGGATCAGAGGTGTTAGCCTTGGGGGACCGGCACATTGATTATTTTCAAGGCAGAGTCTTATTTAAATTTCTGGGTTGTCCTGGACTGCCATCCTCACTGCTTCTCATTGCGGGGGTTATGATAGTCACACACCACTGCGCCCAGCCATCGTGCGTCCACCCTAGCTAGCATGTGCCACCTTCCCAGCTATTGGTTGAGATGAAGTCTCTTGAACGTTTATGCCTGGGCAAACTTCAAGCCTTGATCTCCTCCTTCCATCTCATCCTCCTAAGTAGCTAGAATTGCAGGTATGAGTCACTGTATCTTACTGTGTTCATTAAAGAAAAATTATGCCAGATGCTGGTGGCTCACGCCTGCGATCGTAGCTACTCAGGAGACTGAGAGCTGAGTATCACAGTTTGAAGCCAGCCTGGGCAGGAAAGTCTGTGATACTCTTATCTCCAATTAACCACCAGAAAACCAGAAGCAGTGTGGTGGCTCAAGGTAGTAGATACTAGACTTGAGTGAAAAAGCTCAGGGACAGTGCCCAGGCCTTGAGTTCAAGCCCCTCAACTGAGTAGAAAGGGAAAAATTATATTCTTTTGGGTATCTCTAGATAGAAAATTTACTGTCACTTATTATTTTCAGTCAGTTCTACTACTTTGCTATTTGCTCTGTATTTTCACTTATTAGAATGATCTTTCTTCTTTTCCCTTCAAAAAGATGGGACTTGGTCTAATTCTGTTTAAAATTTCTGATTATAATTCTAGCCCTAGAGTCTTTGTGCTTTTCTTTTACAATATGGATTTATTTTCAGTCTGATCTCAGAAACGAAATTCTTTTCTGCCAAAATATACAGCATATCCTAGGTATCCTAAAATGAGTTTTGTTATGGGAAAAAAAAGAGGGTGGAGAAGGGGCTGCTGGTCTTTCTTATTAGAAACCTATATGTTTTAACTAAATTATTAATTTACATATGAGAAAATGGTATGAGAACTATAAACTTGGGACTCCACTATCAGAAACTCTGCTAAAATTTGTTTATTGATGATAATGCTGATGAATTTTTCCCTTTACCTTTTGCTTTCCCCCTTTTTTTCTGCTGCTTCCTCTGAAGTCTCCTTCCAAATGGTTTTGGAAACTGGTTCCAGTAAGTTTACCCACCTATTTCAACTTGTTCTCCAGAATCCATTTGTAGAACGGTATCGTTTATGTCTTGCTGGTAGAGTTGTTTATTGTAATTCTATCACTGAATAGCAGTTGGATTTTAAAGTATCTGATCAGAGTGTAAAATCAAAGACAATAGCTCTAGACAAAGTTAGAATTTAAAAATTTTTAATGACTTAGAGAATGAGCATCTTTTCGCTGATGTTAATAGACTATTCACATGGCATCAGTGACTTAGTAACCAGCAGAGACAGCCTGAGGGCTGCAGAGTCTCAGCAATTTTAATAATTTTAGTGAAGATGAATTTGCATTATGTGTGAATTATCTGTAATTTATCTTTTTGGTAGAATTGTAGAGGGTACTTCACTTTTTTTGTGACTGAAAAGGAAAGCAAAACTTTCTCTGTGCCCTCACCAGTATTGGACCTAAACTATATTGAATTCTGATTGGACTTGAAGGAGTAATGTTTTAAATAAGGTTTGGAGGGGCTGGGTTAAACCATGTAAGAACTATTTCACAACATTAGTAATAAAAATATGCTATAAATGTTGACATATAGAAAATACGAACTTCTTTTTGAATGCCAAATTTTCAAGTTTGTAGAAAGAATAGGAAACATTCCATGCAATGTGTTTGTAAATCATATAGCATGCCCAAATATAAAAGGTTCTATGTAACTTTTGTCAACTATAAATAAACTGTCTTGAGAATTACATATAACTTCCGTTTTAATGTTGATTTACTTGTAATTTTCAAGAAAGTGTAGGGCATGGCAGTTGTAATTGTCTGATTTGATTGTCAAGTGTAAACCACAGACACGTATTATTAGCACATACAAACACACACCTCCTCTGTCCAGCGTGCTGCTTGGCAGAAGGAAATAACAGCATACAACTCAGTCCTTTATTCATCATTTAAGTCCAGTTCTGACCTGGGCACCCAGTTGAGCCCAGTCTTGATTCTGAATAAGCAAGGAAAAGTGGTGAGGATCTGGAGCAATGCATTAGAAATGTGGAAAATAGCTTAGGGTTAGGAGATCTACTGGCTGATTTCTTCTTTCTTGGTTTCCTTTCTCTGCTCACCTCCTGCTCTTCTCTTTCCTCCTCCCTTTTCATAGTTTTTTTTTTTTTTTTTCATTTTTTTTTTTTTTTTTTGGGTCTGGTTGTGGGGCCTGAACTCTGGGCCTGGGCGCTGTCCCTCAGCTCTTCAGCTCAAGGCTAGCACTCCACCACTTGAGCCACAGCGCCACTTCCGGCTTTTTTCTTTTTGCTTATGTGGTGCTGAGGAATAGAACCCAGGGCCTCATGCATGCAAGGCAAGCACTCTACCACATATTTTTAAACTGTCTCCTATAAGCAAATGGAGAAGTTTTCTGTAAAAATTGTAATAAAAGAAACTGTGTTGTATGTGTAATTATTTCTGAACATAGGCACACTATCTAGTTAGAAATATGTCATTAACTACAGATATCTAGCTTGCTCTGATTAATAAGAACAGGTCCTCCTAAAATCTTCAAGAGGAAAACATGTATTGTGATTCTTGTCCTTGGCCAGCTAGTAAGAGAGACACAGGAATAAATACATTCTTCATACTGTTTGTCTGAAGGATATTATTTTAAAGAAATCTGAATTTACCTCCAGATGTTAAGTGTTCTTTTTGGTAAATTTGATTTTTTTCTATTTTTATTCACACACAGGTGAATTATAAAATTAATTATAAAATGTAAGCTGTCCACTAGTGGCTCACACCTGCAATCCTAGCTACTCAGGAGGTTGACAGCTGAAGATTGTTTTTGGTCAACATTTGAATGACAAAACAGTGTATCTTTTATGCTGTTAGGATCACCATTTCCCAAATGATGGGTTTTGTTTGTTTGTTTTTGTTGATTGTGGGGCTTGAACTCAGATCCTGGTCCCTGTCTCTGAGCCTCATTGTGCTCTAGGCTAGAGCTCTACCACTTGAGCCACAGAGCCACTTCCAGTTTTTGAGGGGTTAATTGTAGATGGGCTGGCTTCAAACCACCATCCTCATATCTCAGCTTCCTGAGTAGCTCGGATTACAGGCATGAGCCACCAGCACCTGGCCAAAGTGATGTTTTGTACCTCCAAATTTCTTTTACATGACAGAATATTCTCCCTCCACCTTCCCATTCCTCAATTTTTATAACTCTTGTAATTTTTTCTGTTCAAGTGGTACTTTTGTTCTTCCCACATAAATATTTTTAGTATTACTGGGTAAAAACTTTCCATCTCAATAAAATTTAATTTTAAAGTTAAGTGATTGTTTTTAATCTGCAAATGAACAGAACTGAGCATTTATGTGCAAAGTGTTCAAATCTGTTCTGTAATTGTAAGCACATAAACTAAATATCATTTCATGTAAATTCATAATGTTCTGTCACATACATGAGCTTTCAGTTCTTTTGCTGTGTATTTAAGTTGGATAATTTATAGTATTATTTAGAAAAGAAGGATATTGGTGAATACTGTCCTCTTTGCTTGTGTTTTCTTACTGGTACTTTAGAGTCTACAATTCTTATTTATTCCCTGGGTATTGCTTAGTACTTATATTGCTTAGCACTTAACCTTTTCCCCATCTTCTCTTTCCCTTTTTCTCCCTCCTCCCCCTTCTCTCAGGCTCGTTATAGGAAAGAACAAACATTGCTTAAGCAACTGCCTTGCATTCCATTGGTAGAAAATCTGTTAAAGGACTGCACCGACGGCTGTGCCTTAGCTGCCCTCATTCACTTCTACTGCCCCGGTGTTGTCAGGTTAGAGGGTAAGTGCTCCACCAAGACGTTTTTGAACTGCACACAGAGGGCAACACAAGTTTGTTTAAGACAGTGACTTAATAATTAATCAAGGCTTTTTAGAGAAGAAACAGTGAAGTATAAACCTGAGGAAGATAACTGAGAACTTCTGTGTGATAATATATATATATATATATATATATATATATATATATATTTTTTTTTTTTTTTTTTTTTTTTTTTTTTTTTTCGGTCGTGGGGCTTGAACTCTGGGCCTGGGCGCTGTCCCTCAGCTCTTCAGCTCAAGGCGAGCGCTCTACCACTTGAGCTACAGCGCCACTTCCGGTTTTCTGGTGGTTTATTGGAGATAGTAGTCTCACGGTCTCTCCTGCCCGGGCTGGCTTTGAACCGAGATCCTCAGATCTCAGCCTCCTGAGTAGCTAGGATTACAGGCGTGAGCCACCAGCGCCCGGCTTGTGTGATAATATTTGTGAAAATTTGGTTGCTAGAGTCACATATTTGTACTAAGTACTAATTAGGAAATAGCTAGGAAATGTTTATCAGATTAAGCCTAAATCATCATCTTGCTCTTTATTTGAAGATATTTGTTTGAAAGAAACTATGTCTTTGGCCGATAGCCTGTACAATCTACAGCTGATTCAGGAATTTTGTCAAGAATACTTGAACCAGTGTTGCCATTTCTCCCTGGAAGATATGCTCTATGCTGCTTCATCTATAAAGGTAAAATTAAGTTCTTTTTTGCCCTTACATTGTTATAATATGTTTTAAAAATTGAAGAGAAATCATTGGCCTAGTTACAGTAAATTTACAGATTATATTAGTGAAAAGAAATTATTTTTCTGTTTATCTTAACTTAAAAAAAACATTATTGGCCTTCTCTTTCTTTTTTTTTTTCTTTTTTCTTTTTCTCTTTCTTTTAATGCCAGCCCTGGGATTTGAACTCAGGGCCTGGACACAGTTCCTAAGTTTCTTTTGCTTAGGGCTAGCACTCTACCTTTGAGCCACAGCTCCACATCTGACTTTTTGGTGGTTAATTGGAGGTAAGAGTCTCACAGACTTTCCTGTCCAGAATGGCTTTGAACTGTGATCTTCAGATCTCAGACTCCTGAATAAGATTACGGGCGTGAGCCACCGGCACTCAGCTTAGTCTTCTTTTTCTTGAAAATTCTTCAATAATTTCAAAAGTAAATTCATGTTATATACATATGTAATATCCAGTTATAAAATGCTGTATTTTATGCATATTTTATGTATATAATGAATATTTTAACATTAAACTGAAATTCAGTCCATTCTCACTAGGTCCTATGTAGTTGTTCTTTAGTGATGAGACTGTTTGATATTGGTCACCTTTCTCATCATTTGACATTTGGTCAATTTTTGCTTTCAGATTTTATGAAAAGAATAATTAAAATTATTTTACTGAGTATCACTTTCTTAACTATAATTTGAATATATTTTATTTCCATTGATATTAAAGTGATAAACACAATGGATTTTATTATTATCATTATTAACATATTAATTAGACAGGTGAATGGACCCTACTTCAGTATTTACATATGTACATATGTTGTATCGTGATTATGTCCACATTCTCTCCTATCACCCTCGCTTCTCCCCCCATTTCCTTTCCTGGTGTAGTGCTTTGCTACTTTCAGGTCATCCTTAAACATTTCTTTAGCTCATATATGATAGAAAACATAGGATATTCTCTCTCTCTTTGGCTTATTTTGCTGAATGTGATTCCCTCCAGTCCCGCCCCTTTTCCTGCATATGACAGAGCTTCCTTCTGCCTTCTCCCTGCCTCTGTAGTGCTAGGAATTATGCCATTGTTTTTCCCACACTAAGCAAGTGCTCTGTGTACTCAGCAGTTTCATTTTCTTTGTGTACAGTTAGTCACTATGTGTGTTTGTGTGTGTGCATATATGTGTGTGTATGTATATATTCCATTTATCTGTTGACAGATGCCATAACTTGGCACTGTTGTGAATAGCACTGAAGTAAACATAGGTATGCAAGTGTCTCCTTTGTATGCTGACACATCATTTTCTTTAGCTATATACCCAGTAATGATGTAGATGGATCACATGGTCATTCCACATTCATTCATTCATTCATTTATTGGTCATGGGGCTTGAACTCTGGGCCTGGGCACTGTCCCTCAGCTCTTCAGCTGAAGGCTAGCACTCTACTTCTACCACTCTACCACAGCTCTACCACCATTCTACCACAGCACCACTTCTGTTTTTGTGGTAGGTAGTTGGAGGTAAAAGTCTCACGGACTTTACTTGCCTAGGCTGGCTCTGAACCTTGATCCTCAGACCTCAGTCTGCTGAGTAGCTAGGATTACAGGAGTGAGCCACCAGCGCCTGGCCCACTTTTCGTTTTTTGTAGAACCTCCACACTGTTTTCCAGAGTGGCTAGACTAATATACATTACCATCAAATGTACTAAGAGGTTCCTTTTCTCTGTACCTTTGCTAGTGGATCTTTATTTTTTATTTTTTTCTTGTTCTTGTTGACTTATATTCATGGATTGGCAGAATTAATAGTTCTAATGGCCATATTACTGAAAGCGACTTTCAGATTCAATGTAATCTCTGTAAAAATTCCAGGATTGTCTTCATAGAAAGAGGAAAAAAGAAATCCTAAAAAAAGGTATTGTTTCACTACATGACATTCTGGACCAATAAAGTCCTTTGTAAACCAGAGGTAGGTTGGTCTGGATGGACTTGCTGCTGAATTTTACCAGACTTTTAAAGAATTCCAATGTTCCTCAAACCACTCCTTAAGATAGAAAGAAGGCACCCTTCCAGACTTATTCTAGGAAGCCAATACTCCTTTGCTTCCAAAGCCTGATAAAGACATAATAAAAGGCCAGATGCCGGTGATTCATGCTTGTAATCCTAGCTGCTCAGCAGGCAGGGATCTTAGGATTGTGGTTCAAAGCCAGCCCAGGCAGGAAAGTCCCTTTATCTCCAATTAACCACTCAAAAACCGGAAGTGGCCCTGTGGCTCAAGTGTTAGAGGTGCTAGCGTTGAACACAAAGAAGCTCAGGGATGGTACCCAGGTTGAAAAGGGGGGGAAAATACACACACACACACCCATAGGAGACCCCCCCACACACACCCATAGGAGACTTAGGTAAGAATTGGGGTGGTATCTTAATAGGACCTAAATTGAAATGTTTTGTTACAATTGAACTCTTTTTTTTTTTTCCCTGCTTATGTGGTGCTAAGGAATCAACCCATGGCCTCATGCATGCAAGGCAAGGGCTCTACCACTGAGCCACCTTCCCAGCCCCCCAAATTCCGTTTTTGTACTTGTGCAGTCAGCCCTCTAAACTCTTTGGGTTCCACTTCTGTGGAGTCAACCAAGTACACTGAACATATTTGGAAAAAGTTACTTTTATTCTAAACATAGACATACTTTTTGTGATTTTTTTCTATAAACAATTCAATGTACTAACTATTTACATGGTATTTACATTGTATTAGATAGATATTGTAATAACCTTTCAGTATTATAAGTAATTCAGAGGTGTTTTACATATCCTGGAATGAGAATGTATACATAATATACTATTTTATGTGAGAGACTTGAGTGTTTACAAACCTTCACTGGTGAGTACTGGGGAAAAAAGTAGATGACAGAAGAAGGACTGTAAAAGGGCACACAGGGGACCGAGGGGAGGGGCTAAGGCATACCTTAATTTCTATCCTGTATTCTCTTTATCTATTTCCTGTTGTTGACACTGTTTAATTATTTAACTGTACTTGATCTTAAGAAGCAAAGATTTTAAGTGAAATTAATGTGCTGTCAGTCCTGGAATATGATGGCAATTTATTGTCATTTCATCATCATAATTTCAGAAGAAAAAAAAAAACCCTTCATGAGCCTTGGAAACTATCTCTTGACTGCACTGCCATCTTGTGGCCAAACAATACAATTATATTATTAGGAATTATTAGGAATACAATTATGTTATTAGATCCTTAAAATATTTTAATACAATTTATTGTTATTATTAAGGTAACAGCAGGTAATTATTGAGCACCAATGCAGTAGTTTTCCAGATATAGTCAGCTTTTGGTTAACTTTACTAGTAGAGTAGAACCCAGCACCAACACCTAAGAATTTATTACATACTTTTCACTTCAGATAGCATACTATAAAGTATAAAGAAAAAATATAAATCACAGCAATCTTATTACCCAGTAGATTGTGTTAGCTTTTTGTTGCTGTGACAAACATGGGAGAAGAGGAACTTGAAGGAGGAAGGATTATTTGGCTCTTGGTTTCAGAGGTTCCAGGCTGTGGTCCGCTGGCCGGGCTCCGTTGTTTGGAGGCCGGTGGTGAGGCAGAGCGTCTTGGTGAGGAGGTGTGGAAGGACCAAGCTGACAAGCAGCAGAGAGCATCGTGCGCTAGAGGGCTGCTTCCCGCGTTTTATTTCATGCCATCTCGGTGGCCCCACATTTAGGATGGGTCCTCCCCTCCTTAGTTCATTGTCTCTGGAGACATTCTCACGGTCACCCAGAGATGTGCTTTTCTAATCGCAGTCCAGTCAAGCTTTAACCATCAGATACTCATCAGAGAAACTCCTAGCAACATTTGAATATTTTTTGAGTAGTCTTTTTTGCTATGCGTGGATTGATACACTTGTATATTTATTCCATAAATATTTATTGAGTGTGTGTTGTGTCCTGGGTAGGTTTTTTGGGGGGGAGGAAGGGGGTTCGGTTGTGGGGCCTGAACTCTGGGCCTGGGCGCTGTCCCTCAGCTCTTCAGCTCCAGGCTAGCGTTCTACCACTTGAGCCACAGCACCACTTCTGGCTTTTTCTTTTTGCTTACGTGGTAGTGAGGAATCGAACCCAGGGCCTTATGCATGCAAGGCAAGTGCTCTACCACTGAGCCACCTTCCCAGCCCCGTCCTGGGTAGTTTTTAAGACAGTTGTGCAGGTGGCTTCTGCTTGTAATTTTAGCTACTCAGGAGGCTGAGATCTGAGCATGGTGGTTTGAAGCCAGTCTGGGCAGGAAAGTCTGTGAGACTTATCTCCAATAAACTACTCAGAAAAAGCCAGAAGTGGCACTGTGGTAGAGAGCTAGCCTTGGGCACAAAGAGGCTTAGGAACAGTGCCTAGGCCCTGACCAGCAAAAGGACCAACAAAAAATTAAACAAAAAAATTGCCAGGAACTGGTGGCTCATGTCTATAATTCTAACTAGCTATTCAGGAGACTGAGATCTAAGAATTGCAGTTCAAAATCAGCTGGGGCAGAAATCTCCATGAGACTCCTATCTCCAGTTAATTACTAAAAAGCTGGAAGTGAAGGTATGTCTCAGGTGGAAGAGTGCTAATCTTGAGGGAAGGAAAAAACTCTAAAACCAGGAATAGTGCCCAGATCCTGAGTTCAAGCCTCAGGACTGGCACACACACACACACACACACAAAAAAAAAAAAAAAAAAAAAAAAAAACCCAACAATGGCTGCTTCAGATAGCACACTAAATGTGGGAACTGACAGGGAAAACAGATACCTAAAGGAAGAACTTTACAAACATCTGTTCATGGCTGTGCCTCTCTTCCATCATCTTTCCCTTAACCACAGACACACAAATAGCTAGAGAATGACTCTTCTCATGACGTGTTTCTCCTGGTCTTTCCCATGCTACTATATGAGTGTGTTGGTAAGAGTCATCCTTGATTCTCTTGCTTTACGACCTATGTATAGTAGTCTTCTGGAACTGTCAGATAAGAGATAGGAGACACAAACCAAGAGTGCATGAAGCTAAGGGAGATTGTAGACTACCTTGAGGGTTACTCAAAATTAGCAGCAGGAGGAAAAAAGCACTACTGTGGGAAACGCCAGTATTTTCAATAATAATGTTTAAAACCCAAATTTAATATGAAATAAGACCTCATGAAATATTGATAAAAATTTGTTAGTAACTATTTTAATAGAGGTCCAATACCCAAAACCTTTAAAATGTATTTTAACTTAAAAACATTTTATAAATAATAAGCCGGGCGCTGGTGGCTCACACCTGTAATCCTAGCTACTCAGGAGGCTGAGATCTGAGGATCACGGTTCAAAGCCAGCCCGGGCAGGAGAGACTGTGAGACTCCTATCTCCAATAAACCACCAGAAAACCGGAAGTGGCGCTGTAGCTCAAGTGGTAGAGCGCTCGCCTTGAGCTGAAGAGCTGAGGGACAGCGCCCAGGCCCAGAGGTCAAGCCCCACGACCGACCAAAAAAAAAAAAAAAAAAAAATTTTATAAATAATAAAAACAATTTTTATATAGTGTTTTTTTATTTATTGTTTTTTTTGTTGGTTGTGGGGCTTGAACTCTGGGCCTGGGTGCTGTCCCTAAGCTCTTCAGCTCAAGATAAGTTCTCTACCACTTGAGCCACAGCATCATTTCCAGTTTTCTTGTGGTTAATTGGAGATAAGAGTCTTGTGGACTTTCCTGCCTGGGCTGTCTTTGAACCACAACTCTCAGATCTCAGCCTCCTGAGTAGCTAAGATTAAAGGTGTGAGCCAATGGCATCTGGTTTATATTGCTATCTTTTTTTGGGGGGGGGGTACAGTTGTGGGGCTTGAACTCTGGGCCTGGGTGCTGTCCCTCAGCTCTTCAGCTCAAGGCTAGCACTCTACCACTTGAGCCACAGCGCCACTTCCGGCTTTTTTTTCTTTTTTTTTTGCTTATGTGGTGCTGAGGAATCGAACCCAGGGCCTCATGCATTGCAAGGCAAGCGCTCTACCACTGAGCCACCTTCCCATTCCGTATATTGCTATCTTTTTAAAAAAAATATCAAACATATAAAATAATTCCTATAATGCGAATAGCTTTTTTGGTATATACATTTTAAAATAACAAGCTCAAACCACGTATTAGTGTTACATACTGTAATCCTAGCACTCAAGGAGCTCAGTAATCCAGTTTGGATTACTATTGAAATTAGCATTGAAACTAACACATACGTTAGCTACAAGTTTTTGTTATTTTTTATTTGTTTTTGTCTGGACTTGGGACTTGAATTCAGGGCCAGGGCTCTCAAGTCTGGCACTCTACCATTTGAGGCACAGCTCCTCTTCTGATTTTTTGGTGGTTAATTGGAGATAAGAGTCTTTGTGGACCTTCCTGCCCGGGCTGGCTCTGAACTGCCATCCTTAGACCTCAGCCTCCTGAGTAGCTACAGGTATGAGCCACCAGAGTAGCTACAGGTATGAGCCACCAGTGCCTGGCTGGTACAGTATTTTTTTTTCTTTTTGCTTATGTGGTGTTGAGGAATCGAACCCAAGGCCTCATGCATGCAAGGCAAGCACTCTACCATTGAGTCACCTTCCCAGCCCCACTGCTCCCTTTTTGTACATGTGCTAGTCCTGAGACTTGAATTCAGGGCCTGAGCACTGTCTCCAAGTTGTTGTTGTTGTTGTTGCTGGTCGTGGGACCTGGACTGTGGGTCTGGGCGCTGTCCCTCAGCTCTTCAGCTCAAGGCCAGCGCCCTACCACTTGAGCCACAGCGCCACTTCCAGCTTTTTCTGCTTATGTGGTGCTAAGGAATCGAACCCAAGGCCTCATGATGCATGCAAGGCAAGCACTCTACCACTGAGTCACCTTCCCAGCCCCTGGTACAGTATTTTTAACCATATGAAAAACTTTACAGAAAAATCTTCAAGGATCAAAGTAGAGTTTAATTAGCTTTTAAATGATAGCTGCTCTTCAGAGTCTCAAATGATTGAATATTTTAAGTTATCTGTGTTTATTTTGAAAGAAAAGTGCCTTATATGTTATCTAAATTCTACAAGATAATAATATTCCTATGTGTTATCTAAATTCTACATGGTAGAAGCATTAATGCCTGCTAGAATGGACAAAAATTCTGGAACTACAACACAAATTAGCAAGGAAGTTTTGAATATTTATCATTTTTACACAGAAGAGCTAGTGTCTTTATTTACATGTAGTAGCTTTCAGTAAATATTCTGTAGTAATAAACGAGTGGGATTTAAGCCTCTATTTGAGTAGATAAAGCAGATTATAATTCTATTTGTCATGGATTTGTGTTGTTACAGTCTCTTACCATTCTTCTTACCATTTCTTGTACAGAGTAATTATGTGGTGTTTGTAGCAGAGCTCTTCTGGTGGTTTGAGGTGGTGAAGCCGCCCTTTGTGCAGCCTCGAGTTATTCGTCCACATGGAGGTAATCAGCCTTTTTCATTTTTCATGGAGGAAAATGGAAATTTTACATAGTCTCATCTGGTTATTCTTTTGAAGCCTGTTGCTGTTTTATATTTCAGCTTGATATTTAGCTTTGATCAATTGTAAGCATTTTAATACTTTCAATCCCTAAATCATAATTATGATGAAAGAAAAGAAAATTGAGAGAATGGCTCCAAATTTGAAGTCTTACAGTATAGAATTGTTAAGTGTGTAATATTTCTCTTTGCATCTTTTATTCCTATTTCTAGTGTTTGATTACTCCTGTCCCTAGTTCTTTGTTTCAGCATTATGTTATCCAGAATCTAGTTGCAGTATGACACCGCCTTAACCTACAATTTGAATTTGTCATTAAATCATAAGAGGGTTTGAACATATAATTAAACTGACACGGCTATTATTAATATAATATCATAATTTACTGTTTATCTTCAACAAGAACAAACTAATATGAAATAAGATTATTACTATAAAGATCCCTAGGAATAAAGAATAAGAATTCCTCAAGTTTCTATAAAGCAAATTTATCATTAGCAAAATAGATTTTCTGTTGGCTTCCGATATAAAAGGAGAGGTTTACTTCTAATGGGAAAAAAAGATTCTAAATGCTAAGTTCAGCCCCCTAATTGCATTTCCAGCAAAAACAATTATTGGACCAGTTCTTTCTGCTACCAGTGGCTACCCTTGCAAACACAAAACTTGATTATTATGCCTTCCAAATACTTAGCAGCCTTCCTTGGTTGGCTCCAAACCTTGCTTTCCTAATCTAGTTCTAGTTACCTCTGCCCACTCAAAAAATTAAAGAGAAAGAAATACGGAAGGAGGAAAAAATACCCAAGGGATATTTTTCAACTATTTCAGTCTAAATTCTGTGAAATATACCAGTGGATATTTGATTTGTCCTACTCTCTCAGCTATGTAAAGCAGATGTTGAATATTAAGCCAGTTAAATAACAAAGAAAACTTGAAGATGTTGAGGTCTTTCCCTAAGCCAGGTGCCTAGTGCCTTACATTTGTAATCCTGGCTACTCAGGAGTCTGAAATCTGAGAATGGAGGTTTGGAGCCAGCCCGGGTAGGAAAGTCTGTGAGACTCTCTATCTCCAATTAACCACCAGAAAACCAGAAGTAGAGCTGTGGCTTAAAGTGGTAGAGTGCTAGCCTTGAGCAGAAAAAGCTCAGGGATAGCACCCAGATCTTGAGTTCAAGTCCCATGGCCAACAACATCAAAAAGATCTTTCTCTAAGACTATTAAGATCTTAGTTACTTAATGGTAAGTCTTACTTAATAGTCATTTCAAAACAATATACAATTTACAGTAGTTAACATAAATTTTCTACTACATTGCTTTTTTGTGGTTTTATCTGTGAAGCCCAAAATTCCAACATCCGTTTTTAAATATCAGTCAAAAGTAAATTAGTTTCCCCAGAGTAAATTACAAAAATATAAACTATCCTAGTAGGTGAAATCCTGTCCACTTTAATTGATTGCCAAAATGCCAGCTTTCACAAAAAGCAAAGATAGTCATATATATATATATATATATATATATATATATATATATATATATATATATATATATATATATATAGGCTATGAAAGCATTCACAAAATTAAGCTTATAAATTTATCTTTAAGTATATATCTTATGGTAGCCCCCCTCCAAGTGAATATAAGTCAGAACACTTTAAGAAGGATTTAAAGCAAGTCTGGCCTTTCAAAATTATTTAAAAAGAAATTTGCTAGGTATGGTCATCGGTATCTTTGATCTCAGCACTGTAGAGGTAGAATCAGGAGAGTCGTGAATTCAGGGCCAGCCTGAGCTATGGAGTGAGACCCTGTCTCAAGGGAAAATACAAACCAAAACTAGGAGGAGGACGGAGCAGGAGCCTAATGCCAGAAGAAGAAGGAATTATTTAAGAGGGAAAGGCAGGGCTGGTCTGTACCATGTGTAAGGTCTTAGGTTCCATCCCAAATCACATATAAAGTGGGGGGAAGAAAGGAAAACAGAAGCTACCAATACTATGATTTCTCTGTAGCTAGTAAGGAAACCAGAGATTAAGTTTGAAACATTTATTTATGGCCTAGATTTCCTAAAATAAATGTTAGAAACAAGCTGAATGGGTAATTTTGAAGTTTTATCTTTCATTCTAGCTGAACCTGTGAAAGATAGGCCATCGATTCCTGTCTTAAATGCTGCCAAAAGAAACCTCGTGGATGGCTCATCCGGGTCCGACTTCACTTCAAGGTAGACTCCGCAGTGACTTCACTTTTTCCGTTTGTTTTCTGATGAGTTCCAATAGCATTTTATATTTAATAAAATTTTTAACAATTTAGTTGGATTTTAAACTAGGTTGTAATTAACCTACATTACATTTGTATTTTTAAATTTAAAGATTTTTCAAAGAAATATTTTAAGTAATTTTTCCCTTTTTTTCAATTTTCTATATTGAGAGGTAGCAATAAAGTTAAATATTAAATCTTAACCTAGTAAAGATTAGTGTGTCAGGAACTGAATTGACAAAAATGATGGTTTGTGGATTTTTAGAAACTGGAACAAATCTGTTAAAATTCATTTTAAAATTATGAGCAAAAAATTCATAGAGTCTTGGCTTTATGAAAAATAAACTGTTTCTGAAGCCTCCATCTGCTCTTCGTGTTAGAAGTTTCTTTCTAAAGTGTGGGCCACTTTTGAGTACAAAAGCTAAGGCTCAACTGAGCACTGTAGTGGATACTCTTACTTGCTTTGTAGGGCTTCCTACCTCTCTGAACTATAGTGCCTAGTGATTTACTACTATGAATTATCTTATTACTTATAGTTTTATGGTTTTTTGTTTTTGTTTGCTTGTTTGTTTTATGTGGGTCCTGGGGCTTGAGCTTTTGTGTTCAAGATTAGTGCTCTTCCACTTGAGCCACAGCTCTAATTCTGGCTTTCTGGCGGTTGGTTGATTGGTTGGAAATAAGAGTCTCACAGACTTTCGGTCCATGGTGGTTTCAAACCATGATCCTCAGATCTCAGCCTCCTGAGTAGTTAGGATTACTGCAAAAGGAGACAAAGGGACTAAGTTAAAATATTGCTGATCTAGGAGTTTCTGTGGGTTTTTTTTCCCATGGGAAACATCATCTAAATATTATTCTCTGGTTGGTTACATGGTAATACTTACTTCCTTGAAAATGTATAAAATGTTTGATATTCTTGGTCTTCTATTCTCTGAACTGTTAATTAAACCTTAATTTTCCACTTTATAAGTGGATAGTGAAACTTTAAGAGTAGATTAAATTTGAATAAACAATCTAACACACTTTTGACAGGTTTTTTTTTTTTTTTCTGCTTAGTTGTAGAGTTTGAACTCAAGGCCTGGGCATAGTCTCTGAGCTTATTCACTCAAAGTTAGTACTGTACTCAAAGTTAGTGCTGTACAACGTTGAGCCACAGCACCACTTCCGGTTTTCTGGTGGTTAATTGGAGATAAGTGTCTCATGGACTTTTCTTGCTTAGGCTGGTTTTGAACTGTGATCCTCAGATCTCAGCCTCCTGAGTAGCTAGGATTTCAAGTGTGAGCCATCAGCACCTGGCAGGAAAATGTTTTAATTTAGGTACATGGTAGACTCATTTTTCTTTCTTTTTCTTTTTATTTATTTTTTCTTTCTCATCTGCCTGAGTGGCTACTTTTTCATAGCTGAAACTTTTTTTCTAATAACACAGATCTCAAAATACTTTTCTTTGAAGGGTTATTCTGTGTTGTTCTAGGCTCCTTCTACTCTTCTTTCTTCTGTGAGGCTCCACAGGATCCCCTGTAGTTCTCCAACACTGTAAAAGTTTTGAAGAAGGCTTTTTATTCTCCAGAGCAATGTAGTTAGTCACATCTATATATGTCATTGTATCTAAAGAAAAATGACAAAGATTTTCACCGCCACTCACAGCTTTGCTACCAGTTTATTTGGGAGTTACACAAAATCAAAGTCCTCTAAATGTGAACATAAGACTCTCAGATATTTTAGCCATCTGGGAAAGAAAACAGTAAACACATTTTAATAAACCAATAGGTTGTATTTCAGCTAACATGGAGCTGAGGGAGAGAGAGGACACTGGAAGTGATTCCAGAGGAGGCATATGACAAACAAGAATGCCAGGGCACAGGGTGAGGTCTCGGGCAGCCCTCACCAGTGACCACAGATAAGACTGCCACCTGTGTGTGTGGCAGGGAGGGGACGTCCATGTGAGCAGGCATTTGATTTGGGTGAAAGGAAGCTCTTCAGGTATTGTGCTTTTGGGAAAAACTCATTAATTAAGCTTTCCTTAAATAATAAGACATTGATATCTCTAAATCCTTTGATTGATTTGTTCTGCTCCCAGTTTATATTAGCTGAAACACAGTTTGGGTGAGTTACAGAAATCACTCCATCCTGTTTCCCCCAGTCTTTGTTCAACTGAATGGGGGTGGGGATGCTTCCCTTCACTTGGTTGCAGGAGGTGAAATGGCATCTTGGAACTGAGATGATAGCTTGATCCAGTCAGAATCATTATAATCTGAGACAGAGATGAAGTCTCATCTCCTGCATGAAGTGGAATAGGATAGAATGTAAGGAAAGTAACAAGAGAGCTGCAAATCTTTCTAGGCCTGGAGTACTTCAGTGTGTGGCTGAGACCTAGAGGCCCAGCCCATGAACAGGGAAGCTGGCGGTCTTCAGTCTTCCAAGTGTTCTTTCTATAGCTTTTAGAAATGTACCTAGACCAGGGGCTGGGAAGGTGGCTCAGTGGTAGAGCGCTTGCCTTGCATGCTCAAGGCCCTGGGTTCGATTCCTCAGCACCACGTAAGCAAAAAGAAAAAGCCGGAAGTGGAGCTGTGGCTCAAGTGGTAGAGCGCTAGCCTTGAGCTGAAGAGCTCAGGGACAGCGCCCAGGCCCAGAGTTCAAGGCCCCATGACCGGACCCAAAAAAAAAAAAAAAAAAAAAAGAAATGTACCTAGACCAAACACTTCAAGTTGCTGAGCTTCATCAGCATCTTTTTTTGCTATTTTCTTTTCCCTTCTTCCTTCCTTCCTTCCTTCCTTCCTTCCTTCCTTCCTTCCTTCCTTTCCTTCCTTCCTTCCTTCTTTCTTTCTTTCTTTCTTTCTTTCTTTCTTTCTTTCTTTCTTTCTTTCTTTCTTTCTTTCTTTCTTTCTTTCTTTCTTTCTTTTTTGTGCCAATCCTGGGGCTCGAACTCAGGGCCTGGGCACTGTCTCTGAGCTTCTCTTTGCTCATAGCTGGATGTGGAGCCACAGTACCACATCTAGCTTTTTCTGTGTATGTGGTACTAGCGTTTCATGCATGCTAGGCAAGCACTTTACCACTAAGCTACCTTCCCATCACTATTTCTGTTTTTCTATTGGTAGAATGAAAATAATATGCTGTATCTTATCTCTTAAGATATATATATATATATACATATATATCATATATGTATGTATCTTTTAGCCAAATAATTTGAAGTGCCTTCATATGTAATTTAAACATTAGATTTTCAAAATTTAGACTCAGAAGTGAAGCAGCATTATTTCTCCAGCCATTCTGTGTAAGGTTTGTGAAAGCTCTAAAGCAGAGCCTTTCAGGCGTATCGTACCCGGCGGCGGGAGGAGCCCCTTTCACGGTCTTGTCATTTGTCTTCCAGATACTCACGGCCTCACGCCCCTTCTTCAGCCTCAGGTAATGTATTTGAGAAAGCTTATCCAAAATAATGCTGTTTTAGGTAGGTTACCTGGGAAGTGACTGAGAGTTGATAGACGTAAACACCCAATCTGAAATGTTGTGAATATTCAAAAGAAAAGTCTGATTCTGTGCTTGCTCTTCTTTCTTTTCTTTTTTTTTTAATGTGGTGCTGTGAACTAAACCCAGTGCTTTGTATATCACCTGCTTAGAAAGCCCCCTACTAACTGAGCTATGTCCCATTCCTACTGCTTTCTTTTCTTTTTAGGATTGGCTCTCAGCTTTCCTTCTTCAGCCTCCTAAGTAGGAGTTATACGTGTGTCCTATTCTACCTAGCCTTCATTTTTTTTTTCTTTTTTTCTTTTTGTACAATGGGGCTTGAACTGAGAATCTTGAGCTTTTACTTAGCTTTTTAGCTTAGGACTAACACTCTTCTGCATGAGCCACATACCCCCTTTTGGCTTTTTGCTGGTTAATTGAATATAAGAATCTCTCTCTCTCTTTTTTTTATTTTTATTTTTTTTTTTTTTGGGTCCGGTCGTGGGGCCTGAACTCTGGGCCTGGGCGCTGTCCCTCAGCTCTTCAGCTCAAGGCTAGCATGCTACCACTTGAGCCATAGCACCACTTCCGGCTTTTTTTTCTACTTATGTGGTGCTGAGGAATCGAACCCAGGGCGTCATGCATGCAAGGCAAGCGCTCTACCACTGAGCCACCTTCCCAGCCCCTCTCTCTTTTTTTTTTTTTTTTTAATTTTCCCAGGCCCGCTTTGAACCAGATATCAGTTTCCTGAGTAGGAAGTGTAACAGGCATGAATCACTGGCACAAAGCTTCAGCCTGGCTGAAATTTTCTGTTTTTGGAGGTGGGGTGTGGTAGGGATTGAATCCAGTACCTAAGCTTTGTGTTTGTGTGCCAGGGTACCTACTTACTTTTCAGTGTTATGGATACATCCTTAAATATATAAAATCTGTTGAATTTCTGTAAGTTCCCATTTTTTACATGATTTCAATGGCTGTTTTCCATTTGAAGGAGGAATTAGAAGGTCTTCATCCATGTCGTATGTTGATGGTTTCATAGGAACATGGCCCAAAGAAAAAAGGTAAGCAAAGGAAATTAGTATAGTCACCTTATGAAATTTAGAAATGTCCGTTGGATGGCTCTCTGTCTCGCTATTAGTCAGAATGCCAAATCTAGACTTTCACTTAGTGTGCAAATCTGAAAGGGGCAGCATAGGCAGATGGTAGAGAGGTCACGAGCTGAGTTTAATGGGAAGAGAAACAAGCACAAGCTTCCCTTGAGTATAACGAGGAGATCTCTCGAGACAGGCACAGCTTCCCTTGAGGTCAGCTGGATGGTAATAAGTGGAGAAAGAGAAGAAACGAATTTCCCAATAATTTCATTTAGTGAGATTTAAAAAGTCAGCTATTTTCTGGGATTACTTAAGCATTTTCTCTTTAAATTTTTTCTAGATCATCTGTGCATGGTGTTTCATTCGATATTTCTTTTGATAAAGAAGATAGTGTGCCAAAATCCACTCCAAACCGAGGAATCACTCGTTCTATTAGCAATGAAGGGCTTACTCTGAACAACAATCGTGTATCTAAACACATTCGGAAAAACTTGTCCTTCAAGCCAGTAAATGGAGAAGAAGAAGAAGAAAGCATTGAAGAAGAACTTAACGTAGACCCTCACACTGACCTCAAATCTTACATGCCTCTTAATACAAACGAACTAAATTCTAATGAGAATATTCCTTCCAAGCTTCCAAACGGAGCTTTACAAAACAGAGTACTCCTAGATGAGTTTGGTAATCAGATCGAGACACCAAGCATTGAAGAAGCATTACAGATAATTCACGATACCGAAAAATCTCCCCACACGCCCCGGCCAGACCAAATTGCTAATGGCTTCTTTCTTCATAGCCAGGAGATGAGTATCCTTAACTCCAATCTCAAGCTAAATCAGTCCAGTCCTGACAACATAAGTGACACGAAAGGTGCCTTGAGTCCTGTGACCGACACCACAGAAGTAGACACTGGAATTCACGTTCCCTCCGAAGACATTCCTGAAACCATGGACGAAGACTCTTCTTTGCGGGATTACACCGTCAGCTTGGACTCTGACATGGATGACGCATCTAAATTTCTCCAGGATTATGACATCAGAGCCAGCAACCCCAGGGAAGCTCTCAGTCCTTGTCCAAGTACTGTAAGTACCAAGTCTCAGCCAGGGAGCAGCGCTTCTTCTAGTTCTGGTGTGAAAATGACCAGCTTTGCTGAGCAGAAATTCAGGAAACTGAATCATACCGATGGGAAAAGTAGCGGAAGCAGCTCTCAGAAGACCACGCCAGAGGGCTCGGAGCTGAACATTCCTCACGTGGTTGCATGGGCACACATTCCCGAGGAGCCCAGCCTTCCGCCGGCTCGGGATACCACGCAGTTGCTGGCTTCGGAGATGGTGCATCTCAGGATGAAACTGGAGGAAAAGAGGCGGGCAATAGAAGCCCAGAAGAAGAAAATGGAAGCCGCGTTCACGAAGCAGAGGCAGAAGATGGGAAGGACAGCCTTCCTCACTGTAGTGAAGAAGAAGGGGGATGGCATCTCCCCGCTCCGCGAGGAGGCGGCGGGCGCGGAGGACGAGAAGGTTTACACGGACAGAGTGAAGGAGAAGGAGGCGCACAAACCGGACGGACAGAGGAGCAAGTCACTGGCCGACATAAAAGAAAGCATGGAGAATCCCTCGGCCAAGTGGCTGAAGTCCCCAACCACCCCGGTGGACCCCGAGAAGCAGTGGAACCTGGCAAGCCCTTCAGAAGAGACGTTGAATGAAGGGGAGATACTGGAATACACGAGGTCCATCGAGAAGCTCAATTCCTCCCTGCATTTTCTGCAGCAGGAGATGCAGCGCCTGTCCCTTCAGCAGGAGATGCTAATGCAGATGAGGGAGCAGCAGTCGTGGGTGATTTCGCCCCCACAGCCCTCGCCGCAGAAACATGCGCGCGATTTCAAGCCTTCCAGACAGGCCAGCCTGTCGTCCACCACGGCGCCGTTCTCGTCGGACTCCCCCCGTCCTGCTCACCCGTCTCCACAGGCCTCCAACAGGAAGAGCGCGTCCTTTTCCGCGAAAAATCAAAGGACTCCCAGGCCCAATGATTTAAAAATAACACCTTTGAATCGAACCCTGACACCCCCTCGGTCTGTGGATAGTCTTCCTCGACTAAGGAGGTTTTCACCAAGTCAGGTTCCCATTCAGACTCGGTCTTTTGTGTGCTTTGGAGATGACGGGGAACCTCAGTTAAAGGAACTCAAAGCCAAGGAGGACGTTAAAAAGGAGGACTCTGAATGCAAAGGGGCGCCAGGACCACATGGATATAACCCCGAAGTAAAGGAGCTCAAACCTCTTGAGTCAACGGTTTCTGAAGTCCTGTCTCAGCCTGTCACAGAGACTGTGTGTCTGACACCAAACGAGGACCAATTGAACCAGCCCACAGATCCCCCACCCAAACCCATCCTCCCACCCGCGGCCCCCAAAAACATTAACCTGATTGAAGTTTCCCTGTCAGACTTGAAACCCCCTGAAAAGACTGATGTGTCTGTTGAAAAAGATGATGGAGAAAGTGATAAAGAACAATTTGCTGATGATGAGCAGAAAGTATGCTGTGGCTTCTTTTTTAAGGTAATGCCACCCTGCATAGTTTCAGGCATTGTCATTAGTGAGGTGGGGGCGGGGGTAGTTTTTTCTAAGTTGATAGTAGCAGTGCCTTTTGATAGCTCCTGCCTTGGTAGACTTAGTAATACTGAAGTTCATGATTACTAAAGTAGTATACTAGTGTGGATTCACAGTCATGAATAGGCTTACATAGGTGACTTGTTTGCTCCTTTACCTCTCTTCCTCATTTTCAGTAAAGCCTTTTAAAAACTAAGCTGTTCAAACCAGGCACAGTGGCATCACAAGGCTGAGGCAAGCAGATTTTGCATTAAGTTATTTAAACCTCTAATATAGAGTGATTGGGTATTATTGTATGTAAGTATGTGTTTAAGGTATTTTTACCTTGTGCACATCTTTCCTTATATGCTTTCTTAAAAAACAAAAAACCTTTAACTCCAGGCACAGTAGCTCATGCCTGTAATCCCAGCCATTTGGAAAGATCACTGTTCAAGGGTGGCCTAGGCAAAAAGTTAATGAGATTCCTCTTCTCAACAAATAAGCTGAGTATAGTAGTTTACACTGTAACCCCAGCTTCACTGGAGTCTGAGAAAGGAGAATCACGAAAAACACAAACACTGTCTGAAAATAGTTTAAAGCACACAAGAGCTGGAGGGAAAAGGGGGAATGTTGCTGAAGTGATAGAGCAGTTACCAGCAAGCACAAGTCCCTCTTCCGATTTTAATTTTTTAATTAATTTTGATCAATTTAACAGGATGAGGTGAGGAGAAAATGAGAGGAGGGAATAGCCTGTTCCCCAGGAAATGGGACTAAAGGACTCACAATGGTGGCCTTTAGGCTTTCTGAGCTGGGAGAATGCGCCGAACCCTTAGACAGTGGTTCTGGCTGGATAAGGGGGTTCTGCTTGCTGTTATAAAATACGGAGAAGTGAAACACTGTGGTTCAAGCTGTAGAGTGGTTGCCTGGAGTGAAAAGGCTAAGGGACAGCACTTAGGCCCAGGCCCTGAACTGGCCCTAAGCTGGACTTCAGAGGCTCATGCCTAGAATCCTAACTACTCTAGAGGCTGAGATCTGAAGATCCCAGTTCAAAGCCATGTAGCAAAGTCTGTGAGATTATCACTAATTATCCAGCAAAAGGCCACTGGAACCTTCTACTCCATCATTCCATAGCTGCTGCTGCTTTTTTTGGGGGGGGGCAGTTATGGGGCTCAAATTCAGGGCCTGGACACTGTCTCTGAGATCTTAGTCTCCTGAATGGCTAAGATTACAGGCGTGAGCCACCAGTGCCTGGCTCCAGAGCTTCTCATATGTCACCTTTCCTCTAAGCACACCTTTCTGTTCTTCATATTGCTAATTGTTCCAAAAAAACAGGCCCAGTTGAAAAAAAGTCTGAAGAATTGCCTGTGGGATGTTCGTACCTTTGGCAAGCTGTGCAGGGCTTCCACAGACTGACCTAAACTCATTTGCCTGCCTCATCCCGGTAGCTTCCATTTGGGACTGTTGTGTAACACTTACTTCAAGTTTCACTCGTTTTTCATACTCCCTTAAGTGGAGGATAAGTATTGTTGCCTTCTGTCTTTGATATATCTTGAGCATGCTATAGCTCCTGAGACCCGGAGTTTGTTATTCCATTTATGGTGTTTTTCTCTTGGACGGTGACTTCCTGGAGCTACTGGATCTTTTTATATCCCCGGAGAATAGTGGTGTATAGGTAGTTCATTAGATACATGTGCATGCCTATAGGCAAACCTGAATGCCGATGGTTTAATGGTGTCTCCTGATATTCTCCATTCTCCACACATCTAGTCAATTACTCAAAACAACACCTTACTTATTTAACTCCTTCCTCAAGTGGTTTTGCCCCTCCTTGATCTAAGGTGTCATGTCTTTTTCCTGTGTTGTTATCTATAATGTCGAACAGTTTTTTGTGAATATATTAGACACCAATGGAAGGAATGACATATGACAACGTAATGACAAATTATTAAGAAAATTAGCTGGCTGGGTGAGGTGGCTCATGTCTGTAATCCTAGCTACTCGGGAGGCTAAGGCCTGAGGATTGTAGTCCAAAGCCAACTGGAAAGTCCATGAGACTCTTATCTCCAATAAACGATCAAAAAGCTAGAAGTGGAGCTGTTGCTTTCAAGAGGTAGAGCACTAGCCTTGAGCAAAAAAAACTCAGGGACAGCATCCAGGCCCTGAGTTCAAGCCCCACGACCAACCAAGAAAACACCAAAAAACAAAACAGAGTCAGGCCTAGGAGATAATAATCATGACTGTCGGCTTGAAAGAACCCAGTAGAGGAATATAATTTCACTCATCTCTTCAAAGAGAAAGCCTTTGCTGGAAGCTAGTGGCTCATATCTGTAATCCTAGCTCTTCAGGAGATTCATATCTGAGAATCGAGGTTTAAAGCTGGCCTTTGCAGGAAAGTCCATGAGACTCTTATCTCCAGTTAACCACCTAAAGGCTAGAAGTGGAGCATTGCCTCAAGTGGGAAGGTTTTATCCTTTTTTTTTTTTGCCAGCGTGGGGCCTGAACTCTGGGCCTGGGTGCTGTCCCTCAGCTCAAGGCGAGCGCTCTATGACTTAAGCCACAGTGCCACTTCGTTTTTTCAGCTTACGTGGTGCTGAGGAATTGAACCCAGGGCCTCATGCATGCAAGGCAAGCACTCTACCACTGAGCCACCTTCCCAGCCCGGTTTTTATGCTTTTTATTGACCATATATTTTAAATGCAGTTTTTTTAAAATTTTTATTTATTTATTTATTTTTTTGTCGGTCGTGGGGCTTGAACTCTGGGCCTGGGCATTGTCCCTCAGCTCTTCAACTCAAGGCGAGCGCTCTACCACTTGAGCTACAGCGCCACTTCCTGCAGTTTTTTTTTTTAATTAAGGGCAAACTTCCCATGCTCAGTTATTAAGATCTAAGAACCTTTTTTTTTCCCCCTCAGGGCCATTAAGTTATTTAACAGAATTATTAACACTTTAATTCAGCTTTTCCATCATAATTTCCTACATTTGGCAGAGTCCTAATAGTTCAGATTTCCAGTTATTGAAGTAAGCACAGCATGCAAATACAGCAATTGAAAATGAGACTGTTACTACCTGAAATGTTCCATGAAATTTGTTCTTAGGATGATCAAAAGGCAGAAAATGACATGGCAATGAAGCGAGCAGCACTGTTGGAGAAACGGTTACGGAGGGAGAAAGAAAGTCAGCTTCGAAAACAGCAACTGGAAGCGGAGATGGAGCATAAGAAAGAGGAGACCAGGTAAACAGGGCAGGGCCTTCTTAGACACCTGCTGTGCACGCAGAGGGAGGTCTGGGGGAGCATGCTTGGTGAATGCTTAAGGACACATCCTCCCTCATGTGCACACAGGCTTGTTTGTTTTAGAGATGTTTACAATCTGCTACGTACGTTCTGGTAATTTCTAGAAGATACCTTAATTCCCAAAGTAATACCTAATTTCACATGCCAAAGTTCTCTAGAAATATGCATTTTATTCAATGTTTGAAACACATCAGTATAGCTTGACTGAATTTTCTCAAAATAGATTGTCAGTGAAATACCTGTTTTCTCCAGGATACCAGAAGGTGTTAGTTCTCTTCTGTCATCAGACCTGTAACTTAGTCTTTATTTGATTTCTTAGGCGTAAAACTGAGGAGGAACGTCAGAAGAAAGAAGACGAGAGAGCACGCAGAGAATTTATCAGGCAAGAATACATGAGGCGGAAACAGCTGAAGCTGATGGAAGACATGGACACCGTCATTAAGCCCCGTCCTCAGGCGGCAAAGCAAAAAAAGCAGCGGCCAAAATCCATTCACAGAGATCATATCGAGTCCCCCAAAACACCAATCAAAGGTCCTCCAGGTAACCCAGGCTGCATGCGGAGTCTGTTCATAAAACACCAGCTGGGTTTGTCATGCTAACGTAATTTTGCTTTGCCAGTGCTAAATTGGATACAATGCAAGATTCTGCATGGTCTGGTTTGGAAAACCAAGATGAGCAAGTGAAGATTTTCCCGACTTCTGTATATTATGTGTGCATGCATATATTCACCAGAACAAATGAGAAGCCTAAAACTGAATTTAAATAGAAATTGATTAGAGAACTCTGTCCTCAGATCCAAGCCCCATGAACTAGTAACTACCCTTTAAATACTTACACAATTAGGATAAATGTTATGTGCATGAAATGTATTTTTTAAGTATATTTGGTGTGTGTGAGAGTATATGCTGGGGATTAAACCCAAGGCTTCACACATAATACTCTACCACTCAGCCGAACCCCCAACCCACACCTTTGCACAGTAAGGAATATAAGATCACGAGTATAAGCTGGATCACAATGGCTCACAACTATAATCGTGGTTACTCAGGAGGCTGAGATGAGAGGATTGTGGTTTGAAGCCAGCTCAGTTCATGAGATTTATCTTCAGCTAACCAGCAAAGAGCCAGAAACAGAGCTGTGGCTCACATGGAAGAGTTCTAGCCTTGAGCAAAAACAGCTAAGGAACAGCGCCCAGGTGTTCCAAGGTAGAGTTCAAAAAGCACAAGAAAGCAAAGAAAAATGATCCTTCTAAAAGAACAACAACAACAAAAATCCCTCTTTTAAGACAGAAATGTTCAAAAATTCAAATAATTTCTAAATTAAGATGTATCTTTTTTAAAAATTCAAGTACATACTTTTATTTTCTAAAAAACATTGTATTTAAATTTCATGGAGAATTTTAGAGAATTCCCACATTGGACCTAAGGGTGTAGCCTAGTGGGAGAGTTTGTCTGATTCCCAGCATCAGAAAATAAATACCCCAGCACCACAAAATAAACAAAAAACAAACTATAGGATTCCCAGAATTACTCTAAATCCGAGGAGAAATAAATAATGTTGACTGTTGAGAGGGAAGTGTGTCTTTTCTAGTCAATGCAGCCTTTTTATCTCTCTTTGTTCGGTTGGCTTTGAGGCAGAGTATCACTATTTAATAGCCCAGTCTGGTTTTGAACTCTTACTCTTCTTGCCTAGGTCTCCTGAGTGCTGGTATTACGGTTGATTACTACCACATCCAGCTCAGTGAAAGTTTTTTATATACTGTATTGGCTGAAGTTAATAAGTTAATTTCCTGTCCAGAAGTTAGACACTCTATTACTTAACTATTTTTGCTTCCTTGACAAAAACCTAATAGTGGTATCTGGTCTCATCTCAGCACTTCCTTTTATGAATTTCAAGTTAGTTTCATCATTTTTTGTTGTTGTTTGTTTTTTGTTGGTCATGGAGGCTGAACTCTGGGTCTGGGTGCTGCCCCCAGCCCTTCAGGTCAAGGCTAGTGCCCTACAACTTGAGCCACAACGCCACTTCTGGCTTTTTTCTGCTTATGCGGTGCTGAGGATTCAAACCCAGGGCCTCATGCATACAAGGCAAGCACACTACCACTGAGCCAACTTCCCAGCCCCTCATCATTTTTTGAAAAGTAGGTTCTTTAAATCATGTATATGTGCATGCAAGCATATTATGCATTTAGACTAAGAGTAAAGAAAACAGGAAAAGAAATAAGCTCATTTTCTCTGCTGGTGTTCTCTAATGAACAGACTCTTTTCTGTTTCTTTTTTTAAAGTTATGATTTTGTTTCTATTCAGGATCACGACTTTATCGTGTTTTTTCAGCCTCTAGCCTTTCTTTGGCATCTCTGAACACGGGTGATAATGAGAGTCTTCATTCAGGCAAGAGGACGCCAAGGTAAATCCCAACACAGGAAAGAAGAGTACTCCTGGAATTACATGTAGTTTTAAAGAAAAAAAATCTGTGTTGTTTTTGTTTTATATTTTGTAATGACTTGAATCATAACCATGAATTTTCATTAGTTTTATGGATTTCTGTTATAATGAAATTATATTCATCTTTCAGTTTCTTATCATTTAGCATTTGAATTCTTGATGTTGATAAGATACGTTTTACAAACACTAATTATAACTATATGAAGGTGGTTGTAGTATGATTATGATTAAATTATAATGGTTAGAAACAAAATGCATCCTCTAGTGTTAGCCTCTCTCTTTTTTTTTTTTTTTTTTTGGTCAGTCGTGGGGCTTGAACTCTGGGCTTGGGCACTGTCCCTGTGCTCTTCAGCTCAAGGCGAGCGCTCTACCACTTGAACCACAGCACCACTTCCGATGTGCTAGCGGTTTATTGGAGATAAGAGTCTCACGAACTTTCCTGCCCGGGCTGGCTTTGAACCGTGATCCTCAGATCTCAGCCTCCTAAGTAGCTAAGATTACAGGTGTGAGCCACTGGTGCCCGGCTTCTCTTTTTTTTTTTTTTTTTTTAGTTTTTCTACTGGAACATTAGAACCATTCCAAAGTAGATCCCTACTTGTTTTTAGTTGTGCAGGGAAGCTTCCATTGTGACATTTCTTTTTTTTTCTTTTTTTTTTTTTGGCGGGGGTGGGGGGGGATCCCGTCATGGGGCCTGAACTCTGGGCCTGGGCTCTGTCTTTCGGCTCTTTAGCTCAAGGCTAGTGCTCTACCACTTGAGCCACAGAGCTATTTCCGGCTTTTTTCTTTTTGCTTATGTGGTGCTGAGGAATCGAACCCAGGGCCTCATGCATGCAAGGCAAGTACTCTACCACTGAGCCACCTTCCCAGCCCCACATTGTGACATTTCTGTACATATGTGCAGTATATCCTGATCAGCCTCTCCACCTCCCCCCTCCCTCATTCTCCCCCCTCTACTTTCCTCTCTTAAAAGAGTGTCAGAGTGTAACACAGGAGGGAAGGTTTCCTTTGTCCTTGGAAGTTAGCATCACATTATGCTGTGCTACAAAAGAATGCGTCTCCCAGTGCAGTGGTCAGAGTCCTTGTCTCTCCATCGCCAGCCTGTTGTGTTGTTGCACTTGTCCTGTGGAGAAACATTCATTCTTTCAACAGATATTTAAAGAGTGTCTATTATGTTTTGGAAAAGTGTGATGAATACATTTATGTACATCTCACATGTGTGCATGAGTATACATAAATCGGGCACACAGCATCATCACTATTTTAGTTTTAAAGCTCTGTGGTTGCCGGGTTGATTCTCCCACATCTACCTTCTGGCCCCCAAACCTTTTTCTGTCATTTAGGTCAGAGTCTGTAGAAGGCTTCTTGTCGCCAAGTCGTTGTGGCAGTCGAAATGGAGAAAAGGACTGGGAAAATGCATCAACAACGTCATCAGTGGCTTCTGGAACAGAATACACAGGTCCGTGTGTGTACGTTTACTGTGAAAATGCAACAGGCTCAGCTCCTTTGGAGCCCGGTAAAACGGCCAGTGCTCACCCTCGTGTAGCTCAGTCTCAGTGATGGAGCTGTATACTTAGAGAGGGATTGGCAGATAAAAAGAAATACATGTCTAGCCAGGCGCCAGTGGCTCACGTCTATAATCTAGCTACTCAGGAGGCTGAGATCTGAGGGTCGTGG
Organism: Dipodomys merriami; assembly: GCF_024711535.1. Taxonomy (NCBI): domain Eukaryota; kingdom Metazoa; phylum Chordata; class Mammalia; order Rodentia; family Heteromyidae; genus Dipodomys; species Dipodomys merriami. The sequence continues at coordinate 14,301,463 of NW_027204604.1, read as the reverse complement.
TTCAAAGCCAGCCTGGGCAGGAAAGTTTGTGAGACTCTTTATCTCCAATAAATCACCAGAAAACCAGAAGTGGTGCTGCGGCTCAAGTGGTAGAGTGCTAGCCTTGAGCTGAAGAGTTGAGGGAAGGGCCCAGGACCAGAGTTCAGGCCCCATGACTGACGGACCCCCCCAAAATTTTTTTTCTAAATAAAATTGATGATGCCACTTAGTATTCATTCCTCTACTTCTATCTTTTTTTTTTTTTTGGGGGGGGGGGGTCGGTCGTGGGGCCTGAACTCAGCCTGGGCGCTGTCCCTTAGCTCTTCAGCTAAAGGCTAGCACTCTACCACTTGAGCCACAGCGCCACTTCCAGCTTTTTCTGCTTATGTGGTGCTGACTGATTGAACCCAGGGCCTCAGGCACGCAAGGCAAGCACTCTACCACTGAGCCATCTTCCCAGCCCCTCTACTTCTGTCTTTAAAATGCTAACCATTTCTGTGTGGTAGTTCAGATCTGGCAAAGGTTCAGAAGAGTTTGATGTACAGAACATAGTTCCTCACTGCTGGGAAAAGCTGAATCTCTTAAGTCCTCTCCTCAATGGAGAAGTGAGGAAGCTGGGAAGGCCAGGGGAAGAGCAAGCAAAGGAGAGCCCCATCCTCCTGCCTCCCAAAGAACTGGAGCCCCCACAGAGCCCTGGTTACAGACTTGCTGGGCAGACTTCACTCTGTGGCTTTTGATATGGCTCCTAGTATGGCCTATAAAGCCTGGAATTGGGAAGAATTGCGCTGTTAATCCTGAAGAAGATGCAGCTTTTCTTTTCTTCTTTTAAGATATATTCCTCATGGGCTGTTTCCTTCCACTTTAGCTCACCAGAAGTAAACTTAAACTAGTAGACTTAAGAAAGGGTAGGCATTTTTCTTCTGGCTTTTTTCTTTTTGCTTATGTGGTGCTGAGGAATTGAACCCAGGGCCTCAGACATGCAAGGCAAGCGCTCTACCACTGAGCCACCCTAGCTGGCTCCTAGCCGTCTATTCTTTCCAGCACTGCTGTCACGGAGCAACCTCAAAAGCCATAGAAACCTCCTCCAGATGCGTCCCTGTGGGGGTAAAGCGGTGTTTGATTGGAGTGCAGCCAGAAAGAAATCTGAAACCATGGGACTTCTTTACTACAGCCTTGTCCCTGTAGGAAAAGTTACATTATTTAAGAATAGTAGCATTTCTAGCCAAGCACCAGGGGTTCTTATCACTGCCTACCTACTCAGGAGCCTGATATCAGAAGGATCACAGTTTGAAGCCAGCCCAGAGAGAAAAATTTCAGATTCCATTTCCAATAACCAGTAAAAAGCCAGGCTACAGGTATAGCTCAAGTGGTAGAGCAAGAATGGTGGGTTGAGATCCCCAGAACCAGGAAAAAAATAAGAGAGTATAATAATAATAATAATGTTGTTTTACATGTTTCCCACAGGACCAAAGCTCTACAAAGAACCCAGTGCAAAATCCAATAAACACATAATACAAAATGCCTTAGCTCATTGCTGCTTGGCTGGAAAAGTAAATGAAGGTCAGAAGAAAAAAATACTGGAGGTAAGCATGTTTACATGAAAACTAAGTTTATCATCATTCTAAAACTATAGGAGTCTTGTCTATCAATGCAAGAGAAAATACCCTCAGGGCTCCTAACATTTCAACAGGCGTCTCTAAAAGCTGTGGAACTAGGCTGGGAAGGTGGCTTAGTGGTAGAGTTCTTGCCTAGCATGCATAAAGCCCTGGCTTTAATTCCTCAGTACCACATCCACAGAAAAAAACAGAAATAGCTCAAGTGGTAGAGTGCTAGCCTTGAGCAAAAGGAAGCTCAGGGACAGTGCCCATGCCTTGAGTTCACACCCCAGGACTGGCAATAAAAAAAAAAAATCTGGCACTAGATGCTTTAATTACTAGATTGAGTTAGTTCACTCTCAAGTTGAATTCTGGAAGATTGTAGATTTATTAACACATGAACAATACAAAATGTGGCTCAGTGATAGAGTGCCTGAATTTGATTCTCAGCACTGCCAAAAAGTAATAAAATGGGGCTAGGAAGGTGGCTCAGTGGTAGAGCGCTTACCTTGCATGCCTGAGGCCCTGGGTTCGATTCCTCAGCACCAAAAGAAAAAAGCCGGAAGTGGCACTGTGGCTCACGTGGTAGAGCGCTAGCCTTGAGCTGAAGAGCTGAGAGACAGCGCCCAGGCCCAGAGTTCAGGCCCCACAACCGGACCCCCTCCTCCCCCCCAAAAAAAAAGGTAATGTGTTGTAAAGCATGATCAACAAACATTTACATAATTACATAAACTTCATTGTTGTTGTTGTTATTATTTTGTTTTCTTTTCTAAAGGAAATGGAGAAGTCGGATGCCAACAACTTCTTGATTTTGTTCCGGGATTCAGGCTGCCAGTTCAGGTCCTTGTATACTTACTGCCCAGAAACTGAAGAGATCAGTAAACTGACTGGGATAGGCCCCAAATCAATCACTAAAAAGATGATTGAGGGACTTTACAAATACAATTCTGACAGGAAACAGTTCAGCCACATACCTGCAAAAACTTTATCCGCCAGTGTTGATGCAATTACTATTCATAGCCATTTGTGGCAGACCAAAAGACCGGTAACACCCAAAAAACTTCTACCTACTACTAAGGCATAGGAGTGGGAAATGTTTGCTTCAGAACATTCGTAGTAAATTTGCACTTCATCGTTCCTGCCTAGAGAACATCTTTCTCATTGCCAACAAGACTTTTTTGTTCATTAGAACTGGACATTAGCTGATGTCATGAACAACTGGAATGTAAACCACAGTATTTTGGAATGCAGAAGAGTCTCATGTAGCTGGTAAGTCCAAGTGATGAAGGAAAGGTTTTGATTCGCAAGTGAAGATTGGGACATTAGAGGGTTAACCTGCCTCCTGCTGGTAGAGACATGGAAGCGCTGAATTGTGAACACAGTGGGTGTAGGGTTGAGATGAGGCTAGGATTACAAAAGTATGTGTTGTACTTGTTGCTTTTTTTTTTTAACCTTTGACTGTACGTGTTTGTCTTCAGACGGTTTGTTTGTTGGGGAGTCATTCTAAGCTACCTTTGTATTTGTTTCGCGTGGAGATCTGACAGTAGGAAGAATGCCTTCAGAAGTAATGTGCACCTTTTTCCGCCGTTAAGAGAAACACTAGTGTTACATTTTACAGGCGCGCTCATGTTTAAATGGTGTTAGAGCATTTGCAAAACTTACTCTGTATTATTTATTATTCACTCAAGTATTAACATGTCTCTACTAAAGAAGGGAGGTGTGAAAGCTGCTAGTAAGTTCGCTTTAAACCACATAAGCTTAACCAAGAATATGAGAAGTTGCTGATTAAATCAGTGTTTTACACGACTTCTGGCCAACTCAGAATAATGGAGATTTTAACAAAAACGGGCTTTTTCTATTTTCCAGAACAAGTCACTTTATCAGCTGGTCGAAGCGAATGGCACTTTGCAGGTAGTCTTTCAGTATGAAAATGTAAGACTTCCTGAAGCAAGTTCTTGGGAGTCTTTACATTATTTATAACTGCTATGAAAATTATATTTAGAATTTTAGAACATGTACAAGGGCTGTGTTTTAGTTTTAAAATGGCTTCACGTTTATTTTACTTGTATTGGGTTTTTCTTTATAATCCTTTCCATGTGGAACATCATAGACTATGAGGACACACTTGAAATCTCTCTGTGATCGTTGTTCGTTAGCAGTGTAGAGCAGAGAGTTCATTGGGGAAAACTTCATTCTCAGGAAAAGACTTGAATGATTCTGTGACCCTGTTATGTTTCAGTGTTGTGACAACTGTGTACACTAGGGGGAAAGACAGTATTGTACCATAAATGAGACGTTGTAGTACCTTTTCTTTCATGGATGTAGAGATGAAGATATGTACATTTCTCTAACTGAGGTGTTTAGAGAGAGCACTATTGTCTCATACAATGTATTTACTTATTTGAAAAAAAAAGATAGGAATGAGCTGTCCCTGAGCTGTACTTTTCTATTATTAAGGACTTCTGGCATCAGTGCACCTGGGTTATCGACATTTTCTCAAATGCTGTCAATATTTTACTGTAATTTATGTTCTTATATTTATGTATATTTGTTAAAACTGTAAAAAAAAAAAAGCTCACAGATTTTTTTCCCAATATCTGTGCAAGATATATGTGTAGCTCAAAGCTATTTGTGATCTACTGTTTGCATGGAAGAGACCAGGATATGTAACTCTTATATTTTAAGCGTATACATATTGTGTATATAATATATGAATACTAAAAGTGGGGGAATACACATTTTACCTTTCAGACAATTTCTATCACAATTAGAGGGAAATGATCCAGCACATATTTAGACTAAGACTAGTTTAAAAATTTTAAGTGAATCTAATAAAAATGTGAATAATACTCAAAACAAGAAATAAGCATTTTATATTACTAAATTTGTTTTAGTCAGCCAATTAAATTTCCCTTATCAAAGCAATCTTTTTTATATTACCTGGATATTAAATAACAAGAAATCCGAAGCAAGACAATGGAGAACACTAAGCAGGACTAACTTCCCTTGTCCCGCGATTGAATCCAGCGTCTGTCTTGTCTAAAGGTAGAATGTGACCGTTGCTACAAAGTTCATTGCTCTCAGTACAAGATTTTACTTTATTAATGTAAAAGGCATATGGATATATTTCTTTAAGTCTATAGATTTTTTTATTATGGTGCAGCTTTTTAAAAATTATGTTTAAAATTCTACAAATGAAAGGATGAAAGGATGCCATTTCCCAGAGCCCCAAGGCTCTTGCTGGAGCACAGTACTTCCCTCCGTGCAGGTCAGATGACTAAGTATTCAACTATGTTTGCCAAACACTCACCCTGACTTCAATGGATCCTGTCGCCTTCTAGTATTTGACAGTCTTGGAAAGCTTTTCATTCTTCTTGGTTCAAATTTTGTTTCCGAATGACTGTTACAGTTTGGGGTTTGTTTGGCTGCTTGCGGGCAGCACCTGTTGTTTCGTTGGGGTTGGGATCTCATGGCCACCGTTGGGCAGTGTACAGTGTGTGGTGTGCTTACCTGTCTACCCCAAAGCATTGCTTACAGGTTTTCTAAAAGATGCTGTGCTGTAGAATCCTGTCACATTTGCTATTTCCTGGTACAGTGTAGTTTTTCCCCTACCATTTGAATAAAAGCATGGCACCAAATTGACTCCTTTTCTGTTTCTTGAATATAATGAGGTTTGGAGAGGCAAAACTGCTTGAATGTAGGAGAATTGTCATTGCCTGGGCTGGCTTTGAACTGAGATCCTCAAGTCTCACCTCATGAGTAGCTAGGACCACAGGCACCCCCTTAGAAAGCAGCATTTTTGTTGAGAATGGGAGTCTCGGAACTAGCCTAAAAAAGTATATGTAATCCTCCTTGTTTCTTCTTTCCAAGTAGCTGGGATTACAAGCAAGAACCACTGTGCCCCAGCAGTTTTCAATAATATTTGACACTGTTTGAAAAGTGACCTAAAGTAATATTAAAAAGTGTGTAACTCAGCCGGGCACCGGTGGCTGTCACCTGTAATCCTAGCTACTTAGGAAGCTGAGATCTAAGGATCGTGTTTCAAAGCCAGCCCAGGCAGCAAAGCCCATGAGACTCTTATCTCCAATTAACTACCAGAAAACTGGAAGTGGCGCTGTGGCTCAAGTGGTAGAGCGCTAGCCTTGAGCTGAAGAGCTGAGGGACAGCGCCCAGTCCCAGAGTTCAAGCCCCATGACTGACCAACTCTTAAGATTTACAGACTAGGGCTGGGAAGGTGGCTCAGTGGTAGAGCGCTTGCCTCGCATGCCTGAGGCTCTGGGTTCGATTCCTCAGCACCACATAAGCAAAAAGAAAAAAAGCCGGAAGTGATGCTGTGGCTCAAGTGGTAGAGTGCTAGCCTTGAGCTGAAGAGCTGAGGGACAGCACCCAGGCCCAGAGTTCAGGCCCCATGACTGGACCAAAAAAAAAAAAAAATAGATTTACAGACTAACTCTGTAAATCTTAGCTCAGGAGTCTGCATTTATGGCATATAAAAATAAATAAGTATTCATTTTATAAATGGTCATTCATAGTCATTATTTTATGATAAATTATAATTAAGTTGTGCTAAAATTAATACTGTATGCCTTTTGCGGGTGAGCTATCTGCAGAGACCATTAGGAAGTCAGAATTCTGTTAGGGTTTTTTGGTTTTGGTGGGGTTTTTTGTTTTTTTGGTTGTTTTGTGTGTGTGTGTGTGTGTGCTGGTCCTAGGGCTTGAACTTCAGGCCTGGGTGCTATCCCTGAGTTTTTGTGCTCAAAGCTAGCGCTCTACCACTTGAACTACAACTCCACTTCCAGCTTTTTGCTTGTTAATTAGAGATAAGAGTCTCATGGCTTTTCTGCCTGGGTTGGATTCTAACCACAATCCTCAGATATCTCAGCCTCCTGAGTAGCTAGGGATTATAGGTGTGAACCACCAACACCTGGTTGGTTTGTGAGTATATGTGTGCGTGGTGTGTGTGTGTGTGCCCATGCGCATGTTTAAATTTTTATTTTGTTTTTGAGACAGGGCCCATCTACTACATACCCCATTCCAAGTGTTGGGATTGCAGGCATGTACTACTGTACCCAGCTTGAGAGGCCAGGTCTTGATGATTGTTTCTGTAAGTTTCACTTTGATTTTGCTGATTCTGCTTATTTGCACCAGAACAACAAAAGAAAAATCTGATAACAAAACACTTCCCCCCGCCCCAAAAAAAAATCTTGCATAATTATTTTCCTGAATAATCTGTTGTTGCTAGGGATAAATATGTTTTTCCTTCTTGAAAACTTGAGAATACTCAAGTTTCAGGTGAATACTACACTTACACAGTATTACCTGGTACTTTATGTTGTCAATAAAAATAGCTCTAAAACCTAGGCATGCCGGGCACCGGTGGCTCACACCTGTAATCCTAGTTACTCAGGAGACTGAGATCTGAAGTTTGTGGTTCAAAGCCAGCCCGGGCAGGAAAGTCCATGAGACTCTTATCTCCAATAAACCATTCGAAAACTGGAAGTGGCGCTGTGGCTCAAGGGGTGGCGTGCTCACCTTGAGCTGAAGAGCGCAGGGACAGCGCCCAAGCCCAGAGTTTAAGCCCCATGACCAGCCAAAAAACAAAAAACAAAAAAAAACTAGGCACATTAGAGAAGTATATATAGGTCCCTGGAGCCCAGACACAAACTTGGAATGCTTTCCCTGACCTCTTGTCTAACTGATAAGCTGCATTGGGGCAGAGAAAAATGTTCTGAAGTGACAAAAACACACACCTTTAATTCCTAACTGTCTACACAGGGATCATAAGGAAGAACCCATGAAGAAAATATAGTTGGAAAGCTGAGACCTAGGAATTGGAAAAGGCATCTATAAAAAGAGAAACTCCATTGTCCCTTCACATGTAGAGATGCTTTGGGAACACATCTGTATCTTTTTAAATGGCAGCTTTGCTTTGCTTTCTCTTGGTACTGGGGATCCAACCCAGGCCCTTGCTCACATTAGCCTACTGCTTTACCACTGAGCTGTATCTATTGTCTCTAGTTTGCCTTTTAAAGGAGAACAGATGTTTGTGGTTTGATGTAATTTGGTAGAGGCTGGCATAGAGTAGAAGTTGCTATGTCTGAGTTGCTCTTCAACTAGGTATTCTTAGCTAGGCACAGGTGAGTCACACTTGTGATCCTAGCTACTCAGGAGGCTAAGATCTAACGATCGAGATCCAAAGCCAGACCAGGCAGGAAAGTCTGTGACACAACTCTTAGCAATAAACTATTCAGAAAAACCTGGAAGTGGTACTGTGGCTCAAATGGTAGAGCACTAGCCTTGAACACAAAGAGGCTCAGGGACAGCACCCAGACTCTTTTGAGTTCAAGCCCCAGGACTGGCCAAAAAGTAAATTAAAAAAAAAAAAAAAGAAGAAGAAGAATTCTTGATTCTAGTTCTCAGTCCTCTCCTTTCTGCACCTTTGTGAGCACAAGGTCTTCTAACAACCATTTCTTCCCAAATCAGATGCTTAGTTTTTAGTAACTAACATCTTCTTGTGTGTGCATTATTGGGGAAGTGATTAAAAATGGGTTCACAAAATGTATTCCCAGTCCCACTAAGATTGTATCTCACTGTGTTCTAAGATTGTTTCTAACATACTGATATGTTTTTATTCCACATGGAGCTGGGGGGGAGGGGCGTGGAAATCAGGTCCTGACCTCACTAATGTTGCCACTTATTAGCTCTTCGCTAAAAGCAACCAACAGTTACCCTCTGCACCCAATATGGGGTTGCAACCAGGGCTTTGTACTTTTGAGGCAGGTCTCTACCACTTAAGCCATTCCCCAGCGCTCCTTGCTCTGATTATTTTAAGAAGGGCTCCTGCTTTCTGCCAGGGCCTGACTACTGTGATCCTTCTATTTACAACCCACGCCCTAGCTGGAATGGCAGGTGTATACCACACACCTGTTCTGTTGAGATGGGCCCTAAAATCCCCTCCCACTCCTCATGGAGCCTGTCTGGATCTAGAGCCACAAGCTTCCAAAGGACCTCAGCCTCAGCCTGGATGACAGGTGCACACCAGCCACTGGTTGAGATGAGAGCCTCCTGAGGAGGCTTTTGTTCTGTTCTCAGCATGACAGGGAACCAAGGCCTGCCTGGTGAGTGATCTGGAGACTTCAGGAAGCTGGCAGGCCCAGGGCATGTGGAGCTTGGCACTGTGTGCTGTGACTCAGTCTCCCACCCCATGCTGGGGGCAGAGGAAGGACTGTGTGAGGCTGTCTCTGTTGGAGCTTACACGGTCTCAGTACCCGGGCTCCCTTGGCTGAGTGTTCTGCAGAAAGCCGTCTCCCTCTCCCACCCGGCCAGCAGCCACAGCCACATGGGCTAAGCGAGGGCAAGGTGATCTCCCTGGACCTGGTGGGCTTCTAAAGGAACCCACACGTGACTTCATCCCCATCCTGCGGAGGCTGGAGGGAGGCCTCCTGTCATGCTGGTGACACAGAGCCTCAGAGAGGGCCATGGGACCGAATCACAGCCTCCTGCCGGCCGTCCTGTGGGACCCACGGGGGCATTTTCTCCATCTGGAGCACCCAGTTGACCCCTCTACTTGATGAAATAATGAATTCTTTGCTCAGATGGCAGATTTCAGAAGCTCATCCTGGGGATCCCATTCTTCCCCATGGTGACTTGTCCTTGCTACTCCTCCACCGGTGGAGTGCCGCCTTCGACCAAAGGGAGAAGGAAAATAATGGGGTTTAGTAGCTTCTCCCTGGCCATACCTCCTGCCTGGTCCCAAGATGTCAGCCTCAGCTGTCCGGCTTCTTCATGCCTGGGGCTCCCTGTGCTGACCTGAGGCGAGGCTGCTGTGCTGCAAAATGGAGCAGAGCCAGGCATGGCTCACACCTGTCATCCTAGCTACTCAGGAGGCTGAGAGCTGAGAACGGCAGTTCAAAGCCAGCCCAGGCAGGAAAGTCTCAGATACTCCAATAAAACACCCCCAAAAATGCTGAAGGTGAGGGTGTGATTCAAGTGGCAGAGAGCTAGCTCTTGCACACAAAAAAAGCTCAGGGATAACCCCCAGACCCAGTGCAAGCCCCAGGATGAGTCCCCAGCAAATCCCCCCCCAACAGCAACCACCACAACAAAACCAGAGCAGACACAAACACCAGAAGAAGACACAGACTCCTCAGAACTCTTAGTAGGATAATCAAACATGTCCAAATCAAGTTGGACCTAAAAATTGGGATTTCCAGCTTATGTTTTTAAAGTAGAAGCCTGTGTTATGGAATGTTCCTTTAAGACTGTGTTTTCTAATTTCCCGTCTCCATGGTGCACATTTGCACTCCACAGCCCTCACACACACCAAGGTGAAGAAAGAGTTGCACGGCTGCAAACGAAATCAGAAAATGTTCAGAGTTCTCAAACCTTCCTTTATTTAAGCTATCTGGTCCTTTGGATTTGAAGTGTTTCAACCACAATTGTAGGGCTGTGGAATCAGAAAGCTCTGTTTTCAAATCCCACATCAGTTATTCTGAATTGTGTGGCTATAATGCAGTTATTCAGGTTCTCCAGGTCTTAGGTTTTTCTCTCTCTCTCTCTCTCTCTCTCTCTCTCTCTCTCTCTCTCTCTCTCTCTCTCTCTCTCTCTCTCTCTCTCTCTGCCATTCCTGAGGCTTGAACTCAGGACCTGAGTTTTTGTGTTCAAGGTTAACACTCTACTATGTTGAGCCACAGTTCCATTTCTGGCTTTTTGGTAGTTAATTGGAGGTAAGAGTCTCACAGACTTTCAGACTTTACTGCCCAACCTGGCTTTGAACTTTGATCCTCAGATCTCAGCCTCCTGACTAGTTGGGATTATAGGCATGAGTCAGATTTCTTATCTATAAATAGTAGTGCTACAAAGGTCAGCCTAACAAATTCAGGTGATTCATTTTCAGCTACTACAACAGAATACCTGAGACTGGGTAACTGGTGAAGAGCAGAGATTTCTTTTGGTTGGTCGTGGGGCTTGAACTTGGTGCCTGGGCGCTGTTCCTGAACTGTTTTGCTCAAGGCTAGCGCTCTACCAGCTTGAGTTACAGCTCCACTTCTGGTTTTCTGTGGCTAATTGGAGATGAGACTCATGGACTTTCATGTTTGGCCTGGCTTTGCACTGTGATCTTCAGATCTCAGCCTGAGTAGCTACGATTACAGATGTGAGTCACCAGAGCCTGGCTCGGAGATTTATTTCTTAGAGTTCTGGAGGCTGGGGTGACAGCAGGGTGAGACGGAGCAAGCCGGCTAGCTGGCCCTCTCCCGCTCCAAGGCCACTAGGCCTTCATGGAAGTCTACCCTCAGGGTCTTATCCAATCCTGTGGGTCTCCAAAGATCCCACCTCCAAATCTATCAACATATGAATTGGGGGTTCCCCCTTATGGGAGGAGGTTTTCTGTGGACATTCCATATAGTGCATACCAGTTACTTTTGCTTTTGCTTTTTTATTTTTTTATTTTTTTGCTAGTCCTGGGCACTATCCTGAGCTTCTTTTTGCTCAAGGCTAGCACTCTACCACTTAAGCCACAAGCCCCATTTCTGGCTTTTTCTGTGTATGTGGTACTGAGGAATCGAACCCAGGGCTTCATGCATGCTAGGCAAGCACTCTACCACTGAGCCACCTTCCCAGCCCTACTTATTTTTTGCTGTTTGTCCTGGGTCTCAGCCGGCTGGAATGGCAGATCAGTCTGCACCCTTGTGAACAGTGCTCAACGTTCAGGAAGTAGGGACTGCTTTGAAGGGGTTCTGCTTCCTAGACACACGGGGATGCCAGAACCTGTCCAGACAGGCAGGAAATCTGAGGCCCGAAGCTCCAGCTCCCAGCCGGACTGAGTTCAGTCACCTTCTCCTGGAGACACACTAGCTTCTTCCTCATTCCTGTCTCCCTGGGCTCTTCCCTGCCCCCCTGGCTGAACACCCAACATTGTTTTAGAAGAGTCAGGGTCGGGCACTTGCAGGAAGATTCAGCTTCTCACCCAGAGAAGAGTTAAGGGTGAGTGGGGAAGAATACAGATCAGAATTTCAAGAAACGACCCTAACCCACCAGTAGAAACAATGCTTGCGTAGCTGGCGCCTCACCCTGTGTGCACCCCTCTAGTGTTTCCAGAGTCCTCTCGTGGTTCTTTTCTCTTTTTATACATTCTTCTCAGGTGGTTTATCCAGCCCCCCCAAAGGCATTTCTGTAATGGCTCCCAAGCCCTTTGACCTAAGCCTGACTTCTCAGTGGCTAATACCATTCTTATTCTAAAGTAAACATACCTTCCACTCAAGTTTCCCAGGTAGAAACCTGGGAATCCCCAGCCCCCTCCCTTTTCCTGGCGACACAAGTCTTTAGTAAATCAATTATAGACTCAGAAATAATCAAGCCAGATCTGCTTCCTACAGAGATCCTGGCTTTCCACCCCTTTGCCCACTCACACTCCCACTACCTGGTTCCTGTGACTTTGCCGATTTCAAGTTCACTACCTGGTTCCTGTGACTTTGCCGATTTCAAGTTCTCCCTAAGAGCACCTCTTTTCTTTTCCTTTTTTTCCCTCCTTCTTTTTGGCAGGAGGGGACTGGAGTTTGAACTCTTACACTTGAAGTCATGCCTCTAGCCCTTTTTTCCTTAGCTCAGTGTTCAGATAGGGTCTCTCACTTTTGCTAGGTGGTGCTCTCAGCACAATCTTCTGCTCGCTATCTCCACGTGGCTGAGATGATTGGTTTGCGTCATCATGCCCCTCCTTCCCATTCCAATCCCTTCTAAAGGTTACCCAGATCAAAATCCTTCAGAATTGTAGTGGTTAATTTTATGTATCAACTTGAGTAAACCATAGAAACTGGATATTTGGTGAGTTCTTTTTAAGATGAGATTATTTATGCCAGTACAGGGGCTTGAACTCAGTGACTGGGTGCTATCCCTTAGCTTTAGATTTTTGGCTCAAAGCTAATGTTCTACCACTTGAGCTACACCAGCTTTTTGCAGGTTAAAGAGTCTGACTTTTCTACCTGGGCTGGTTTGAACTGTGATCCCTAGATCTCAGCCTCTTTTTTTTGTAAATATTTTTACTGTTATTATAAAGGGGATGTACAGAGGGGTTACAGTTACATAAGTCAGGTAAGGAATACGTTCCTTTTTGGACAATGTCACCCCTTCCCTCCCTCTCTCCCAATTTGTCCCCCTCATTCCCACCCACACGTTGTATAGTTCATTTTCAACATCATGCCAAAGTGATGACCACTGCTGCATTTGTTCACCTTTTGTCCCTCCATTTCTGTGACTTTCTTACCCTCCCCAAAGCAGATAAATGAATAAACAAGACAAAAAGAAGAGAAAATAAAAACAACAAAGAAAAAAGCTTGCTTCCATTTCCAGGAGTGTTTGTTTCAATAAATACTATTTTAGATGATCAGAGGCACATAGGCAGGGTACCTTTGTGACCCTGAGGGTATCCTCTTTTGGTCTCACCGTGTGTGAATGCCTAGACTCCTGTAGAATGTATGGTGTCCCAGGGAATTGCAGATCTAGCTTTCACATGAGAGAAAGCATGCACCTTTTGTCTCCTGAGTCGCTAGGATTACAGCTGGAGCCACTAGCTGCTGACATAGCTGACATGGCTTCTTCAGTAAAGCAAACTGCCCACCGTGGGTGGGTGGGCCTCGTCTGAGCAGCTATAGAGCTTTGAGGAACAAAGGCTGACCTCCCTGGGCTTAGAAGGAATCTTGCCAGCCCTTGCAGGCAAGATTGACAGCGGCCATCAATGTCCTGGACATCTGCTGCTTCTGCAGCTTTGACACTTCATGGGTCAGAATCTTCACTCCCCACCCCCAACCTTGGGTTCTTGAGGAAAGCTCTGACTAGTTCACGTAGCTTCTGTGCCATTGCAAAATAAACGTGTGAAGTTCTTAGCGAGCCCTCCAGACTGGGTCAGCTCTGTTCCACGGGCGCCTTTATACCCATTAGAAAAAGGCACCTGCCCTGGGCAAATGCGGATCTGGGCCAGAGCCAGCAGGATGAGTGTGGCGGAGTGGAGCCGCTTCCCAGGCTGCACAACCCGGACACCCTGCAGGGAGTTTCCCGCTGCTGTTTGGTGGTGGCCGTGGGCTGGAACTCGGGGCCTGGGCGCTGTGCCTCAGCTCTAATCGCTCTCCCACTTGGAGCCACAGCGCCACTTCCAGTTTTCTGGTGGTTCATGGGGGATCAGAGTCTCCCGGACTTGGCTGCCCCGGGCTGGCTTTGAACCCGTGATCCTCAGATCTCAGCCTTCTGAGCAGCTGGGATGACAGGCGCGCGCCACCGGCGCCGGGCTGGCAGCGCACCCTCCCCTCCACAGCGCTCCCTGCGCCTCCCCAGCCGCAGGAGCCCGGCAGCCCCGGTGAGCCCGGGAGGACCGGGCTGGGCCTGGGCGGGCGGGCGCCCCCCGCCCCCGGCTCCCACCTTCCCCCACCCGGGGTCTCGGGGAATGCAATCGGCCCCGGCCGGCGGAGAGCGCGGGAGGACCGAGCCGGGCGGCCTCCTCCCGGCCGGGCGGACGCGCGAACCCCCGGCCCGGGGCGGGGGGGGGGGACCCCGAAACCGGGGGGCGGGGTGGGGGAGGGACCCGGCCCGGAGCGGCGGCTCCCTCCGGACCCGCACCCCGCGGGCTCCCCCGCCCCGCGCCGGGCCCCGCCCCGCGCCCGCCCCCCCCGCCCCCGCCGCGGGGCCGCGCCGGCGTCGCCCCCCTCTCCCCGCGGGGCCTTGGTACGCCCCGGGGGACAGATGTCCCGGGGTCTTTAACCGCGTGGGATGCGGCGAATGCCCGAGTTCCAGGAGCGGCCTCCGGGGAGCGGGGCCCGGGGGGCGCCCCCGGGGGCCGCACGGTGGCCGGCACGCGCGGATCCCGGGGCCGCGGGCCGGGCGCGGGGGGCGCGGGGGCGGCCGGGGGGCGCCGGAGCCCCGCGGGACAGGTAAGGCGGGAAGCCGGGGCGCGCGCGCGCGGGAGGCCGGGGACGGCGGGGCGGGGGCCGGTCGCGCCCCGAAACCCTCCTCGTCCTCAGCGGAGAGGGTCTTCCTCGGGGATCCCCCCCCCCCCGCATGCACGCGTCCCCGCGCCTGCCGAGCGCCTGGCCAGGTTCCGGGGGGCCTGGAAACAGCCAAACAAAAGGAGCAAAAGTCTGCGACCCGCCGGGGAGTGGAGGGCGCCGTGGGGGAGGGGAGCGGTGGACCGGACAAAGGGGGCTTTCTACCCAAAGCCCTGGGGTCTGATCGCAGGGTTCGCTGGAGACCCCCCCCCGTCCCAGCGCACCTCACCGGGGCCGGCGGGGCACCTTTCCCCGGGGCAGGGAGGACAGGGCAGGAAGAACGGTTATGGGGCGCCCTCCCCAGCCCTCTGGCCTTTAAGGGTCCCTGGCTGCTGACTCCCTCCGTCCTGTTCCACGGCTACTTCAGCTGCCACCGCGCATTCGCTCCTCCGTTGAGTAACGCCGGGGGTGTCTTTGCGGGTACTCTTGGGGGGCAGGCCCGGCAGGCAGGGCCGAGGCTGGGTCCGGACCACTTGGGCTTTTAGGCATGTCAGGATAACCTTAAGGAGGTCCTTGAGGGGAGGTGGAGTTGACTGGCCCGTGGAAGAGTTTTCTGTTTCGGGTCGCTGCCTGCCTTCGGAAATGAACTCGCTGACCAGGGTATTTGCTGTAATTTGGGGGGTTGGAGCGGGGGCTTGGTGGTGGGGTCTGGGTTGGGGGGCAGGAATGCTGTGGAGTTCCCAGGTTCCTAGGCTCGGGCGGAGTCCCAGATTCCAGACTGGCACTCTGGAGTTGTGCAAGCTCATGCCTTCTGGGTGTTTGGAGTTGTGAGCCTGAACAATCAGATCCAACTGGGACACCCCCCCCCAACACACACACCATACACACACCTTTCATGGAGGGAGACTTGAGTCTGCAGCTTCATTCCACATGCCCTGGGAAATGCTGGGTGTGAGTTTGTAAAGAGTCTTACAGAAAAATTCCCAAGGATCAGTGTGAACAGGTTGTTAAGTTTGTGTGCGTGCGTGCATGTGCGTGTGTGTGTGTGTGTGTGTGTGTGCATGCATGCACTGGTCCTAGGACTTTAACTCAGGGCCTGGGTGCTATCCCTGAGCATTTTACTAAAGACAAATGTTGTACCACATGAATCAGCTCTGTTTCAGAATTTTTAGTAGTTCATTGGAGATCAAGAGTCTCTTGGACTTTTACTGCCCAGGCTGGCTTTGAACTGCAATCTTCATTCAGGACTCACCCTCCTGAGTAGCTAGGATTACAGGTGTAAATCTGGATGCTGATGTTCATAGAAGCCGATGCACTGGACTTAAGCAAGAGCTTTGTTACCAGGCTCAACCTGAAGGAGGCCAGGAGCTAGCCAGCGGAATGAATGCGCCAGGTTGCTTCTCTGCTCAGTTGTAGGGGAGAATTATAGGGAGGAGGCAGGAGACCCCGCTTGGCTGGGCTTGCGTCTTTGGGGGACAGTTCTGTGCTTGGGGGATCCCGCGCTTGTGACATCACTGACCCAGCTCTGGCGTCTGCCAGCGTCCATTCTTGAAAAGCTGGTTCCAAACAGCAGAACCATTAGCGAAAGATCTAGAGGGCAGCTTCAGGAATTTATGTCCCGGAGTGTACAAGCTTTAAGTCCATTTCATTTAAGTCTCTTCCCCTGGATGCAGATGGTGTGGTGGGGGGAGGGGGATCCCAAGGGGAGAGTTCTTAACTGGGTTCACTGCAACCTAGGTATCTGTGGCTAGAATGTGGCGGGTTATAAATGTAGTGTGGGGTGGGCATCTACAACTTCATTATTTTTATCACGGCTTCAACCGAAGTTTAGCATCGTCTTAGGTTAGGAAGACCCGAAAACAGAGGCGTGGACCGAGCCTGTGCTTACCCGTGAGCAGAGTTCAGTTCCCAACCCCATAGCCATTGCTGCAGCTCTGTGGACATGGTGTGTCTGCTCCCAGGAAGTGGCGTGCTGCCGGGGCCTCTGCCATGCAAATAAACTGTTATAGATGTTCTGACGTTAGGATTTGATTCCAATATGTTGAGTTCTCTTAGTGATTCTCTTTATTTAATGCATTAAGATGATAGTGTCCAGCCACACGTTGATTCTAGAAGCTTCCCCAGCCCTCCCAGGTTGCAGCTGGGGGATGGGCAAAGGCTGCTTACTTGTGGAGTCAACTCCTCTCTGTTTGACTTGGAAGAAAGCAAACCTGTCGGGGGATGGGAAGGTCTTGCTGCGAGGTGGAGGGTAGGGGGAAGGGAAGGGCTTGGCGGCCCACAGAGCATGCTCCCATCGTGGGGACGGACTGTCCCCTGTGAAGGCCCCTCTCCCTGGCCTGGGGACAGGAGGAGATGGTCAGGAGTCTGGGGCTAACATTGTTTGGAAAAGGGATGTGTAGAGGAAGGTGAAGGTGTGTGTGTTTGTGTATGTCGGAGGATTGGGGTGCTGGCAAGGGGGAGGTGGCAGACTGTGACCCTCAGATGTTTGATGAGGGCAAACCTCCCTTGCCATCCCTACGTTGGCTTTCTTGCTCTCAGCTGGCGCTCTGCCATACCTCCAGACCAGCTGTTTGCTGGTTAATAGGAGGTGGAATCTCATGGACTTTTCTGTCTGGGCTGTCTTTGGATTATGATCCTTTAGGGTCTCTACCACCAGGTGTGAGACACTGGTGACTCGCTGGGAAGGGGGGTTTTAGGGGGAGGGAGTAGATGGCGTGGTGGGAGATGGGGGGTGAGATGAACACTGAGGGTACCACCTTAGTCCGCACCATCTCCACATGTCTGTCGTCCAGCCACCCTTAGCTGTGTTTCCTCTGGTGTAACTGGCTGGGTTCCAAACAGGTTTCCCAGTGCTTTAGGGTCATGGGAGGTTGGCCTAGAGGTGCGTGTGTGCGTGCTTGTGTATGTGTGTGTGTGCTTGTGTGTGTGTGTGTGTGCTTGTGTGTGTGTGTGTGTGTGTGTGTGTGTGTGTAGGGGACAATTTCCTGGTGGTGGATGGCAACTTCTTTTCTTCTTCCTTCCCTCCTTCCTTCCTCTTCCCTCCCTCCTTCCCTCTCTTTTCTCTCTCTTTCTTTCTTTTTCCTTCTTTCTTTCTTGTCTGTTTCTATAGACAGCATCTTTTGTTGCCCTGGCTGGTCCTGAACTCCTGGCCTCCCGTGTGAGTCACTGGGACTACAGAGGTATGCCACTGCCCCCTGCCTCAACCTGAGGTTCTTAAAAACCCTGATCTGTGACCCACCAAACTCAGGTGGCCTCAGTTTCTCTCTGGGGTGGGGTGGGCCCCAGTGACCTTCTCTGACAGTAAGCTTTCTATTTGGGGTGCCCCCTCCTCCTCGGTTTCTGGGCGGGAGAGCAGCATACAGGAAGGCCCACAGAGCCCAGCAAGACAGGAAGACTTCAAGGTCCCTTACCAGCAGCACACGGCACCAGGGGCCCTGGAGGCCTGACCCCTTGGCCTCTTGGCATTCCTTCTTGGGGAGCCCCTTCCCGGGGCTCCCCTCAGGCAGGGGAAGCGCGGAGGCCCCAGAGCTGCCTGGCGGTCACAGCCAAGCTGCAGGATTCGTTCAGGGAAGGACTTGCTCACCTGCCCCTCCCCTCTGACTCAAGTCATAACAAGTAACCTGGTTCCCCTGGCCTGGCAGCCTGGGAGGGACTGCAGGCGGGCGGGCGGGGCGGGAGGGACGGGAGGGCTGGCCAGAGGGGTGGCCAGCAGCCCGCACCGAGCTGGGGCGGGCTCAGAGCGCTGAACACAAGGTGGCGGGCCGGAGGCTTGAGAGCCCCTGGGGCCACATGAGCGGCCCTTCCCCTTGTTGACCCCGGAGCAGCGGGGGCGCTGGAGGGAAGCCCAGACGCAGGTGAGGGCCGGACAGGGTGGAGCTGGTCCTGGGGCCTCGGCAGACCAGCCTGACCCTCCGACGGGGAGTTTGGGCAGTGGCTGGGGGCAGGGGTGCTGGGTTGGGACCAGGAGCTTGTCCCTGTGGTCAGGTCTCAATCTGGTAGAGAAAAGGTTAGTGGAGATGATGAGCTGGGACTGGGGAGAAGCTGGTTTTGAGGGAGGGGGGGGGCCTTTGCAACGGGATGTCCACTTGGTCTCTACCTTTTCCTGGGGACACTGTGGGGTTATGGTGGGGTGCTTCTTGGGGCTCAGGGCTGGGACTCCAGAGTTGGGCCGGATGCCGGGTGTCACCTGAACTTCCTTTAACTTCCTGCACCTAGCACTCCCGCCCTCCGGAGGGGGGTGGGGCAGATGCCCATCTTCTGGAGCCGGGAGGGGAGGGGGTCTGCTTTGGCTGTGGGGGAGGGTCTCAGCAGGGCATGGCTCAGAATCACGCCGAGGAGCTGGGAGGGGCTGTAGGCCCAGTTTAATCTCCACTGTGCATCTGGAAAATGGAGGATCCGGAGGCTGGGAGACTTCCCTGAGGGGATCCGGGCAGTAACCTTGAGTCTCTGCTCTTTGACCAGCCTGGAATAGCAGCCTCCAGGTGCGAGCAGTAAGGTGCAGAGTGGACTGAGTGGACCGAGAGCCCCGTGAATGGCAGCGCCTCCCTCTTGGTCCTACTTAGCTGCCATCCTCTAGGAGTCCCCGAGCGGGACTGAGTCCCCCCCCCTTTCAAAAGCAACTCCTTCTTGGTTAATAATTAATTAGCAAGTGGGACTAATTAATGGCTTCCCCTCCCACACCACCTCCTTCCTTTGTCTGAAGAGAGAGGCTCCGTGTACCTGCGGGGACCCTGCCTGGGTAGGGTGTTGGTCTCGCTTCCTGCCACAGGCTGAGCCCTTAGTTTCTGGGGACAGTGGGAGGAAGGTTGAGCTGCCTGCTCCCCTATCCTAACAAGGATGAGACTGGGACCAACAGTCACCCCAACTTCCCTGGGGCTTCCAGACTCAATGGCCAATTTGTCTTCTGATATGCTTATAAAGACCCCACAGGTACTTTTTAAAAAAACTAATGTGCTGTGCATTTCCTACAATTCCTTGGCGAATCTGAGATTCAGAAGTGCAAAGTCCAGGCAGGTTCCAGGGCTGTGGTTGTGATGGTTGCTGCCCGCTTCCTTGATCAGCTGCCACCTGGGCGCTGTGAAATCTCTCCGCTGCGGTGGAGGTGAAGACAGCATTGGAGACCCGGCCCGTATCTCGTCGCCTCCTCCTGGCTTTGCTTTCCCAGGCTCCGCACAGGGATGGAGCCCATCTCCCCAGCCTGGGCCCTGAGCTGGGGCGGGGGGGAGTAGGATAAGTCCCAGACAGAAACTCAGAAGGACTTTTGGACTCTTGCTCAATGGGCTGACTCAGTGAGGAGGTGGCCGCCTGGGTTCCACCCTCCTGCCTGCCTCCCTCCCTCCCTCCCTCCCTCCCTCCCTCCCGGGGCTCCAGGCTGCAGCTGCCAGCCCTGGCCAGCTGGGACCCCAACCAGGGGTGTGGGTTTGGTGAGGAGAGAAGAGGCGGGCACAGGTGTTGTTTGGCTGGGCAGGCGCACAGCTGGGATGGTGCCCACACCACCGAGTGCTGCCCAGAAGACCCAAGGGAGGCAGAGGAGGGGCCGGCCCTCCGACCCTGGCAGTTTCTGCTTCATCCCTGTCTTCACCTCCAACCTCCACAGTCTTGACGGTCGCCCTGCCCACCCCATCCTCCTGGGCTGTGGGGTTTAAGGGATCCAGGCTGATTCTCTCTGAGCTAGCAAGGAAGTCATTCCAGGGCTCTGGCTTTGGGATAAGTCTCTGGTGTGGAGTGGCTTCAGGGAGCAAAGTGACCCGAGCCTTGGGCATCCTAGACCAGCCTTGGACCCCGGCATGCCCACCAACTTCAACAACTTCTGCTTCCTTCTCCCCCTTCCCTTTTCTTCCCTTCCCTCCCCCCTCCCTCTTCCTCCTCCTCCTCCTCCTCCTCTCTCCTCTCCTCTCCTTCTCCTCCTCCTTCTTCCTTGTGCTGGTACTGAGGCTTGAACTCAGGACCTCTTGTTCTTACCTGGCTTTTTCACTCAAGGCTGGTGCTTGAACCAAACCTCCACTTACTGCTTTTTAGTGGTTAATTGGAGATAGGACTTTCCCCTCGATCCTCCGACCTCAGCCTCCTGAGTACCCAGGACTAGGGATGTGGCTGTGCTCCCCGCACTCCGTGAGGACATCTCCCCCTCATTCCTCTCCTCCCGCTCTGTCCCCACTCCCCTTCCTTGTCCCTCCCTTGGTCCTTGTCCTTTCCTCTCAGTGACTTTGCCGCCACAGTCCCACCTCTCTCCTGGAGGCCTCACTCAGGAGCCCAGAGCGAGGCTCGCCCCGCCCCTTGGCAGCCCCTCATTGCACACAGCCTGTGCGCACACCTCCATCCCCAAGCCTCTGTCTCTCAACTGCGTGTGGGATCTGTGGGGCTTGCTGGGAGCTCTTTGGTTATTGTTCTCTATTCTCCTTAAAGCTGGGGGAACAGCAGGCCCTCTTCACATCCTGGCCCCTGCTGGGACCTGTGCTGCCCCTCCCGCCCCTGTGCCCCCTCCTCCCAGAAATCCACCATGGAGACTAAGGATGAGGTCAGCGACACGGACAGTGGCATCATCCTGCAGTCTGGTGAGTGGGTCTGGAAAACCCCTAGCCCCAGCCCTGACTCCTGCGTGAGTCCCCAGGCCCCAGGCCTGCCAGGCTGAGACTCTTCAGGCCAGAAGGGAGGGGAGAGAGCACGCTGGGGAAGGGGGAGGTTGCAGGGATGCAGCAAAGTGCTCTCCCTGGAGAGGAGCCTGGGGTCTAGTCTGGCCTAGATTTTTTTTTTTCTTTGCCAGTCCTGGGGCTTGAACTCAGGGCCTGGGTACTGTCCCTAAGCTTCTTTTGCTCAAGGCTGGCACTCTACCACTTGAGCCACAATGCCACTTCCGGCTTTTTCTGTGTATGTGGTACTAAGGAATTGAACTCAGGGCCTCACACATGCTAGGCAAGCACTCTACCACTGAGCCACCTTCCCAGCCCCTGGCCTAGTTTTGACAGGATAGGAGAGGTGTGCGTGCGTGCGTGTGTGCGTGCATGTGTGTGTGTGTGTGTAAGTGTAAGGAAGAGGAAGAAAAGGGGGTAAGAGAGGGGAGAGAAGAGACCCAGCAGTTGTGACCATGGATCCTGTCGCCGGCCGCAGGTCCCCTGGTGCGGGAGCCCTGCCTTTGAGCTGTGATGCAGCGCCCTGCACGGCCGGGAGACTGTGTTTTGTGGTTATGACACAGGCCGCGGCAGCTAGCTTGTAATTTGTGGGCAGGCATTAAAGACTTAGCAAGGAGTGGTCAACAAAGCATGTAAGAGAACCGCCTACCTCAGTGTCCCTGAGCGGGGCCCTTTCCCCTCGCACAGGCCCGGACAGCCCCGTCTCCCAGACCAAGGAGCTGACCCACGCGGTGCGCAAGCAGCAGAGGGCCCTGGAGGCGCGGCTGGAGGCCTGCCTGGAGGAGCTGCGGAGGCTCTGCCTGCGAGAGGCGGTGAGGACTGGGCCGGGCCCCCAATGGGGCTGCTCTCCCGGGAGCTGGATCTGGGGGTGTCAGAGCCCAGTGTGTGTGTGTGGTTCCCAGGTAGCCCTAGTCTTGAATGGTTCTGGAAAATCAGACTGAGGTCTGGACCCAGAGCCCCTCTGATGCAGTGTCCAGCCTGGGCCCCGGGGGGGAGGGGAGTGAGTGGGGGGCACGGAGAAGAACGGGCCCGAGGGGCTGCAGACGGGAGGGCGTGTGCACAGGGTGCCCCAAGTTTTGGAGGGCGGGGTGAGGTATGAAGGATGTGGCAGGGGCACTGGTGGCTCAGCCGTCCCCAGCACATGTGATTTGGGGGTCACTAGATGAACCTCCCAGGGTTGGCAAGGGCTAGGTAAGTGACGAGGGGCTCGTGTTGACCCCCTCCCTGCCCCCCTCCTCCGCAGGAGCTGACGGGCACCTTGCCGGAAGAGTACCCCCTCAAGCCGGGAGAAAAGCCCCCCAAGGTGCGCCGCAGGATCGGAGCCGCTTACAGGCTGGATGAGTGGGCCTTGCGCCGAGAGGTGAGGAGCTTCGACCGGTCCCTCGGTCCCCAGGGGCATGGGCGAGGGTCAGCCCTGTGGTGGTCCAGGGCACCCCCTTGGGTAGTCCAGCTGGTAGGCAGTTGCCTGTCTGTCCAGGTAGGTCACTCGGACCCCAGGGCTGCCTGCCCTGCATCTCAGCCCGGCTTGGCTGGCCCCGGGTGAGCATAGCCCGGCCTGCCTGACCCTCTGAGGACAGGGGAGTGTCCCTCATGGCCCCCTCCCAGCCCGGCTCCGCGGGCAGCTCAGGGGAGGGCTCACGGTGCCTGATAGCTTCTCATGGGGACCAATGGGCTCTGGACCCCTCCCAGTGCCCCGCCCTCTGCGCCCCCCTGCAGGTGCAGGCTGGGGGGGGGCGAGCTGCTGCTGCGCCCGGCCTCCCATCACATGCCCATCCCGTTCCCCTAGGACCCCCAGAGCGGCCTGGAGCGCCAGCTGGCCCTGCAGCTGCAGATCACCGAGGCGGCGCGGAGGCTGAGCTCCGAGGACAACCTCAGCCGGCAGGCGCGGCGGCAGCGCAAGCACGCGGCGCTGCAGGAGGAGAAGAAGCTGCGCGAGCTGCAGCGCTGCCTGGGAGAGCGCAGGCGCAGCAGTGAGCCCCCGCCCGCCACGCTGGGCCGAGGTGAGCGTGCGTGTGGGGGGGGGCGTGCGGGCGTGCGTTCGTGCGGGCGTGCGTGCGGGCGGGCGGGCGGGCGGGGACCGGCCGCGGCTGGTGTGCTGGTGGCATCGGCGCATCGGCACCCGGTTAGCACCACCTGCGCGCCTGCCACTCTGTCTGAGGCTTCCTATCAGCTCCAGCTGGCCACAGCTGGCTTCTTGGGGCCCCCTGGACCCCCTGCTTGCCCTCTTGCCTTCCTTCATGGGAGACCATCTTCTCCTCGCCTTAGACACCCTTCTTCCTCCTCCTTCACTCGCCTTCAAAAAGTCAGGGCACTGGTGGCTCACACCTGTCATCCTAGCTACTGAGGAGGCTGATAGCTGAGGATTGTGGTTCAAAGGCAGCCTGGACAGGAAAGTTTGTGAGACTCTTATCTGCAATAAACTACTCAGAAAACCGGAGGGGCGCTGTGGCTCAAGTGGTAGAGCGCTAGCCTTGAGCTGAAGAGCTGAGGGACAGCACCCAGGCCCAGAGTTCAAGCCCCACGACTGACAAAAAAAAAGCCAGAACTGGAGGTGTAGCTCAAGTGGTAGAGTGCCAACCTTGAATAAAAGGCTAAGGGATAGAGCTCTGGCCCTGAGTTCAAGCCTTAATATACACACACACACACACACACACACACACACACACAGCTTCTGGCCCTGAGTTCAAGCCTTAATACACACACACACACACACACACACACACACACACACACACACACACACACACACACACACACACACACACACACACACACACACACACACACACACACACACACACAGCTTCCCTGACAGAAGGCATGTTCTAGGCTGACTCGAAGCTTGATCCTGGGGTTGATTGGGCCTCTCTGGTCAGGGTGGACTCCATGAGGTAGCACACCTTCCCCTGGCGGGCACAGGCACCCATCCTCGCTGTGTGCAGCTGATCACCGACTCCCCGTGGAGCTTGCTAGATGGAGTCTAGCCTCTTTGATTGGCGCTACCATCACAATCCCTTCTGTACCTGCATGTGCCCATGTCGTGTGACCTTCCTTCCTCTGTGCTCTACTTTATGGTACTTGTGGCCCTGCTCAGGAGACCTGTGGCTCTGTGGCAGTGAGTGCATTGGAAGTCACCACCTGACTTCAGTGTGTCTAGGCTGGGTTCATCTACTAGCAGGTGATGTTGAGGCCTGAACTAGATTGGGTTTGTTTGTGTGTAGTGGTGGTGGTACTAGGGCTTGGACTCAGGGTTTGGTGTTCTCCCTTAGCTTTTTAGCTCAAGGCTAGTGCTGAACCACTTGGACCACATCTCCACTTCTGACTTTTTCTTGGTTAATTGGAGATAAGAGTCTCAAAAACTTTTCTGCCAAGGCTGACTTTGAACCATGATCCTCAGATCTCAGCCTCCTGAGAAGCTAAGATTACAGGCATGAGCCACCAGTACCCAGTGTCTTTCTTTGCCTCCACCCAAATCCAGCTTGTCAGGTTAAGACTTGCGGCCTTCATTCCTCCATTCCAGTGCCCACCACCCTGAGCCTGGGGCTCAGCCTTGCTCTAAGTCTCTCCTGGGTCCCCGGCTGTATGGAGCCTGACAGACAGAGGCCCAGGGCAGAGCGGACCAGAGGCCTCGGCTCAGCTTGGAGAACAGGGCTGCCCTGTGGCCTGTGAGCTCGGCTTCCTGCCTGTCTGCCAGAGGCTCCTCTTGTCCTCCTGTCCATGTCCCCCAGGCAGGCGGTTTCCCCAGCGCCTGCTCTCATCTGTGCGCTCTGTATTTGGGTAAGGAGTGTGTGACCAGACCCAGCTAGGCCAACCAAGCAGCCGTCAGGAGTAGATGGCAGAAAAGCCACTGGGCTGCCCCAGGGCCAGGTGGCCATTGGCTCTAGCCTGAAGGGAAAAGGTGTCTCCACCCCTCCTCCATTCCCCACAGACCCTCAGCAAGGGCCCTTCCCTTGGAAGGCCGCGGCTGACCAGCTTGCCCCGTGCTTGGAGGAAGCCATCCCAGGTGGTCACAGCCCCTCCTGTCTCCCCCCCCCCCCCCGCCAGCCCCCCAGCTACACTGTCAGCAGCTCTTCTTGCCCTTGGCTGCTGTGGTTGCTGAGAGCTTCTGCCCCGACAGGCTGGTGAGGGGATGTCACTCTGCTGCCACTATTGTGATCAATGACATTCTTTGTTGGGAATGGGCTGCAGGCCAGGACACGCCTAGGACTCTGGTTTAACCCAGTGAGGGAAGGCGGGAGGCTGAGGTTCTTGGAGGGGCTCAGCCCAGGAGAAGACAGACGGCTACGTGCAGGTCTGAGGCTCACACCGGCTGCTGGCTTACCTGGCTCCCTGATTGCTAGCTTCTGGCCCTGTTCTCTTCTGGGTCCTGGGTTCAAATGCCCTGGCTTGGGAGCTCAGAGCTAGAAGTTCCAGACAAGTAATTCCTGTTTTGTGGCTCCTCTGCCCAGCTAGACGCACCTAGAAGGAAGAAGTGGAGAAGGCTTAATAATTAGCTAGAGGAGGAAAGGTGTTTTGAATTTAAAAAGGAAAAAAAAATAAGCAAAGCAAAAAAAAAAAAAGCATTTCAAAACAAAACTCCACCTCCACCCTCTTGTTCTCCACACAAGGGTTATTCAGGTTGGTAAAGTAATTAGGCCAGGTGAGAGTAATTATGCAGGTGGCAAAGAGCCATCAGGTGTTGAACTAATTTATTATAGGGAGCTTCATGAGAGCCACCTCCACTCAGCACACACCTCTTTTTTAATGTAACAGGTGCCCGCTGTGTGTTTGCTGGCTGGTTGAGTAACTCTCCCCGTGAATTTCTGAGACGGTGGAAGTGCTGCCCATCTTTGCTCTCCAATACGGTAGACTCTAAGTACAAGTTCAGTTCCATGCCCGGAGTTGGTGTATGCACACCTATAATCCTAGTTACTTAGGAGGCTGAGATCTGAGGATCAAGGCTCAAAGCCAGCCCAAGCAGGAAAGTCTATGAGATTTCTCGTCTCCAGTTACCACCAAAAAGTCAGAAGTGAAGTTGTGGCTCAAGTGGTAGAATGAGTGAAAAAGCTAAAGGACAGCACCCAGGTCCTGAGTTCAAGCCCTAGTACCAACACACACACACACACACACACACACACACACACACACACACACACACACACACACACACACACACACACACACACACACACACACACACACACACACACACACACACACACACACACACACACCACGACAATTTCCGTCGTGCTTAAGTTTTCATGAACACGGCGCCATGCAGATTGGTTTGTTGGGCAGGGTTGCTTTGGAAATGCTGAGTTCCCGAGTCCAGTCTTTTTGCAGTTAGCTCTCCCAGGGGGCAGTCCTGTGCTGCAGTCCTGAGGGCACCCTAAGGACAGGGGTAGGACAATTGTGGTAAGCCAGGCTAGGACAGGGCAGCGACAGTGTGCATGAGCCACTTGGGCCTGGCAGCTCCCGCCTCTGCAGAAGCAATGTGTCTCCATTCTCCCTTGTTTGCAATATACCGCTTGGGACCTACAAAAATCATCTTGATTATGTGCAGGTTAGGGCCGATGGGGGACGGTTGCTTTCTTGCCAGACAGAAGATCCTGGATCTTGTGTGTAATCAAAACATGTGGGGCTAGGAAGGTGGCTCAGTGGTAGAGTGCTTGCCTTGCATGCATCACGCCCTGGGCTCAATTCCTCTGCATCACATAAGCAGAAAAAGCCAGAAGTGGTGCTGTGCTCAAGTGGTAGAGTGCTCACCTTGAGCTGAAGAGCTGAGGGACAGCGCCCAGGCTCAGAGTTCAGGCTCTACGACCGACCAAAAAAAAAAAAAACATTAGGGTCTGGCCAGCCAGCCTTGAGGAAAGTTCTTCAGTTGGTGATCTGTCACCTGAAGGAAATGGGTGTGACATTTCTGTCTCCCAGGAGGTCCAGCCCTGCAAACCTAGGCTACAGCAAAGTGGGTAACTGAAACCTGGGTTGCACTGTTAAACCTGCTGCGGAAGGTAACAATTCCGTAAAGTAGTTCAACTTGCCATTGGGGACAATAAATACCTTTGTTCTCCAGGCAGAAAGCAAAGGGTACCTCCTTCACTGAACCTGACAGAGTTTAAGAACTGCTCTGAGTAGCGTTTGTATTTCATTTTAGTTACTCATTGAAGATTGGAAAATTCTTTTCTATAAAAGGTTAGATAGCATTTTAGGCTTGGTGGTCTCTCTTTTAAAAAATTATATATTTGTTATCGTTACATAGTTGTACAAATGCATTGCTACACATGTTGGTTTATGAGTACACTGCATCTTGATCAGTATTGCTCCTTTCACAATTCTCCCTCATCTCTCCCAACCACCCTTCCAACTGCCGTTTCAGTGATGGCTACGGCCAGACATCAGATAAAGAAATCTGTAGCTGTATTCCAATAAAGCATACTGGTAAACACAGCCAGTGAATTAGATACAGTTGTAGTTCACCAATTCCTATCATAAAGGATCTCCGATGGTTAGAAGCATATACTGTTCTTAAAACTTCTGGTCATGACCTACGTAGCAGGTGCTAGTAACAATAGAGCCAGTAAGAGGTGGTGGCTCAGGGCATAGACAAGCTGAACCATCTAGGTGTAAATTCTGACTCAGGCACCTAAGGCGACTGGGTTGACTAATTGACCCAAACTTCATGAGTCCTCTGAGAGTTTTTCCCAGCTGTTCCCTGGATATGATCTTCCTTACATTATGAATTATTACAAGAAATACACATATTGGCACAGTAGACATATTGGCCATTGTTTATCTTCATTATCCAACACTGGTGGAGATGCTTTGAGAGGCTGTGCCATAAAGGCCTGTAGTTCAGGTGTGAATCTCCAGCAGTGTGGTGGTATGTGCCCCTCCCCTCTGCTTCTGAGAGGCAGAGAGCATCTCAAAAATAACCAAAGCAAAAAGGGCTGGGAGGTGGGGCTCAAGGGATGGAGCATCTGCCTAGCCAGTGTGAAGCCCTAAGTTCAATCACAAGGGAGGAGTGGGGAGGAAGAGGAGGGGAAGGAGGTGGTGGTGGTAGAGGGAAGATTGCCAAAATTCTTTTCACACTAAGGGCCTTCCAGAATGGCTTTTGTTGACAGATGCGGAAACAGGTCGGAGCTTTGAAATGGCTAATTCAAGGTTGTGTGGCCAATGAGAGAGCCAGGATTAAAATCAGATTTCCTGTCTCCTAACGCCTCACTTCTGAATCTTTTTCTTCCATAAATTCACCACACATCGTTCAGCACCCAGTAGGGATTTCCTGGCAGTGGAGGCGGCCCTGGGAGAGAGGCGGCCAGGATCCTGTACACACAGGTTGATTTCCTCACTTCCTTCTCTTCTCTCCCCTTTGCTTTTCCCAGAGCTCAGCGCCTCAGATGATAGCTCCCTGTCTGATGGGCTCCTCCTGGAAGAAGGTGAGGGCACGATTTGCACACACAGCCAAGGCTGGGGGGTCCTACTCCCAAGACTGTAGGGCTTTGCCAGAATGTACTGTGGGGACCTCAATGGGGAAGGTTTAGTGAGCTGGTGAGGGCAGGGTGTCAGCCAGGGTCTCCCTCAGCCATGATGTCATTCAGGTACCCTGCACATGCTCAGTTGGGGGAGAGAGGGAGTTACCACCTCCCTAGAAATTTGACTGGAAGAAGGGAAAGGGGAATTCCTAATCTGTTAATCCCCAAGGCCGCTCCTTCACCCTGGGGCTGCGTTCCCAGGAGGAACTAGTCAGGGCCAAGAATTGATCACCCCGCCATCTGCCATCCTTGGAACCCAGGGGACAAAACCCTTGTCAAAGGACTAAGAACCCTGCCTACCCCTGCCCAGGATGTCAGAGGCAAGGTGGAAGGAGAGGGTGGTGCAGTCAGGCCAAGGGAGTGCCCAGGCCAATAAGGAAATAGGGCACTTGGGCAAGGCAGGAACAAGAAAAATGGGTTAACACAAGGCCAGCCTTCAGCCTGTGGCTGCCTCCAATGCCTCCAGCACCAGGAGCCACTGTTGACAAATGGGATTAGCAAGAGCCAGGAGGCTACTTGAGGTGCAGATAGGGCTGTGGGAAAGAGGGAGGCCCAGAGGAGAAGAAAACAAAGTGTGAGTATCTGGGGTCAGAGCCATGCCCAGAGCAGCTGGACAAGCCAGACATGAGAGGGAGAGCCAGAAGGTTCTTGCTGGGCTGGTTTTCCCGGCCTCTGCCCTTACCCGGTTTCTTTTATTCCTGCAGAGGACTCACACATGCCAAAACCTCCCCCAGAGTCCCCGGCCCTACCTTCCCGGCCTCTCCCACCCCAGAGCCTTGAGGGGCTGCAGCCAGCAGGGCCTGAGCCGGGGGGCCTGGAGCGGGCCCCCATCCAGAACAGCCCTTGGAAGGAGACCAGCCTCGACCATCCCTATGAGAAGTCCAGGAAATCTTTGGAGCCCAGCAGCGAGTCTAGGTCAGGGTAGAGGGAAGGCAGACCTGGCAGGGATGCGCACGCATGCTGGGGCTGGGCAGACGGAAGAGGAAAGGGGGCCGGAGAGCACTCTCTCCTGAGCTGTGTGATGGCAGGGGTGTGAGTGGTGGCAGTTCACACCCCTGACCTTGGGCTGCTGGGTCCCTATTCTTGTGGGGTTCTTGAGCTCCTTACTGAAGATGTTCTGGTCGCTTACTGCTCTCCCAATTGCCCTTTCCCAGTAGCCCAGCCACCACGCCGCAGGACGGGGCCCTCACCTCCAGCCTGTGGCTGCTAGAGCCCGTCCCCTACCACATGGTCCCCATCCGCAGCGTTCCTGGCCAGCGACAGGGCCGCACCAGCGCCCCAGCCACCCCCGAGATGCAAGGCAGGCGGGGGCAGGCACAGTCCCTGAGGTAAGAGCTCACCCAGAGATGTGGGAACATGCACCATCCAAGGTTTGGGGATACTGGTATATACACCCTGGCTGACATATGGCTAGCACCTTGGCTTCTGCTTAGGATCATTTCTGAGGCCTCCCCCAAAGAGGCTGCAGAATTTTCTAGCAGATAGCTACAGACATAGAGTTCACAGATGCCCAGCTATTGCTTGTAGGGAAGGTATACAGGGATTCAGGAGTTCTGTCACACCATTGTCCATCAATGGATTTAGCCTATAGAACCCTAGTTTATGTGAATGTTTGTTGAAAGACAATTTCCTGGCCAGGTACCAGCAGTTTATGCCTGTAATCCTTGCAACTCAGAAGCCTGAGATCTAAGGATCACAAATGGAAGCCATCCTGGGTAGACAAAGCTGAGATTCTTATCTCCACTTAACCACGAAAAACTGGAAGTACAGCATGGCTCAAGTGATAGCGTGAAAAAGCTAAGCAAGAAAGTGAAGCCCTGAGTTCAAATTCCAGTATCATCTATGTGGCTGTGTGTTGTGTGTGTGTGTGTGTGTGTGTGTGTGTGTGTGTGTGTCTGTGTGTGCGTGCACATGCGCACACATATGTACACACTGGACAGGTGCAGTATTTTTCCCCCAGTGCTAGGGATACAACCCCGAGCCCTAAACATACTTGATAGCTCCAGCTAGTAATACTTACTGTTCTTGCCATTATTTCCTAAATAATGCAGCATAAGAAAGCCATGTGTCTGTGGCTTATAATCTTTGCTACTCAGGAAGCCGAGATCTGAGGATTGTGGTTCTGACCTAGACTAGGTGGACAAATCTAAGAGACTCTGATCTCCAGTTAATCAGCAAAAAGCTGGAATTGGAGGTGTGGCTCTAAGGGTGGAATTCCAACCTTTGAGCAGAAAAAGCCAAAAAAAAAAGTCAACGGAGACCTTGTACGAGACCACGAGACCCCAAGTTCAAGACCAAGTATGGGAACAAAGCCCAGCATAGGAACAGTCTCCATAGCACTTATACCGTATTAAACCTTTATCTATAAACACTCTAGAGATGACTTAAAGTGTATGGGAGGGTGTTTGGCTTTTGTGTATTTGCTCCAGGGAGGTTTGATCTAACACTTTCTGTGCTCTGACCTTACGGTGGGCATCCATCCCAAGACGTGTGTGTATGCGTGTGTGTGCATGCATGCCAGTCCTGAACTCAGGACTGTCATTCAGCTTTTTTGCTCAAGGCTGGCGCTCTACCACTTGTGCCACGGCTCCACTTCCAGCTTTTGGGCGGTTAATTGGAGATAGGAGTCTGCCCGGTCTGGCTTCGAACCGTGATCCTCAGATCTGGGCCCGGCACTCCTCCCAGGACTTTAACTCACCCCCTCCAATGCAGCCAACTGAGCGCCCGCCTTCTCTCTCTGTCCTAGGCTGGACTCGTTCCGCGCGGGGCCCGAGGCCCGGGGGCGCAGCGCCTTCCCCCGCCGGCGCCCCACGCACTACACGGTGACGGCGCCCGAGCCGCGCCGCCCGCAGAGCCCGCCCGCGCCGGGCGCCCGCCACTCCTGCTCCGAGGACAGCGGCTCCGAGGCCTCCAGCGTCTCCCACCCCACGTCCCCCGGCAGCAGCAGCCCCGACATCTCCTTCCTGCGCCCGCTGTGCGCCCCGGAGCCCGCGCGGCCCCGCGGGGCCTGGGGCCCGGCGCCCCACGCCCCCAGGCTGCTGCTGCCCCCCGGCTTCTTCCCGGCGGCGGGGGCTGCGGCCGGGCGCTTCGTGGTCGTGGCCGAGAGCCCGGGGGGACTCGGCGAGTGGGAGCCCGGCGAGTGGGAGCGGCGCGGCCCGGGCGAGGCGGCCGCGGCCCTGCGCTTCCCGCGCCCCGCCGCCGCCCGGGGTCGCCTGGGGCGCACGCCGTCGCTGAAGGACGGCGCGGCGGGCCGCGCGCTCAGCCGGGCCGCGGTGTCCGAGGAGCTGCAGTGGTGGCACGAGCGCGCTCGGCTCCGCCGACGCCCGCACTCGCTCGACCGCCACGGGGCCTTCCGCGTCCGCAGCCTGCCGCCCGGCCGGGCCCCGGCGCCGCCCCGCGCACAGGTACCCGCCCCGGGCACGGGGAGCGGGGGGGGGGGGGGGGGGCGGGCACGGGGCTGCGTCCGGGCGGGTGCAAGGGTGGACAGATGCCGCTCCTGCACGCCCGGTGCCCGGGCGGTGCCAGCCCGGGACACAGGCCAGGAAAACGTTTCCTCTTGGGCTCTGTGGAAGCCGCCTGGCTTCCCCCGGGCGCCTCCTGATGTTGCTTGCCTGCTCGTGACGGGTACCGGGTGCCCTGGCCGAGGTGATCCTCGCGGAGAGCTGCGGGTCCCCGACTCCACCCCTCTCAGTACTCCATGGAAGATCCACCAAGCACAGAAACCTCAAATCCGATGGAAATGAACCCCTGAAATTAACCTGACTTGAGGGCCCAGGCAGAGGGAAAGTTTAGAAATGGGATTTGCAGAAATCAGAACATGTGTCAGCCTGTTGATTCTTCCTTCTCTTTCTCCTCCTCCTCCTCTCCCTCCTCTTCCTCCTCTTCCTCCTGTTTCTTCTTCCTTTTTTTTTTTTTTTTTGGTCGGTTGTATGGCCTGGGCTCTGTCCGGTTTGCTAGTGGTTTATTAGAGATCAGAGTCTCAACGGATTTTCCTGCCTAGGCTGGCTTTGAAGCACAATCCTCAGATCTCAGCCCCCTGAGTAGCTAGGATTACAAGTGTGAGCCACCAGCACCCTGTCCTCTGTTTTTGTTTTGTTTTGTTTTTGTCTTTGCTAGAGCTTGAACTCAAGACCCGGGCACTGTCCCTGAGCTTTTGTGCTCAAGGCTAGCCTTCTACCACTTGGAGCCACAGCTCTACTTCCAGTATTTTGATAGTTAATTGGCCATAGGAGTCTCACAGACTTTCCTGCCCAGGCAGACTTTGAATTGTGATCCTCAGATCTCAGCCTCCTGAGTAGCTAGGATTATAGACGTGAGCCACCCATCCCTTCTTGACATTCCTCCACCACACTGAGAGGCAAGGACTCCTGTCAAAGACTATGTGCTGTCAAGCTAGACTACCAGGTTCAAATTCTAGCCCTGTTAGTTACCAGATGCAGGGTTAGGCAGTATACTCAACTCCTTTGGGCTTCTGTTTCCCTGCTGAGAGGTGGGAGTAGTGTGTGGGCAGATAAGAGACTGAAATGATTAGCAGTACAAACCCAAGGTCAGATTACTGCCAGTATCCCCATCCAGGCCCCTGCAGACCGGCTTGGTGCAGTGTATCTAGGATTTAGAGCACTCTGCCACTGGCCCTCGTTGCTTCATTCATGGCAATAGCATGCATGAATTACTTCCTTTCTTTTCCTTCCTGGTGCAGAGAGCTCTGCTGGGGACGCACTCCAGAAGTCACCACAGGCTGCTCCTTTGACGCCCCAGGCTCCCAGCAACCCAGCTGTATCCCTCTACCCTCTCCTTCCCCCCTCTCACAAGCTTTTAGGCTGCAGCTGCCGTGCCCAGCCGGGCAGTTCCCTGGCTCGGTCCCAGGCCTCACCCTCTAGCTGACATGCTTTTCCCTTCCTGCGAGCTTAGACCTGTCCTTGGCCCAGATCTAGCTCATCCCAACCTGCTAGACAGGGCAGATCCTGAGATGTGAGCGGCAGGAAGGTAGGGAAGGAGGAGGTCAGTGTCTATCCATCAACTGAAGGAACCTGGAGAGACAGTGCATAAGGGATGATCCCTAGAAACATAAGCATGGGAGGGCGGGCGGGAGCTGAGTGCCAGGGCCCTGTCACCACCACCGCTACCCCTGCCGCCTGTCTGTGTCTTCAAGGGTCAAGGATGACAAGTACCCTGGTTTGCTCACCCACAGTCTCCCTTCTTCCCCCCCCCCCGCAGGTGCCCACCGTGTGTGTGCTCCGGAGATCACCCGAGGGGGCTCCTGTGCAAGTCTTTGTCCCTGAAAATGGAGAAATTATCAGCCAAGTGTAACTGTTGGACGCCTCAGCTGCTGCTGGGAAAGACTTTTAAGAGCAAGGCTGGAGCTGAGGCTGAGACCCCCTCACCCATAAGTGCCTCCTTCGGCTCCCTCACCCCATCGCAGGCCGATGACCTGGAGCTGGAGATGTTGTTTTCATCTTCCACTATCTATGTGTTCCCTCCCTCTTCCATATATATATATATATATGAGGATTTATATCTGTGATTTGTCCTCAAGTTCTTATGATGGGATTCTACTCGATCCCCCAGAGTCTAGTCTCTTTGGACTTAGGGCCTTGCTGGTTTTACTGACAACCTTATAAGTGTCCTTATACAAGACAAGTGTCCTTATCCAAGACAGGTAGCAGAGAAAGGTTGTTGGACACTCTGTCCAGTCTGAGAAAGCTCCTGGCCCTTCTCTTCCCTCGTTGTTGAGGCTGAGTGAGGCACACGCTCTCCTCCACTTCCCAGGTCTCTTGATACCATAGACCGCAGGAGACTTTCCTCCCTGCGGCCCTGCTTATATGTGCTCTGTGATGCACACCAAGTGGTAGGTTAAAGGTCAGAGTACCCTGGTAGAGTCTTGTCTTCCTGAACCCTGATATTTTGGGGGGCCCATAAATCCCGTTAGAGACTCCAGTCACTATTCTCGCTCTACGCCCTTGGTTTCCAAGCTGCAAGCCCGTTTGGGTCTGCAGAAAATTATCATTTGAAAGCCCCCAGGCTGGAGGCTGGCTGACCCAGCCCTCCCTCTGAGATCATTTCTCATCGTTCTAGAAACCATCACGTGGCAAATATTTGGGGGGAAGGCACCACTTTTGTGGCGTGTCTGGGGTGGGAGGAGGTGGTCACCGCCCTTCTGTTCCCTGCCCAGCCATGCTTGTCTCTGCTGTGAGAAGAATCCTTATTTGTACACACTGGGAATGCTCTTTCCTGAGTCCTGCCGTGCTAGCTTGTCAGAAAGGGCATTCAGGGATTGCCCAGCTGTTGAGGCCGGGCAAGCCTGCAAGCTAGCTGCCCGCACTGAGACCGGCATCTCCACCAAAGGCCTCTCTGCTGCCAGGTCAGATGCCCAGTTTGAGAGAACTGCATTCCGATTTTGCCTGCGTAGAACTCTTCCCCTGAAGGATCCTGGGACTGAGAACCTCACAGAAGGCTGCAAGAACGTGGTGCTTCTCCATGTTGGCCCGTGGCACTGGGTACAGGACAACGAGGGACACATGCTCTTTCACTGTGTGCCTGTCACAAACTGCAGTAGGCCCCCCCTTGGGGTCCACTCGCCCCTACTTTGATAGGACATTCATTTGCTGAGCCCTGGCTCCTTCCCTCCCCCCACCCCCAACACACCTGAACATCCTCCACATTAACTTATTGCCATGGCAGAGTGGCCGGTCCTCGGCTGCAGGACTGGAACTAGGTGAGGTCTTTGTGCCAAAAACTTCAATAAAGTCTGTTCTTTGTGATTGGCCCAGCTGAGGGTAGAGCGTGTGAGTGCGCATGCGCGGTGCCCAGCCCCTCAGGGTGGCGCGCTCGCCCTGCAGAGGGCGCTCACGTGCGGCGCCCCCCGGGAGCCGCAGCGCCCCCTGGAGGCTCCAGAACCCCGGGGAGCCGGGAGCCCGCACCTGAGGGGCGCTGTGTGGCCGTCAGGTACGGGGAGGGACGGGGGGGGGGGTCCCCGCCCGCTGTCCGTGTCCACGGCCAGGACAGAGGGTCCGGGCGGGAGTGAGGAGCCGAACCTGGGCTTCGGGGCCTGGTGTGAGGCGCCGGCCGGGCCGGACGCCCACCGCGTCCCAGGGTCGCGGGGCCTTGCGGGTGAGGGGCGTGCTTTGTGGGGTTTTGTTTAGTTGGCAGGCCAGCCGGGGCCCCGAGCTGGGCTGAGGGAAGTCCTGATGGCCTGTCAGCAATCCCTGCCGTGGGGTCTGCAGCCAGAAGTCCTCAGACTAACCGGAAGACAAAGGCTGGGCAGAAGGCGAAGGTCAGGTGGTAAAGCACCAGCCGTGAGGGATGAGGCCGAGCGGAAGCACGAGGCCCTGAGTGCGAGCCCCAGCGCTACTGCGCCCTCAGAGGGGCGCCTGGGGCTAGCCCGAACCTCAGATGTCCCACATGCAGGGGAAAATCTGCCCTAGTAAGAGACTGCTGGGTGAGTCAGGAAGACTCCTTGTGAGGGTCCGGCATCTTTCCACCAATGACAAGATGACAGAGGCTCAAAGCCTGGGCACTGCTCAGCCGATGGCTTTTCTTACAGCTTAGTTATTAATTTATTATTATTAATTTATGTATTCATTTGTGCTGAGGCTTGAACCCAAGGCCCAAGTACACACTAAGCAATAGTTCTACCACTGACCTACAAACCCCAGCTCCATTCTTTTTATGTAAGTGGCCAGGTGCCCCCTGCACTCACTTGGTGTGTGTGTGTGTGTGTGTGTGTGTGTGTGTGTGTGTACACGCACGCACAGGTGTTAGTACTGAGGCTTGAACTGAAGGCCTCAAGCCCTTGCTTGTCTCTTTCACTTGAGGCTGATGTCCTAGTTCTTGAGTCACACGTCTGCTTTTGGCTGCTGATTAATTGGAGTCTCATGGGCTTTCCTGATCAAACTGGCTTCAAGTCTTGATCTTCAGATCTCAGCATCCTGAGTAACTAGGGTTAGCTACAGGCCTGAGCCATAGGCACCTAGCATCCAATATTTCCCCCTTTGATTGCAGAAGCTACAGCTCTCAGAAGGCCCAACTCCCACCAGGTCTGGCTGCTCTTCTCCAAGATGCAGGCTGCTGTTCCAGATGTACAAATGAATCTACCTCGGAACAAGCAAATAAACTTTAAGTCACTAAGTCCCCAGGATCTTTTGCAATCAAGCCTTCTGGGTGAGCAGTTGGCCCCAGGCTGGGCTCTCATCTAATTACAGCAGCTCCGAAGTGGTGCTTGTGTGTAGGTTCTCACTTGAGATGTTATTTTGTGAGCTCAAGTCCGTTCCCTTGTGACTGCCCCTTCCCCGCAGTGGTCTCTGCGAGCCAGTCCCATACCTGAGTGGGCTGGAGCTGGGCCATGACAGGACAGAGCCTGAGCCCAGGAAAGTTTACTTCACTGACCACAAGCATTTCAGGAAATTCAGAGCACGTCTTCAGATGCCACCTAAATGCCAACAAACCTCTCTAATTGGCACCTGTAGTTCAGATCTACTGTTCCTAAATTTCAGGGTGTATGTGTGCGTGTGTGCCGGTTCCTAGAGCTTGATCTCAGGGCCTAGTCACTATCCCTTAGCTTTTTGGCTCAAAGCTGGCTCCCTGTTGCTTGAGTCTGGTTCTATTTCTAGATTTTGGGTGGTTAACTACAGATGTATCTCACAGAACTTACCTGCTGGGGATTGGCTTTGAACTGCAATCTTCAGATCTCAGCCTCCTGAGTTGCTAGGGTTACAGGCGTGAGCCTCTGCTACCTAGCACACTTTGGTTTCTGAAGGTCATCCAAATGGCACTGTGCATACCCACACCAGAAGGAGTTGGTTCTGGACACCCAAACATCCACCCTGCTCCCTGGTGGTTTCTGAGCCTTCACGATGGCAGGAGCCTGGGGGGGGGGGAGTAAAGGGGGGAGGACAGAGTAAACAGATTCTGCCTTCCTAGGCCATCTGATCAAATCAGCTAAACTCTCCTGGATGACATCCCTTTGCAGGTCTGCGCCAGTCAGAAATAGAAGCCTATGAGTTAATTCTGCAATTTATAGACCAAAAAGACATGGTAAGACAGTTCTTTGGGTTTCTGAGAGCTGAGGAGGAAAAATGTTTCTTTGCATTTCAAGGATCATCTCTGGGCTTGGAAGCCACCTGCTATTCAGTGTTACTGGTGTCCAGTCGGGGGGACACAGGCAGCCAGGGCATCAAGACTGGGTGGCTGCGCCTCAGGTCTTACCGCTCCATTCTCATCTGGGTGGTGGGATGGGGGGTCTTCCTTCCTGATAGATCCCCAGAGGGCTCAGAGGGCTTCAGGATACTGGAGAGCACTGTCCAGGGTACTAAGAGACATAAAGGAACTGAAACACATATTCTTCGGCCCAATTGGCTGAATCTGGGATGTGTGTAACAGACAGAGTTCAGGGTGCTGGCCTGAGACACTGCTCGGGGACTAGCTTAGGGCCTGGGATCATCTCATCAGCAGAAGTCTCTGTGTTCTGTCCTAGTCCCAGATGGACAAGCTGAGTTTTCTCAGGGCTGTGGAGACCTTAAGTGGTGCTGTACACTCCCAACCAAATGGCTGCATGAATGATTACTATCCCCAGACCATCCTCACCAAGAAAATTGAGGTGGGAAAGACACGAGTTCTTCTGGGAGCTGATCCTCCAGGAAAATGGGTGACAATCTCCGACTCAAGGCTGACGTTTCTCTCTGAAGGGACTTCTCATTTCTTCCTGGCCCTTTTAGACATTAATCCTGGAAGAATCCACTTCGAGTTTGGACAGCAACATTCTTCAGCAAGCCATGTTGTGCATTGTGGCCCTGAGGTTCCTTCCTACTGTGATCTTCTCATGGCCTAGAAAGGGGGGGGGGCGGCAGGGGGAGGGAGGTGAATGACAAGAACATTTAGACTGGGTTGGGAGAAAGGGCCAGGCTTGGGAACTTGATTTTGGAGCTGCATGCGGCCAGGCTCCATGGCTTCCCTGTGGTTTATCTGCCTGGGTGCAGGGAAGGGGGCTATGCTCATTTCACTACTGGGAGTCTATCAGAACATCCAGGGCAGGGAAGGCTCCCACTGTTTCCTCCAGAAACACAGCCCCACCTCTCACAGGCCCCGGGGTTCTGTCTCTCTCCAGCCAGGTGAAGCCACCTTTCAACGTATCTCAGAAGCTGGACCTGGTCAATGCTGCCATCTCCATCATGTTCTCTCTGCCGCTCATCTTACCTAGCCTAGACAGAAAAGAGAGTGCCAGTCTCTATATCCAGGTAATCCACATCATCATCGGGGTGATTTTGTCTTTGGGGTCACTTCCTGACCTCCCAGCTACTTGGCCGTTCACCTCCTCTGACCTTCCTTTAGGAGCTCATGGCCCTGTGGCCTTGGTGCTGTTCAGACTGATCCTGGACTGCCTGGTCCTCACCTGCCTTTCGTGGCGTGGTCTGTGTTTTGGTTCTACCCACGTGTTCTGTCACTGAGGCTGACATGACAGTCTCAGCCTTAGGAGGGGACAATCTAGCAATACCACCCACAGAGCCAAGCATTGGTGGCTCACGCCTGTAATCCTAGCTACTCAAGAGACTGAGATCTGAGGCAGTTCCAGGACAGCCTGGGCAGAAGTGTACAAGACTCTTATCCCTAGTTTATCAATAAAAAGCTGGCAGTAGGGGTGTGGCTCAAGTGGTAGAGCCCTAGCTTTGAGCAAAAAAGCTAAGCAAAAGTGCAAGGCCCCAAGTTCATGCCCCAGTACTGGCATATACCACACACACACACACACACACACACACACACACACACGCATGCACACACACACAAATAGAACCCATAGGTTCTATTAAATAAACCAGTGGACTACCATATCTTACCAAGTATGTTTGCTTTTAAAATTAGGAATATCAGCCAGGTGCTGGTGGCTCGCGCCTGTAATCCTACCTACTCAGGAGGCTGAGATGTGAGGATTGTTGTTCAAAGCCAGTGGGGCAAGAAAGTCTTTGAGACTCTTATCTCTAATTAAAACACCAAAAATCCAGAAGTGGAGCTGTGGCTCAAGTGGTAGAGCACTAGCCTTGAGCAAAGGAGCTCAACAACAGTGCCCAGGCCCCGAGTTCCAGCCCCATGACCAAGCAAGAAAATGAAAATTAGGAATATCTCTTGGGCTTGGCTGCAGGCAGTAGCAAAGCACTACCCTAACATGTTCAAGGCCCTGAGGTGAGATCTCCAGAACTACAAAACACACACACACACACACACACACACACACACACACACACACACACACACACACACACACACACACACACACACAACTGCCCCTCCCCTAAGTATCCCGCAAGTTTGGCAGAATGATTTTCTAAAGATGAGAATCCCATGGGAGCTGTCTTTGTATGGAGAGAACAGCTCACTGCCTATGTGTCATTATTTTATCATCATAAGTCAATTTGGGCTTGATTCAGCCTTCAATGAGGCTACAAAAGATCAAGCCTGGGAGAAGACCAGAGTATGGCTGCCACATGGCAAGATGTGGTGTGGTGTGGTGGTGGTGGTGGTGGTGGTGGTGGTGTGTGTGTGTGTGTGTGTGTGTGTGTGTGGCAGAGCTGGGCTGGGTAGGGTGCTGGGGATAGAGGGAGCACCAGCACCCCTAAGGAGCCGAGCTAGTGCTGTGATACCTTTCTGTAACACCTCATATCTCCTCACCCTTCAGACCACCCAGGCCCTGGATGACATGTTACAAGCACTTGTGATGGAAGATATGAACCCCAACATGCTCATACTGCAAAACTTCCTGGAGGTAAAACGGGTGGAGAAACCAGGGATCCCCAAATCCTCTGTGGTTGCTTGTACTGTATGTTCGGGAGGAAGGGAAGGACATCTGTTGACATAGTGGGTGTCACCCTAGCTCTCAAACCTCAGCATGCAAGCATAAGCATTGCCAGAGGACAAATTCTATGTCTCCAGAAGACTCTGAGTGTGGCAGAACGGCAGCCATCAGACCATGGACCTGTTTCCATCCAGAACTTGGATGCTTTGGGGCCTTCATACCATGTGGACATAAAAATAGTTAGATAAATCATCTAAATAATATTTATATAAACATCAGCATTTATAGTTATTAATATTAATTATATGAAAGCAAACTAATATGTGATTGACTTATAAATATGATTGATAATTCTGAATATGATTAATTTATAAATCAATATGTTAATATAAATGATATTTATATCTATGCTGGACTTTAATCTTCTTCAAGATTTCTCCCAGTGAAGTGCCTGTTACTACTCTACGATGAACATCTCCGTAGTCACCTATCCAGCTTTATATACTTTTTTTGTTTGTTTTTGGCTTTATTTTATTTTATTTGTGCCAGTACTAGGGCTTGAACTCACCGTTTTATACTCTTGCTTAGCTTTTTTGCTCAAGGCTGGTTCTCTACCATTTGAGCCACATCTCTACATCTGGCATTTTTCTGGTTAAGTGGAGATAAAGATCTCTCAGATTTTTTTTTTTTGGGGTCCGGTCGTGGGGCCTGAACTCTGGGCCTGGGCGCTGTCCCTCAGCTCTTCAGCTCAAGGCTAGCGCTCTACCACTTAGCCACAGCGCCACTTCCGGCTTTTTTCTTTTTGCTTATGTGGTGCTGAGGAATCAAACCCAGGGCCTCAGGCATGCAAGGCAAGCGCTCTACCACTGAGCCACCTTCCCAGCCCCCCTCTCTCAGGTTTATCTGCTTAGGCTGGCTTCAAATTATGATCCTCAGATCTCAGACTCCTGAATAGTTAGGTTTACAGGTGTGAGTCAACAGCACCCTGCCAGCCTACATTTCTATTCCTTGGAGTACCTCCAGGAAGCTCTAATAATTGCAGAACACTTATTTTTTTATTTTATTAATAAGTAACTGTACAAATAGATTATACTTCCATATTTCAGGTTATAAGTACAATGCATCTCAATCATTGCTACCCCTTCTTTAATTATCTTTATCTTTTTTTCAAATATTCTTAGTTATGACAATTGCCATCCCCTGAGGAGGACCAAATTGGGGGAAAAGCCAAGAGTCCTTTGAAACCAACTTTTGTGGATAGGCTAGTCATCAATTAGGGCAATATAATTTTGCATGAAACATTGCATGTTCTGGGCCCTGGTGGCTCATGCCTGTAATACTTACTACTCAGAAGGCTGAGATTTTCATAGTTTGAAGTAACCACAGGCAGGGAAGTCCTGAAGGCTTTTTTTTTTTTTTTTTTTTTTGCCAGTCAATCCTGGTGCTTGAACTTAGGGCCTGGGCGCACTGTTCCTGAGCTTCTTTTGCTCAAGAATAGCACACAAACACTTGAGCCACAGCACCTCATCCAGCCTTTTCTGTTTATGTGGTACTGAGGAATCGAACCCAGGGCTTCATGCATGCTAGGCAAGTACTCTGCCACTAAGCCACATTCTCAGCCTTCTAGTCTCTTTTTACTTTATTTTTTTGAGTTTCAAAAGTTCTTTATATGCCATTTTGTTGCTTGCCTTTGAATTCTTTTAGATGTGTCTTTTGAAGAACAGCAATAATCACTTTGATGAAGTGCAAATTAGGATTATTTTCCTTTATGGTTGTAATTATGCGGTCTTATCTAATACACATTTGCTTTACTGAAGGTCTCAAGTATTTTCTCATGTTTTCCTCAATAAGCTTGTAATTTTAGGTTTTAAGTGAAAATGATCAACTCTGAATTAATCTTAGTATTGGATGTCAGATATGGGTGGAGATTTATTTCCTTTCTTTCCCTTCCTTTTCCCCCTCCCTCTCTCCTTTTCTCTCTTTCTATCTCCTTCC
Source organism: Dipodomys merriami (assembly GCF_024711535.1). NCBI lineage: Eukaryota > Metazoa > Chordata > Mammalia > Rodentia > Heteromyidae > Dipodomys > Dipodomys merriami. The sequence goes on along the minus strand of NW_027204604.1, from coordinate 14,258,998 downwards.
CTCCCTTTCTATCTTCCTTCCTTTCCTCCATCCTCTCTCTCTCTCTTTCCTTTCCTTTTCTTCACTTTCTTTCTTTCACACATGCATGTCCTCATGATGAGGAGAAAGGCCTCATTGCTGTTGTACAGCTGTGGTGTGATTGGGACACTTTTCAACAATTTACATCAAGCAGGACTCAGGCCCTCCCAGCTAAGGGGACTGTTTCCCAGTCTTGTCAGGAAGATAGAGCAAGTTATCTACCTACGGTGGCCAGATTGCCTGCCTGTGGCACTTCACCACTGCCCCTGGCAGAGCAGATGGGTTGGTATAAGCAGGCCATCAAGAGAAGGCCATTTTCCACCTCCTCTTATCCTCCTTGCCTTCTGCTTTGCAATTCTACCTCAAAGGTGCAGCTCTGTCTTTAAACCCATCCTTCAACTCAGACTCTTCAACCCGCCCTAGCTTCACCAAGCTTACCAGTGTCCCTCCTGTTTATGTTCTCGGTGGTCAGAGATGCAGAATCAAGGGAAGGCAGGCAGGGTCATGCCACGCACAGTGCTGATGGGCGTCTTTCTTCTCATCCAGATCATCCTACCTTGGGTAACACTGTCAGAAAAAAAATACGAGCAGAACCGGGCCTTGGGCACCATGTCCCGCTTGTTGAGGTTCATCTGCAATTTTTCTGAACTGTTGGTAAGCACTTGGGGAAGGGGTGAGGCTGGCCCCACAGAGCCCTGCTTCTCTGAACCTGGGCCCTGAGGAGAAAGAGGATCTGCAGGCTGCCAGAGGGCGAGGGACTAGAGCACCTCTTGTCGTGTTTTTGCTATTCCTTTGGGACAAGAGGCTTAATTCCTCCGTTTGGTTTGTCCTATGTCTAATGACTTCCAATTAGCACATACTTCTCAGCCTTGGAGGTCCTAGTCTGGACTAGAGGTCCAACTGCCCAATGGCTGCTTTGTCTCAGGGCTCTGGCCACCCCCGGTCCTGGGTACTTATTAAGACTTTCTTGGGGGCAAGAAGGAGTGTGAAGCTAGCCAGGGGAGGCAAATGATTTCATAATGTGGAGGAGAGGAGAGATTGGTGGAGGGAGCAGTAGGGAGAAAGTTCTTTCAGGATGGTGGAGAAGTAACCATTTCCTTCCTCTCCTTGGCAGCACATGTCGCTTTTCTCCATGACTGGGAAATTGATGGGCATCTTGGGTCTCCTCAGCGTGCACTCGAACCATGAGGTCAGCATGGAGGCATCAGAGGCCTTGCATTACTTGTTCAAAATCCTTGTGCTTCAGAGAAGTAAGTGTTCAAACCTGAGCGCCCCCTTCACTGAATAGCAAGAGCAAGTGAGTACTGTGTGCATTAGATGCCACATTGTGTCAGACACATCCCAAAGGACCATGCCCTCTGGTGTGGGCATAGGAGCAAATCTGCCAAGATGCCCAGGACTGGGAAGACCAATGATCAATTACAAGTAGGTTGGGGAATTACCTGGATGAGTTCCCAAACCTACTGCTGAACCAAGAGATTCTTGGGTGGAGTTGGGGGTGGGGAGAGAATTTGCAAACTGGGTGCTGGTGGCTTGCACCTATAATCGTAACTATTCAGCAGACTGAGATCTGGCGATTACAGTTCGAAGCAGCCTGGACAGGAAGTCCAATTAACTGCTGGCTTTGAGCCAAAACGCTAAGGGACAGTGCCCAGTACTGGCAGAAACAACAGTAACAACCCCCAAAATCAAAACCTTACAGCCACCAATAGGATCAACAGTACTAATCAGCTGTCCCATCCTTATTGCTAGGCCTAGGAGACAGGAGCATCCTTTCTTAGGGAACAAATCTGATCCTTGATCTAGTCCCTCTCCATTCTGGGAAAACCAAATATCCATTCAACTACATCCACAGGGGTACCAGGGAGAATTTGCAAATACCTCCCAAAGGAAGTTTCTGAGGCTCTGGCTTGTAGAGGTTCAATAGGGATATGGTGATGGGGTTAGTCTACATTTGGACATGGTACAGGTACAGGATGCTGGTTAGTTCTAGTTAACTCTCCATTCTGGTGGGCTAATGTTATTTCATCCATTTGACTCTTTGGGTCTCTCTGAGGCTTGGTGATGAGCCAGGGTAGTGTGAGTTCCTCATCCCTGCTAAGGCCTTGCCCCTTAATTGCCATTTTTGGATTGGAGGTGTAAAAGCGAAGATAGAAGAGATCCTGAAGGACTTACAGAAACATTTCCGCAGACAGTGGCTCTTCAGCATGCAGGACCTTGCACTGGTAACCCTCCTGCCGCTGTGCGCCATGCGCCAGGGAACCGGGAGGGCACGGGAGAGGAGAAATTGCAGAGTCTGTGTGGGGCCGCTAGGGTTGTAATCCCCCAGAGTTCAAGGCCTCACACAGTGGGTTGTACTTGATTGAAGTTTGAGGTCCCGAGGCTTTTGGAAAGAAGTGTAGTCAACTGTATTCTTCACTTGCAGATTGTGCCTTTGCACTTTTAGCCATGGCCTACCTCTAAGCACATCCATTTAGCAATGGTGTATGGGATACGTTAAGTATGGTGTCCCAGGCTCAGGCTGCCAAAACCACTCTTGCTAGGAGTCAGCCTTTGACCTTTCCTCTCCCTCCCCTCCTGACATCTAGTTGAATACCATGTCTGTCCACTCTGCCTCCTAAGTCTGCCCTGCACAGCCCATCCTGGCTATTGTGATTCAGTCCACCATCGTCCCTTGCTAGTATGGGAGCTTGCTATGGCTTCTCACCCACAGATAGTCCTGTGTCCATCCATGCTCCTGTCACACCATTTTCGACATGACAAAAAACTATTTCTAAACTACTGAGTTGGCCTCTGGTATTGCACTCCTACTCAGGAGGCTGAGATCTGATGATCATGATTCAAAGCCAGCCTGGGCAGAAAAGTCTGTGAGACTCTTATTTCTAATTAACAACCAAAGAGCCAGAAGTAGAGTTGTGGCTCAAGTGGTAGAGCGCTAGCCTGGAGCAAAAAAAAAAAAAAAAAAAAAAGCCCAGGGACAGCGCCCAGGCCTTGAGTTCAAGCACCAGGAATGGCATAAAAAATAAAGTACAAACCTCATTGTGATGCCCCCTCCCCTCTCCAGGTCACCAAGTCGCCAATGTCTTTATTCTCAAGTCTGAACTGCCTCGTGGCACCCCAAGCCTTGTGTGGCTTGGTACCTGCTGTAACTGTCCTGTCTTAGCTTGCCTCCATTCTCCTTTCCCACTGGCCCAGGTCTCCCTGCAGGGCCCAGTAGTGGGACTGAGTTTCTGGCCTTTGTGCCAGGCATCTTGCTCACAGTCCTTCCCAGCTCTCAGCAAGACAACCAGGCACCAAGTGGTCACCCGAGTCATTGAGTACGCAAGCCTCACATAGGACACAGGGACATCTGCTGTCCAAGATGGCAGTTCTCCTTGATTTGGAAGAATGTAAACTCCCTAGATACCTGAACTCATTGCCAATGGACGTGTCTACTGGCACACCGAGTTGAAAATAGAAACTCCTTTGCCACTGTCCTCTGTACCCCACAGATCCCTCCTGGGGACTTCAGAACAGGCAGGGGCTGACCAGGGCCTGAGTCCCAGGGTGGCATGCTGACCCTGGCATGACAGTTCTTCTCTTCTTCAGTTCTTCAGGAAGTACTTGACCCCTTTGGAGAGAGCTGATGTGATTATCGTGACCATAGAAGCCATGGCAAGTACCGACATCCAGGACACCCGGGCGGCCTCCAAAGTGTTTAAGGTCCTCCTGAAACACACGATCCCAGAAATCGGAAAGGTAGTCTCCCGGGGCTCCCCCAAAGTCTGCTCAAGATTCTTCTGGATTTTTTTTTCCTTTCAGTTGTGGGTCTTGAACTTAGGGCCTGGGTGCTGTCCCTGAACTTTTCTGTTCAAGGTGAGCACTCTACCACTTGAGTCACAGAGCCACTTCTTGTTTCCTGGTAGTTAGTTGGAGATAAGAGTCTCGTGGACTTTCCTGCCCGAGCTGGCTTTGCTCTGCAATCTCAGCCTCCTGAGTAGCTAGGATTACAGGCATGAGCCACCGGTGCCTGGCTTTTTCATTGTTAAGTCTAATTCTGTTTTATTTCTTACCTGTCTGAGTATAAGGCATTCCAGTGTTTTCGTGCAGAGGAAAAAGCGAAGTGATGAGCTTCTGCAATCGTGCAGAGGTGTTTTCATGGAGAGGGCGAGGTGGGGGATGGGGCGGTCATCCAGCTTCCATCTGTAGCAGGAAGGGAAGAACCGAGTCCCAGTTCTAGCAGATTGCCGTGAGCTCCCAGGACCAGGAGAGATTCCTGACATCCTGTCAGCTCCCAGGAAGTGCACATAAGTTAGGCACGTAGTACCTTCAGGAGGCAAAGGCACAATGGATGACAGAGGTGGATGTGAAGGTAGAAGATACAGAAACAGAAATGAGACATATAACAGAAGCAGAAGAAATAGAAATAGGCATAGACAAATGCTTCTCTACTAATAATGGCATAATGTCCCAACACAGCCATTGTGAAGGGAAATGCCGGACATGAAAAAGGCATTTAATAGACCCAGTCTCCCCACTTCCCACTTAGCAGCACTACACTGTAAAGTCTCAGAATTTCCCCTGTGGTCCATTGTGACTGGGCCTTCTGCTCTCAGCCAACACCCAAGGATTCTTTTTAAAAAGGACATAAGAAAATTCACACTTCCAGGAATGGCTTCTACTGAATATGTATTGCTTTGGGACTGTCATAGAGTTAAAAGCTGTGTATCTGTGTTTATGTGTGTGTACACTTATGAAGTCACTGACCTAGTAAAATAATGCACAGACACTCTATCTATCAGAGGTGGAATTGGCCCTCAGGACAATTAAGACAGCATAATGTCTCACCTGTTCTCTTCATGAAATCATTGTAAAAGATCCTGGGGACCCATGGCCGCATTCACTGCCCCATGTGCTCGTGGCGTCTCTGCGTAGGTGCTGCTGCATTCCAGATCTGACCTTTTGCACCTCAGTGGCCTGCAAGCCATGCAGCTGATGACGCTCTGACTCAAGCAGACAGCTGGTGACAGGCTCTTAGAGTTGAAGGGGGGTCCTCGAGGCCCCAAACTCCACTTCTTACCTAAGGCTTGGGATCCCTCCTGAAGCCATCTCTGGCCCATAGGCAGCCAAACTCTGCCAGAAGCAACATGGAGGACCTCATTATTTGAACCCACCGCTCATTTTACTTGTGAATCACTTACAAAATAATGCATTTTGAACTAACAAAAATTATATGTATTAGCTGGACACAAGTGGCTCATACCTGTACCGCAAACTACTCAGGAGCCTCAGATCTGAGGATCACATTAGACAAATCAGAGAAAGTCTTGTCTCAATTCACCAGTAAAATACCAGATGTGGAGGGTGTAGTAGAGTGCCATCTTTGAGCAAAATAACTAAGAGAGAGTGTCTGGGCCCTGAGTTCAAGCCCCAATATGGACACACACACACACACACACACACACACATGCGCGTGCACACATACACATGAACCCTTTTCAGAGGTCACACAGTGAGTTCACTGAGAGGTGAAATTCAAATCCAGGAAATGTGACTTTAGGAGCCACGAGGTCCACAAGGCTGTCTCTGGTCCATACACCAGTAAACAGCAAGGACTGTGTCCTTCCTCCAAGTCGCTCATGATGTGGTGTCCAGACCCAGTCTAGTCATCCCCCCATGAATGTGCTTTATTTCTTGCTCCTGTTTGGGGGGAGTGTTGGCAGTACTCAGGTCTGACTGGGAGAGTTTTGACAGTACTTGGGTTTCACTTAGGGCCTTTCACTTGCTAGGCAGGCAGTCTACCACACAAGCCTCTCCTCCGACCCTTTGCACTCTAGTTATTTTTTGACATAGTCTTGATTTCTGGACCACAGCCTTCCTATTTATGTTTCCCACCATTGCTGGGATGACAGATGCATGCTACTAGATGGGGGTCTTTTTGTCCAGGGTCCCCCTAAACCTCAGTTCCCCAGTCTTAGCTTTCCAAGTAGCTAAGGTTGCAGGCATAAGCCACTGTACTTGTTTTCTATTTGCCCCTCTGAAAGTATGGGGACCTAAGTGCTATGGGAGTGTCTGACCAGGACAGAGTGCAGTGGGACGGAGTCTATGCAAGCATTGTGGGCAGCCCCATTGATCAAGTGGGTGTCTGAGGAGCTGGCCTCAAGAAGTCTGAAAGAGCCTTTCTCTTTCTCGTTTCAGGTGTCAGAGATCATCCGGTATATTTACTACCACATGAGCAACATCACAGAGACCACATCCCTGAATGCCATAAAGAAGATCTTTCACATGTTCGCCCAGTCCTACACTGATGAAGTCATCTTGACGCTAATTAAGATAGAAGATCAGTCACAAAAGTAAGGCACTGCCGGCTGCAGGCCTTGAACCCCAATGGCCCTTTGACTTGCTTATTCTGAAAATGGATTCAGTTTGTTTGGAGGGGGTGGTATTGGGGTTTAAACTCGGAGCTTGCACTTGCTTGGCTTGCTTGCTTGGCTGGTGTTCTACCGCTTGAGCCATACCTCCATCCCTGGTTTTTATTTTGCTGATTATGTTAGAGGTGTAATTTCATGAACTTTTCTGCCCAGGCTAGCTTTAAACTATGTTCCTCAGGACCTGTGTTTCCTAAGTAGCAGAGGAGCTCAGATTATAGGCATAAGCCACCAGCATCTAGCATCTATTTAATTTCTTTTTTTTTTTTTTTTTGGTTGGTCATGGGGCTGAACCCTGGGCCTGGGCATTGTCCCTCAGTTCTTCAGCTCAAGGCTAGCGTTCTACCACTTGAGCCACTTCTGGATTTTTCTGCTTATGTGGTGCTGAGGAATCAAACCCAGAATCTCATGCATTCAAGGCAAGCACTCTACCACTGAGCCACTTTCCCAGCCCCCATCTATTTAATTTTTAATAATTTGTTATTTACTTGGAGGGCAGTGATTTTGAGAGTAGCATGACTTATTGCAGAAAAATAATTGGAAAGCATGTTAAGTTTAGAAAAAGCAAAACAAAAAAAAATCAAGTCCCACTCAAATGCACCTTCTGCTGTCACTTGGGAATAATTTGTATTTTTTCCACCTCTTTTTTTTTTGGTCCAGTCGTGGGGCCTGAACTCTGGACCTGGCCGCTGTCCCTCAGCTCTTCAGCTCAAGGCTAGTGCTCTACCACTTGAGCCACAGCGCCACTTCCTGCTTTTTCTGCTTATGTGGTGCTGAGGAATCGAACCCAGGGCCTCAGGCATGCAAGGCAAGCACTCTACCACTAAGCCACCTTCCCAGCCCTTTTCCCACCTCTTAACAGTAGTGTTACAAAATACATAGTCAAGACTATAGTCTGCCAATTTGTATGTTTTTTTTTTATTTAACATTGTATGGCATTTCCCATGTTAAAACCCTTTTGTAAGTATAATTTTAAGGCTTCCTGATATTACATTGTGTGGCTATACTACTTTAGTTTCTTTTTGTTAATTTTTTAAAAGTTACTTTAAGTGAGTACTGGCACCTCACTCCTGTAATCCTAGCTACTCAGGAGGTTGACATTTAAGGATTATAGTTCAAAGCCAGCTTGGGCAGGAAAGTCCATGGGACTCTTATCTCCAGTTAACCAGCAAAAGAGGCTAGAAGTAGAGCTGTGGCTCAAGTGGTAGAGAGCAGTACCCAGGACCTAAATTCAATCCCCAGGACTGGGCACACGCACGTGCACACACACATGCACACACACACACACACACACACACACACACACACACACACAGACATGGCCATGACTTTTAGAGCATATTAAACAGAATTGCTTCAAATTTTGTTATACTATTTTGTAGGAATGAATGAGCAGTTGTGTATGGTGTTGCCAGGACTAGATAAGGTGAGATCTGCCAGGCAAAAATTGTAAAAGAAAAGAAAAAGTCACATGGGTTGAGGCTAGAAAATCTTCAGACTTGGCCTGTGTGGTGGTCCTGCGTGGGGCTTGTGCTTCTGTGCTTGTGTGTGTGTGTGCTTGTGTGTGTGTGTGTGTGTGCGTGCGTGCATAGGTTGGTAAGGAAAGCTTGGACAGAACTCCAGGGCTGGGACTTGAGCAAGGACTTGAGCAGGTTTACTTAAGTGTGGTTAATAAGCTTTGGTCTCAGATGTTTCTTAATTCAGGCTTGCAGGCCAGGGGAAAATCTTCTGATTTATCTACACACAAGTTAGCAAAGAGGGGAGGGCTGCTGGTGATGTGAAGGTGAATGGGAGGAAAGGACAGGGGACCATGAAGGGAGATGATGAGCTAGGAGGAAGCAAGCCGGGGTCTGTACTGCTGGAGGCTTGGGTGAAGGAGCCAGAGCCCCTCCCCAAAGCATTATGGCACCAGTAGTGTGTGCATCTCTGGTCTAACCTGGCTGTTCTGGCTCTGCAGAGGAGTGCGCCAGCCTTGGGAAATCCTAGCATCCTTCCCCAAAGACTACGAGCTGATCCTGGAGCATCTGCTGCAGAGGCTGAAGCCACCTGTGGAAGAGGAGTCGGGCCGCAGGCCAGAGCTCTCCCCGCTCATTGTACGAGGGCTGGCAGAGGGGCTGGGGGCTGGCAAGGTGACCCTTTGTGCTTGGCTGTCTTGAGCTCTGAGGACCTTTACCTTTTGGCTGTGGCTGTTGGATGGCACATTTTAATGGCAGAGTCTTGGGGTTGGGCCAAGGGCTGTGTTCTGGGTCTCACCCAGAAAACGCCTTATGAGCGATGAGCGCCATGGGGTCACTGAGCAAGCCAAGCCCATCCTCAAGATCGCCTGCACGAAGGGATTTCCTGGTGACAGAGAGGTGATGGCATCCTCTCTCTCCTTCTCCAGGCCACCAGGGCCGTCCACGAGCTGCTGCTGGAGCCCAGCCGGCGCCTGGAGGTGCAGACTTTCTTCTCGTCCCTCTTCCTAGCACTGCTGTTCCGGATCTCCTTTCTTGTGTTCGAAGGGAGGGCCGAAGCAATGGAAGATCAACCCTACGAAACGAAGTGGGTGAACCCCATCAGGTACATTGGGCCTTGGCCAGCACTGTCATGTGCTGCCTCCTGGACACAGCCCACTTTTTCCGCACACACCCCGCCCCTACCATGTCACTCACAAGTCATCACGGGGTGTACTGGACTCTTCGGAACAGACTTAAAAATCTGGCTCACTAGGCTGATGCAGACAGTCAGGACCAAAGTGAAATCAAAAGATTTCTGGGCCCACAGGCCTGAATTCTATCCCCTCTCCCCCTCCCCCCCCCCCGCCCCCAGATCTGCATTACCTGAGGACCCCATAGGGTCTCCACGCTCTTCTCTGGCAGATGTAGTCTTGGGGGTAAGGGCTGTCCTAACAGGTTGCAGTTCATGGTTCACAGGAGGCCAGGAAGATGAGGAGCACAGGGAGAGGCTGACTTCCCACCTGCCTCTTGTTCCTTCCCCAGTTTTTCCACAGACACCCTGAAGACCTTGATAAGCAGTTCAGGGTACGGGGACCACGTGGTTTACATCCAGGAGCTTGGAGGTTGGGAGCGGCTTATGGATCCTGAAACCCACTACGAAGGAGTCACTCTGCTGGCCAGGTAGGCTGTGACTGTGAAGTCCCTGGCTGAGAACCGTCTGTGTTCTTGGTCCAGTCCTGTAGCCTGGGCCTCATCCTGAGCGCCATGTGTCTACAGATCCCTGGTGGTCAAGAACTGCTGGCACAACCGCCCCATCTTCAGCCTCCTCATCAGGACCCTCCAGGACCTGGACTGTACCAGTCACGTGACAGCCTTGGTGCTGCTGGCAGAGGTGCCTGGGGCAGGGTGGGAGGAGAGGGCAATGAGGATGGTCCTCTGGGAGGCGTCCTCCAGGGAGGACCACTGGGGACAGCGGTGGCCTGGTCCTGTCCTGGCCTCACTGAAGGTCTAGGGGACATTCTGATGGCACATCATTCTGTTTCCTTCAGTTAGAGGCATTGCTTCTTCCTTCCTTCCTTCCTTTCTTCCTCCCTCCCTCCCTTCCTTCCTTCTTTCCTTCCTTCCTTCCTTCCTTCCTTCCTTCTTTCCTTTCTTTCTCTTTGTTTTTTTTTTTGTTGTTGTGTTGTTGTTGGTCATGGGGCTTGAACTCTGGGCCTGGGCGCTGTCCCTCAGCTCTTCAGCTCAAGGCGAGCGCTCTACCATTTGAGCCACAGCGCCACTTCCAGTTTTCTGGTGGTTCATTGGAGATAAGAATCTCATGGACTTTGCTGCCCAGGCTGGCTTTGAACCACGATCCTCAATGGGTAGCTAGGATGACAGGCGTGAGCCACTGGCGCCTGGCTGGTTCTTTCTTGACTTTCAAGGCAGTTTCACCCTGACAGACTTTCTGGAGCAACACAGCTCTGCCTTTCAGCCACTTCAGCCCCAATTGACCTTTGAAAATTAATCTTTGATCATCATCCCTGAGTAACTCAGTAGAATTCAGTCATTTTCCAGGAAACACAATGAGTAGAAAATTTAGAAAATATGGGGGGAAAATGTAAAAGGTTATAAAACTGATATGTTGCTGGGTGCCGATGGTTCACACCTTAATTCTAGCTACTCAGGAGGCTGAGATCTGAGAATCACAGTTGGAAACCAGCCTGGACAGGAAAGTCCTTGAGACTCATATCTCTAAGTTACCTCCAGAAAACCAGAAATGGAGCTGTGGCTCAAGTGGTAGAGTGCTAGCTTTGAGCAAAAGCGTACAGGGACAGCACTCAGGCCCTGAGTTTAAGCCCCAGGACACACACACACACACACACACACACACACACACACACACACGCACGCACGCACGCACGCACGCACGCACGCCTAGATACTCATGAAAATTCCCTGTTTTTCAATTCCCTGTTCCACTTCCTTGATAAGCTTTTCCTAAATAAACCAACACACATTTCTGATCATCTGTACATGGCTACCACCACAACCAAGGCCTAGATTTTTTTTTTTGTACCAGTACTCGGGCTTGAACTCAGGGCCTGAGTGATATCTTTTTGCTCTTTTGCTCAAGGCTACCATTCTATCCTTTGAGCCACAGCTTCATTTCTGACTTTTGGGTGGTTTAATTGCAGATTAGAATCTCATAGACTTTCCTGCCTGCGCTGGTTTTGAACCACAATCCTCAAATCTCAGCCTCCTGTGTAGCCAGAATTTCAGCAGAGAGCCACTGGCACTTGGCTATTAATTGGCCTTTTAACTAAGCTTTGGCCTTTCTAATAATACTTCCAAATCTAAGAAGAAGAAATCTAGATTCCAAGTTGTGTTCTCTTTGCCTACCTTTCAGTCTTTCTTGGCTTCTTGCAGCTGCTCCACTGCCCGGATGTGAGCTCCAATGTGGATGACATTGCCACCCATATTCTGGCAAGCTGGTTCAAGACCGAGGAGCTCGCCACAGTGAAAATCCTGCTGCAGGTGACGGAGACCTTCGCGAAGCACAAGAACTTGGTAAGTGGGGCAGGGGCCAAGGCCATGCTCTCAGGAGATGTTAGGTGCAGTTATAGATGGAGTGGAACACACTCTTGGAATTGAAAGCAAATCCTTATAGTCCCCAGGGACAGGATGGGGGTGGAGCCATTCATACTTAACTCCTTATAGGAGTTGTATTTAACTCCTTGGGGGAGTTGTTCTGTGGGCCACTTGAGAGATTAACCCAGTCAATCCCAGGATCCCAGATATTTCCTACAGGTCCCTGGAGATTGGGATCATCATCAGGTACAAGGAAGGCAGGGGGAAGGGAACAGGATGTAGTGGAAGTGGGGCCTCTAGAATGTCTCCTTACTAGGGACAAAAAGCACCTGCCCGAGTGCTCTCCTGTGACAGGATGGCTGCTGGTAGAAGGAGATGACCCTCAATCTACCACTCACTGGCTGGCCGGTCCCAGGCCAGGCATGCAAGAGCCTATGAGGGACGGGCCGGCAGTGGGAGCGGCCAGCGGGAATGATTTCGGGACTCACTCCACTCCACAGCTGAGACGGCTGGGCATCCTGCAGCCCCACGTGCTCAACTGCTGTTACTCCTCCAACCCTGACATTGTGATGGAGACCTTCCTGACGCTGCAGCGCCTCCTGCAGGACCTCAAGTGGCAGTACTCCTCTTCCTTCCTCACTCAGCTGGCCTTCATGCTGTCTACCTTCTTTGAGGCGGTGAAGTCTCCCTGGGGGCTGGGTGATGAGGGGGTGGGTGGGGCTTTCCCAGAGGGCTTCTCATCCTCATAGCCTGGGACACTGGGGAAGAAGTGTCCTTTCCACCCAGGAGTCCGAGCCTCTGCGCTTGAAGGCCTTCCAGATCTATGCAAGTCTCCTGACCAAGACCAAGAGGAATGTCCTCATCTTCCCCCTGAGGCACCAGTTCCTCAACTTGATAGTCCTCCTGGTGCTGCACATGAAGGACGAGAACATGGAGGTGCGCCAGGTGAGAGGCCAGGCCGAGGGGCCGAGGTTGCCCCCAGGTGTTGTGGGAGGTCAAAGCCTAGCAGGTAAACTGGGGGCTCACTCCGCATGACACTGAAGAAACCTGTTAGACTCTGACCTCAGAGACGGTCAGCCCCCCTGCCTGTGTCCCTCATGTGGAGCCTCTTGTCTCCCCAGATCTGCCAGTACAGCCTCTACAAGACAGCCACCATCCTGGGCTGGTCCAGGCTCAAAGCAGTCTTTTTCAACCATGATGTGTTTACCATCCTCAGAGCCCTGGTAAGCCAGCAGCCAAGTGGCCATTGTGCCCGTGTGTTGAGGGTGGGCGTCCCCACCAAGGAGTGGGCAGGGTAATGCTTGGACAGAGAGAAGGGATCAAGACAGCAGAGCCAGGTAAGGCCGGGCTGAAGCAGGGCGTGGATCAAGCCCGTGTGGTGGTATTGGGCTTTGTACACATGGGGATGCCAGTGGCCTGGGCAATCCAGGAAGGCTTCATGGGGGAAGAAGATGGCAGGTGCCAGAGCACAAGGGGTGGAGATGTAAAAGGTTAGTGAAAGATTTTTTTTTTTTTTAATACTCAAAAGATCATTGGAGTTTAGCGTCAAGATGGCTGGAAGGGCGGGAGGCCTGGCAACTTGCCCTTGCTGCCACCTGCCACCTCTTCTCACAGCTGCAGCAGGAGACAAACAAAGCCCCCTGGTTTCTGAAGCAGTGCATGGTTCTCTTCAAGAGCCCCCAGACCCCCATCCGCCTGATAGCTGTGTGGTTTGCAGGTATGGCCTCTGGCTGCTTGGGACCAGGCTGTCCTTGAGCAGGGTTCTCTGAACAGGCCAGGGACCTGGTGCAGGAGGACTGATTATGGGATGCATGGGGGTCGTGCTGGACTGCCTCCCCCTGCTCCCTGCCCCTGCACTGAACCTCTGGGTTTGGTTCCAGGGCCAGGAGGCTCCCGAAGGGTGGAGCATCAGGGCTGAGGGTGCTGCTGTGGGGAGGGGACCCGGGGACCTGCCTCCCTCCACCCCATGGGCCTGCAGGGAACCAAGAGAAGCAATTTTGACTTTCTAGGGGAAGGGGGAGTCCAGACCTGAGGCTGGTGGCCAAAGGAGGGATGGATGGACAGACAGAGGGAGGATGTGTGAACAGTGAGGCGCTGGAGAGCACTTGCAGCCGGGGTCCCTGGGATTTGGAGGGGGGACTGAGGGGCCTCTGTGTGACCCCGCGCAGGCCAGATCATCCAGGTCCTCAACCAGGAAGAGATGGATGGGATCGAGGAAGAGTATTCCTGTGAGTAGAGCTCCCGTCCCCCCTGCTTGCCTTGCTGAGGGCGCCCGTGTCGGCACGAAGGCTCGGGAGCCAGGGGAAGTAGGCAGGGTGACGCGCAGAGACAGTCATTCCAGAAGGAGGGAAGAGAAAGCTCATGCCCAAGGCGCTTAGGTTTGGGGTGTTGGTCTGGGCCCATATTCATTCTGCACCCTCACTGCCCTTGTCAGCCAGGGAGGTGCAGCTCTTCCTTGGAGAGACCACCACCATCTTCACTGGGGCCCCGGGGTTCCTGCCCCGCCCTCCGGAGAGCACAGGCGGCTCACGCTGTAGTCCCGGTCCCTCTCAGATGCGTCCGTCACACGCCCTCCTTCCCCTCACGCCGACTTTCCACACGTGTCCCTGGCTTGGTGGCTCCCGGTGTGGCTCTGCGCCTGCCGGTCACTTGTCCTCCCAGTCGCTTGTCCTGGCGGTCGCTTGTCCTGGCGGGTTTTTTCAGAGCTTTTCTCCTGGAGGAGGAGGCAGAGCTGGAGGGGGGCGGGGCGAGAAGACTGAGGTGTGCACAATGGCTGCAGGATGCAGAGCAGCGGCCTCGCCTCATCCGGAGCCTGGGGCAGCTTTGGGGTCTTGGTTGCAACGAAGCAGAATTCTAGAAGAGACTCACTCACGCGCCTCTTCCTTCCCAGAAGCAGGGCTGGGGCGGTATGCCCATTCATTCTCTGTCCACAGCTCCATCTGGAACTGTGTCTGTGTGTCTGTGTTACAGCCTTAAGGCTCATGGAGAAGGACCCGGACCCCATGGTCAGCTGCCTCACCAGGCAGACCCTCTACATCCTGGAAGCCAAGGAGCAGCTGCTGCGGGCCCAGCCCCGCAGGTCCTGCCTCTGCTGGAGGAGACCCCAAAGGAGCTACTTTTAAACCTGTCACCCCAGGTTCCAGATGGAGACCTGGCTCTAAGACTGACAGGGAGCTTTGTTAATAAAAGGGAAAGCAAGCACTTTTGTGGAAATGTCAGTTCTTGGCCACGCCAGCTGCTCTGTCCGCAGCGAGCATCCGGGTCAGGCCGGCTACTTCCTCCTCCCTCCCTGCTGCGCCCTCCTCCCGTTCAGCCTGTGATGGGAGCCAGACCTCCTTTGAGTCAGCCGGAGCCGTGAGCTGGATGTTTGGACACGTGAGGTATTTAGAGTCCAGCTGTATTGTCTGGTATTGTTTTGCTTTTCTGAGACAGTGTCTTGCCTTTTGGTGGTTAATTGGAGATAAGAGTCTCGTGACTTTCCTGCCCAGGCTGGCTTTGAAACACGCTCCTCAAAAAACAAAAAACTGTAGATGAAACACACTCCCCAGATCTAGCTAGGATTACGGGCATGAAGCACTGGCGCCCAGCTTCCGGGGAAGGGTTCTTAGTGACAAGCAACAGAGTCTAATCCAGCTAGCTGAATGAGGAAAGTAATTTGGAAGGGTTCTTGGCCAACTCCCATAATCTCCTGAAAGATCAGAGCTCGGGGACCATGTAGCCCTGGGCAGAGCTGCTCTATAAAAACAGCACTGTGGCCACCTTTGGTGCAGCCCAAACCACAGCCTGAGAGACAGCACTGGGGCTCCAAAGAGCCAGCAGTGTCCTCTTCCTGTGCCAAGAGCACAGCTCAGCACCACCCTTCCCTGCCCTCCTCCCACCCCTATCATGGCCCTGTTGGAACCAGTCTCATCTGGGACTGGGTGGTTGTATGCCCCTGAAATGTCTCTGTCTGTCCAGGATCATTTACTGCTCTAGCCTAACATCCCAATAATCTCCCCCATGGACCAGCATGTTCTGGCTAGAGCTCTGTCCATCGTGAGGCCTCTGTAGCCTGACTGTAAGCCTTCAGAAATGTAGGGCACCCCTCCTTGCTCATACCCCCACCATGTTTCTTCCTTATCTTATCTGCGCCCAGCTGCTGGAGTTCCTTATGCTCAGAAACAATGCCAAAGGTGTTACTCAAGGCCACACCGGCCTGGTCATTGACTAGAATGCTGCGCCCATTCGAGCCCTCCACCTGTACCTGGCTCCTACCACAGCTGCCACCAGCGGTCACTAGGGGCCACGAGCTGAATACTTCACTGATAGCAAATCCAGCCACACACACATAGCCCCCAGAGGACAATCTTGCTTCATGGTAACAGTGATAAGTGGGAGATCTTTTTAAAAAAAATCGATTAACAGGCCAAGTTGTGGTGGCTCTTGCTTGAAATTCTAGCTGAAGTTGGAGGATCAAGGTTCAAAGCCAGCCCCAGGCAGCTAAGTCTCAGAGATTCTTCTCTCCAATTAACTAGCAAAAACCTGGAAATGGAAGTATGGCTCAAATGTAGAGCATCAGCCTTGAGGGAAAAGAAAAAGAACCAAGCAAGAGTGCAAAGCACTGAATTCAAGTCCCATTTCCTCTGCTCCCCTGCCCCCCCCCCCCAAGCCTGTTATCAGGCTACAGCTTTGGGATAAGACACACTTCCAAGAATGCTCTGTTGCCCACGTTCTGCTCATCACTTTTGACAACCTCATGGGTTTTAGGGCCAGGATGACCTTGGCCAATTCTTCTGGACCTCAATTTCCTTTATGTATAAAACAGGAAGCTTGGAAAATGATCTTTTAAGATGCCACCCAGCCCAGGAAATGAATACTCTCATCAGATTCTGAGAAGGGCCATTTCCTTGGTTTGGGAAAGTTGCCCATTGATCCTAAATGGAAGTTTTCCTGACTCTTGTTTTCTTTTTTCTTCTTTCTTTATTATTTTTTTTTTTGTGGTACTAGGATTTTCTAGTTTGTAAAGTAAGCAGATACTATTTATAATCTTGGGGAAAACATCCCACAATTTGAAAAAAACGAATGTGTGTGTGTTAGTCCTAGGGCTTGAACTCAGGGTCTGGGTGCTGTCCCTGAGTTTTTTGCTCAAAGTTAGCATTCTATCACTTGAGCCGCAGTGCCCCTTCCAGGTTTTGGTAGTTAATTGAAGATTAGCATCTCATGGGACTTTTCTGCCCAGGCTGGCTTTGATCCTCAATTCTGATCTCAGCCTCCTGGGTAGCTAGGATTACAGGCGTGAGCCACTGGCACAAAATAAATCTCTTAACCCTGCATCTTCCCCCACAGTGCTGGTAT
Source organism: Dipodomys merriami (assembly GCF_024711535.1). Taxonomy (NCBI): domain Eukaryota; kingdom Metazoa; phylum Chordata; class Mammalia; order Rodentia; family Heteromyidae; genus Dipodomys; species Dipodomys merriami. Next base: position 14,242,233 of record NW_027204604.1, on the reverse strand, counting down.
CCTTAAGACCCAAGGCGCTCAGACTCTGCTGCCAGTCTTCTGGTGGGTTGGGGCGGAGGGGATGCACAGTAAGGAAGGAGTCACTAGCACCTGGCTTCTGGGTTCCCTCCACTGACCCGCCAGGCCGCAGCTGGCCACACTCAGTTGGCACTTCCTGTAATCCACAGAAGGCTTTGTCCTGTGGGAGGCAGGGTGGGGTGGGAGAGTGGTGCGGGGTGAGGATCAGTTAGCCAAACCCAATCACTACACCTTGCTTCCCTAAGGCCTACCAGATGGCCTGGTGCACAGGGGATTTGCCCAGTGGAATACAGCTTTTTAAAATCCGAAAAGCACTGACCTAGAAATCAAACTTAGAACCAAAAGCCAGTGCTGGTGGCTTATGTCTGTAATACTAGCTACTCAGGAGGAGACAGAGCTGAGGATTGAAGTTCAAATCTAGCCAAGGCAGTAAAGTCAATGAGATTCTTATCACCATCTAACTACTAAAAAGCTGGAAACAGCTCTATGGCTCAAAGTCATAGAGCACTAGCTTTGAGCACAAAAGTTCAGGGATAGAACGCAGGCCCTGAGTTCAAGTCCCAGGGCTGGCACATGCACATTAAAAATCATAATCAAGCCAGGTGTTGGAAGCTCCCACCTGTAATCCTAGCTACTCAGGAGATCTGAGGACCGAGGCTCAAAGCCAGCTTGGGCAGTACAGTCTGTGATACTTGATCTCCAATTAACCAGCAAAATGCTTCTGAGTTCAAGCCCTAGTGTTCACACACACACACACACACACACACACACACACACACACACACACACACACACACACACACACACACACACACAACCCAAGCCAACAGAACCAAAAACAACCAAGGTAGAGGTGTTTTCATATATGAGCCGTTTATATTTGTCTTCTCTCTAAGGGAAGAGAATTTGTCCAGTACACACCACACACAGTGAGTTCCAGGAACGAGAGAAGGCATCATATACATTAGTGAGAGGCAAAGTGGGGCTGCAGTTGGGCAAACTCCTGGTTGTGCCTTTGCCAATTGTGAGCCTGGACAAGTTACTGCAGCTGGAGACGTCCCTCATCTCATTAAATGAGATAGTCTGTCACGAGGCAGGGAAGAGCCACGAACTGGGATAAAGCAGAGGCTCGGCAAATGCCAGCGCCCTCTGTTCCGTTTTAGCAGCTGCACCTGCCTGGGCCCCAGGAGGCAACACACAGGGAAGGTGGGGAATGCAGCTCTCTCCAGGGGCTGCTTCCTGAGAGGCCAGCCCTGCCCGCACCGCCCCTGCCACCAGCAGCTCCACACACAGGATCATTTGGGTTTTATTGATGACAACTGAGAACACACATCCAATCTAGGGACAGAAATGTACAACATGAAGCTTAAATAACTTTCATACACTATGTACAATCAGCAGAGGTACAAAACATATATACACCTTGTGCTACCACTTCGTAGAGGACTGCGTGAGCCGCATGAAACCCAGCCCGGGCAGGGGTGAGAGCTAGAAAAGCCCGGCAGGGGTGAGGGCAGGCAGAGCGGGATTCCAATTCATGTCCAGGGTCTTTTCTGACCCTCGGCTCTTCCTCAAGCAGTGTCTACTTCCCACTTTCCCAGCAAGGCCCTTGGAACTCAGGTTTGAAGGACTCTAAGGATGCTGGGAGCTGGGGGGGTGGGGGAGCTATCTGAGGCTAGACATGGAGGGAGGGTAGGCATAGGGACAGACTAAAGATGCCAAAGAAACGGAACGTTCCCTGTAGACTCTGTTCTTATATGTAAAGGGCTGAGAAGATGGGGGGGGGGCATGGAGGGCGGGGCTGCTGAGCAGGAAGTGTACCCAGGGGAAAAAAAGCAGGAAGCAATTTTTTGTTGCAGAGGGCAAAGGGCTAGCTGCCCAGGTGCGGGCCCTGTGCTAGGAGGGGGCTTACCGCTCCCACAGGCAGGGTACCGGGCACGGGCAGGGCCTGGCCAAACAGAAGGAGGTGCCCTCCACCCAGCCCAGCCCCACAGCGGCTTGGCTGAAGACACACCAGTTCTGACTTCCAGGGGGCTGTCCCCACAGGAGGGCAGAAGTCCCAGCGACTCAGCCGTGTCCCTGTGTGGTTTTGTGCTTTCAATTATTGTCTGTCCCAGCCACACAGCCCAGGTGGGCAGCAGGGCCGGGCAGCTGAGGGTCCAAAGCAGCTGGGGCAGGATGGGTGGGTAGAGGCCGCGCCCTGACCACTTGAAGGGCGTGTCTCCAAAGGCGGCTCCGGGCGCTGCCTCTGCAGATGGTGGCCGGAGGGGTGAGTCACTGAACACTGATCTGGCTAATACTGAGAGCAGGGTCCTGGCCCGGCACTGTGTGGAGAAGGCTCTGGGGTCATGGGGACCTTCCATCCGGGCAGAAGCTGCACAGGGGCCCTGCCCATGAGACAGAGAACCTGGGCCCCAGTGTTTAGGCCGGGAGGCGCTTTGGCTGCCTGTGGCCAGGCATTTAAAGACCAGGGGTGTGGGGTCTAGGAAGGACCTGCCGCACACAGATGTGCGTGGCTTGGGCCTCACATTTTAGGATGGCACAGGAAGTCATAGGCTGAATTTCAGAAGTACAAGCACAAACCACAGGCCAAAGCCGGGGTCTGAGCCAGGGCAGGACCCACCCTCAGAGACGGGCATCCTGATCTAACCTGGGACCCCGCTCATGGAAGGGCCCTGAGCCCACCCCACTTGCCTGCAGCCCTGCCGTTGTGCTCAAATCACAACCAGTTTGTGCTTCCAACACTTCAGATGCTTGTGCAAAGGGGGGGGGGAGGGGGAGCCCCGCCCGGTTATGTACCTCCTGTCCCCTCCAATGCCGCTCAGTGGGGAGAGGGGCGGGGGAGGGGGGGAGAGGAGGATGGCGGCGGCCGGGCTCCCAGAGGACTTCAAGTTTAGTCATGACACGCTGGGACAGCAGAGCCCGCCCTGCTGTGAGGTAGAGACCCGTCAGAAATGCAGAAAGGGCGGAGACAAGAGCACCTTGAGCACCTCTCGAGGGGGCCCTAAGACCAAAGCCTTGGCTACAGTTCAGCTGCCCGGGGCGGGCCGGGCACACGCCTCTTGTGTTTCTCGGTTTGTAAACAGTCATGCAGGGTCCAGGTCAAAGCTTTACATCAGTGATGGGGACGGACGGACGGATGGAGGGGAGGAGATGTGGTCCCTCGTGAGAGCTGGCCGGCTCCCAGTGCTCCGTCACGGGCGGGAGGAGAAGGGTTTCTGCCCCATCCCAGGCTGACTGTCCAGACAGCAGGAGAGCAGGATCCGAGGGGCGGCGTGCAGCGCACGGGCCACCCAGACGCAACACCGCGTCTGGCAGGTGCCGCCACCAACAAGCAAGCACAGAAGCTTTAGCCTTGGGGCAGTTCCAGGGGAGTCCAGGGGAGCTGGCGTGTGACCCTCCCACACCAGAGGCGTGCGTGGCGGGCCCTGGCCACAGAGAGGGACGCGCAGAGGACGGAAACACTGAGCCAGCTCTGCTAAGTCCACAAGTCACAAGGTCCTCTGAATGCAACTGGAATTCCTGGCTTCTGCAGGGAAGCAGAAGACCAATGAAGCAAGGGATCAAACAGCATGGCTGGGCTTGGGCTGGGCTGGGAGGTGAAGATGGAGAACCCAAGGCCACTCCTGTAAATGCAGAGTTGTCCCAACAGGGGGCGCTGTTTCCATTTACCCCCTCCCCCCCCCCCCCCCCAAGAAGACAAAACCAATTGCTCTCCTTGCTCATCTAGAAGGCAAGGCTATGCCCTAGGCTGGTTTTTAACAGCTTGAAGACCTGTGTCCAGAAGGAGCACAGGGAAGAGTCTGGAGAGGCTCTCAGTGAAAACAAGGTTGGCGGGAGGCTAGGGGGAGGTGCTGGGAAGTCTCCCCACCCAATCGGCTCTCTAGCCGCCTTCCCCCTCCCTCCCCTAGGCTGAGAGGTGGCCTTCCACCTTCGAGGGCAGCAGGCGTGAGACCCTTGAGTAGAAGACACGTGTGGAGTGGCGGGCATGGCTGGCTTAAGGCTGCCCAGCACGGTGCCAGGCCCCGGGACGGAGGAAGGCACTGTGGCACGAGGCGGCCTAGAGGCCCGGGCCGCGCTGAAGGGTCCCATGGGCAGAGCTGGGGAGAGGCCGGAGCTGCAGGGTGGAGGGCCAGCTCCCGACTGCACAGCAGAGGAGGTGGCACTGAGCTGGGGAGCAGGCCCCCCAAGAGCTGACTAAAAGAACATGTGGGAAGAAACTTCAAGTCAGTTTCCAGGATCAATAGCAAAACATAAAGATAAAATTTAAACAGAACAAAAAACCAAGCCTGGCACCAGTGGCTCACGCCTGTAATCCTAGTTATTCAGGAGGCTGAGGTCTGAGGATTGTGATTCGAAGCCAGCCCAGGCAAGAAAGTCCGTGAGATTCTTATCTCCATCCAATTAACCAGCCAAAAAAAATTTTAAAAAGCTGCAAATTGAGCTGTGGCTCAAGTGGTAGAGCGTCAGCCTTGAGTGAAAAAGCTCAGGGAGAGCACCCAGGCCCTGAATTCAAGCCCCAGTACCAGCACAAAAAATTAAAAAAGTAAAAAAAAATAAATTAAATAACTGAAGTATTCCTGACCATGTCCCCAAAGGAATCTTTCCAGCAGCAACACTGCGGGCACTGTGCGTGCTATGGAATGGTCGAGGCCCACTGGGAGCTGCTGGTGACCACAGGGTTCAGAATCAGCTGCAAGGCCCAGCTGCCTACACCTGGTTTCCATGGTTACCTGAGGACGACCCTGTTGGGCTCAGAGGCAGGTGCAGTGGCCCCACAGGTGGGCCAGGAGGAGATATGGGGGACGCCAGCTTACGGGAGCACGGATGGGGCTAGGGCAGCCTCTCCTTCTCTAGAGGGCCTCGCCCTGTACCCGGCCAACGGCCTGGAGGACAGGGTGGGGCAGCATTGGCTCAGCAGGAGGCAGTGTGGCCGGGAGGGGAGGCCAGGGGGCCACTAGAGAGGTGTGGAGAGGAGTTAATACCCTTTGGCTTCACAGCTTAATTTCCCCTCCCACCTCTCTCCCCAGGAGGCTCCCAAGAAGGGGGAGGGGGGGAGGACACAGGGACAGCGTCCTGTGGGAAGCCCAGAGGCAGGAAGCAGAAGGGCTGCACCCTCTGTCCCCAGGGCAGCTGGCCACAGCTGCTGCCCCTCACGGTGCAGGCTGACCTAACTCCTGGCGTGGGCCGCCTGCAGCCGCCGGACACTCCAGAGCTTCACTGTCAGGTCACTGGAGAGAGGACAGAGAGGGGCAGGTCAGATCTCCAGGCAGGGCCCGGCTGAAATAAAGGATGGACTGATTCCCTGCTTCCCCACGGGGCTGGGCAGAATCAGGTGGACTGCATGGCGGGGGGTACTAGGCAGAGGGTGGGCCTGTGGTCTCAGAGACCCCACAGGAGAGACCCCCCCACCCCTCCTGAGCTTTCCTGTGGCTCTTTGGTTTTGTTCAGACCTGAATGCTTCCCCTCCGCTCTCTGCTACCTGGCACGCCTGCCCTGGGCTTGGCCCCAGGCTGGGAGGAGAAGAGGGGAGGGCGGGGCCGCCTCGCTGGACTCAGGAGGACAGGCAGGGAGAGAAGGAAGGAAGAGTAAAACAATCTCATACCGTGAAGAAGCAGCTCAGATCGAAGTGGGGGAAAGACAGGGGAAAGGAGAGGGGGGAAGATGGAGAGAGGGGAAAGGAAGGAGGGGAAGACGGAGAGAGGAGACGGGAGAGATGAGGGTCAGGGCAGGGTGGTGGCGCGGCCTTTTATGGCCAAGACTCGGCGTGGAAGGCAGGGGGTGAGTCCAGGGACGTAATTCCACAACTTTACCCGGCAGTCACTGTTGGGGGGGGAGAGAGGCGGAGAGGCAGAGAGGAGAGGCAGGAGGACACGGGGAGGGGGTCAGAGAGAGAAGGGACACATGGTCGGAACAAGAAGGAAAAAGAAGACACCCGTCTGAGTAGCACCCCTGGGCAGAGGGTCTGGGGGGAGCAGAGCTGGGGCTGGTGTGGGTGGGTGGTCTGGGGGTAGAGGGAGGCTGCTCTGGGGTCTGCGAGCTACCAGGGCAGGGTGGAGATGGGGGACCTCCGAGGGAGGAGCAGGGAGGTGTGGGGACAGCTGACCGGTGTGCACTGCAGCCGGCGGCTCTGTGCAGCACCCAGACCACCGGGCAGGGAGGACGCTGCGGGGAAAGCCTCCCGCCCCTGCCCCATGCACGCAGGGAGGGCGATGTGAGACCCGGCGCCCGGGCGGCCTCTGCACGCGGCGCTTACCTGGAGGCCGTGAAGATGTGCTTGCTGTTGGTGCAGATGGCATTGATGGGGCTGTCGTGGCCCTTGATCTCGCCGATGGGTGTGAAGTTGTCCACGTTCCACACCTTGATGACACCGGCACGGCAGGCGCTCAGCAGCATGGGGCGGCCGGGGACGAAGGCCAGGGCACACACCCAGTCCTTGTGTGCATTGGGGATTTGCTGTGTGAGATCATGGGAGTGAGGGGAGGAGGAGGAGGAGGAGGAGGAGGACCGCCTGCCCAGGGTCCCCGGAGCACACACGTCCCTGTGGACAGTGTTGGAGAGATGCTTCCAGACTCCGTAGCTGCCATGCAGAGAGGCACCAGCCAGGCTAGGCTGGCCCACGTGGGGGAGCTCAGATTCCCGGAGTTGGTTTCTGCAAACCTCAGAGTCTGCATGGCACAGAGGCCTCTAGCCCTCAGACGAGCCGGGCTGCACTACAGAGAGCCCAGCGCTTCATCTTCACCTTCACACACAAGCCTCTACTGGGAGCAGGCTGAGGCCAGGGTGGACTGGGCAGAGGCTGCAGGGCGTGGGGGTGGCTGGGGGCAGCAGGGCCGAGGGGGGAGCCAGCCATCGGCCCGGGGCCCTCCTCCCCTCCCCACCGCACCTGGATGAGCTCCTGCTGCTCCAGGTCCCACTTCTTGATGCCGTTGTCCCTGGAGCCACTGAACAGGATGCCTCCCTGGATGGCCAGGCACTCGATGCCGTCGTAGTGCGGGGGCTCAAAGTTGTGGGTGGGGCCGATGGTGCCAGTCACGTAGTCACCCAATTGGAACATCTGCAGGAAGAGGGGCGGGCAGGGCCAGGGAGGCGATCCTTTTACTGTTGTGGAAATATCAGCACAGTCTAGCCACCTCTATTATCCTTTCTGGGGGGGAAAAGGGAAAGTACTGGGATTTGAACTCGGAGTCTTCAACTTGAGTCATGCCCTCTACCATTTTTGTTCCATCTATCTGTCTATTTATCATCTATCTGCCAGCTATCTGTCAGATATCTATCTATCTATCTATCTATCTATCTATCTATCTATCTATCTATCTTTTTTTGCTAATCAGGGGGCTTGAACTGGGGGCCTAGGCACTGTCCCTGAGCAATTTTGCTCAAGGCTAGCACTCTACGATTTTGAGCCACACTTCTACTTCTGGTTTTTTGTTGGTGAACTGGAGATAAGAGTTTCATGGTCTTTCCTTCCTGGCCTGGCTTTGAACTGCGATTCTGAGATCTCAGCCTCCTGAGTAGCTAGGATTACAGGTGTGAGCCACCAAACCCCAGCTTTAGTTTATTTATTTACTTATTTATTTGTTATTTAGGTATTGTATAGCAATCCTCCCATCTGTTTCCAAGTAGCTAATAGGCAGCCCCATTTCCTTTTTATATGACTCCTTCAGTTTCTGGCCACCTATAGTTTCCAACTACATAGTCAGGGAACAAATCCAGTTAGTATTGTGTTAACTTGGTTTTCCCCGTTTATCATTTTAACAGTTGCTTCGCATTCCTCCCAGTGAATTTTCCATCTATCCTTAGACACTTAGGTTGTTTTATTGTCCATTTACTTAAATAAATTTATTATCTATTCATTTATTGCCGTGCTCAAGCTGAACTCAGGGCCTCATGTCTGCTTGGTTTGCTGGTTTGGCTGGCATTCTACCACTTGAGCCATGCCTCTAGCCTGGATTTTTGTTACTTTGGAGATGGAGGTTTGGGGCTTTTTTCTGCCCTGGCTGGCTCTGACCTCCGACCCTCTGGATCTTAACCTCCTGAGTAGCTAGGGTTAAAGGCGTGAGCCACCAGTACCCTGGTTTTTTGGGGGTGTTTTAAACTGCCTTCTACGACTTCTTGCACATGTTTTCTGGCTTTCGGGGGTGCTCCCCACAGCACAAGTCCCCAGAAGTCTCACTAGGCAGCACTGGAGGTAAGACTACAAGCAGTCTCAGCCAGGCCCAGAGGGGAGGAAGCCTCAGGTACCTTCACATAGTGGTCCTTGGAGCCGGTCACCACCAGGTCGTGCTGGCTGGCCGTCTGGGTGACAGTCAGACACATCACAGGACCAATGTGGCCTGTCAGCTTGCCAATGGGCTGGAACCTGTAGGGGGAGGGGCGTGGCCAGGGGGAGGGTGTCAGAGGGGCTCCGGCCAGTGCGGGGTGGGGGCCGGGATCAGCCTCCCAACAGACAGACCTGGCCAGAGGGAGCTCCCTTCCCTTCCAGGCAAGAAGAAGAGCTAGAGCAATGTCGCCTGGTACCCATGGGCCTCTGAGGAGAGGCGCGAGCTACAGGTACAAGCCTGTGGGCGTGTCATCCCAAGCTGGGGTCCCGTCCACTCTGGGTGGGTCATCCCCAGGGGCGGGTCATCTCAAGCTGAGCCTCCTCCTCAAACATGGACCCACCTGCTGAGCTCCCAGATGCGGACTGCATTGCCCGAGGCCACATAAAGCATGGTGCCCGAGGGGCTGAGGGCCATCTGGTTGATCTGATGCTCTCCCTGGGCGCTCGTGATGGCCCGCGTGGACGTGGCAGCACAGGCGTCTCCTGAGATCACCTGGCCGGAGGACCTACGTGATGAAGAGGCGAGGCCGGAGTCAGAACGGTCTAACCTCACTTCTCCCAGGAAGGCTTCCCTGGCTCAGGAAGACCCCTGGCTCCCCTAGAAGCGGGTCCAGGGAAGACCTCTGCTCTGCCCTTCACCACACAAATCAGTGTGACCTGTCAGTAGGTCCAGGTGGGCTTGGACAGGCCAAAAGACCAAGTCAGGAGACCAGCTTTGAACCTGGACTTTGTGGAAATCACTAAATACTTCTGAGTCTCGGTTTCCTCATTTGTGAAGAGAACAAACTCATCTACTTCTTTCCTAGGATTTCTTTTTCTTAAAAAGCAGTTTCAGGTCATAGCAAAAGCCAGAGGAATGTCCAGAGTTCCCACTACCTCCTCTGCCACACGGCCACAGCCTCCCAGTTATCCCAGTTACCAATGGCCAGTGATCAACTCCAGTGTGGTCCCTGATGAGCCCCCCCCCCCCCAGGCCCACTGTCTCTCTGGGTTCATTCCTGGTATTGCACATTCTTTGCGTTTGGATAAATGTATAATGACTGATGCGACCTACCATTGTGCCATCCTACAGAGTAATTTTCCTAGTTTAAAATAAATTCCTTTCTGCTTTCTTTCCTTCATGCGTGTCAGTACTGGGACTTGAACTCAAGGCCTTGGGTTCTTGTTGGGCTTTCTCACTCAATTCTGACACTCTACCACTTAAGCCACGTTCTACTTCCAACGTTTGGATGATTCATTGGAGATGAGAATCTCTCAGATTTGTCTGCCAGGGCTAGCTTTGAACCTTGATTCTCAGATCTCAACCCCCTGAGTAGATAGAATTACAGGTGTAAACCACCAGCACCTGGCTTCTAATTGCTATGTGAGGATCAAATTCATGTAATAAAAACAGCATAGATGCAAGGATGTAAGACCTTTCGTAAGGATCTTTGAATCTGTCTCCAGGGCCTGCTTCCTACTGTCAGGCCAGGGCTCACCACCATCATGGTGACTCATCCGCACACAGAGGCGGCCAGGCTGGCTGCAGTGCTGTTGTCACTGTGCATGTCACCATGCTTCATGATTTCTCTTTGGGGCTCCCAGGGTTATACCCGGCTCATCTCAAAGGGTACAACTCAAGGTGTGACCCAAAGGTTCACCAACTCATCCAAGATACTGGTCCTACCAAGCCAAGGGATCCAGGCTTGGCTAGGCTTAGCTATCACCTGGGGTGACAGCCAGTACTGTGAAACAGGCAGGAAAACTTACGTGAGGGTTCGAACACACTTGGCTGAGTCCCGGATGTCCCACACCTTGACGTAGCAGGTGGACACGGAGAACACAAGCCCCGAGTGGCTGCAGTACTTGATGGAGACCACATTGTTGGGGTGGCCCTTCAGAGCTGCGATCTCCTGTCCCGTAACCAAATTCCACATCTTGCAGCTCCGGTCTGCAGGAGATGGGGGGAGAGAGCCAGAAAGAGGGGGCCACATCAGCCACCGGGCCCGGGCAGCTCCTCTGGTGACAGGGAACTGGCAGGGCTAGCAGGGAGAGATGGAGAGAGATCTAGGAGAAGGAACTGCGTCTAAGTGGCACACAGCGCTATCATGAGAACCTCAGGGGAGAGATTGGTGAGCTCTTGGAGCATTGCCAAGCTATCCTGGACAGAAATAAAATTCCTACGGCTTCCATGCTCATTTTTACAAATGCCAATACAGACTACCTACAGGAACCACGGCAAGCAGATCTTGTAGGAAACGCTTAGAACCACTCAATCACACTTTGACTGACAAGGCAAGAGACAAATGATAAGCAAGCGGACTTCACTTCTTGGAGGCTGTGTGTGTGTAAAATCTCCTCATCCCCTTTCTGCCTCTGGTAATGCCTGTTTCTATTATACATGCAATATAATTTAAGTCTATCATTCATGCAATATGCATCTACTATGGTGTCTACTGTCTACCACAGCGCTGAGGCTTCTGGGAAGGTGCTGGGCGACACTGTGAGTGGTGGTGTTTGAGGTCTGAGACGTTAGGATCCTGGGAAGCTCCCTAACATTTCTAAGGGAGGAAGGGTGAAGGGTGTGGGGTAGGGGGTGGTGGGGAGGGGAGGGCTGGCCAGGGATGCAGAGACTAGACAAAAAGCAGGTGAGAAGCCAGTCATGGTCCCCCTCAATTCCTGGAGGCTCCGTGTTCTGTTCCCTTCACAGCCTACATTGGGCAAAGGCAGTTGGGATGAGTGGGGGGAACCCTAACCCTACTGCGACCCCTTGGGGGCTCCACGTACCTTTGGACCCGGTGAAAAGCAACTCATCCGTGGCATCCAGGCAGAGGATGGGCTTGGTGTGGCCCTCGGCCATGGAGACGCACTGCAGTGGGGCGGTCCTCGCACCCTTAGCTCCTCCCACAGGGGTGATGACGCCCCTTCCCGAAGGGAGAGAGGGAGAGAGGACGTGTGCGTCAGCCAGGGAGACCACAGCGAGGCCGATCGGGCGCATGGAGGGAAGGGACTGGGCAGAGAGGGGATGGATGAAGGCTAATGATTCTAAAGCCTCTAGCTGAACGCCACCAGGGCCGAGAGCCAGGAATGCTGGGCAGGGCCGGCAGGGGGCCTGTCTTGTACAGCGATCTGCCAGTTACCATCCTGGACACATCTAGGAAGTGCACAACATGCTAGGCATAGAGGGTGGTGTAAGTGTGTGTGTGTGTGGGGGGGTGTTCCCACCCAATGCGGCTTGGGCTAGATACAGCCTGAGACAGAACTGCACTCAGGCCCTGGCGGAGCAGGACAGAGGAGGCTGAAGTGCTAGAATCCGCCCTGCCGCCGCCATCGGAATCTCCAGACTACTTCAGTTGGCAAGAGTGAGGGAGGGCAGCTGTCAGCCGACCTGTGAGGGAGGGATGGCATCCCGACACAACTCCTCCACTTGCTAGTCACTGCCTGGAGGCTGGCAGCGAAACTTAACACAGGTGCGTGAACGCACACATACGCACGCATGCATGTGCACACACATGCACACAGAGTTCTACACGTAGAGGACTGGATCAGCATGGTAAGGTGGTGCCAGTCATTTGCAAAGGGATAAACCCCCAGGGAACCCCAGCTCAGCCGGGGATGAGAAGGCTTGGGCTGTCTGGACCTGAAATGGAACCCATTTGCTCCCCATGATGCTCTGAGAGGCCAGTAGGCGGAGCTTGGATGAGCATGAGGACCTGGCTATAGCAGCCTCCTGGGGTTCTGACCTGGGCTTGTTTTTCTCTCTCAGGGAGTGTTTTGGGATAAGACAGGGGCCAAATTAGGTCTGAAAACATACTCTACTTTTTTTTTTTTTTTTGGTCGGCCATGGGGCTTGAATTCTGGGCCTGGGCGCTGTCCCTCAGCTCTTCAGCTCAAGGCGAGCGCTCTACCACTTGAGCTACAGCGCCACTTCCGGTTTTCTGGTGGTTTATTGGAGATAGGAGTCTCACGGTCTCTCCTGCCCGGGCTGGCTTTGAACTGCGAGCCTCAGATCTCAGCCTCCTGAGTAGCTAGGACTACAGGCGTGAGCCACCAGTGCCCAGCTTTCTACTTTTTTTTTTTTTAAGCGACATTGTGGCCCGGGGTTTGCTAAGGCCCTGGTGACCAAGCTCACCACTAGGATGGTAGTCAGACACAGCCAGCTGCCAGCCTGGCATTCATACAAATGGCTGCCCGTGTAGTTCCCAGCTCTCTGCTTGTGGCAGTGGTTTGGGCCCAGTTTGCCCAAGATTGCTGCGGAGCTGGAGAAAAGGGAGCCTTCTCTTCCGAGAGAGGCTGGCGCGCGTCCGCTCGCGTCTCCTTGTGGCCCAGCCTGGCTTGCTGTACAAGGTGCACCAATGCCAACACCAGTGCTGGGAGTCCCCCCACCCCCCACTGGGGTCCTGAGACTCTACCCTGGCTGTGGGTTGGCTGGAGGCCGAGGGGAGGAGGCATCTGCACACGTATGTACCAAGTGATGCGGGCAGGGGCACCGCGTGCTACCAAAGCAGGCTAAGTCCCAAGGGCCCTGCTCAGTCCTCGGCACCCCTCACCAAGAGCCTGGTTGCTCCCCGAGGTCCCACAGCCTCTCTCACCTGCGGTGGGACCCTCAGCAGAGCTCAGCCTCCCCACGCCATGCCCCGCTCCACCCTGCTCAGACCAGGAGGGAGAAAAGAACAGGACCAGCCACAAGCAACTGCGCCCCCTCCTCCCCAAGCCCCAGCTCCAGCCAGGCCTGGTGCCGTCAGAGGCCATGAGGCCACCTGGAGAGGAAGGAACCGTGTGGCGGAAGGTCTCAGGGGGGACAGGAGGGGGAGGGCAGGGCGCGGGGAGAGGAGGGGCTGCATGCGGAGGGCTGGTGTCCAGGCAGGGGGGACTGGCGGAGCAGAGAAGAGAGCGAGAGACGGGGGAGAGCGAGAGCAGGAGTCAAACACGAGAGACATTCTGTGTGTACCTCAAGACCTCCGACAAAGAGGAGTCGCTCTCATCAGACCTGGGAAGGGCAGAAAATTAGCTGGATTAGGGGAGAGAGGAAAACACACAGAGGAACGGCAGAGGGGGCGCAGCAGGGGTCAGAGGGCGGTTATTCTCTTTGAGGGGAGCGAAGAGAGGCAGAGGGGGGAGGGCCTTCAGGGAGAGCAGAGGAGGGGGGACAGGCCAGCCTGGGAGCTGGGAGACTCCCCCGAGGGGAGGGCGTGGGGGGGTCCCTCAGCTAGCAGGGTGGGCGTGAGGAGGGGGCTGTAGGAGAGGTGGGAGGCTAGCCCACACTTGGGAAGTGGTTCCGGGGCTTTGAACTGGTTCCAAGCTCTCTGGCGGGCCCATCGCACAGCTAGGGACAGCAGCCCGCCCTGGTAATGCTACAGCCGCGCCTACCCCGCCCCTGGGACACGGCAGCCATTGCTCAGGGCTCACTGATTTACAAAACTCACAACCCCCTGGAAGCCCACTGGGACCACGCTGGGAGCTGGCTCTGGCCCGCACATTCCGCTCAAGACCTGGGCCACTGGACAGGGCCGGAAACAGACCACCACCAGGCTGGGATGTTGCATGCTTGTAATCCAAACACCCGGAGCCTGTGGTTTGAAGGCTAGCTTGGGTTAGCGAGTGAACAAGACCCTGTCTCAAAGCCAAAATCAAGCAGAACGTGGAGTGCAGCTGGCTGTAAAGGCGTGGTTGGGGAGGCCAGGCTGGGGTCACAGCTCCCCCCGTGAGAAGCCGAGGGCGCAGTGGGCTCCAGGGAGGAGGTGTCCAGGGCACCAGGTCTGCTGGGTTGGACCCTGGACTCAGTATTCAGGGAGCAGCACTGTGACCGAGGAAGGAGAGAGGACAGGGCGGACGAGCACCTTTTGACCTGGGGACACATGGCCCCTTGTGGTAGGGAAGCTTTGGGGAGCCCCTGTGGGGACTGCAGAGGGCGGGAGCAGGCCCTGCGGTTTGGAGCAAGCACGGGCAGGGTGGAATCCCCCCCATGCCCAGGGCAGGGGCCCACTGTTAGGACACCAGTGGCCGTCGGAAGCCCTGGGTGGCCGCGGGGCCCCGCTGGCTTCTTTCTCTCTGGGCCTCATTCCAGGGCGGTCAGTTGTCATGGCTGGCTTGATGTTCCAGTGGCGCCACAGAGGGCGGGTAAGCGGGAAAGCAAGGTGAGCAAGCCATGGGAATGACACTGAGCAGGTACAGTACTACAACAGGGGCCGTGGGCACAGGCGTTCGGGGCCTGCATGGCTGGTACGCCAGGCCGCCAGCTGAAGCTGAAGCTGAAGGAAGGGTCGGTCCTCTGAGGAGAGCAAAGACCCAGCGCAGGAAGGCATGTCTGCCTACCCTCAGTGCCCCCATCCCTGTGGCTTCCTTCCTGTCCTCTCCTGAGGTCCCAGCATGCAACAGGAAGGGAACACCATCGGCCAGTCCAGAAAGGACTAGGGATGGGAGGGACGCATCGCTCCGAGTGGCAGAAAGAGCAGGGTTGGGGGTCAGCTTAGCTCCCCCCTGCCTCCAGCAGGGCTCAGCCACAGGCTCCCATCCCCCTTGGAGCTCCCTCCCGAGCCTGCCCCTCAGTCCTGCTCTTACTTGTCCAGCGCTGACCCCTGGCTCTGATTGCTGGTGAGCCGAGAGAAGACATTGCGGTCATTCCTGGGGCGGGTGGGAGGGGAGGAAGGAGGTGTGAATCCCACGTCTGTAGACCTGGGGGTGGGGTGGGGACAGAGAGCAGGTCTTTAGTGATCACACCCCTACCTGCAGGCCCACCCTTGGTGCTGGGCTGCTGCTGTCCTGTGTCTGGAAGAGCCTGCTGTGAGTCATCTCAGGACCCGGCTCCCAGACAAGCTCCTCCAGGCTGTGCGGGTCCATCTACTGTTGGACATTCCTTTGTAATCTCCCAGGCAATGCTCCTGGGTCTCCTGGCTTTCCGTATTGTTTTAGGATGTGTTTTAGGATTTGTGTAAAACAGTGAAAAAGTTAAGTCACTCCCTATGCAAGTTCCCAGCCCGAGGCTGTGTCAGCTCTGACACTGGGCAAATGTCTTGTTAATGGTCTGGTTAGAACTGTGTTAGTATTGCTGTGGCTCTAGTGATTTCAGTATTAAAAAAATTTTGTTTTTAGTACCCAGGGCCTTGTGCATGCTAGGCAAATGTTCTACCATTGAGCTATACCCTTATCTTTTTTAAACTTTTTCTTTTTTAGTTTTGGGGACAGGGTACTACTAAGTTGACTAGGCTAATCCACAAATTTACAATTTTCCTGTCTCAGCCTCCTGAGTAGTTGGGATTACAGGAGTGTGCCATGATAGCCAGGTAACTTCAATTTTTTCAAGTTTTGTTAAGTTGTTATGAGAAAGGTGATGTACAGAAGTGTTACAGTTACATAACTCAAGGGAAGCATACATTTCTTGTTGGACAATGATACCCCTTCCCTTGTTTCTCTCCCACTGATTTCAATTTTTGAAACAATCTCCGTGCATAATGCTAAGTGCTGTTTGGTGTTCTGAGCATAAGAGGGCTGGGCTGTATGGGTCTGGTGAGCTTCATGCTGGCCTGAGTGACAGCGCTAGGGTTGCCAACTGCAGTGATATATGTTAAGTTAGTTGTCTTTAAGTAGCAGTAAATTGATCATTGAAAGTGTCATAACTGGAAGCCTACAGGAAGCTACCCTGACTTCTTTCTTCCTAGGAGCAATAGTTCCTCACTCATGACTTGGTGTTCGTAGTGACAGCACAGAACATAACTGCCATGAACCATGAGAACTGCCCATACCTCCAAGGAAGACCCCATGGCCTTGTGAACGGCCACCACAGCACTCCAGGCTCCTCCCCTCAGAGGGCTGTCCTTAGGTTCAGATGAAATTCTCTTTCCTTGGGAGCTTCATCATGAGTCTGGCCTAAGCTCTCGCACTGCAAGTATTTGTAAGCCAGTGTCTTGGGCACCTGCTGAGGCTCTGGAGAGGGGGAAAGGCTGGGAGCTGCCGTGTGCCCTCCTTCTGCCTCTTACCACGGTGGGTGGCAGGAGATCAACCTGAGTCTTGCTTCCTTAGTGTTTAGCTGTGTGATCCAGGGAAAGCACCAAACCTACACAAGTTAAGTACATGACCAGAGGACCCTAAGAGTCGTCCTGCAATGTGCGAAAGCTTCACAGGGCCTGGCCCACCTGTGCCAGCGTAGCTGGAGGTCTCTCCACTGGTCTGTGCTGGCTTCTCTGGGTTTTCTTTGAGATTCTACACTCCTTTCATAAGAGGCCTTGAAAAAAAGGATGCTCTCAAGACCCAAGGGCAGGACACGGCGATGTGGCTCATCAGGAAAAGCAGTAGTCATCGGCCAGGCACCAGTGGCTCACGCCTGTCACCCTAGCTACTGAGGTGGCTGAGATCTGAGGATCGAGGTTCAAAGCCAGCCCGAGCAGACAAATCTGAGACTCTTATCTCCATTTAACCCTCAAAAAGCCTGGAAACAGAAGTGTAGCTCAAGTGGTAGAGTGCCAGCCTTGAGTGAAAAAGCCAAGTGAGAATGTGAGGCCCAGAGTTCAAGCCCCAGCACACACACACACACACACACACACACACACACACACACACACACACACACACACACACACACACACACACACACACACACACACACACACACACACACACACACACACACCCCTGCTAACAGAAGTTAAAGCCACCTATGCTGAGTGCACATTACAGCTTCTAACTATGGCTCAGCTACTGTATGGCATTGGCATTTCCTAGGCCCCTAACTGACAGCGTGGACAAGGTCCCTGGGTGAAACCAATGACTCAGGCAGGTCAGCTGGGACAGAGTCGACCATGTGCATGGCGATCTACAGAGTGAAGTCACACTGCCACTCATACCCCTGGGACGGGCCGGGGTCTCTGGGGCAGATTCTGGAACATGCTCTCACCTGATGGGCTGCCCGCGGTCATATGACTTCCTCCGGGTCAGAGGGGACGTCTCTGTGCCCCGAGACTGCCGGGGACTGGAACAGAAGGGTCCGGTGAGGCCCAGACCCAACTCCCTGCCCATCTGACCCACCTTCCACCCAGATCCCTTCCTTACAAAGTGTTGCCCCGCGTGGGCAGGCTGACGGTGCGTGAGACCTTGTCCCGGTAGTAGGGGTCCCGGATAGAGAAGCCCACTCCATCCTCCTTGATCTCCACCAGGGAGGCCAAGGACTTGGTGATGTTCTTGGTAGAGATGTCCAGCGGGGAGCCCAGGCACTCGGCGGACACGGCTTTCATTTGGGCAGACAGCTTGGGCTCACCCTGGCAAGATAAGGACTAGATGGACCAATTCGTCTTAATAGATGGTACACAAAGTGCATGTGCGTGCGTGCGTGTGTGTGTGTGTGTGTGTGTGTGTGTGTGTGAAATCCCAAGAAACTGACTGGTGTTGCCTTGGCCTCAGGAGAGGGGCCACTAGAAGACAGACATGACCCAAGACATCTCTGTGCTCCGTAGCTAAACTCCTCCGGCTACTGGAGACTCTAAAGCAACAACCATTTTCCTGCCCTTAGTTAAGACTTTGAGAAGCACAGAGCATCCAGATTAACTCCTTTGCTGTCACCAGCTAATCCCAGCCTGGCATGGATGCAGCATGGTGCTGCTTCTGTCTACTAACGCCACGCTGTGCCCTGTGCCTCCCTCCCCTCCCCACTGCCCGTGCTGTGAAGTGAGCTCTCTTATTTGTTGACTCTCAATGTGTTGAATGAACTATCTGAAGGCACAGTCACTGGATACCTAGAGTTAGACTTTGAACTTAGCATGGGACAGAGTCGAGTGGGAAAAGCGAGAATTTTGTTTTAAGCAGAGCTTCTGGATATGGTAGTATTACGAGGCAGAGTGGAAACAATTACGAAGGGGCTCTAGACATTTCTCCCACCTTCTATTCATCAAGACTGGGTTACCTATCTGGACATCGCTCAATTCCAGGCTAGGTTCTTTATGGTCCCTCATCCCAGCTGGGGCGACATCGGGCTGGGGTGAGGGGGAGACTAGGCCTAGGCACCCGGCCGGGAGAGGCTGGCTCTGCCTCACCTGCTGTCTGCTTTGTAGCAGAACTCACCTTGACCTTGAAGTCGTCGTGGCTGGTGGAACCTTTCATGGTGAATGACTGGGAGAAGCTGAGGAAAGAGCAGAGAGGGCGTGGGGTCCTGATGTCCCGAGCTTTACCTCTCTAGGCTTCAGAGAGCCTCCATATCTAGGTGCAGCCCTCGAATCCTACGGCCGCCCTCCCTCGCAGTCCCAGGCGCAGGCTGGGGGCCAGCCTCTCACTCCCAGCCCAGACGCCTACCTCCCCTCGGAGAACTCGGAGACCTCCTCATCCGTGCTGGCGTAGCCGTTCTCTGGGGAAAGAGGGTTGAGAGACCCCTGTGAGGGTGGGGATGGCCTCCCTCTGGGATTTCTGGAGACACAAAGACACCGGCGCCAGGGGACGCAGTGGGAGAGCCCTGGGAGCCGGGAGGCCTTGCCCACACCCACCCCTACCCTGCTGCACGTTGTAGATGAGGGCCTGCAGCTCAGGGTGCGCCTCGGCCTTCTCACGCAGGGCATCCAAGAGCAGGTGGTTCTGGGAGGCGCCCGCCATGTCTGTCTGCCTCAGACGTCCCTCCAACAGCCGGATCTGGGCCTCCTTCTGCGCCACTTGCAGCCCCTGAGGGCAGGAAGCAAGACCTGAGGTTACCCTTCCTCGTGGAGGGAGGCTTTACCCCCATCCCCCTCTGCTCTGTGTTCTCCCAAACTCTTATTACCCCAGAATGTGATGGTATTTGGAGACAGGGCCTTTGGAGGTAACTAGGGTAGTATGAGGTCATATTGGTCCTTCATCCAGTGCAGTTGGATGCACGGGGCAGTGTGTGTGTGTGTGGGGGGGTCTGTGTGAGGACATGCACATTAGTGCATGTGTTCCCAAGACCCAGGACGGGAGGAAACACATCCTCAGGCAGGGACAGGATGCCAGAGGACTCCTGATGCTCTGGCATCAGTTTTCCAGGGTGGAACATGCTTTGTCTCAAGTTCCCTGACCCCTAACCTCTACCTTCCACTTCCGGCAGACTCCAGCCAGCCCTGCTGTGGTTAAGCCTGGGCCAGACACACAGGGTCAGCGGCTGTGTGCCCGGCGCCACGTCAAGCCCACTTCCCTGCATCATCTCACGGAAGCCACGTGACCAGCTACAACCTCTGCACTGTCATCACTCCAGTTTTATGGCTGAACAACCTGAGACTTGGAGGCTGGGTGGCTTGCCCGAGCCTGTGGGTGACGCAGAGGAGGAGGACCAGGCCCGGTACACATCACCACAAGGGCATGTCGAGGAGGTGCCTAGGCCTGCGGGCTGCCCACACAGGGGCCGCCCCACCGGCTCACCTTGTCGATGGATGCCTTGAGGAAGTTGTCCAGTAGGAGGCGAGCTTCGGCCAGGGAGCAGGAGCTGATGACGACTGATGTGTCCGTTGAGTCTAGCTCCTCCTGGGACCAGGAAGCAGAGACCCCTGTCACCTGAGGCTGTCCCCCACCTGTCCAATCTCTACCATCCCTGCCCCGGCCATGCCCAGCCCTGGGGGCACCTTGGTCTCCTCCAGCTGCACAATGGTGGCCTGGCAGTCGGTAATGCTGTCGTTGATGTAGTCGATGTTGGCGGCCAACACCTCAATCTCCTCCGCCAGCTCCTGCAGCCCCTTCTCTTCCTCGGGGCTCTCGGCCTGCAGCCGCTCGCGCTTTCTCCGAAGAGCCTCTTGCAGGAGGAACAGCTCCTCTCTTTTCTGGGGGGACAGGGATGGATGAGGAACTTCAGGGGACTCTCCTGCCCTGCCCACAGCTCCTGACCAAGAATTCCTAGCCATGAGAGACCTCCCCCACCCAACATCTCTGGATCTCAAAGCAGGCCCCAAGGAGGAGAGAGAGAAGGGCCAGAGACGTCCGCAGAGCCACAGAAGGCCCGATGGAGGGAGGGAGGGGAGCGAGGGGAAGGCCGGCCCACCTTGATGAGCCTCTCCATGTCGGCCTCCAGGTTCACAATGGTCATCCTCTGCATGACGATGTCGATGATCCTCCGCTCCAGCGACTGCCACTTGAGCCTGGCCGCTTTGCTGAAGCTCTGGCTGGCCCCCTTCTTCTGGAATTTCTTTCTGGGAAGCAGAGGCAAAGGGGAATTATGTTGACTACCTTTCATCTCTCTGGCTCCATCAAACTGCAGCCTGGAGCTGATGAGGCCCAGGCCGGAGCCCTCCCAGAACCTGAGCCTTGTTCATATGAGCCGGACCCATTCCATGATGCCCGCACTCTGCCTGCGTGCACAGCCAGGCACGGTCCGCCTCTTACCTAGCTGGGCGGCTGCCATTGGCCGTGGAGGTGGGGTGGTCCCCCAGGAAGTGGTTGATTTTACGGTTCCACTGGCGCACGATGCTGGAGACAGAGCGGGCCCCTGACTCGGCCTCAGAGGAGGTGGTGCTGGCTGACACCTCGGCCCCAGAATCTAGCATGGGTGGTTTTGATACCACACGCCCTGCCACCCTCTCAGACATGGGTTTGGCCAGGCGCCTAAGTGCAGAAACCTGGGGGCAGGAGAACAAGAAATGAGGGATCCAGTCAGCAAGGCGGCCCAGAGCCGCACGGAGCGCAGGGGAGTGGGTGTGGGGTGCCAGGCTGGGAGAGGAGAGGTGGCTGACTCAGGCTTGGGCAGAAGATCTCTTGTCTGTCTGATGCGAAATGAACATAAGACAGATGACCACACTACTTTTTAAGTAATTAGCTCAAGTATGTGGGGACAAAGTCTGTAATCTGTCCTGAAGCTCCAACTCTTTCTCTCTCTCTTTTTATTTTGGGAAAATGAATGGATTTGATCTTTACTTCAGTTGCAACAACTGGCAGCATAACAAAAATGTGAGCTTTCAAGTGAAAAGAAGTATGGGAAACTTGTGTCTGCCACTGTAAGTGTTGGCAACTTTCCAATTTCTTTCTTTCTTTCTTTCTTTTTTTTGGGGGGGGTCTGGTTGTGGGGCCTGAACTCTGGGCCTGGGCGCTGTCCCTCAGCTCTTCAGCTCAAGGCTAGCGCTCTACCACTTGAGCCACAGCGCCACTTCCGGCTTTTTTCTTTTTGCTTATGTGGTGCTGAGCAATCGAACCCAGGGCCTCAGGCATGCAAGGCAAGCGCTCTACCACTGAGCCACCTTCCCAGCCCCCCAACTTTCCAATTTCTGATATCAACACCCAACTCTCTTGTTGAGAAGCGTGCTTCTCACAAGCCTGGCACAGCTCAAGCATCACTGTGTTTGTTGAATAAAAGAAGGAATAGTCAGGAATGGTACCCCTCCCCCATCGATGACAGAGAACAAGAGGCAGGAGAAGGAAGAGCTGGAAGTCAGCGTGGGTTACATAGCAAGTTCCAGGCCAGCCCAAGCTACAGAGTCTGAGAGTCTGAAGAAATCAAACCAAACCAAAATAGAAACATAAAAAGAAGCAAAAGTTAAGTTCGAGGGAGCGCTGAGTAGGGGCGGGGCCTTGAAGCAGCTACGTGTGCTCACCTCCTGGGTTTTCCTCCTCAGGACTATTTCCTGCTGCCGCTTCTGGGACTCCAGGGCTCGGATCTGAAACTGAGAGGGCAGAGGCAGGGTCCACACTCAGGCACCGGCACCTTCTCGGCCTGGATGGGCTGGCCACAGCCTGGCCAGCTCTGCCGCCGGAAGCCTGGGCTGTTCTCATGTTCTCTGGCAGCCAGACTGGGACTCTGAGCTGAGCTCTGCTCCCTAGAGGTTGTGGTGAAGTCCCTGGTCCTTATAAGACACTGATCCCTGACTATGGCAGGAAATGCAGACAGAAGGCGCAGCCCCGTTAGGCTTCTCTGCTAGGCCTGACACAGCCTGAGGTTCTGTGTTGCTGGTGGCCATGGCATGTGAGTTCCTGTTCCTCTCTGGGCTCATGTCTAACTTCCTGGGAACATGGACTACGGGGAGAGGGAAGGAGCTAACCTGCTGACAGCTACACTCTTCTCTGATCATAAACACGTGACTCAGGACCGCAGGAATGGAGGCCAGCTTGGTTGGGAGGGGCAGCTGGGGGCCTGGGAGGCTGGGCCCCAGGGCTCAGCTTAAGGCCTTTGCCGGGCTAAAGGCTCCTGGGATGCTTGGGGTCTCTCACCTCTTGACGCCGCTGCTCCTTCTTAAGCTGAGCAATCTCCCGGTTCCTCTTGGTCTCCACTAGCCTCCTCCGCTGCTGCTCCTCCCGCATCTGCTTCATGAGTGCCACCTGGGAAGGAAAGCGGACATGGGCAGGGGGCAGGGTTGGCAGACGGTGGCTCACAGGCTCCAGGGCTGGCTATGAGGACAAGGGCAAGGCTGGTAGTCCACAAGGCTACTGAGGCTCAAAGTCCAGGTCTGGACCCTCCAGCTCTTTCCTTCCAGAGCAGCTAAAGCCACGGGGGCAATCCCACAGCCAGAGGGGGTTGGCCTGACAGCCAGCCTTCTAGTGTGGAGACTTCTGTTCTGCAAGGCCCAACCCTGGCCCCAGTTCAAAGCCACCACCTTCAGTCTGACTCTTCTAGGACAGCCTGGCTGCTGGAGGCAGAGCTGTCTTCTAGTAACATCTTGAACTGTGGACAGGGCTGAAGTGACCCTGAATTAGGGTCAGATTCCAGGTCCAGGCTCACAGTGACAGCAATAAAAACCACCATTATTTATTGAGAACAGACTCTATGCCAGGCCCAGTTCTCATGACAATCCCATGAGAGGCTTTACCGTTCCTGCTTTACAAAGAAGAAAGTGGGCTTTGGAGATAAAGATGACTTAGAGCCACAGAACTAGAAATGGATGGCCGGCCTCACAGCCCAGATTATTTTGCCTTCCTGTGGCTCACAGCATGGCACCATGCCAGTCTCTGCTTGGTCAAGACAGGGAGAGGGACCAACCCTAGGCAAAGGCACAGCGAACACCATTAGTGGTATCAGAGAGGATTCAATGTGCTGTGAGCCACTGTCTCAGGGCCCCGTTGAAAATGTAGGCTTTTTCATACCTTCCAACTGGTGATGGCAAGAGAATCATTATCAGGGCCAGTCCTTATAGGCCTCAAATACCACCACAAGTGTCATCAACCTGCCCTGCTCTGAGGATGCCAAGGAAAGGGAGGCAGGGAGGCAGAATCTACAGAGCAGAGCAATGGCCGCTGCTAGGTCTTTGGGTTCCAATGTGAGTTTTCTCCACAAGGTTAAAGGTGTTCCTTAGAACTCTAGCCCGCTCGGAGCTGAGCCTTCCTGATCCTGGATCTAGGCACTTGACTCGCACATGTGGCTGAGCTCTGGGAAAGCTATGGTGATGACCACTGAGTGGATAAGCTTGGTCTAAGCACCTGACAACTCTGAAGTGGGTCTTAGCACCCGAGACCAGCTCTGCTCTGCAGCTCAGACTAAGAGGCAATCTGCCTTCTCCCAAGAGACCCCATAGCTCAAGCCGGCCTGGTCCAGCTCTGTGAAGTATTGGGCCCTGCAGCTGTGGGAAGATCCTTAGATACTGGTCCTCACGGTATCTGGGTAGAATCCTTGGCATCTGCTCTCTGTTCTCTTGTCTCTGAAAATCCCTGGGATGACCCCAGGCTGACCTTTTCTATATCCAGGCTTGGCTCCTAAGAGCACAGTAACATGACAGAGCTGGGCCTGGCTGAAGGGCCTCAGCTGAGATAAACACATGGGTCCGTCTAGCTTTCAAATACATCCCAGACATTGGACAAGTTTTTTTCCCCAGGCTTCAGACACTATGGCAATCTTCTCATAATGTTCCCCAGGGCCATGCCCAGGAGCAGTGGGAGCTGGCCAGGAGATGCTGGGGCTGTCTCTCCTTCAGACACCTCAGTGGGGATCCAGACAAACAGTGGGGAAGCATCCAGAAGCATCCAGAGCTATACCGGCAGCTGCTACAATATGCACTGGCCAAGGTAGGCTCCACTACGGGATCAGAAAGCCTCTTCTTCCCCACTCTCCCTCTTCACCACCAGAGGGCGCCCAGGGTCTGGGAGAATGTGGGTACTTGAGTTACGAAGTCCCTCCCGTGACAATGGCATCTGGTCCACAGGGTGGATGCACTGAAGCAAGTGAAAATTGCATCTTTGGGGTCAAGTTGGCCTGAGCACTCTGCTCAGAACCTGTGTCCTGAACTTAGGGAAAGAAGCTGGTCAGGTGAGGCGGCTGGCCTCCACAACCACTGCGCGTGGACTTCCTCTAAGAGGTGACCTCACTGCACTGCCTCTCTCCTCCCCCACTGGGGAGTGCCAGCTAGGCCAGCAGTGAGACTGGTTACCAAGGGCTGCTAGGATCCAGCCCCGTGGGTCCCTCTCTCTTCAGTCTGTTCCTGAGGCCAGCCCCCCTACCCCGCTCCCCCCAGCTGTTGGGTCTGCCACCAGTGCTGAGGGTCCAGACCAGGACTGTGGAATCTGGGGTGGGGTGGGGGTACCAGGGGCGGAGGGTTGAAGCAGGAAGGCCCAGGGAGGGAGGATATGAAGGGAGAATGGATCTCAGCCTTTGGTAGAAATACCTAGACACCAGAGGCACAAGACCTGAGCCAAGAGCCATGACCTTCAGCAGCAGGCCCAGAGATGAGGGCACCCTGGGCCATGACAAAGTGGTAATGGGAGCACCGTGCCTTCTGGAACACAAACCAGCTTGGAAAACAGCACTTGCATCCCAGCCCTCTCTCCTGGTAGCCGGAATTGCCTCCCAAGCCCCATGCAAACAGTGGGGAGGGTGACAGGTATCTTCTCATGAGGTTCTCCTAAGAACTGAATGTGACTAGGCATGTAAGGTGACTAGTCAGGAGCCTGGTTGCAATTGTCATCATGATTTGGGGCAAGAGCATATGAACCTACAGACAGGGGACAACCGTGGTATAGCTTCCTACCACAGGGGGCAGCACTGAGCAGGGCATCTGCATTTGTCCCCCCCCAAGAACTCCATCACCCTACACACAGACCAGCACTGAGAACAATTCATTCATCCACGACACACAGTTCCTTCATCTTGGACAATACATGTGGCTGAGAGAAGAGTAATGCAAGGCCAGCACAGGGTCAAATCAGACAAGGCTGTAAAGAAAACCTACACTTACTTGACACCAGTGATTTTTTTGTTTTTGTATGTGTGCCAATACTTGGACTTGATCTCAGAGTCTAGGTGCTGTCCTTTACCTTTTTGTTTTGGGGGGGGGGGTCTGATTATGGGGCCTGAACTCTGGGCCTGGGCGCTGTCCCTCAGCTCTTCAGCTCAAGGCTAGCACTCTACCACTTAGCCACAGCACCACTTCCGGCTTTTTTCTTTTTGCTTATGTGGTGCTGAGGAATCGAACCCAGGGCCTCATGCATGCAAGGCAAGCGCTCTACCACTGAGCCACCTTCCCAGCCCCTCCTTTACCTTTTTTGCTCAAGGCTGATGCTCTATCACTTGAACCACAGCTCTACTTCTAGATTTTTTTTTCTGGTTAACTGGAAATAAGAGTCTTGCAGACTTTTCGATCCAGGCTGGCTTTGAACCATGAGCCTCAGATCTCAGCCTCCTGAGTAGCTAGGATTACAGGTGCGAGCCACAGCTAGTTACTTTGACTCTTTTAAGCATGGAAAGTGAATTCTAAAGCACATCACGGCCACCCTCAGTCCCACCTTGGCCTTCTTCATCTCGGCCACCTCGGCCTGTAGCTTCTTCAGTTCCCTCTCGTAGCGTGACTGGTTCTTGAGCAGCCGAGCATGCTCCTTCTGTGCAGCTTGCAGCTTCTGCAGGTCCCGGTTCATCTCCCGCAGCCTCTTCTCATAATCGGCCTTGATCTTGTTGGCCTTCTCCTCCGTGTAGCACTCCATGGTACCTGAGGGCAGCAAGAGGCGGCTGTCAGCTCCAGGGCCCCGCTAAACGTGGCTCACTGGAAAGGAAGCAGAGGGTGCGTGGTGTGTGGCTTCTCATATCACTGTGAGACCTTGTGCAAGCCCCCCCCTCCCTCAGCCTGGGTCTCCATTTGAACCATCACGGGGAAAGGCCAGGAGCGGCCCAAGCTCCTTCCTGCTCCTACAGTCTCTTGGAAGTGAAGGGCTATTTTCATCTCGAGACCTCTCTGCTTCACACAGGGCCTCACAGCCCATTGACGCTGGTTCTGTTCTGGCCCCTGGGCTAGTGGAAAGGACACAGTCAGCGAGAGAAGATGAGATGTGGGCTGGAGCAGGGGTATACCTGGCTCCCCACCCCAGACTCTCCCACCTGAACTGCTAAAATAGAAATCTCAAGCGGACAGATTCCACAGCCCTGATTCCCCACCTCAGGAAGCACAACCACCTTCCGTCCAGAAGCTCACACTCTATACATCCTTGGCTCCCTTCTCCCTCAGGCCCCAACACCGACAAAGCCTCTCTGCTCCACCTGCATCTGAACGCATCTCAAGTCTCACTACCCCAAGCTACCTTTCTTGGGATATTTTGTTGGCAGTACTGGCGTTTGAAGGCAGGACCTCGTACTCGCTAGTCATGGCTGTATTATTTCAGCCACAGCTCAACCAGTGCCACCACCCCCACCCTGAGATTTTTATTACAATTTCCTAAGAAGTTTCTCAGCACTATGTTCAATTCCCCTGCAGAGGAGTCAGAATAATGTTCCAAAAGTGCTTTTAAATGCTGCATATCGCCCCTTCTCATCACTCTCAGACTCTAAGCAATGTCCTTTCATAGCAGATGTGACTTGTGCTCCAGCCTCTCTGGGCCTCTTGTCACTCCATCAACACACCAGGTCTCAGTACACCTGCCTCAGGTCCCTGGTGTCCTCTGTTCCCCCTGGATGGGATGCTCTGCCCATGAATCACTGGGCTGCACTGCCTCACCTCCTTTGAAGCTTTGCTCAAAGGTCACCTTCGAAGCTAGGCACTGGTAGTTCACGCCTGTAATCCTAGCTACTCAGGAGGCTGAGCTCTAAGGATTGTGGTTCGAAACCAGCCTGGGCAGGAAAGTCCTTGAGATTCTTATCTCCAACTGTCAGAAAACCGAAGTGGAGCTGTGGCTCACAGTGGCAGGGCACTAGCCTTGAATAAAAAGAGCTCAGGGACAACACCCAGGACCAGAATTTAACCCCTATGACAGACAAACAATAAAAAAGTTGCCTTCACTTGTGGTCTTCCTTTCTCAAACTCAAACCCAGTCTCCAGTGTTCCTGTTTCCCTTCCTTACGGTCTTTTTATTTTTAAATACTTATCAGCACTTGGTGTGATTTGCACACTGCAGACTCTGCTTATTTTATTTCTCTCACTGAAGGGTCCACTCCCTAAGGCCCTGAGCCATTCTTAACTAATACTTGCCCAATAAGTGGATGAAGAAATGAATAATGGAATGGGTAGACTGAAGAGTGTTATAAGATTCACAGTTTGTAAACTAAATGCAGGAGGAAAAGTCCAGGTGTCTTGTTCACTCGCCTCAGTATGTGAAGGTTCAAAGCATTCTAATAGGTAAGATGATAATGAAAAAGAAGAGTTGAAAATATAGCAGAGAGATTAGGGGTAGACACAGGAACTTGTAGCTCCTGGAGGTCAGAGGGTCAGAAGTCCATGTGTAGAAGGCCAGGTTTCTCCCAAAGCCTTCCACAGATGGCTGTGTTGTGACAGAGGCTGGGCCAGGGCAGAGCAAGGCTGTGGGCTCACTCAGGTTCTGCAGCACACGGTCGCGCTCCAGCTGCGTGTCCCGGATCTTGTTCTGCAGCAGGATCAGCTTCTCCTCGTACTGGTGCTTGAGTGTCTGCAGCCGCCGCTGGCTGTTCTCCAACTCGTCGATCAACTTCTGCTTGATCTCGATCTCACACGTCAGGTCGGCCAGGTCGGCCTGGAAGTTCACCTCTGCAGGGTCATGGCAGAGCCAGGCTTAGAGCCGAGGCCAGGGCAAGGGGCAGGAGGGGATCACACTTGCCAGTTGAGGGAGCAGGCTTTCTCTGGTCAACTGTGACCAATCAGCAAGCACAAGTGAGTGAAATGTAAACCCCACAGTGGGGCACTGTGCTACAAGATGGGAAACACATTGAAAAGGCAGCTGCAGGAAGCTAGGCATCAATGGCCCAGGCCTATGGTCCTAGCTACTCAGGAGACTGAGATCTGAGGATCGGGGTTCAAAGCCAGCCTAGGCAGATTAAATCCAAGAGATTCTTATCTCCAATTGACGAGTAAAACATACAGAAGTGGAGGTGTAGCTCAAGTGGTTAGTGCCAGCCTTGAGTAAAAAAAAGCTAAGGGACTATGCCTAGCTGCTGAGTTTCAGCCCCAGTTATCATCACATGTACACAAATGCACGCACGCATGCACGCGTGCACACAACCCCCCTCCCCCCCTAAGACATGACTGGGCTCAGGAACTGGGAGGAGGTTTTAACATCTTGCTCCTACTGCACCAAGAGGCCAATATCTGCTCATCATCACAGATGACAGGAGACCCTGCTTGGGTGGAGGAGGAGACGGCACCTTGCAGGGCTGTGGCCAAAGCCAAGGGGCCAGGCATCAGACCCTATGCAGATGAGCGGGCCTTGGCACCAGAGGAGCCTCGTTCCCAGCCCTGATCTGCACAGACCACACTGGGGAGGGATGGGACCTCCCTGAGCTCATTCAGTGCTGATTCAGGGAAGACTCTGAACCTAAGTGCAGGATAGCAGAGGCCTGGACACCCCAAGCTTACAACGGATCAAGCTAAGCACAGCGAGTGGGCACACAGGAGCTGGCTTGTCATCTGGGGGCTGGGGGCCCTGAGCACAGACAGCCTCTGAACTTCCTGTGCACGCAGAGCTGACCAGCAGGGCCGCGCGGGCCCTGGCTGCAGGCATCTCATCTCCCCTCCCCCGCCCTGGCCCACACACCCTTCTCTTCTGGGTCCGAGTCTGAGTCCACCAGGCTCTCTTCGCTGCCCGAGTCCTCGTCCTCATCCTCACGGCCCTCCTCCTCCTCACAGCCACTCTCGTCTCGCTCTTCCTCTTCCTAGGTATCAAACACCATTAGGGCTGTACCAGCCTCAAAAGAGGGGTGTGCAGAGGCCAGGCCAGACACAATGCCTGGCGCAGGGGGGATGAGCATGGGTGGGAGCCAGCCTTGTCTCTGCCAGGGAAAGTACCCCACCCCTAGTGGGCTGAGTGTGGCCTTCGGAAGGAGCCTCTGTCTAGCGTCATCCATTTGGGACCAGGGGAAAGCAAGGGATGGCGATCACCATGGCAACCTGCCAGAGTTATCAGGAAGCTCAAGGGTCAACTGGAATCAGGTCCCCAGCTCTCCCCCCGCACCTCCTCATCATACAAAGATGTTGAGAGAGCCACTCCCCAAGCCCAGCAAAGACAGGGGTAATGGGGGGGAGGGGAGTGCTCACCTCCTCAGCCTCATTCTCATCCGTCTCCTCACTATTTTCCTGTTGAAGTTTTGCCCTCTTTTTGAAGGCTTCCTTGTCTGGGCTGCCCGTGGAAGGAAGGGGAAACTGGATCAGGGTGACTAATGCTGCCTTGAGGACCCCCACCCCTGCAGGCATTGGGGATGGATAGGGGAATTCCTGTACTTGGAGAACCAGCACCCCCCACCTGAACTCAAGCTTGAGGGGAAAAGCACAGCAGAGAAGCCCAGCAAGGGGTGGCCTGCCCCAGGTAGCAAAACTGGGGAAGCCCTTGTAGATAGGATGGAGTTGGATGGGGGTGCTCTCTCCTGAACAGAGGAGGGCAGCAGTCTCTGGAGGGTGAGTGGGGGTCCCCGTGTGAGTACCCCAGCACGCACTCACCTCTTCCTCCGCTGTCTGACCTCCTTCTTCTTTAGCCGCTCCAGGTCCTGCTTGGCCCTGCGGATCACCTCAGAAGCATCTTCCATGGAGCTGGCTGGACTGGCTGCAAATGCTGGACCGGCTGGAGATGCACTCAGTGAATAGGGGCTCCGTGCTGAGGCCCGAGACAGGCTGCGGCGGAGGGATTCGTTCATGGCCTCACTCTCCAGGAGCTTTGTCCTGCAGGAACCACATCGATGGACAGAGACGGTGAGCTAGCACTGCCCTGAGCCTGCCTGACCAAGGCTGCCAGCCTGTCCACACCCACTAGCCCTCACTCACCGAAGCTCCTCGATCTCCCGGATGTAGTTCTGGATCAGGGCACCGATGGCCTCATTGCCATCACCTGGAAGCGGGGAGGCAGGTGCAATAAAGGAGGTTAAAACAGTGATGACTGGAGCCCAGAGTTCTAAGGCTGCTGGCCTTGTGTCTGCCCCAGGCAGGGTCCCACAAGGCCTTTACCACAAAGGAATCTTCATGAAGGAAATGCTTGCACATGAGCACAGATGTGCCATGCATTGCTGGTAACAGCATGAAATTGAAAACAATCTCAACGTCCATCAATAGAAGGCTGTTAGAATAAATTATTCATCAGCACATATGGACAGTAATGCACTAGTTAAAAAATTAAGTGGGTTTTAATATGGACATTTATCAAACATAATGCTAAATGAACAATGATGCTGGGGGAGTGTACTCAAGCTTGTAATCCTAGTTATTTGGAAGGTGGAGATGGGAGATTGAAGTTCATGGACAGGAAGAGCATAGAAAAATTTATGACTCCATTTCAACCATGATAATGATGACATGAGTCTGTCATCCTAGTGACAGAGAGAAGTTACAACTTAAGAGGATTACAGTCCAGACTAGCTGGGGCATAAAGAGAGGACCTACCATGAAAATAAAACTGCCTGGGGATGGGAAGGTGGCCCAGTGGCAGAGTGCTTGCCTAGCATGCATGAGGCCTTGGGTTCGATTCCTCAGCACTACATAAGCAGAAAAATCTGTAAGTGGTGCTGTGGCTCAAGTGGTAGAGCACTATCCTTGAGCTGAAAAGCTGAGAGGTAGTGCCCAGGCCCAGAGTGCAGACCCATGACTCCCCTCCCCCCCAAAAAAAGAAAGAAAATAACACTGTTTGGTGCTAGTGGATCAAGCCTATAATCT
Source organism: Dipodomys merriami (assembly GCF_024711535.1). Classification (NCBI taxonomy): domain Eukaryota; kingdom Metazoa; phylum Chordata; class Mammalia; order Rodentia; family Heteromyidae; genus Dipodomys; species Dipodomys merriami. The sequence continues at coordinate 14,210,991 of NW_027204604.1, read as the reverse complement.
GAGCTGCTCAGGAGGCTGAAATCTGAGGATTGACATCTGAAGCCAGCCCAGGTAGACAAACCTTAGAGACTCGTTTCTCCAATTCACCAGCAAAAAGGCTGGAACTGGAGGTGTGGCTCAGCATGTGTGTGAGCCCTGAAGTTCAAGCTTCAGCACCAGTACAAAAAACAAAAACAATAATAGTAACCAACACACAAAAGGGGGCTGGTGAGCACAGGCTCTAAGTTCAAGCCTCAGTACCATAAAAAAAAAGAAAGAAAAGAAAAGAAAAGGAAGCTGGGCACTGGTGGCTCACACCTGTAATCCTAGCTACTCAGGAGGCTCAGATCTGAGGATTGAGGTTCAAAGCCAGCCTGGGCAGGAAAGTCTGTGAGACTCTTATCTCCAATAAACCAGTCAGAAAACTGGAAGTGCAGTGGTTCAAGTGGTAGAGTACTAGACTTCAGCTGAGGAGCTTCGGAACAGTGTTCAGGCCCAGAGTTCAAGCCCCATGACTGACAAAAAAAAAGAAAAAAAGAAAAAAAGAAACAAAAGAAAAAAGAAAAAAAATGAAAAGGAAAAATGGAAGATATAAAATAGTACATATGGTCACATATGTAGACATAGCATATATTCACACTCTTGTATGTACGGGAACATATACATATGTATACTTGATACAAATGTGCTAAAACAGGTACATGGTACCTGTAGGTACATAGGTAGGAGATGCTGAGGGAAATTTCAGCTTTATCTTTTGCATTATATTCTGAAGCATCATTTAACAAGGAGGATGTGTGAGTGCACATGTCATTTGTATCAGACTAGATTTGTTTTCTAATCATTGGAAAACATGTGTAGGTGAGCAGCTCTGTGCACTGACCAGCTGTCTTCGGCTGCCCCCTACAGGGGTAAGGGATCCTATATACTGGTGCTCGGGGTTGGTCTGCTGCCCGACCCCACATAGCTTACCAGCCTTGGCCAGAAGCAGGTTGGCCTCCTGGCTCATGAGATGGGTGACGCGGTTGTTGATGGCATCGATGGCCTCCTGCATGGCCTTCACCCGCAGCCGCAGTGCCCCGTTCTCCTTCTGCAGCATGGCATTCTCCCGGAACAGGTCACTGTAGCCCTCAGCACCATCTTCCCCAATCACCCGCTTGCCCTGGGAAGGGGCGGGAGAAGCTGTCAGGCACCAAATCTCACAGGACGGGCAGGAGACGAGGCTCTTTCCTCTGTCTTTGGCCTTTCTCAAGGCATGGCTCGTGTTTCCCCACCCCAGTTTTCCTAAACCACAGTTCCAGATTCCCGGGGCTCAAAAATCTTACATGATCTCCAGTGTGATGGCATTAAACTCTTCCCCTACAGTACATGGGTTTCTCATTTGCTTCCTTTTTACATGGCTTCTTCTCTACCTAGAGTGCTTGTCCACCTCCTTCTGGCCAGTAACCTTGTTTGTGCTTCAAAGTCCATATAAGAGGCCTCTTCCATGAGCCCCTCCCTGAGCAGAGCCAACTCTCCTCTGTCCCTTTGCAGCACACTGGCCGGGTCCTTTGGCCCTGGTGTTGACCTGTGGTCTCAGCTGTGCAGGGCAGCATGCTGAGTGGATGTAAGAGCTCCTGGACAGGGTCTGCCCTGGGTATAACCAGAGCCAGTGTGCTCTTCTTCTTGGACTTAGTGTTCTAAAGTCTAGAGGACTCAGCAGTGCTGAATCACCTAGTAGTGGGCCTCACACCTGGCACAGAAGACCTGAGGAGTGGATGGGCAGGCATTGGGGAGGTGAGAGGTATGCTGAGGAGCTCGGAGACTTCAGGGTGGGGATGCAGGTGGGGATGCAGTCTGTACGCAGGAGACCTGGGAGCATGCTCACCGCTTTGTACTCCATCAGCTCCATCTGCAGCCGTGCAATCTCGGCCCGCAGCGCGCTGATCTGCTGGCTGGTCTTGTCCTGGTTCACCACCACCTTGTTCTTGATGTTGCGAGCCCGATTGGCGTACTTCAGAGTGTTGAGGGTCTCCATGAAGTCCCGGTCTGAGGGGCTCACACAGGCAATCATGATGGTCTGGCTGGGGTGCATCAGGCAGGCCAAGGATAAGGGACACAGCCAGGTCTCAGAGCAACTGTCTGCGAGGAGAGCTCCTCCTGCTCCCCCTCCATACCCCTCTGCCTAAACACCCAAAAGACCTGGACCACCTGGCTAAGAGTTTCCAGCCAACAAGGGGAGAAAGCGGTGATCCCGAACCTCAGAGTCCTCTGCCTGGTAAACAGGCTATGCCATGGGCCCCTGTGGTTTCCCTAGCATTTCCCATCTATTCCTTTTTAGGCTGGATGACTTCCTGTCAGACTCTCTCTCCTTGCTGTGCAGATAAGGAAACTGAATCTGAACACAACCGGTCAAAGGTCTCAGAGACTTTCAAGGTCCCCGCCTCACATCCATCTTCTCCAGGAACCTTCTTGTCTCCCCACTGCATGCCTGGATGTTAGGGGTCAGATACCTGTTGCCCCCCAGAGAGTCCTGGAGGAGCCGGGTGAGCTTGGAGTCCCTGTAGGGCACGTGTACAACCTTCTTGCTCTGGTCTCCCAAGGCGCTGATGACGTTACCCAAGGCCAGCTGTGGGAGACAGACCCTGCCCGTGAGTCCCATCCGAAGGTAGGTCTGTGTGACTCACCAGCCCCAATCATCTGGACCTGCTTTTCTGGCCCTAGCAGCCCCCGGGCTCCCAGGTGATTTATAGGTAGATGAGGTAAACTGGTGAAATCAGGAAGTTGGGGCAGAGCGAGGCCTGAGGGTAAAGAAATAAAGACCCAACAGTAACGACTCCAGGTGTCCTGGCTACTAGGCAGCCATGGGGGTCACAGAGCCTTTAGGAGCCTGAGCAGGGCTGGCTGCTGGGGCTGACGACCCCCGCCCCCCCTCCATGTACCTACCAGGCCACAGTTGATGGAGATGCCCTCCTTGGCGCGCTCGCCGGTGGCTCCCGTCCGCTTCAGCCGCTCTGAGCCAGCCAGGTCCACAAAGTGAAACTTAGCGGTGAGCGTCTCATACTCGTTGGTGGGAGCTTGGCCACCAGGAAGCCCTGTTATTGCCTCGTTCACCTACGGCAGAAGCCAGCATCTGACCTGCCCAGTCCCTGCCCCAACCCGGAGCTCCTGGGCCTACAACCCTGTGCCCCACAGCACAGCTATCTAGGAGAGTCAGAGGTCACAGGGTACCTCACCTCTGGCATGGGTAGAGCCCCTGACTGGTATAGCACTTGTATAGGCTGGGTGCTAGAAGAAGTGTTATCCCATTGTACAGATGGGGTAACTGAGGCTCAAGGAAACAAAATCCAAAGAAAAATCAAATGGCTGTGGCAAGCTTCAGCTCTGGTCAGCGAGCTTGGTCGGTGGCTCCTCCTTTGCCCTCCCTGGGATACACATGGGGCCCCCAGAACCAAGGGCTTCTCACCACGTCAGGCTGGGAACACACGCGCATCTGGCACAGGTGGATGGTGAAGATGGCGTGGGAGCGGGAGCTCTGCACGTTCATCTGGGTGCTGGCCGTGGTGCGTGACAGGGCCCCCTGCTTCAGGCACTGGATCAGCTGGGAACAGACGCACAAGTGAGGACTCGGGACAGATTCTAGACTCTCAGGAGGTCCCCCTGTCTGTCCTGCCCTGGACATCCACCAGACAGATGCTCACCTCCTCCTGGGAGTTGATGAGGCGAGACGTGACGCCCGTGGTATAGATGCCGCCGTTGGCATCCTCGTGGATCTTGATGTTGGACCTGCGGTGGCGGGCATCAGGGTCACGGGTGCTGTCAAACAGGTCTAGTATCTCCTCATTGTACAGCTGTGCAGAGGAAGAAACAATGATCTGGTGGGTTCCATGGCACAGAGCAGGGCCCCAGAGGCTTTCTCCACTTGCAGAAGTAGAAACGGAGGCCCTGGAGGTTAACTTGCCTAACCCGGGTCCCCTCGGGATTCTGAATTGCCCTCCAGGATAGGGGAAGAAGGACAGAAGCAAGCTGAGGCTGCCCAAGCTGAACCCAGACCCAGCAGCTCTGGGTCTTGGGGGAGGACTAAGATTCTAAAAGGAACAGAGGGACAGGGGTCCTGGATGCAGTTGAGGAAGGGAGGACAAGGATTCCAGCAGAGGTCACGGATTACTAGACTGGAAAAGAGGAGATGGAGAGGTGATTCCACACACAAAAGGGCAGAAGGAGAGCTCACAGAGAGGGCAGCCAGGCTCCAAGCCGCTGATCATGATGTCCCTTGGGATGGAGGTGATGGCAACCTCTGGGGGTGGGGGTGAGGGGAGGTGGCCCTGTGCTCAGGAGAGATGAGGAACATGGAAAACGGACGCCGTGGCCCACATGGTGGCAGGTGGCTGGCCAGGAGAAGTTGCATCTCTGACAGATCTCAGCCAAGGAGATGCCTGATGCCTGCGGCTGGAAATCACAGGCAGGGCTGAAAGGACCGTCCTGTAGGCAAGGGGCTGGGGCTGGGGTCTGAGGCGAGGGATGGGGCAGCTGGAGCCAAGAGAGTCCTGGGGGGTGAGGTGGGGGAGGACCAGCCCTCAACATTCCAGGCTTTCATAGCCTTAAAGGGACAGAAATAAACCACAGGAAAGGGAAGAGGAAACAGAAGGAAGAGATGGTGGAGACAGAATGCCAGTGTCTGTCTGTCTGGTGTGTTGGGACAGACGTACTGCATCATTGGAGGGGTGGGGAATCTTTCTCTGCCAAGGACCATTTGGACACTTATATCATTCTCAGGTCATACAAAATGATCAACAGAGGCAGATGGGCTGCAGGCAGCTGACGTAAGCCACACGTGTAAGCGCATGTGTCGGTCCTATCATGATGTTAGCCCTACCCAATGGTTTTATGGGCCTTATGTGGCTGTACAGAGGTGGGGAACCTTTTCAGTCTCCATCCCTGGACTTTAACCCTTTATGGCTCACTCACCCTGTGGCCTGGATTTTCTAGCTAGGTTGTTCTTGAGGCCGTGGTAGCAACAGGCCAAGAAGGTAAGAAAACAAAGAGATATAAGAGAAAAAGCTCATAGTGATAAACAGTAGGACATACATGTATACACAGACACACAGATGCACACACACGTGCGTGCACACACACATACACACACACTTGCATACACATACAGTTGATTGGAAGCCAAAGTCCAGAAGGACCCAAAATATAGGTCCCTTACTGAGACTGCTGCATGTTGACGTGCCCATGTGGGAATAGTTGGGACAATGGGTATGGGGCAGGGGGAGGGAGCAGGCACGAGAAGATGTGGACAGGGCTGTGGCCACATCCCTTCCTCTGAGGGCCAACTAGGGTGCAGTCAGAACACCAGGCTTTGGTGGTAAGAGCTCAGAGATGGGTTCCTGGGGTTAGGGGCATTAGAAATCGAGAATCGGAGCTGCCTAACCAAATGTTCCAGGGAAGAAGCAAGGTCAGGCTCTTACTGAGACCAGCTTGCCCTCCTAGCAGCTCCCAGAGGCCCTTCACAGGGAGAGTTCCTACCTTGTGCTTCCTGAACTCAGAACTCAGAAAAGCCCAGATGTGGAAGAGTCCAGAGATCCCCCTCCTCCCACACTTAAGTCCCAGGCTGATACAATTCTAGGCTGGCACCCTCTCAGAAACCGGAGAACTTTTCTGTCCTAGGATTCAAGAAGACTCAGAGGGCTAGGTTTCGAATCACCGAAACCCATAAAGGACAGTCAGGGGGCTTGGAGCATTAGAGCAGCCCAGTGAGAGTCAGGAAGAAGAGGGAGAGCCAGAGTGCCACTCGGTGCCTACTTCCTTTATGGAAGTAGACAATCAGCCCCATTTTGCAGGTAAGACTCAGAGAGGTAAAAGGACAAGCTTAAGGTCACATAACTAAAAGAGTCAGAGCTAGAATCAGCCAGTCAGGACCCAAGATGGTCATAGGTCATGACTCCAGCCTCATCTGATGCCAGGTACACCACTTGAGGGAACCTAACACGTGGTCCTCCGGCCCTTGCTTGGATACTTCTGCAAACAGGGAGCTTATTAGCTGCAGATACCCTCGTGACAACCTGGGCTCATTCTGCTGTACAGGAAGAGAGCCCAAACCATTTCCCCCCTGCACCCCCAGTGAGGCCACGGTACCTCCAGGAACTGAGCGCTGACTTTGAACTCAGGCCCAGTCACGCCCTGCTCCTGAGCTCGCTGCTTGCGCTCCTTGATGCCTCGGAAGAGATGTGCGATGGCTCTGGGGATGATGCCCTGCTCCTCCTCCGCCATTGCCGTGTCGAAGCCAGTGCCCATGGTGTACGTCTTCCCGGCCCCTGTCTGCATTGGCCAAGATGCAACAGGGATGATGTGCTACCCAGCAACCCTTGAACCGAGTCCCCTTACCCATCTTCCTCTGGCCATCTTCCCTGCCCAGCTAGTCCCAAAGCCACCCCCAAGGAAGGTTGTAATGACAGCGCTCACTCTACTAGCCAGCCCCATCCCCAGACAACAGACCAAATGGTGTAGTCTCCCCCATCAGATAGGAAAAGGGGAACCAAACCAACATGGAGGGCATTGGTGGGGTAGGGTGGGCTCACCTGCCCATAGGCCAATACTGTAGCATTGTAGCCCTCGAAGCAGCCCTCGATGAGCTTGCTCACACAGGTCGAATAGATCTGTTCCTGCCAGGTGTCCAGGTCGAAGACAAAATCATAGGTGAAGGCCTTGTCCTTCCCCAGCAGGACCTGGGGCTCCCCCGGGGTGACAGAGGTACAAATATGACAGCCTTCAATCTTCTCTTTTGACAGCTGGGGCCGAATCCTGCCCAGGATGGGAAGAGACCCGGATCAGCCCCAGCCGGAGGGATTGGGGTTCAGACTCTTGCACACATTACCCACTGTGCTTCCATTCCTGCCACCCCCAGAGGACAGTTTTAGAAACACAACAGTCACAACACCAACACCCAAATCAGCAGCTGCTAACATTTACTGAGCACTCAGTGTATAATGCATCTGTGTTATTCTTTACAAAGCAGTTCGTGTATTCTTCACTATATATAAATCTAAGAGGTGGCTCTTACTAGCTTAATTTTAAAACAGGCTAAGAACATTTAAATGTTTTGCCCACGGTTGTACAATGGAAAGTGACAGAGCCAAACCCAAGTCTGTAAGACATGAAAGTGTACACTCCTGGCTGGACCAGGATTCTGGGAATTAGTGTCACTCTGAGTAGAGAGAGAAGAAAGCTCACTTGCTCTAGGGAGACAAAGTTCAGGGCTGGAATTGGGGAAGAAAGGGACAGGCTTGGCAGCTCTCTATGGATCTCGATCACATTCCCCTGAGACAGAGCCAAGTTTTAGAGGTCAGAACCTTTACCAAGGCTTGTGTGGACGCAAGGTTCCTCCATCACATCCACCTCCCTCCCTCATGCCAGGGACCGGTGTCAGTCTCACAGGAGACTGGTTTGGTTCCTCCCAGGAGTCCAGGGGGCAGATCAAGCACAGACTTGGTGGCCCAGGTCTAGTGGACACATCTAGAATGAACACCATGCCCATTTGGCCCACAGGGTGGGCCCACATCCCAGACCCTGGCAGGCTCTCCCATACCGAGAAGAGAAAGTGGTATCAAGATGGAGTGCAAGAGCCCGTTATGGGCAGGATTATCTCCATCCAGCCACCCCTTCCTCCCTCTTCGAAGCAGCATCACCATGACAAGGTCCCCATGGCAACCAAACAGGAGCCAGTGAGCATGCGTGTGCAGAGATTCGCAGAAAGCACCCCCAAGCACTTTTAAAGCGAGAGGTGGGGGTGGGGCTCTAATGCCCATGGGCTCACACAAGCCAGCCCTGTCAGCCCGGTACTCACAATGAGCCGCTTGTCAGACTCCTCTCACTAAGCCAACATTTACCGAGGGAAGAAAGGAAGAAGAGAGGCTCAGCCAGCAACCACCCAGGGCCCAGAGGCGCCTGGCCACTGAGCCCAGGGCCTCCAAGTCACCATCGAGTCCCTGTCCTGAGTTGCCCCAGGCCCAGGCTCACTTAGAGCTGCAGGCTGGTTAGGTAGGTGTTCACCTGAGCCAGTTAGCCTGCATTTGCCTTGGGGAGATGGAAATCTCTAGAGGGGAGTAAACTAGTCCAGTTCCATGCACACGGATCTGTCTGGCTTTCTATAGAAATATTTCCTCAGAGGCATGAACAGGTCCTCATGGGTAAATGGCTCTCTCCGAAAGCAAAGAAACCCAAGGAGGCTAGTTAGAAGCTTTAGTTAGGTGTTCTGGGCCATGCTGACATGAGAAGCCAGCTTCCTAGGCTCCCCCAGAACTGGTTTGTGATTGGGAACGGCATCCTCCCTCCAAGATTTTTATTAGCATCAATTAGTTGTATGAAGGGGTTTTATCTGACATGTCCCTATATGGTATACAATGTATGTTGATCAGATTCACCCCTCCATCACTCTCCCCAATCACTAGAGCTGATTCTCAGTTGCCCCCTCTGCATATCCAGACCAAGAACTTGACACCCCAACCTCCACATCAGACCTCAGTGCCAGCAGCCTCCTGCCTAGACCTCAGCCTCAGCCTTGATCATGGCAGCTGACGCACTCTAGGCTCTCACTGGACAGAAGGGAGAGGGCCTACATGCTGACTCTGTAACTCCTGACCTCACAACAACCCCATGAGGTTACTCTGAGTACTTCATTGACAGATGAGGAAACTGCGGTGGGGTCACCCAGAAGCACAGACTGTGAGGAGCCAGTGCGAGCTCAGGCAGACACTGCCGGGTAGACAGTCCTTCAGACAACTACCTCCAAGGATCAGGACTCAGAGGGCCTGGTCTGGGAAAGCTGGGGGGGCGGGGGGGAGGGGAGCAGCACAGGTAGTGGCTACAGAGAGTGGGGTTGGTGCTGTATATGGGACAGGAATCTGGAGCTCTGGCCTGAGCCTGTGGGGCCGAAGAGCAAGTCACTTCCTCCCAGGGCAATCAGATATAAACAGGTAAAAGAGGGTCTTGCCCAGGCAGCCTCCGGGGACCCTTGATCTACACAGGCACGCATAGCTTCTGAGGACACCCTCCCCAGCACGTGGCTGTCTGTGATGGGATTTCTGGATCCAGTTCAAATACCATTTAATTACTGCAGGCAGATGGCAACACTGGCGATTGGGAGAAATCAAATCAGCATCCCTGGGGAGAGTGCGGGAGGGGGGAGTCAGCCCTGCTACCAGAGCCCTTCAATGAGCAGGGTGGGTGGCAGGGGGAGAAGGGGCGGTGGCTCCTTTGAGCCCCAGACCACCTGAGGGGCCTGCCGCCAAGCGAGAGCGAGCAGAGGGGCAATCTGGAAGGGTAGAAAAGTGGGTTCATCTGGGCTGTGGGCTCTGAGGGGCATTTATCCAGAGACCCTTGGTTGACATATGGGGTTGTCTAGGGTCACAGCCTCATGTTGGTGCATCCAAAGCACCAAGATGCTTTCCTGGGGTGTGGGTGGGTGAGCAGAAGAAAAGAAAGTACCAGCTGGGAGGCAAGAGGAGATGGGCCTTGGACAAGTTATAATTCCCAAAGCCACTGACATCGGAGAGAGAAGGCGCCAGTCCCAGGAAGGCTGAGTGACTGCGGATGCAAAGCCAAGACGCAGAGTTCACCGATGCCTTCCCTGCGCCAGTGCAGGGCTGGGCTACCCACACAGATGACCATCCTCACCCGACGCCCTGAGCTAGGGATTTCAACCCCTATTTCTCAAAAAGGAAAGTGGAGGCTTGAGGCAGGTTACATCATTCACACAGTAAAGACAGCGGAGCCGGGAGCCAGCCCTGAGTGCCTGATGCTTCTCTGGCTGCCTCCCACCCAGAGAGCTGTCAGTCCCTAAATGGGGAAGGAAACCCTGCCCCCGCTCCACCCCCAGCACCATGGGCAGAGCTGGGGCCTCTGGAAGGAGCACCACGTGTCCATTCACACAGTGCCAACCTGGGCATTGGGCTGTCCTGCCTCCCAGGATATACAACCTAGTGGCAGAAGACACTGGCCAGTCCTCCTGGGCTCTCTCCCCGCCATAACCTGCCTTGTGGAGAAGTGCAAATCCATGGTCCACGGGGGGACAGAAGGAGCACTTGAAGACCAGCACAGGCTCCTTGTCTAGCCTCTGCCCTCTCACAGCCTGAGCTGTGGTCTCCAGCTGGGTTATCTAGATCTCTCCTCAAATGTAATTTTCTAAGAACTTTCTCAGCACAGGCCTAGCTGGTCCCACTAGAGGAAGAAGTTTTTCCTCACAATAGGGTGGCTTGAGAAACGGGGTCAAGGGTCAGCCTCTGGGGTCTTCCTATTACCCCTTAGACCCTAGGAGCTAGATAAGGGTACAGTAGGCGAAACATTGTCAAGCACAGAATGTAAGAAGGGGAGAAAAAAAATCAGTGATCAAGATCAATTAAAACTTAATGCAGCCGGGCTGGGAAGGTGGCTCAGTGGTAGAGTGCTTGCCTAATCTGCATGAAGCCCCAGGGTCAATTCCTCAGTACCACATAAGCAGAAAAGGCTGAAAGTGGTGCTGTGGCTCAAGTGGTAGAGTGCTAGCCTTGAGCAAAAGCAGCTCAGGGACAGTGCCCGGGCCCTGAGTTCAAGCCCCAGGACTGTCTAAAAAACAAAAACAAATTTAATGCAGCCAGGTGCCAGTGGCTCAGGCCTGTAATCCTAACTACTCAGGAGGCTGATATCTGAGGATCATGATTCAAAGCCAGCCCGGGCAGGATAGTCTGTGAGACTCATCTCCAATAAACTACTCAGAAAAAGCTGGAAATGCTCAATTCATAGAGTGCTAACTAGCCTTGAGATCAGAGAGGCTCAGGGATAGAGCCCAAGCCCCGAATTCAAGCCCCAGAACAGGCAAAAATAAAACAAAACTTAATGCAATATTTAAAACAACCAAACTGGCAAACTAAGACCCACAGGCCAGCTGTCACAAGGCTCCATAGATCCTTTCTGAATCTAAAGTAGGCTCATCCACTTCCAGCCTTCCTGCATCCCTTCTTGATCCTACAGAAAGGGAAAGCCAGTGACCATCACAGCCCAGGCTCAGAAAGCACCGTCCCCCCCCCCCCAAATCTCCCAGAACAGAGCCTGCCTATTCGCCACTTGGCAACCTGCAGGTTGAGCAGCGGGCTGAAAGGGCCCACCGCTTTTTAGAGGCAGGATCTGGCACCAGCCCGAGGTTGCCGCGCTTCCTCTGCTCATAATTGGGCAAGGGCTGGGGTGATGTGGGCAGCCATCCCCCACCCTGGAGAACGGCAGGCGGCTGAGGAGCCCCTTTCTCCTCAGCCACCCCCACCAGCTTGGTGCCCGCTGACAGGAGACAAAGGCAGCCAGCCAGAGCCCAGGGCTGTGGGGAAGAGCTGAGTTCAGCAGTTGCTCAGCTCTTCGGGGAGCTAGGAGGCCAAGGTGGAAGGGAGGACAGAGGAAACAGGGGGAGAGGCAGGCCCAGGGGATGCAGAGGGAGGGCCAAGGAGAGGAAGCTCCCTCTACAGAGGGTAACAACGGGCACATCCGGACTTGTGGTTGGAGACTGACATCCAACCTCACAAATCCAGCCTCACCTCTAACCCCATCCTTAGCAACATCACTCAGAGTAGGCCACACCCCCATCCTGGGAGCTCCACCCAGTGACCTTGGACTCCAAAGCAAGCGTTGGCTCACCTAAGTGAAGGCAGTCCCACCCAAGCAGATGGCTGCGTTCCTCCCTCAGGTTCCTGACTAACCTGCCCTTCCCAAACCTTACTTCCGGACCTCTAAGATAGCAGCCCTAGGCTGGGTCTTATCTTTCACTGCTGGGGCAGAACTGGAATCAGGAACTGTTTCTGAATACTAGAGAGTTCTTACAAAGAAAGGCTCTTATAAAGACGGTGCGTGATCTAATCCCTGATACCTTTCTTTTGCTGGAAGCCATTACACCCCTGATAAGTAAACGTTCTCTTTTTTTTCTCCCCCCCCCCCCATAAACGTTCTTTTAATAACCACCACATTGCTGCCCAGGGAGCAAGACTGCTTCTTGCTAGACCCATGTAGGTCACCATATTGGATCACTTTGTTCTAAGGTAAGCAGTTTTGTCTCTAACTTACACATGAGGGCTCAGAGAGCAGTTGAGTAGCTTGGATGAGTGTGTGTGTGTGTGTGTTGGTACTGGAGCTTGAACTCAGGGCCTGGGTGCTGTCCTGTACTTTTGTTGATCAAGGTTGGCACTCTACCGCTTGAACTACTCCTCCACTTCCAGCTTTTTGCTGGAATTTGTCTGCCCAGGCTGGGTTCAAACCTTGATCCTCAGGTCTCAGCCTCCTAAATAGCTAGGCTTGCAGGTGTGAGCAGCCTGGGGGCCTAGCAAATTAAGTAATTCAGCTCTCAGATAGCTAACACAAGAGTATGATCTATAAAGACCACATTTAGTGGCCATCAGCCTCTCCAGAGGAGAGCCTGGGAGACCAAGCGATCATGCACCTGCTCTCTGGCGTGTGATGTACACTTGGAGGACCTCTAGACTGAGTACCCTGTCCCTAGGCCCTATCTCAAAGGCTTTCATACCAGAGACTGGAAACTTGAACTAGATCCACCCCTCCAACTAATATGATGAGACTCTTCTGAAAAAAGTTCCAGGGGCTAAAAGCCTACAGGCTCTTTGCTCTAATAGACCACTAATGTCTTACTGGAATCTTCCAAGACTAGTGGGATAGTGCAAAGTCAGGAAGCTCATCATTCAGTCTCCGGGTGTGTTGCACCCAAGTTTCTATGGGGACAGGGGGAGCAAAGATGCCTTCAGCTCCCCGCTCCTTGTACCCAGCCTCAAATTCACATGCTAGGCTCCAACCGCAGGTAGCAGGGCAGAGTGAGAGCCAAGCTGCTGTATATCCTCCAAGGTGAGTTTGTGTCCATGGCTGTGTGTTTGTGTGTGTGTGCAGGGGACAGGAAAGAGACCCCGAGATGAACCCTATGATCTCTAGCTTCCCTAGCACATAGGATGGCTTTGCCGTTGTGACCTGCCAGCTCTTCCTCACCAGTGACTGACACGGAGAACTTAAGCTACAGCAGGAGGGAATTAGCTAAGCTAGCAGGAAGGGAGAGCCTGAGGTGAGTGAGAAGGAGGTCTGTGGAATCTTCTCCCTCAGCAGTCATTCCTGTGGAAAAACTGGCTTGTCTTCTTCTGTACATTCCCTAACCCCAGTCTTCATCTGAAAAGCACAAAACCCAATATCTAGTGCGTACCTGGACGACAAGCTCACTTACTCCCACAAACACAGGTAAGGCGCTGATGGCCCCCGTTTCTCAGGCTCAAAAGGTGAAATTTAACAAGCCCGAAGTCACCCAATTTGTAACGGTGGAAATGAAATCCAAACCAGTCCTGCCCGTGTCCAATCCTGCCGCATTTACCAAGCAGTTCTGCAGCAGGGCGGGAGGAAAGTGATCCCTTCAGAGAATGTCCTAGGCTGATCCCACCAACAGCTGCCAGCGGTGCCACCGGCAGCCTGCTGGGAAATTATTCTCCCTATGTTGTAGCTAAAGGAGGCTGGAGCTGGGACGTGGCAAAGGATGTAGCAGCATTTCTCTGCAGGAGAGGGAAGATGTCTACACCCCTTCCCGCCCTCCCCCCCCCATGTCAGTGAGCACCCTCTTCTCCTCCTCCCTCTGGCAGCCTGCCAACCCAGGGGGAGGCGGCTGGAAGCAAAACCTCTGCTCTCCCAGGGGAGTCTGGCTCCCAGACACCCGGGGGGATTTTAGCTGACTGAGCAGAGAGCCCGGTCTTCTCTCCATCAGGGTGACAAGAGCCAGTTTAGGGGTGCTGACCCTTTAAGCTGCAGTAGGAAAGTTGGGCGGGGGGGGGGGGGGAAGGCAAAGCTAGCAAAGCTCTCCAGAGACAGCAGGAAGGTCTTGCTGCACACACACACACACACTTTCCCCAGGTATCCTAGACTTGCCCCCTGCCTGGCTCTGAACCCCTAAACAAGCAGCTTTGTAATAGGGTTCAAGGACAGGGGTTTACAAGGCCCTGGTAGGCTTGGTGAAAGGGGTCTGCCAACCATCTCTGCCTGACTTTTGCCCTTGATCATGTTCTTTTTGCCCCTGACCATGTGGAGTTGGGGCATGGGCAACCCATGAAATTTCCAGGGGACCTTGAAGCACTGACCCAAAATACAGGGTTCAGGGCCTTGACCTCACATTGTCCTAAGGGGATGGATGTCTTTGACCTTCCTCTTACTTCATGCCAGAGTACTTAAGGCTCAAGTGAGTTCTGAGTCATGCTCAGGGACTGGTGGGTAAACAGGACAAGGAGCCTGCTATGAGAGGACATGGGAATAGGGGCATGCTCATGGTCCCCAGGGCAGCGGAGGGACCCCAGAGAGAAGGCTGTGAGACTAAGGTCCTTACCCCCTCATCTAGCTACCAGAAACCAGGGGGAAGGAGCCAGGCCTGTTTTGAGCTGGAGGACCCTCAGCTCACCTCGGTCAGCCTGGGAGTTTCCTGAGCGGCCTGTTCTGGGTCTGCCTCCCAGGCCCTGGGAAGAAGTGCCATTCAGCTGTCCCACCCCCATCTCGGGGCATCTGGCAGGGGTTTCCCATGACCTTCAGGGAGGCGGGAGACAAGACAAAGTCAGGCCAATCCCAGAGTCCACTGGAGAGCTGTGACAGCATTTGCATCTGCTGGGGAACAGTTCATGGAGAGTGGGCCCTGGGGACGCTTGGGGCTGAGGAATGCAGAGCAGCAGGCAGCTGGCTGGCTGAGGGGGAGTGTGGAGGGCTGAGTTCCCCCCCACACCGGCTCTGTGCCCAGCCCCCACGGTAAGCCTGGGCTTACAGCACACATGCTCAGGTAGGGCCAGTCTAGCCTACAGCAAGGGCAGGCAGGCAGGCATCACCCTGGAAGGCAGGGGCAGCGAGACTATGCTCGCTCACCTTTCCACACCCCAGAACTGTGGTGATCAAAGAGGGAGCCTTGGGGCTGGGAAGGCGGCCTAGTGGTAGAGTGCTTGCCTCGTATGCTCAAAGCCCTGGATTTGGTTCCTCAGCACCACATACACAGAAAAAGCCAGAAGTGGCACTGTGGCTCAAGTGGTAGGGCGCTAGCCTTGAGCAAATGAAACTCAGGGACAGTGCCCAAATCCTGAGTTCAAGCCCTAGGACTGGCAAAAAAAAAAAAAAAAAAAAAAAAGAAAAGAAAACAAACAACAAAAAGAGGGAGCCTTGTAGAGAATAGGACACTTGGGCCAAAAGGCTGCCACCTGCACTCTGCTTCACAGCTCATTGCACTAAGCCCCACCCCTTCCCAAACTCCGCCCCTCCCAAAGCTCCACCCTTGCCCCTCCATGTAGGACAGAAAGCATGGCCCCTCTGTGGTGCCCCCTCCAGCTGTTCTAAGGGGGAGGGGCAGGAAGAGGCTGCTTTTCTCTTGAAAGCTCTCAATGTGTTGCTGTCCAGAGGGCAAAATGAAGGGCTGGGCAGCCCAAGACACCTGAGGTTTTGACCTTTGGAAGGAAACCGGCAGCAGGAGGAGTCATGGGTGCCCCAAAATGCAATTTCCTAGAGAGCCGCCAACGGGATAGATGCAGGGATCTAAGAAAGGGAGGGTGAGGGGAAGAAAGCAGCTTTCCAACCACAAGAGGACCACTGGTGACCATCAACCAACCCTTTGCCAAGTGACACCATAAGACAAAGTCCGGCAGCCTCACTCCTTGCCACACATCTGTATCACATCTATGCCACGCCCCATGCCCCTGCCACGTTCCTTTTCACGTTACAGTGTGTGGGGACAGCCTCAGAAGAACTGGGCGGGCAGCAGTGAGACTCTAGCTGCTGGATGGCAAGGCAAGTGAGTTGGGCACATGCTTGAGAGGAGAGGGCCTGAGTTCAGATCCTCCCACCCCCAGCCACCCTTCGCGTTTGCTCTCCTGCATACTAGAAGTCTCATCAGTTATGGGTGGGCCTGGGGGATAGCATGGGCACAATGCCTGGCACAGAGGAATCAGTCCATGGGTTTTGGCCACTTCCTAGATCAGTATCCTTCCCTCCATACCATGTTGTCCTGCTCTAAATAAACAAAGTGGGGCAGAGAGGAGACCATTTTACAGTTCACCACATCTTAAATGACAGGGGTGGCTCTGAAGTACACTTAATTGAGGGCTTATTTTGTTCACACATTTTATTCACACATTTTATTCATTCCTTAGGAGTCCCATCTGCCAGTTATTCCCTCCAGGAATTATTCATATGCTCTCGACTTTCTCCATTTCTACTGCTCTGTACAAATCAACCAGGGATTCCCATTCTCCAGTGTGGAGAATTGAGGTCCAGAAGGACATATAGGGAGGGAGCCCCATGACCCGTCTAGTCGATGAATTACCTTGGCTCCAGCCCTGCCCTTTGCTCCCAGAGCATCTAGAGTAAGGGTGGCAGGCAGGTGTCACCTTTGTTATTTCCCTAGCGCAGCCCCACCCACTCTCCACTTGAGGTTTTCAAAAGCTGAGGTCCAATCAAGCTAGGCCGCTGGGTAGAGGAGGGAGGCGGTTCCGGGGCTTGTGGTTACTACACTACACTTCCTTGTGGTGACATAAGCCCAGCTTCTACAGCAGGAGGCCACCAAGGTACCCAGGTTCCCACCACAGTCTGCATAAGGTCCTGGATTGGGCCTCAGTTTCCCAGATCTGTAAATCTGGATAGCATGAGACACAACTGGTATTACATAGCACTGTGTGGCTTTGGGCTCCTGAAAACACCACCACAGGCCTATGTCTACAATATCCCCACCCCCCTCCCTCCCCGCCAATTCAAAATTGACAGTCATTGACCAAGATTTCAGAGTAGCTCAGAACTAAGGAACCCCAGTGGGAGGAGGCATGGGCCGGCCTATCACTGTCTCCGGGGTCCCTGGCCCGTGCTTCCCCACCCTGTAGTTTAAGCTGATGGATGTGGACAGGCCAAGGCACCTCCTCCTCACAACAGACTACCGGAAGGAAGCTTTGAGGAGCCAGGCAGAGATAAGGGGGGAGGGGGCTAGGCAACACTAAGGGCTCCCCTTGTGTGGAGGGGGGGGGCTCAGAGCTGGGGGCTTAGAAGGGTCTTAAATAAACTCACCACATGACTTGGCTTCCTTCCCCAATTTCAGCTTTGCCAACTTGTGTTTCTTAACAGCCACCCTCTCTCCCCTGATTTGTCAGGAGGCCTGTATTTCTGCAGCTGGGGGCGGGTCACAGCTTAGCCTCTCCCCAGCAGCTTTGCTGCCCATCCTATCCCCCCACCCCAGGTAAAGGCCAGGAAGTGCACTGTCCATATCGTATAATACACGAGGATTAAAGGATAAAGGGACATAGGACAGCAAAGGCTGGCCTGGCACTCCAGGGCAAAGCTAACAAGCTTGAGTTCAGGAACGGGGGGGGGGGGGGGGGGGGACGGTTTGTGTGACTTTCTTGGGGGGAGGGGGCGCTGCCCATACCTAGTTTCTTTGTCCTAATCTCAAAATCCCAGGTCCTCCTGTGGGTTCTCAGAGTCCAGGCCTTCCCAAGAGCACTTTGTAGTTAGCCAGCTTTGATCCTTATCCTAGATTAGAGGCCAAGAGCCCAGGCCCTGGCATTTCTCTCCTAAGAGCCTGAGCCTCCCTCTCTCCCTAACAGGTATGCTAGACTCTCTGCCTGCCTGTCCAAAAAGCTGGACTCCAAGGCCCACCCCAAGGTACCCTCAAGGGAATTCAGAAAGTATTTCAGGTAAAGAATTTCCAGGATGGCTGAAAAGCAATTGCCTTGAGGTAGTGAGTGCTGGGGCTGTTCAATGCGCCACTCAACTGCAACCCCAACCTAGACTTTTCAACAGGACCCGTGATTTTTGCGGGTGGGGGAGGGAAGGAGATACCAAAGCAAGCAGGACTCCCCCTGCAGCATGTCACATCTGCTCCCCTCCCAGCCGCAGCTCTCTGATTAGAAACTGGGTTCTGTCCAGGCATTGTCTGCCTTCCACGGCCGGCTGCGCATGGAGCTCTGGCGTGTGCCAGGCTGGACTATCACACAGCAGCGCTGGAGAGCAGAGCTCAGGGGTGGAGTGGGCGAGGCTCTCACCTTCAGATGCTCAATTCCCCCCAGCCTCCAGCCATCAGCATCTCGAGACTGGAAAGATCACCACCACCACCACCACCACCACCACCACCACCACCCCCCCGCCAAAACCTGGAGGAGAAGGCAGGCACCATCCTGTCACGGTAGGAGGGGGCCTAGGGATCTTCTGGTGGTAGGAATAGACAAGTAACACCCGATTTCCTTGCTCTCTGCACAGGTAGGTGTCCATCCCCTGGGGCTCCCCAACTGGTATCTCCACATTTTATCACGCCCAATCTTGTCTGGGGACCCTGAGCAGAGGTGGCAGAGGTCCTTTGTTTGTCTCTCTCCTCCAAGATGGAGTCTAAAGGAAAGCCCCCACAGAAGGGGCACTGGGTCCCTTCTTTCCTAGCCTTGGTTTATACCCGGTGGGGGTTATCGCTTCATTTGCCTTTTATGGTACTGGCTTCTCCTCATCTGCAGTAGATGCCATATTTACATTTCTCACCCATGTACCTCTCTCTGTCTCTCACTCTCTCTCTTCCCTCCCTCCCTCCCTCGACCTCCAAGAGGTCCTGGTGCAGTGTCAGCCCCAATAGCAGCCAGGCCCCACCCCATCAGGCACCTGCCTGCCTGGCTGGCTCCTCTTTGTCTCAGGCTGTTCTGTGCCAGGAAAACTGAGCTCAAGTGATGCTGAGTGCTGCTTGAAGGGTGGGGTGGGAGCGGGGAATCCCTCAATCTCCCTCCCTCAATCCCAGAGTTGTCCTAAGCTGCATTGGCCTGTCTCTTTTGGCCATGTAGCTGGGGACAGCTGCCCCTGGGGCCAGAAATGGAGAAGCTTGTCCACTGCCATCTTTGACCCCGTATAGAAGCAACTTCCAAGGACTGCTGGAATCTAGGTCACCGTGACCGAGGAGATCTGGAGACCTGTCTCACCTAGCCCTGGAACATTCTCCTTCCCCCTTCATACAAGGCTGAGACAGATAGAGGCTCTTCTCTCTTGTCCCTCCCCCCAGTACCTCGGTGGCCAGTTCCAGGCTGATACTCTCCCAATAGCCCCCTCTCAAAGAGGAAAACCCCAACAAAAACAGAAGGGCTGGTGTGGTGTGAAGCCGCTCCACCCAGCACAAAGAACACAGATGGTTTAACTTTGCAGTGTTTCCTGCCTCTGCACCTCGGTGTGCTCCTCCCCACAGAACCCACCCTGGCTGGTCCTCTCCCTGCAGTGAAAGCCTGTCCGGGGAACCCTCCAAGAGCCATAGGGACCCCAGAAAAGGTGACCGCAGCCCTCCTCCACTTGCTCAGTGCCACCTGAGTGACAGGACATCACTGTCACACCCTCCCTCCATCTCAGAAGCAGGGTCCTCCGAGACACAGGGCTTCCTCCCCCCTCCGGCCCCCAGGAGGGCCGGCTGGACCTTTCCAGAAGCCAAGGCTTTCCAGGGAAGGCCAGGGCACCATTCCAGCCCTTCCGTGGGACCTGCAGATCTTTGTCCCCCAGAACCCGCTCTCGGGACGGTGTGCAGCCTCGGCTGGCTGAGAGCAAACGCCCAGAACTGACTGACTGGGATAGATGGGGGGGGGGGGTTCCCCTCCAGCACCCCGTGATGAGACGGCAGCCTCGTGGGGAGGCGAAGAGGAAACGCGCAGACGCTTCGGCCGGGGCCAGGGCTTGGGTGTGAAATACCGGATTTCCTTGTTTATTCGATTTTCGGATCATTAAGGGCTCCCCCAGGGACCCGAAATTACCACCCAAACAAAGCCACCTTCCAGCCGTCGGCCGGGCCAGCGCGCGCCGCCCTCCAGCCCGGCCCGGGCCGCCCCGCCTGCGGGCCCGCGGGCTCGGGTGCGAGCGGTGCCCGCGGCCCCCCGCGCCCAGCCCACCCCGCAGGACAAAGCCCGAGCGCCCTCCGCGCCCGCGCGCGCCCCCGGCGCCGCCGCCGGCCCTCACCTGACGGCCACCTTGACGCAGCAGTCCCCCTGGCCAGCCATGGCTCCCCCGGCGCTCGGGTCCGGGCGGGGATCAGGGCCGGGGGTCCGGGGGCCAGTGTCCGGGGCAGCGGCCGCGGGAGGCGGGGGCGCGGACACGGCTGGCGAAGGCTCCCGCGGAGGCTGGAGGTGACATGCTTCAGCGGCGACCAGCAGAGGGGCTCACCCGCGGCCGGCCCCTCGGGGCGGGCGGCGGCGGCGCAGAGCTCGCTGACAGCCGGCTGCGCGCCCCGCCGCTCCCACCGCGCGGCACACGCGCGCACACACCTCCCGCCCGCGCCGCCGCCGCCGCCGCCGCCTCCTCCCGCCGCCGCGCGAACAAAGGGGGCGGGGGCCGACCCGGCCCAGGCTCCGCCCCCGAGCCCCGCCGAGCCCGCGCCGGCCACGCCCCCTCTCGGAGCCGCCAATAGAAGAGCCGGACGGGCCCCTGGGGGCGGGACTTGCGCCTTTAAAGGGACCTCTTGGCTCACGTCCCGGGGAGAGCTGGGGGGCGGGCCGGATGGACGGGCGGAGGAGGGACGGGGCCGGGATGGGAGGGGGGAGTGGCACACGCGGGTCTCCAGCGGAGAAGCGGACCCCGCAGCCTCCTCGACCCTCGAAGTGGCTGGCGGGACCGCAGCCTCAGTGAGACCTCCCTTTCATCAATGGGGAAACAGACGGGCCTTCAGGGTCACACCGCGGGTGCGTGGCGGAGCCCGGTAAGCACCCTGGCCTCCGGGCAGGGCACCCGCAGCGACGCTTCGGACGCTCCCCCGCCGCCAGGAGAGCTTCCTGGTTGGAAAAGGCCCGGACAGCTTCCCTTGGTTCTGCATGTGTTCCCGTACATTCGCCAGTCTTTCTCGAAGGGGGTTCTTGCTCATGCCTCAAGTAAAATTCCCCCACCTCCGCCTTGCAGCATTTTCAAAATCCATCTTTTGGTTGATCCCTGGCCAGGTCCCTGGCCCAGACCGGCCCCCCTCCACCGCTAGACCCCAGCCCATTAACCTTTGTGACCCGCAGGGCTTGGTTCACACTCTGCTCGTTGTGGCAGCGGGGGGTGGGGGGGCAGAGGGTCAGCGTGGGAGGCCAGCGCTGCCTCGGGAAGAGGAAGGAACAAAGGGGACTCTCAACTCCTCCGGGCACCTGGGCAGAGAGGCTGGGAAGTGGGTGGGCAGGGAAGGAGGGGGCCAGCTGCTGCCTTCAGGGATGGATGGAAGGACGAGGGGGAGCCCTGGCCACTTCAATACAAGGCAGTGATGGAGGAGGAGACCATGGCTGTGAAATCACAATTCCCTTTCCAGTCCGCCTCCCCTCCCTCTGAGCCCCACTCGCCCTCCCCCCACAACTCCCAACATTGAGGCCATTCACAGCCCCCCCCCCCACCAGCTGCCCTCCCTTCCCTCTCTTCACCCAGTCCCTCTCCTGGAAAGGACCCAAGAGGAGGACCCAGCTGTACTTCCAGATGTGGGTGAAATCTCTGGGGGGAGGGGAGGAAAGAGAGTCGGACTCCAAGCCTCTTGCATCACCCCCAGATGATGAAACCTTGTCAGAGATTTTGGCAAGGGTGTGTGTGTATGGGGAGGGGGAGTATCTATGGTGCATCTGTTGGTACCATCTTCCTCCCTCTCCTCCCCACACCTCCCCCACCACCCATGACTGCTGTATTCAGGAGATCTCTGTCTGGGAGATTTTCAAGGGTGAATCCCATAGTACCTGCAGAGTGGTGTTGGGGCAGGTGGTCCTGCATCTTTGTGTGTGTGTGTGGGCACACTACAACTAGAACTTGAACTCGAGGCCTGGGCACTGTCCTTAGCCTTTTTGCTCAAGGCTGATGCTGTCCCACTTGAGCCACAGCTCCACTACCAACATCATAGTTAATTGGAAACATTACTTTATCTCTCATAATCTTGGAAACTAAACTCTATTATTTGTTTTCAGTTTTGCAGGTGGGGAAACTGAGTCTCACCCAGCATATAAGCAACAGACTCAAGATTTGAACTTGTGTGTGTGTGTGGTTTTAGACTCTCCATGTCACCTCAAACAAGAACCTGTGACAGCGCTGGGAAGGTGACTCAGTGGTAGAGTGCTTGCCTTGCATGCATCACTCCCTGGGTTCAATTTCTCAGCACCACATAAGCAGAAAAAGCTGGAAGTGGTGGCTCAAAAGGTAGAGCGCTCACCTTGAGCTGAAGAGCTGAGGGACAGCGCCCAGGCCCAGAGTTCAGGCCCCATGACTGACAAAAAACAAACAAACAAACAAAAAAAAAAACCATGAGCCTGTGACAAAGGAGCTAGCCCAGCCAAGGTTTTCCCTACAGCCATGGTCACCTCCAGGCTTAGTCCTTTCTGATAATAAAGCTGCATTTTGCAAAGCTGTTCTTCTGCCCACCCACACCTCTGGACTTCTTTGGGACCCAGTTTTAGTTTCCCGCCTGCAGGAGGTCCATTCTGACTTCTGACAGTAAGTGACCCTTTTGACTCACAGTTCTACTGCTGGGAAATGCTGCCAAAGCTACTGCCTGACCCCCCCCCCCCCGCCCCCATCCTTCTAGGCCACAGGGCGTGTAGTCAGCACAGGTCAGGAGGCACATGGGCTGCGAACTCAGGCTTCCTAGAAGTCAGGAGATCAGGATGTTGGCTACTCCAGGCACTTCAGCAGCATCCTCTTGGGTTCCAGGGAAGGCAGGGCAGCCCGGTGTTTGCCCTATCCCTGGGCTCTGCTGCCCAGAAGGGAGGAGCTAACTGGGCAGAGGCCATGAGGTGATCCAAGGTGTTGGAAAGAGGCTTAAACTGCAGCTTGGGGAGATTTGGGTTACACAGGTTAGAGGAAGCCTGGACAATCTCTGCTCTGATCATGCCTGTCCAGCTTTCACGAGCCTTCGCTTCCTCTTTTGTTTGGTGTAACACCCTCTGCCCCTTCTCAGCTACCTTTTATTTTTATTTTTTATTTATTTATTTTTTGGTCCAGTTGTGGGGCCTGAACTTTGGGACTGGGCGCTGTCCCTCAGCTCTTCAGCTCAAGGCTAGCACTCTACCACTTGAGCCACAGTGCCACTTCCGGCTTTTTTTCTTTTTGCTTATGTGGTGCTGAGGAGTCGAACCCAGGGCCTCATGCATGCAAGGCAAGAGCTCTACCACTGAGCCACCTTCCCAGCCCTCAGCTACCTTTTAATTCCCTCCTTTCCAAACAGTTAAGTTCTCAGGATCAGCCACTCTATTGTATTGATTGCAGCCCTTAACACTCTTCGCAGATGCAACACACACACACACGTTGGTCCTGAGCTCCTATAACACACGTTGGTCCTGAGCTCCTGTAGAACTTTAGCTCTAGTCTTGAGTCAAGCCCCTTCCCTGCCTCCCCCCCTACCACCTGCATCTTGGGGCCTCCATCATTTCTTTTGATAGGAACTGTGGGTGTCTGGGCATATGGGAACCTTGGGGAAGTGTGCCCCCCCCCCTCGCAGCCAGGAAGCTCCCACACTACTAAAATTCTCCAGCAGCAACTTGGGGCAGCCATCTGGTCCAGATTGCTCTCAGAAATATCCCAGTTCTCTACAGCAACCCTTTAGGAACCAATCAGAACGTGTAAGAGATGCCTGTAGGCCCTAAGAATATCTCCACAGGAGCCCTCCTCTTCCTCTTTATCTCCTTCAGGGTTAGCACTGGGCATAGACAATTTGCAAAATCTATATGAGCATCTGTCTAAAGTGGTGATGGAAGAAGATAGAGCTCCAGACCTCAGGTCCTAACCCCCAGCCCCACCCTGGCAGCTGTGCTTGGGTCCAGGGGAAACATCCCATAACCCATCCTGTGGTAGATGCTGAGCCACAGTCTCCAACGTCTGCCCTGAGCCCAGTTCTGCCTACCAGCAGGAACTCAGAACCCCAGAGAGGGTCTACCAGACTGCCAACTCAGGGGATCTGAGTTCATGCACAGGCTCAGCCTTACTTCCTTTGTTACAGAAGACCGACTCAGCCACAGAGGAAACCGGAGTTTGTTATAAATAGCAAGGAAGGAGAGAGACGGGTGTGGATTAACAACTTCCATCAGTCTTTGGTTTCAAACGATGGAGTTTAATTAATGTTCTAAGTAATTTCAAGCAAGGGACTTTTTTTGTTTTTGAGACAAAGTCTTACTATGTAGCCCAGGCTGGCCTAGAACTCCCAATCCTCCTGCCTCTGCTTCCAGAGTACAGATTACAGATCATGCCACCATGCCTGGCTCTGTGTGTGGGGGTGGGGGGGTGGGGGGGTCTAAGTGTTCTTTGACTTTTTTGCTTGAGCCTCATCTCCACTTCCACCTTTTTAATGTTCATTGGAGATTAAAAAAAAAAGTCTTACAGACTTTCCTACCTGGGCTGGCTTTGAATTTTGATCCTCAGATCTCAGCCTTCTGAGTAATTAGGATTAACAGCGTGAGCCACTGTTGCCTGGCTCATGCTAGCTTCTAAACATTGGATCTTTATTTACCCTTCTACTTTGTGATGCTTTTAAACTGTAGTAGAACCAAAGGTAGGGACAGGGAGCTTGTAAATGCCACCAAATCCTAGACTCACGATCCTCAGACCACTAGTCTAATCTTTCTTTTCAGGTGAGAAAATGGGGCCCCAAAGAGGTGAGGGACTTGTCCAAAGTTTCACAAGGTAGTGAGAGGTAGGTCTCCATCTTCCTAAGTAGGGCAGTGTCTATGACAACACAATAGGACAAGAAAAGCTAAAAAAAAAAAAAAAAATTACTATTGAGCCCTTAATAAGTCTGAAGTCTGAGCAAAAGAGCAAAACAGGCCAGAAACTGAACCATGTTCTAACTCACAGAGATCTGGGCTCAGATCCCAGCTCTGCCACTTCCTAGCTACGTAGCTCTGGATTGGTGATATCGCCATGACAAGCATGAGCATCCCCACCCCAAAACCAGGATAAGCACAGTCCCCTCATCCTGTGTGATTGCCAGGTTGCGATGGGGGATCCTAGCCCAAAATGCATGTCAGTTGCCTTCCCATTTCCCTTGGATTCTCTATCGTTTTTCTAACGGGTTCCTGTCTAACTGGGCGGGTTTGTCATAACCAAGTCTTGAGAAAGGAATAGAAGTGTTGAAGGAGGGTATGAATGAAGCTGGTTAGGGGCAGGTTGTAAAGATGAGGTCTGCCTGGCCCAAGCAGTGAGATTCAGAGGGTGAGTGGAAAGGAAAAGAAAGCCACAGGTTATTGATCCTCAGCCAACTGTTACAGTGCCCTGGGAGGCAGGGCCAGGTCAGGATGGAGCCAGTCTGGTGTGCCGAACCCCAGAACCCAGCTTTGCTAGGGCCACCTGGAAAGGGATCTTGCATTCACCCAGTGGTGACACTGGACCACAAGAGTTATATAAATTTCCTCATTTAGTCCTCACAATAATCTATGAAGTAAACCCTGTCACTGTCCCCACTCTGCAGAAGAGGAAATGAGCTCAAAGGTCACTTAGCTGCTGTGGTAGTTGTGGGCTCTGTTCACATATTTCCGGCTCTCTGGTTTCCAGCACAGGGCAGGTCTGCTTGTCCCTACTTTTCTCTGATGGCAAGTGGCCTTTAGCCAATGAGATGTGGGTAGGGCTTGGTGAGCCAGAACTGGGTGACTTTAGCCAATGAAATGTGGTGAAATTGACATGTGTCACCTCTAAGTGAAACTTAAGAGCCACCATCTCCCTTCATGTGTATGTCATTCACAGAGTGTAAGTGAAAATTGACGTTTATCATGTTATGTCAGGGAACTTAAGTGCTGCTTGTTGCCAGGCTTCCTAACAGCCATAGGAAAGGGCAGAGCCACAATCCACAGCCCTGGATTGTGAAGGTGCTAAAGGTTATAAACATTTTCCAAGGCTCTACTTGCCTGCACACAGGTAGGCACTCAGGACCTCTTCTTGGGTTCTTATCTCCTGAGCTATTTGGAACCCCTCTGGCACTTTGAACACAGGGCCTCAAGCTTGCAGTTGTTTAGAACTGGCTCACACCTCCAGTTCTGCTTTTTCACTGGTTATTTGGAGTAAGTGTCTAATGGATTTGTCTGCCTGGGCTGGCTTTGAACCCTCTCTTGAGATCTAAGCCTCCTCAGTAGCTAGGATTCCAAGCATGAGCCACTGGTGCTGATTAAGTGTGGCTTTTTAACCCTTTAGAGGCTTAAAGTCAGAGTGGCTGTGCTGATCTGCTTCTCTGAGGGTCTTGAGCTGCTCTGAGAAGTCATGGGAAATTCCAAGGCCTTCTCTGCACCTATCACCTGACCAGGAATGGTTTCCATGTTGGGTGTCAGGAACATCATCACATGAATCCCTAGCCCAGAGATTGGTGCTACTTAAACCACTTGCTCCTTTTGAGACTCAGTTTACTCTTTTGTAGTGGAGCCACTACAAAGGGTTAGAACAACTGCTCAGAGATCCCAGGGGAAGCCTATTCTGGATTGTGAGTGTGTCCACTGAGCCACATGCAAGACAACAACCACTGTTTCTGAACACTGAGGCATTGTGTTACATGCTTCAGCCCATCCCATAATGTACTGCCCTCAACAACCCTAGGAAGTAGGAATAAGTATCCCATTAAAACAAAGCAGGACAGGGCTGGGAAGGTGGCTTAGTGGGAGAGTTGCTTGTCTAGTAGCAAGCATGAAGCCCTGGGTTTGATCCCTCAGCACCGCATAAACAGAAAAGGCAAGTAGTGGTGCTGTGGCCCAAGTGGTAGAGTGCTAGCCTTGAGCAAAAGAAGCTTAGGGACAGTGTCTAGGCCCTGAGTTTAAGCCCCAGGACTGGCAAAAAAGAGGAAGGGGGGAGGAAAAGAGGGTGGGGAAAGAAAAACAAAACAGGTCAGCAAGGATTGCCCCAGGTCACACTGTTAAGTAGTGGCACCTTACAAACTCAAGCGTGCCTATGATCAGTTCTGTCCAGTGTAGACTCCCAGCGAGGGAGAAGCCTGCGTCTAGGCCTTGGCAGCTGCTGAGCTAAGAAAGTACACAGAGGACCCAGAGGAGTCATCTGCTTCATACAGAGACCTGGAGGCGAGCAACCTCAGCAGCTTTGTCCTGGCCCAAAGTAGAAATATCCCAAATACCCATCAGCAGGAGAGTGGATACTGAAACTGATACTCGTACAGTGGAACACGACTCAGCAATCAAAGGGAGTGCACTATTGATACATAGTGCAGCATGGATGAATCTCAGGGTTAGTTGTGCTGAGTGGTAAAAGCAGACCGAAAAGAGCACCTGCTGCACAAGTCCATCGCTATAAAAACATCTAGAAAAGGCAAACTACAAAATTAGGAAGTAGATCAGCAGTAGCCAGGCAGGAGGAGGGAGGCAGGGCAGTGGGTAGAAATGGGTGTCGGGTGGTGAGGAAAGTTTGTTTGTTTTTTGTTTGTTTTTTTGTCAGTCAGTCGTGGGGCTTGAACTCTGGGCTTGGGCACTGCCCCTGTGCTCTTCAGCTCAAGGTGAGCACTCTACTGCTTGAGCCACAGTGCCACTTCTGTTTTTTGAGTAGTTTATTGGAGATAAGAGTCTCATGGACTTTCCTGCCCGGGCTGGCTTTGAACTGTGATCCTCAGATCTCAGCCTCCTGAGTGGCTAGGATTACAGGCTTGAGCCACTGGCTCCTGGCAGTGAGTTTGAGTAGTGAGTTATCTATTATCCTGGTGATGATGGTTCCATTCATGCATACAGTCATCAAGACTAATCAAATTAGATGCTTTGAGCATGTATGATTTACTATATGTTAATTTCTTCTCACTGAAGCTGTTTTTACAAGTCACTTGCTTCAGTTTCTGCCCAGGTGGAAGTGAAGAGCATTCAGGACTCATCCAGAGCCATGGGGACAGGTCATTGGGGTGCAGGACACCTGTAGAGGCTCCCCCATACCCCCTGGGGCCTGGGGCTCACTGAGACCATTACCTGCTGCCAGGGGCCAGGGGCAGGGAAAGAAAGCGCACATACAGGAAATGAAAATGGCATGAACCACAAAGTGGGGGAGGGGCCTGGGAGAACAGGCAAGAAAGAGACAAAGCCGCAGGGGACAGGGAGGAGGGGCTCAGGAAATGTCACACCTAGTTAGTGGTGGCTGCGGACCTCCTGGCCAGGGCCCCAAAGAAGCCTCTTTGTCAATGCCACCCTTTCGTCTGATGGAGTTCCCAAGTACAGCCCCAGCCCCAAGCTATTGATTTTCAAGTCTCCAAGGACACATCATTTCTTTGGATTTCAGTAGCCTTTTGCCCCAGCCAGACCTCACAGAACAAATTGCCAACAAATGAACACTTAATACTTTAAAATACAGAGGGGAGGGGAGAGTCCCACTAGGTTCACTGTGATGGCGCCAGCTCCCCAACAATGCAGCAGCCAGGCTGAGGATGGGCAGGGACGGCAGAGGAAGGCGGCACCCTGGGGCAGTGTGGGCTGTGTCTCATGGGAGCAAGTCAAAGGCCCTTTGACTAAGATGGTCCAGTTGGCCAAGTTCAAGGCATCAGTGTCACCCCCCGGCTTTCCTTACACTTGTTCTTGTAGACAGAAGAGACACGTTGCCTTGAGCAGAATTTAGGGAATTAGCCAGGTCAAGTGAGCATGCAAACAGTTATAAAAATAAAAACCCATCTTCCCCATCTCTTTAACTTTCAAAGTGAATTGGAGGAGCCAAAATGAAGGTTCGGACTGGGTGGACACAGACTTTTAAGTCATAACCCAAATTAGAAAGAGCCTAGAGGAAGAGGCCCCGTCTCCGACTCCCATCTTCCCCCACTGGGGCTGATTTGGTTCCTGGAGCTAGCAAAGGAGAGAGAGGGCAAATCTTGGTGGAGGTTAAGCCCCAAGTTGTCAGAATGAGCCCCAAAGCCAAGTGCCAGTGGACCAGGGGTCAAGGCCAGCCTAGGCAAGAGAGTCTGCAAAAGCTCCAGCAACAAGTAATGCTGGTGGTGTGGCTCAAGGGATAAAATAAAAGCTGAAAAAGTAACGGATTTCAAGCCCTGATACTGGCCAAAAGAAAAATAAAAAGTGCTTCTGCTTCTTCAGAGAAGACTGCTATCCGAGCCCAAAGACAACAGTGAAAGAAGCCCATCAGTGCAGAACCTGCTGAGTCCCATCCAAGCCACAGTGTGCTGTCTGAAAGCAGGGACTACAAGAGGGACTCCACACAGTGGGGAAACCTTCCCTGGGGGCCGAGGTGAAGATGAACAGATTGCTACTGTGTAGCTCAGAACAGATAGAATACTGGCAATTCAAATGATCTAATGCCATTGACCCCCTGTATCCTTCCTTCCTTCCTTCCTTCCTTCCTTCCTTCTTCCCTTCCTCCCTCCCTCCCTTCCTCCCTTATTTTCTTTGCTGAGGATACAAAGTTGATACTCAAGCCCTGTTCTTGAGAAACTCACAGTGTCAAAGAGAAGCCACACAGCAAATGCCTAATTAGGATACAGTGTAATGAAAGTCACCAAGTGCCTTAAGTTTACTTGAGGGGAATCAGAGAAGACTGAAGAGGGGTGGTGTTAGGCGGATGCTGAGGAGCACATTCTGGGGGTTCAGCGAGCATGGCCTGGGAGCAGAGGGGGGGGGCTCCAAAAACAACTCAGCAGAGTCTCAGGCCAGGTTTGTAGTCAGGTGGGATAAGGGGAGATGGTCCTGGGGTCCTCACAGTAGTGCAAGATGTTAAGGAGTTTAGGAATACTGTCTAGGTTCCTGGGTGTCTTAACACCCAGCTTCATATGGCCAAGTGACTTCACATAATTAATTCACTTCGCTTTTCAGAACCTGTTTTTTCCTCATATAAAAAGGACTTGTGCAGCATACCTATTTGCAGAGCAGGGATGTTGCAGCAGGGACTTGATGGGTGTTAGCTGCCCTCCGGCCCCAGGTGAAGAGGAACTGTGGGGCAGAGGCATTAGTACGGAGAATGGATTGCTCCTTTGTTTCCTGACTGCCTTTCTGAAGCTTGCAGGAGGGACCCGGGGGTCTCTTCCTGGCTCCTCACTGGTGCAGGGATGTGGAGTCTCCTTCTCTGGTTCTTGGGTTCTGTCTCAGCACTGAGTAATTTGCCTCTTCTGCTCATTTTGCTTTATACTAACCCCCTTTCTCCTCCTCCTCCTCCTCTTCCTCCTGCTCTTCCTCCTCTGACTCCTTCTCTTCCTCTTCTTCTTCCTCCTCCTCCTCTTCCTCCTCCTCCTCCTCCTCTCCCTCTTCCTGCTGCTGCTGAGGGGTACGGTACCTACTTAGCATGTGCAAGGCCTTGAGGTCAAAAATAAAATACAGCTGGGCATTGGTGGCTCACACCTATAATCCTAACTACTCAGGAGGCTGAGATCTGAGGATGTTGGTTCAAAGGCAGGAAAAGTCTGTAAGACTCTAATCTTCAATTAACCACCATAAAACCAGAAGTGGCACTGTGGCTTGTTGGGTCTTCGTCCATCCCACAAAAGACGGACGGGGTCCGAGGAAAGGTAAGTGCGGCGCTCGCCTGTTCCCTAGCCTCCCTCAGCCCAGGAGACAATCAGACACAGCGGGGAGCCAAATCCAGCAGGTAGAAAAACTCGTTTATTAACAGAGAGCAGCCCCTTTTAAAGACAAAAAGGGTGGGTGGTATGGTAAGGGAGGAAGAGGAACCAATCACTGTCAAGGTCACACCCTATCATTCACCTGAGCCTTCACGGGCTGGTTAGGTACTGATCAGAAGATCAATTGGGGTCTGCCCACTCTACTCTCTCCCAGAGCTATCTTGGCTGGCTATGTGCTCTATAGTAAATTAGGCTCTGCCCACTCAACCCCCTCCCAGCGCCATCTTTGCTGCCCATGTGCTCCACAGTGGCTCAAAGTGGTAGAGTGTTAGCCTTGAGCAAAAGAGCTTGGGACAGCACCCAGGACCTGGATTGACTATATATATATATATATATATATATATATATATATATATATATATATGTATACATATATATATACATATATTTATGTATTCTATGTATATATATATATATATATATATATATATATATATATATATATACATAGAATACATAAAATAACATAACTCCCAGGAGCAGCAGCAGGTCTTGATCTGGTCCAGGGCGAGAAGCAGGCATCTCCATTCTGAGGATGTCTGGGACCCACTCTTTGGCCTTCCTTGTGCCTTCCAGATGGAGGGTCCTCCCCAAGTCCTGTGCATATCGCTTTGTGCACACCCCCCACCCGTGGCAAGCCACACCCCTTCTGGCAGCACCCCCACCCAGCAGCTGGCCCCCAAGTCTTCAGGGAGTCGATGCACACTGTGTCTGGGCAGTGTCCCCAGGTGACAGGAGGTGGCCCCACCTGTGCCCATGGTACCCAGGCTCTGTCAGGGGGTCCCGCTGCCAGGGGCAGCTGTCTGATTTGCCCACTCCCTCTCCACCCCAGCTCCACCTCCTTGGCGGCTGCTAGGAGACACTCACCACGTCAAGTGAAGTCAGGAGAGAGGCAGTGTTTTACAGGGCTCATGATAGAGAACAAAGGAAACTGCCTGAAGTCTTCAAAAGCTGGAGGGCCTCATAGAATGGAAAGCAACCCAGAACCTGTGTCTACATCTATAGCTGTCAGTTAGGCAGGGAGAAATAGCATTGATTTGACAGATTAAACAACAGTTAAGGAAATGGAATCTTGGTACTAACCCTCCTGGGCTTAGTGCCCATCTTGGCCCACTTAGAAGCTGTGTGGAGTCAGGCAAGTTACTTGTCCTCTCTGCGACTTATTTGCTAAATCAGGATGATGATACCTTTCTTAAATAGAAGGAAACTGAATAAATCAATGCATGCAAACTGTTGGAATAGGACCTATATATCGTTAGTGTTCTATAGGTTATTAATAGGAGATGATCAGCTCACTCACTCACAAGCTGGGTGCCAGTGGCTCACGTCTGGAATCCTAGCTACTCAGGAAGCTGAAATCTGAGGATCACAGTTGAAAGCTAGCCGGGACAGGACAGTCCGTGAGATTCTTATCTCCAATTAACCACCAGAAAACTGGAAGTGACTCTGTGGCTCAAGCAGTAGAGCTCCCGCTGAAGAGCTGAGGGACAGCGCGCAGGCCCAGAGTTCAAGCCCCATGACCAAAAGAAAAAAAAAATCTTACAGCGGATGAGGTGCAGACACATGAAGTTGCTATTCATTTAGTTTGTGTGTGTGTATGTGTGTGTGCGTGTGTGCACACGCACCGGTCCTGGGGCTTGAACTCAGGGCCTAGGTACTGTCCTTAGCCTTTTTACTCAAGGCTGATGCTCTACCACTTGAGCCACAGCTCTACTTCAGCGCTCTCTCTCTCTCTCTCTCTCTCTCTCTCTCTCTCTCTCTCTCTCTCTCTCTCTCTCTCTCTCTCTCTCTCTGTGGTTAATTACAGATAAGATTCTCTTAGACTTTTATGCCTCAGTTAGCTTGGAATCTAAATCCTGAGATCTCAGCCTCCAGAGTAGGCAGAATTACAGGCAGGAACCACCAGCCCCCAGGGCTAAATTGCTCATTCTTATTTCCCATAGAGATAAGTCTTTTGAATGAAAGCTGGTGAAAGTGACTGCTGGTGGGTGAAGTGCTCTCTTTGTGGGGAGTCTGAAGGCA
The DNA here is from genome assembly GCF_024711535.1 of Dipodomys merriami. NCBI lineage: Eukaryota > Metazoa > Chordata > Mammalia > Rodentia > Heteromyidae > Dipodomys > Dipodomys merriami. Next base: position 14,178,473 of record NW_027204604.1, on the reverse strand, counting down.
GCTCCCCGACAGAGCTTCCCTAGGCCTGTGTGTGGGGCCAAAGTGGCTGGGGGTACACGGAAGTGTGGGTGACACTGGGCACCATGCCTGCCTGGGGCAGGATCCACACCTCTTAGCTCCTTCCTGTATTTAACAAGCAGCTGCTGAGCCACCAATGAGTGGCAGAGCCCTGGAAGGTGACTGTGACCAGTGGCACAGCTGCAGCCTTTATGTGGCTCAGTGGCTGGCTGGAGTCAATAGCAGTGACCAGCAGGCTTCATTCAGTCCCTGCTGCAGAAAGACGGTGTGCTGAATTCTGGCTACAGACTGAGTGGGTGTGTTTGGGGAAAGCTTTGCGCAGGATATAATAGCAAAATGGGGATTGGTGGGGCGGGTTGAAGTGGTAGACTCAGGAAATCTTCAGGAGAGCAGCAAGGAAGCATCAAGTTGGGAAACTTGTGAGGTGGCAGGAAATTCAGGAGGTTCAGGACGTGGCGGGGAGAGGGGAGAAGTGAAGGGGGTAAGCATCTGAAAGTGGCGGGGAGGAGGCAGAGGGCAGGCTGTGTGCAAAGGAGACGTGGGAATAGAAACAGAAATGGAGACCCCGCAGCAAAGGAATGGGTGACACTGTCTAAAAAGAAACGTACACATTACTTGACTTAAGAAACTGTAACCCCTTCTGAATATACCTTTATAACAACAAAAGTATCTGTTGATAAGAAAAAAGAAGTGGAGACAAGGAGACAACTCAGGTGAGAAGTTTGGTCCTGGATAATGAAAATGAGTAGGTAGGTGGATGGATAGATTATAGATAGATAGCAACAAATGATAGACAGGTGATAGATGGATGGATGGTAGGTGGATTGATAATTGATGGATAGATGCTAAGCAGATAGGCCATAGATAGATAGATAGATAGATAGATAGATAGATAGATAGATAGATAGATAGATAGATAGGAAGGTAATTAAAGGCAGCATGGCTGCAGGGTCTAGAAGCTGGTAGCACCTAGAATATATTACATGCAGACAGAAGGAGCCAGTAGAGGGGCAGGGGTGGATGGGAAGGGGATGTGGCTGATGGATAAGCTGGGTTTTTTTCTGCTGGGTTCAGAAGGAAAGGAGGAGATAGGTTCATCTCTGTCCTGGACAGGCCAAGCAGCCCCCATTTCTGTGCCTCTGTTTCCTTGTCTTGAACGTGGATTCTCTACCAATCACAAGCTGGTGGTGCAAATACCATGGCTATTGTGTGAGGGTACTATGTGAATGTGTGTTCAGCCCCCTGGTTGGGGATGATACATAGGGTGATCCTCAGGAGGCACTTGGGAAATAGTGGCCGCTGTCAGTCATCCGTTAGGGTGTGGCTAAGTGGAGCTAGGGAGCCTGCAGATCTGTGATAACCACAGCTGTAAAGCCAACTCACCGAGGCCTCAGGGCTGCGTTGGCCGTGGACTCTGTCCAAAGAGACCTGCTCATAGCTTCAGGGAACGTTGGCTGTGGTATGGGCAGGCTGTGGTGCTGAGGCAAAGGCCATGGATCGTGCCTCCGAGGGCCTGATCATGGACTTCCAGAAGGATCCTTCTATACAAGTCCTTCCCTTCTCAGGAAGAAGAATAAATACAGGTGGACCTTTTGTTCTTTGGCTAGGCTTTAAAGATGGAGAAGGAAGAGGGGATGGAGAGAGGGAAAAAAAAAGACAAGCAGAGGCTAGGTATCACAGACTGGGAGAATTTAATGTCTGCTAATGGGAGCGGCCTTGTGACGGACGAACCATTTTTGAATGATGTTAGAAGTTGCGTCCAATCAGGCTTCTTGCTGGTTGAGGGGCGGGGCCTGTCCCGCCCCCTCTGTCCTCCCCTAGCTTTGGACGGTGGTTCCTGACCACCTGTGCTCAGCTTTGCCTCTGGCTGCCCAGAGGGAGCGAAGGTGCTGTGAGGAGCAGGTCCTTCTCCATCCACTATGGCATCCTCCTGCCCCTTGGTCATGCCAGTCCTGTGGCCTTTCTGAATAGACTTCACAGCCCAGGAGGAATGAGGGCCTCTTGGGAGCCCTGCTGTTGATTGAGGCTACCCAGAGAAGACCGGAGGCTCGGGCCTCCTCCAGCCCTGGCCATGCCCTCCGGGGACTCCTGTTCCCTCAGTAGCTCTGTAGCTGCCACCTCCACTTCCTCTGGCTCCATCTGGCAGGCGTCTGCCAGGGCCTGGCCTGTTGCCATGACGAAGGTGGCATCCGCTGCCAGGGAGTCCAGGCCTCCTCGAATCAGAGCCTGTGGGAGGAGAGGGGGCTGGGTGGGCTGCTGCAGGGGGCTGGCCTTCTGTGGTGTGTCATGTGGATGCGGTTCTCCGCTCAGTCCCAGCCCCGCCTCACCTCTTGGATCAGCAGGGCTGTTGCTGGAGCTGGGCGCCCAAGGGCGCTGTCCTCAGGGCTCCTGCCGGGCGGGGTTTCCAGAGATGCTGCCGTGGGGCTCTTCCTCTCTTCACGCTTGGAAGGCTCCGCCCTGGGGTGCTATTCCAAATACACACAAGCAAAGACCCCAACAAGGAGCCTGGAACCCACAGGCTCGGCTCATCCCAGGTCCTCCAAGAGAGGCTCCATTGAGACCCACAAAAAGGAGAGGAGCAGCCGGGCGCTGGTGGCTCATGCCTGTAACCCTAGCTACTCAGGAGGCCGAGATCTGACGATCACGGTTCAAAGCCAGCCCAGGCAGGAAAAAGTCTGTGAGACTCTTATCTCCAATGAACTGCCAGAAAATTAGAAGTGGTGCTGTGGCTCAAGTGGTAGAGCGCTCACCTTGAGCTGAAGAGCTGAGAGACGGTGCCCAAGCCCAGAGTTCAAACCCCACGACCAAAAAAAGAAAAAAATGGAGAGGAGCCAAGGACCCAGATGGTTTGTTCTGAATGGACAGCTTGCTGCTTGACCCGCCCCCTGCCTAGCCCCACTCCTAGCTTGGGCAGGGATGGAGGGCAGGGTCTGTACGATGTTGCCCTCCAGCCTCCGCCCTGTTACCTGGCATGAGGCAGTAGGCGCCTGGCCTCTGGGCATTCCCCTTGAGATCAGCCGTCCTTCTGGCGTGTCCGTGCGGGGTGTGCTGTGGGCTCCTGTGGCAAGGTGGGCAAGAATACGTGGTGTCGGTGACTCCTGCCCTGAGCCCCGAGTGGACTGTCTCACCTGCACAGCCACAGAAGGTGGCTTAGAGGGTGGGCCTGTGTTTAGGCCCCAGCCGGTGGCAGGCCAGCTAGAATCGCCCTGACTCTGCCAGGCTCTGTCCTTGTGGATTTGGGAGAGGGACTCAGGGTGAAGTCTTCAGCTAAATGGTTCTTCATGGTGTCTGTATGTATGCATGAAGGTAGGGGTGTGTGTGTGAGACAGACAGACAGAGACAGAGAGGAAGTGACTTCATCAGCCTCGGGTCCTAGCATCCTTGGGGCCAGCAGTCCAGGACCCAGGATCATGCACCGAAGGGCCCTGGAGTCCAGCTGCCCTATATCCAGTATGAGGACGTGGCCTCAGACTGGGCCCTGGAGGAGGAGACCTCCTGTGGGGTGAGATGAGTGTTCTGGCAAGCCTATGGAAGCCCTGGGAGAGGGCGCCCCGCCCCCAGCTCCTTGCTGGTGCCCTCCTTGGAAGAAGAGGGTGCTGTACTCTGGGCCCAGCAATGGCTTGATGCCAGACTCTCAGGCTCCGAGGGAAGAGGGAGACCTCCCGGCCCCCTCCTTTAAGAGAAGGCTCAGCTTCTCAGTGCACAGAAGGGACCGACTGACCCAGGGCCCTGCGGGGTTGGCCGAAGGCTCCTCCTCTGGCTGCAGGCATCTCCATCTCTCCAGGGAACTCCCTTTCGTAGCGGACACTGAAATGGAAGCGAGGCTGGTAAACCCGAGCATGCCATTGGCTCTCTACCATCCCATTCCCTCTGTGGCCCCCCCCTCACCCCTCTCTCCTTCTGGGTCTGGTGTAGATGCCTTGAGTACAGGGCTGAGGCTCCCAGCTCTTTGCCTAGCCAGCCCTGGGTCTGGAGGAATAAGCCAAACACATGGCCGTCTCTACTTCTGCTCAACGCTCCTTCTTCTCTTTCCACATCCTCACGGCCCTCAAGACCCTGGTTCTCATTAGGGAGCTTTAAAAATCAGCAGCAGTTGTGTCCCATCCCCAGTTTTCTGACAGTTCTTAGATGCTTCTAGTGTGTAGCCGAAGCTCAGTTCTGAGAGGTGATATTGATCTCCTCTCCTCTCAGGACATCTAATCTTGGCAATTATTTGCTCATAGTCATCACACAATAGCTCCCAAATAACCCTCTTCTCTGTGTAGCACCCTGGTAACGCAAGGACACATGGCGGTATTAAGCCTTCTAGTTGGCTTTGAATGGCCCCTCTGGCTGGAGTGGGGTGTAGGCAGCCTGCCCCTCGGTAGTAGCTGCTCAAGGGGCTTCTGTCTCATTCTGCCCCAGCTGGCCTCCTGTCTTAGAAGAGCAGCTCAGCTTGGAGCCCATCCCTAGGATATAACGACTCCTCCCTCATCCTGCTGCTTTTCATGACACTTAGACAATCACAGATTATATTTAGCCTACAGCCTGGAGTTGGTGAGATCTCCTTGGAACCGAAATCCAGTGACTGAACCTTTATGTTCTGTAGTGTGAACGGCTGCTGCAGACCTTCTCCTCTTAACCTGCAATATGCCTGGTACATCTCAGCTCCTAGGTCTCCTGTGGACCCGGGAATTAAAAGACCCACTTAGCATGAGGCCAATGCTGAAAGGAGGCTGCCCCCTACTGGCCAATAGTGGCTCTGCACACAAGCCTGCCTCCTAAGATGCAGAATGCTCCCCAAGGGCACAAAGGCAAACAAAGGCCAGCTTGTAAATTTCAGGATGCCTCCTATCCATGTAGCCAGGAGCCTGCTAAGCTAACCCCATCAAATCCTATCGCCTTCACCCTCATCCAAAGCCAGAAGTTGCCACTAAGTACCTGGAAAACAGCTGGTTGTTGCTATGGTTGCTGTTGCCATAGGCAACGTTGGCATTGGCATTGTTGGTATTGGCACCAGCAAGAGGGTGGGTTCTTGGATCATGAGGGAAGTCTTCCAAGAAGACAGGTGACTCTAGCTCCTCCATCTCTATCTCCGTAAACTGCAGGGGTCTTTGGTTGGCCATGACTGGAGGCAGGGAGTTGGTCCTTTCCATGAAGTTGTCCACTTGGCCAAAGAGACCTCCAGTCCTCTAGAGGCAAGGAGGCCAGGGCTGTCACTTGGGTGATGGTGGGGGGACAGGGGATGGGATTGGAGGTAAAGCTCTAAGGCCAGAAGAGAGGTGAATCCCCTTCCTCCCTCAGCCAGCTCTCCACTGGATGGCTTAGATGGGACATATACAGGAGACATGCACATTCAGATAGGAAAAGATGTTTCAGTGGAGAAAGCACTGAATTGGGATTCTTCAGAACCGGGTTCTAGACATTTTCCCTAACGATGTCACACAGGGCATCACATATCTTCTCTTTGGACCACCGTATCCTCATGGATAACACAGAAGGGTTTAAAGAGAGCATCCTCCAGCTCAAAAACGTAAGAAGCATTCATTAGCAGAGGCGGGTCCTTGGGTACGGACCTTGGACAAGTGTTTGGGTATGGCAGGAAGGGGTGTGTTCTGACTGACGCTTGGGTGGGCTGGTCACGGCAGATGGTGAGGTGGGAAGGGCAGGTGTCTCTCTTGTGTGGCGGGGCTCTTGGCCCTCCACTGTTGCCGCTCCCGTGTCTAGGTCACCAAGAGAGGTCATGGCCCTCGCTCACCCGGAATATTCCCTCCTCCATAGCGGCTTCCACGGCAGCCCTCTCCAGCTCCTCCTCCGCGGTCAGGTCTCCTGAGATGGTGCGGTGGATCTCGGGGGCCGCCTCTTCCTCTATGGTCCGCAGTCCAGCCTGGGAAATGGCCAAGTGACCTGCTCATGCCTTGGTCCAGGAGTGGAGGCTGGAGCTGCTGGTCCACTCGGGTCTAATCCCCTCTTCTGTGGCTTTCCTGAAGCCTGCCCTTCCTTCTGCCCTATCTGTGTCACGGGGCTCTGTGGGGTCAGTTCCCAGTCCTGCTCCAGTCTTTCTAACCTTTTATTTTTCTTGTTAGTGCCAGTCCTGAGGCTTGAACTCAGGGCCTATGTATGGTCCCTGAGCTTCTTTTGCTTAAGGCTAGTGCTCTACCACTGGAACCACAGCTCTACTTCTGGCTTTTTTAGTAGTTTATGTTAGATAAGAGTCTCACAGACTTGCCTGCTTGGGCTGGCTTTGAACCATGATCCTCAGATCTCATCCTCCTGAGTAGCAACCCTCTGTTCCTTTGTCTGGAGACCTCCTGCTTCTCCTTTCCTTGTGGACCATCTCAAATTTCCTTCTTCTCTACCTCCTTCCCTCCCTCTGCCTCCGCAAGAAGATCTAGCTCCTGAAGCCATGGATCAGCAGGGCTCTGTGTGTGTGTGTGTGTGTGTGTGTGGGCTTACCTGAATTTGTACAGTGTCCTTCTTGGGCCGATAGCCATAATATTCCTCCTGGCGCTTCATGAACTTCCGGAAGTGTTCCTGGATGAGGAAGGTGGCATAGAACTTCCCCACGGTGACCTCGTCATCTGCAGAGGAGTCAGGGAAGGAGGTCCTGACCTCAGAGGGAGCTGACACTGAGTCCAAAGCCCTCCCTTGCCTTGCGGGCTGTGTCAGTGGGCACTTCCTGCCCCGAGGCCTGAGGCTGCCAGTAGCTAAGGTATTTACAGAGCTCTTGAATTAGTCTCAGGTTCTTGTAGGACTACTTGTGAGACCACATAGATAGATAGATGAAGTGGATAGGGAAATTAAAAATAATTAAACATATGCAAAAGGTCAGATTCCAGAGTTAACACAGATCCAGGAAATTAACACTGACATGACTAGCTGTTTTCCCATTAGCCTCCCTTCTCCTTCTAGATGTTATAAGACTAAGGAGGCAGAATTAAGAGTCAATCTACCTTCTTATTTTGGAAGATAAGAAGCTATAAACTCTTTTTTTTGTTTGTTTTTGTTTTTAGTGCTGGTCTTGGGGTTTGAACCTAGGGCCTAGGTGCTATTCCTGAGCTTGTTCACACCAGGCTTTGCTGGGAGCAGCCAGCAGTGGGCCAGGCTAGTATTATACCACTTGAGCCACAGATCCACTTGCAGCTCTCCACCTCTGCCCCCCGCCCCTCGCCCCCATCTTGGAGCTTGAACTCAGGGGACCTGAGTTCTGTCTCTGAGCTTAATAGGTTCAAGGCTAGCACTCTACCACTTGAGCCACAGTGCTACTTCAGCTCTTTCTTAGTAGTGTATTGGAGATATGAGTCTCACAAATTTCCTGGGCTGTTTTTAAACTACAGTCCTCAGATCTCAGCCTCCTGAGTTGCTAGGATTACAGGCATGAGCCACTGGCACCTGGCTCCAGCTTTTTGTGTGTATGTGTGTGTGTTGTTATTTGGAAATAAAATTCTCCTGGACTTTCCTGCCAGGGTTGGCTTTCAACCATGATCCTCAGTTCTCAGCCTCCTGAATAGCTGGGATTACAGGTGTGAGTCCACTGGTGCCCAGCAGAAAGCTATAAACTCTTAAGGGGCATGTTAGACAAATAGGAAGAAGTCTCCATGTTTTGGGTAACCCATCCTAAGGCCATTGTCTCAATGGATACTCAACAGAATGGTTAGGGAATGCTAGACCATAAGTAGTTTCCAGCTCATTAATATAAAGATTTGATCTTCTGTCTTTGTTGTTGTTGTTGTCCATGGGGCTTGAACTCAGGGCCTGGGTAATGTCCCTAAGCTCTTTTGCCCAAGTGCTCTACAGCTTTGAGCCACAGCACCACTTCAGTTTTATGATGGTTAATTGGAGACAAGAGTCTTATGGGCTTTCTTGCCCAGGCTGGCTTTGAACCGCAGTTCTCAGATCTCAGTCTCCTGAGTAGCTAGGATTATAGGCATGAGCTACCAGCTAAAATCTGATTCTTTTGACTCTCCTGTGCATGTCAAACAAGAGATATTTCTTCTTCCTCTGCCTTTTTCTCCCAATCTTATTGTGTTTTACTAAATTGTTGCTTAACCTCGACCAAGGTCCCTTGAGAAACTATTCATGGTGGGTCTGAAGTTCCTGTCGATGGTGGGACAGTCAGGAAGCTTCCTTCAGCGTCTTGTTGACACTGCTGTCCCCTTTCTGCTCTCCCCAAGCCACACCCACCTCCGATGGGAGGGATGACCTGGTCCAGGAGCTTCATGCTGGTCCTCTTCCAGATCTTCTTGATGATGGCTCTCAGCTCCTCATTGGCCTGCTCAAAGTTACCTGTGGCCGGGGAGAGGTAAGAGTGGCCCCTAGACCATCCAGGCCCACGCTCATTCCTTCCCCTACTCCTGTTATGTCTGCCTTCCCAGTAGGTGAGGATCTATAGCTTTAGGGAAATCAAGGGTGGGCTCCCACAGCCTGCCCAACACTACTGAGCTCCACCTCTGCCCCCGCTCAGAGCCAACCCCAGGGGACCCCACTCCTGTGCCGGCTTAGGTGACCCTCTGGCCCCCAGACACAGCTACGGAGTGTGGGAGCCCCGAGGGGCTGGGGGCCACGGTCTGGGCTCCTCTGTGTCTCCCTGTGGCTCCTGATCCCAAGCTTCTGCTCTGAGAGTCTGGCAGAATCCATGTCAGGAAGCGTCCTCTGAGGGAGGAGAGGGGCGCCGCGGGAGAGCGCTCACCTTCCGTCTTGATCTTGAGGGCCGTGCGCACCAGGGCGAAGAGCGTGGCGTTGAAGGTGACCGTGCCGTCGCTGTTCATGGGCATGTTCATACCCACCAGGCGCTGCACGGGGACAGGCAGCGGCTGAGACCGTGCAAGCTCGGCAGGTCACCCTCACGGCTCTGTGGCCTGGGAGGGACTGGGGTCTGAGGGCCGGGGTGTAGGCCCACTGGGACTCCCTTCTACGAGCGGATGGAACCATCCTGGGGGCAACATCAGCAAGACTCATGCCCATCAGACAGCAACCGTGGCCTGGATGTGGAATGTCCCCAAGGCCTCTGTGCTTATAAAAGCTTGACTCCCTGGGGGAAACTATAAGAGGTGGAGGGTCCTCAGGGGCCATGTGCTAGTGGAGCTGTGGGACCCAGGGTCCATCCTCCTTTGGTCTCAGCTGTGATACGTGCTGCTTTGCTCTGCCATGAGCTCTCACCATGATGATTTTAGGTCCAGAGGCCTATAATCAATGGGGCTTTTGATCATGAACTAGAGCCCCTCTAAGCTGTGAGCAAAGACACCTTTGCTCTTTGTTTTTTTTTGGTCAGTCGTGGGGCTTGAACTCTGAGCCTGGGCACTGTCCCTCAACTCTTCAGCTCAAGGTGAGTGCTCTACCACTTGAGCCACAGCACCACTTCCTGTTTTCTGAGTGGTTTATTGGAGGTAAGAGTCTCACAGACTTTCCTGCCCGGGCTGGTTTTGAACTGTGATCCTCAGATGTCAGTCTCCTGAGTAGCTAGGATGACAGGCGTGGCCACCAGCACCCAGCTACCTTTGCTCTTTCTAAGGTGATTAGCTCAGCTATTTGTTACAGTGATGGAAGCTGAAATCACTGCCCTCCTCGACTCACTCTGCCAGCTGCCCTGCCCTGTGGCACCTGGGCCTCTTCCTCTCCCAGGAAGCCAGCCCTGCCTGGCAGCCTGCTGCGGTTACCTTGCACGCTACGCGGTGTGGGCAGAACTTCCCAAAGCCTAGAGGGGGCTGGATCCTCCTCAGCAGCGTCACGACGTCCAGGTGCTTTATCCTACCCCTGCGGATGACATGGGTACTCGTACGCTCAGGGCCCCACCCACCAACTTCCTCCTGGTCAGACAGGGGTGGGGGGAAGGGGCCAGGCACAGGGGGGACTTCCTCATCTGCCAACTTTGCTGAGGATGAGGGAGCCTAGCATCCTCTTGGGATTGAACTCAGGGCCTGGGCGCTGTCCCTGAGCTGCTTTTGCTCAAGGCTAGCGCTCTAACACGTGAGCCACAGCACCACTTCCGGCTATTTTAGTAGTTTATTGGAAGTAAGAGTCTCACAGACTTTTCAGCCCAGGCTGGCTTCAAACCCCAATCCTCAGATCTGAGCCTCCTGAGTAGCCGGGATTACAGGTGTGAGCCACTAGCATCCCAACCCTAGCATCCTTTTAAAAGAAAAGATGAGGATTGGTGGCACTTTGTCCACTAGCAGGAGTGATGCTCTGTTTTAGATAATGACTCTCTTTTTAGGGGATGTCCTCTTGGGTAGGGGATCTCCAAGTGTAAACCTGTACCTCATTTTCCCTATGCTAAGCCCTTTAGGTTTTGGGCAAACCAGCACAGGCTGTATTAATAGAAGTAGAGTGTGTGGATCAAGGGTGTGTGTGTGTGTGTGTGTGTGTGTGTGTGTGTGTGTGTGTGTGTGTGTGTGTGTGTGTGTGTGTGTGTGTGTGTGTGTGTGTGTGTGTGTGTGTGTGTGTGTGTGTGTGTGTGTGTGTGTGTGGTGTCCCATTTCCAAGGACTGCTTGGGAGCTAGAAACCATGTTTTCATCGCAACTATGCCCCCACGAAAGCAGCATAAATCAGAGCAGTCAGGAAGGCCAGATGAGTCAAGTACTAAGGCAAGGCAGCAAGCATGCGTCGCCTTGAGGAAAATCATGTTGCAAGGACCTGAGTATGGGCCCTGCTTTCTCTGGGCTGGCTGTAAAGGAGACTCAGTGGTTCCTGCCTGTGGCTGGGGGCTGGCGTAGGCCTTGTTGGAGGGCTGGTTTCCATCCCCCTAACACAAATGCATCAAAGCCGAGCTGCTCCAGCACACCTCTGGACAGACCTGCCTTGAATCTTGGTGCCATCTCTTCCCTGACTGTGTTAAGCCAGGGTAAGCACAACGAATCTCTCTGAAACCTCATTTCCCTTGCAGGTGAAACTCAAATGATCAGGAAGTCTGGGTCATGGGCTGTGGTGAGAATTAAATGGGCCTGACAGAGCACCTGGAAACATGGATTCTGACCCCTTTATGTATGGGACTCTGCATTTTAACCGAGTTCAGTCCTCAGCAGCAGCATACACTGGCACAGCCAGGCCTGGAGTGCCTGGTGAGGGGCTGCGTTCCCATGGTCAAGCAGAGGCTAGGTGACCTAGGAAGTCCAGCATCTCTCCACCGAGGGAGGCTGGAGGTCGTTTCCAGCTTATGCCCTAGCAATGGGTGGATGAAAGGAGAGAGTGAGCCCCCAGGGGACCCTGACTGGACTCACTTAGCCTCTGGGTCGTACTCAGCCCAGATGGCCTTGAACTCATCCAGATGATGCGGACCCAGGATGGACCAGTCGCGTGTGAGATAGTCAAAGTTGTCCATGATGACAGCCACGAAGAGGTTGATGATCTGCAAGAAGACCGTTGGTTTCAGGAAAGGCAGCTGATGTGAGGATTGGGGGGGCGCCAGGAGGTGTCCATGGGGTATGTGGCCACAGTACCTCTTGTCTAGGCCCTCCTGCTCTACCCACACTCCCCAGGAGGCCGGGCTGGCCCTGCCTCTGCTCCTGCATGCACAGTGGCACCGCCAGCTTCTCTCAACCCAGCTGGAGCATCCTGTATCAGCTTCTCCAGTCTCAGCTGGCTGCCCCCACCCAGGGAGGCGCTCTGCTCTCCTCGGGGCCCCAGCCCAAGTCCCTCTCATGATTTCTGTCTAGTCTGAGGACCCTTAGGAATGGTCAGGCTTGCCCACTCATGGGCTCTCCTTGGCCCGTGAGCTCAGCCAGGGTCAAGACTAAGGTCAAGCCTTATGCATGATTTTGGCCTCTGAGCAGAGTCCAGAGCTAGGCACATCCAGGCCATCAAAGGTTTTAAACAACTATAGGAAAGAAAACACTAGGAAGAAGGGCACATCAAGGCCTTTCTATGGACAGCCTCACAACTGATACTGCTCAGCTTCTAATCCTTTTTCTTATTCTCTTTCTCCTTCCTTTCTTCCTTTCCTCCTTCCTTTTCTCTCCTCTCCCTCTTTCCCTCCCTCCTTCCCACCTTCCCTCCTTCCCTCCTTCCCTCCTTCCTTCCCTCCTTCCCTCCTTTCCTCTCTTTTCTCTTCATTCCATTTCTCCACCTCAGTACTAGGGATTAACTTCAGGCCTCATGCTTCCACTGAGCCATGAGCCTGCAAACCTTTTGCTTTCCAGATAGAGTCTTGTGCTTTAGCCTGGGCCAGCCTCAGACTGTGACTTTCCTACCTCTGGATGGAGCTGGGTTAAGAGAATAGTAGGCATGCACCATCGTTTCTGGGTTAACCCCAACTGGGAAGCCCAGTTTGCAGAGTTTCAATCCACAAAGTAGGGTAACTTTCTCATCCAAGAAGTAGCTAGGGATAAATGTCTTTATAGGGAGTCCCTACCCATTTAAGACAAGGCCTCTTTAAATTCCTCTTGATATCTAATTGCTAACACATAAAAGCACATCCATGCACACATATATAATGTGTATAATACACATGTAATGTGTATAATACACATGGTATATACACTACATATGCAGTAAGAACTGTCTGTAATCTCTTTGGGGCAAGAGAAAGAGCTCACAAACCAAGATATCCAAGATGAGAGGAACAAGGGACAATCAGGCCAGACTTCGACTGGGTCGACAAAGCTGTCCAGAGCTCTGCCAGGCCCCACCCCTCGGTTCCTCGCCCTCCCCTCCCCCCCTCCTCCCCTCCCCGTCCCCCAGCTGGCATCTCACCAGGAAGGCGCAGAGCATGTAGAAGCTGATGAAGTAATAGTAGGCGAAGTTGGTGCCGCACGTGTACTCTTCCCCGGGGGCGTAGTCTGACTCTGGGTCACACAGCTTCCCGTAGCTGCAGGCCAGCAGGATCTCCTGCCACGCCTCACCTGTGGCACACCTGGAGGAGAGAAGAGAGCTCCTGTTGGCCTACACCCCCTGCCCGGTGATCAGAAGCGAGCAGCCTGGTGGGACAGCAAAGGAGCAGACTGGGGGCCAGATGCCCAGGGGCACAAAGCCTGCAAGCTTCCGCACTGGGCGGCCCTCATAGCTGCCCTCTGCTCCTCCCTCCTAGAGTGCCAATGAACAGCGCAGCTCCACCTCAGGTCACCCAGGAGCGGGCACTGCTGGGGCAGTGGGGAGGCCAGGGCCCTCCAGGGCTGGCTGCTCTGATGCTGGTGAGGCTGGATGGAGGAACAGGTGGCACTCCAGGAGGGGCTCAGTGCTAAACAACAATGCAAGACCTTCCAGAGGGCGACGGCTGGGCCAATAAGCCAAGCAAGAGCCTTCAGGGCACAGGGCAGATGCGGGGCTTAGCTCTGTCTCCAGTGTAGATTGGGATCGAGCACAGGGGCCAAGGCTGGGGGGGCAGTGGGCGGGGCGGGAGGACTCTGCCTGAAGAGCAGCAACACGGCCTGTGGAAAGGTCTGGAAGTTGTTGTTCCGGTTTATTTGGGTCCCATCCACCATGGCGATCTTTCCAAACATCTGTGAAGCACAGAGATCTGTTGGTACAGGTGGCTCCCTCCCTGACCTTTTATCCAAACCAAACCAGGGGCATTTGCTTTTCTAGATTGTGTCACATTCTTCCTGTCAAAGCACAGGAAAGTTGGGCCAGTTTGTCCCATTGGAGAAAGAGGGCCTAGGAAGTCACGGCGTGGGCAGGACTCAGGGCGAGGCCCCAGCCAAGTCCTCAGAGCCCAGATCTGGCCATTGCTGTTCATCACCTGCCAGGGGCCACATCCTGGCCCTGACACCGCAGCATCTGGCTACAGAGCCCAAGCGACCTTCTTGCTGAGCCTGGCTACTGCCCCCTGGGCCACTGGGATATGGGGCGTGGGGGGGGGCAGAGAAGATGCAGGGTCCCATCCCCGTGCTGGTAAGGGTTCCCCAGGCCCAAGATGCTCATCTCACTGGACTGGACTCACCCTGGGCTTGTCCTCACCTGCATGCCAATGACTGCGTAGATGAAGAAGAGCATGACGATGAGCAGGGCCACGTATGGCAGAGCCTGCGGGAGGGGGTGGGGTATGGGGGGAGAGTGTGAGCCACAGGCCCCACCCCTGCCCGGCAGCCCACCCCCCTCCCCGCACCAGGGCAGGGCACTTCCCAGGGTCCCCGGCTCTCCACACCTGGAAGGATTTGATGAATGTCCACACCAGGTTGCGTACTCCCTCTGCCCGGCTCAGCAGCTTGATCAGCCTCATGACACGGAACAGGCGGAAGAAGGCGCTGGAGATGCGGGCGCTCTCATCCGGGTCCTGCGGGGTGGGGGGCAGCAGCCCCAGAGGTCAGTCTGGGGGTGGCGCCTCAGGAGGAGGCAGGGAGGGGCCGGAGGTGCAGTGGGTGAGTGTCAGGGAGGTGTGCACGGCAGCGGGAGGGCCCAGCCCCTCCCTCAGGGCCCATCTGGGCCCCGGGGATCTGGGACTGGTCAGCTAGCAGCAGGTGGACAAGCTGTGCTGAGAGTAGCCAACAGCAGGGATTCTGCCAGACCACTGCCAGCTCTCTGGGGGCCTCGTGTCCCCTTTCAAGCTGCCACTGAGCTAAGTACGCTGGTGGCCATCCTGTGCCCCCATTTCTAGAACATTCCAATGCAAAGATGCCCCCAAAGCCTATCTGACCTGTTGTCCTAACTTCTAGGGGACTCTCAAGTATCCACTTAGGCAAGCTCTAGCCCCGAGCCAGCTTTCTTTTCTTTCTTCTTTTTTAGGTCAGTCGTGGGGCTTGAACTCAGGGCCTGGGCGCTGTCTCTAAGCTCTTTTGCTCAAGGCTGGTGCTCTACCACTTTGAGCCACAGTGCCACTTCCTGTTTCTGGTGAGTCATTGGAGATAAAAGTCTCATAGACTCTCTTGCCCAAGCTGGCTTCCAACTGAGATCCTCAGATCTCAGCCTCCTGAGTAGCTAGGATTACAGGTGTAAACTATGGGCGTGGGCTGTGCCTACTTTCTTCAACACAGACAATTGGGGCAGCGAGAGGCCTCTTTGGCCGGTTCCCTGTGTCTCCCACTCCCCCCCAGGCTTTGTGCCTGATGAGCTGTCACTAAGGCTCTGTGGCAGTGCAGTCCTCTCGGGGCTGTGTTCCCCTGCTGGGTTAGACCCTCACCCTGCTCCCTAGGAGTCTAAGGAGGCCACCGCATCCATGCACATTCTACCACGGAGCCCCTACCTCCCCCAGCCCAGGCCCTAGTGGACCCACTCCCTGGAGAAGGGAGCCCAGAAATGCTTGGCACCCCATGCCATGCATGCAGCCAGCTAGGGCATGCAAGCTGCAGGGCAGAGCTGGTCGGCCACGTGCTACACGGGCTCATGCAGCCTGGAATTACAACGTTCCCGCAGCCTCCACCCAGGCAATACAGTCCCCCGCTGGAGGCCAGGAAAGTCTGTGGAGAGAAAGAGACGAGGGGAGGGGAAGAACAGGAAAGAGGAGGGACACATGGGAGGGAGGTGAAGAGAGGTGTCAGAAAGGACAGACACATGGGAGAGTTACAGGGAGAACAAGATGGGAGGCAGGAGATGAAGCCCCCTCCCCCTCTCCTATGGTTGCAATCAGGGGCCCAGGGTGGTGGGAAGGAATGAGGAACAAGAGCTGGGCGAGGATACAAGAAGGGGAGGGAAGACTGGACACAGGCAGGCCCTTTCTCAACTCTACAGCTGTAGGTACAGGGCTCAGGTTCTTCCTGGGCCTGGGTTATGGGATGCTGGGGACAACCTTGCCAAGGGCATTCTGGGAAATTCCTACATCACTCTGAGTGGATTCACCCCTGTTTGTCCTGAAGCTGGGGCTGAAGCCCTCATGAAAGTGTGCAGCTTCCAGAGGGATGGAGCTCCTCTGAGGGAGCCAGTACTCCCAGCAGACGCCCCTCTGCCTAGGACTTGGGTCAGAATTACAGCTCATGCTTCAGTGGCTAGGCTCTTAAAGAGCAGGGGTTTGGGGGTGTGGAGACAACCACTGTTTCCCCCTCCAAGCTCCTCCCTTAGGCCACATTTCAGGAGGAGCCATTGCCCCGGAGCCCTGGGTCACAAGGAGTTGTTGAATTTCTGCAGAGTTTGAGGCTGGTCTATACACTTGAGCAGCTTTGCTTGGGACCACTGGCTGCCAGCCCTGGCTGTGCATGTCAGAATTACTTGGAATTTTTTTTCTCTTAAAATACAGGCCTTTGTGGGAAGCCCATTCAGGCCAGTGAAGTCCATTCTACAGTCCATTCTAGCACCTGGCTTTAGGGGTTTGTGTGCCTTCTGGGTGATCTGATGGGCATCCATGATGGTAACTGGGTTCTGGACTTGTATGGTGAGTACAAAGGCCACAGGCACAGGCAGCCAAGCAAATTCCATTCCAGTACCTCAGTTCCACTAGCCAGGTTTTACATCAGTAGACACCCACGCCTAGTAGCAACTGTATTGGAAGGATACAGAATTTGTATCATTGCAATAGTTGATTTTTTTCTGTTTATGTGTCAGAAATGTGATTCGATTTCTTTTTTCAATATTCAGAATTGAACTCATCTAGAGAAGTGCTCTACTACTCAAGACCCGCACCCCTGGTTGTTTTTGTTTTGTTTTGTTTTGCTTCTGATGTGTTTTCAAGATCGGGTCTCATGTTAACGGACCCAGCCTCAAACTGTAATTCTTTGTGTCTACCTCCCATGTAGCTGGGATTACAGGTATATATCACTGAACCCAATCCAGGAATAGAAATCGATCTTAACATTAACTTCAAGCACATATTCCAGGTGAGGTACATTTGCTATTCAAGAAAATAAAATCAGAGAGAGCGAGGAAAGGGGTGACATTGTCCAAAAAGAAATGTGCTGTTTACCTGACTTTTGAAACTATAACCCCTCTGTATATCACCTTTATAATAACAATACCATTTAAAAAATAAAAAATAAAATGAATCGGATAATTATCTGTGCTGTTCTCTGACCTCCAATAGCCAAGAAGACTGCTTTGATTTATTCAGGCTTCCTCTACACAGCCCTCAACTCTCAGGAAGTAACTATTTTTTGATCTGGGTGGTTTTGGCTGATTAATAGTCTCTCCTGATAGTACTGGTGGCTAAGTGCTACTCTCAAACCACAGGCCCTTGGGATGTGAGTTTCCCAGGAAACATAGATGGAAACGCTCAACAGTCTCTCGTTCTGTCGCTCATTCCCTCTCATCTCTCTCTTCCTCTCACTCCTTTCTCTTTGTCAGTCTCTCTCTTTCTCATTCTCTCTCCCTCTCCCTGGCAAGCCCACATCTCACCCCATCCCTCATCAGTCTGGAGCAGATGGAGTGCTGTCTGGCACAGGGGTGAGCAAGGCACCCCCATGCCCCCCCACCCCGTGCTGGAGAGTCAGCATGGCAGCCAAGTCCCCAGAAGGTAGCACCCCTGCCAGCGCTCAGCCCGCCTCCTTCCTCACAGACTCAGCCTTTTGCTCAGCTGTCCCCCTTCCTAGCCTCTCTCAGCACCACCCCACACTGTGTTCCCTCAAAATCACAGCTAATAAGCTTAGGACTGAGCAGTAGGAAGCTCAGAAGGAAGCCACATGGCTCTGGCTGGGATAGCACAGAAGATGGACGCTGTCCCCTGCCTTCCTCCACCCTCTCACCCCTGCACTGGCTCTGCCCGGCCCGGATGCTGCCTGGTACCAACGCAGAGCAGAGCTGTCTCTTGTTTTCGGCCTCTGCCTCTTGCACAGTCTCCTCCCGCCTCCTCTGTCCTCCGCTCTGCAGCTTGGGCTCTGCAATGGGACCCTTTGGAGCGTGGGGCCTGGGAGACCGTTGTCGGTGGACCTCGCTGCCTGAGCCCACCCTACCCGGCGCCTGCAACACTGCCCTGCTGCCGTTTCTCCATCCGCCCCAGGGCCTCGTCCCTCCATCTTGAATCTCTTGTTCCAGGTCCTGAGGCCACTGCCTTCACTCAGGGCTCAGCCTCACACTAAATCCAACACTGACCACGTCTCGTCCTCTCTCCAGCCCCTGCCCTTCATGGGGGTCCCCGCAGGACCTCCTGATGCCCACTGCTCCCCAAGGGCTTGACTCTTCAGAGTAGACACAAGATTGCAACCGTGGCCTTCAAGGACAACCAGACTCTGGGCGACCGAACTCTGTCTACTTTCCTTTTGTCCTCTCCCCTGCCCACCGCAGCTTCAGGGGGGTCTCCTGCTGCTCCCCACACTCAGTGCACACTCTCGGCATAGGGCCTTTGCACACCACCTTCTCTCAGCTTTTCTTGCTCATGGTGGGTGCTTGACCACTTGACTCATATCTGCAATTCCAGCTTTGTGCTGGTTCATTGAAGCTAAGAATCTTACGTATTTGTTTTCCCAGGCTGGCTTTGAACCATGATCCTCAGATCTCAGCTTCCTTAGCAGCTAGGATTCTAAGTATACACACACACACACACACACATACACACACACACACACACACACACACACACACACACACACACAGTAGAGTTCTAATTCTTTCTCCTCATGCTATATGAATGCACTTCCCTTCCCTCTTCAGTTCTACCCCACCTACCTCTCCTCTGCACACACACACAGGCTCTGCTGAAGGATCATTTGGCATGCCTGACCCTTGCACATCTAACACCCTGCCTCCAACTCCAGTTGCTGCCTCCCTGATGCCTTCTCTGAACACACAACCAGAGATGGACTCTGCTTTCCACCACAGCTCTCCCCTTACGTAGGCAGTCCAGTGTAACCACTGGGTGCCTGTGCTGTCTCTGCTCTGCAGGACTGTGGTTCCCCAGGCCAGAAGATGTGTCATTTCCGTTATTTTAACCATCCTGGTGCCCCATGGCACAGGTGTCTATGGACTGAGCAAAGGCTTTCGGTCCCACCCCAGGGATGGCTCGTCTTCTGGATACTCACGTCAATCTCGCTGAGGATGACGTCAATGATGCTGCCGATGACGATCAGGAAGTCAAACACATTCCAGGGGTCTCCAAAGTAGCCCTGGGAAGGAAAGCAGTGGGAGAGACTGAACTTCTGGAGGAGGCAAGCTCTGGTGGCTGGCAGGGGTGGCGCTGTTCCGTCCAAGGTGACGATGCTCTGGAGTACCCACAGAGGGCCAGCAGAGGGCGCTGCTCCCATCCGAGGTGATGCAGATCCACTGATAACTCCAGAGGACCACCTGATGCTCCCCAGTGCTCCCACCCACCCGTATCCCTCTCCTCTTAGCTCGTCAATGCTCTTTTCATCCTCTGAGTCCCACTCAAAGCCTGTCTGAGGTTTGACAGCAGCACTGACAGAGGGCGGGTGTCTAGGCTGGCTTAGGGGTCTATGGAATGGATTTGCAAACCATAGAAACAAGGTAGGATACTTCTTTAGCCCAGGACTGAAGGGTAAGCAGGACCACAAGATTGGCTCCAAGAAGGGGCAGAGATGAGGTACCCAGCGTCCATTCTGTAGGTTCTGGCAACCTGAAGTTTCACCTGTGCCCAGCAGTAAAGGTGGGCACAGACCTACCTGACCCGGGAGAGTGAGGTGATGTGGGGCCATGCATGTGCATTTGCCTGTCAGGCCCCGACGCCTGGACACTTACCCTGGCCTTGAACGCCATGAGCTTGAGAACCATCTCCAGAGTGAAGATGATGGTGAAGGCCACGTTGAGGATGTCTGAGATGTGATTCATCTCCTCTGATTGGTTGTAGTGCTGTGGAGATAAGCAGGGAGGGCGGGGCTTGGGCCTTCACATCAGATTCCTGGAGCATTTCCTCTTCCTGGGAGCCCCCCCCCTTTCTTCAGCCTCCCTCTCCCCTTTCCACCTGTTTTTAGCTCAGACATCCAGGATCCTGCTTCAGTAACTTTAGTCATCCCGACTTCCACCAAATCTTAAGATTTTTGTACCCTGCCCTCCTCCTTTCCATTGAAAGAGGGAGAGGGGAGGTTCCCCAAGTCCAAGCTCAAGAGCTGCTGAGAGTATTTCAGGGCTATAAGGCCAGAGCTCATTCATACATCAGTTCCAGGACAGGAGGACTCGGTGACAGTGTCCATGTAGTTGTTTTGGTACAGGACTTGTTAGAGCCTTAGATTTGGTAGTTAGTATCACCACTGTAGTGAGAACTAGCTGGCCAAGCTTCCTGTCTCTGGCACACTGCCCCAGATGGAGAGGTACTTCCATCGACGACCTTGACAACAACCTTGACCCTTGGTCCACTGCCACGTCCCACAATGAATCCATGTCTCTATGTTCTCTAGGGATTCTCTCACCGTCTTCCCTCCCTGGTAGACCAGATGGCTACCTGTGACCCCACCTTGGCAGCTGCCCAGTTCTGCTGCCTGACTTGGCCCCACCCTCCTCTGTGAGATGGGAGCTGCCGGCCGCTAGCTGTGGACTTGTCGTGTATGTTGTCCTATGTACCATGTGTATGTTGCGTGTGGCTTGGGCTCCTAGGTGCAGGGAGCCTGTCTGTAAAGGATCACAGGTGTCGTTAAGCCTTGATGACCCAGTCACCTCTGTATCCTGCACCTCACCACTCAGCAACTAGCATGTAGTGGGAAATGTCTATTATGGGAGGAAAATGGGCAGGGAGTGGGATGCAGAGAATCCTGTTCTATCCACTCTGCCCTCCTCAGAGCCCAGGCCCCAGCCTGCTCAGCCCCCCATCTCCTAGGAGGCCCCTTACCTGCATGCCCAGGCAGATGGTATTGAGCATGATGAGGGCAAACATCAGATATTCGAAGTAGGAGGAGGTGACGACATACCACACCTTGTACTGATAGGGGTTTTTGGGGATGTAGCACCTCAGTGGGCGGGCCTTCAGGGCGTACTGCACACACTGACGCTGAGACATGGCATGACAGGAGAGGTCAGAACGCCTTCGTCCACGCACTTAGGGAGCCCTGAACTTGGGGCTGGTGGCTGGGGGACTGTAGGGACCATGGAGAGGCTGAATTCCACTGGGCCCTTGGGTCCCCCTTGAGTTATCATGGCCCATTCTGACTACTATCCAGCCCAGCCTGGGGAGCCTGAGGCATCATGGGAATTCCATGAGAAGGCCCCACCCCATCACTTCCTATTGCTTCTGGTTAGAAGTGGGCAGGATGCATGGAAGGGAGGACTGGGTACCAAATGGAGGTTCTGAGATCACCCCTAAGATGCCAGGATGGGCCCGGGAGAGGGGGAGGCCTGCGAGGCTGTGCATTCCCTCTCTAGGTGGCCCAGCACCTGGTTCTTGTCCAGCTCACAGTTCTTGTACTCGGTTTCCCCCTGCTCCTGGAAGGTCACAATGACAAAGCCCACGAAGATGTTCATCATGAAGAAGGCGATGAGGATGATGTAGATGATGAAGAAGATGGCCATCTCCACACGGTTGTTGTAGATAGGGCCCATGTCCTCCTCGCTTGAGTCTATGGCCTTGTACAGTAGCCTGGGGGTGGGCGGAGAGAAGAGGATGGGAAGCAATGAGGCTGGGACCCAGCCCAGGAAGGGCGGACATTATTCCACTGGACAAGGGGGCCTTCTGACCAGACAAGGGATGGGAACGGATGTAGGCTGGGGTGGGCGGAGGTGAGGGGCAGCTGGGGCCAATCCTGCAATGCCCCTGCCTTTCCACATGGCCCTGCGTTTTGTCAGAATCCTCCAGTCAGGGGCCTTGGGCAGTGATCGGTCCACATCGGAGTCTGACAAGCCATCAGCGAATTGTCTTCATGACAATGGCCCCAGGCTGGGCATGGTGCAGAGGGGGAGGAAGGGGCTGAGGCTGGTTCCTGGCATTGCCCCCCCACCCCCGCAGGGGAGCGTGGCAGGCCCCAGCTCCCACTCACTGAGGCCATCCCTCGAAGGTGGAGACTGTGAAGAGTGACATCATGGCCGACAGCACGTTGTCGAAGTGGAAGTGGTTGTGTGTCCACTGGCGTGCACGCAGCTCGATCTGCGTGGGGTCCCCGTCCTTGTACACGTAGTAGTAGCCCCTGGTGTAAAAAGTCCCTGTCACACTGCTGAGCACAGGGGGGCTGCCTCGTACCCCCCCCCCCAAACCTCACGCCCTGAGCCCTGGGCAGTGTGCATGCAAGAGACACCAAGGCCTGTATCCAGGACCGCCGAGGACACGGCTGCACATTTCCCCCTGCCCTCCAGCTGCCCAAGCAAAGGGGCTTCTATGACATCCCCTAATGGCAGACGGCCTCCAGCTCCCCGCCTGTAGGGCCACGGTGCCCCCACGTGAAGGCCCTGCCCCTGTGCCCCTCAGCTGGCGCAGCAATGCATACTTGCATTCCTCTTCTGTCATCTTGGATAAGTCGTTGCAGCTGAAGAACTTCCCCTACATCCGGCAAGGGGAGGGAGACACGGAGACATGTTGTCATGGAAACAGGAGAGAAACTGGACTACCGAGAGAGAGGGGAGGGAGGGCCGACTGTCTGGGAGGAGGGGCCTGTCCCTTCTTCTGGGGGGGGGGGTGTGGGTGATCTTACCCTCATCATTCATCTTCACAGCTCCCACTGTCTGTCCCCACCCCCGGCCTGGATGCTAAGGCTGCGTCTGAGTCCAGGGTCTCAGAGAGAACCCCAGACAGGGCTTGAGGATGCAAATGTGAGCACCCTCAGCCCCTGCTCCTCTCTTCCAGAGCCAGCATGATTGAGACCCCCCATCTCCCCGGGGTGCAGTGTCCCCTTCTGCCTGTGGCGACCTGAACCCCAGGGAGGCTGTGAGAGGAAGAATGCAGACATGGGCCCCAGATGAGCGCTGATACCTCAGCTTGTCCTCAGGGCTGAAGCGGGACCCAGCACGCCCCACCCCAGGGCCTGAATGGGCGGGCCTGGTGCCCGCAGAAACGACTCAGGCCAGAGCACTTGCTGCTGTGTCTCTGTCACATAACAGGCGTAAAGGATTTGGTATGAGCAGAGGGGATCGCTTGCTAGGTCCTCATGCAACTCCATGAGAGACCCAGAGAGGAAACTGGCTGAGCCCAGGACACAGGGCCGACTGGGGGCCGGCCCCTCACCCCGTCCCGCAGAAGTGTGCTGTCCTCACACTCCCCTCTTAGGGCTGCTGGAGTGTAGGTGGGGGGGGGAGCTGGGGGAAGATCAGGGAGCATGCCCAGCTGCCACTGGGCAAGATTCTGGGCAGACCCTAGACAGCCAGTGCCCAGTGTAATACAGTAAGCAAAACTCCACAGTGAAATGTAGAGAGCATGAGGTGTAAAATGCCAGCCGTGCCAAGGTGGCTGGGCAGCAGGCACTGAAGCACCGGACACAGGAGGCAAAGGAAGGGTGCATCCTCCTCCGTTCCTTTAAGGAATGACTGTGGTACGCTCCTACAGCTAGGCCCAGGGCTGGGTGCCAGGTGAGTCAGGTCATCCTCCACAGGATGCTTGACAAAGAGGGGTGTGGGGTGGGGAGAGGGGCAGCGCTTTGCTGGGCAAAGGGAAAAGGTCACGAGCAGGATGCGTAGGCCCTGTCCCTCCAGGATTGTCTCTCCTCAGGGTCCCCCGGGAGCCCCACCCTGACTCCTCTCCTCAAAGTCTTGTCTCTCCTGCCTTGGAGGAAGGTTGGGAGTTTGCCTTGTGACTCCCCTCAACCTTCACAGAGGCCCTGGCTCAATTATGGAGAAAATGTTTCATATGTGTTTGTTGAATGAATGAATGAATGAATGAATGATGGTTATGCGATTCCATTGCATGTCTAAGATGGACTGAGCCTCTATCGCCATGACTTCAGGAGATCATGCTATGGTGCAGGGGGTGGATTAGCTCATGATAGAAACTGTTGGGGTGTTTATGTGAGTTCCAGGTATCAGTATCTGTACCCTGCAGATGAGCTGCAACCCAGAGGCACCCAGAAGTCAGAGCTCTGGGAGAGGAGGCCATGCCTGAGTCCTAGAGAGGCCCAGGAAAGCCAGAGTAGATTGCCCTGACATGAAGTGAGACTCCTGGTGGCCTGGGGGTTGCCAGACATCCCACATGGGGCTGTGGGCTGCTGAGCAGAGGTAGGATTACAGGGTGTTATAGATGAGCCTGGCGAGGTAGGGGAAGGTGGGGGAGATGGGGGAGGGGTGGAGAGGTGACTGCAGGGCCAGTGACAGGAGGTGGTAGCACTCAGACAACCAGATATAAACTTGGACTATTCTAGTCTCAGAAGTGTTCATTTCTTTGGGCATAACAGCTTACGTCTGTAACACCAGCCACTCTGAAGATAGAGGTAGGAAGATTTTGGTCTAAGGCTTGTGTGGGCAAAAGCATGAGACCCTATCTGAAAAGAAAACAAAGCAAAAAGGGCTGGGCAGACCTTAAGTGCTAGAGTACCTAGCGAGCACAAGGCCGTGACTTCCAGCTCGGGTACTACAAAGCACAACACGATGCAACATAACAACACCATGTGCGCATTCATGCAGGAACATTTGTTCTCGGGTTCTGGGGCTTCCTTGGCTGGAGGGGAGAGAGATTGCTGGCTCTTGCCACAGCCTGGCAGCGGAGCCCTGGCGGGGAACGGAGGGACTGCGGGGGCGGACCGCACCTCACCTTGAAGAGCTGGACGCCGATGCAGGCGAACATGAACTGCAGGAAGGTGGTGACCAGGACGATGTTCCCGATGGTGTTGATGGCCACAAACACACACTGTACCACGTGCTAAGGGGAGACAGCGCCGGATGGGGGCGGAGCCTGCGTAACTCACCCCACTACCCCGGGCCGAGGGGACCCCAGAAGTGCAAGATGTGCAGCCTCTGGGTGGATCTGGAGGCGGAGTGAGGATCTGGGGAAGCCCAGACACACGACCTCATCCTCACCCTCAGCTTGGCCAAGGAGAGGAGGTTTCTGGAGTGGGGACCTGGAGCCCCTCTCCCCTGGGGTCCTGCCCGGCACTTCCTTACCTTCAGCCCTTTGGCTCTGTTGATGGCTCGGAGTGGTCGGAGAACCCTCAGCACTCTGAGGATCTTCACCACGGAGATGGCACTAGACCTGCAGAGTGGCAAGGCCCGGGGCAGTGAGCTCCCGCCAGGCAGCCTCCATGCCCCAGCCTCCTTCCTGCCCCCTGTCCCAAAGCCCTCCACCCGGCACCTTTTTGCACATCTCCCCCCACTCCACCCTAGAGAAAAGAGGCTCCCTGCTCAGGGGCGGAACTCTCATTGGTTGGCTTCTTCCCTGTGGCTATAGGCTCTGTCTCTTCCATCAGACTAGCAGCTTCTATAGGAAGCAAAGGGGAGGGGCTGCCTTCTGTCCACCTCCCCCCTCCATCTCCAGGCTCTGCCATTTGGTAGAGCTCCTGGTGTGACACAGAGCCTACTGACTAACATGGGGTGAGGCCCTGGTACTGAGGGGATGGCACCCAGGCTGGGAGATGACACCCATGCCAGTGCTCACTCAAGTCCCATGGAGATGAGCGACACAGCCACCACCAGCAGGTCCAAGATGTTGAAGTAGTTGCGGCAGAAGGACCCTTTGTGCAGGAAGGCCCCGTAGGTGGTCATCTGGGGGGAGACAGAGAGGGAGGGACCTGGGAGCAGGCTGGCCTCCCCGGAGCAGGGCTTCCTGCCTCCGTCCGCTCAGGAAGAGCATCTACAGAGACAGACTGCTGCCGGCAGATCTGGCGCCACCCAGCTCCCTGCTTCAGCCTAAGTTCTTCAAGTCCTGACCTTCACAGGCCATGGGGAGCCCCAATTCCCACCTCCCCGCACTGGGAGTGGGGGGCCCCAGCCCTCTTCTTTGTGGAAGGGCAGGGTAGAAGTCCCTGTCTTCCCCCCCTGAGAAGGGACCAGGCCCCCCGAGCCCCGTCTCTTTCCACTCTGTCTGCTTTAGCCCAGCCTCCCAGTAGGTCTGGGCTCATGCCCAGGGCTGTCTGTCCACAGCCTTCACTCACCTTGAGGACAATCTCCACGGTGAACACAGAGGTGAACGCGATGTCAAAATACCCAAGGATCTGGGGATGAGGAGGGAGGGTGAGCCAGTGAGAGGAAGGGCAGAGGGATGGTAACTCTATCACGGACACCACTGCCATCCTCACCACCGCCAATGACCATCACCCCTGCCACAGCCACCACCGTCATCTCTATTACCACCACCACCTCCATCACCACCCAAACCATCATCACCTCCATTACCACCACCACCATCACCTCCATTACCACCAAAACCATCACCTCCATTACCATCACCACCATCACCTCCATTACCACCACCACCATCACCTCCATTACCACCAAAACCATCATTACCTCCATTACTGCCACCACCACCATCACCTCCATTACCAAAACCACCATCACCTCCATTACCACCACCACCACCATCACTTCCATTACCACCACCACCATCACCTCCATTACCACCACCACCATCACCTCCATTACCATCACTACCATCACCTCATAACCACCCAAACCATCATCACCTCCATTACCACCACCACCACCATCACCTCCATTACCACCACCATCACCTCCATTACCACCACCATCACCCCCATTACCACCACCACCATCACCCCCATTACCACCACCACCATCACCTCCATTACCACCAAAACCATCATCACCTCCATTACTACCACCACCATCATCACCTCCATTACCACCACCACCATCACCTCCATTACCACCAAAACCATCATCACCTCCATTACCACCACCACCATCACCTCCATTACCACCAAAACCATCATCACCTCCATTACCGCCACCACCATCATCTCCATTACCACCAAACCCATCATCACCTCCATTACCACCAAAACCATCATCACCTCCATTACCAGCACCACCATTACCTCCATTACCAGCACCACCATCACCTCCATTACCACCCAAACCATCATCACCTCCATTACCCACCCCACCCCACTATCATCACCTCCATTACCACCACCATTACCATGTCCTTTACCACCACCATCATCACTACCACCACCATCATCCTCACCATTTTCCTCACCACTACCATCATCACCATCAACCTCCACCACAATCATCCTCATCACCATTATCCTTACCACCATCATCACTATCAGCATCAGCACCACTAACCATCATCAGCGTTACAACCACTGCCACCTTTATTACCACCACCACTGCCGCCACCACCACCACCACCACCACCACCATCATCATCAACCACTACCATCATCCTCACCACCATCATCTTTACCATCATCACCATCATTATCACCACCACCTTGCCATCACCATCACTTCCTTTATCATCTCCACCATTGTCACCACCCCCATCCTCACATCATTACCACTACTACCATCATCGTCATAATTCCCACCAGCATCATCACTACCGCCTGCACCACCATCTGGAGTGGGCAGCCAGAGCCTGCCTCTGCCCTGCTGTGACATCCATCACTGGTCAGAAACAGTGCATGGGCAGGCCAGGCCCTCTGGGACATAGACTCGGGGAAAACCCCACGTCGGTGGTCACACAGGGGGTGTGAAATGGGGAGGGGGGGCTGAAGCCCAGGGTACGGGCGGGGTGCAGAGCCAGCAGAGGTAGCCACGTCACCTGATTCCTCATGGACTCCGCCCGGATGGGGTCCTCTGCAGCCAGGGCAGCGCTGCTGAGCAGGATGAAGAGCAGGATGAAGTTGGTGAACCATGTGGCGTTGACAATGCGGTGACACAGGACGCGGATCCTGGGGGAAAGAGTGGAGAGCGGGCCCTGTGAGCTGCTGGACTCTCAGACTCCACTGGTCTCTGCCCCTCTTCAGGACAGAGGAGCCATTTCCTGTGCCTTGGGTCGGGATGAAGTGTGGACGGTCGCCTCGCTCCTCTGGCTGGCATGCCGGGCTGGGCATCCGGCGCTCCTTGAGTCTCAGAGCCCTCCCCCAGCCGCCCTCTTCACACACCCCTGCTTCAAGTTCTTCCCTCCAAGGAAGAAGACAGGCTGATCTCCATCCCCAAGGCAGCCACAGGAAACTCCACGAAGCCTGTGTTCTCTGTCTCTTAAAGCTGAATGACTCGGGGCATGGTTCAAGTGGTAGAGTACTTGCTAGCAAAGGTGAGGCCCTGAGTTCAAACTCTAGTAGTTAAAGAACAAAAGGAAAGCTGAAAATCATAAAGCCAATAAAGACCTCAGATGTCCCCAACTCCTGTCCCTTGCACCATCGAACACTACTCCTAGGAATAAGCCTTGGGTGTAAGTAATGATGAAAAGCCTGCCTTCTCCCAGAAAGAAAAAAAAAGTGCTTCACACACATTAGGCAAGCATTCTCCCACTGAGCCAAGCCTCAGTCCAGTACTAGCATCGGAGACAGGTCACAGGACCTTAAGCTAAAGGAATGGGTGTCACATAGAGTAACTGTAGGAATGGACAGCCAAGAGCAGGTCTTTGCAGGACAGGGAAACAAAATCTCTCTCTGTCTCTTCTCTGTCTCTGTCTCTCTGTCTGTCTCATCAGCTACCCCTGCCCTCCAGCAGCCAAGGCTCCACCTACTTATTGGTGGGGCTGAAGATGAAGAAGGAGCTGGCTTCTGGAATGGGCACCGCCTTCTCTTTGAGCTGCAGCTCAGCCAGGGGGCGAGGCCGGGGGCTCACCGGGATCTCAGGCTCGTCTTCCTCATCATCTCCTGTGGGGAGAAGAGACATCACAGGTGTTTCCCCAAACGCTGCGGTGTGCTTGGCTTCTGTCCTCTAAGGAATCTCTGAAGTCAGCCATAGAGGGGCCTCCCTCACCCCGCATAGGACCAGAATCTTCTGGAAGAAAGCCCAGGAGTCTTGTTACAGCCTCTTCTGTCTCTAGGCTGGATTCACCACCTTCACCACTCACTAGCTGGGGGCAGGGAGACCCGGCTTCGGAAGAACCAAGTCTGGTTCTGCCCTTGTTGTTGAGCCGCTGTGCAGTGCTAGACACGGGGGCCTTCCTGAGTCTCAGCCACGCAGCGTGGGAAACTGACAAGAGGAGGTGTATGAACTCTGGAATCTAAACATAGTAGTTTTGGAGAGAACCTTCTAGCATGGAAAAAAGGCAACCAGTATCTCTTGAGCTTCAGTCAGCTTCCAGGACTAGGGAAGGTTGAGTGCAGGAGTCAGGATATGTGTGCAGGGGGGAGGTGGAGGAGACAGATATCCCAAGCATATCTGAGATTGCATCCGGGGAATGCTGACAGCTACTCCCTCCCCAGCCCGCAGGCCAGGAGCTCCTGGATTCCGTTCTCTATCTGCCCTACCCGGGAGAGTCCTCCTGCTCATACGAATCATACCCCCATGCCCCGCTGCTCCTCTTGCTTTCTCCTCAGAACTTTCCCCTTCTCATCCTGCCTGGATGATCGCAGGGCCCCAGAGATATAATTTCTGCTCACTACCAGAGACTGTTAGTTCTCAGAGTTGCCACATTTGTGTCCTTTTCTCTCTAGTTCTTTCCCTTTTGGGGGGTTTATATCCCATTTTGTTCATGTGTTGTTGTTGTTTTTGAAGAAGCTAGGTAGCTAAATGCAGTGGTGCCCGCCTATACTTCCAGCCATTTGTGACACAGAGACAGGAGGATCACTGTCTAAGGCTCAGTGTGAGCCCCTGCCTAAGAAATAACAACAGCAAAACGGGCTCTAGCCATAGCTCAAGTGTAGCTGCTTGCCCAGTGAGCACAAAGCCCTAAGCTCCAACTCCAGCTCCACCACCAAAAAAAGAAAAGAGAAGAGAAAAAGAAACAAACAGAAGCCGGATTTAAACACATTCAATCCCCCCCCTTACTTCTCTCCAACCCCTTCCTCAACATTCCTAGGCAGCCACCTTCCCACCTGCACACCAGCCGCTCCTACCTAACTGATGGTCCCTGTGAGGTGATCACCCCCACTGAGTGATCCTCAGTATTCGTTTATGGGAGAAATTTGAGGAACTTCCCCCAGTCTTCTCTGAGCCATCTCCATCCGACCCCACTTCACTCAGCAAAATCCCGTGGTGTACATGTTCATTCTCTTTTGTCTGCCATTTGGGGCACACAAAAAAGTCTCCCTGGAGCTCACAGTCATTGTTGATAACTAGTTGAATTCGCCAAAGACGTAAAATTGTTCCTTGGCTCAGTGCTCTGAAGGACTTGTGTGTGAGCTCAGAGAGAGCTTCAGAGCCCTTGGGTCCCAGCGCTCTCCTGGGTGGCCTCCGCGTTCTCCATGTGTCTTTCTTCTCTGTCTGGACGAGTAAGATTTCTGCAGCGGACATGGGTGATGTGTCTGTGTTGGGAGAGGTTTGCAGTAGGCCCTAGCTATGTCTTATTCATCCGTCCTCCCATGAGCCCCTGTCTCCCCCCTTGTGGATTTTTGAACAGTGCCACTTATGGTTCCATCCCAGGCCCTGGATGATAAGCAACTGGCCCCATCCCTACATGGCTAGGAGCGGCCCCCTGCAGAATCCCTTCTGCATGGCTGGCAGGGGGACTGTGTTCCCACCAGCTCTGCACTCCTGAAAATCAGATCCTCAGGCCTGCAGCACAGAGCCGGCCCTCAGGATACACTGGCTGAGGCGAATGAAAATTCTAGGTGTGGACTCTGCTCCTGTGTGCGTTGTGTGCTGGCAGGTGGCTTATTTGCAAGGCTGGGTGCAGAAGGGACATCTCCAGTGTCCTACACTCCACAGGGAGAGGCCTAGGCAGAGGACACACGGAGGCCGACCACGGAGAGAATTCAGCCTGCACATGCTCCCCATAGACAATACCAGGCTCCTATCTACCTAGCTTCCAGGATCCTCACCTGGGAAGTCAGCTGAGGGGTAAGGGTCCTTGATCTCATTGACGTTAGATTCAAACTCATCGATTTTCAGCTGTAGGGAGGAACACAATGAAGATGGTGAGGAAGCCAGAGCTGCCGTCTGCCCTGACTAAACATGGGCTGAAGAGCCGGCCTGGATTTCTGCTTGTTGGCTCTCCCCACGGTGTGAGGATCGGTGAGGGGGATCAACCGTGGCTTCCTCGTGGAAGCCAGGTCCAGGGAGGCAGGCAGGGGCAGAGCCAAGCTTGGTCTGTGTACACGGTGCCTTTGGCTTGGTCTCCCTGGAGGGCTGATCTCCTTTGGTCAGGGTTCCTCACCCCTCTGGGGCCCAGCTTCCTGGCTCCTTGAACTCCATTTCCTTGGTCTCCAAGAATAACGAACAGAGCCAGGCTAGAGCAGGCAGGGCAGGGCTAGCACCGGTGAGAAGCCAGGCCGGGCTTCTCTGTAGAGCCTCTCATAGAGAGGCAGATTTCCTGCTTGCTCTAGGCAGGAAGCAGCGACAGGAATCCCTGGAGATGTATACACTGGGCCCCAAGGGGATGCCATCTCCAGACAGAGGACCACTGTCCTCTCCTTCTCTCCCTTCCTCCTTCCCTCCCTCCCTGCCTCTCACCCACCCACTACTTTGGCTTCACTGGTACCCTGAGGCACAGGGCAAGGAGGCGGGTGCCTTCAGACCCTCTCCATCCATCCTGTGAAATATCACCCGAAGTCTCACCTTGGCGGTGGTTGGGATTCCTTCCCCCTTGGGCTTCT
The DNA here is from genome assembly GCF_024711535.1 of Dipodomys merriami. Taxonomy (NCBI): domain Eukaryota; kingdom Metazoa; phylum Chordata; class Mammalia; order Rodentia; family Heteromyidae; genus Dipodomys; species Dipodomys merriami. Next base: position 14,147,147 of record NW_027204604.1, on the reverse strand, counting down.
GCTCCAGCTTCTTGGCTGTCGAGGCCTTCTCCTCTTCTGTCTTGTCTGGGAGACCCCTGAGTTGGAAAACCAAGGAAATGGTAGTGAGTGGATAGACAGAGGCTCTGCACCCGGTTCAGTCAGCATTCACAGGGTGGACGCATGGTTTAGCCAGGGTGCTCTCAACTCTTTGGAGAGGTCTGGACTCTGCTCTTCCCATAGTGCCTCTCCAGGAATGGGAGTCCCATTCTTGCAGGTTCAGGCAATGGGAGAAGCAGGCTGCTCTCTAGAACAGTTCCATACTCATGTGTGTGGGCCTCCGGTGACCTGCAGACTCGCTACCACTTGGGAGCTTGCTAGAAACGCAGAACCCCGGCTACCCGACCTGGTGCAGCCCAGATGAATCAGAATCTGCATCGTTAACAAGATCCCCAGCCCGTTAATTTTTTTTTTCTGTCAACACAGTGATTTATCATTAGAACAAGGTGATGTTGATCACACAGAATTAAGAAAGGTCATTAGCCACATGACAAAAATGTGATGCAGTGGTGATAAATGCAGATTTAGGGGTGTAGGAAAATGGCATTTGTCCTTTAGTCCCCTCTTCAACTCAAACAAGGAAGAAGAAGATGGAGAGGGATCTATGTTGACCCCAAACATTTTTCTCTCGGAACGTGGGGGTGGGGTGGGGTGGGGGAAGGGCAGTCATGGGGCTTGAACTCAGGGCCTGGGCACTGTCCCTGAGCTCTTTTGCTCAAGGCTAGCATTCTACCACCTGAGCCACAACGCCATTTCCAGTTTTGTGGTGATTAATTAGAGGTAAGAGTTTCTTGGCCTTTCCTGCCCAGGATGGCTTTAACCTGTGATCCTTGGATATCAGCCTCCTGATCATCTAGGATTACAGGTGTGAGCTACCAGCATCCAGACCTATCAAACTTCTTAAAGGACTTTTTACTATTTCACCTTGAGGTAGGTCAATACCACTCTCCCCAATTTCCCGTGGGGAAACTGACAAAAGACAGCAAGAGCATTGCCTAAAGCCATCTCATGGCACGAGGCCAGCCGTTAATTTTAAGAGACAATGCTTAGCTCAGTCCTGCTTCTACTCCTAGAAGATCAGGCTACGGAGAGACAAGCCACTTCACAGTGGGGAAATCTGCGAAGAACTAAACATCCAATCCTGTTTCCCAGAGGGAGGAGGCCTAGTATCCAGGAAGATTGGCCCTTGAAGACTGGACTCTCAGAAGGGCTGAGAGGAGAAATCCCAGAATCCATTGCCTAGACATGACCAGCCTGCCCCTAAATCCTGCCCCAAATGTACCTCCTCGGACTTCAGCAGCCTGGATGTCCTTGTTGCAGGAGCCTGTCCCCTGGAGCTGGTGCCCTGAGACCCCTGCCCAACTGGCTCCAGGGAGAAGCCTCCTCCCCCACCCCAAAGCTGGGCGATGTCAGCCATGGCTAGGGGTCAGCTCCCCCCCTGTGGAGGACACAGCACTCACTTGGACATCTTCCTGCGTTTCCTCTCCTCAGCCTTGGCCTTCTGGGCAGAAGTTAGGCTCTCTGCCTCTGCCAGGTTGTCCACAGCAATGGCCAGGAAGACGTTGAGCAGGATATCTGAGGGAGTCCAGCTAAGGAGCCTTGGGTCGAGTCCCACTCTGCCCGAGTGTCCCCAGGCCCTCTCCTTGACTGGCTGACCGGGAGTGCGTGAAGCAAAGCAAGTAGGAATCAGCCAGCGAAGGACTGGCGGCTCCCTGTTGTCTCCCGTAGGAAGGTGTCAGTGCCACAGCACAGGCTGGAGGACCCTGGGATAGCTCTCTGCTCTGGTCACCCCTCCCCTCATCACCGGACCTCAGCCTCCCACTGTCCTAGCCCAGTCCTGTTGGCCTCAGCACTTACACTGAACTGTTCTGGCCATACTCACAGTTCCTCTCTGCCTGCCTCTGAATCTAAGTTAGGACCAGGCTGCCCACGGGTCCATAGCTGAGCCCTGGGCTTCTGCCTTCCTGCCCCAGGCCCAGCAAGCCACCTCCTGGAACCAATCACTCCATAGTTCTCAACCCTTTCTGATGGAAGGACTTGTTCTATAGTTCCACCTGCCTTTGCTGTGTCCTATCGCCCACCCCAGGAGCCTAGGAGCTCCCCTGGAGCCAGAAGGTTCTGCTACCTGGCAAGTGGGCACCTTTGAGCCCTCTTTTCCTTTTCTTTCTTCTTCTTTTGTTTTTGTGCTGGTGCTTAAACTTAGGGCTTTGTGCTCTTGGTCAGCTTTTATTTTTGCTCAAGGCTGGTGCTCTACCACTTGAGCCACACCTCCATTTCTGACTTCGCTGTTTTCATTAGAGATGAAGAGTCTCACAGACATTTCTGCCCAGGCTGGCTTTGAACTGTGATGCTTAGATCTCAACCTCCTGAATAGCTGGGATTACAGGCATAAGCCACGTGTCCAGCAACCCCTTCTTTTTCTTTTCTTTTCTATCGGTCGTGGGGTTTGAACTCTAGGCCTGGGCGCTGTCTCTCAGCTTTTCAGCTCAAGGCAAGCACTCTACTGCTTGGGCCACAGTGCCACTTCTGGTCTTCTGGTGGTTAATTGGAGATAAGTCTCATGGACTTTTCTGCCCAGGCTGGCTTTGAACTGCGATCCTCAGATCTCAGCTCTTGAGTAGCTGGGAATACAGGCATGAGCCACTGGTGCCTGGCCAACCCTTTCTTTTGAAGAACCTTCCCCCTCCTTCCCTCTGCCCCGTTCTTCTTTGTACCCTGCTCCCAGGGGGATACAGTTGCCACAGACGAAAAGAATGATGAAGTAAATGCACACCAGCATGCCAGGATAGGACGGCCCTCCATAGGCCATGATACCGTTGTACATCACAGAGGCCCAGCCTTCCCCAGTCAGGACCTGGGGGAGAGGAGGAAGGAGAAAATGAGAGGGGGACACGGAGAGACCCAAGGGGCTTCCATCCACGTGCGGCGTCCAAAAGGCCTCTTCCTGTCCATTGTCCCACGCCTGCACAGGTGGTGGCTCCCGCTCTCCCCGGTGCCCCCGCTAGGATCTAAAAAGCATATCAAGGCCCTTCAGGGACAAGAAGTTTGATGATGGGCCTCTCCCCAGCTGGGTTCCTCAGCTGGCGCCATGAGACGTCTCACCTGGAAGACACTGATGAGGGCCTGGGGGAAGTTGTCGAAGTTGCTGCGTCGCACCTGCATGTCCTCGAAGTCGTACCTGCCCCCAAACAGGTGCATGCCCAGCAGGGCAAAGATGATGATGAAGAGGAAGAGCAGCAACAGCAGAGAGGCGATGGAGCGGATGGAGTTGAGCAGGGATGCCACCAGGTTGCTCAGCGATGTCCAGTACCTGCGCGAGGGCAACAGCAAGGGGAGGGAGTATGAGGGGGCTTCTGGATGGGAAATGCCCAGGAGAAGGGCTGCCTGGGGGCTGGAAGCCAGTGGGCTCCCTGCACAGAGGCACTCTCTCCCTGTGGAGCCCTTGTCTTAGTTTGTGTCTCATGGTCCTCCATAGGGATGTGGAGGAGCTTCAGGTAGAAACCCCATGAGAGTGAGGACTGCTCTTTACCCTTTTGTGCACCACTAGCTTCGGCTAGGAAATGCTTGTGAGCATTGTGGTCACTCCTAACTGTGGCTTCTGTTCCCTATGGCCAATGATGTATGCTACTCAACCCCATAACAGCATGAGATATGAGAAAGAGGGAGGATTGTACTACAGTGTTATTACAACTGTGATATTTGTTGTTAACCTCTCTTTTTTGGGAGTGGCGGCAGTTTCAACTCAGGTGGCTTGCTCATAGCTGGCACTTTACCATTTCAGACACACCTCCAGCCCTACTTTTTGCTGGTCATTTTGGAACCAAAGTCTCTTGGCCCTTGCTGTACAGACTGACTTCAAACTGTGATCCTGTGATCTCAGCCTCCTGAGTAGATTACAGGCGTGAGCCACCATTGCCTGGCTTGTTCATCTCTTATGGTGCCTAATCTATCATAGATATGTGTGTATAAAAATGGTACATTTAGGGCGGGCACTGGTAGCTCCTGCCTGTAATCCTAGCTACGCAGGAGGCTGAGATCTGAGGATCACAGTTCAAAGCCAGCCCAGGCAGGAAAGTCCATGAAATTCATCTCCAACTAACCACCAGAAAACTAGAAGTGGCACTGTGGCTCAAGTGGTAGAGTGCTTTCCTTGAGCTGAAGAGCTGAGAGACAGCGCCCAGGCCCAGAGTTCAACCCCACAACCGACAAAAAAAAAAAAAAGTCTACGTGGGGCTCAGCACTGTTAAGTTTCAAGCATCCACTGGGAGTCTGGGTACAGATTAGTGGAAGATACAGGGAGCTACGGTGTATGAACACTTGGATTCTCTGCCTTCTCATCCCTCCTTGTCTTCTCTGCTTCCTTCTTAGGTTCTTATTTCTATACTATCTACTTCCTTCTCTTCCTTCTCCCTTACATTGTCCACTCCTCTCTCCGTCAGTGTTTCCTTCTCTATTTCCTTTCTCTTTTCCCTCCTTTCACCAAGCCATAAATAATGGCAAGAAAAAGGAAAGTATGAGGTGTTTCTCTTTCCCGGGGGGAGGTTGTTCAAGGATGGAGAGGAGTCCTGAGCCAGGGCTACCCGTGAGCTCGCCAGGCCCCGGAGCATTGGAAATGAATGAGATGGGTCGGAGAGCCCCGCCGCTGGGCTCACTTGGTGATCTTGAAGATCCTGAGGAGGCGGATGCAGCGGAGCACGGAGATGCCCAGGGGTGTCATGGCACCGGACTCCACCAGCAGGATCTCCAGGATGCCACTGCAAACCACAAAGCAGTCGAAGCGGTTGAAGATGGACATGAAGTACTGGCGCAGGCCCAGCCCATACATCTTCAGCAGCATCTCGATGGTGAACAAGGCCAGCAGCACGCGGTTGGCAACATCTGCAGGTGGGAAGGACAGTCTGAGCGCCGCTCTCCAGTTACCTCCTGCCTGGGAGCCTCAGCACCCAGCACACCCGTACTGGGTTTCCAGAGCGCCTTAAAAAAAATCTTCAAGCCCAGTAAAATCTAGTGACTGTGGCCCACTGAGGAAGTCCCGATCTAGATTTCTAACAAGCTCTCCCGTGTTTAATAGAACCTGCATTGTAGTCCTTCTAATTTCATTTAAGTGTACTAAACGCCATCACTCCCTCCTTTCTCTTGATAGGAGAGGGCCGTCCACTGCTAAAGCCCACATGTCCCCCTGCGCTTGCCCGCCCCTCTGGGAAGCCCGCCATCAGTGGTCCTTTGTCCTAGAGGATGGACTTGCCAGGATCATTTATATGGCTCTCTCCGGGGTCACCTATTACCCCGCGTTGTCAAATCCAGCGGATGTTTAACCCTTCCTTCTCTGTTCTACTAGCAGCGCCAGGCTCTGCTGAAATTCCCCTTCCATTTTCAAACATTTGTCTCACCTTGCCCTCACTTCTGTGGCACCAAATCTTCCTGAACTTTCTCTATACCTCTAGCTTCTGAGCTTTCTCTGAAGATACAATCTTCTCTTTTTCCTTTTCCCCTTTCTCCTTTTATCCCTCCCTCCCTCCCTCCCTCCCTTCCTCCCTCCCTCCCTTCCTTCCTTCCTCCCTCCCTTCCTTCCTTCCTTCCTCCCTTCCTTCTCCCCCTCTCTCTCGTATTTCTTTCATCTTTTCTTTCTTCTGGTACTGGGGATTGAACTCAGGGCCTGGAGCTGCCCTTAGCTTTTTTGCTTAAGGCTAGCACCCTATCACTGGGGCCACAGCTCTACATTTAGATTTTTGCTGGTTAACTAGAGATAAGTCTCATGGGAACTGGCAAGTTGCTTTCAAACCCCAACCCTCAGATTTCAGCCTCCTGAGTAGTTAGAATTACAAGTGTGAAACACCAGTCCTGGGCTCAGATGCATTCTTTATTGAACACTGGCCTTGGGCCATGCGTTTGAGTGTGTGCTAGCCCCTGGTGATCTGGTGGTATTTATAAGATGCTTGTTCAATGTCATTGCTGTCAATGACTTCCCAGATTTCATTCTTCAGAAATTTAGACGTGCATACTAAAATCCACACCAACGTTTCCATCTGCCTCCTGGACATCTTCATTGGAATATACTGAACTCAGTGCGCCCAAGATGAAACTGATGTCTATCCTCCTCCACCCACCAGAATGACCGGGTCCATTGAGCAGCTTTTCCATCTCAGTAAGTAAAGCTACTACCTTTCATTTATCTGCATAGGCCAGGAACCTCCGATTCACCTCTGACTCCTCTGGGTGGGGTGGGTGGGGTTTCCATCTTCCCAACCTTAGTGCACTGAGAGTGCATTGCAGACCACAGCATGTTCAAGGGCGGCTCCCAGGACTGAATGGACCTTGGATGCATGCATCCCTACCCACAGATGGTAGCTTTATTTCCTATTTCCTTCCTAAGAAGACAACCTTCTATTCCATCTATTTCAGCACTTTAAACACAGTCCCTTTGGTACTGTTTGGTATTTCCTGTTCTTGGGCTTACCAGTTCCCATTGCCTGGACCCTGCCACTCTTCTGGCTCTGGTCCTTATCTGATTTGTAATTTTTTCTTGCGAGCTCATCATTGGGAAATGTTTGTCTCCTCAGGGGTTCTGCTGCCTCAACTTGAGAAGCATCCTTAAAACATACTTTAATGCACTTCTCTTGGAGCCCTGCAAATTTCACTTGTCTGTGACTGTTTTTTCTTTTTAATGGTTCTATCTTAACTTCTGATCTTTGTGTCATGAAAGGTAGTGTCAATGAGTTCTCAAATCTGTACAGGGCAATCTGCACAGGGAGTCTGGTTTTCTTCCTTGAGACATTTTCCCTTCCTTCAAGACCTCTACCTGGGACACATTTTTAGGTTCTTCACCTGACCTGATAGACAATAAGATTTTGTCTCCCTCTATTCAAGGGGAGCCTTTCCAGGCTCTGACTGGACATGATTAGAGTCCCCACTCAGGCAAGCCCAGGGCTTGTCTGTGGTCTCTGTATAGACATTAGGAGCCCAGATGCCACCCCAAAGGGCTTAAGTCTAGATCTAAAATGCCCCCAGGAAGTCAGCTTAGGAGCCCACTGCTCTATCTTTGGGTCACCTCTGTCTTTGAGTCATCTGCCACTCTCAGACTACCTTCTCGTTCCTGACACATCATTATTATAACTTGTGCAGCATTAACTGCACACTTATAGTGGGGAGGGCTCCCAGTTTCTCTGCTATGTTGGGGGGAACTAACTGGGACTTTCTTTCGGTTACCCTACTCACTGCTACAGACCACAGCTCTGCGCCCAGAGGGACATCTACGGCATGGATAAAGCTGGGCTGTTTTATCTGCCACCAAAGCTGGTCATTCAAAGCCTGGAGTCTGATAGTGTTATATTCTTTCTCGTCACCTCGTTGGCGTCTCTTGGTGCCTGGGGTCATAATGCTAACAATGTATGATGGTTTGTACGGTCCTGCCACGCAGCGCCTGCTTCTTTGTCACACTCCCAGTTTCTGTTGCTCTCTGAATTCTCCAGATGTTCACATCTTCACACCTTTGTACGCACTGTTCCTCCTGCAGGAATCCTCACTAACCTTTGACCTCTGGGCCTTGTCTACTTCTTCTTTAAGATCTGCAGAGCTCAAGTATCTCCTGTTCTGTGACTGTCCCCTCCCCCTTGATACCTTACATCAGCTGATTGAATACCAGTGTCTGTCATTGTCAAGGTTAAGTTGAGCTCTGCTGCAAATCTCGTGGTGCCCCGGCAGGTCTGAGCATCAGGCCTCACGGACTCACCTTCCGCTTCCTTCCCGCGTACTCACCTTGCAAGTGAGTCAGCCAGAGCGGCTGGTTGTGGTGCTCTGAGGCAATTGACAAGGTGTTGAGGGCAACCACGAGGATGACTAGCCAGTAGAAGATCTTGGATTTCACCAGGTCGTGGCACTTCCAGCGGAAGACGCGGTTCCACTGCCTCCAGTGCCGGCTGCGGGGGGAGACGGAAGAGGATGGAGACCAAGAGCTGCTCAGCTCGGAGCTCTACCTTTCTACCGTTCCTCCCAGCCCAGTTCCAGCCAACTCTCTCCTGCAGCCATCCAACAGAAGCTAAGATGTAGAGCTTGGCTAATTGGACACTTGGCCTTTTACTAGCAAACATCTTCATCTTTTAAACAAGAATCATGATGAGGAGGGCTCCTGAGATAGCTGAATAATTCAATGAGATAATGCAAGCAAAATGCGCAGCCTGGTGACTGATGTAGAACAGAAGCCCCACATATTCTAATTTCAATGAAAGCAACAGTGAGATGTCATATTTTGCTCATCCCATAGGAAGTCTTTCAGTAAATTAACCATGTCTGGAGGAGGTGGGTGAGGGAAACCCTTCCTTATTACAGCCTTATTTTTAGTGAGCAATCTAGCAACATTTACCAAAGTTAAAAAAACACTCCCTTTGACCTAGAAATCCCAATTTTAGTATTCTGCCCAGCTGAAATGCTCATATGTTTACACAATTATTCCCTGTGACACTGCTAAAACCAGGAAAGATTAAATACATTATGGTATGTTGGTGCATCTGTACTGTGGAATACTTTATATTGAATGATATACTCCAAAAGTATGTGTGTACATATGAAAACTATCCTCAGTAGATAATCTGAAATAAAAAATGTCATAAATTTATATATATATATATTCATCTATTCAACCAATTTATGTTATGACTTGACATATGCTAGGCATTGTTCTAGTGTCTTTAGTGACAGTAGTTATCATAATAAAATTCCATTATGTGAAATGTGTGTGCACACACACGTGTGCATGTGCGTGTAAGAAATGAAAGCAGAAGGTAGAAGGAAGAGTCTGTTGCCACGGTTACCTCTTTGAAGGGCAAGGCAGGGGCCTTCATTGTTTCTTTGATGTATTTCTTTACTGTTTGATCTTTTCAAAAGTCATAATCAGATACGAATTTGTAAAATGACACAGCCTAGCAACCGAACAATGACGGGAGAGAGCTTGGAGCCACCCCTTCTGGGCTGCCTCCTTCCTGCAAAACTCTCAGTGTTGTACAGCCCATCCTCCATCCCTGCCTTCTGTTTGCCCAGCAGTGGCCCCTCCCCCAGGGCAGCTGTCCACTGTGTGCATGCTTCCCGAGGGCTCCATGTCCTTCCTACATGCTGCGTACATACATCAGCCTCCTGCACAGGCTCCGCTCTGATTTGCATATTCCTCAGGCATCTGGCCACAAAGCCCTCAGAGCAAGAGCATGCCCTATTTTCTCAGAAAGGCTGTCTTTCCAAGGCCTCCCAAAAGAGCCTCAAAGGGAGGGCGCTGGAGCGCGTCCCGCTGAGATGCTGACATACTCACATGAACTGGATGATTTTGTTCAAGCCCTCGATTTCGTACAGGCTCTCTGTGTCAGAGCCACCTTCATCCAAAGGCAGCTTTCCTGGAAACAGAGTGGATCTAGCTGTAGCCAGCCAGCCTTCTGGGTCCCTCTGGGCTGGACAGGGCACAGGTCAGGTACCCTGGACAGGATGCCCGCAGCAGTGGGGCCTGGGTGGGCATGGCCCTTCCGTGCCCTCCTGAGACCCAGACTTCTAAGAGAGTCTGGAGAGTCTCCACCTGCAGGGGACACAGCTAGGATGGCGGACCTCACTCTGTTTTGGGGAGAGCCCAGAGCACAACTGTAATTCTACCATCTTGAGATGCAAGGATTTAGACTCATTGTTGACCTCTGAGGGGAGCGTGTTCTCCCCTCTCAGCAGGCTAGCAGGAGGGTGAAATGGGGTCAGTGTCCTCCAGGGGAGGGTGCAGTCGTGGGCAGGGGGCTTGCTCTCCATGGAGTCCGGGTCCAAACCTTCTCTCAGGTCCTCCACATCCATGACCTCGCCCTGGGTGATCCAGCTCATGTAGCCCCGGAGGTCCTCCTCCAGCTGCTGCTTCTCCCGGAGCTTCTGGAAGGTGCCCCTGGACTTGGCCTTCTCCCGCTCCTTGGTGAATTCCCTGAAGTACATGGGAGTGGAGAGGGGACGAGGGGGGCCAAGGGGACAGAGCAGACTTAGCTGCTATAGAACAGATGTGCGGTGCGCTGGCCCGGAGCCTGGTCGGGGGGACGACCGCTCTCATTTTTCCTCCGCTTCTCATACCCTCCGGGCACCCGTGGGGTCTACATTGGCTTCTGATCTCAACCTGTGTGACTTGCTCCTGGTCACCCTTGGAAGTGAGGGGTTCATGACAGGATAATCCACCGCCCTTACGGAATCGGGCTTGGAGCCCCAAATCTGTGGTTTGCCTGACCTTTAAGCTGCCTTGGAAATGGCTTCTGCTTATAGACCTAAGGCCTGAGAAAAACTCCCTGGGCCTCAAAGCAGCCCAGCCGTAGAGCCCCAAAGGGACTGAAGGTTGCAAGGGATCTTCAGACCAGCAGGGGGCAGCCCTGTGTCTCCAATCAGGGACCTGCCAGTAGCAGGAGGAGATTAATAGCAAAGTCCTGGGCTCCTGGATATACCCAGCATCAGGTGGGGGACAGCCACTCTCTCTGGAAGGATAAAGTCCAGGTAGGGGCTTGGGAATATTTTGAGCCACAGACCCCTCCTCAGAATAAAGTTGCATGATGCCCAAAATAGAATCATTGCCTTTACAAAGCAACCTATTCTATGAATATACAGTAGTTGAACCATTGCACATTCATATAGAGGAGTACGTGTGCTTCTTCATGAACTCATCAACTAGCAAGCTCTACTTGCGGGTCTAGTGTGTCATGATTTCCATGTAGGAACAAGTGAAAACAGATTTGCAAAGATTGTCATGTGACCCAATTTCTACTAGCACAACTTGTAGACACTAATATCACTATGGTGTGTTGCCTATGTTCATGGTTAAAAGAAATAGAAAAATTCAATAACTAGAATAAAAAAATGAACAAAAAATTTCTCCTAGTTAACTTTACAGACCCCTTGAATCTATGTACAGGCTGTCCAAGGTGAGGGAAGTTAATAGGGAAGGAAGCTGATGGCCACTGATGGCCCTTTCGCTGTGGAAGGACCAAAGCAGGGTTGCTCCACATTGACAGTGCTCAGTAAAAATGACACAGACACCTGTAATCCTGTAATCCCAGTGACTTGGAAGGGGGAGACTGGAAGATAGAGGTATGAGGCCAACTTGGGAAAAAAAAAAGTCAAGGAGACCCTGTCTCAGAAACAAATGGATGTGATGACTCATGCCTATAATCCCCACTACTCCAGAGGTAGAGGTAGTAAGATTGAAGTCTGAGGATAGCCAAGGCAAAAGCATGAGACTCTATCTGAAAACACACACACACACACACACACACACACACACACACACACACACACACACACACACACACTGAAAGCTATAAGGATTAAGGGTGTGGCTTAAGTGGTAGAGTGCTTGCCTAGAAAGAGTTAAGATCTGAATTCCAGCTTTAGCTTTGTAATAATAATAAATAATAATAACTACAATAATAGTACTTTTATGTGTTTGCTGCTACTGTGGTGTGAACTCAGATTCTTGAACTCTCACTTGGCTCTTTCTGCTCAAGGCTGGCACTCTATCACTTAAGCCGCACCTCTACTTCCAGCTCTTTTGCTGGTTAACTGGAGATAAGAATCTCATGGAGGGGCTGGGAAGGTGGCTCAGTGGTAGAGCGCTTGCCTTGCATGCCTGAGGCCCTGGGTTTGATTCCTCAGCACCACATAAGCAAAAAGAAAGAAGCCGGAAGTGGTGCTGTGGCTCAAGTGGTAGAGCGCTAGTCTTGAGCTGAAGAGCTGAGGGACAGCACCCAGGCCCAGAGTTCAGGCCCCACAACTGGACCCCAAAAAAAAGAAAAAAATAAAGAATCTCATGGACTTTTCTACCCAGGCTGGCTTGGAACTGTGATCCTCAGATCTCAGCCTCCTGAGTAGTATTACAGGTAAGAGCTACCAGTGCCCAGTAGAGTTAGTGCTTTTTATGTGATGGACCCTGTTCTAAGCACTCTATGCATATTAGCTTATTTAACCCTCATAATAACCCATGATATCGATACTATTTGACAGATATGGAAACTGAGGCATGAGAGGTGAGGTGATTAGACAAAGGTCACACAACTTCAAAGCATTAGTGAAGGAAGCTATTGAATGTGCGGGCTACTTCCAGAGTTTGAATGTTTCAGTGGAAGGCTGTGCGGTCTCCCAGTGCTGAACAGGAATTGAGACGCACCCAGGGCAGGAGGCTAGGGGCTCAGGAGTGTCAGGCAGGCGTGAAAATGCAGAAGCAAGAATGGAGGAGGTCAGGAGAAGAAGGGAGCAAAATGAAGACTTGTTTGCATCTTCTACCTCTTCCATTTGTCTCAGTGGGGCTAAAGGGTAGCTACGGATGGGCTGGGGTCTTGAACCACACCTCCCGGCCCCATTGCGCTCTTTCCTCCTGCCGCCCCAGCTGCCGTGGGCTTCTTACCCACTCAGAACACCCAGCACCAGGTTGAGGATGAAGAAGGATCCCAGCAGAATGAGGGTGACAAAGTAGAGCCAGGGCCACTCATTCCCAATGGCATCGTTGACCTGGTGCAGACAAAGGTGTGAGTCCTTTCCTCTGACTCAGTTCCTGTCCCCAGCTCTGTCCTTTCAGACTCTACCCACTCCAGGGATAAGAAGAAAAGCCACTGGGGCCCAGCAAGGAAGCCTTTTCTGGCCTGAGCACTAGGATCTGAGCTGGGAGGATGTCAGGGGGATGGGCAGACACTCATCAACTGTCCACCACATGCACTGTCCACCCAACCAAGGGGTTTCCCATCTCTCTCTAGACTCAACTGCTTGGATGTTAACTAGCTGACTGCTGCTTCTTTCTCCCTTGCTTCCCTTCACCCCTCCCCCTTCTTTCCCTCTCTCCCTCTCTCCCTCTCTTTCTCTCTCTCTCACACTATTATTTGGGGCTTGAATTTAGGCTCTTGCCTTTTTGATTAGCTTTTTTTGCTCAACGATGGCACTCTACCACTTGAGCCACAGTTCCCCTCTGGCTTTTTGCTGGTTAATTGGAGATAAGAGTCTTGGGGATTATTTTTCTGCCTGGCTGAACTGTGGTCTTTGAACTGTGGTCTTCAGCTCTCAGCCTCTTAAGTAGTTAGGATTACAGGCGTGAGCCACCAGTGCCCTGCATTCAGCTGATTTCTTTGCGGCCAAAGTTTTCCAAACAAACAATCTCTGTGGCTCTCTGTGACAAGTCCCCTAACATCTCTGCCTAGTGAGGATAATGACACAGGTTGCCTCCTCCCAGGCTTGTAGCGGCGGTGAAGTAACACATGCCACACTCCCGTGACATGCTTAATAATTTGCGTCTCTAAAATGAGCTCATAAGAAATATTCACCCTAATCCTTTGTATTTGTGAGGTGTTTGACAGTGTTACAATTTCCCCCTCAAAGGAGTGCCAGGCTGTGATTAGGAGCTCTGGGTGGTAGCCGGATGGATTAGAGCTCCGTTCTTGGCTCTGCTGCTCATCAGGTTCCTATTTAGGTTCCCAGTCACTTCACCTCTCTGAGCTTCTATCTCCTCATCTATAAAATGGGGCTCTCATCTCCAACCCTAGCTACTCAGGAGGCTGAGATCTGAGGGTCATGGTTTGAAGCCAGTCTGGGCAGGAAAGTCTGTAAGACTCATATCTCTAAGGAACCAGCAAAAAGCCGGAAGTAGAGCTGTGGCTCAAGTGGTAGAGCACTAGCCTTGAGCAATAAGAGCTTAGAGATAGTGCCTGGGCCCTGAGTTCAAGTCCCAGGATCAGCACAAAAACAAAACAAAAAATAGGCCTGCAATTAAGTGGGTAGCTAACACCAAGATAAAAACCCAAAGGGTGGCTCATTCTTGAGATGCCTAATCTTGCCGGCTACCAGGACAGAGTCACAGACAGCCAGGCTTAGGGAGAAGTTAGGGACAGAGACAAGATCTGTGGGGCTCCTCACTTCACCTACCCTCTTGAGACTGCCCCAGAGAATGCTGGGATACCACCTTGAGAGGAGGAGGAAGCCATGCCCCTGCAGGGGGACCTAGGGGGGTAGACAAGGCACGGCATCCCCCTCATTTGCTCCCCCTAGGGAGATGATTGCAGAGACCCAGGCCCAGACCTACCCAGTAGAGGACATCGGTCCACCCTTCCATGGTGATGCACTGGTACACGGTGAGCATGGAGAAGCCGAAATTGTCAAAGTGGGTGATGCCGTGGTTGGGTCCTGGCCAGCCACCCCGGCACTCGCTGCCGTTGATGGTACAGGGCCGCCCCGAGCCTGTCCGGGCACAGGGGGATGGCTTCTCATTCTCCACGGTGGCCACGATGTCTGGAGGGAGAAGGTGAACAATAGCAGGAGAAGACGTGGTGGGCAGCAGTCTTAAGAAGCCGCAGGCACAAGGACACGGGCAGCAGGTGGAGATCGGGAGGAAGGCCGGGCATGGAGGACTCGCATGAGTCATCGTGTCTTAGGTCCCAAGGCCTCTGTGGCGATCTGCTTCTCTGTTAAATTGTCCTAGGCAGCACAATCTATAGCAGCTCATCAAGCTATAAAGATGGGGAGGGGGCTTCTGCCTGACTGGAGTCGGGGTGGGACTCCCCATCTGTGGGTTCAGTGTGGAGTGACAAAATGGAGATAATGCAGACAGGCTAGGCTGGCCACAGACTCGTGGCTCACAGCTGGGGTCTGTCCTTGGGGCAGGCAGCCACCAGGCCTTGGCTGGTGCAGTCCCCTGGGCTCCCAGGGAGCCCTCAATGCCTACAATTCTGAAAATGTCCCAGGTTCCCTTTTATATTAGCACGTTGTACAGCTTGCCTCTGTGTTTAGAGATTAGCTCAGATCAGCAGAACTGAATACTCAGCTTGCCCACAACGACAGCGAGATGGGGCAGGGAGGGCATCGAGGGGCATTAATGGGCATCAATGACCCCTGCACTCAGTAGTCTTAATCTTTGAGGGGCTATTAATCACTGTTGTTCAGCCGTGCTTAAAAGATTTCATGGGTAGGGCTGGCATCGATTAAGATGGCTTGTCCTCATAACCTGACATATGGAACTGTAACTCCAGTAAAACTACTTTTTTTTTTTTAGTACAAAAAAAGACCACATAGCGGGATCTGCAAATTTGGATGGAAGGTTGGGATTGCCAGTCCCTTCCTGCTTGCCTGATGATCTATGCTAGGGTGCCGACGGCTCTGGCCATGGAACCATACTGGGCTAGACAGGGAGTTAGGAAACCAGGGGTGGAAAAGAGGACTTGGGTGTCAATATGGAGAGCTGATGTCTACAGAACGGCTCACGACACACAGTGGGGCTGGCCGACCCCCAGCCCCGGCAGCTCACAAACCTCCCGGCCCTCGTCTGAGCATCCTAGGCTCACAGCTCCCCACCCGACACGCGGGAGGGAGGGATGACACGTAGTTCAGTCCCTAGAAGTGAGTGACACAGCACTGGCCACTGTGGAGGGGGTACTGTGGAAGGGACAGAACAGACAGAAACGCCAAGGGCCAAGGAAGTGTGGAGATGAGCCATGCCCATGAAATGGGCCCAAAGGAATGCAGAGATGAGTCAGGCTGGCAAAATGGGCCTGATGGAATGTAGATCTAAAAACAGAGCTCTCAACCAGGTGTTAGTGCCCTAGGCCTGCAATCCTAGCTACTTGAGACTGAGATTGGGGGTTAGGGGTTGTCTTCAAGGCCAGCCTGGGCAGTAAAAAAGATTCATGAGACCCCTTTCTCAGTGGAGAGATGGGCACAGAGGCACGAGCCTGTTGCCTTCGCTACAACGGGAGGACTAAATGGGCGAATTGTGCCCGGGCGTGGGGCTGTGCAAGGGCCTATCTCAAAAATAACCAGCGAGGGGCTGGGAAGGTGGCTCAGTGGTAGAGTGCTTGCCTAGCATGAGGCTCTGGGTTCCATTCCTCAGCACCACATACACAATAAATAAAATTAATTTAAAAAATAACCACCGAACAAGTGGGAAGTTCTGAGTTCAAACCCCAGTGCTGCCGAAGGAGAAAAACATAAAATTAAATAACAACAACAATAACAAACAATAACTCTGAGCTTCCAAGATGTTTTCATGTACAAGCTGAGCAAGCCCAAGACCTGATTTCCAGCCTTGGTACCAAAACAAAAACAAGTAATAAGTAAAAAGAAGTTAGTGACATAAATAGATGAGGAGATACAAAAAGAGCTTAAAGAGACAGTGAGCATTTGGGGATACAAAGGTAAAAACAAAACCAAAGAAACACATGTACCATGTATAATGAGACAGACTTCATTCAGCTATCAAGATTGTCTTTGTTAATGTAGAGAGCTCTCTCAAAACATCTCCTTCAGCTCTACGGAAGCCGGGACATAGCCTGTCTTTGCTCCGAGACAACCTACTTTTCTCTATAGAAGTGTGTGGACGCACACGCTCCCCTCTTAATAAACTGTGGTGGTACTTGTTGCTGTGTTCCACGTCTTGCTTGAAATCTCTCGCAAAGTACAAGAATCAGATTTCACATGTACTTCCAATTAAATAGCTTTGTCTTTGGAAAAGACAAGGTTTTTGGTCACAGAAATTATTCATGCTCTCTCAGGAGGTTTTAAATGTTCTCTCTTTCAAACGAGTTCATGAAGAATGCCAGGACATTCGTCTCAGTTTTCCCTTCTAATACCAACCGCAATGACCAAACCCAGATAAACTGAAGTTCTTTGGGGTCCTCAAGATATCATCAGAACGTAAAGGTGTCCTAAAGTCAAGAGCCCTGAGACCTTCTGGAAACTTTAGGATGTGTCTTCGTTTGAGTCTTTCTGGGCCTCGGTGGAGGTTATTTTGGACAACTCATCATGTGACCACTTTGACCCGGAAGTGTTTCTCGAGGTTTACAGCCCACCTCGTGAGCCTGATCTGAGAAGTAGATTTAGACGAAAGATAATCCCTGGCTCCAAGGAAAAAATTCAAGAGGTGCCCAAGCTGCTCTCAACAATTGTCCTAAGCATCTTGGAAGATACCCTGGGGTGGGGTGGGGGGAGGTAATGGCTCAGGCCACTGTCCTTGATCAGGCACAGCTACATTTCTTCCAGTTCTATGCCCAGGAGAAACTCATTTCCACAGTCAACAGGTAGGGGAGGCAAAACTCTCACCCTGGAGGCAATTTGCTACCTGCGGGGGCTCATGTAGTGAGCTGTCCCTGGACCTCTACTCTCCCCGTCCCTCCCGGCTCACCTGTCCCGATGAAGTAGCAGGTCTTGTGCATCTTGCCTTTGAAGAGCTCCAGCCCGATGATGGCGTAGATGATGACCATGAAGAGAACAAGCAGGGCGATGTGGAACAAGGGGAGCATGGCCTGGAAGATGGAGTTGAGGACCACCTGCAGGCCTGCCGGGCGGGCAGGGAGGGGAAAGGAAGAGTCACCCCTGCTCTCGAGCTCTTGGCCCTCCCTCTCAGAAACCCCGGAAGCCTCTGGGACACCGGGGAGGGGCGGGGGAGAGCAAGGGAGGAGGTTGGGAAAGGAGCAAGGGTCAGCAGAGCATCACCACCCACTGGGCACCCCCGACACCAGCCGCAGGGGCCTGAGCACTCGGAAGGCTCTCAAGGCCTTGACATCCAAGCCGGCTCCTTTGTTGCTCAAGGGGGCCGTGTGGGTCTGGATGACGTTAACCTGTTCCAAAATCACCGTGAAGACCCTGGAGTAGAGAAGATGGAGAGAAGGGGGGCCAACGGTCAATTAAAAACTTGTACCAGAGGTCCAGGACTCCGGGGTCCCCTCTGTTCAGGGGACTAGCTCCGGGGCAAGGGTAAATGTGGTTCGCTCACTACTATCTCACGACTAGATTGTACCAGTGTGGAGAAATTTGCTGTAAAAGATTCAGAGGTCAAGTTCAGATTTGATGACCGCAGTGCTGTGATCTATTGGTCATGTCTGCCTGGGTGAGGAAAGGGGGTTGAGGTCTGGGTGCCAGCGCACTGGCTCTGGCCCTGGGGCTGGGTGAGCTGTAGATCTTCCCCCTACACTTGATGGTGACCCAGAAGACAACCCCCAGTGAGTTCTCCTCAGCCTCCCTTTGCAATGCCCCTTCCTCTAACCCCTGCCACTGACGCATCTACAGCTCTCCCCTCTCACTCTACTCAACTCTACCTCCACTCTTGTGTTGGGAATCCCCTGAGACACGCTTCGTGTCTCGGCTTCCATCCAGGGCTGCTCACTAAGGGCCAGGTTGATTCCTTAGAATCCTGTTTGCTTCCTCATGCTCAGCCCTGGATAAGCAGCTGACCGGCATGACTGACATGCGCTGGATGGAGGTTAGGTGGGCAAGCCTTGCAGCCGAGGCCACCTTGGTTTGAATCCTGTCACTGTCACCAGCTAGCTGTGTGACATTTGGTACATCCCCTCACCTCTAGCCTTGGCCTCTTCATCCAAGAAACAAGAGGCTTGTTGGGGAATTAAATGAGATGCTACATGTGATGTACACAGTAAGTGCTTGATAAATGTCGCTGTTATAATTAGGTGGTACAAATGAGGTTGCCAGAGTGGGCTCTGATCCACTTTAATTCATGTTCTTACAAAAGGAAATCTGGACACACACCAGGAATGTGTGTGCATTCTCTGTGTCCTGACAAGGACAGCTACCTTGCCCTTGGTCTCGAAGCCAATGGAGCAGCAAGGGAACAGACCTCCATTATTTGTATTTCTAGCCTGTGGAGGACTCATTTCTAGCCTGTGGAGGACTCTTATTTTCAACTGCGCTTACAAGCTAATAAACGTTATCCAACATTATTTATTTCTGTGAATCCACATAATAGGTATGTAATATTGGCCTGTTGGATACATAAACAAACCACAAAAGCAGGGAGATGTGACTCTCCATGACCCCTGGGCTGCTAGAACACACATAAACCACTTCTGGGTCATCACATGCATTTACTTCCGGGTCATAAGCTGGGGAAGGAGCTTGTGGCCTGTTGCCAGGTGGGGAGGCAATTCTCCATTCCCCACCAGCATTGACCACCAGTGGAGGCAGCTAGCACCATGCGTAGATCCTGAGGCTCTGACTCCAGCTAGGCCTCACCCCAGGAAGACGATGGTAAAGTCCAGTACATTCCAGCCGCTGCGCAGATAGGCATCCGGGTGAAATAGGAAGCCATAAGCAATGATCTTCATGGCGGCTTCAATGGAGTAGACGATGAGGAAGAAGTACTCCAGCTTTTCCTGTGGGAGGAAATGAGGTCATGCCTCTCCTCTGCGTGCTCCCAATACCCCTTGCTCCATCCTCTAGCCACTGTGTCCCCAGGATTGCTCTCAGCAATCCTGTCAGGACACTTGGCTCGTGCTGTTCTCTAAATCCCAACCAGGGCTACCTCATTACCACCCACCCCCACGTCCCCAGCTCTCTCTCACTTCTAGCTGGTGTGTGTATTGTCTCTCTCTCTGTGTGTGTGTGTGTGTGTGTGTGTGTGTGTGTGTGTGTGTGTGTGTGTGTGTGTGTGTGTGTGTTTGTGTAGCTACCAGGGCTTAAACTCAGAGCCTCACCCCTTTGCTCTGCTTTGCTTGCTTACAGTGGCTGCCCTACCACTTGAGCCACGCCTCCAGTCCAGCAGTTTGCTGGTTAATTGGAGATAGGTTCTTGCAGACTTTTCTGCTAAGGTCAAAGCCCTCTGAACTTCAACCTTCCAGGTCTTGGCTTTCTAGGTGGCTGGGATTACAGGTGTGAGCCACTGGTGCAGCATCTAGCCAGTCTGTACTCAAGAGCCATCCCCTCGCCTGGGTCTTCTCTGGCCACCAAGTGCAACCCCTCCAGTGTTTCCTGTTCCTCTTTCCAGCACTTACACCTAGCTGCAGTTCTGTGTATTTATCTTTCCATGCAAATCCTTCTCTTGCTCATTACGCCTCCCTACCAAGAAGATGAGCTCCAGGATGTGGGGCAGGGAATTTCTGTCCATCCTTGCCCATTATCTCCAGGGTCTAGAGCAGCACGGATACATCGATGACCCGGAGCAGTCCTGAAGACACATTCTCTAGGTGGCTTCCGGCCTGAGCATCTTTCTTGTACCTCCATTCAGTGGACTGATAGGAGGTGGGGGAGCCTACATGGCTCTCCTTTGCTGCGCAGGGTCTTGCCCTCCAACTTCTATTCCTGCCCAAACTTCCCGCCCCCCACCACTTTCCTACTCCCAACAATCTGAATGTGGGGTTCCCTGTGGATGGGGGAGGTCTGAGGCCCGCTTAGCCCCGCCCTGCAGAAGGGCTTGCTGACTCTGCCAGCCTCTGCTCCTGTAGCCCGATCTGTTGGGTCACCTTAAGCCTGGCCAGGTCACCCTTCCCCTTCCCTGAGCCCAGGCAAGAGCTATTTCTAACGGGCGAAGCAGGTCTTTCTGCCAGGACTCCATGCTGAAACTGCTCTCCTTGCAGCTTTCTGAACCTTAGCTTGGTGGCTTCTAAGAGCTGTGGTCTCCTAGGCCTCCCCCCAAAAGCCTGGTCTCCCCAGGGGGTATCAACCTAGCCTGGTGCTAGATCCGACGCAGAGCTGGACAGCCCAGAGGTGACTTGACTGGTGCCCCAAAGGACTGTGTAACAGACTCTCTGAGGCCACTGCTCAGCCCCATCACCGTGGGGCGCCAGCACCTACTCCTGGGACAGAAGCTCAGAGCCTGGGCCTCTCTCCATCCGCTCGCTGGGGAGGTGTGACCCATAGTATGATCACTCTGGACAGAGCTATATCAGAGAGCTGGCCACTCCGTTACGGAGGTGGAAGGAAGATGGCTGTATTTTTCCATCCAAGTGGGTAGATGTGGGAAGGAAAGGAAGGGAAGGGATGTCTAAGGGGCTCATTAATATGGATGTGGCCCCAGAAACCTCTAAACTAGTGATTCAGAGAATTTTCCTGAAAGCCTCATTTCCCCTTTCATGTCCAAGAGGAAACGGAGGCATTTGTGAGCTAGATCTGTTCTTCACCTCTATGAATTTCCAATCCTAACACTTTCTCCTTCTGGAAATAGCAGTTGGCATGATTAAAATGCCAAGCTGTGCAATGCTGCGAAGGGGCCTGTTGCTAGGGACCATTCAATTTTGTTCAGGAACCCGTTGCTAGTGGCCAGGCTTAGCATCGGAAGGCGATGGTGGCAGGGAAGTCCTTCCACGCAGGGGATCTGCCGGGGAGATCAGGACACTCTTCGAGAGGGTGTGCTGGGCGTTTCTCTAGGGGGTTTCTGTGGGGGTGGTCTCCCTTCTGTAGGGGTGGGCTTCCTAAAGTCAAGTCCCCTATTCAGGGACAGGGCTAAGGGAGAAAAAGGAAGTAAAGCCAGCATTTAAAATTTCTGATTGCTGCAATGCCAGGGGACGGACAGATGTCAGGTTGAGGGAAGGAAAAAGAGGACCCAAAATAGTTGCTGTGGTCACAGGCCGGGCGTCAGGCCACGACGTATACCAGAGAACCGCCCCCACCTGCCGCTGTCTGTCTGGCCACTGTTTGACTCAGAGCAAATGTATCATTGGCTGTGGGCCTCCGATGGGGTCACCTGGGTTCCATAGCCCACGGGCTCCAAAGCCTAGCCCTGCCCACCCCACCCCACAGCCTCACCCTGGGGCCCGGGGTGACAATGCCCTGCCATGGGAATCCTGCGTGTGTAAACAGCACGCCCCTGGCCTGAGCAGATGCAGGCCGGGAGATGCCCGCTCCTGTGCCACAGCAGCAGCGTCCTCCGCATCACACTGCGCTGGCGCCGAGGCCTCTCAAGCCTAGGCTCAGTCCTGCACCGAGGAGCAAGAACATTCCTCCCACAGGAATGAGGCTCAGACCTGGATCCCAGGGCAAGGCCTGGCTATCAGTCATCAGCCTTCTCAAAGCACTCAGCTTCCATCAGCACCCCTCAAGGGGGCGCAGTGGTGTCCTCAGTGGTGGCCATGATGTAAGAATTCACTGGGCTGCTGGGTACCAGTGGTGCATGCCTCTTACCCTCAGGAGGCTGAGATTGGAAGATCGAGGTTTGAAGATGGCCAGGCAGACCAATTTGAGAGACTCTTACTTTCAATGAACTGGTAAAAAGATGGAAAGGGAAGCCAGGTGACTCACACCTGTCATCCCAGCTACTCAAGAGGCTAAGAGGATCAGGGTTCAAAGCCAGCCTGGACAGGAAAGTCTATGAGACTTGTATCTCCATCTAACCACCCCCCTCTCCCCCAAAAAAGCGAAGTGGCTCTGTGGCTCAAAGTGGTAGAGCACTAGCCTTGAGCAAAAGAGCTCGGAGACAGTGCTCAGGCCCCAAGTTCAAGCCCCATGACTGACAAAAAGAAAAACAATGATGGAAATGGAGTTGTGGGTCAAATGGTAGAGTACCAGCCTTCAGTGAAAAAGCTAAGACAGCGCTCAAGCCCAGCATGTAGATGCACGCATGTACACACACACACACACACACACACACACACACACACACACACACACACACACACACACACACACACACACACACACACACTTTTCCCTAGCTGTTTCTCTGCTCAAGTCCCTCAGCTTCTGTGAACCTCAGTTTCTTTGTGTGAGGTAATAACAAGGACCCTGAAGAACTGCCTAAGCATTAAAGCGCAGCCTTGGGGGAGTGGCTACCGTCGTCTGACCAGGCTCAGTACAGCACGTATGGCACGAGCTGGCTGTGGCAGGGCTCTCCTCACTGGACACCTGGGCCCAGGGAGGCCTGCTTCCTGCCCACGCCCTGCTCTCTGGGCTTCCCTACGATTCCTCCCGTCTTCACAGAACTGCTGGACACTCTCGCATCTGACTGGCTCACCAGGGCTTGTCTCTGTCTGACCTTGACCTCAACGTGTTTGAACCAGAACTCTTCTTCTTGAATGAGCACTTCCCTAATGTTCAATCACCCAGTGCTTTCAACACCTCCTCCTCCCGTCCCTCTCTATACTGACCTCGTTTCTTCCTGGCATCTGGCCCTGGCATCTGAGTCCATTTGCAGGCTGTCCCTGGGCAAGAAATCCCCATAGATGACCCTCGCTGACCTTGACCTCTCTGGCTCACCACTGGCCTGCTGGTCTCCTGCCTGTGAGTGGAATGGCTTTGGGATTCCACAGTAACCCAGATGCTGGGCCTTCATTCTCTCCCCCCCCCCCCCACCGCCTTGGGCTGTCTTGCCTGAGGTCCTGAGGCCTACCACTCACAAAGACCTTCCATCTTGTAGGACTGTTGTGACCCTCACAGGAAGAATTTACTGATGTGTTCTCTGCCACCTAATGTACCCTGGGCCACTCTCCACTGACTTTGAGATGACCTTGTCCTCTTCCTGTGTATTCTAACCTTGCCCTCAAGGTTTTCCTGCTCTGAGAACAGATGAAAGGGAACATTTCCCCATAGGTAATAGTATGTAGGGAGAGAGTCAGGGTGCTCTGTAAGAGGGCTCTCTCTCAGAGTTGATGTTGGAGGCAGGTACAGTACAGCCCTCTGCCGGTAACCCGGATGCTCTTTCCCCAGGGGTGCAGACTTCCGCCCACACCCAGCAGAAAGGACTCTGGGTTCTGGGTTCTGCCCTGGCTTTCCCACTCCAGCAATCCTGACTCGTGGCTCCCTGTCTTCTTTCTAATCCCAATTCGACTGAGATCTTCCCAACCACTCCTTTCCTTGAGATCCAGCTCCTGACTTTATTTATGACTTAATTATTTTAGCAGTCATCAAAGTTTGGTTTGCTATTTAAGTGTTATTTGTATACAGTTAGCCCAGCCTATTTGCAGATTTATTAACCATGGTTTTAACTAAGAGCAGGCATGTATGGAAAAAGAATAATGAAACCAACTGAAATTGTTCTAAGAAAGGAGTAGAGGGGAAGAAAAGAAAGGGAGAGGGAGATGAGGAATAATGTTAGAAGGGATGAGGTTGATGGGTACACTATATAGATGTGTGTGTGTGGGAATGTCACAATGAACCCCTCCCTTGTATAACTAACATATGCTAATAAAAAGGCTTTTAAATTTACTGTCACTAGAGGAAAAATGGGGGAGAATGATTGATAAAAGGAGTGACACTGATCAAGATGCATTGTACTCATAACCTGACTTACAGAATTGAAGGCTCTTTGTACAACTACTTATTAATAAAAAATTACTATTATTACTTCAAATTAGAATAACAAGTAGCTCATAATAAGAAAGATTTCTTCCAGGCTTTTCATCAACATTTGATATTAAAGTATTATTTTAAGAAGGTACTTGAGACAGCGGTGTTGGCATAAAGATTTAAAAAGAACAGCACTAATAATCCAGTGCTGGTAGCTCATACCTGTAATCCTAGCTACTTAAGAGGCTGAGATCTGAGGATTGCAGTTTGAAGACAGCCCAAGCAGGAAAGTCTGGGAGACTCTTCTCTCCAATTAATCACCCAAAATGCCAGAAGTAGAGCTGTGCCTCAAAGTGATAAAGCACTACCCTTGAGCAAAAAACAACTCAGGGACAGTGCTCTGGTCCTGAGTTCAAGTCCCACAACCAAACAACAACAACAACAACAACAAAAACCCACTAACAGAAAACAATCAAAAGCAATTTCAAAAATTAGGGCTGGGGGCATGACTCAAATGTGCTTCCTAGCAAGGGTGAGAACCTGAGTTCAAAACCCAGAACTTCAAAAGCAAGAATTTAGTTCCCATGTGTACCTTATGCAACTCAGTGGATTCAGAGAAGCTCTCTGACTAGTTAGCCACCAAAAAACAAAACAAAACAAAACAAAAAAAACAAAACAGAAATGGTCTGTGGCTCGAGTGCTAGCCTTGAGGAAAAAAGCTAAGGGACAATGCACAGATTCCCGAGTCCAAGCCCCAGTACTGGGACAACACAAACACCAAATTGCTTTCTCCTCACAGGCCGTCATCTGAACTCTGTTCCAGAATACAGCTAATTATCTGGCACGTCATAGACATTAAGGATTTTTTGGTTTAACGAACAATAGGAAGCTGTGATCTCTAAGGTATAATCCGAAGGCAGGCACACCTTTGAGGTCTCCTTTTCTGAGACAGGAGCTCAGTCGCAGATAGCAGAGCAGGGAAGGTAGTGATTGTCCCCAGTCACCTGTTCCTCTGGGCCTCCTGTTTCTCTGAGCCTCGCGCGCGGCCTGGGCTGACTCCTGAGCTCAGGGGGGGACAAGGATGAGAGCTCTGCGGCCACACCCTACAAGGCGCTGCTCCACCACCACCCTGCCCACAGCAGCACTGGGCCATCCTCCTCCAGCCCCCATCCACAGCTCCTGGCCACCCCTGGCCCAAGGCCGGGGGGCGAGCAACCCTGACCACACACCCACATGGCACTGGGGTGGGGGGAACCCCACAGTGTTCAGGGGCTCATGGGTGAACTTCATCCCTCACCCTCCCACACTTTCCGCTCCTGCCTCCAGTGGTCAGCCAATCCCAGCTGACCATTCTCCCATTCCAGCATGCGTGGGACTTCATGGGAGATGGTGGGCACCCTGCAAAGGAACTGCCTAGCACAGACTTTCTGTCTGGTCCCTAGGCATAGCTGTCTGGACCCTTCTCACTCTCGCTTCTATGCTCCCAGCCTACAACCTGGGCTCCCAGGCATAACCTGGGCCCACTGTGTCTCTCTGTGGGAGGGCTGTGGGACCTACAGAGCCTCACAGAAAACCTTAAACAGGCTGCTCTGGGAGACGAGGAACGCATCACAGAGTTTGCAGGAGAAAGTCTCCAGGAACATGACCTGCAGGGACACACAAACCCTGAGGCCTGCCTGCTTCTAGAGGCAAAGGGAAGGGGGGCTGGCTGTTCCTGGCTGAAAACCAGGCTTAGGGAGGAACGAGCAACCGGCTTGGGTGTCCCCAGATTCCTTCTCTGCCTGGGCTTCCCTGCAGGTGCGCTAGCAGGCTGGACAGGCACAACCACCAAGACACTTCTGCCACAGTGCTATTTGTTCTCAGGCTTCCTGTCTTTCTGGCTCCCTCCGGTGGACAGCAGAGGGGCCTCCCTGCCTCCTGGGAGGTCTCGGGTAGCCCCTGCTTTTTTATTCCCTGTCTGAGATTCAACCTGAGTGGGAGGTCTTCAGGTTGGAGCTCATGATACCCCAAAGACAAGGCAGGATCTGTGACCCCAGCATAGCAGGGCCCAGCTTTGCCAAGACTCCTGGCCCAATGAGGGTGAAGATGTGACCCCTGAGTCTCAGCTCTGGCTGAGGCACCACCCAGGGCAGGAAGGTGCCAGCAATTGTCAAGAACAGCTATCATCCGGGCTCCCTGCACCCTGGGGGGAGGGGAGAGCCGGGGGGAGGCAGGCATGGGCTCAGAATCCAAGTGAAGCGAGGTCTTGGGGAAAGAAGGCCTTTCTTGTGCTCCTCGGGCATGGACCGAGGTTTGGTTCTGACAGTCATTCTTCCCATTTCACAGATGAGGAAAACGAGGCCTAGAGGGAGAAGGCGGGGGCCGGAGACTAGGATCCTCAGCCACAGCTGTCCACTCAAGTCAGCCGTGCACCAATCTGATGCGCAGCAGTTGTGGTCACCCAAACCACGGGGTGTCCAGGCCTGACCCCTCAGCCTCCATGTTTGGAAAATGACCTGTTAAGGGGTGAGCAAAGTGCCTATATTTAGCCCCATGAACCCTTGCCCAAATGGACACCATTCAAGTGGGGGGGGTCTCTCTTTTTACCCAGCCTCCTGGGGGAGGGGTCTCAGTCCCCTCTTCCCTCTCCCACACAGGAGAACCCAGCTCTCTTGGGTGGGAGTGGGTAGATGTGTCAGCTGTCAGGACAGACTGACAGGGCTGAGAGTCACATGAGGGGAGGAAAGCAGAATGCCCAGCCTAGGAACCTGGGGACCGGCATTGTCTTGTGTAATGAGGGTGACAACAGCTAAGCCTTTCTAAGTACCCACTCCCGTGCCAGACCCTATGCTAGCTGCGCACGTGCACTGGATCCTCACCAAAACTCTGCATGGTAAGTACCCTTGCCCTCATGTTACAGACAAGGAAACACAGAGAGGCTAAACAGTGTCTCCAGATCACACAGCCACCCAAACGATGCATCTACAAGATGAACACAGACAATTTGGTTCCTGACTCGCTGCCACATGTAGAAGGGGAAAAAGAAATGCCAGGGGCATGGGCATGGGCAATGCTCAGATCCTACCGACGGCTCTACCCTGGGCTCTGCCATGGTCCCCGTAGGCTTAGATGCGTGACTTTGACCATGAACAAGGGAAAGGAAGGAAGCTTTTCTGTGCCATTGCTATGTGCCAGGCTGGACATGTGGTCACTGCATGCAGGATCTGATTGTTCCCAAAGAGAGTGTTGCGGTTCCCCGTTCACTAACGAGGCCAGAAAGGTTTGAATCTACCCACAAAGGTATACAATGGAGGGCAGCCGTATCCCCATAATTCACCCTAAAAGTTGCACAGCAAGTTTGGTGCTGGTGGCCCATGGTCTGTCATCCTAGCTACTCACGAGGCTGAGATCTGAGGATCAAAGTTCAAAGTCAGCCCAGGCAGGAAAGTCCATGAGACTCTTATCTGTAATTAACCAGCAAAAACCAGAAAGTGGAACTGTGGCTTAACTGGTAGTGCTAGCTTTGAGGAAACAAAACAAAACTAAGGAACAGTGTCCAAAGCCCAAAGTTCAGCCCCAATATGGCACTCACCCCACAGCCACATTCTGCCCTCCCCCCATACACAAAGCTGCATGCCGTGACCCAGTGCCCAAGGGTTCTTCCCTGCAATGGAAATACCTTGCCCACTGCCCTTACAATGGGGAGAATATGGGGGGGATGCTAAGAGCCCCCAACAGAATCCAAGAGCCCCTGTGATGGGGAGGGGACAGGCAGGCTGTCCGGTAGGGGATCAGGGAGGAATGCCAGATTCTCTTTTTATTTCGCCGGCCTCTTGTTGCGAGCCATGGGGCCTGTGCCTGGTGGTCCCGGCTCTGGCCCCTGCAGGCCTTGGAATCCCGACGACAAGACCAGACTTGGGGTCCTCCTGAAGGACCAGCCTCCCCACGTGTGGTGGCGGATGGGCTGCGGGCCACAGGCGTGGGCCGGCACATTCCGAACCCTATAAAAAGATAAATACCCCGGCTGCCAGAGACTTAGGCTCCAGCCTGCCGAAGATGCTGAGCAGCAACCTGAACCCCAGGAATGCGACTGAGCCCTGGAGCGCCCCGTGAGGGCTTAGGGGCAGCGGCTGCTCTGGAGCTGAGGAGGGGTGGTGGGGGTCAGTGCAGGACAGTGCCCGCCTCATGTGGCCCCAAAGAGCAGCAGGCCAAGCCCCCTTGATGGGTCTGGAGAAAAATCTAGAATGTGGACACAAGGCAAAGGGAAAGTGTGTATCTTTGTAATGCCATGATAGGACATTTTCTCATGCTTAGCTGGAGTGGATACCTGGGTCAGATAATTCTGGCTTCTTTCTTTCTTTCTTTCTTTCTTTCTTGCTTGCTTGCTCATTTCTTCCTTTCCCCCTCCCTTTTTTTTGGGTCATGGGGCCTGGGTCTGGGCACTGTCCCTCAGCTCTTTAGCTCAAGGCTAGCGCTCTACCACTTGAACCATAGTGCCACTTCTGGCTTTTTTCTGCTTATGAGGTGCTAAGGAATTGAACCCAGGGCATCATGCATGCAAGGCAAGCACTCTACCACTGAGCCACCTTCCCAGCCCCTCTTCCTTCCTTCTCTCTTTTATTTTTTTGTGTGCCAGTTCTAGGGCTTATATTCAGGGCCTTGAGCTTTTGTGCTCAAAGCTAGCACTCTGCCACTTGAGCCACAGCTCCACCTTCAATGCCAGGTAATTCTGCATCGGGTGAGGGGATGTCTGGTGTAGGGCAGGACTTTCGCAGGTCCCTGGCTCTACCCACCAGATGCCAGAGCATTGTCCCCACCCCCAACTCTGTGATTCCAGACATCGCTAAATGTTTCTTGATGGGCTGAAGTCCTCTGCCTGCCCCTGCCCTGTGAAGCTGGCAGATGTACCTTGAACTCTCCCTCTTGGGTCTTGTAGAGATGGCTTCAGTCTGCCTCAAAGACAGCTCCTGATGTGCTTAGGCCTTGTGGCCATGCAGGTTCATCAGATGACTTGTCTTCCTTCACTTCTCTGGGTCAGAGAACTGACTGCACCTTCTCTTACAAGTTGCACTGACAACCATTTTTCCTGTATTTTATTTAACCGATCACATTTTCACCTTTTTTTTTTTTTTTTTTTTGGTGTGTATACGTGTGCGCCAGTACTGTGGGTTGAACTCAGCGTTGTCACTGAATTTTTGTTGCTCAAGGCTGGTGCTCTACCACTGGATCCCACAGCTCTCCTTCTGCCTTTCTGCTGGCTATTTGGAGATAAGAATCTCATGAACTTTTCTATCCAGGCTGGCTTTGAACTTGGACCCTCCGATCTCAGCCTCCTGAGGAAGTTAGGATTACATGTGTGAGCTACCACCAGCTCCTGGCTTACATTTTCTCTTTTTGAAAAGAGACCAGATTGCTTTGAGGATAGGAGATCATTGAGCAATGGCAACTCCATGTCTATTCTGTGCCCCAAATCAGTATCTAATTATTTCTGCTGATTTACATAGACTCCCTAACTTTGGCCAAGACTGGGATGTTAGCCTTCGCAAAGGATCCCATCTAATCCAAGCAGAAAGTCTTCGGCATCAGACACCTCCCCCTTAGATTTGGGGAGCAGGCCGGGTGCGAGTCTGGGGCTGAGCTGGGAGTCGGGCCTTGGGTTCCTAGGCCTAGCTTCCAGCTTCCCTTGGCTGTCTCACTGCCGTTCCCAGGACAGCACAGGCTCTGTTCCCTCCTCCTGCAGTCACAAAGTCTGACATGGAGTCCCAGTGGCCTCCTCCCCTGGCCTCCACTATCCCGGCTTATCTCTTGGGCCCCCTGGGCTACTCCTTGCTAAAGCATCAGCAGCAGCTCTGGCCCCCACTCTGGACCCAAGTGCCATCCTTGCCTCTGCTTATCTCTGCCGCGATCAGTTCCCACCCTCCCATGCAGCCGCCAAGTCACTCTGGGCCCCACCTCATTGGCTCTCATCACTGCCCTCCTGTCCATCTCTGTCTCCAGTGCCTTTACTCCAGCTCCTGTCAGGATGGCTTCCGGAGCCTCCTGTCCCTGTCCCTGCCCCTGCCTCATTCCCATCCCTGATCTGCACTGTGCCTCATCACCAGCCCTTGGCCCATCTGGCTCTCCCACCCAGGACCCTCTTCCCACCTGACTTTGGCAACCAGCATGCAGATCCTCACCCCTCACCCAGGACCCGCTGCACCATGGGGGAGAGGCAGTGCAATTGAAAACAGGGGCCCTTTCTTCCGGAAGTAGAAATCTGTGCTGATAAAGGAAAGGCTTTTGCTTTCTTCACAGTCTCTTTCTTAGCCTGTCATGGCATGGTCTAATTGCCAACCGAGCATTCACAGACATGAAAAGACTCTCAAGGGTACCTGTAGAGTAAGAGCTGACCCCAGGGGCATCTGTGAGGTGAGAGCAGACCCCCACGGACACCTGCTTCCACCCCCTTCACCATCTGACAGCCCGCCTCCTGTGACCTGGTCAGAAAACACAGGCCTGGGGCTGGCTACCCACCATGGACAGGCAAAACCCAGGGGCTTGATAACCTCCATTCCGGGAGCCACGGAGTCCCTGGGTGGAGGCCGGGCCTTAGAGGCTCTGTTTTGCACAGCTTCCCACTGAATGGATCATGGCGTAGCCCTGCCCGGCCCGTGGTGAACCCAGCCACAGTCCTGCCTTCCCCGAGATAGAGGGTTTATAGGGCACCAGATTTGAGAGGAAGAGCCAAGCATGAGCACAAGGCCCTGAGTTCAAGCCCCAGTACCAGCCCCAGAACAAAACAAAGGGCTCATCTACCAGCCCCAGCATCCCCTATTGCTGTACTCAGGGTCCGGGGCATGAGAGGGTGAGGAAGGGGCAGCAGGTGAGAATGGGTATGAGCCAAGCCTCCAAGCTTGCAGTGTGCGTGGCATCGTCCCGGTGAGCTTTGCTTATAAAAGACAAACTCACACATAAAATGAGTGAACATTTCAGTGCCAAGACCGGAGCACTGAACCGAAAGCCGGGACCTCGCAAGGGTCACCTGCTGCGAAGCTGGCCCTGCCCTCTCCCTCAGATGTCAGCTTAACATCCCATCCTTCACGACGCTTCCTGGCCTGAGTCAGTTCATTTCTCCAGTGGCCACTAGTGTCTCCAAGCTCACACACGGCTACTTCTGTGCAAGTAGTTTCATTACAATCACGTATTTAATTGATTTCCTTAATTAAGCTTTCTGAGGATGGAAAGAATGTCTACTTGGTTTTGACCTCTCCCTCCCTCCCTCCCTCTCTCTCTCTCCATTTCCCTGTCTCTCTCTGTCTGTCTCTCTGTCTGTCTGTCTCTCTCTCTGTCTCTCTCTCTCTCTCTCTCTGTGTTTGTACTAAGGCTTGAACTCAACCTGGGCACTGTACCTGAGAATTTTCACTCTAGGCTAGTGCTCTACCACTTGAGCCACAACTCCATTTCCAGCTTTGGGTAGTTAATTGGAGAGAGAGTCTTAGAGCCAGTCCCAGATGGCATTAAACCACAATCCTGAGGTCTCACTCAGCCTCCTGAGTAGCTAGGATTACAGGTGTGAGCCACTGGTGCCCGGCTTTCGGTGAATTTTTTATACCATCTTCATCCACAGATGAATTATTTTGATATCATTCATCCTTCATACTCTCTTTCCCTCTCCCTTCTCCCCGCTGTTTTCATGAATTCTTTTGCCAACCCAGAGCACCAAAAACCCTTGACTCCTGCCAGCACTGGCCACAGTGACCCTGTGCTTGTGTGGCCCTCCCGCCTTCTGCCCTGCCTGGGAGCTCACCTTTCCACTCACAGAAAGCCATACATGCAGAAGCCCAGTGTCTCCTCAGCAAAAGACAGATTGCCATGGAAACCAGCATGAAGACAGAGAAAAACCACCATTGTTTCTAGCCCAGGAGGCTCTCTGACGGGCCTCTTCCCGTCTCATCCCTGGGTTTCAGGGCAGGGGAAAGACCTGCTGAAATGAGGGTTACTCTGTCCTGGAATTCGTTGCTTCTGTGAAGCTGAGAATCAAACCCAAGGCCTTGAGCATGTAAGACAAGTGCATTATCACGGAGCCACATCCCTAACCCAGTGTTTCTAGGAGGCCTTCTTCTAGAAGCCTCCATGCTGCCAGGCCTTGGTGACCCAGCTGGTAGAGAGACCCAGGTATACGACTCTAATGTAAGATGACGTGTGGATAGAGGTGACCCTGGGCAAGGTGTCAAAACTTCTCCAAACCTCAGTTTACCTGCCTTTTAAGTGTGTCTAATAATGTTATTTATGCCATAGGGGTAGTGATAGCATTTGATAATACAGTAAAAAAAAAAACTATGTTTGGCACAGAATCTGGTAGCTAACAAGCACTTACTAAATAGCATTATTACAAATTATTAAGCGTAATAATTCTATCATCAGCTTACTATTGGCTAGGTAAGTTCCTTAACTTCTCTGGGCCTCCGTTTTCTACTTAGAAAGCAGGATGAAGCCAGGCAGGCACCAGTGGCTCACACCTCTGAGGTTGAGATCCAGAGGACTGAGGTTCAAAGCCACAAGACTGCATCTTCAAAATGGCCAGCAAAAAGGCCAGGCTGGAGGCATGGCCCAAGCAGCAGAACACCAGCTGAGCAAGCAACCTGGAGCTCAAACTCTGGTGGGGCAGAAGCAATTTGCCCAGGTGCAAGGTGAGGTAGGACCAGCCAACTTTGTAGCTCTGGTACTGGATGGTTCCGGGCTGGTATTCTTGGCAAAGGAGTAGGGAGAGATGGCGGTAGTATGGCATTACCACTCTCTAAAGCACATTCTTTCTGCAGATTTCCACAGTGATTATATGCAAGGGAAGGAAATTAGCATTCAACCTTTGCCCACTGTTGACCTTACTGGGGCTCAGTTTCCCCATCTGTTGAGCGAGACTTCTTTGTAGGGGCTGGAAGGACTCCCTAACTTCACTCCTATATGGTGCTGGGGCACAGTGAAGACCGGCTCTATGCAAAGTATGGGCTTGCCCCTGACAACGGTGGAGCCACTCAGCAGCCCTGCACAGGATATGTATGCATCCTTAAAGACCTGGACATTGCCCAGCACCATAGAGACTCAGGAGGGCCGGGAGGACCTATCTTACCAGGCCGAGGTTCAGAGCGTTGTTGTCATCTTCAGGCATCGGCAGGTACACGGCCAGGGCCACGCAGTTGGCAAAAATGGTGAGCAAGATGATGGTCTCGAAGGGTCTGGTGCTGGGGTTAAGGAGAGCCTTTGGCTGAGCTGTGAGGCGTGCGAGGTGTGCAGTGGGGTTGAGGGGAAGAGGGGACCAGCCTGGATTGTGACTGCAATCCGGGACAAGCAGACATGGGGATGTTCCTTCCCAACTTTCCTACAAATTCCAGCCCAGGGCCCTGGTATCCCTCTCTTCCTCTTAGACTCGTGGAGCTGCAAAAGGCAGATGCTTGGCTCATGGCTACTCAGCTTGAAGATCTCGCTGCTCCTCTCTCTCAGGGCCTGCCCAGACCTAGCCCCAGGAATCCTGGCTTTGGGGTTAGACCTACTAGGGCTCAGCCACAGGGTGGGGCTGGTGGGGTCATACGCTACATTCCCAACCTGGGCCCAGGAAGAAGGGCTGACGGAGAGGTACAGGTTGAATTTTCAGAACGTTGTGGGCACACTGCATGTACCGGCTTGAACCACTCTTCCTCCTCAGCTATTTCCAGAGAGCAAGCGAGTGGGAAGATTTAGGGAGAGCAGCAGAGGGGGTCATGGGAGACCCCACATGCCGTCTGGGGAGAAGGTGTGCTAGGTAGATGGGCAGGGTGGGAAAATTCCTTTGCCTTCCCAGTAGCCTCCAAGTGGAAAGGGGGAAAGGGAGGCCGCAGGCAGAGGCTGTGGGAGGAGACGGCTCTGAGCAGCGAAGAATGGAGAAAAGGGGAAAAGCCACGGGCAAATCCCATTCTGATCCCCACCCCGCAGTCGCCATGTGGTCTCCTTCCCACTATCCCTTGTTTCCTCTCTTCCAAGGAACAACTGGCAAGAGCCCACGCTTCCACCGCCCTGTAGAAATATTTCATTCTTGTCTCTCAGACACAAGCCTCCCTCTTCTCTCTGTAACTTCTTCCCCCTCTCCTTGCCCCCAAAGAACCCTGATATTTTCAACATTCTTCCTCCCAGGGCTCAGCAAACAGAGGGGGATGGCACAGCAGCTCAAAGAGCCAGATTTGCTCCCCTGTGGCACGGAGCCAAGCCGAGCTGGCCTGCCCTCAGCCAGCGTCTCCTCCCCGTCCAGCTCCATCCAGCCAATGGTTTGTTCACCTGCCACTTGTTACTCTCACCCTTCCCATTCAAGGGGAGATCTTTCTCCAAAGGGCGGTTGCTTCTTTCCCCCATGTATCCCACAATAAGGCATTGCTTCCAAACCCCAAGCAGTACCCCTCACTCCACAGTGGTGAGGACACAGGCCCCACGAAGCCAAGCCCCTGCTGCATACCATCTGCACTCTCCCTGGCTGCTGTCCAGACCCCAGGAAGCCCCTCCACATCCTGTCACCAGTGTCATGGACACCTCCTTCCTTCCTCATGCCGCTCTGGAGCAGTGCATCCTATTCCAAGAGCCCAGGGACACGGACTCTCGAAGCCTGTGCTCCATGACCCCCTCTCCCCGCTCCTCCTTCCCTCCCCCCTTCCCCACCCCCAGCCTGAAGGATACTTCCATTCCACGATGCTGATGCAGGCCTTCCTCAAGGGGTTCTGGAGGGTCAGGCAGAACAGGGCGCGGGGGGGCCTTGGCAGGAGCTCGGGGACTGGTTTCTTGGACTGTTTCTTCTTCAGACCCTCATCTTGGGGTGAGGCTGGCTCCATCGCTTCCCTGGCAGCCACGATCTCCCCTGCTCCCCCACCTCACGGCCTTCTCCTCCCTGTCTGTCCCCAATGTCCCCGGCTTGGGGACTGGGCCTGGCTGAGCCTGTCCTGCTGAGGTGGCCAGGCTGGGCGGGGGTGGGGCCCGAGGATTACTGTCCCTGCTCCCAGTGAGTAAAATTAGCTTCCACTCCCCTCCACAGCCCGGCCTGCGCTCCCAGGCCAGGCAGCTGTTATTCCTTCCAGCCCAGCCATGCCAGTCTGTCCCCCAGGAGAACTGGGGGGTGGGGGGGAGGAGGAGGCTACACCCAGGCCTGAGATGGGGCTGGGGCAGTGGGAGACAGGATAGAAGTTTTCCAGGCTAGAGCAAGAAGTTGGGGAAGGCCGAGCCTATGGCAATGACCCTCTTACTTCAGAATCTTTTTTCACATGGAGATGATTTCCCCTGGGCCCAATGGATGATTGACATGGTCTTGGAGGAGATCCCCCCCCCCCCCCCGCCAGGCCTGCCCTCAAACATGGAACCACCCACAAACTTCGAACAAACACGGAATGTTAACAGAATGCATGACTGCAAGCAGTGCTTTACATGCGTGCCCTGGTGTGTGGAAGCTGAGGCTCTAGGAAGCATAAGACTCAACAATCCTTTTACTTAGTCCTTTGTAAAAACACACAGCAAATGGACCTCAGAGGCTTGCGGGGCTCAGGGTTAAAAAGAAATGTAAATCTGAGGAGAGCAATTCAAAGCTAGCAGGGCAGGAAAGTCCATGAGATGCTTATGGCCAGTTAACTAGCAAAAAGCCTGAAGTGGAGCTTGTGGCTTAAGTGGTAGAGTACTAGCCATGAGCAAAAAAGCTGAAGGACAGTGCCCAAGCCCTGAGTTCAAGTCCCAGGACCAAAGAAAAGAAAACAAAAATAAAAATGCAAACCTAGCCAGGCAGTGGCTCAAGCCTAGCTAGAGAGATTCGGGGAATCAGCCCAGGGGAAATGCTGGGGAGACTCCCTCTCGATCAAGGGCTACCACATCAGGAAGCACAAATAGGATGACTGAAGCCCAGGCCTGCCAGGCTGGGCACCACCTGTCCTCAAAAACAACCAATGCGCAAAAGGAGCTGGGGCGTGGTTCCAGTGGTAAGAGTGGGTGCTTAGCTGTGACACCCCGAGTTCAATCCCCAGCACAAAAAGTAATAAAAATAAAATAAAAGGGCAGCCCTCACCCAACTGGGAAAAAAAATCTCAGGAGGCCCCATGGAGGGCAGAGGGAAGGGGAGTGGGGTCGTCCAGGACAGGCTGCAGCCGTCTTCGCTATTATTCCAGAATCCAAGTGCGACCGGCCTCCAGGGGATCCCGGTTGACACCGGGGAGACAGGACTGCATGGACCCCAGCGAGGACAGAGCAGAAGCTGGGCTCCAACTTTCCCCTGCGCAGGTCTGAGGCAGAGCAGGCAGCCAGCCCGGGGGGTGGAGCCAGCCCAGGGGTGGAGCCAGCACGGAGGTGGAGCAGCCAGAGGGGATGGTGGAGCAGCCCGGGGGGTGGAGCCAGCCCAGGGGTGGAGCCAGCACGGAGGTGGAGCAGCCAGAGGGAATGGTGGAGCAGCCCGGGGGGTGGAGCCAGCCCGAGGGGTGGAGCCAGCGGGGGTGGAGCCAGCCCGAGGGGTGGAGCCAGCGGGGGTGGAGCCAGCCCAGGGGTGGAGCCAGCACGGAGGTGGAGCAGCCAGAGGGGATGGTGGAGCAGCCCGGGGGGGTGGAGCCAGCCCGAGGGGTGGAGCAGCCTGGGGGTGGAGCCAGCCCAGGGTGGAACCATCCCAGGGGTGGAGCCAGACCGGGAGGTGGAGCCAGCCCGGGGGGTGGAGCCAGCCCGAGGGGTGGAGCCAGCGGGGGTGGGGCCAGCCCGGGGGTGGAGCCAGCGGGGGTGGAGCAGCCCGGGGGTGGAGCAGCCCGGGGGTGGAGCCAACCCGAGGGGTGGAACCAGCCCGGGGTGGGGTGAAGCCAGATCTGGGTTCCGAGTTGCCCCCCAGCTCCTGCGCAGAAGACGGGGTGGGGAGGATCAGCTCATATGGAAGTGGGGAACCCCAGCAGGCTGGCGCCCCGCGGCCCTCCGCGGTGTCTCGGGTCTGACCAGCAGCCCGCGTGCTGCTCGCGTGAACGCGACAGGGACTTCGATCCCCCGAGTGCGCCTCCCGGCCCCCCCGGGGGTCCGCAAGCCCGTCAGGGTCCCGATTCCTCCGACTCCAAGGACGGAGGGGAGACGCAGGCGGCGGCGGGGCCGGGCTCCGGGGCGCCGGCGGGGGCGGCGCCGTCGGGGGCGGCGCCCAGCAGCCCCTGCAGGTGCTTGATGTAGCGGATGGCGGCGCGCAGCGTCTCCACCTTGCTGAGCCGCTTGTCGGCCCGCGCGCCGGGCAGGTGGCCGCGGAGGCGCGCGTAGCCCGCGTTCACGCACCGGACGCGCTGCCGCTCGCGCTCGTTGCGCTTCTGGATGAAGGCGGGCTCGAAGGGGCCGTCGTAGACCCCGAGGGCGCCGGGGAAGGGCAGGCACGGGAACACCCCCGCGTAGGGGTCGGCGGCGCCCGGGTACAGCAGGAAGGGCCCGGCGCCGCGCAGGGCCTCGGCGGCGGGCGGGGGCGACGGCCCGGGGGGTGCGGCCGAGCGGCCGGGCTGCGTCCCGCCGGGCGGCCCCGCGGGCGTCCGCTCCGCGCGCGCTCTGCAGAAGCCGTGGCTCATGGCCGGACGGCGGGGACAGCTCCGGGGCGCCGAGACCGGCCGAGGGTTCCCTGGTGCCTTTGGAGATGGCTTCTGGGGGGGGATTCACTAGAGCCAGGCATAGTCGCGGACCCGTGTGCGTCCTCCCCACCTACGCCTCCCCCCCCCCCTCCCAGCCTCCTCCCGCAGCCCAGCAGGCCGGGACACTAGCCGGGGGCCTCCATGCCCCGGCCTCCCCCAGCGACTGGCTCTGGTTCTTTCTCGGCCTTTGGGGTCCTCAGGCTGTCCGTGGGTCACACTGCTGGCTGCTGTCCAAAGCGTGCGGGCCCAGCGGAGGGGGCCCTGGGAATGTTTCTAGAAAGAGAGAGAATATGAATGAATCCTGGTGAGAACAGGCCTGTGTGGCGCTCACAGGGAGGCCTGGAGGCTTTAGGAGAAGTTGAGATCAGTTCAAATCTTGTGCCCAGGCCTTAATAACCGGTGACCATTTTGATTTGGGGCGTTTATGTATGGAGACTTTGAACATGTCCTCCACAGCAGATTATAAACTGATAAAATTCAAATCTATCCCTAAAACACTTCCTTTCCTGTCCTGGCTGATGAAATGACCAGCCATTTCTTCCCAGTTTTGTTTTTTCCTTCGTGAGATCAAGTATAAAAATGTCCACTGCTATCACCTCCCTGGGGAATGGAGCTGATGGCTTCCAGAGCTATACCTCCAAAAGTGCTTCCCGAGACAGCTATCACCGCAGGTTAAGCCAGGGCCTCACCTTTGTTGAAGGAAATGGATCTGTGGTGTGTGTGTGTCCTTACTAGAACTGGAAGGCAGGGCCTCCTGCTCTTATTTGGCTTTGTCACACTCAACGCTGGTGCTCTACCACTTGAACCACACTTCCACTTCTAGTTTTTTTGTTTGCTAATTGGAGGTAAGAGTCTCAGGGAGGATTGGGAATGTGGTTTAGTGGTAGAGTGCCTGCCTAGCATGCAGGAAAGCCCTGGGTTCAGTTCCTCGGTACCACATACATAGAAAAAGCCAGAAGTGGTGCTGAAGCGCAAGTGGTAGAGCACTAGCCTTGAGAAAAAGAAGCTCAGGGACAGTGCCCCGGCCCTGAGTTCAAGCTCCAGGACTGGCAAAAACCAGAGAGAATCTCAGGTATTTTCCTGTCCCAACTGGCTTCAAATCCCAGCTCTCAGATCTCAGCCTTCTGAGTAGCCAGGATTATAGGTGTGAGCCACCGGCACCCAGCTAGGAAATTTGATTGCAAAACAAACTTCGGTATGGTTAGCACTTTAAAAGCCCTCCTGCTGGCAGTGACAATCAGCCACCCCTTGCCTGCCCACATGGGTCCAGAATGTTCCACCTCACTTCCACCCTACCATTCTCTGGGGCGCTTCGCACAGCTCTCTATTACCGGTATTTGTCCAGAAACCATTCTAGCCCCTGGCATGTAATAGATGCTCCACAAATCCTTGTTGAATTACTGCGCGAGATTAGGCAGAAAGCTGGGCTTGTCAGGGTGGGGCTTAATTACACGCAACCTTCCCCAGGTTTGGGGAAGCTGTTATTTCAGAAATAATTGGTCTGTGTTGAGCTTAAGTGCCGCCCAGCCTCCTCACTGTGGTAACAGATCCCAGTTAAGAGTCATTTCTTCTAGGAAGCCTCTCTGATCCTGCGCCCCCTCTTGTGTGTGCCCACAGTGTCCCTAAATGCCACCTTTGCACACTACACGCCGCACCACCCTATTATTATCCTCTGTTATCCTCTGCTTGGTGGAAGAGGCTCAGGTTTACTGAGTGAGTTAGCAAGGTTGCATCCCATGCTAATGAGCAGAGCCGGGGAGGCCTACCAGTGGGACTGCTTCACCACATGGTAGGAGGGGCCCTGTCCCCCTCCCACCAGGGAGATGAGTGGCCAACTCCAACTTTCCAATGTCTCCTGAGACCTCCCAGCTTTGGTCCTTTTTAGCAGGCCCTGAACCTGCCCCCGCCGGCTTTGTCCTCCATACTGATGGAGACAACAAAGAAGGAGTCAAGGCTATTATGGAGTCTGGCTTCTCTTCTCAAAGGACAGCAAAGGCAACCTGGAGACCAATTCCTATGTTTCTTCCCTACCCAGTGGCATTCCAAGGCTCTCCATTGGTTTAAAAGGGAAGGTTCTAGAAAATAGACCTTCCACTCCACCAGGTCAGTCTCCTCTGATACCATTCCTGACTCCTACCCTGGTGGGTTCTGACTTTGATCATGGGTTCTCTGTCCATCTCTCACCTTCGCCATACCTGCCGTCTACAGCAAACACTCACATCCAGCTCACACTGGCTGAGTTGGCACGCTCCTCATCCAGGTGGTCAGAGCCAGGCGCTCTGCCTTCATTCTGAGTGTGCGCATAGAGGGCAGCACTAGGCCTTGGCTTTTGCAGGTAATCCAAGCTCCTCACTCAGCAAGGCACAGAAAGGGTGCTCAGGACACATGCTATGACAGTTTAGGATCCAGACTGTGCCTTGCTTAGCTTGATCCCTGTCTGTTCATAGTTAACTGTTCAAGTTTGATCTGAGAGAGGTCAGACAACTCTAATCAATTCATTAATTTTGCTCCTTGATTTAATATTCAGAGCCATTTTATTTTTAAATAAATAGCTCCTACATCACTGACATTTGTCATCAGAGTATTCAGGAGAGTGACTCACACAAGAAATCTTGCAGAAGGGTAGATGAGTTTAGGGGTGTGTGTGTGTGTGTGTGTGTGTGTGTGTGTGTGTGTGTGTGTGTGTGTGTGTGTAGGTTCTAGGGCTTGAACTCAAGGCCTGGGCACTGTCCCTGACCGAGCTTCTTTTGCTCAAGGCTAGAGTTCCACTACTTGAGCCACAGCTCCACTTCTAGCTTTTTCTGAGTAGTTTATTGGCAATAAGAGTCTCACAGACTTTCTGGCCCAGGCTGGCTTTGAACAGTGATCCTCAGATCTCAGCCTCCTGTGCCCCGCTAGCCAGTGGACCTTCATGGCTAGAACAGATCGCCTTGCCATAGAATGAGATAAGGACACACCTGCAGAGGTCACAGTCTTCTCTATCATACATCCTGTACTCCATGCCAGAGGCTGAGTGACACATGGCAGCCTGCCTGTTAAAGCATGATATCCATTGAGTAATTTACCCGGGCCCTTCCAGGTACAGAAACACTTCCTGGAATGGAGCAGTCAATAAACACTGCAGTGAAATAATAATAATCATGGCTATAGCTTATTGCTTGTGACATGTCAGACATTGTGCCAAACACTGTGTGTGGATGATCTCACCGAGTATCACCGTATTCTTGTGAGGTGGCAAAGATCGCCCTGGGTAACGGGTGAGAAACTAGAGGGGCACGAAGGTTAAAAGCCCCATGGTTAGTAATCATGAAAACTGAAATGCCAATCAACTGTGTCGCAATCAAAGGATCACAAGGTTTCCACTGACCTAGCAAAGGGATCTTATTCAATTATGATTTCTGTTGTAGGAACGTCCTGTTACAGACTAACACTATAGAGATGGCATTCAGCGTTTGCTCTGGCTAGATCCTCTTGGCCATCCTTGGGAAGATGTTCTTTCCGGGACGGAGTTTTCTGGTTGGGAAGATGACTGAGTCAAGCACCAGGAGCTTACCCCTGATGAGGGAGGAGCCCCCTCATTTGAGCCCAGGCCTGGACAGGATCTGCCAGCTGCAGAGAGCTGGGGGTCACAATACTGGAGGTGGGAAGGGTGGGAGATCAGCAATCAATAGCGCCACAGTGTGGTGGTTACAAGAAGTGCAAGTAGTAGATGAGTAAAATTCCAGGTCCTGTGGAAGTTAAAACTCCCTCTCAACCTGGGAACTGTGAGTCCTAGGTCTTTTGGAAATTTCGGCATCAGAGAAGTCCCCTAAGGAAGAGCTAAGGGTTTTCCTGAGATTATTATGGCCTTCAGTCTATAAGCATAAGAACCGCTGTCTCCTGCTTGGCCGTGGAGACACACAGTGCAGACTGGATAAATGCTCGTTGAGATTTCTTTAGCAACAAAGACAGATGTGAAGTTTGAACAGGCTCGGTCTGTTACAGTGAGAACACGACCGCAACCTTCTAGCTAGCTTTTCTCACGACCATCAGGGGGCTGCCACTGGATTTCAGGGTAATTGAAAATCAGCTAATAATGTTTCTTCCAACAGGGAGCCCAGGCCTCTGCAGGAGACTTCTCTTACCCCCAGTAGAAGGACTTGAACTCAGGGGCTTCTTGCTCATTGCCTTTTTTGCTCTACCATTTGAGCCACACTTCCGTTCTAGCTTTTTGTTTTGCTGGTTAATTGAAGATTATGCAACATGACCCCTTACCTATTCCTCTGTAGTGGTCTCAGAACCTTTCCCCAGAGGCTCAGGAGAAACGCGGCCTTCCTTCCCCTCCCAGAGATCCACGCGGTACACAAACCTCCAGAGGGTCTGGGGAGCCCATTTCTATTGAACCCAGAAAATCCAAATGCACTTCAGAATACTTTTTTTTTTTCTAAGATTCCTAAGCCAACCAATCTCAAGTAGACTAACCTTCAGGAAATTCTGCCTTACGATCTACAGAACAGATACTAAAACAATAAAAATTAAAATTAAAAATAAAATTTTAAAAAGGAGCCAGGCACCAATGGCTCATGTCTCTAATCCTAGCTACTCAGGAGGCTGAGATCTGAGGGTTGTGAGTTGAAGCTAGGAAAGTCCTTGAGACTCTTATTTCCAATTAACACACACACACACACACACACACACACACACACACACACACACACACACACACACACACACACACACACACACACATACAGAAATGGAGCTGTGCTAGCCTTGAGCACAAAAACTCAGGGACAGTGCCCAGGTCCTGAGTTCAAGCCCCAGGACTGGCAATAAAAAGGGGGGGGTATCTATATCCTAGTCTCCCTTGGAGATGGGTTGTAAGGCCTTTACCTATTTCTGTGACGACTTTCCCATTCCCACCACATTCACATTCGTATACAGAAGCATCCTCTGATAAACGTTCAATGAAGCTGTCCTTTTAGAACAGTGGTGATGTTCCATGGCCCTGGGACCAGGCTGGGGAGAAGGGCAGGCAGGGCCTGGGACCACCAGCCTGCATGTGGTGTGTTGGAAAATGACAGGCCACCCTCAGGGTGGACACCGGATGGTGTGGCTGCCGTCAACCCCGCCTGACCTCAGCCTGCAAGAGGCCAGAGCTCTGTCTGCAAGGTCCTCAGCCCCGCTGCACCTTGGCGCTGCCCTGGGCGCCATCCCTCCCGATTCAGGGCGCCATCCCTCCCAATTCAGGGTTTGCAGCCTCAGACCGATGGGAGCCCTCAGCCACACTTTCATGGCTGAAGAAGAGCATCCAAGAAGAGCAACAGGGTGGGGAAAGGAAAGCTGGTGTGCCCTGGGGTCTCCCGGCACTTTCTGCTGTGCTCAGTGGGCTGCTTCTTGAAGTCACACCATCCTCACATCTGCAAGGAGGCGGGGAGCATGGTGTCCATGGACAGAAAAGGATCTGAGGCTCAGAGAGGTTGAGAGAGCTGCCCAGGGCCACACAGCTCTGTCCTACTCCATTCTTAATTTATTTGGAGGAGCTAGGGACGGAACCCAGGCCTTGCACACGCCAGACTGGTCATGCTTTGTGGCCCAGGTTGCCCTCACACTTGCCATTCTCCTGCTTCGTCCTTCCAAGTGCTGGAATTATAGGTGAGCAGCACCAAGCCCAACCCACTGACTGTTCCAATTGACAGACATGCAGGCCTCTGCCCCTGCCACTGCCTCTCTCCCTCTCTCCCTTCCCCCCTTTCCTTCTCTCTCTCTCTCCCTCTTTCCATTTCTCCATCTCTCTCTCCCTCTTTCCCTCTCTCCCTCCCTCCCTCTGTCCCTCTGTCCCTCTCCCCCCTCTTTCCCTCTCTCCCTCTTTCCTTCCCTCTGTCCCCCTCCCTGTCCCCTCCCTCCCTCCCTCCCTCCCTCCCTCCCTCTCTCTCTCTCTCTCTCTCTCTCTCTCTCTCTCTCTCTCTCTCTCTCTCTCTCTCTCTCTCTCTCACACACACACACACAGAGTCGTTGATTCCACAGGGTATGGTTTCAGAGGCAGGAAAATGGAAACCCAGAGAAGTAAGATGAGGTTCCCATAGCCACACAGCGATAAATATTCAATGTTCAGCTGCAAGGAACTGGGAGCACTCTTTGGGACTGAGTCTTTCTGAGCCCAGAAGAACCAGTAAGTCGAAGATTCCTTAGGGTGAATTCACCCCTTAAGTGACCCCCGTGGCCCCACTCCCCCTTTGAGGTTGTGGCCACGGGCAGGAAGAAGAGGCCACGGTCAGGAGATCCGGACTCTTGTCCCCAAGCCTCCAGGGAGCGTGCTAAAAAGGCTTCATGGCAAACCTTATAATAGGACAGAACTGCTCCTTCCCGCGCCAGTCAGAGGGGCAGGGGCCCTGGGCAGGGTGAGGGTGAACGTCGGGGTGGAAGGGAAACGGTGGGGCTCAGGGACAGTTTGATCAGGAGCCTGGGGGTTCCTGATCTCCCGACTTAGCTGACACCTCATGGCTATTCTGGTCCCCACCTACACTGGGGGGGGCACTCCCTGCAGGTCTGGGCCACAGCGAGACAAAGAAGAAAAAAATCACTCTGTGAACTTGGACATGGCGGGTGGGGCAGATCAGAGGGGACCTGGTGGTTCTGTGGGAGAAATCAGCTTCCACCGAGGAAACCCGAGCTGAGCTGGTGTGTCTCCTGGTGATGAGTGGATGCCCTGGAGGCTGGGTCACCCTTAGGCTGGGAAGCCAGAGCCAGCAGTGGGGCCGGGTACCAGGGATGCTGCCCACAAGGGCACTGCCGCCCGGCCTTCGGT
The DNA here is from genome assembly GCF_024711535.1 of Dipodomys merriami. Lineage (NCBI taxonomy): Eukaryota > Metazoa > Chordata > Mammalia > Rodentia > Heteromyidae > Dipodomys > Dipodomys merriami. The sequence goes on along the minus strand of NW_027204604.1, from coordinate 14,102,786 downwards.
CCCTCGAGCTGCCCACCATCATCCCACTGTCTCCTCCCTGGGCCCCCACCCCAGGCCCCAGAGATGTCTAAGTAGAAAGCGATGCCCTGGGGTTCATGCCTTAACAACCCAGGACAGAGAGAAAAGGGGAGTGTCACTACTTAATATCTGTCTCTGTCTCTGTCTCTGTCTCTGTCTCTGTCTGTCTGTCTGTCTGTCTGTCTGTCTGTCTGTCTGTCTGTCTCTGTCTCTCTCCAATACTGGGGCTTGAATTGGGCCTCACATTCTGACTCTTTTGTTCAAAGCTGGCATTCTACCACCTGAGCCACACCTCCACTTCTGGCTTTTTGCTGGTTAATTGGAGATGAGTCTCACAGATTTTTCTCCCCCAGGCTGTCCTCCAACATCAATCCTCAGATCTCAGCCTCTGGAGTAGCTAGGATTGTAGCACCTGTGCCTCGCTCACTCCCGAAGGCTTAACAGCTACAGAATGAAGGTGTGAGGTTTCCCAAGGAAGGTGCCCCCGTGGGCCCTCCCCGGAGCTTGTGGACAGCGCCAGGGCCTGAGGAGGGAGGAGCTGGCTCAGCTGGCACTGGCTCAGGCTCTCAGCGTGCATCAGGACACCCTCTCCCCCTCCCCCGCTGCACCGTGCCCTGCAGCCCCCTCCCCAGAGGAAAGCCCAGGCAGGACCTCGGGCCAGCTCTCCTCTCATGAGGATGGAGGTCAGAGACTCCTCTGCCTCCCTGCTCCCCTCCACTGGGCTCCTCCTCTGCTCTGGCTCACCTGCTCTGCCTCTCTCCCTCCCCTGGGGGTGTGGGAGCCGCCAGGCCAGGCTTAGAGTCCTGCTTCGCTATTTCCCAGCCTGGGGACCTGCAACAAGCCTTCTCCACGTCCTCTCGTAAGGCAGGGCGGCTGCAGGTGGGGTTGGGGAGGTGGAGGCTTTGGGCACTCTCTGGTGGCTTCCTGCTCAGGAGACACCACTACCGCGGTGTGGATGGCCAGATGGCCACCTGTGCCCCCCCTCCCCGCCCCATGCAGATGCTCATAACCAGATTCACTGTCCTCAAGCTGTGTCTCCTCCCAGACAGACAGACAGACAGACTGAGAGACAAAGAGAAAGACACAGCAAGAGACAGACAGACAGAGACTGAGAGAGCTAGAAACAGAGAAAGAGACAGAGTCAGAGAGACAGACAGAGACAGACTGAGAGAGACAGATGGAGAGACAAAGACACAGAGACAGAGAAACAGACAGGAGAGAGTGTGTCCGTTCCTCCCACACGCGCAGGTCCGCACGCCGCCCAGCCACACACACCAGGCTCCTCTCCATCAGCGGCTGCCTTCTGCCCTCAAAGCCCGGGTCTTGGGTGCTTCCTCCTCCAACACCAGCCCACATGCCTCTCCATCCCCCCCTCCCCCTCCCCCTCCCCCTCCTCCTTCTCCTCCTCCTCCTCCTGGAGCCTGTTTCTGCCTTGTCTGTGGGGGCCCAGCCCGGCCCGGCCCTGCCCTGCCCTCTCTTGCTGCGATTCTTGCTCTTTCTCCCCCAAGCCCTAAAGCCTTTGCCAGCCGAGCCCCCGTTGGGCACAGTGGGCTCGGGGTGCGCTCTCAGTGACCCCGTGCCCTGCCCCGTTTGGTTTGCATCTTGCTCTCTCAAGGACAAGGGGTTTCTGGGGGGCAGCAGGGTTCCCCGATCACCTCTGCACCTGCAGGCTCAGCTCTGACTCCCTCGGCAGAGAGGCCCAAGCAGAAGCCTAAGTGGAGGGCAGTTAAGGGGTCAGTGTGTGTGCTTCCTGTGCACTCCCTTCTAGGTAACTTTTTACCCTATTTTACAGATGGAGAAACTGAGTCTCTGAGAGCTCAGGGGAGATCAGGCATCTATTAAAGAGCAGGATTAGAAACAATTTTTTTAAAGTTTTGGTAACACTCACCCTGTGCTTGGCTCTAGTGGAAGGAGTTCACGCGTTTCACCTTCACAAGGGGGCCACGGATCTGTGAATAGATGCCAGCACAGAGAGCAGGATATGCAAATGGCCTGTGGTCCCACAGCTGCTAAGGGATGGAGCTGATATTTAAGCTCGGGCAATGCGCTCAAGGCCTTGCCCCTAACCACTGCACCAAGCTCAGCCCCAGGTGAAGAATCTCCCCATGTCCAGACTCTTCACCATTTAGCTCCTGCCCAGCTGATCTCCACCTAGAAAATCCATGATGTCACCAGTGGACACCGACAGGCGTCAGGCCAAACCCGTGGGCTGGCAGGGCAAGTCCGCAAAGCACAGCTAATCTCACCTTGTCCTTTGGGAGGTGGGTGTCTCCGTTCCTTCTCCTTTGGGTAGGAAAGCTGTGCCGGGTGAGTCAGCCCTGACCGCCAGCATTGCCAGCCTCCCTCCTCCAGGCTGCAGCTGCCTCTATTTCAGAAGTACTTTGCAGTCCTCTTCCAGCCACCACACCTCTGTGATTGCTCTTCTAGCACAGCCATTCTTGGTGAGTGTCTCCCAGGCCCCCCCGAGGGACGGGAGGCCCTCCGGTGCCGTTCGCCCTGCCCCGCAGTGCCTCCAGCCCTGCCGAAGCGCCAGGACCCAGGTACACTTTACCTGCTTAAGCTTCAAACGCGTGACACACCCAGAAGAGGAGGGAGGAGGGGTGGGGGCGCCTGGGATCTGGGATCTGCTCCCAAGTTGTCGACAGGGCCACCCCTGGCCTGCTGTGATTGGCTGCCCCAAGTCTGGGCAAGAGACATATTGCTGGGGGCTGGAGCCAAGAAGAGCAGAGACGTGGTCCTCCTGGGTCCTGGCCCAGCGAAGGGCCAAGGGAGGGCCGGGACATCCGGCCGCAGCCTCGTGGTCAGGGAGCTCAGACCCCTCTCAGTGGAAGTTGGCATAGCGTGAGGAGTGCGGGGACCAGTGGTCGGGGCCAGAGGCCCGGGTACACGCCGGGTCAGAGAGCCGTCTCCCTGTGGTGGCTTTCATGATACCGGATTGGGGGTGGGAGCTGGTGGGCGTTTACTGGATGCCCGTGGGTTCGATGGAGGGCGGGGGGAGCGGGGTCTGCAGTGCTCCCCAGGGCGCAGTTCCAAAGCTTCAGTTGGGGGCTTGGCACAGCCAGGGCCTGCAAAGCGCAGGGACAGAAGTGCCCGAAGCCAGAGCAGCAGGCAGGGCCCCAGCCACCCTCCTAGGAGTCAGGCTGGCCTGGGGAAGCTCCAGGGCTGTCCGGTATGGATCCACCGGGCCTGCTTGCAGCTGTCCTCATGCTGAAGCTGCAGCGTGGAAAGCCCTCCCCTGCCCTTCTCAAGAGCACCAATACCAGGTGCCACCTTGGAGATATGAGCTGGTCCCAAGGCCCCAAACTGCATCATTAGCTTGCTGCCGTCTCTAAGATCTGCTGCCCTTTACAGCCGGGTTTGCGCTCAGTGTGCCTCCCTCCCCCCTCCCCTCCCCCCCACTTGGTGCCAACTACTGAGGCTTCGAACTCTGGGCCTTGCCTTCTCACTTAGCTTCTTTTGCTCAAGGCTGGTGCTCTACCACAACAGCTCCACTTCGGACATTTTTGCTGGTTAAGTAGAGAGAAGAGTTTCATAGACGTTGCTGCCCAGGCTGGCTTTGAACTAGGCTCCTCAGGTCTCAGGCTCTTGAGTAGCTAGGGTCACAGGTGTGAACCACTGGCACCAGCTCATCTTTACAGATGTTTCCCCCACAGGAAAGAACCTGGCCACCAAATCATAATGTGGATGTGCTCATTATGTCCTTTTTGCCCACATATTAAAAATAACTGCAGAGATAATGTGATAGAAAGATCTCCTTCCAGGACAGCCTCAAATTTCTTTTCTTGTGGCCAGAGTCAAGGCCTTCTCACTGTCTGTGGAGAAGCAGGGCTCAGGGAGGAGGTCTGCCCGCCTGAACTCACACAGCATCAGAACTCCCGGCTCTTCCCACGAAGTCACTAAGGAGCTGGCGCTCCCAGGCCGGGGATCTGGGCCCAACTCCATGCCCAGGATGGAGAGACCAGGGGTCCACACAGCAAGAGGGGGTCTAGCTGAGGGCCAGGGTGATTCTGGTGCTAGGGGTCCTAATAACATGTAACAGGCAGCCCCTGTGGATTCTCTAGGCCTCCGATGTGAAGGAGGGTCACTGCCACATGCACCACAGCGGCCCTCATTCCGTGGGTGCCCATGTGGAGCATCGGCTTTGCCTGGGCAACACAGTCACCCAACAACGCAGGAAGTAGCTGTCATCCCCACCATGCAGCCAGGAAAGGGCAGTGTGCAATTTAAAGCTCCACCCAGCTAGTAAGGGGCAGTTAGGGTTTGTACCAGTGGCTGGGCTCAGAATTCATGTTCTTTGTTCTCTCTCCCCTCCCTTCCTCCTTCTCCCCGCCCTCTCTCTCTGCCTCCCGCCTTTCCCCCCCCTTCTTGCCAGTCCCAGAGCTTGAACTCAGGGCCTGGGCTCTGTCCCTGAGCTTTGGTGCTGAAGGATAGCACTCTACCACTTGAGCTACAGCACCAGTTCTGTTTTTTTTCTGAGTAGTTTATTGGAGATGAGTCTCACGGACTTTCCTGCCCAGGCTGACTTTGAACCAAGATCCTTAGATCTTAGCCTCCTGAGTAGCTAGGCATGAGCTACCTGTGCCCAGCAGAGTTTGTATTCGAACCCCACTCCACCCTTCTTGCTTTCAAGTGGCCTCATAGGGAACCTTCCACTCAGCCTCTCTCCTGGCATCCATCATTCCATGAGTGCATTTTACTACAGGCTGGTCTCTGGTCCTGTCCCAGACCAGAGACTGGCTCTGAGGGGCTCACATGGCTGAGAAGTCACACCAGGCCCAGCAGTGACCAGGGCTGCATCGCCCCTCCCTACTGACTCCCGGAGCCCCGGTGCCCGTGCTGGGGACAGCAGATGCCCAGTCCTGGACAGCAAGCTCAGGCTTGGAGCAAAACTCCCATACACTTCCAGTCACCTTTCCAAGCTCAGGTCCCTCTACAGTCCCCCGGGGCAGGACTCACCCACTGGGCGCTGGGGAGGAGGCTGGGCCAGCTGTTGCTAGGCCTTTTGGCAAGAACAAAAGCCCTAGAGGCAGCCCAGGATCACCCATCTGCCTTGGAGCCGAGACCCTGCACCCATCGGAGCGCACCTAAGGCCTTCTCCATCTAGGAATTAGCGAAGTGTACCCAGGAACTCCTACCCAGTTCTAGACCAAGGCTAGGAGGGGAGGTTGGCCACAGCCAACCTTAGGAAACCAGGCACCCTAGAAGCTTCAGAAGAGTTAGATGACCAAGTGGTCTGATTCAGTGTAAGCTCCCTGCCAGTTCCTAACCAGAGCTGCAATATGAAGAGTTAGGAACGATGAAGGCTCGAACTGAGGGCAGGCACGGGGAGGAGGGGACAGATTCCAGAACCATCTGGGGGTCAAGTTGGCAGGATTTTGTGACTGATTGGACCTTAGCACTGCAGAAAGGAAAAGAATCAAGAATTGATCATCTCCAGGCTTCTGGCTCAGAAAACCTAGTGAATGACGGATCATCAAGAAAAAAAGATATCTGTGTGCCAGTGGCTCACGTCTGTAAGCCTACCTACTCAGGGGGCTGAGATCTGAAGATCAAGGTTCAAACCCAGCCCAGACAACAAAGTCCATGAGACTTTTATCTCCAAGTAATCACCAAAAAGCCAGAGTGATAGTGCAAGGCCCCAAGCTCAAGCCCCAGCGCGCACACACACACACACACACACACACACACACACACACACACACACACACACACACACACACACACACACGAAGTCTGGAACTCAGGGACTGGCAACAGTTATTGGACTTAACTCCCAGGGAAAAAGACACACACACACACACACACACACACAAACACACACACACACACACACACACACACGAAGTCTGGAACTCAGGGACTGGCAACAGTTATTGGACTTAACTCCCAGGGAAAAAGACACACACACACACACACACACACACACACACACACACACACGAAGTCTGGAACTCAGGGACTGGCAACAGTTATTGGACTTAACTCCCAGGGAAAAAGACACACACACACACACACACACACACACACACACACACACACACACACACACACACACACACACACACACACACACACACACACACACACACACACACACACACGAAGTCTGGAACTCAGGGACTGGCAACAGTTATTGGACTTAACTCCCAGGGAAAAGATTTCAATGTTAAATTTGAGATCATGCCAAATTGGCTAAGAACAGAGATCAGAAAACAGTAGTACTCAGGAGGGGGTGAAAGGATGATCAGAAAGAATAAAAAGGTCCTGGGGGCAAGGGTCACAGGAGCTGAGTGAAGGATCTTATGAAGGAAGGAGAGATCAATGGTGACAAATACAGCAAGAGGGCCGGAAAGGTGAGACCCAGAGACACCTCTGAAACAGAACTTGAACTTGCAAGGTTATCTGGGGTGTTGTGGGGGAGCAGCTCAGCCGAGCACAGAATGGGAGATCTGCCTGCAGAGGGCACGGGGTGACTTTGAAGAGAGCTGGACATGGAGCCCATCCAGGCCCTTTCCAGCAGGTGGCTTTAACACACAAGTAGACAGAGGAGAGGCACTGAACAGGGCGGACACCCAGACGGTCTCCTACCAGCCTTGTAGCTCCTGTTAGCCCCACCTCTAAAGTCACCCCTGCTAAGCATTCTTGTAATCAGCTCTATGACTCAATTGTGTGCAGGACTTGCTCTAGTGTCACTGCAAAGCCTGTGCTCCTCCTGTTAGCCGTGGATGCAGCTCACTCCCAGCTCCCCACAGTACTTGTACATGGCTCTGAACTGAAACTAACACTTCAAGCTGTTCTCCTGCCCCGTTCCCCTCACTGAGAACCCAGCACAGCTCCACATGAAGGTCCACGACTCACGTTCACCCAGACGACAAACCTCAATCCAATCAGACTGGTCCCTAGAGCTGTCTCACCTATAACTTGGGGGCAGTGTGTGTGTGTGTGTGTGTGTGTGTGTGTGTATGTGTGTGTGTGTGTGTGTGTGTGTAGAGAGAGAGAGAGACAGACAGACAGACAGTGTACTGGGGCTTGACCTTGGCACCTGAGCACTGTCCCTTTTGAGCTTTTTTTGCTCAATGCTGGTGCCTTACCACTTGAGCCATAGCTCTACATCTGACTTTTTGGTGGTTAGAGATAAGAATCTTACAGACTTTCCTGCCCAGATTGGCTTCAAATAGCAACCCTCAGATCTCAGCCTCCTGAGTAGCTAAGATTTCAGGTGTGAGCCATGGCGCCCACCCCACTATACACTACACAACGAGCATCGTTTGTGTCTGACTCACAGATCTGATGGGGGAGGCATGAGGCCAGCACAGGTTCAGGGAGCTCTCCCTTCCAAACAAAACCTCAGGCCAGGGAACCGGCGCTGTGCTCAGTAGGTGACAGGGGAGCGCCAGGCTCTGCCTGGATCCCACCGTGTCTCAGCCCTGGGTACCAGGCTCTCCAAGACTTTGCCTCTCCGCAGGGACCTGCCAAGAATGCTTTATCCCCTCTCCAGGTCACCACTTACCCAGTCACACTCTTTGTTTCCCAACTCTCTTCGACTCCAGAAAGTGAGAGAAATAAAAACAATTTAATGATGGCTTCCTTGATTTACAGACTGCTCTAAGACAACAGAAGGACACACATTTCTCTCCATGCACGGTACAGGAAACTCAGGGACGAGGGGTGAGCAAGGACAGGAGCGGTGTTGAGTCCACTGCTCAGCCTCGTGCTGCGTGCTCCAACCCACTTCCTGGCTCAGCAGCTGCAGATTGGCAAGGGGTGGTGGTGCTGCTGCATGGCCTCCCGAGAAAGGAACAAGAGGACAGGCGGCAGGGGCCGCGGGGCCGCATGCCCGCCCGGGCGTCTGTGGGCGAGGAGCTGGGGAGAGGGAATCAGGCAGTGCTGGTGGCCGGGGCACCAGCGAGTTCTGTGGACCAGCACTATCCCTGCGCTAGAGGCAGGCTGGGCAGGGGCTGGAAGAGTGGGAATGATCCAGAACAGCCAAGAGCACAGGTGAGTGCCGGGCCATGAGGCAGCTCTACCTGCAAGGGGTTAACAGGCCACCAGATGTGGAGCTGGTAGGGGCGGAGCCAAGGCAGAGCGAGGAGGGGCAGAGTCCACCTCCAAGGCCTCCATTTCCTTCTGGCCTGCTTTCCCCTGCCCTGAGACCCCACCACGCTCCTTCATAAACACAGCTGAGTACAACATTCCTAAAGAGAGAGAGAAGCAGGAAAAACGCCACTGGCGTTCAAAGGGAAGACGCACTGAGGGAAGGGGAGCCTCCCTGGCTCTGTCCAGCCTCGGAAGCTGGCAGCATGGCCTGGGTCCCTGACCCGACGGTGCCGGCCCGTCTAGCTGAGCATCTTGTGCCGGTCGAAGACGGTCTTGCGCTGCTCCTGCACCTGCAGCTTCCAGCGCTGCTGCGCACCTTCCACGCGCTCCAGGACGGTGTTGGCTCGGGGTCCCCCGTGGGACGTGGCAATCGCTGCCCCAGAGCGAGCGTCCTGTGGTGGGAGAGAAAAAGGAGAGGATCTGGGTGGAGCCACAGGGGCTGGAGGCCCTGAGGCCCGAAAGTCTGGCCTCCCCAAGGGCTCTAGGCTCCCTGAGGACTTTGCCCCAGCAGCTGCAGATCCTAACCAAGTGTGCCTGGCCCCTGGGGTCGGCAGGGTGGGGCCAGGAGATATTCTGGGGCCCCAGTTACCCCAGCAGCGCTGGCTTGAGTCAGGTTCCCAACCTGCCCTCAGGCCCAGTGCTAGAGGTCTCCAGTGGCAGGCAGAGTCCCCCAGGACCATGCACCCCGGTGCCAGGGCTGAGCCACACTAAGCCTGCAAAGACCCCTGCCTGCCCTGCTGCAGGATAGCGACAGTGTGGCTGGCTTCCTAGGATGGCCACTCCTCTGCTCTAGATACAGGAAGGGGCCACTGGGGAGTCTGCTCAGGACCGGCTCTGCTAGGTGCGGCGCACACCACACAAGCTTTCTTTCCCTGTGAGAAAGGGCCTGGACCTCATGAAGTCTAGCAGGGGGTGGACCCCGGCTTTTCCAGTCCAGCGCCTGCTTGACCACTGCCTCTGGTGACAGCCCAGGATCGCCGGGCTTCTTCCCGGCCTGCTTTTCCCTCTGCTCTCAGCCCTGTTCTGTCATCAGTCCTCCCCTAATTACTACTTCTCTGCCTCTGAAGCTCTGGAGCCCGTGCATTTCCTGCAGGACCCGAACCTGATCTTTGGGGGGAATTAGAGCTGAGGGCCAGGCCCACAGCCTTGTGGGGATTTCCTCTCTAGCTCTCCTTGCCTCTCATCTCCTGCCATACATCTCTTAAGGGATTAGCGCACCCCTCTAAGCCCAGAGCCGCCCAGTAAATGCAACTTTGCTTCTAATGCCCTGAGCTGGCAGGGCTTCTGTCACCACACAGCTGCCAGGCCGGGGAGCAGGGTGGGGGCGATGAGAGGGAAGGCAGAGATGGGCTGGCAGTACAGCGAGGTGGCTGGCCGGCCAAGGGGCTGGGAGTGTGTCGTTCTCTAAGGGGAGCTCTGAGCAATCGGTACCATGTGCACTCACTTCGAAGGTGAACTAGAGATAGATGCTGCCCACTGGGAGCCCCTGGCCACAACCCTGAGGATGGTTTTCTCCACAGACTAGAGAGGCTCAGGCAGCACCAGAGGGGCGCGTGGAGCCCAGTCAGGCCTCCTGGCTCCTGTGCCTGTGTCAGAGGACCACCAGCCCTTTCTAGCCTCAGATTCCCCTACGCCCAACTCAGATGGAACCACACGTCCACGGTGGGGGCTAGGGAGAGAAGGCTCGGTCTCAGCCACTCACAGCTGTGTCCCTGGACAAGTCACTTACTTCTTCAAGCTTTGCTACCATAAACCTAGTCTGGAGACTTCTTCCCACTGTACTGTCAGCAGAAATTACATTTAGCTGATGATCTAGTATACAAACACAGACACACAGAAAGAGAGACAGACAGACACACCCCTAAACAGAACGTAGTGTGAAACACTGAGAAATTCTCTGTCCTAGGATACCTTCAGTTCTTCCCCACTCTGTTCCGTTTCATGTTTTCACAATCTAGGTCATGTTTTCAAATTCACTTCATGACTTAGAGGGCTCTGACCACAATCTGAACACTAGCTTGTAAGGCTGAGTGGACGGGGATGGCGAAGTTGAACACATAGGCCAAGCCCCTAGTGAACTGGCAGAGCGGAGCAGGAGCTCAAGGAATGTCTAGTGTCCTTCTTCCCTGACCATTTTGTCTTGGTCTGTGGGGCCAAACTTGGCTTCGAATCTTGGCTCTGATCCTATACCTCATAGTAGAACCAACCCCCTCCCTGTAGGATGGAAATCTTCCATGAAAGCAGAGCCCCTAGCAGTGCCTGACAGACGGAAAGCACTCTATTTGCAGGAGCCAAGGCCAGGAGCAGACTCTGGATGTGGGGTTAACTGAAGAGGGGCGGAGAGGGGCTGCAGCCAGGGTCATCTCAGCAAAGACCGTGACTGTCATGCGTCCTGACTGCTCCTCTACTCCTCTGCCGTGGTGCACACGAAGAATACGCTTGCGGTTCTACCTCAGCCTGAGGTGGGCAGGCAGGGAAGCTGTTGGCCCACTGAGATTTTGCCATCCTGGCCCAGGGACGGGGGGAGGGGGGCGGAGGGGAGGGAGGGGGGAGCGGCTTAAGGGGTTTCTCTTCCTCCTCGCTCCCAATCCTGTCCCTTCTGGGCATAGCACCACATTCCAGCACCATGGCCTGGCTGTGATTCCCTGAGGCAGGCCCAGAGCGGTGGCACAGCAGCAGCCCTCCGATGGCCCTGCTCTCGAGAGTGTCTGCAAGAGCCAGGAGCAGGGCTTTAGGGAACAGGCTGAGATCCACCGCGTTACCACAGCTTCATTTGTTACCTTCATGTAAAGTCTTAGCAAACAGCTGCTAAGTGGGGAAAGCGGCTGCCGAGAGGCTCTGGGCTCTACTGCTAATAGGCTGATTAAAAGGAATTAAGGATTCTACATCTGTTCCCAAGAAAGCCCAGAGTGGCCTCGCCCCTACCTGCTCTGGATGCAGGACATGCCACCAGCCCCTCACCCTCTCCCCTCTACCACTGGTGTCTGGGAAGCTTAGGGAGCCGATGTAAGATGAGGGGAGAGCTTCTCCCCATCAGGCAAACAGACCAGAATGACCCCAACAAGGGCCACGGTGCCAAGCACCCACGCTCCCAGGCTCCCGCTACTGGAAAACATTCAAGTACTACAGCGCCCACACTGAGGCTGAAGAGACGGAGGCTCTGAAGGTGGCGGCGTCTTGCTAACTCAGAGCTACGTAGCTGTTTGGGGCCACGTCAGGACACACACGTCTGTGTGTCTCTTATCATGGGACAAGGCTGTCCTTTCTTGACGAGTTTCTCCTAAGGGAGCCAATTCTGACCATCAAAGCAGCAGTCAGATGCAGTCCCCGAGGCTAGCGCAAGGACAGCGCACCTGTCCAGGACCCGAGGGTCGGGAGCTCCGGGCCTGGAAGGGCTGTGGGTGAGCCTGAGCTGGTGAACTACCCCTGAGACCCCGCTCTAACCCAACTCTGCCAGAAAGCGCTAGCTTTCAGCTGGCACTGAGTTGGGCCCACGTCTTTAGAGATAAGCAGACAAGTAAGACCCTCCCTACTTTCTTGCCCCCTCCCTTCCTGCTCCACTTTAGTTCCAGCTGAGCTGTAGAATCAGGCTGTATCATCTACACAGCCAAACAGTGCCAGGCCCTTGGGAACGGTCTGGCTAACTCCCTGACTTTTCTCAGCTAACTCAAATCCTTCCTGCTATAGCAAGACAGAACGAGGCCCTCCGGATTCCAGCATCTACCCTCAGTCACCTTCCCACTGGCCAATCAAGTTATCCCACGGCTTCTCAGAGCCCGGCTGGAGCCCTGAGTGCATCGCTTCCACATTGCCCTGCCCTGAAATGCACCACTGAACTTCCCCGAAGATGTTCTAGACACATCTGCTGAATGGCGTGCCTTTCCATTCTGTCCTCGGGGAGAGGAGGCAGTCTGAACTGTCTTCATCAGTGCCTTCCCCATGTCGGTCCCCTTCCCCCAAGATGGGGTCCTCAGTGTGGCTCCCCACCCATCCTGACCAGGGGCTGCTCAGTGGCCCCCAGTCCTCTCTTCCATGGATCCCCTGTTCCCACCACCCCCTTCTCTGTCTGCCCGACTGCCCTGCACAACCCTCTTCTCACTGCAGTGAGAAGACCCCATCGGCACCCAGGGGCCCATGCTGAGAGCAAGGGAGACAGCCAGAGCCGCGGAGAGGCCCCGTCTCGCTCTCTTCAAAGAGGGCCAGCTCTGTACATCTGAAACAGCTCTGTTGCTGTTTCTGGCCCAGCAAACACACCGGCTTCCTCCTTTCAAAGGGCGTCTGAGCCCAGGGATTAGGCCTAATGCTGCAGGAATCTGGGGGTGGGGGTGGGGGGAGACACAGCGCCCAGCAATCAGGTCCACTGAGGCTCTGCCAGTGCTTTCAAAGGGACCCTGATTCTTTTATCCCTCTGTAGACTTGGCCTGAGTGGGGGGGGGGGGGCGGGGAGGGCGGGGGGTAGAGGTCTCGCCTCCCTCTTGCAGGCCTTTGACCCTGGCAGGAGAGCTTCTGGATATAGGTGTTGTGGAGATAGAGCAATTGAGGATGGGTCCCCAATCCTGAGAAATGCTCCCATCTCCAGACCTGCCTGGGCCCGGGCCTTGGCCTCCTGAGGGGACCCAGGGGACCTCCCAAGGAAGCCCAGTGGGCCTGTTCTAACTTTCTCCCTCCTGGGGTAAAAGCTAAGACCCCCCTCTCTAGGGAAGACCCCTTATTTCTTGTTGCCTACATAAGGACACACTCTCGCAGAGCGCTAATAAGCCCAGACACAAAAGCTGGCTTGACTGCGGCTCAGCTGAGGGTCTTGGGATCTTTCTTCTCTTTGCTTGGGTTCAGTGATGGGGGGCAGCAGACTGTCCCTCACCATCGGGGCTGGGGCCTTCAGGCGCCTGTGAAGACACACGGGCTCTCACAGCCCCTTACCACAGCTCAGCGCCCGCGCGCCCATGGCCCTCGCAGCTACTCTAGAAGTCGGTCTCTGCCAGGAAGCCTGACAAAGAGAAGGTAAACGTCCCCCACCTTTGCGAAAGCACCCAGTCCCTCACCTGCCTGCCTGCCTGCCCATGTCATATCTCCCCTGGCCTTTGCGTCTCCTTCTCAGACGCCAGCGGCTGAGGACAGATACAGGTCTGAGTAAATCACCGAAGGCTCCTGCAGGATTCCTGCACTCAGCTGGAGAGGAGGTGGTTGCTAAGTCACCGCCCCTTGTAAGTCAAGGGACAGAGACCTAACATGGAACAACAGGATCACAATGCATTTTCTCATCCCTGAGGGCACCTGATGAGATCTGAGATCCATGCTACCCAGCCCCCCAGCCCCAGGACCAGGCAGAATAGGGAGCACCTCAGGTCAGGGTCAACTTAATTTACGTTTTTGCTGGTCCTGGGTGGGGCTTGAACTCTGGGCCTGGGCACTGTCCCTGAACTACCAAATGAGCCACTGCACACTTCCAGCCTTTTCTGAGTAGTTTATTGAGTCTCATGGACCCTTCATGTCCTGGCTGGCTTCAAACCATGATCCTCAGTTCTCAGCCTCCTGAGTGGTTAGGATGACAGGCTTGAGTTACTAGCGCCCAGCTCAGGGTCAACTTATGACCCATATGTGTCTTGGGTGGAAGATGAAGGGAGTCACTTCGTGCATTCAGGCCTCACCAGCTCTGGCTTCCGTCTGCCCATGACAGCTGGCCACTACACCCTTATATATGGCTGAAGAGCGCCCTCCGTAGGGAAGACTCCTTCCCACCCAGCCAGGCCTGCATGTGTGACTTGTCCAACCCAACTCAGGTCCTGTCTCCAGACCAAATCTACCCCCTTTACTCCCCTCCAAACCCAAACACACTCCAAGTGGGGAGCACCCAGCTCTCCTACAGGAAGAGAGGACCAGCCTCAGACCCAGCGATGGCGGGCTGTGGTCCCCTGGCTATGATCTAGGATGGCAGGAGACACAGAAAGGCTGTGCCCGAGAGCCATGCATTCCAGGGAAACCGGGGCTCGGGCTGTGTAATCATGGGCTACATCTCTCAATTACTCCTGGGCCAGGTCTGCAATTACTCCCTTTCCCCTAATCACCTGGTATTTATTAGTGATGCCCCTCCCTTATCAGAGCTGCTATTACTTCTACATTAATAACTGGGTTGGTGTGTAAGCTTTCCTCTTGAACACAGACCACCCAACTGCTAGCGCCACCACCTCTCCAGCCCAGATCCAGGGCGCGAGGCTTGTCACCTCTATTCCACCTTAGGCCACACTCACGCCAGCAGGAGGCTGGCGACAGACTGGGAACAGTCTGGGCAGGTACCCCAAAGCGGCACAGCGGGTGGGAGGGGCTGGGCCTCCTTCCTCCCTGCCCGGATAGGCCCAGGTCCACCTCACCTGGACAGCTTCACTTAGTCCTGAGCGCAGGACCCTCATTCTGGAGGACCACTTGCCTTTCCTGCCTCTAACTGAGGACCGGTCTACCCCAGCTCAACTACAACTGTCCAGAGCAATTCAGTCCAGGCCTAGGAACCCCCTACGACCCACGGCTCAGAATTCACCAGGGGTCACCACTCCATCACCACCCTGTACTCCCTGTAAGACAGCTCCTTACACCTCTCTCTAATCCCATTGGGATACTTCTGTCCCTCCATGAGGGTAGGCCCACCCCTAGAACATCAGAAGCAGATTGTGGCTGAGTGGCTACGATGATGGACTAGACGCAGATGTTATGCACCTCCTTGAGTTATTGTGTGTGTGTGTGCTGGTCCTGGGGCTTGAACTCAGGGCCTGAGCACTCTCCCTAAGCTTTTGTGCTCAAGGCTAGCACTCTACCACATGACCCACAGCTCCGCTTCCACTTTTTAATAATTAATTAGAGATAAGAATCTCATGGACTCTTCTACTCAGGCTGGCTTTGAACTGTGATCCTTAGATCTCAGCCTCCTACTGTGTAGCTAAGATGACAGGCGTGAGCCACTAGCAGCCAGCAAGTTTTTTGTTTTGGTTTTAATTGAAGCTACACATCTACCAGTGTCTTCAACCAAGTCTTCCCTGCTATGCACACGAGCAGGTGCCATCAATCAACCCACCAGTGGATGGGACTATCCTCAAACCACGGGGCCCTGTGGACACTGTGTGTCCCTCAGACAAAGCATGCAATGCTGCTTAGGGCCAGTGTTTGCCCACTTTCATGATCATACAAAAGGCAAACCTTTGCAGCTTGACATTCCAGGCCTCGTCTTTCCAGCCAGTTTCTTCTGCCACTACTCCCAGTGCCCAGGCTATCTCAGACGCCCAAATTCTTCACGCGTGCACAGCAATGCCCAGGTATCACCACCCACCTGACCCCTCTTGCCTTGAGATCCCTCTTCATTTGTCCTCAGCCCAGGGCTGGCCTTTGAAGTGAGCTAGCACTCAATGGACATTTGTGGGAACACTGAACCAAAGAATAAACCTGCTACGTCCAAGTCCAATGTCTGAGTAAGTAGAATATGACGTAGAGATTCTAATATGACGTGACTGGCCCTAGTTCCAGGCTCCCCCACTTCTCTGCCCCTTGCCTGGAAATTTAGGGTAACAGCAGACACACTCCCCTGGCTTCTATCTGACACTGCCAAGTGTCAGGTATGAGAAAACCATGGCCCTTCCTGCTGAGTCTTGGTGACGAGAAGAAGGATCATGGACAGAAGAGCAATCTGAAGCACAAAGGGTTGGGGAGGAGAGGAGCCACCCCAGCGTTTGGATTCTACCCCCGTGGCTCACAAGCCAGGAGCCCTGGTTCGTTACCTCATTTTCCTCCTCATTGTGTAGCTGCTCAGTGTAGGCATCCGGCTTTCGAATGAGAGGGTCCACCAGCATCAGGAAGGCCATGTAGAGCAAGAGGGCGCCCACCACTGACAGATAGATGACAATGATGACCTGAGGAAGAGACCAGGCTTGTCCTGTGAACCTATATCCGCAGCCCAGGACAGGAATATATAGTCTGGTGCCCTCTGTGTTTAGCTATCAGTGACCCTCCAACACTGCTCTAGGGACTAGGAAGCAAGGCCGCATGGAAGGAAGTCAGGAAGGGAAGGAACAGTCACCACTCCCTGTGTCCCAGCAAGGGGAGCTCCAGCAAGCACAGAGCTTTTCTACTCCCACATGCCTGGCTTATCACTGGCTTCTAATCTCAGCCCTGGACTTTGACTGTGAAAAGGTTTTTGTTATTATTATTATTTTAGAAGAATCTCAATGTCAGGTCCTGGTGGCTCACAGCTGTAATCCTAGCTACTCAGGAGGCAGGGATCAGAGGATTGTAGTTCAAAGCCAGCTCTGGCAGGAAAATGTGTTGAGACTCTTATTTCCAATTAATCACCAGAAAACTGGAGGTGGTGCTATGGCTCAAAGTGGTAGAGTGTTAGCCTTGGGCAAAAGAGCTCAAGGATGGTGCCTAGGCTGTGAGTTCAAGCCCCACAACCGACCAAAAAAAAAAAAAAAAGGAGAATCTTAAGAATTTCAACTTTGGTGTCCATTGTAGTCAATAGCCAAGTCCAACTGGACCAGTTTCCTCCTGACCTGGGGTACCAGTTGTTCATAGCCTTGAACCAGGTGAACAGCATCAGGATGGGGAAGGAACAGCAGCTGGTCTGTCTGTCTGGCAGGGAGTGGAGCAGGAGCCCCGAGGCAGACAGACTAGAGGGACCTGTGAAGGGTTAGGAGGTTGCATCTTATGAAGTTCTTCATGCTACAAACGGAAATGACATTTGGCTTGGAACCAAAGATCTCAAATCTGGCCCCTAGGGGCAAGGCCCACTGGAACAAGTTCAGCCAGAAATGGCTAGGGAGAGGGGCTGCCTTGAACAGGAGGATGAGCGGAGTGTAGCCCCCAGGACCTGGCGGGGCAATGACTGGGGGTGGAGGCGGTGAGGAGACAGCTACTTTCCTGAGGGGCCAGCCGGGGTGGAGCTGCAGATCCGAGAAGGGCAGGCAGGGAGGAATAGCCCGAGAGCCACCTCCCTTCAAATGCACCTCAAAGGCAGGAACCTAAGAGAGGACTCAGGGGTGTCTTTAAACCCCTGAGTTACTTTTGAAGCTGTGTCTAGACTTGCGGAAAGCAAGCATAAGAACAAGAAGAATAGGGTGGCCTCATGGTCTCTAGGGTACATGGTCCCATCACGTGCTGGTGGCACAGGAATGGACAGGGGCTTGATGCTGTCCTTCCCCGTGTGGTAGCCACGCCCGCCACTCCTCTCCTTAATCTACCAGATGGTCGATGAGAAAAAATTCAGGACAAAGCAAAAGACCCCAGATGCCAGCACCCAACCCCCCGTGAGGGTCCCCAGAGGCTTTCTCCGGAGTCTGACACAGCCCTGGAAGCCTGGTAAGGGTCCCCAGAGGCTTTCTCCGGAGTCTGACACAGCCCTGGAAGCCTGGTAAGATTGCAAGCATCATGTCTGGTACCCAGACATGGCGGACACCCTAAGGTCCTGAGTACACCGGGGTGCATACCTCTCATTACAGGGGAGCCGCTAGACAAATGCCAGAGAAGAGAGCTGGTCCCAAAGGTGTGGGAAATGGGACCCTGTGTCGACACTAGATCAGCCCAGAAGCCAGTCCATTGTCCACTTGGAATGTTCCAGCATAGAGCAAGTGACTGGAGGGCTGCCAGGGTCGGGGCGTGGTGTGGTACCTTGATGGTGGTGGTGCTGCGCTCCTCGTACCTGCACTCACATAGCAGGCAGTAGGCCTCCACATCGTGGCCAGGCACCGGCATGGGCTCTACCACGTGCAGGCAGTTGCTGCAACACAGAAAGACAGGGCGGTGGGAGGCAGGCGGCAGAAGCAGAGGGGGCAGGGTCTGCATAGCAAGGCTCCCAAGGAGGGTGGTTTATAAAGGGGGAGGCCAACAGAAACCTTCTCCCAGCCCATCAGGATCCAGGCTCCCACACAATCTTCGGCATCTCATTCATGGTCCCTCTCCCTCCTGGTTGCCCTCTTCCTGTGGCTACCTTCTCCCCTTGGGCTCAGTTCTCCCTGGAGTCCTCCTCCATCCAAAGAGAGTCTTTGGTTAGAATCTCTCCTCAAAATAGCTGGACTCTTATGTCCAGAGGGTTGATTCAACTTCTGAGTGTTCCACGGGACCCCGAACTCTACACGTCCCCCTGTGTCCTCTGCACACTAGCTCCGTGATGTTTCCAGTGTCAGAGAAAACATGGTGCGTCCTGGCATCCATGACCCCTTCCCACCCCAACACCACCATGACTAAATCAAACCCAGAGCCATCTGTGACTCCAGCTTCTCCTTGCCTGCCAGGGGATTTTACTTCCCTAAACATTTCTAAAATCCACCTTCATTCCCTCCCACCACCGTGTCCCACCGAGGCCCTCACCATCCCCTCCAGACAATGGCCAGCCACCCACAGCTCTCCTGCCCCTGCTTCACCTCTGCCTGATAGGCCCGGTAGATACTACCTTGGTATGGCAGTGTAACGGTTGCCATGGTGATCCAGGCTTCAAACCAGCCGATGCCTCAGTAGCTCCAGGTCAAAGGCAAATGGAACCAATCTACCATCTACCAACAGACTCGAGGTTCTACCGGCCAGGCCTATGTCCTGCCACCCTCCACCTAACTCCCACCCCCAGCCAGGCTGACTTGCTGGAAGCAGCCATATTCGGCATATAGGAATGCAGTACCTGCCTCTCCTCTACACTCTCTGGGGATCCAGCCCAAACTTTGACCTCATGCCCAGCCAGTTCCCCGCCCACCCCTCCCACAGCCCGGCCCACATTGATGCTGTCCTGGTTTGCACTGCCTTGCTGTCTTCCCAATGCATGTAAAGTCTTATAGGCCATATTGCCTGTGTCTAGTGTGGTGCTGTCAGAGACAAGCTTGGGGAGTGACTACCACAGAGATGAACTGCTCTAAGAACAGAGCCATTGTTACCAGGCAATGCCCTGGGCAAGGTAGGCTAAAGATCACAGCCTTCATATTTAAAAAATGAGAGAGATGGGCTCAGTGGCAGTGCTAATGTGGTGGTAAGGCCAGGTCCCCAACACCTCAGTGGTGGACTCAGCCTCCACAGAACCTGCTCAGGTGCTCAGATCTGCACTCAGATCCCTGGACCCCAGACACCCTCAGATCTGCAGACCTCCAACTCAGCAAGCCAAAGGCCCCACAGAACAAATGCTGCCACTGGAAAAACATCAAACCACCCTCAGAGATTCACAGGGGCCAATTAGGTGTTATGCTTCAATGAACAGCTGGGCCTGGGCTCTGTCCTCACTCTGTCACTAAGAGTCTGTGTCTTGGGCCTGTCCTCTCCTGTGAAATGCTGAGGTTGACATGAGGAGATCCAGGCGACCTTTAAAAGGCTCTTCGCAGCCAGGTACGGGGCTCACACCTATCATCTTAGCTATTCAGGGCGCTGAAATACAAGGATAGAGGTTCAAAGCCAGCCTGGCAGATGATCCAAGGGACTCTTAATCTCCAGTTAACCAGCAAAAAGTCAGAAGTAGAGGTGTGGCTCAAGAGGTGGAGGGCCAACCTAGAGTGATAAAAGCTAAGCAAGACTGTGAGACCCTGAGTACTCCCATAAACTAACCAACTGGCCAGCCAACTAACTAACTAACTAGCTAGTTCTTCAAGCTCTATCCTCTAAAAGTCAAGCAGGGTTTCTGGCAGAACTATGGGTAGGAGATGTGGGGATCTTGTAGTGAAGACTGTTCCCCTAAAAGTCCAGTATGAGGCACGTGAGTTGAGACTTCTGAGGAGCCTGGATTCACCCTTGGGTGGCAGCTGTTACACCTCTGGTAGGACAAGGCTCCCTGGTGTACCTAAAGGTACCACTCTCAGGCTGTGGCACTGGCCTCCTCTGGGAGGAGTTAACAAGCAAGACCACATTCTATTGCTGTCCTCCTTGCCCAGAGAGAATGTCACCTTCTCCTAGGGATGAGCACCACGTAAGAGTCCTGAGTGCAGAAAGCTGATCTGTACCCTACTCCTAAACCCCACACACAGGCCAAGGCCAAGGCCTAGCATCAGGGAGGCAGGAAGGGCGGACTGCGCTCCGCAACTTGGGATCATGGAACTGGGGAAACAGGCTGTGAGAAGGCAATAAGGTCAATGAGAAGCTGAGATTTCTGCCCATTCTGGCTCTTCTGGCAATCAGTGAACTTCTAAATAGGTTCTTGCTCTCCTCAGTCTCCGTTTACCTTTGCAGGATGAAAAAGACTCCATGGTCAAGTCAGGGACATTAGGGGAGGAGAGCGAACAAGAAAGAGAAGCTAGGTTTAACTCTTAACTCTGCTCTTCTACTGGGTCTGGGATTACAGGTGATTTATCGAACCTCCTTGGGCTTCTGTTTCCCCATGTATAACAGAGGCTGAACTTGATGGGTGTATTCCAAACTCTGCTCTTTTATGTGGCATCTGAAGGTAGGTGTAGGAAGTGGGTGGGAGTGAGGGCGGTTTGAGGGACCCCCTCGGCCGACAGTTAGGAGTTCATGACATGTATATTTTGTTTCCACACTAGATGGTGTTTGTAGAAAGATCCTATTTTACATTATTTATCCTGAGTAGCTAGGATAATAGGTGCAAGCCACCAGGGCCTGGTTAAGGATGCTATTTTAGCGAATCAATGTATTAAGTTTCTTCCTGCACTGAGATTGTCTCTCTAATATATCTTGTTGGACCCTCAAATGGGACAGCATTTGTTGGCATTTCCTTCTTAATACGTTGGCGTTTCCTTCTTAATACAGGTGAGTATAAACTCTTGACACTAGATGGCAGAATACCAGCAGCACAAAAACACTGAGCTTGAGCCACTGAACCAGGACTGAGCCGGAAGTTTGACTTCCTTCACTTGGCCTAGCTAAGGAGGAACAGAGCAAGTGTGCTTTTAGCAGGAAATCTGAAGACTCACTCAAGGTGATCCTCAATCCTGGCCCACACCCCGGGGTTTCAGGATCAAACATCAAGGCCTCTTTCCACTGGAGAGGTTCCAGGCCAGTATATGAATCCCAGGGCCAGTGTGAATGGTTCTAGAATCCTGGGGTTTACTTCCCGCTCTGTTTCTAGCCAGCACCATGGAATAGTACTGCCTTGAAGGTCCAAATGCAAGATCATTCATTAGGCAGTCTCCTAATTTTGACTTCTAAGTGGGAAGAAAGAGGAACAAGTACAGGCTGAGAGGTACAGATTCTGTTCTTTGTGGTCTTCCAAGCTTGGGTTTTCAATTGCTACAGTAACCCCAGGACAAAAGACACTAATAAAATCTGTAGAGTGCTTCCCTGGGCAAGGGGCGTGGTGTAATGTGTTATCCAGGGTGGGGTTAGGAACCCATCAGTGTCTTCACTGATGCTATTTCAACTATAACCACAAGCTCTAAGGAGGTCCTGGGGTCACTCACAGGCCTGAGGGGCTTTTTCTTTTCTTTTTTTTTTCTCCTTGAGAATGATAGAAGCACAGGAAATAGGCTAGCACTTCAGGAGAAGCCCAAGTTTCCCAGGCTATAGTGGGAATCTGATGTCTACCTGTGTGGCCGCTAGGAAGGCAGGACACTATATTCATAAGAGCAGCTGATGTTTTCTATACCACTTTCCATGTGCCAGGTACTAGACTGCACGCATGTGTGTGCACACACTTCATAGTGTACCATTTTGCAGACAAGGAAATCAAAGTACAGTGGAGACGAAGTAATTGAGGGCACAATTAGCCAGTGGCAAAACTAAACTGGAAGGCAGGAGGGCTGGTCCTTTACAGTCTGTGTAACCATGACAGTATCTCAGAAAGTTGGACACCAATTTCTCCCAGAGTCAGAAATCTAACAAGTTTGAAGACTCTCCAGGGTTGTTCTAGATCCACTGCACCAGGAACTATAAGAAATGGTTACCAGGTAAGCCAGGCACAGTGGCACACACCTATAATCCTAGCTACTCAGGAGCTGAGGATCGTGCCCAACACAAGCAGACAAATCTAAGAGACTCCTATCTCCAATTAACCAGCAAAAAAGCTGAAAGTGGAGGTGTGGCTCCAGTGGTAAAGTAGCAGCTATAGTGAAAAAGCTGAGCAAGAGTGTAAGACCCCGAGTTCAAGCCCTAGTATGGGGACAGGGTTTAAAGAGTACCAGCCAGGCTGGGTGCTGGTGGCTCACACCTATAATCCTTGCTACTCAGGAGGCTGAAATCTGAGGATCATAATTCAAAGCCAGCCAGGGCAGGAAAGTCTGTGAGACTCTTATCTCCAATTAACCACCAGAAAACTGGAAGTGTTGCTGCTGTGGCTCAAGTGTAGAGCGCTCACCTTGAGCTGAAGAGCTCAGGGAAAGCGCCCAGGCCCACAGTTCAAGCCCCACAACCAAAAAAAAGGAGTACCATTCACCTACATATCTGCCAAATCAAAATCTTAGGGGTATGCCTGGAATCTGTGTTTTGTCCTTACTAGAGACAAAACTGATCCAGCCTCCCCATAGTGTTACCCCTTCTCCTGCTACCCCCCTTGCTCAGCAATACCAGGGTTTAAACTCATGGCCTTGCATTTGCCAGGCAGGCACTCTACCACTTGAGCCTTGCCTTCAGCCCTTTTCACTTTAGTTGTTTTTCAGATAGGGTCTTCTGTGGATGCTCAGATAGGCTTGGATTACAATCCTCCTGTTTATCCTTCTCAAGTAGCTGGGATGACAGCAGTCAGCTATTGGTTCAGATGAGGTCTTGCATACTGTTTGCTCAGTCTGGCTTCAAAGTATGATCCTCCCAGGAAGCAAGGATTACAGTCATGAACCACTGTGCCTGGCCAATGAGTATGACCTCACTCCATGTGTGCTCAGATCTCACCAAAGATAGGGCTTCACAGCCCTGAATTAGAAATGTCCTCTTCACTTATACCTAGTTCATCCACTGGCCTGAAATCTACACCAAGACACCACAATGACCCTGCTCCATCCCCAGGAGCACCTAATCCCACATACCCCAAGGTGTGCCTCCCTTTCTTGGACTTGGTCAGCAACCGAGTGACTGGAGGTCCTCTTCTCTTTCAGGCAATGTCTAGTTCCTTAAACTATTCTTTATAATACAGTAAGCTGGAACTTCCTTCATTAAATGGTCTCCCTCACTTAAATAAATTCTTGGTTATTTCTTTAAAAAAAAATTATGTTCTTGTTGGGTGCCGGTGGCTCACGCCTGTAATCCTAGCTTCTCTGGAGGCTGAGATCTGAGGATCGTGGTTCAAAGCCAGCCTGGGTAGGAAAGTCTGTGAGACTCTTATCTCCAATAAACCACTAAAAAAACAGAAGTGGCTCAAGTGGCAGTGCACTCACTTTGAGCTGAAGAGCACAAGGACAGCGCCCAAGCTGAGTTCAAGCCCCATAACCCACAAAATAAATAAATAGGGCTGGGAAGGTGGCTCAGTGGTAGAGCGCTTGCCTTGAATGCATGAGGCCCTGGGTTTGATTCCTCAGCACCACATAAGCAAAAAGAAAAAAGCCGGAAGTGGCGCTGTGGCTCAAGTGGTAGAGCGCTAGCCTTGAGCTGAAGAGCTGAGGGACAGCGCCCAGGCCCAGAGTTCAGGCCCCACGACCGGACCAAAAAAAAAAAATAATGTTTTTGTATTTCTATTATCTTTAAGTAGTTGTAGAAAGAGGTCACCCCATGGCTTATAAGTACAATGCATCTTGATCAATCCTCCCTTTTATCACTCTTCCCCATCCCTCCCAACCCAACCCCTAGCCTCAATTTTCCTAGTTTCATAGGACACGCATTGAATATAATGACTACATTCTCCCCCTTCCTCTCTTCTTTTGTCTATCCTCACTTTGTCTCTTCCCTATACCTTTCAAGTACCAGTTTCCTGATTTTCATTTTATTGGACTGTGAGTTTGCTTTTCTAAGGAATTATACCATTTGAATTCTCCCTTACAAATACTATACTTTGGTTAACACATTTGTGTATACTTGCATACAATGTTGTCTATTTATAAACTAGATTTAACTTCTACATATAAGAGGGTTTTTTGTGGTTATTATTTATTGTTGATGGTGGTAGTGGTACCAGTCCTGGGGCTTGAACTCAGGACCTAGGTGCTGACCCTGAGCTTCTTTTGCTCCAGGCTAGCACTCTACCACTGAAGCCAAAGCTCCACTTTTGGCTCTTTGGAGGTTAACTGGGGGAGTCTCATGGACTAGCTTCAAACTAGCATCCTCCAATCTCAGCCTCCTGAGTAGCTAAGATTATAGGCATAAACCACCAGCACCCAGTTGAGGTCTCTTTTTTAAAAAAGCAATATGCATTCAAGACTTTGGTAGTATAAATTCTTTCTTTGGGCTTCAGTCTATGCCTCAGTCCTAAAATGGAAACAATACCCTTCACATTGCCTTTATAAGGTTGCTATGAGATTAGAACAAAAACCAGGTAGCAGCTTTGCAAGGACTGAACACTGTACAGCACATGGTCACAATATAATACCACCTACTTCTCCCAACTTCTCTACCACCCACACTGCATCTATCACTAAAGCTCCATATTAAAGCTGGGAGCTGTGATACCCACCTGTAATCCCAGCGCTTTGGGAGACTGAGGCAGAAGTTTGAGTCTAGTCAGGGTTACATCTCAACCAACCAAACAACCAAATTCAAAGCAAAGCACAAAATCCAGTTTTCACATCGAGAGCTCCTAGCTGACAGCTGGGCCCTGTTTCTAATTGGCTGCACACATTAATATATGTTTAAATACTCAGGATTGAATTCAGGGCCTTGCAATTCGTTTGGTAGGCAAGCACTTTTTTTTTTTTTTTTAAAGTGAAAGTGATTGGAAAGGAATACATTTTCAGCAGGCTGGAAGTGCATCATCTCTAGAGTAAGCATGAACAGGAGTTTTACCCTGGCACAAGTCTGTACTGAAGTACTGTGAGAGCATGACAGCTCTGAGTTCTCTCTCATGACCAGCCAATCAGACAGTCACTGTCCCAAGGCTGGAGGAGGGTGGCTGCCTTACATTGGACCTCTACTGTCTCAGAAACCTTTCCTAGACCTGCCTTGATTGGAAAGAAGCTTTTCCTCAATCCTCAGGTGGGAGTGGTACCCCTCCCCCACCCCCCAAAAAAGATCTTGGTGACGCTGACTAGCCCCACAGGATGGTAATTTTTGACAAGTGCTCTTACTACTAGAGCGCTACCGCAGTCCTCTTGCTTTTAGTTTCTGTTTTAGATAAGGTCTGGTGCTTATGTCCCACCAACCTTGGACCTCCATTCTCCTACCTATGCCTCTTCTTTAGCTAGGATTACAGGAATGTACCACCATGCTTGGCTTGTTTTTGAGATAGGATCTGGCTAAACTTCACTTAGGCTGGCCTCCTATCTCTACCTCCTCAATAGCTGACATGTGCCTTCATGTCTGGTCCCCAAGTATTTCTTTGTAAAACTCTCTGTAGAAATGGAGCCATATGCAATGCCTTACCAGTCCTTCTGAGTCACATTCTGGTTGTAAATGTGCCCACTGATATTTCTGTAAGGTGGACAGATACACTTGCACCGGATATCTTCAGAACTCTGGAAGAGAAAGCACCACTCAGTTAGATGGCCCCTTGTCTGGGTTCAGTTCTACTTAGGCTGCCAAATTTTAGCAAGGTGTTCTGCAAGATGGCCACTTAGATGCACTTGAACTTTCTCCATAGTCAGGTTCGGTGAAGACTGCTTCCGCAGGAAGGGTGCTCAGGCCCAGGGTCAAAACAGAATTGTCCAGGTGGCAAGTGACATTCATAGCTGCCTAGGGCTGCCATTCTCAAAGTGGGGTGCTTTCAGGGGATGCACAGCCAGTCCCACACTTGTGTGTGCACTTGGTGGCCATCTTCCTCTGATTCCCCCTCAATGTCCTAGGATAGGAATGGAGGTAGGAGGGGGGGGCAAGGAAGAGTGTACTGTGGCCATGGGACGATTTAAGCAACCCCTGGGAAAGTTCTCCTCCCCTGGAAAGATTAAAAGACAGCATCATCAACATTGTTATTCCAATTAGGAATCCCAGGAAAGTAAGAAGCAGACCCAGGGGCTTAACCTTACTTGAAAGCCAGGGCTATCTTGATCAGAATCTGATTCCACACCCACCCAAACCCAACTCCAGGTCCTCTACCCGCAAGGAATGGGCATCATCTCAGGAGTTCACTGCTCCTCTTAGCAGAAACTCCCACCTGTACAGGACTGTACAGAGAGCATGTTTACATGGCGTTGTGATTTCATTCTTCCTAAGCCGAGCAGGCGCTAACAACCACTATTTTACCAAGACAAAGGAAGGTAGAGAGAACTTAGATAATTTCCTCAAATAAACTTTCGGCTGGCTGGATCGGAACTTCCAAGAGCCAGTCTTCTCAGGGCAGAATCTGTGCCAGGTTCTGGGTGCACCGGTCCCCCCTCCTCTCTGCCCCTCTCCCCTTCATGCGGTTTTAGGAAGGCCCGCAGCTTGACCCTGAGAGGTACCCCAGGAACCCCCGGGGAAAGCCCTGCAGGCCGGGCTCTGGGAGGGCCGGGGCTCACCCCACCGCCACCCTCACCTTGTTGGCTTGAGCTGGGGGCGCTAGCAGACACCCGACCACGGCCACCAAAGACAGGAGCTTCATGCTTCCTAGGTGTGCAGAGCCAGCCAGCCCGGACACCTGAACAAGAAAGAAGAGGCAGAAGGCGAGGAAAGGGACGTGGGGTGGGCGGCCAGGCCGAGGGCCCTGCACTGGGGCTGGGGCCTCCAAACCCCGGCCCTCACACGTGTTTGTCCCTCTCCCCGAGATCTGCGCCCCGCCCCCGGGGCTCGGGCGGCGGGGGTCCCCGGGGGGCGCCGCCGCCGCCGCCCGCATCCCGCCGATCCCCCGCCGGGCCTGGCTCCGACCCGCGCGTCGGCCCTCCGCCCTCCGCCATCTCCGCCACCGCCGCCAGCTCGGACCCGACGGGAACTCCTGGCGTGGAGTCTGGGAGCCCTCGTCCGGCGGCGGAAGGCACGCCGCCGCACCCCGGGATCTGGGGTTCAGTCGAGGCTCCCCAAGAGTCCCCAGCGACCCCGTTCCCCTCCCCCATCGCCGCGTCCACAAACCTGCAAACCCCGCCGCTGCAGCGCCGGACGCGGCTGGCCCCACCCCCACCCGGCTTCGATTGGCTACGGGAACGGTCTCTCAGCGCAACCTGGCAGTCACCAAGGCAACAAGACCCGCCCTCGGTGCTGCCGAGAGGCTCCGCGGCTCCAGGGACGGGCAAGCATTTCTCAAACCAGACGGAGCAAGAAAAGGGAGAGTCAACCTTTCCCTGTGGGAACCTGGAAGGGAGGGTCTTGTCTTTCTGAGGCTCCTAAGCCTCACAAGTCCTCGGTGCTTTGCCCTTCCGCGTGTTAGAACCTCTTGTTTTTAAAGGGAAAGCACTTCATAAATTACAAACTAGTAACAACCATTATGATTAATGAGAGATAAAAGGGGCTTTGTCTCCTCCAGTCTGGAAAGCCAGGTCTTCACTGCAGACTTTCCCTGCACTTCTTCTATCCTTACAGACACAATGACACACAAAACAGCCTGGTCCCCAGCCCCACACCCCAGTTTGTGCATCTGAGGCTAGGACACTAGACCAGAATTGAGGACTCTTGAGTTTTGATCATGGCCCTGCCACTAAGTCGCTGAGTTACCCAGGAACAGGGCATCTACCCTCCTCTCCCAGGATCAGCTCCCTGGGCTGTAAAATGAACTGGCTGCATCCTAAGATCCCCTTCAGCTTTGATAGGCAGGAGGGTGGACAAGAATGATCTAAATTTGAGGAACAATCATATCACTGGAATGTCAAGTAGTCTAGAAAGTAATGTGTAGTAGAAGAGCTCAAAAAACTTGTGAGCATTATTTTGCCAGGCACTGTGCCAGATACTGGAAATACCTCAGTAAACAAAACAAACCCTATCCCTGCTCTCAGAGAATTGCAAGTTTATTGCAAGAAAAAACACACTGAGTGTTGGTGGTTCATGCCTGTAATCCTAGCTGCTCAGGAGGCTGAGATCTGAGGGTCACCATTGTTCCAGCCCGAGCAAGAATATCCATAAGACTCTTACCTTCAATTAACCAGGAAAAAGCCAGAAGTGGAGCTGTGGCTCAAGTGATAAAGTGCCAGCCTTGGGTGAATATACTAAATAAGAGCATGAGTTCAAGGTCAAGTTCACCCCCCCACACTCTCCCTCTCTCACTCACACACAAATACACACACTTTTTTTTTTTTTTTAGTAAATTCCCTTAATGTCTGGTTGAGTGGGAGACAGCTAGATTCTCATATCTGCTTCTGTGTCTAATCAGTTATGATATCACATGTCAGCTAACCTTTGAAAAGCTCTACCTTATGCTATAGGAGAATGAGTGAAAAGGACAAGTAACTTCTTAGTACTTCCTGGAAAATAGTCTGATCTTGTGATTCCCTGCAGAGCCTTAAAGATTCATGAGGGCCCCACAGACTATAGATCAAAGAATGCTTGTTTAAAAAGATTTGATGTTGTTTAAATAAGATTTGACATTTTAGCCAGATGCTGATGGCTCATACCTATAATCCTAGCTACTCAGGAGGCTGAAATCTGAGGATCATGGGTCAAAGCTAGCCTGGTCAGGAAAGTCCATGAGACTCTTGCCTCCAATTAACCACCAGAAAACTGAAAGTGGTGCTGTGGCTCAAAGTGTTAGAGTGTTACCCTTGAGCTAAAGAGCTCAGGGATAGCGCCCAGGTTCTGAGTTCAAGCTCCAGGACTGACAAAAAATTCTTAATATATATTATTGTTTTATAAAATATTATTAGATGTCATTGGCTGGGAATATGTAGGCCTGTAATTCTGGCACTTGTGAAATTGAAGTAGGAGGATTAGGAGTTCAAAGTCAGCCTGCTCTACATAGTAAACCTCATCTCAAAGAAAAGTAAGCCAGGGCTCTGGTGGCTCACGCCTGTAATCCTAGCTACTCAGGAGGTTGAGATCTGAGGATCGCAGTTCAAAGCCAGCCCGGGCAGGAGAGACCGTGAGACTCCTATCTCCAATAAACCACCAGAAAACCGGAAGCGGCGCTGTAGCTCAAGTGGTAGAGCGCTTGCCTTGAGCTGAAGAGCTGAGGGACAGCACCCAGGCCCAGAGTTCAAGCCCCACGACCGACAAAAAAAAAAGAAAAGAAAAGTAAGCCAGGGGCTGGGAAGGTGGCTCAAGTGGTAGAGCACTAGCCTTGAGCTGAAGAGCTGAGGGACTGCACCCAGGCCCAGAGTTCACGCCCACCACCGGACTTCCCCCCCCCGCCCCCAACCAAAAGAAAAAGAAAGAAAGAAAACTAAGCCATTCAACCAAGTGTATTATTTTATAATTACTCAAGAATTCATAATTATCTCAAAATAATGAATTTAATTTTTAAAGGTCTATCTAAATATGATAACTTGAAATCTAATTCAAGTTAGCTTTAATTTTTAGGCTGAATTTGATGCAATTGTTAATATTTGGCTTCTTTTTGACTTGCAAAAATGATGGTTTCATATGGTTCAACCTAAAACACTAGGAGAATGTATTAGCTTACATAACAGGGAAATTCATGTGTGGATCTAACTTCAGGCACAGTTGTACCCAATGGATCTAGTGGTATACTCAGGGTTTTGTTGTTTTCTCCTTGGCTTTGCTTTGTTCTATGAACTAGCTTTTTTCTCAGATAAGATCATTTCACTCAGTTGGAAAAATGACTATATTACTGTGACTTGTGGACACTAAAGAAAAGTAATACTAGAGTAGATAAGCATGAATGTAACTGATGTCAGGACTCTTACTGGCTCTGTTTAGGTTACAAGTTGAACCATCAACCATTTATGGCCACAGTAGTAAATAGCTATAATTGGCCAGCCTCTATTGGGAACACCAGGAAAATCAGGACTAATGGGATGCTAAGTAAGCCAAGCAACCAATTTCTCCATTACTTAGGTAGACAGACATACAGAATGCTAGGATTTAGGCCAGCATCTAACTCCTGAGTCACACCTCTAGCCCAGTGCTAAGATTTAGACATTGTTTGACAATCTTCCTCAAGGTCTCACTTCCTGGAAGTTTGTTCCCTAATGTTAAGAGAAAGTGGGATCCAGTAGGAGGTCATTGGAGAGATTGCTCTTGGAAGGAATTAATGGAGTTCTTCTGGGCCCCTGGTTAGTGCTTACAAGAGGGTTGCAGTAAAAGAGCAAGTCTAGTTGGTCTCTGTCCTCTGGCTTCCAATCCTATCAAGTGATCTTTTTTTTTTTTTTTTAGCATAGGTTTTTATTCTTGTTAGAGATGAATAAAACAAAACTGTAGGAAAATATTTTAGCACCGAATATCACAAATTGGGTACTTTATAAGGAAAAAACCTGAGGCATGAGAAGCAAAAAAAACTGAAACATCAGCAGGTTTCATCTGTGCTATCAAGTGATCTTCATCTTGCCCTTTCCCATGCACTCCACCGTGATGCTATCCACCACCATGTAACAAGTCAAGGAAAGGCCCTACCAGGGCCGGAATCTACATCCTCCAAACAAGGTTTTTGACCCCAGGATGATTAAGCAATGCTTAGGGCTCAGTAACTCATTTTATCTAGAATGAAGGATGTGCGAATCTAGTTCATTCTACACTAGCAGCCCACAGCAGAGTGGGTTCTCTGTCCCATTTAGGACACATGCCACATTGAACACAGACAGGAGTATACTTAGGGAACAGTAGCCAGTGAAGTAAAGACCTCAAACCCCATGCTGAGGAACAGCTATCAGCTCATTATCTGGGGAGAGAGAAATGGGGGTGGGGTGGGTAGGAAGGGGAGTGATAATCATGTTCATCTTCTAAAGAAACACCATGTGGAAGAAGAATAAAATTTGTAGTGCATGACCCCGAAAGGTAGACCAGAGCAGAGCAATCTTTCAGTTTAATAGCAAGAAGGAATGTTTTAAAGAAGGGATGTGTTCAAATACCCGCATGACTCCCACAGTTAAGAGTACTTCTGTTGTAAGCAACAGAAACTGACTGGTTAACCTATGGGAAATAGGAGTTGGCTGTGTAATTCATATTGTCATGGAAAGATGACCAAGTGAAACCCTTAGAGAGGCTGGAGTAACTCAGGTTTATTTTATGCTGGCAGGCCCAGAGGTGTCCCCTCAAGGGTCTGAGCCCCAACTATAGGTTTGTGCAGAGTATTTGTAAGCAAGTTTAGGTGGGGGAGGGGGAAGGTAGAAAACTGCACAGAAAGCCAGTGTGATTACAGAAGTTCATGGCCAAGCTCCTTCTGGTCAGATGGGTTATGACAGTGGCTGGTTTGCTTTCACAGGAGTGTCCTGTGAAGGGGAGGTGGTGCTGGATTATTGCCGCTGACCACCATGACTGGAGACAAGACAATAACGGGAGATCAGGCCTAAGAACTGAGGTTTTGGGGAGCCAGGGGAATCAAAAGTTCATTCACCTTCTGATTCCCATAGGCTTGTTAACAAGTGTTTTTATTGAGTTCAGTACAGGGGGAGGAGTGGCTACAGATAAGGGTAGAGATTAGGGTACCAATATCTTCTGATTACAACCATTAATATGAGTTATACTTTGTAAACATAGAAATAATTGACTCTCATCATTAGGAAGCAATAAAACATTCCATCCACAAGACAGGCATCCATTTTATCTCAAAGGCTTGTAGTGTCCAACCAGCTCTAATTTAAACAAAGTTAGGTAGTAGTTCTTACCTCTGTCAGCTTGGAGGGACTGCTTGACCTTACCTGGGATCAGCTCCCAGCGTTCTAGGGCACTTTAAGCTGTCATTCCAAGCTCTTTAACCCTTTCAGGTCTCACAGTTTGGCATCAGAGGCCCTCACACTTTATTTCAGATTTCCAGGCCTGATGTCAGCCAGGACAGGCTCTTTGACAACACAGTCTAAGAAACAGCTGAAGAACTGGGCGTGAAGAGGGCAGAAACTAGAGCACCTTTTCAGACGATGCCACGCTTGCCCTTGGGTTGCTATTCAGTGTGCTAAGACCAGAAGAGAGGCAGCTTCTAAACTTGGTTTCATGCCTGTTCCTTAGAAAGTCTGGGACATCTTGATAGGTCCAAGATCATCTCTCATGATAAAATCAGAAGCTATTTCAAACAGAAGGGCTACATACCAGTCTCTAATCTTTTCCCTCTCCTACTCAGGAAACAAGTTACATTTTGTTATTGGTTATTTGTTGGTAATTTTTTTATTTTGTAGGTCCTGGGGCTTGAACTCTGGGCCTGGGCGCTGTCCCTCAGCTCTTCAGCTCAAGGCTAGCGCCCTACCACTTGAGCCACAGCGCCACTTCCAGCTTTTTTTCTGCTTATGTGGTGCTGAGGAATGGAACCCAGGGCCTCATGCATGTAAGGCAAGCGCTCTACCATTGAGCCACCTTCCCAGCCCTTGTTTGTAATTTTTAAGCTGTGGAGTGTGGCCATGTTGTGGCGGCTGGTCCCAAACTCTTTGGCTTAAAGAGATCTTCCTACCTCTGACTCCTGAGTAGCGGGGACTACAGGCTGTGCCACCACATTCGTTCCAGTAGCATCTAGATGGAAATAATTTCCAAACTATTTTTAAAAGTGTGTGTGTGTGTGTGTGTGTGTGTGTGTGTGTGTGTGTGTGTGTGTGAAACCATGCTTATCTGTTGCTTAACTTCACTAGTAGTAGTACGTGTGATTTGTTATTACTGTGATGAAACACACACTAGTCTGAAAACACGACTCCCCTAGGAGACAGACAAGCTGATGGACTTGTACATTCAACAAACAGGTATCAGATGCCTACTAAGTGTCAAACTCGGAGCTGGACACCGACACTCATTAAGCCGGTGCAAAAATGGAAAGGTTAAATATTTGCCTGAGGAGACGCAAAGGGCAAGCGCAGGGCTCGGGGGCCGCGCGGGGCGGGGCTGGCCAAGCAGGGCTGCCTTTCAGGCCCAAGTCCCGCCCCGGCCACGCCCACGCGTGACGCAACACCCCAGCCGTCCAATCCCGGCTACCCCTCGCGCCCTGGCAGGAGCCCTTTGCCGCCCTGCGGGGCAGGTGGTGCCCCTCGGAATAAGGACATTTGTCTCCCAAGCCAGCAGCTGTCACCTAAGAAAGATTAAGATTCTCCCACTAGGCGACAAGGCTTGTTGTGCCTGAGACAGATACAGCTCAGATTCCCTCCCCACAGTAATTAACCCGGGGTGTGTGTGTGGGGAAATGTGACAAATCTCCCCGGGGCACCCGCCCTCCAGACCCCGCACCACCGCCCGCTGGCTGCGGCCCTCCCCAGGCCTAGCTGAGCGGTGAGCATCCAAGGGAACCTGGTGGTGGTGGGTCTCTGTCTTTCCCGGGGGCGGAAGCGGCCCTCCCAGCCCTCCCCGCCCCATCCCCGCCTTCCTAGGGCCCCATCCAAGCCGCTAAGGCTAAGGTGGCTGCAGAGCACAGGCCACTGCGCCCCCAGTCCAGACGCGCTGCTGCGTCCCGGGGCGCCCGCCAGGCCGAGTCTGCTGATCCCTGGATACTCAGCAGCACGGAGACACTAATCCGCTGTTTTTACACATAATCATTTCACACGGGAGAGATTACCTACCTCAGATTGCATTCATAGCTGGAGCGATCTGAGGGTTTTAAAGGCTTTCTTGGGCTTGCATTCTCCCGGCGTTGAGGGACAGAACGAAACCCACTGCGGAGCAACCAGAGGCAGTTAGATCACAGCGCTGCAGATTCTAATCTCTCCTTTGCTACCAGCTCTCTGCTATGGCATATGTCTGGACTTCACTTTGCTCACCTAACTCATGGTTTAAAATAAGCCCTGTGTTCCAAGAGTTGGTGGCTCAAGCCTGTAATCCCAGCTACTCAGGATCCAAACTTCCACCTGAGGATGGAAGTTTGAAGCCAGCCTGGGCAGGAAAGTCTGTGAGACTCCTGTTTCCACTAAATTACAAAAAACAAAAACAAACAAACAAACAAACAAAAAAACCCTGGAAGTAGAGTTGTAGCTCAAGTGGTAGAGCACTAGCTTTGAGCAAAAAAAAAAAAAAAAGCTCAGTGATAGCACCTAGGCCCTGAGTTCAAGCCCCAGGATTGTCTCACACACACACACACACACACACACACACACACACACACACACACACACACACACACACTTAGAGTTTATAGTTGACTTGAAAGAAACGAATCCAACTGCTTGGGCCCATGAGGGTAGCAGATATGTTTGAGAAGGGGAAATCTTATTTGCAGGGATTTCTCAGAGAATGAAGGATGGTTGGGGCTGAGCCCTGGCCTGTGATTTCTGCAGGGATTCCTGTGATTTGAACCATCATCAAGCCAGCCAATCACAGTAGGATTTTTAACAGTAGGATTTTTTTAACAGTTAGGGAAACTGATGACTGCATAGGAAGGAAAAAAAGGTTAGGTAACTGGTAGCTAGAGGCAGCTCTGGGATTTCTTTGAGACCTCCCTGACCTGTACCTCTATCCTGGTTCCACCAAACTCCACTATATTCTAGGATCCCCCACCTCTCTCCCCAGAGAGGTTGATTTTTACTTCCAGAGCATTTTGCATTCTTCTGGTTAAGTAAGCTATTCCCTGTTGCTCAGGCTGGTGAAGGCAAAGGGTGGCAAGAGTTAAAGAGTATTTATCCTCTGGTATGGGATTTAGCCGAGGTGAGATCTTCATGAGCACTGTGTACTTGATCAGTTTACAACATGCTGTTAATAGAGGCCATTAATCATAGCCAACTGCAGCTGGGACAGGGATGGCCTGCCATCTTCGGGTGGGGCGGTGGGGTGGGCAGACAGGAATACTGAGAGAAGGTCCTCCAAATGGTTATACCCGGTAACTGAAAAACAGCCACAGATGGGAGGTGACAGGATGACAGTGGCACCTATAATTGGTGTCTCATTCACACCAGAAAAATCTCCCCTTAAATGTCTTAACCTGAAGAAAATGCCTAACATACTTCCTGGGACACATGAGGTGCTTAATGAATACTTTTTGAATGAGCTTGGAATTTGAAAGAGCCTGTCTCCAACACTGGGAGGGAGGGAAGGAGAGAAGTGTCCGCTGTGGGCTGAAAGGCAGAGACCTCCTGTGACTGAAGCCTCGGAGAAGGCAAAATAAGCTGCCACTAGCCACTCAGGGCAGATTCTTCCCTAGCAGGAGGCAGTGGTGAAGGCAATAGTCAGGTCATTGTGTTCAAGATGGCACCTTCATGTCTGAGAGCATCTTCCCTATTCTGTGGCCTCTGATGGGACCTGCACCACCCTGAGTCTTGGACACTCATGACTCCTCCAACTAGAGATCCTAGGTCCTCTTGCCTCTGTCAGGATCAAGACCAGGACTTTGGTGGAATAATCTTCCAGGCCTCCAAGAAGAGTCCTAGATAGCTAAGAGCCAAGGAGACCCAAACACTGAGCCATCAAGACCCACCATATTGTTAGAAACCAGAGGAAATTCCTGCTGCTTGTGTTCACCACTTATTGTATTATTTTTTCAATGCCAGGCATCAAACTCAGCTCTGCACAGACACTAGGTAAACACACACACACACACACACACACACACACACACACACACACACACACACACACACACACACGGGCTACACCACCAGCCTTAATCTGATCCTGGGAAAGAACAGGTGCATGTAAATTAAGGGAAGGGATTTAACAGCTTCAATGAATTTAGTGGCCCTCATGTACATGGAACTTAACCATCTACCAGCCACTCTTTTATATATCACTTAACTATCAATTTATAGAACCGCTCCATTTTATACAGATACTAACAGAAGTGGAGAGAAGTTAAATTGTGTGACCAAAGTCATACAGTGAGTAGTAAAGTTGGGTCTTGAACCCAGGCCTTGAGGGTTGGGTTCTGTGAGCTGAGACACCCAGAAAGGATGGGCCTGGGAAGAACTTTCCAACCTTGATCCCTGTCTACTCAAACATCCTCCTTCTTCCAGTCAGGTATGCGTAACCATCACAGGAGAAGGAGGTGATGAAGATGGACCCCTGTAACACTCCGTAGGAGATTTCTCCCTCCCATTTCTCTTTGTGTCCCCCTCCTCTCCTGGTCTGTGCCACTTGATTGAGTTCAGCTGTCCCTGTGGAGTGAGCCAACCCTGTAGGATTAGAGCAACCATCAGAAAATGGCATCATTTGACAGGCCTGTCTGCTTCCCAAGTCACAGGACAGCGTAGAGCCCATTTCCTGGCTCCCAGAAGCCCTGGCCTCCCTAATATACTCTAGCTCTTCTTCCCACCTGACCCTTCTTTCCCAGCTGCCCCATGATCATAATCTTTTGTCAGACCTTCAGAGTTACCCCTCTGTCATCTGGTATCAGCTCACTGAGAGGGCTAGGAGTTAGGCCTACCTCTGTAAGATATCCTTCCTTCATGCCCATACCCAGCTGACAGCTCTTCTTAAAAATCTCCAGAGAAAACTGGGTATCTATGGTTCATGTCTGTAATCCTAGCTACTCGGAAAGTAGAGATCAGGAGGACTGTAGTTCTAGGCCAGCCCAAGACAAAAAAAAATCACAAGACCTCATATCAACAAAAGAATCTGGGCCTGGTGCTACATGTTTGTTATCCTAGCTATGGTGGGAAATGTAAGAGGATCATACTCTAGGTTGTCCTGGGCAAAAAGCAAGAGCTTATCTCAAAATAACTAGAGCAGTAAGAACTGAAGTGTGGCTGCAGTACTATAGTACCTGCCTAGCAAGTGTGAGGCCCGAAGTTCAAACCCCAGTGCCACACACACACACACACACACACACACACACACACACACACACACACACACCATATATACTATAGAAGGAGAGTCTTCTTGTTCCTTGTCTATTTGTCTCAAAGTTGAAAATTTATAAGGATGGAGATGGAGTTTCTGGGGATAGGTTTCAGGGTTTTGTTGGGGGCATATACAAGAATTTAAAGCATACCATTCATCTAGCTCAGTGTTCTACACACTTCTCCTATGAAGGGCCAGGGAGTGAATATTTTCTGCAAACCGCAACTCAGTTCTGCTGTTATAACACACAAGCAGCCAAAGATGATATGCAAATGAATGAGCATAGTTGTTTTGAATAAAACTTTATAAAAAACAGTCTGTGGACCAGATTTAATCTGTGGGTCACTTCGCTGCCCTTCAGAAGGTGTTTAGAGGTGGGCCAGGTGGAGACCTTAGTAGGGAGCAGTAATATGTATACTTACACTCTCACAAACAGGGAGCAGCTGCCTCGCCTACCTTACTAGAGGCCAGGAGTGGCAGAGGCTTCAGGAGTACTGGCTGGGGCAAGACTGATGTTCTGGCTAATGAGTGAGGAACTTGAGGGTTTTCTAAGCATTGTATTTAGTCCTTAGATTCTGGTACTCTATCATTTGAGCCACTGCTCCACTTAGGGCATTTTGCAAGTTAATTGGAAATAAGAGTCTCAGAGTCTTTATAGCGGGGGCTGGCTTTGAACCATGCTCCTCAAATTTCAGCCTCTGGAGTAGCTAGGATTACAGGCTGAGCAACCAATGCCCACCTGGCTTAGGGTGTTTCTGGGGAGGGGCTTCAGGGAGTCAATTCAGATGTGATGCACTTATTTAATTTCCTCAGGAACAACCCATCTCTTCTGCTCTAAGCATCTGTAGATGCCATTCTCTCTGCCTCTTCCTCTATCTTCTTCAAGTCAAGTAGACCTTCCCCATCCTGCCAACTTGTCCAGGAAGCTCCCACTTATTGTCCCTCCTCCCCAGAGTCTTGGTTGATGTCACTCTATGTATAACGGTTGTGTCCTGATTGTCCCTCATCATCACCACCTGTTCCCTTCATCCCAGTCATTTTCTTCACCTGACACATCTGTGAAAATGTACATTAGAAAACTTGGTGAACACAAGGACCCCAGCACCTTGTACCATAACTGACACTCAAAAGTTGCTCAATAAATCTTTACTGAATGGTTGGTATCTCACCTACCTATGTCACTGGGAGGGTAACTATTCCCATACTTATTCTGGAATAAACACGTCTATTGTGTTCCCTTCCCTACCAATGTATAACCCAGACTTTCCCTCGCAGCTGTGGTAGGAAGCTCAAGGTTTTTGTTTTTGTTTTCTGGAAGGGGAGATCTTGTAGTTCATTGTGTTCTTCCAAAAACTCCAATTGTATTTGGGATTAGGAATTTGACACCCTGGCAATTGAAATTAAGTGTCCTCACCTTACCCTCCCCCCCCCCCCCCACTAGAGGGGTAGGGGCGAAGCTTGCAGCCTAAATGCTCTGATGACATTACACTTCTTGGACCCAGATACTATTTCCCACCAAGCAGTAAGAACCTTCCAGATACCATCTGCTGGCTTTTCCAACGTCCCTTGTGAGGAAGGAAGGGACAGAGACGGCTTTTGTATAGCCAAGGGACACTGGACAATGAGAATTTGAGTTCCTATGACAGCTCCTTCCTGGAGGTGGCATCTGCTCCATGCCTCACTCCCTGAACCCTGGCATTGGAGGTACTAACTTTGCCGTGGGTGGACAGAAGATGGGGGATATTACCAGCTGTTCTGATGGCTTTCTCCTCCCTGGGTCATCTTTCTTCATCTCTTTGGAAAAACCCAACTCCATCTCTTGTCTCCTCCTGATCCTCTCCTTTTTCTTCTTCTTCATTGTACTTGGGTTTGAGTTCAGGGCCTCATGGTTGCTAGGCAGACGCTCTATCACTTAAGCCTTGACCACCCCTCCCCGCCAGCCCACCTTTCACCCTTTTGGGAGTCCCACCATAAACGGTCACAAGCACAGCCTATGTTGGGCCTGTCACAGTGAGCTTCTGCCTTGGATAGGATAACCTTTGCGGAATCCTCGGGGGCAACTGGAATGAGCCTGCCTGGCAGCCCAGCCAGGCCTTGGTTACAAGCAAAGCATGTTGATGGAATATTAAAAATAGACTGCAAACAAACACATTGTTGTCTATTACTGGCCCTGGGTCTCTACCCTCTTGCCTCCTTGAGGGGCTCTTGGGACAGAAGTTTGGTTTTTCCAAGTTCTAGAGAGAGTCCACGGTCTCCCAGACTCCCTGCCTTAGGACTTGCCTTCCTCATTCCTGATAGTTTTAGGTTCTTCTCTTGACCAGAGTATCCTGGCAGGAAAGCTGACAACGCAACTAGCAGCCTGGGCAGCTCATTCATTGCTAGAGTAAGAGGTGCTAAATCTTCTCCCAAGCTGCCTGTAGGTCCATCAGCAGGGACGGTCTCTCTCAAGTTCTGTGATTAGCTTTTTTGGGCAAGGAGCTTAGCCTAGCACCTGGAGTCCAGAGCCAGCTCTTACCGCCCT
The DNA here is from genome assembly GCF_024711535.1 of Dipodomys merriami. NCBI lineage: Eukaryota > Metazoa > Chordata > Mammalia > Rodentia > Heteromyidae > Dipodomys > Dipodomys merriami. The sequence continues at coordinate 14,063,425 of NW_027204604.1, read as the reverse complement.
GTCTAGCTATCTCGAGGCCTCTCACCTCATTTGGTAAACATGTGATTTGCTTAGTTCGCTCCAGTTTCTGCCCTTAAGGATATTATCTCCTGGCAACCCCCCTGGGGCTGAGTAATTCTTGGGCAGCACCCTGGCCAAGATGCTCAGGAATAGTGAAGGGAGAAGAAGGCTTCATCCTCTCCTTGGGGAACACACAGAGATTGTAAATGAGTGTGTGTGTGAGGGCGGGGGAGCGAGGTGGCCAAACACATAGCCTGGTACTTGGCCAACTTCAGCGTGTGATGTGTGTATACAAGAATGGCAGGAGCTAGAGAAGGAAGAAGGGAGGTGAAGGGGAATTGAATCAAGAGGAATTAACTAGGCGAGGTTTCTGGCAGAGATGGGCCTTCAACAAGCTTTGAACAATGGTGCCTGACAGGAAGAAAGAGATCTAGTTCAGGGAGATTAACTGACCCTCAAACAGGGCTCAAAGATGGTATGCAGGGGCGAGGGTGGGGGGCAGCTTTAGTTGGAAGGACAAGAATAAAGTCCCTGTTAGGGATGTTGGCTAGAATGAAAGCCCATCATGGCCAGCATGCTCTCTCTCTATCAGACATTGGAGCAAGGCTTTCAGAAAGAACTTAACCCTTTCTGTGTATACGTGCATGTGGATGTGTGTGTGTGTGTGTGTGTGTGTGTGTGTGTGTGTGTGTGTGTGTGTGTTTGCACACATGAGAATGTATGTGCTGGTAATAGAATTTGAACTAATGGTCTAGACACTGACCCTTAGCTTTTTCTGCTCAAGGCTAGTGCCCTTCCACTTGAGCCAGACCTTTGCTTCTAGCTTTTTTGTTGTTATTGATTAAGAGTCTCACATAGTTTTTCTGCCAGCCTGGCTTTGAACTGTGATCTTAGAGCTCAGCTTCCTGAGCAGGGGTGAGCTCTCTGGTTCTTCCTGCACCTCCACCACACATCTCTCTCACACCAACCATCATCACCTTTGATCTCTCACCCCCACACCTCTGCACCCAGCATCTCTACCCTTTTCTATCCACTTCTTCCTGGCTCAAGACAGAACGATCAGACTAGAAGTAAACTGTAGACAAGAAGTAAACTGTAGACCTTCAAACATTGGTGCCCCGGCTAAGCATCACTCGAAGGTTTCTGGTGTGAAGTCCATCCCCACCAACCCTCCGGCTCACATCAGAGAAGCATCTGCACTGACATTAGCCATAAGACTACCATGTGGAAGAGCCCAGGTCCCATTTTCCTCCTCTCTGGGCCCCAGTTGCCATCGCCTTGTTACTTTCCCATCTTTAGTTCTGTGATTCTTCAAGCCACTGGCTGAGCAGGTCTTTCTCTTCATATCCCCTTCCTCACAGCCTCTATCTCCATGTTTCCACCAGTCTCCCAGTCTCCTTTGTCCAAGGCTGCAGCCCTGATCTAGACTCAACTCCAGCTGGCTTATATGTTCTGTGTATCAGAGAGCTGCCTGGCAGGACAGTAGACACAGCTCTCCCAGAAGATGCCCAGGTGTCTTTCTCCTTCCACTATGATGTTGAACTAGGCTCCGAGAAGGAAATTTATCCACAAGTACAATAAATGTGATCCCTGCCCCAGAGACTCTCTGTCAAGTGGAAAAGACAATTGCTCAGTTATATGGCGATTCTGTGACACCACCTGCACATATCTCTAGAACCTGGCCTGGTCACCCTCTTCACCATTATTCCACAGTCCCAGATCTCACTTGCTCATGAGATTACTAACAGCCATGTCTGTTTCCCCTCCTTTGACCTTTACTTCCTTCCAGTCTATATCTTCAGCCCAGTGGCCAAAGTGAATATTCCTTTAGCGGCTTGAGTCAGATCTTGTGATCTCTCTATTCAGAACATTGCAATGGCTTTTCAAATCACTCAGAGTGAAAATCAAGGTCCTTACCATGTCCTTGTGGTCTGATATGACCATTGTCCCTTTGCTTCTTCCATAAGATCTGATCTCATTCTTCCTCTACTCTACCCACTCCAGGCTCACCAGCTAGGTAACAGAGTGGTAATAAAAAGTCTGTCTGGCTCAAAAGTCAGCCATCAACTGATAACATTATTAGCCCTTTCCACAAACGAGGATACCTCAATTAGCTTAAGTCATCTGATCTGGAAATGTGACAACCAAGACTTGGGCTCAGGTCTGCATAATTGTGAATCCTATGTAGAGAATTCTCAATGTCACCCCTGTAACAGAAAATGATATTGTTCACCACCCAAGGCATACCAAGTTCTCTGACATTCTCAATTCTACTTAGCTTGTGTCTGGTTTAAACCAACCTCAGAAAGCTAGACAGGACATGAAAATTCCTCTTCCTTTAAATTCTCATGCTACCTAGACTTATGACGTTTTGTCGATGGTGCTAAGATTTGAACTCAGGCAGGGCCTTGAGCTTGCTAGTCAACCCTCCTACCATGAAGCCATACCTGCAGTTCTTTTTGTAGTTCAGGCTGATCCCATACTCTCACTTGTCCAGCTGCAACCCCCCTCCTCCCGCCATGCAGAGATGATAGCTTTTCATCCACATGACTTAGTCAATTAAGCTGAAAGAGGCACCCAAGGAGACCCACTCCCCGAGAAGCCAATGAAAGCCTTGATCCTATCATCATGGATCTACCAGAGCAAAGGCCATCAGACAAGGTAGCTCTAAGAAAGAACGCCAGGCCCAGGGCCTCCACCCTCTCACATGGATCAGATCCCAGGCCCACAATGAGGAGAAATGGGGCTGAGGGTCTTGAAGAACTTCCTCCAGCACGAGAGAAACTCTACCGAGAGGGATCCAAGACTGAACCAAGAATGGACCTCAGGTCTTCAGGTTCTTGGTTCTGTGAAGCCACCATGCTGGCAGACTGTCAAGTGGTTCCTGATCGAGCTCCTCTAGGGGCACAAATCAGTCACCAGGCAGCAAAGCCCTTTTCCGCCACGGGCATTAATGAGATCCAGCCGGCTCCCGTCAATCTCCCAGGAGCAAGCATCTAATGAACTAGGCTGACAGGTGGTCCCTGGGGACATGCTCTAAGACCAGGGCCTTTTCCAGAATAAACTGCAGAGATGAGGGAGGCATGGAGGTTTAGGAAACGGGAGGTAGGGACTTAAGGGGGAGATGCGCCAGTGTGGGTGCCTGAAATCACTTAATGCAGGCTGAGCCAACAGCACCAAACGGCATCATAGAGCTAAACAAACCAGAGGGCTTGACACCTTTCCCCGGGACTGGTGTTAAGGGTATTCTTCTAGGGGTAGAATCTTCTTTTTCGGTTTCCTGTTTGCTTGGTTTTGGGGTTTTTTTTTCTTAGCTCCTTCTCCCCTTCTTCCTTCCTCCCTTTTCCATCTTTCTTCTCGTATCTTTTCTGGCTCGCTGAGAAGAATGTCTATAGGGAACTGAGCAGGGCTGAAGGCAAATAGTTCTGGATTTTTTTGTATCAAAACAGAAGACTAAATGTTGAGAGGAAGGTGAAGAGGAGCGTGTCTGCCGGTTATATTCCCAGCTCGGACATCCCATCAGTCAGAATTCACTCTGTCCCCTAGATTTGCTTCCCCTCTACTGTTTCAGGTTTCCTATCAACAAAATTTGGGTAGGAATCCAGTGTGGCACTGCCATTTGACCAGGGCACCTAGTTACCGACCTGGTGGGAGTCTTTAGGCATACCTGACCTCACCATCATTTGCTGGACTCTGCTAGCAGCACACACATTCCAGAATTTAGCTTTAATCTTTGGAAAAGATACTCAAAGAGCCATGAGTGAGACATGAAATGAACATAAAATGGACATATATATTTTGTTTTGCTTTTTTTTTTTTTTTGTGGTCGTGGGGCATGAACTCTGGGCCTGGCCACTGTCTCTCAGCTCTTCAGCTCAAGGCTAGTGTTCTACCACTTGAGCCACAGCACCACTTCTGGCTTTTTCTGTTTATGTGGTGCTGAAGAATCGAACCCAGGGCCTCATGCATACAAGGCAAGCACTCTACCACTGAGCCACCTTCCCAGCCCCTAAAATGGACATATTTTTACATCGTTTTTCTAGTCTTTGGGAGACAAAAAAATTGTGTCTGAGAATATTTTAAGGTTTTTGTTTTTTTCAGTCATGGGGCCTGAACTCTGGGCCTGGGCGCTGTCCCTCAGCTCTTCAGCTCAAGGCTAGTACTCTACTCCACCACTTCTGGCTTTTTCTGCTTATGTGGTGCTGAGGAATTGAACCCATTGCCTCATGCATGCAAGGCAAGCACTCTACCACTGAGCCACCTTTCCAGCACCAAACATTTTAGTATTTGATGGAGTTCCTATGCTTTGGAGTCTCAAATTGTGATTGGGTGGTTTGATTTATCATTCTTTCTGAGTTACAGTCAATGAAGATGTGAACTGACTATCCATCATGGCTCCATTGAGCAACTGAATAATTGTTAACCAATTCTCATCCCCATTCAGGAGTTAGGAGAAGATGGCACTTGGTAATGCCATCCTCAAGGCTGAGGCAGGAAAGGATTGCTCTATGCATCCTGAATCCTCATTCTTAACTTTTAGGCTAGGACCAACAGCATGTCTAACAACCTTGCTTTCATTTGACTGTGTAGTTCCCAGGGAGTACTCATCTTTCCAGTCTCCTACAGTCCCATCAACAGAGCCATAATCTGCATCTTCACCCCTGCCTTCTGGACGTCCTGGTCACCATCAAGTCTCCAGACATAAAACCAAGTGTCAGTAGCAGAACCACTGCTCTTCTCCCTCCTCCCCTACCTCCAGATTAGACTCAGGCATGCTTTATTTGTAGATCCTCTCACACCCTAGTCATTGACCAAATAAACACCAAGTATGATTTTCAACTCACTGAACAAGCCAGGCCCCTTTCAATCATGAGCTTAAAGTGAGAGGGAGTAAATCAACAAATAAATGCCCTTGTGTGATTACCTTTCATGCATAAGATAATTTCAATGACAAGAAGCCTAGTTGCTTTGCCTTGGATAAGCAAAGGTTGCAGGGAACCAATCTGAAGACGAATCAGCTAGGCAGAGTTCGTGGTAAGTACAAGTATGGTCCCACAAGCCTCCGTTGAAACAGCACCACTAAAGCAGATAATTTCATGAGATGGAAATTCCAAGTGCCCTGCATAGTAACCCACTGGAGATGCTTCACACAGGCTGCTTTCCATCTCTGCTTGTCATTGAGTAGCTGTCAGAGCCGCCACAGCAATAAAATGGATACTGTTCCCTGGTGACCTGATAGTGGGGCGGGGGAGGGGACTGTGTCTCCCCAGTCAGCCAGCAGCTGTCTGACTGGGCTGCGCCTCCATCATCACCCACGAAACCGGGGGCTGTGTCCCCGCTCCCCATCAGAGGAGAGGGTCTCCTGAGGGTAGATGCTGTCCCCACAGGAGGGGTCCTGTGCTAAGATTTCTTAGGCAGAGGAGTTGCCTCTGGTGGCAAAGCTTCCAGAGGCCTTAAGCTCCAGCAGCTCCCTGCCCGGTCACCCCTCGGCGAGGCCCTGTCTGTGGTGCCCTGCACTGGCCCAGGGCTCCAGGGCCAAGCCAATAGTCAGGGATGAGGTTTCAGCCTGATCTTTACCACCAGCTGCATGTGGCTAGGTTGCTGGGAATTTAGATGTTGGTGCCAGAGAGAGGACAGCTGACCCAAGGAAGGAGCCATGCTAGAGGCAGAGAGATCGGGCACGCGGTCTCATCCCCAGGATCCTGCCTTCAGCTGGCTAGCAGGAGTCAGGGCTCCCAGGGACAAGTCATGTCCACTTAGGCCTCAGTTTCCATCACAGGTCAGTCATCCCTGGGCATCACAGCCAGGGGTGATGAGTCCCTGTCCCTGGTCTTCAGAGCACCCCGAGTCTGATGTGGGGAACCCAGCTCACATCCTGGAGAACACTAGGCTAGTGGAGGGAGACAGGCCTTGGCTTCAGATGACTTTTTTTCTGCTCCAGTGTAACCATCTTACCAGTTTACAATATCCACAGGCTCTCTTTCAAAAGGGTTTTGTTTTTAGATCTCTCTGCTTGAACTCCTCCACAGCCACCCACCCTCCATCCACTCCAATACTGACACCACAGCAAAGCACAAAGAAACTCTTCACTCTTCTGGGTACAACCCCCAGGGGGTGAGAGGGTGATTTGCTGGTAAAGGACTCTTTCCTTCTTTTTTTTTTTTTTTTTTTGGGTCTGGTCGTGGGGCCTGAACTCTGGGCCTGGGCCTGGGCGCTGTCCCTCAGCTCTTCAGCTCAAGGCTAGCGCTCTACCACTTGAGCCACAGCGCCACTTCCAGCTTTTTTCTTTTTGCTTATGTGGTGCTGAGGAATTGAACCCAGGGCCTCATGCATGCAAGGCAAGCGTTCTACCGCAGAGCCACCTTCCCAGCCCCAAGGACTCTTTCCTTCTATGTCAAGGAGCTTGGTTAGTTTGAGGCTCCTTTGTGGATGTCTGTTAAATGTATATTTATCCAGAACTCTCTTTTGCTTGAAAGAACCTGGGGAAATACACATTTTGACCTCCTAGAGACTGCATGAGGTGAGGCAAACGTGTCCTATGAGAGAGAACGCCCTGGGCACAGAAACAGGACTAGAGAGTGGTCTCAGGGAAGGAGAGGTAGGGTAGGGCCCTTGGAAAATTCCCAGAAATGAGAGGCAGACGGGGCGTGCCTCTGGGGCAGTCCTGCGGTATGAAACCGAAGGGAATTAATGCAGTCACATGGAGATGCCACTTAATATGGGGATCACAGGATCACAGGGAAAGTTAGCATTTCAGAATGAGGCCAGTCTGCTGAGTGAGGACAGGCCAGCAGGAGGTCAGGCGGGGAGGGTGTCAGTTGGTAGAAAGGCTGCAGATGCCATGAAGGGTTGAGATGTGTGGTACAGCTCCTTGCAGCTCCTTGCAAGGAGAGTGCAGAAGGATTGTACTCCAAACCCAGCCAGAGTGGATGGGGTCTGTTTCTAATCTGAGGTGTCTGAGTCAGGCTGCTCCGTGGGGTGTCCAGGGCCCAGCCAGAACCAGGACTTGGGGCTCCCACTACCCCACCCTCATTGGTCTCAGGGAGTTCTTTAGATTTCTTTAGGAACCATCTCCTCCACATGGCCCCTCTGCTGCTTACCCAGCATCCCTGGCTCCAGCTGGCCTTGGTTTCTCCACCTGAGAAAGTGGCTTTCGGACTTGGGTTCTTGGAGTTGGTTAGGGCTCGATTTAGCAGGGAGCCAGGTGAAGGTTCATGGAAGTATCCAGCTGGCATGTCTAGGGAGCCCCTGCCCTGACTCCTGCCAGCACACAGCCTCTTGCTGGCTGGTCCAGAAGCCCCCAGGACAAGGGTGGCAGCATGGTTGTCAGGGCCAGGTGGCATGGCTGCCGTGAGGTGAGGTAGGGTGGGATCCATGCCCCCCTTCAGCATTGTCCTGCAGGAGACAGGCAAGGAGCATTTTCTTCCCAGTCAACTGGCTCTTCCTTTCTCCTTTCAGGCTTAGGGAGCTGTGGCCACTGTGTTGAGACTCTGGAGAGGTGAGAGAGCTTCGGTCGTTCCTGTTGGAGCCTGGCAGAAGCTCTCTTGGGGAGGGGAGGGCTTGGTCCTCGAAGAGACTTAACATCATCTCCAAATGAAGGACTCATGTGCACAGGAAAATCAGTGATGGGAGGACAGGCTATTTGAGTTCTACTGACCACCAGCTCTGTGTCCATTCCCACGTCAGGCCACAGGCACTGACCAACAATTAACCACTTTGTAAATCCTATAGCAAGCCCCAAATAACACAATTACACTGAAAGGCATTTTATGCCTATGAGTATAAAGTGATAAATGGTTAAATATAAATATTTAAAACACATCCATTTTTATCCCTGTCTTATCAGAGTGTGTGTGTGTGTGTGTGTGTGTGTGTGTGTGTGTGTGTGTGTGTGTGTGTGTGTGTGTGTGTGTGTGTGTGTGTTGCTCCTGGGTCTTGAACTCAGGGCTTTGTACGTTCCTTTAGTTTTTTTTTTCCACTTAAGAAAAGTGTTCTACCATTTGAGTCATGCCTCCACTTACAGCTTTTTGATGGTAAATTGGAGATAAGAGTCTTGGAGATTTGCCTCCCAAGCTGGTTTTGAACTATGATCCTCAAATCTCAGCTTCCTGAGTAGCTAGAATTATCAGCATGAGCTACCAACTGATGGCTTTATCATTTCTTCTTAAAAAATATTGTACAAGACACTATATTGAAAACGAACTTTACAATTTTGGGTGTGGAGGGAGGAGTTGGGGAGGTGGGGAGGAAAGGGATGGGAGGAGAAAAACAAAGGAGGAGGTAACAATGCTCGATAGGAAATGTACTCATTACCCTATTCATGTAACTGTAACCCCTCTGTACAGCATTTTTATAATAAAATACATATAAAAACAGATTAAATAAACAAAACAGAGCCTCTAATATTGCAATTGGCTAGGTTCCTCTCAATTGCTCATCATTCCTGGTAGGTGTTGTGTTTATAACAGCACTAGACTTCATGCTTGCTAGACAAACACTCTGCTACTTGATCCATACCCCCCCTTAACCTTTCCTAGTATATTTTTTGAGGATAAAGCTCATTGCCAAAAAAAAAGTACAACCAGGAAGCAAAATGGTACCCCCTATCTATCTATTTTTTAGGATTCTGGATACCTGTTGGACAGTGGTAGTTCATGCCTGTAATCCTAGCTATTCAGAAGGCTGAGAGTTGAGGATCCCGGTTCACAGTTATCCTGAGCAGGAAAGTCCATGAGACTCTTATTTCCAATTAACTACCAAAAAGCTGGAAGTAGAGGCATGGTTCAAGTGATAGAGCATGAGCATTGAACAAAAATTGAAGGACACTGCCCAGGCCCTGAGTTCAATCCCTAGTACTAGCACACCCCAAAATTAAATGACCAACTATATAAAAAATGGAACCTTAGCAAGCTGAGTGAGTAGGTGTGCCTTGTGTGGCAGAAATAGACTATTCACCTCTTCATCCCTGATGGGGTCTTGGGGGAACAGCCTTCTTGAATGATATAGCATTTGGTGTTACTCCTCGACAAGGGAAGTGAACCATGAGGTGCTGTTCTGCTTTGGTCCACATTCTGGTTCTGCCGCTCCTGCAAGTATTTCCCCTTCTATTAAATGGAATTAGTCCTCAGTTCTGCCTTGAAGGAGTTGTAAGGGATTTAATGAGTTAATACATCTAAAGACTTCGAAGAAGGTCTGTCATGTACCGAGAGCTCTATGAAGGTCAAGTACTATTATTATTTCATTATTGTTAGATGTCCTCAGAATTTCAGTCCAGCTCTGATCTTTTGTAAGGATCTACTCTGTTCCAATAAAAGATGCCTGTGGTGACCATATTTCTTCAGAAAACTGGAGGAGGGGACCTTCCCCAGTTTCTCCCACTGAGTGGGGGGAGGGGAAGGGAATTTCAAGAGTCACTTTGCACAGCCTCAAGCCCAAAAGGCCTCTGGACAAGGCCTTTTCAGATTAGCGGATTCACTCCTGACTCAGGTTTCTCTGTGACTGAAAGCAGTTATGTGAGCGTGAAATTGCTCTTGGGGTCTCCAAGGCCTTCATTCCAACAAGGCCAAATGGGATCCATTACACTGCAGGTGGAATGAGAAAGATGAGCTAATAATCCAGGGGCTGGACTAGAGACAGGCAGCCCAGGGATGGAGGGGGGGCAGTGGTATTTCTGACCAGCTATCATAACTCTGTCTCCTTGAGTGAGAATTGTGGTTGAATAGAATCCTGTACTGTCCCTATCCAACACTGTCCCCTGGAGAGCATCTTGGTTGGCTCATCCAGTGGGATATTACCATTTTTTGCTTGCCAATCAATTCAAACACTCGTCAGTCATGTGGAGATTTTTGCTTTTCAAGTTATGGGACACACTTAGCCAGACACAGGATTATGGGATGTTAACATGGGCCAGGGAACAGGGAACGAGAAGGCCTAGAGAGAGGCCTTCAGCCTCTTGCTTCCTCCCATACAATGCATTCCCCCTGGTGGGGCCAGGTGAACTTTAATAGATTGTAACCGCGTCCCTACTCAAGCTCACTGAGCCCTTTCTGTAGGGCACCAGCAAAGAGTGAAGACTTAGGACATACACCAAGACCTCCCGTGCTCTTCTGACATGAAGGTAAGGACTCAGGTTTTGTCTTCCAAAGGAAAATCTAACAAAAGATGTGATAAGGATATGTCATCTGCAGAGGTGTTGGAGACAGGCCACCTTCGGCTGGAGTCTGGGCAATGGGAAGGTCACTGGAAAAGGGTCATAACAGCAGGCCTGTGGGCTTGAGTGAGCCAGGAACCTTCCAGAGGGACTGGGCACCTCCTTTCACCCCCTTTTCTCTCTTTACTTCTTTCTTTTTTTCTCTTTCTCTTTCTTCCCTTTTCTCTTTCTTTTCTTTTTCTTTCCTTCTCTCTTCTCTTTCTTCCTCTTTCCCTCCTTCCCTTCCTCCCTCTTTCTTTCCTTCCTTCTTTCTTTCTGCTGATACTAGAGTTTGAACTTGAGGCTTGAGTTCTCGTTTTCACTCAAGGCTGGAGCTCTACCCCTTGAACCACACTTCTACCTCAACCCCTTTCTTCTGAGTGCCAGTCACAGGGAGTCACAAGTGTCTGGAGCAGGACCTTTGGCACAGCTGAAGAGTCTCATCTTCACAAAGCACAGCTACATATTATTGGGCATTACATTTGATAGAGGATAAGGAATGGGCGAAAACTATTTGACTCATCTCAGTTTCTTAGTGATCTAAAACTGTCATCTGACGGCAATGAAGTGATCCAAGCATGATGGAGAACAGAGATGCAGTAGTCCCTACTATGACTGGTCATAAAACATGAGAAATGGAGGCCAGGCTGAAGAGCCCAAGGTGACTCACAGGTCTGTTGGTAGTTTCCAGGCTTCAGTGACAAGCTCGCCACTCTCTGGGAGTCAGTAAAGGCATTTGAAGTACTGGGATGATACACCAGAAAGCTCTTGGAGCTCAGGGCCCTCCTTAAGTAAGAATATATTGGGTTATTGGATTGCCTTAAGAACCAGACACTGTCCTTTCACTTCTATCTTTCTCCAAGCCCTTTTCTGCCTACAGCTGGAATGAGCTTTGAAAAACTGTCAGTTGGATCTTGTCCCCACTCCAATAACCCTTTCCAAAGAGATCAAAATTCTCCAGTGGCTTCCAGAGTCTACCTGTTCAAACCTCGCTCCCTAGCTCTCCATGCTTCAGTTCCTCTAGGTTTCTATTGGCTTCTTCAGAGCCTGAACCATATAGCTTAGTTTAGAACTGGGTGGTCAGGTTGTAAGCTGTGTGTGTGTGTGTGTGTGTGTGTGTGTGTGTGTGTGTGTGCGCGCACACATGCGCACAAGCATGTGTGCTGGTCTTGGGGCTTCTTTTGCTCAAAGCTAGTGCTCTACCACTTGAGCCACAGTACCACTTTTGTCTTTTGGTGTTTAATTGGAGATGAGTCTCATAGATTTTTCTAGTCAGCCTGGCTTTGAATTGTGACCCTCAGATCTCAGCCTCCTGAGTAGCTAAGATTACAGGTGTGAGCCACCAGTGCCCAGCCAGACTATAAGCTTTCTGAGAGGAGTCTATCCTTTGCTTCCCCTTATATTCTGAGGTTCTAACAGTGGGTCACTGAGTCTTGACCCAGTATAGGGTAGGTGTTAAACACTGATTTTTCTGTGTACATGGAAAACCATCCCTTGACATGAGTGTCAACACACAGGAAGGACATACAAATGCACAGCACACCTCCTTAGAGGTGGGGGCCTCCCCTCAGGGCACGTGTAGAGCGAGCTCCTGTAAATGGTAGAATTGAGCCAATGGAAATACTGAATGTCCTCCCTTGGAGGGAAATATTAGTCCCATTTCTATGCCACTCCACTCAGTCACTCTTGTTGATTGGTTAGTTGATTTTTGAGTGCGGGGATAGAACCCAATGCCTCAGGCATGCTAGGCAAGTGCTCCACCATTCCTGGCCCCTCTACCTTTTGTTTTAAGATGAGGATCTTGCTAAATTGCCCAAGCTGGTCTCAAAGTCTTGAGCTCTGTTGATACTCCTGCATCTTCCTCCTGAGTGGCTGGGATGCCAGGTACCTGCTGTACCAGAACTGAACTCCAACTTCCTCCCTGTTTCCATCTGAAGTCGTGAGTAAGCCTGGTTTGTTAGAGTAAGACAGGAGTTCTCTGGTTGTTGTTTATTTTTAAGGAGTATGTGACTCTTCCAAAAGTGACCTTATCACCTTCTTCTGGGCCTTGCCGACCCTCCTCTATGTTTGAGATCTGTTGCCAGCTACCTTATTTCTGATTCCTACCTTCTGTCCACACAACCTGAAAACCCCAGCCATCTGCTCTGCCCAAAGCCCATTGGGCACTTCCTCCTCCCCCCCCCGCCCCCATTCTCAAAAGAGCACCTGAACACACGAAAACTTACCATCTCCAGTGCTCAGGGTCTTCTCCCTCCCTGCTGTTCTTAGACACAGCCTTTGGGATCCCACCCTTCTGTCTGTGTCGGTCTGTGATGAGCTTTCAACACTTGTTAACTAACAGGTACCACTTTGGGGATGCAGTTCTCAAAAGGACAATGACTTTATGTATGTGTGTGCCTGATGATGTCAGCGGTCCCAAGGGATGAGCTTAGCTGAGAATTTCAGGCATTGGATGATGACAATGTCCTTGCTAAACGGGACCAGAGAAATGAGGCATCATGGAGCAAACTTACGTTCAGCTAAGAGTTTAAGACACTGCAAAACAAGGCACTGGATGGACTGATGTCACAGGACCCTTCCGTCTCTGTCCTCCTCCAAGCCTAGGACATTCATACTGGGGGCCGTGCCCTGCCAAGCCTGGGCCAGAGGAGGAGGGAGGCGGGTGAGTGGGAGGGGCGAGGGAGTGAGCAGTGACCTACATCTGCTCCAGTGCCGCCTGTCTAACACCAGCGGACTCAGAGCTTCTCACTGCAGACAGCAGCTGGAAACGGGAGGAGGGAGTGGACAGGAGGTGGAGGCCAGTGGTGCACTCAGGTAAGTGGCCACAACATACTGTATTACCCCTCATGCTCAAGCTAAGGAGGACAGAGACAGAGACACTGACCTGTTCCATACTCAATGGGCAGGAGCTCAGCCCCAGGAACATTCTGTGGCTAGCTGATCTTCTGCTGAGATGCCTATTTGAAGGAGAGAATTTCAGTGAGTCCTCTCTGCGTAGCCCTACCCTGGCTTTGATTTTTCTGCTTAGGATAGAGTGTGATAGACAACTAGATTAAAGAATAAAATAAAATCGCACGAGCAGTCTGGACTAAGGACCTCAGGGATGGGACTTGGTACACTCTGGTCAGAGCAACTGAGAAAAAACCCACGGGCTTTTCCTGTAGTCTAGAAGTTGGAGGTGGCAGGCTGGGAGTGGAAAGCCGTGGGTCCTAGACAGAGTTCAGAGGGGCACAGGCTGGGGATCAGGGCTGAGTGGCTGGCTGGGATAGGTAGCCACAAGGCCACCAAGTTGCTGCTTAAGCTGAGAATCTTCTGGAATATGGACAAGCATGGTGGAGGAAAGAATTCGTTTCCTTCTCCTTCCTCTCGAGTTGAACCACATGCCTCTAGTTTTTTACCAAATGGCCATCTGTCATGGACCATTCACCCAATCTAGCTTACTCTTAAAGAGGATCAGGTGGCTTTAAATCAGACCCCTATCCTCCCTCCCCGGGCTTCTCTTCTCTTGCTTCCCAACTGGACCTATAGGCGGAAGGCCAAGGAAGGGGCTGGTGTCTGCATTATACTAAGAGGCGTGATGAATAACCAAGTAATCCACTGATAGCTGCTTGTGAAGGTGATGAAGATGGCGACTAAGATCATTATGTTAGACTCGAACTCTACGAGGGGGAATGCATGGCCAGGTGCCAATGTGTTCACCTCTACCAGATGACTGTATTGCAGAGATGGTGCGGCAGAGACTTTGGTACCCCTTTTTCCAGCATGGCAGTCTGAGTTCTCCTCATTGGCACACCCCACCCCCCTCTTTCCCTTGTGACTCGCTTCGGACCAGCGGCTGTGGCGCCTGTGGTGCGGTGACCTTTCCAGGACACTGTTGGAGCGCTGTGGCATTCCAGCACTCTGGGGGGGCAGCGGGTGGATGGTTGAGGGGACATCCTGGGGCTGATGGAGTCAGCGGGTGGGCAGTTATGAAATGGAAGCGTATCAGTTGGAGGGAGGGATTTGCTCTGTCATGTGTGATTCTATATCGACGGCCAGGCTCTCTGGGCAGGAATTGAAGTCCCCCAAATAGAACCACTTGGCCATGGACCAATTGCACAGGAGGTGGAATTGCTGGAGAATTCCTTCAAAACTCCCTCCCACTCATTCATGGCTCTCCTCCCATCCCAGAGCCCTGCCCCTCCTGTGTGACATATCATGGTCATCATAGATGGATGCCATTGAGAACAACCCAGAATCGATAGTGGTGGTGGTGGTGCTAGGGAGAGGCTGAGAAACACTGTGCTCACCTGACGCTATAACTCACAGGCTGGGAGGGAGAGCAGATGGATTTATGGTGATCCCATTGGCTTGGGTAAAGAAGAGCTTAAGGGCAGCCAAGTCAGGGACTCTCCTCTGCAGTCCTTGAGATCTGAAGGAGTCCAGATTGGTTGAGATTGGGAGGCAGATGGGCTTCTGGGCTCTGCTAGAAAATCAGGGCGAGGGGAGGAGCCAAGAGGCCAGGAAAGTCACTTCAAGGCAAAGGTGGGGGCAAGGCTGTTAAATAGCCTGAAGATTCCTGAATAGATTTGGATTTTTAGGTTTGGGAAAGCTAGGTCTTACCCTCTCGGGTGATTGGGCCCTTGGGTAAAACATTCAGATTCAGTACCATTGTTTCTCTTACCTGGGAAAGATACTGACTGGGACCTGCCTCCTTCCTGGTCTTTGGGAACTTGGTTTGCAGGAAGCAATGGTGTAATTCCTTGGAGGGAGACAAGCTCTGGGAGGCAGGAGCGTTCCGATACCTCCACTCCAGATATTTGCTGGTACACTGATGGTGTGGACAGGGTGGGCCGAGACTGCCTTGGCCCTCTCCTACAAACTTCCCCTTCCACTTTCAGGTGCTCACGGACTACCTACGGAGGATCCAAGGAGAAGCCAGAAGCATGGCGGGTGAGAAAGGAACATCGCCCCAGCCCCAGCCCCGCCCCGCCCTCTCCCCATTGGAACTCCTCACCAAGGTGGAGATAGGGGAAAACTGTGGAAGTTAGAGGTTTTATTTTATTTTATTTGAGAACTCACCTATTTCTCTGCTCTTTTCAGCTTTGGCTTTGATTTGTTTTCCTGAGTCAGGGGTGCAGAGTGAATTTTCATTTCCTGAAAAGGAGCTTTTCCCAAGTGATACATTCAGAGTCTTCCCACAAGGCCCTGTGCTAATTCCTAAGGGCGCCCTTCACACAGCAGAGGGCAGCCACCCGATTCTCATTAGAAAGTTACGCCATTCACAGGCCAGAGGTGGGCAGGAAGACCTTACCTAGCAATGGGAGAGTAAGGGGCCTGGCTCCCTGGGCAGATAATCCAGTCTGCTGAGGGGCACTCTAGATGAAGAAGAGGAGGAAGGCCCTGCTCTCTCTACCCCACTTTTTCCAGGAAAGGCCTTAAAAAAGTCTTCCCTCCCTGGGGTGAGCATCCGGCAGCTGGTGGAAGAGATCCCAGAAGGCTGCAGCACACCAGACTTTGTGCAGAAGCCTGTCACCTTGGCTCTGCAGGAAGGTGAGATTCCAGAGGGCATTGCTGAGCAAGACATGGGTCCTGCTGTCCCATCTCCCCGCGTGCACAAGGGGGACGGTTTGCCCAGCCCCGGAATCCATTTATCAGGTTATGTCTCCTTCCCATACTCATGTAATATCTGCTTATTGGGATCTCTCATAGAGACAATGAGAAGAATGGAAGTAGGGAATGCTATGCTGACATGAGAAATATCAGGGGAGTGGGGCACTAGTCAAGGGGCTGAGACTTAGAGGATCATGGTTTGAAGCTAGGGCAGGAAGTTGTTTGCATGATTCCATCCCCAATTAAGTAAAACTTATCTCTGGAATCATGGCTTAAGGGTAGACTGCCAGCCCTGAGTGAGCAAGCCAAGCAAGAGCACAAGGCTCTGAGTTCA
This sequence comes from Dipodomys merriami, assembly GCF_024711535.1. Taxonomy (NCBI): domain Eukaryota; kingdom Metazoa; phylum Chordata; class Mammalia; order Rodentia; family Heteromyidae; genus Dipodomys; species Dipodomys merriami. The sequence continues at coordinate 14,047,310 of NW_027204604.1, read as the reverse complement.
AGCTCTAATACTGAGAAGGAAGGAAGGAAGGAAAGAAGGAAGGAAGGAAAGAAGGAAGGAAGGAAAGAAGGAAGGAAGGAAAGAAGGAAGGAAGGAGGAAAAGTTGGCTGGAGGTGTGGCTCAGTTGGTAGAGCAATGAGCAAAAGCTTCAGGTACCAAATTTGAGTCCTGGTCTCAGACCAAAAAAAAAAGGAAGGAAGGAAAGTAGTATTGAGAGGACAAGGACAGGAAATTTAAACAGGAGCAAGGAGCGGTTGTGGGGTTTCCTAGTCCCTTTCTCGAGACTTCTTGCCTGGAAGCCATAGCTATAGAGAGGTACGATCTAAAACCCGCCTCCCAACCTTGCCTCAGACAGCACATGTCCAATGATTCATAGGTAGATTGAAGAAGACAGTTCTAGAAGGCTACAGGAAGGAAGGTTGGAGGTGTGGCTCAGTTGGTAGACCGTTAGCCAATGAGCACAACCACTTCCCACCTAGGGAAGTGGTAGGAAGCAAGGCTTTTAGGGGAACAGGTGGGGATTCAATCTCCTTTCCCAACACAGGTCCCTGCCATACATTTTAGTTCACGGAATTCTGGCATAAAGCTCATAATGGTACTGTGCATGATTGTTTTTCTAAATCTGAAATGAGAGCTTAGATTTGGGACTTCAGTCCATTTTTTTGCTTTCCCCTGGGGTGTTCCTGGTGGGAGACCATGGGGCTCCCCTGAGGGAATGGTGCTCCCAGACATTTTTGCCTAGCATGGATCTTTGGGTCGCTTCTGAGGATGAATCTCATTGTCTCAGGACCAGCTCCAAACAGCCAGCGATTCCAAGGTCATCATTTCCTCCCACCCCCCCCAGAGAGGAGGACTGACACCCACAATTAAATATCCCTAGTTTGGGGATGTTTAATTGTGGGTGTCAAACACCTGCCTGCCTCCCTCACTGCCTGGACAGTCCAACCAGATCGCTCCTCATGAGCCTAAGCTCATACATGATAAAAGCCAGCCCAGTACTGCTTTCTGGGCCCCTGGAAACCCCCTACTTTCCATCTGGTATTAGGAGTTCTGAGTCAAGGGGACCAGCAAGGCCTGGCAACTTCCTTGGAAGAGGCAGCTGAAATACTTCAGAGTGGGGAGGATGACATGAATTAAAATCTCAGTGAAGTATACTGTCACTTCGCCCTCCACTTGTTGGACTCTCCACCTGCCTCTTCCTGTCATAGGAAAAAATGCCATCTTTCGGGCAGTGGTCTGTGGGGATCCCAAACCCGAGGTGCACTGGCAGAATGCCAAAGGAGAGCTGCACAACTCCAGCAAGTACCAGATCTCTTCTGCCCCTGGTAGCAAGGAGCACGTGCTACAGGTGAGTGGTGCAGATTTCCTCTGCTCTAGAGCCCATCTCCCAAAGAGAGGACCAGCCCTTGAAGGTCTCCTTGGTGGCCTCGAATCCAAAGATGAAGAAGAGGCATTCCTAGCTGGAGTTCAGTCTATTTGGAAAGTTACAGATACCTCAGCTTGGGAAATGGCTTAGACCAGAGCAGAGCCTAAGTCATGGTATCAGACCTCCTGGGTTACAGTCTTAGGCTACCACATTGGTTTTGGAGAGATAATTTGCTTCTTTCTGCCTTTGTTTCCTCATATGGAAAGCAGGTTGATAATATTAAAGTGCCTATGTTGAGATGTATTGTAAGGATGATTGTTTAGCTTGTGATCAGCCTTATAGTGGGTACAGGTAGTCTTCAACTGTCAATGATTTGATTCAGGATTTTTGACTTTATGGTGACATGAAAGCAATGTGCATTTAGTGGGAACTGTACTTAAAGGCTTGAACTTTCCATTTGGAACTTTTTTCGTCTGGGTGAGCAATGTGCAGCGTGAGCCTCTTCTGCTGGGCGGTGACAGTGAGCAGAGCCTCCCTTGGCCATGCGAGCACTGATCGATGCTGGAGAGGACAGTCCTGTAACCCACCAGCTACAAGAACTATCCAGCACTGCATTACAGAATGAGTTCTGTGTTAGATTTGCCCAACCCTTAGGCTGATGTTGTATTCTGAGCACATTTAAAGTAGTGAAAGCCAAGCCATGGTGGTCAATAGGCTGGTTGCATCTAGTAGGGTTTTCCCAACTCCTAATAGGTTTACTGGGACACAACCTTATTGAAAGTCAAGGGCATCTGCTCTTTCAAACCAATCTTGGTTAGCATTCGTAATGACTAGGAACCATGAAATGCATACTATTGACTAATTAGTATGGATTGATGGATTAATATGATCTAATTAGTTAATATGGATCACATGGCTTAATCCTGACTCTTTACTACTCTTTGAGATATTACTGTCCCCCTCTGACAAGGGAACATGCTGGAGCTCACCCAAAGCCCCCCACTGAGTAAGGCACCACAGGTTGTTTTCAGTCCCAGATCCAGCTGACTCCCAAAGGGAGCCCCTTCTGCCAATCCACCTCGCCTCTGATGGGACAGATGTAGGCTTTCTGTCCAGATCCAGGTTTTTGTTTGGGTGTCTGTGTTACCTGGTAAGGAGTAACCCAAGAACAAGGACTGCATGCTAATCATCTTCACCCCCACCCCCAGCACGCAGCCACGTGTAATCAATGGAAGTGCTAGTCCTGTCCCCTGCTCTTCTTCTCCCAACAGATCAACAAGCTGACGGGAGAGGACTCAGACCTGTACCGCTGCACAGCGTTGAACATGTATGGAGAAGCCATGTGCTCAGTCAGGCTCACAGTCATCGAAGGTGGGCATGTTCCCTGTGTCTGCACTGCACGGGGCACTGAGCAAGACCACTGATTGCAGAGGGCATGGGGAGAATCATCCACTCACACATCAAATGTGTATGTGATTATAAAAGCAGATGCTCTGGAAAAGGCCAGAAGCTAGACGCTGGGTTTTAGTTCTGGATCTTCTGCTAACTAGCTTTCTCTTCTCTCTGGGCCTCAGTTTCTCCACTAATACATCAGAGGTGACAAGTAGGCCAACGTGAAGGCCAGATTTTATCTCAAGACATGCTTTGATTGATCTGCACAGTGTTCATTGTTTGCTTGTAACAATTAGAAGGTAGATAGATACCACTCGAAAAAGCAAATCTAATCTTTCCATTCTGCTTACAATTGGTTTGCTTAGAAGTAACAAAAAAAAATTTCCTACCAAGGGGCTTGGCTTAGTTGGTAGAGTGCCAGCCAATTAGTAAAAGAGTCAAGTACTGAGTCCCAGTCTTGGACCTAAAAAAGGAAAAAGAAAAAGATCCTACTACAAGTAACCCAAGAAATAAAGGTATTTAATTACTTTACATAGTAAGAGGTCCTGAGATTGGAGTCCAGGGCTAAGGGCCATCTTGGAGAGCTGGATTCTCTGTTTCACTGGCTGATCACCTCATAGTCATAGATGCCAGCTGCAGATCCAAATTTAACCCATGTTCAAGGAAGAAAGAAGGAGAAAGACTCTGGCCTCAAGGATAACCACATCTCTTTCAAGGAAGTGAAAGTTTTCCCAGAAACTCCTGGGAAAGCTTTTGCTTATATCTCATTGGCCAGAACTTTGCCACATGGCCACCGCTAGTTGCAAGGGAAACTGGGAGGTGTTTTGTTTTTCCAGCCTCTTCAGAAGAATCAGATGACGCAGAGGCTTATGAACTACCGCAGGAATAGTAGTCAAACAGTCAAATATGTCTGACATATCTGGCCACATAGGGCCAAGTTCCTGAAATGGCAACTCTCAGATGCATGGAAAGAACAACTTTCCTTTAGATATCTTTTGATTTGCTATGGTTGCCAGTGGTCACTTGTCTGATTCATGTCAGCTCCAGGGCCCTGTGGCCCTGTGAATGGGCTTCCCATGTATACAATGGTGCTTGGGGTAGTTTCCTTTTGGGGTACCAAAGCCCCTGATGGCTAGCTACCCTGTTCTTTGCTCCTTGCTGGGGTGTCTCCTTTCCTTAGAGGAGCAATGGGGGAAGGTCAGGCTTTGCAACTCAGTGCATTTCTCAGGAAGACCATAAACATGTTGCCTCTTTCCCTGTTTGTCTGCATCAACTCATGCTTTTCTTTCCCGGATGGTCCAGTTGGCTTTCGGAAGAACCGGAAGAGGCAAAAGGAACCCCAGGAAGGTAGGTAGACTTGTCAGAAATCCCCGTGAACTTTTGTGGGATAGGGTCCTTTTTACCTAGTGCTTGCCAATTGGTCACACACTTGATGGCATCACCAGACTGCAGGAGTTCCTTTTAAAAGCTTGGTTGTCAGCTCTGGGCCATGCAGTAGAGCTCTGCTTTAGCGCCTGGGCATCCCTGCCAGGACTGGAGCTTCAATCCTTCTTTTCTAGACCTCAGAAAGGAGTTGGTGGACTTGAGGAAGATGCTGAAAAAAAGGTGAGTCTGCACCTGTCCTCAGGAGAGTTTGAAAGCACCATGGTTGCACTCTCTAACCCCAACAGCTGGGATGGGCCTCTACCTCCACCTCCAATACAAGCAGCGAGCTAGACAACTCCACCCCCAAAACATCAGAAATTAACAATAGGTCATTAAGGGCATAGTCACCCCTGAAAGCTGGAGAGAAGGGAGAAAGGATATGTCTCCCATCTCTGGCAACAGACAGTAGTCAACTCCAAAGATCTCTGTCCCTGTGTCAACGTCCTCAAGTACACACAGAGCAGCTTCCCTGGACCAATACCTGGGGCTCCTCTGACCTTTGACCTGCCAACTGTGCTCCTCAGGGCCCCACCTCCAGCCCCTGAGAAAAAGATGGAGTCAGATCAGGTATGGCAGCTTCTGATGACCGCAGACCGGAAGGACTATGAGAAGATCTGCATGAAGTACGGCATTGTTGACTTCCGGGGCATGCTGCGTAAGCTGCAGGAGATGAAGAAGGAGCAAGAGGACAAGATGGCGCAGGTACCTGGCTCTGCCCACACCCTATGCCCCTTAGACACAGGACCTGGGGAGACCTCACAGCTGGAGCTGACCTTGGAGGTGGGCCTTGGGAAACCCAACGGAGTCCAGAGCTTGCTTCCATGTGGTCCTCAGTGTGGACCCAGGCTTCTGAGTTGGCATCAGGTTTAGGAACTTGAATCTGATACTTAACCCAACTTCGGGCCCGGACAAAGGGCCTTTGTTGTATGGTTTTCTCATCTGTGAAATGGAAATTATAGTTACATCTACCTTATAGGGTTATTGATATGGATAACAGCACTTAGCCAATTATATATAGACACACAGTAAGGACCGCCTTGATCATGACCAGATGTGAGGTACCTGCCTTTATCCAAAGGATTTCAAGGAAGGGAATTTCAGTGGCCATTAGCACTGTAATTCTAGCATCTGACAAATTATGAGGGTGAAGTACTTTCCTATGTCTAACTTAATTATAAGCCTAATTTTTCTTCTGGAAATGGAAAGCAGTTCATAGTTCATTTTCATTATCTTGAAAATAGCATTTCATCCATGGAAGGCCTCCATCTTTTCTCCTCCTCACATCCGCTTTAACATAGGACGCGGCGCAGAGCTTTGCATATAGGTATTTAACCAAGATATTATTGACTGGAAGAAGAGATGACTAGGAAAGCTCTAGCATGTTCTTAGAGTCCTTGGCTGCCTTCTTGATCTGATCTCTTATCTTGGAGAATTTCCTTCCTTGAAAGACTTAAGTCTTCCTTCTGTGAAAGAGACAAATAAATGTTTTCTGGGTTGGGGTAATGTGGGCCAGGGATGGGGCTAGAGCCAATACAGATTTGGAGTGTCCCAAAGAGAGACCTCTGAGAGCCCATCTGATGGTTGGTCTTCCCTCCAGTACGTCAGTGCCGTCTCCAACCTGAGACACATCAGAGTCACCAAGGAGGGAGTTGCCACATTTGACCTGGAGCTGGATCTCAAGGACCTTCAGAGCAAGATTTATTTGTATAAGGTGAGGCTGCAAGGGCCGTGGGCAGGGGGTACGGCAGAGAGGCCAAGGACTCTAGAGCAGAGCTAGCGGGGTCCCTGGGATCGCCTGAGGGAACACCTGGAGCACACAGGTGGTGAGCACTCACTCTATGGAGTTCCTGGCTGGAGCTGGGTCAGGTCCTAAACAATCCACAGAAGCCTGGTGCTGCTCATGGAGCCCCCTAGCTCTCCAGCCAGGCCTGTGATGCCATAGATTGGATCTAATAGCAGAGCAGGCTGGAGACAGAAAGTTCTGGGAAAGTGCATTCCTTCCCATCTGAGCTCCCAGACACAGTCTGTCTCTACATGGGCTTCAGGGGTGATTACCCATGGACCACATGAGACCAGGCAGATGTGTGGAGTTGGAGACTGTGGAACCTGAGAAAACATACCCAGCTTCAGTTTCCTTGTTTGTGAAGTGGGGGTAAACAAGGGTTGTCTCAGCATACTGAAGTCCCAAATGGGATCAGTCTTCCCCTCTCCTGATCTTTGTCCTCCTTTCTGCTCCTCCTTCCTCCATCCTCCCTACCTGCTCCCCGTTCCTTCCCTTGGCCTCCTCCCATCACACCAGCTCCTCCCTGTGCCTGCTGTGCTTTTCCTCAAGTCCTCCTTGGTCATTCTCTCCCCTGTTCTGACACTTCCCCTGAGCACCCTATGTGATCTGGGTGTGTTCCCCAGCTCTACCCTGAGCCATTACTCTCTTTCTTCCCTGTTTTTCCTAGTTCTCCTAGGAAAATACTACTAGCAAATAACACAGGTTATTTGCTTACTTATGATGCACATTATTTGTCTGTCTCCCCAATAGGGTCTTATCTCCCCGAGGGCAGGAATCTGTGTTTTATTTATCGATACTATCTCAAGTTCCTACAGCAGTATCTGACACAGAGCATCTGTTAAGTATCATGATTGTTATTAATATTCAGTAAGTAGCAAAGCAATGTAGGGCTTAGCAAAATAGGTATATGTTTAAAGTACTGGGTTCTATGGAATCATAAAGCTATTCTCTGCATGTGTCACTTGGTGAATGATGAGCTGGACATAGTTGTCACCCCTGCTTCTCCCGCAGCCTGCAGGGTTGCATTGACCATACCTCTCTTCCCAGCCAGAGCTGGGTACCTCTGCATAACACAGATTTTCCTCCCCGTGGCTCAGTTGCACAGCTATTTCCGGGCATGTGTTCCCACCTACTTCACGATCGCGGCTTCCACATCCTCTAGGCCCTGATCTCTGTCCTGTCCTCTCCACGCCCTTTCTGGGGAAAACCACGGGTAGTTAGTCAGAACAGGGCTGGGGTAGGGAGGTCTGGGATGCACCCGAACCAGCTGAACCAGGCTTTTTCCCTTTCCTGGCCTCAGGATGGTGAGATGGTCCCCTTCGGCTTCGACAATCAGACCAAACACTGTCTGCGGCGTCTGGGGAAACGCTACCAATTCCAGATCCAGGACCTGCGGCCCGAGGACGCCGGCCTGTACCAGGTCATGGTGGAGGATGTCGTGGTCTTCTCCACTGAGCTCGAGGCCCGCAGTGAGTGTGGAAGCTGGAGAGAAGTTAGGAATGGGGTCCGTGCCATGCCGCAGTGGGAGGAGAGAGAGGACTGAGGGGAGGGATGCACCCCAGGTCCTGTCTTTTGTTGGTTCCAGCTGGGCTCTACTGGACCTAGATGCAGACATGTATTATGTCCCTGCACACAGCCCTTCTGCCACAGCAACTTGTTTTCAGGTCAGACATAGACTGGTTTCATGGCCTCTCTCTGTTGTCTACTGGTGTGACACAGTTCTTCCCCTCAACCCCCAAGTGACGATCCCCAGCTGGGTTAGGCTCCACTGTGAAGAACCTCTTCCTGATCCCCCAACCCCACTCTAGAAGCTGCCCTTCCTCTCTATGGCACTCTGACTCATAGCCCAAGGACCTGTGTGCCCACATCATCCACAGGGCACCTGACAGCCCGAGGGGCCTCTTGGAAGGGCAAGGAGAGGCCTGGGGGAGGAAGTTTCAGGCACTCAGATGATAAAGGTCACAGCTGAACTGGGCACCAGTGGCTCATACATGTAATCCTAGCGATTGAGAGCAGGAGAACTAAGATCAGCCTGAACAGAAAAGCTCTCAAGACCTCCTCTGAAGCCCTAAATGGAGGCAGTAGCAAGAACCTACCATCCTTGCTACCTGAGAAGCTGAAGTCAGGAGAATCACATTCCAAGCCAGACAGCGGTGCACACCTGTCATCCCACCTACAACAGGAAACCGAATAGATGAATCAAATTCCAGGCAAGCCCAGACAGGAAGTAAGACCCCAGCTCAAACACAACCAACACAACAAGGGCTCTGGAGGCATGACTCAGCAGTGGACCTGTCTAGCAAGCACAAAGCTCTGAGTTCAATCCCCAGTACTAGAAAAAAAAATATGAAGGTAGATATTTGGCAGAAGTACCCAGAAGGCCTGGAAACAGCATGGTGTGGGCAGAGGAGTAGGAGCTTTGCAGTCAGCAAGGGCCAGGTGTGAATCCTGGACAGAACACCAAGATGCCCGGACTTGGATTCATCCATTAGGTGTTCTGGGATGCCAGGTGGGGACCAGACTGGGGCAAGTCATTTAACTTTTAAGCCTCAGTTTCCTTACGCATAAGAAGTCATTAGGAGACGATTATGGGGATTCCCAGATTGCATACATTAAGCACTCTCAGTGTCCTGGGTCCTTTATATGCCCACCTGAGCCCCAGACAGAACTTGGTGGTTTAGGATTATAGCATGATACAGCTGAAAACCTTAGTGATCACAGCCTAGTTATATCCCCTCATTTTACTTGTGGGGCCACTGATCCCCTGGGGAGGGAGGTAAGCAACTGAGGGGATACACGCATGCTGGTCCACACCTGGGTGTCTAAAGTCCAGAACTATTGTAGCAGGTGTCTCTCATACTGCTAAGCAGACACCCCCCCATTCTTGCTTCCCCTGCAGCCATCCCCCCCAGAGTGGTGGTCCCTCTGGCTGAGGCCCGCTGTGAGGAGCAGGGAGATGCAGTGTTTGAATGTACTCTCTCCAACCCCTGCCCCAACGCTACGTGGCGTTTCCAGCATCGGCCATTGAAGCCCAGTGACAAATACGAAGTCTCTGTGTCCCCTGATGGGCTGACTCACCGGCTGGTGGTGAGAGGGGCCTGTATCCCAGACAAGGGCCTCTATTCACTGGATACTGGGCTCTACATCTCCAGTGCCTGGCTGGTGATTGAAGGTGAGTGGTTACAGCTCTACTTCACCCTGCTATCATCAAGGTAGGGCCTTAGGATTTGGGGGGGGGGGTTAGGTTTTTGGTCAATGGTTTGTTTTGGTGTTGGGGTTTTTTGGGGGGGGGTCTGGTCGTGGGGCCTGAACTCTGGGCCTGGGCGCTGTCCCTCAGCTCTTCAGCTCAAGGCTAGCACTCTACCACTTGAGCCACAGCGCCACTTCTGGCTTTTTTCTTTTTTGTTTAAGTGGTGCTGAGGGCCTCATGCATGCAAGGCAAGCGCTCTACCACTGAGCCACCTTCCCAGCCCAATGGTTTGTTTTGGAATGATTCTCTTCACTAGGGAGGAATGAGGAAGGTTCATTAGATCTATTTTTTTTGGGGGGGGGCGGTTGAGGTGGAGCTTGAACTCAGAGTCTGGGCACTATAACTTAGCTTTTTTACTCAAGGCTGGCACTCTACCACTTGAGCCACAGCTCTGTTTCTGGCTTTTTTTGGTTGTTTAATTGGACATAAGAATCTCACAGACTTTCCGACTCAGGCTGGCTTTGGACTGCGACCCTCGGATCTCAGCCTCCTGAGTAGCTAGCTATTCTCGGCTCACGTCTGTGTAGTTTGCTGGTGGTGTGCTCTTGTGAGGTTGTTCCAGTAACCTAATGGGACATACCGGTGCCCTTCCCAGTCAATCAGCTTGCTTCTCTTCCGGGGGAACAGAGGGCCAGCAGGTGCTTTGGCGTGACTGATCAGGGGTTGCGGTCTTTCTCTTGTCTCTCCCCGGGGGCGATGCCCTCCCACGTGGACATGGATAATACCTCATTGAAGCTGGGACAGATAAAGACCCTCAGACCACACGTGCTGACCACCAGCTACAGACACAAGCTGCTGAGACATCAGCAGAAGACTCCGGGGATACTAGTGACAAGGGAAGAAAACTCAGAGAGCAGGGTTCCGCAAAGGAGCCCTTTGGGGGGCCTGGACTTGCCTCTGGGCTCCAGCTCACAGTGGACGCAGACAGAGATGGCTTTGGCAGGCATAACGACTCCCTGATGGGGAACGGAAGGGGAACGGACACAGCCTGGGGACTTGGGCTGGAGAGAAAGGGCTTTCTAGAAGCAGGAGACAGGGGGGACAATGCCCCCCATGGAAGCCCCTATCGACAGGGAGAGGGCTCAGAATCAGAGAGAGAACTGGGCTTCATGGAAAGGCAACTTCAAGGTTATGGCAGAGACCGCGACGGGGACAGAAGCCAGGGCACCGCAGCAGGAGGTTGGGAAGCTGGGTCCAATCACTCGCAGGCTGGAAAACTGGGGAGCAGCTTGGAAGGAAAGGAATCCAGAAAGGGCAATGGCAGCCATCTGGGCAGACATGGACAGGACCAAGCTGGAATAAGAAAGAGGGCTCTGCGGGGATCCCAGGCTGATCCTGAGGGGAGTTGGCTGAAGCAGGAGGGGAAGGAGATGTTCCAGGACAGCCGTGAGGATGAGATGGAAGGGGAGCACGGGCTGAGAACGGAGAGGGGCGGAGGAACCACCAGGGAAAGGTGTGGCAGTGCGGTCAGCCTGGGGGAAGCTGGAGGCAGCAGCTCTTCCGAGCTTCTTGGAGGAAGAGGTTCCAGCAACCAGGCAGGCATGAGCCCTGAGTCCTGTGGCTCTCAGGGAGGTAGAGAAGATGGTCATGGAAAAGCCAGGGTCTATTGGGAGTTAGGGGAATGTCCAGGACAGACATCTGGAAACAGAAATCTTTTGGGGAGCAGAGGTCTTGAGGTCACAGGTAAGGGATCTCTGCCAGGGGCAGATCAGCAAGGCGCTGGGACTGTAGGTGGAGAAAGGAGTTATACAACTGGCCCTGGAGGCCCAGGAGATCTCAGGGAATGGGAAGATGGCCTGCAAGGGATCCAGGGGAAATATGGCCAGGACACAGGTGGGGCCTTGGGCAGAACAGGGGTTGGCTCCCCAAACCTCCAGTCTCCCCAGAGCTGGGCAGCACAGCAGAAGGGACCGGGAGACCCCAGCAGAATAGAGTCTGAAAGCACAGGTCCTTGGGATGACTCGTGGTCCAGCCTCAGGGGGACTGGGACCCACTTTGGGACCAGAATGAGACCCCCTGGTGGAGAAAAGAGCATGGACAATGCCCAGGTGGATGCTGCTATGGAATCTGGTCAGGGAAGAGAAGCCAGAAGCTACGGGCTAGTCAGGTCTTCAGGCCTGGGGACTCCGAGATCTGATGGGACACTAGGAGACAGGGAAGATATAAGAGATCCAGGGGCAGTTGGGTCTGGACTGGATTTCTGGAACGGGACAGGGAGCTCCAGAGGAGAAGGATTTAGAGGAGAGACCAGCCATCAGCGTGGCTTAGGAGGGCCAGGGGGAGTGGAATCTGTATATGGAGATGGCAAAGGCTATTCTAGGGGAACAGGTCCTGGCAATGGGGCCTATTACGGTGACGGCTCAGTGCTGCCAGGAGAAGCAGGGTCTGCTCATGGTGTGGGTGGTAGAGTCTCCTCTGGGGCATCTGTGGGAGCAGGGTCTGAGGAAGGGAGTGCTTATAGGCATGGTTCAGGGGTTCTTGGGGAAATGTGGTCCAGAAACAAAGATCACCATAGCAGTGTAGGAAGGGGGTCTGGGATTGTTGCAGGGGATGAGAATGGCTTGGGGGGTCCCGAGGGAGTGCCCATGGAGGGAGCCCGGATGTGGGATGCATCCAGAGGCTGGGGACCAGCAGGCCCCGGGAGAGGGCATTGTCCTGGCGATGACGTGGGGAGCCCCGGGACAGTGGGTTCTGCGGGTAGAGATGGTCTCGAGGCCTATGGAACAGCAGAAATGGCTGGGCAGGGACATGTGGGAGCAGAACCAGGGGCCTCTGGAAGAATAAAGTCTTGGGGTCAAACTAGGGGTGATGGGGACTCCAGAGCTTCAGGGGCTCTGGGGTCCTCTGGCAAAGGGGGCTGGGAAGATGGTACTGGGAGTCCAGGAGCCATGGATCCAGGTTCTCTGAGGGTAAGGGGCAAGGAGACTGAGGGACACGGTGCCTGGACATCTGGGGCTGGAACTGTGTATGGGGATCATTCCAGACCCCCAGCCCCTTACACTGGGGCTGGATCTGAAAGCGAGTGGGTTCACGGGTCTGGAGAAGGGGTGTGTTACAGGGATGGGTCTGAAGTCCCAGCGCCCCAGGGACCTGGAGACAGAAGGCTTTATGGAGGAGGGCCAAGAAGTCTGGGGCTTGGGAGAACAGGGCCAAAGGGTGAGGGGGGCATTAGCAATGGCCCAGAAGGCCTCCAAGGAATGGGACTGGCAGGTGAGGCAGCTCAAGGGAGCGGTACTGGGGGTTCTGGGACAATTCCAGCAGGGAGTGAGGCAGGCTACAGGGGTGGCTTGGAGCATCCTGGGGGCGTTTTGTCACGGAATGAGATGGACGTTCAGGGTGGCACTGGGATAGCTGGGGGAAGAGGGTCAGAGAGGGAGTTTGGTCATAAAGGAGGCTCAGGACGATCTGGGGAAACAGAAGGTGGACTGCACTATGGAGATGGCACAGGGAAGATTGGAGGGGCCGGCTCACTGGCCAGAATGAAGCATGAGGCTGACCCCAGAGACCGCAAGATGGTGGAACCTGAGTCTGGATACTGGGCAGCATCAGTGGGTCCCACAAGCTCCCAAGGTGGTCCAGAGAAGAGCAGGGGCATGGGGTTTGCAGATGGGACTGGAGCGGGGGTGGGCTCTGGGGTAGCCGGGATGCTGGGTGCTGCAGATGGTGCAGCACGCGGGGACAGCTCTGTGGGCCCAGGGTGGGGCACTACGAGTAGTCATGAGGGTTACGGAACCTCCGGGATCCACGAAGCCTTCGGGGCTATGAGTTCCCGGGGTTCTGGGATCCCAGGGGCTCCTAGAGACAGCGGGACAGCCAGGGGAGAGGACGGCTCTGCAGGTCAGGCAGGAACTCTGGGGTCATCTAGCCTTCTTGATGGCAGGGGTGCAGCAGAGGGTGAGGCACGGGCAGGGATCGCGGCTCCAGAGTCTGAGCAGAAACGGAACTTTAAGGAGGCAGGCTCAGGGCCAACACACAGGAGTAGAGTTGCTAGCCAGGGGGGACTGGCACCTCAGGATGCTGGGGACTCACTGCTGGGAGACAGAAGGATGGGAGCAGGTTCTGGGAGCACACCAAGGGCAGGTCAGATTGTGGATAGCAGCTCCATTCCAGGGGGTAGCAGCAAGTCAGTATCAGGGCCCGATGAGGTACAAGGGATGAGCCATGCTTGGGCCCCAGGCTGGGAAGACCAGGGGTTTCCTGGAGGCAGCACTGGGGCTGTGAACCAGCTCTCAGGCTCCAGTTCTCTGCAGAAAAACGATTCCTCCTTCAGGGGAACCAGCAAGGGGCCTGGAGGCTCAGGGGGTGGAGGAGACGCAGGTCAGGGGGCTGCTGGTAGATGTCAAGGCCCAGGCCCCACTGAATGGGGGGATGGCGTCACCCCAGAACCTAGGGGTTCAGGACCACAGGGAGCCTGGAACGGCTTAGACAGTCCATTTGGCAGAACAGGCTCTGGAGGAAGATCAGGAGGAATTCAGGGCTCACATTCCCATCTGAGCAAAGGACAGGAAGGAGAGAAGCCCCTCAGAGAGCAAGGTGCCTGGGTGGATGAAAACGGGAAAGGTCCCTGGGCCTTAAAAGAGTATGGGGGACTGGCAACAGAGGAGTCTGGCAGGTCAGGCAGGAGGCCTGGCCCCTACAGGAACAGGTGGTGTCAGGCACAGTCGAGAGGCGAGTCTGGGGCAGCTGAGACTGGTAGTGAGGACGGAGGTCACCTCAGGGAGACTTGGAGTGAAGATGGGAGCCGGGGACCCCACAGACATCTTGACAGCCGGAGAGGTGCCAAAGAGGACGGACATGGTGTCTATGGCAAGGGGAAGGATGCCAGCCAGAGCCCCAGATCCAGACACAAAACCAGCCCTGGCAGTTCTTCTACACAGGCCCGAGGTAGGTATTACTAGCAGGGCTGATTCTACAAGGGTAGAGCCAGGGTGGGGTCAGGGAGGGGGCAGTACTTCCTGGGTCAATTCTAATTCTGTTTCCAGTCCAGAAATTTGGCCCTGCCAGTACCCTGGTGGAATCTCTTCCAAGTTCAGGAAGAACCTCTTCCTCCTTGTGCTGGTGGGATTCGGGCTACGTGAGGCTCAGAGATCTGCTGGGTACTTGGCCTTGAGACCCCAGGTCCAAGTACCATAGTGTTGGCTTAGCTCTCTGTGGGTGACCCAGACCCCCAACCTGCGTGGCTCGGGTGGTCTCTGTACCTCAGATCTCAGCCTCAGCCTAGGACCTGCTGACCCAAAGGAGAGATTGTCTTGGTCACTGACCCAAGCTCAGGTGGCAGGACCGTAGTGACTTCCCAGGGTGCACTGCAGCTCAGGGATGGAAGGCTGGGCCCTGGGGATTCCTTCTGTGTCTCTCCAGGCCCCATGAGCCACTTCTCTCAGGGCCTGGCTGACACAGAGGTGCAGCAGGGGGAGACTGCCACACTCTCCTGTACCCTCAATCGCGACCTGGGACCCGGCACCTGGTTTAAGGACGGAGTCAAGGTACTGGCCCCTCTCATGGTTTACCAGCTAATGCGGGATGTGGGTTGGAAGACAGAGGCAGAGCAGGGAATAAGGTCTGCGTAGAGGCTTTGCAAGACAGATTATTTCGTTACTTGTCTTACTAGTATACCCATCTGGGAGAGGTTTAAATAGCTAACACATTGGTGTGTTTAAAATGAAGAATTTCATCGTCATTGTCATCATCATCATTGTGCCACTGCGGATGCTCTACCAATTTAGCCACAGCTCTACTTCTGGCTTTTCAGTGGCTAATTGGAGAATATTCTATAGACTTTCCTGCTCAGAATGGCTTCAAAATGAAATCCTCAGATCTCAGGCTCCTGAGTAGCTAAGATTATAGGCGTGAACCACTGACCTGACACCCAGCTTTAAATGCTGACTTTTAAATGAAGGTCTATCCTAGTCACTTCTCCCATGACACGCCCCTGTTCTACTACTATACAAATGCCCCCTCCTCTACCCACACCTGGCTCCTGCAAAGGCCTCTGGGCACCCCACTGTGAATCAGGGGGCTCACCCGTGTCTGCACAGCCCTCTCTCCAGTTACACCCACCACCTCGGGAGAGAGGTGGCACTGTGATGTCAGCCAGATCCTCTGCAGATGCCCAGATCCTTGGGCGCACCCCTTGTTCCTGCTAAGAGTCCCACCCTCACAGTGGTCTCGTGACAGCTGAAGGAGGGGTGGGCATGGTCAGAGTGAACATGTGTGGCACTTGAGCATTCTGTTCGGACAGCTGTTGTATGGGTGGGGAGTTCGCTGGTCAGCAGAAGCAGGGGAGGGGTGGGCCTGACCGTTTCTCCTATGGTCTCCAGCTCACTGCCCAGGATGGGATCATCTTTGAGCAAGATGGGCTTGTGCACAGACTCCTCCTCGCCCACGTGCAGGGGACCCAGGCCGGGAAGTACACCTTTGTCGCCGGCGATGAACAGAGTGAGGCCACCCTGACAGTCCAGGGTGAGGCCCAGCCCTGCCCTTCCCTGCCCCAAAGTCTCTGCACCACCTGATGGACTCCATTTCTAGAGGCCTGGATTTGTGATGGCTCTGTAGACTTCTTAGTCTGCAAAGATGATTTAGGAATGCAAACCTGGCCCTCCCCAATCCCAGCATCGTATTTCCTTCCTTCCTTGCCAGGAAGTGTTTGGTGAGGTCTAAAACCCTGGTCCTTCCTGCTGCAGACAAGCCCGTTCTCGGAGGACTTCATATCCTTTGCCAACCTTCTTCCTTTTGGACTCCTCTTTCTGCCCTCCCCAGGGGACTTGGGCTCCATCTGTTTTGACCTTCCTGTTTTACTTTTTTCCCCTAGATCCTCCCACCATCGCTCGGGATGTGACAGAGAAGCTGAGGGAGCCACTGCTAGTCAAGGCTGGGAAGCCGGTGGCTGTCAAGATCCCCTTCCAGAGCCGCCTCCCAGTCCAGGCTGCCTGGAGGAAGGATGGGGCCGAGGTGGTGGGCATGGGTCGGAGGGGAGCGCAGGTGGCCCTGGGGGATGGATTTACCCGGCTGTGCCTCCCCAGCGCGGGCCGGATGGACAGTGGCCAGTACGGCGTGACGCTGAGGAGCAACGGCGGCTCTGTACAGGCGGAGTTCATCCTGCAGGTCACAGGTGCCAGCCCCAGCCCTTCTCCCCAGCTGTGGCTGCAGGGTCCCGGATCCTCCATGCCTGCCCAGGCAGAAACCAGAAGCGGGCATGGTCTGGCTCAGGTCCTCATTTGCATGCTGTTTAAGCCCCAAAGCCTCCCCTACTTGGTCCTCACAAGAGGCAGGAAGAGACTATTTAGGCAAACTGCTGAGCATGGCCCCTGCCAGGGGAGGGCCTGGTTGTGCTTCTGAGAGCCCTAATGCACTGGGCCCTTCGGAGGAGGTGATTGGGGTGGCCTGGTGCCCCCCTCCCCACTCACCCAGATTCCATGGGACCAAGTAGAATAGGACTGTCGCATCCAGAGGGCTGAGCAGGCAGCCACCTGTTCCAACACTGGTGGTGAGGCCAAGGCCCAGACTGGGCCATTCCCTGGCGGGCGGGCACGGGTGGAAACGAGGGCCACCTGGCTGTTTCAGGAACCGTGTGTGGGCCCCGTGGGTCCTGCTCAAGGTTCTTGGGCAGTCCAACCCCTTGCAGGCTTATCCTCGGCTTCCCTCCAGCTTCTCTGACCCCTTTTTCCTCTCCATGGGCCCCAGACAAGCCTCAGCCCCCACAAGGCCCCCTGGAGGTGCAGCATGACCAGGGTGCTGGTGTCCGCCTCTCCTGGCGGCCCCCCCGGGATGACGGGGGCTGCGCCGTGGATCGCTACGTGGTGGAGAGGCGGCAGGCCGGGAGGAGCACCTGGCTGGCGGTGGCTGAGCTCCCCGCCCACAGCACCACCTTCACTGACACCCGCGTGGAGCAGGGCAGAAAGTACGCCTTCCGAGTGCGGGCTGTGAGCTCAGAGGGACCTGGGGAGGCCCTGGAGTCTGAGGAGGTGTTGGTGGCTCCCGATGGTGAGCATCACGCTGGGGCAGGGTGGAGGGGGCAGAGGGCATTCATGGGCTCGTGGGTCCTGCACTAGCCCCCAAGACTGAGGGGAAACAGCTTGTACTTTGGGAGGGGGTGGGGGGCTGCAGGCCCTTCTTGAGTCCAGCAGAGACTCTCCCTATGGTTCATATGGATTCCAGCATCCAGGTCAAGACATGAGATTTCTAGGGTCTTCCAGTCTAAGGGGACAAACACACCTAGTGGCTTCTCTGTGAGCCTTGGTGGAACTCGGTATCTCTCCTCACCAGCTAGCCTGGCTCTGGAGCAGCCGATCAGAGGTGTAGGCTAAGGGTCCTGGAGGACTGGCTTTAGGCTTATAAGACAGTACCTTCTTTCCCCCTCATTCCTGCCCCGCTCCCCAAGAGCCAGAATGATGTCCCAGAAAAGGTTAGCTCAGCCCTGACACTGGAGGAAAGGACAGGGAATGGCCCTGTCCCTGGAGGCCTTATGTCTCCTGCCCCAGACCCTCCCCACCACACAGCCTCAGCCTCTAGCTGACCTTCTCTCTGACCTCTATGCCCAGCTGTCCCAGGGCCTCCCTCCACTCCAGCCATCCTGTCAGCCTCCAGCCAGAGCATCACTCTCACCTGGATAGCTCCTCGGGGCCCGGGCAGCGCCCACATCCTGGGCTACCTGGTTGAGAAACGCAAGAAGGGGAGCGGCACGTGGACAGCAGTGAATGACCAGCCCATGCCTGGTGAGCAGGCCTGAGCCGGCGCAACTCATTGTCTGGCATCCAAAACCCTTGGCGTTTTCAATCCCGATTGGTTTAATACAGTGGGTTTATCTGCTTTGTCTGCCCCACATGCTCTGCATGAGAGACATTGAGCTATGCCTTGCCATTGTTTGTTTGGTTTTTTTTGTACTGGTTCTGGAATTTGGACTCAGGGCCACAGCCCCGTCCCTTAGCTTTATCTGATGCTCTACCACTTGAGCCCTATCTCCACTTCTAACTTTTTGGTGGTAAATTAGAGATAAAGAGGCTCACAGACTTTTCTGCCTAGGCTGGCTTCAAATCATGATCCTCAGATCTCAGCCTCCTGAGTAGCTAGGACTACAGATGGGAGCCACAGTGCCCAGCCAGAGCCAATTTTAATTAATTAGAGGCCTCCTGGAATGCAGTGCAAAGGGACCAGGGAAGCCATTAAACATCCTATTATGTACCAGGCCAATGACAACAACAAAGAATGATCTGGCAAAAACATCAGGAAAGCAGAGACTAAGGAAAATTGGCTTAGATGGAGTCATGGGCCCAGAAAGAGGCCGTTAGCTCTAGTTCTGGCCATCTATTCTAGATCTCAGTTTCCTTATCCGTAAAGTAGAAGGAAGGGTCCCCAGTCCTAAAAGCTAGCTGCTTTCTAAGATCAGAAAGATCTTGGGAAAGCCAAAGGATTGGGTGGATGCCATGGAGCCCGGAGTAACCCTTTCTGTTCTGTGCTCTGTGTGAGCCACAGAAGCCAGAGGACAGCTTAGAGCAGACTGAGACCCGGCTCCTGACCTCAGCTGTGCGGTGTGGAAGCTGTGCCTTTTGTGGCCTTGTATCGTCACGTGGGAAGGGAAGAGAGGAGCTAAGGGCATCCTTCAAATTCTGGCATTTAGTTTGCTTCATCTAACTATTGCAACTCTAAGGCAGAGTGAGCCCGAGAGATTAAGGCACTCGGTGACAGAGCTAGACAGGGACTGAGGCCCCCAACCCTGAACGCAGTGCGCTCCTCACCTTGGAGAGAATCGTGTCACCTGGCTGGTTGGATGCAGGAAGCATGTCCTGGACCCCAGGCTTGATTTTCTCCTGACCTCAGAGACGCCGAGCTCTCTCCCCATTCCTGGTCCCTCATGTGAGATATCCCCTTCTCAGAAAGGAAGTGCACAGTGACAGACCTGCGGCAGGGCTGCCAGTATGAGTTCCGGGTCACAGCCGTGGCTTCTGCAGGCCCCGGAGAGCCTGGTCCTCCATCGGATGCTGTCTTTGCTCGGGACCCCATGAGTGAGTAGGGCTCCACCCTGGATCGAGGTGGGGTGGGGTGGGTAGTAGGCATGCAGGTTTGGGTTCTGAAGGAAATGGTCAGAAGACTGGAGACAAGAAAGGGTTGGGTGGTCATTGGGATGGGGCTTAGATTAAGGGTCCTAAACTGACATGGAAAAGGCCTAGCAGTCCCTAGTAGGGACTAGAAGACTCCTCCCTCAAGGTCATGTCACTTACTTCGACCTCTAGGCAATCAGTCCCCAAGCTGGCCCATTGGTCCAGTCTTCTAACCATCCTCTCTCCCTGTCATCCCTTGGGGAAGCAGGTAACAGAAAACGCTCAGCTTCCATTTGCTATGCAATGGCTGTGAGTGGATGAATTGGGGGAGGCGGCTTGGGGTCTGTGCGTATAGTGAGGTAAAGTGCTGGAGAGAGGAAGGGTGAGTTCTAAGAGAAATCCTCAGTTCCCCCATAGGAAGGCCAATGACTGTCCACCCTGAGTGGCTGTCTCTGTTGAGGCAGCTGCCATTTCTGACATTCTCTTTGTGCTCGGCCAGGACCGCCAGGGCCTGTGCGGGATCTCCAGGTCATAGACACATCGAATACCAGCATCACCTTGAGCTGGGTGGGGCCAGACACTACGGATGGAGACCGAGCTCAGGGATATGTGGTAGAGCTGTGTGTCTCTGACAGTCTCCAGTGGAGCCCATGCCACGCAGGCACTGTGCCAGGCCCCACCTTCACGGCCAAAGGGCTCCGGCCCCAAGAGAGCTATTTCGTGCGTGTGACAGCAGTTAATGATGGGGGCTGCAGCCAGCCCACGGCCCTGGACACACTAGTGCATGCCATGCCTGTTACTGGTGAGTGAGGACCCCCTCTTGCCCAAGCCCTTCCTGAGCAGGGTCTCTGAGCAGCTATCTGTAGTCAGGATCTCCAATTTGAGTATCTCCTGTGTACTGCACACTGGGCTAGGAGAACCCTTTTCAGCCATGTTTTCTCATGAAAACTTTTAACAATCCTACAAGGTTAAAACTTTGATTCCCAATTTACATAGAAGGAAGACTGAGGTCCAAAGACACTTTGCCCATGGTATGAGGCAGAGCCAGGATAAAGAGGGTGACTAGAAGGCCTACCTGTTGCTGGGCTCAATGGTTCTTGTTCTGGGTGCCCTGTTATCAAAAGGCAGGTTGTGCTGACCTTTGGGCCTTGATCACGAACGCAGCTGATTCGTCTTTGACCTAAGCTGCCTGTGTCAACCCAACTGATTCTAGTTGTCACAGTGAAAATAGGAGACAAGTACAGTATAAAGCACAAATCCAGAATTTTAGAATCTTGTCCTGGCTCTGTCCATACTTTGGTATGTGTCCATGCAAGTCACTTCCTGTGTCAGACTGCTGTCCATCCCATCTGCAGAGCAGAAGAGCCAAGCGGTCACCTAACCTTCTCCTGCAGTGTCCTTGTCTCCTCTCCTGGCCTTCTGTTCTTCTGTCCCTACCAGCTCCTAGGTCTTCCCTAGAGTGGCAATTCTACCCACCCAGCCTTTCCTCTGCCCCTTGGGTGACCAGGGCTTGTGCCCAACTACGAAGGAAAGTGGCAAACCATCTTGTGTGTTCCAGTCTGTCCCAGGTTCCTCCTGGATGCTAGCACAAAGGATTTACTAACCTTCAAAGCTGGGGACACCATTCGAGTTCCTGTTTCCTTCGAAGTGAGTATACCTGGATGGGGGCAGGGAGGGGAACCCCAAGCAGGCAAGGCAACTAGACAGCCCTGGGGTTCTCTTTTCTTCCTTGCCCCTTTCTGATCCCTAGGCACTGACCTGGGCTTGTGTTGGAAATCAGGCCTGAGGTGAGGGCCAGGGCCCCTGAGTGGTCAGCCATTTTGCTACCTGTACAGTGTATAAATCCCTCTAGTGGTGTGTCTTGGTACTACACCTTCAAATTAGGACAGTTTTTCTATCTACATTCCTTAGTCTGGGAATTTGTGAGGTTTTCAGTATGGATAATTCTTTCTTTTTTGCTTTTTTTTTTTTTTTAACTTCAGAATGTAGTTTTGTACAAATGCATGGCCTGAGTTTAATTTTCAATGAATATCAATCCCACCTGACTCTCTACAGGGTATAACAGTAGAATGGTAGTTAAAAGCACAAGCTACCTGGGTTCAAATCCTGAAGTCATCATTCGCTAGCTGTTCGACTTTGAACAAATGCCTTAGCCCCTCTATGCTTCAAGTCCTTCATCTCTCAGTTGGGGAGGATAATAGTAACCTATCTCAAAATGTTCTGTTCTGAGGATCTGAGACTTTAACTCACTGAAAGCACATATATAAAATGAGCCTGGCATGTGGAAAATACCTCATATATGTTGTTGTTGTTGCTGCTGCTGCTATTACTACTACTACTATCTGGGTGAAAGCTCATAGTGGCAGAAACAGATTCAAACTCACACCTGTCTTACTCTACATTACATGATCTTAGTTCTTGGACTATACACCAACAATGATAATGACTACGAACTGTTTATTATGGTGGAGTCTCTGTGCTTTCCATGTACAGTCCTCAGCACACTCCCATGGAGTACATTATGATGAGTATCCCCAGATTGTCCAATATCAAGGGTCCCACAGGGAGTGGGAGGCGTGGTCAGTTAGTAGATAGACTGGCTTCTCCAGACCCATCTTGGTCATCCAGTCCTAGGCCAGGCCACCAAAATCCTCCCTCTCCCACTATGTACCTATTGCGGGGGTTCCCAAGTCACCTCCTACCTACTCTTAGGTACCAAGATGGGGAATAGTTCCCTCCCTGCAGATCCTTTTTCACTCCCACCCAGCAGTTCCTGTGTGAATGCAAAACTAACAGCATGGTGCTGCTCCACACTTCACAGCAGCAGCTGGTTGCTCACAGAATAGAATCCAGATGTCTGCATGGGTGTAATGTTGAGGGGCCTCCCCACCAGCCTGTTTCTCAGCAAGCCCATCTGCTTAGAGAACACCCCTTCTGGCATGTTCTTCTCATCATTTCTCCCTTGGGTGCAGCCTAAATGCCATGACTCCTACAAAACGTTCCTTTCCTCACCTTGTCCTTCTTCCTGTTTTCCAGGCTGCCCCCATGCCTGAGGTGAGCTGGCTGAAGGACGGCCTGCCCTTACCCAAAAGAAGCGTGACCACTAGCAAGGATGGCCTCACCCAGCTTCTGATTCCCGCAGCCAGCCCCTCGGACAGCGGCCGCTACACGGTGGTGCTGCGCAGCCTTCATGGGAAGGAGGTTGTCTATAGCTTCTTCATCAGGGTGGCAGGTGAGGCAGGCATGGTTCTGGGCTCACACCATGGTATGCAGGTTTCATCTGGCCTGGATGCAGACCATTCTCCCAGGTCTGGGTCTTCAATTACACCTTTTGATGAATCCCAGGCAGAAAAAGACATACTTAATCCCTGACCTCCAAACCAATGCACCAAAACATGTGACTAGAAATTGAGGGCAGCTAAACTGACCTCAGGCTTTGGGTCCAGCCAGAGAAGAATTCAGGCAAGAGGCAAACACAGCAGACATGCATGGTTATTGGAAAAGAAATACAGCAGAGAAAGGGAGTATGCGGCATAAGCTGTCTTGGTGAAGGGCCAGCCTGCTTTCTGCTTCCTGTAAGGTTAGAGCACCGAAGAGTCAGTGCCTCACTCAAACAGAGGAAACACCTCATTCTTTCGCCCGTCTGTCTTTTTCACTTTTTCTTTTTCTTTCGTGCTGGTTCTCTCCCCAAGCTTCTTTGGCTCAAGGCTATAGTGCTCTGCCACTTGAGCCACAGCTCCAATTCTGGCTTTTGAGGGGTAGCTAATTGGAGATAAGAGTCTCATGCAATTTCCTTTCCGGGCTGGCTTTGATCTGGGATCCTCAGATCTCAGCCTCCTGAGTAGTTAGGATCACAGAAGGGAGCCACTAGTGCCTGGCTAATCCTTGTGAAGCCCCCTGCCTCCATTTTATTGTCAGGCAGGTAGGTCTTGGTTTATCAGCTTACCCTGCCATCCTAGAGTTGTCTGGGCCTCAGTTCCCCTGGCCGCCTGCTTTTCTACTGTCTTGTATCAAGGCGACAACACTGCACCCTGTCCTTTGCACTTGGCCATGGGAGGAAGGCAGAGGGAAGGAGAGGGGTTTCCCTTGTCCTTCTGACTCGAGCGATCTGGAGTCGCTGTGCCGCCTCCCAGACCCCAGTTATTGCTCATTTAGCATTAATAAGCAAAGACATCCACACTGTAGCCCTGGCAAGGCAATGTGTGTCCTCTCCTAAAGAGACACCCACTGGGACCCCTGCCCAGGAAGAGTCCCTGGATATTCAGAAATAATGAAGCAGACCAGCAGAGAGAGAGAGAGAGAGAGAGAGAGAGAGAGAGAGAGAGAGAGAGAGAGAGAGAGAGAGAGAGAGAGAGGGAGAGAGAGAGAGAGAGGGAGAGAGAGGGAGGAGAGAGAGAGAGTATGTCCTAATTTTGTGAATGCTACCTTTGTCCATGTCCTGGGTCATTTTATCTAAAAAGTAAACTGAGTTTGAAATATTCTTCTGGAACCAGTCTTGTGGCAACTGGTTGCACTCTCAGCACACAGACTGTCAAGAGGACCTCTAAATCTAAGCCAGTCTGGACTCCATAGTGAGACCTTGTCTCAAAAACAATAAAGGGGTGGGGATAAGTTTCCCATGCTGTAGAGATAACTGTGGATCTCTGAAGAGCTCCCTCTGCCTCTTACTTGTCAGGCGAGGCTATGTTTCCCCAGGAGCCCCAGAAGACATAGGAGCTTGGTGGAGGACCGTCCCAGCAGCCATCTGGGGGCCCTGCAGTGTGGGTCCAATAGCCCTCTCTCTTCCAGCATGTCCTCAGGCCCCGGGGCCCATCTACCTGCAGGAGAACGTGCCCGGGACAGTGACGGTGCAGTGGGAGCCATCTCCGGACGAGGCCCGGGACGCACCCTTGCACTACACAGTGCTGGTGCGCTCCTCCACCCACAGCGCCTGGCGGGAGGTGGCTGACCGGGTCCACACCAACCACTTCACTCTCCTGGGAGTCCTTCCGGGTCACGAGTACCACTTCCGGGTGATAGCCAAGAATGACCTGGGGGCCAGCCTACCCTCAGACACCAGCCAGCCCTGGTTCCTCTCTCAGCAGCGAGGTAAGCATCTCCTGAGGAGGGAAGGGCTTAGCTGGCTGAAGCCGTGCGTCCCAGGTGGGTGGGAGGTGTGGAATGGGGGTCAATCAGGATCTGAGGAGAGGCAGCATCTTCTACCCCCTGCCGCCTGAAACCCACCAACGGTGACGATGATGATGTCCTCTGCGCCCTGGCCTCTGTGGGGAGGTGTGGGCGTCAGGGTAGATTCTCAGAAGCAGGGTGGGGTATAAGATAAGTAAAAGTTTCTCTGAAATAGTTCTCTGAAAACAAAGCATATTTTATAATCAAGAAGGTATAAACCACAAAGGGAAAAAAAAGCAGATTATAAAATCAACTGGAGTGATTTCAGGTGTATGAACTACAAATGTCTGCAAGAGCTGAGCACCGGTGGCTCATGCTTGTAATCTTAGCTACTCAAGAGGCTGAGATCTGAGGATCGAGGTTCAAAGCCAACCACAGGCAGGAAAGTCTGTGAGACGCTTTTTTTTTTTTTTTTTTTTCAGTCATGGGGCCTGAACTCTGGGTCTGGGCACTGTCCCTCAGCTCTTCAGCTCAAGGCTAGCACTCTACCATTTGAGCCACAGTGCCACTTCCGGCTTTTTCTGCTTATGTGGTGCTGAGGAATCCAACCCAGAGCCTCATGCATGCAAGGCAAGCACTCTACCACTGAGCCACCACCCCAGCCCCAATCTGTGAGACTCTTATCTTCAATTAATCACCAGAAAACTGGAAGTGGTGCTGTGGCTCAAGTGGTAGAGTACTCACCTTGTGCTGAAGAGCTCAGGGACAGCGCCCAGGCCCAGAGCTCAAGCCCCACAACTGACCAAAAAAAAAAAAAAAAAAGGTCTGCAAGGCTCTATCTCAACAAGGCAAGATTGTAGCTGGTTTTTATCTTGCTCTTCTGGATTCTCTATGTGTTGGTCCATAGTAAACATGTTAGCTTGTAATCAAAAGGTAGAAAGAATTTTAGGAAAAAGGATAAAACAATGAATCAAAAGGTGCAGATGACAGATGAAAAGCCCGGGTAAGTCTAGTACCCGGGGCCCATGTCCATAATCCTAGCTATTCAGGAAGCTGAGATCTGAGGATCTTGGTTTGAAGCCAGCCCAGGCAGAAAAATCTTTAAGATTCCAACTAACCAGGAACAACAACAACAGAAGGAGAGATGTGGCACACCTCAGCACTCTGAATTTTCTAGATCTTTCCTTACATTCTGACACTCCCCTCTTCTGCTGGTTTTCTCCACAGACAAGTTCACCGTGAAGGCTCCGAGCTACCGCGAACCTGACTTGAACCAGAAGCCTAGGTTCCTGGTGGGTCTGCGGCCCCACCTGCTACCTCCAGGCTGTGAGTGCCGCATGACCTGTGCCGTGCAGGGGACCCCCCGGCCTCGGGTCACCTGGTTCAAGAATGGCCAGAGCCTGGACGGAAACCGTGCGCTGTACAGCACTGACATGCTGGGCGTGTGCTCCCTCGTCATCCCCAGCGTCTCCCCGGAGGACAGTGGCAGGTACAAGGCTGTGGCGGAGAACCCGTTGGGCCAGGCTGTCAGCACCGCCACCCTCATTGTCACAGGTAATGATGGCTGCCCTGGCAGTGGACAGCGCTGGCAGGGGGAGGGAGGGAGAACCAGAGGAACAGCCACCTGCCTGCCTTCAGGAAGCCGTTCTAGAGCAAATGGACCAGGGACCAGGAGACCAAGATTCTCTCCCTGCTTCTGTGTGAACTCTGTTATTTAACCTGGCCACCATGGCCCCTCCCAGGGCCTTGATTTACCAGTTTGGAAAATAAGACATTTGGACTAGAATGACAGGGGTACTGCCCACTAAGTGTCCAAGTGTGGCCTTAAGCAGGCGGTGGGAGAATGACAGGCTATAGATACACGCAGGTGCACACCCAGATGTGATGCTGAGTGCTAGAAAGGCCAGCTCTCATTGGTCACCTCCTTTCAGAGACCAGTTTTTATTGGTCACCTCCTTTCAGAAGCCGGTCTTCATTAGTTATCTTCTTTCAGAGCCTGACTTTCATTGGTCACCTCCTTTCAGAAGCCAACCCTCATTGGCCACCTCCTTTCAAAGGCTGACCTTCACTGGCTACCTTTTTTCAGAGGCTGACTCTCACTGGCCATCTCCAAGACAAATAATATATGTTAATAAGAAAACATGTTTCTCTAGTAGTATTTAAAACACCGGACATTGTGAATAGTAAGAAATAAAAAGTAGCCCCTGAGCAATTTTAGTTACTCAGATTTGACCTTTGTGCCCTTCAGCACTAGACCAGGATATCCCTCTAGGACGTCTAGGCTAGGCTCCTAGGAAGCCATCCTCAAAGGCCTCAGCAGGAGGTGTGGTTGCTGATAGGCCAGGGAAGCTCACAGAATACTCAGTGGCTCAGGAAGGTTTGAGCCTGTGTCCTGCCCACTGCTGTAGAGCCTCCAGAACTGGTAACCCCCATACAACATTGCCTTCCCAGGGGGCAGGTGTGGGAGGGGCAGGACAGCTGGAATATCTTATCTTTGCAGAATCCAGCTCCTAGCCCTGCCTTGCCTGGGATGTCCCTGCCTGGCCATCGGATGGATGGTAGATCTCTGAAGCTTTACTTGGACACCCACACTGGCTTGGGGAGTCAGTTCTGAAGGATGGAGGCCATGCCCAGAGCCTCAGGAGCAAGGAGGCTTCTGAGGAGCAATGACCAGGAGGGTCACAGAGGTGGAAGCATTGGTTCTGAGCTTGAGTCACCGAACAAGATGTCTGAGGCCCTGTGGAAGAGTCTTCTCCACCTCTGGAGATGGAAGC
Organism: Dipodomys merriami; assembly: GCF_024711535.1. Lineage (NCBI taxonomy): Eukaryota > Metazoa > Chordata > Mammalia > Rodentia > Heteromyidae > Dipodomys > Dipodomys merriami. The sequence goes on along the minus strand of NW_027204604.1, from coordinate 14,020,180 downwards.
CAGCTGCTGTTTATTAGGCTAAGCCCTTGGTGGGAACAGTAGAGTCTTCTGTGGCCATAGGAGGGAGAGTAAGGGAGAGGGGAGGACCGGAGTGAGGAGGAGGGCACTGAAGGCAGGGAGTATGGGGGCGGGGGGGCAGGGGGATGAGTGTTCATTGAAATTCTTCATTAAATTATCAGACTAAGAAGGCAAAACCTTTGCAGCTTAATTAATTGGAGGGCCGCCATGTTGGTGGGGAAACCCTAAAGCCAAAGCTTTATACCAGGTGGCTCCTTGTGGGGGGGACGGCTCAAGAAAAGACTGAGGTCACAGTTGGGCATTCCTGTAGGCCAGGTTTGTAAAGCTGATTGCCAGAAGGGAAAAGCCAAGAAAAGTCAGAATGTCTGTGTGGCAGAGAAGACCTTTCCCTCCTGGCCCAGGCCTCCACATGCCTCTGCCCCGCAGAAGCCTGAGGCTACAATCCTCCGCCCCTAGGCATTAGATCAGGGGGGACACAGGCAGGGATGGGTGTCTAGGGCTGCCTGGTAGGCCACACAACAGACCTGTCCCTCCCCAGGGCCTGACTTCATCCGGAATAGGAAGAATCACCCTCCAGGGTTCACGCTGGGGCCTTGTCAGAGGGGATGGAAGTTCCTCCAGGGCCTCTTCACCTTCTCCTCAGGGGGGATGGAGGCCTCTGTTTCGGAAGAGCACCTCTGTACAGCCAGTAACTTCCACCCCAAACCCTCAGCCGCCTTCATCCTCAAACATCATCTTCCTCTAGAGAGAGGGGCTGTGAGGATCCAGTATCACCCGTTTTTTTCTTTTTGTGTGTATGTGCTAGTCCCGGGGCTTGAAGCCAGGGCCTTGCATTCTCACTTGGCTTTTTCCACTCAAGGCTTGGCATGCTACTACTTGAGCCACACCTCCACTTCTGAGGGTCAAACATTAATGTCATGGCACTGCTATTTCTTCCTTACTTTTTTGGGGGGGAGGGTCTAAGACCAGGTCTTGAACTCACTGTCTGATGCTTTCACTCCTTGGCTGGTGCTCTACAGCCTGAACTCTGGCTCCAGCACACCTGTCTCCCCCTCACTGCTATTTCTACATCTCTCTTCTCTCAGGTGGGGGCCAGGATGGTACAGCTCTCCAACCCTTCTGAAGGGTGGTTTGGGGCACTGTAGCTGTGGCAGGAGCAGGCTGATTATAGCCAGAGCAAGAGAGCAGCCATGTAGAATCCTGGTTACTTCAGGCGAGGGCCACAGAGGACGATGGGCCCTAGATACCACCCACCACCATCACCAACCTCCTCCAATCCCTGGTGTCTACTTGCCTGCTATCCCAGACATACCACCAGGTGGTGCTGCAGGCCTTGTAGCAAGGCTAACGGGCCCTCTGTGAAGACGGTATATAGCCTGGGAGTAGAGAAGGAATGGAGAGCTGGTGTGGAAATCCTAGGCACCAGCAGGCGTGCTGCCATCATCTCTGCACGTCTCTCTGGGGAGAACAGCCTACTGGCCTCAGGACCCCTGTGCCTGGGGAGAAGGGGAGGGTTTCTCCTTTCCAGGTGCCTGTTCCCTGCCTTCCACAGGCCTCCACCTGAGCATACTGTCAGCCTGGGATCTTCTGGAGGCTGAGGTTCAGAGTCTGGGTGGCACTGACAAGGTCTTCAGAGTGGAGGGCAATGGGCAGGGCCCTGGGCAGCCTGGGTGTCCCAGATGGCATGTTCATGAGCTAGTGCTGGGGCCCTTGATAGGACCTAACCTGTTGCCACCTCCATCTACCTGGCCTAATGGCGTGTACCTCTCCTCTGTGGCACCTTCCCCTGCTTCCCTCTCCCCCACCCCCCAGATCTTGGGCAGACCCCAAACCTCCTCCTCTACCCTGCTAGAGTCTGGGGACTTAGGTATAGAGCAGAGACTAAGCCCATACAGCAGACCCTTTTCTCTTCTTCTCTGGGCAGGGGGAATCTAAGGCATAGCCACAGTGGGGCTCCATCAGGACCTCCGCTCAGATGAATAGACTGCACAGGCCTGTGAAGTGTGCCATCAAGTATCATGGTTCAGGACAGGGTTGGAGAGAGAGGGACGCAAGGCCAGGCCTAGCCGGAGACGCTGCCAGGAACTGGCCTTGCACTTCTCCATGAGACATTCTCACTGGAAGATGGAGCAGGGCCTTTCACCCTACGCGCCTCGGCCGGGGGAGTTGGCAGTACCTCTGGGGTGCGGCCTAACTGCTGACAGCTCTGTCACACTCCTGGGACATGGTGTCCTGGGTGAGGTGCCCGAGATGTGGGGCATGGGCTGGGCACGGACTGGGCACAGGCTGGGCGGGTGGGGCTTTGGGGAAGGGAAGGAGTGTTTCCACAGTTGTCTGCAGGTGCTGTGCACCGAGTGGCTGGGATGGAGCCCCAGGCCCTCAGCTCAGGGCGGTCCTCTCTGCCCCTTCAGCTAGGGCCTCCATCTCCAACCACCCCTTTCCTGGCCCCACACTCTCTAGCCAGGGCCAATCCCTGACAGCCTCCCTGGCAGCTCTTGGTAGAGCTTATCTTCCCTGGCCTCTGCCCTCTCCTGTCCCCTCCTATCCCCAGGGGTAGCCAGGGGCCGATTCTCCAGTTATGAAGTCTCAGAAGGCCACCTGGGGTCTGGATTGAGGAGTCTTCAGATTACTGGACATCAGGAGCCTGTGGCTGGCATGGATGTCCATTATTAGTTTCTGCTGTCCCGGTCCATCTCTGATGCTAGCCTCGGCCAATCCAGCCACTCCCAGCTCCAAAGCTGGAGCACTGGGCAACGGATGAGGTGTGGAGACGGACTAGGCCAGAGGCGGGCCTGCTTTGGGGGAGGGGGAGGGCAAGCCACTGTATGCTCTGAGATGGGCCCTGGCAAGCCCTCCTCCAGTTCCTTGTCTTGCTGCTCTTCACTCTGGGGGAGAGGCACAGCCCCCGTTTTGCTGAGCTGCCCGTTTGCAGACTCCTTCCTGGGCGTTGTGTGTTTGCTCCACCTCACTCATCCTGACAACATTGGGGACACCTCCCAACTCCCTGAGTGGCCCTGGAGCTGGAGACACCCCCCTGGGCCCTCTGCTCCTTCCCTCATGATTTCCTCTGGGGGTCTACAAAGCTGGCCTCCCTCCAGGAGCTACGATGAATCCCCTCTGGTCCGGGGTCGCTCAGCAGGGGACAGATGACAGGGCCTGCCTGTCTCATGGTAGCAGTGGTGAGAGGGCAGGGAGGCTAGGAATGGGAGCTGACACCTGTTCTAAGCCAGAGCGGCATGACTGGTCTGTTTCCTGGGGGTCATATCTAGTGCGCCCCCCTCTCTCTCCAGCATGGGGGAAGGGATTACTTAGAAGCCCCCACTACAAAAACAGATGGTGCTGTCCCTTTCCCAAAAGAACAGCCCAGAAGACAGGTGCCAGTGGCTCACATCTGTAATCCTAGCTACTTAAGAGGCTGAGATCTGAAGATCATGACTTGAAGCCAACTTGGGTAGCAAAGTCCAAGAGACTCTTACCTCCACTAAAAAGCCAAAAGTGGAGCTAGGGCTCAAGTGTTAGAGAAGTAGTCTTGAGGGGGGAAAAAAAGGAAGGAAGGAAGGAAGGAAGGAAGGAAGGAAGGAAGGAAGGAAGGAAGGAAGGAAGGAAAGAAGCAAGCAAGCAAGCAAGCAAGCAAGGAAGGGAAAAGCTAAGGGAGAGCAATTGGGCTTCAACTCCAGGCTCCTCTGGAGCCACGGAAAGCCCCCACTGTGGCCTTCCTCCTTCGCCGGCCCGGGCAGGCTCTCCAGTGAGGGCTGGCACAGCAGGCAGGACAGGCAAGAGTCTCTGCTCCCCTGGCAGCAGCTGCTTCACCCTCACCCCCCTCCCCACGCGCACACACACCCCACCTGCGTCAGGGGAGCTGTCCGCGCTTGCACCCGGCTTCCCAAGCGATGAGACATGGCTCTCGGACTGCCTCTTCAAGCCTCTGACAGCGCACGCCCTGTCATCTGGGGCAGCTGCAGCTCCCCAAGGGCTCCCCAGAACCTCTTTCTGCAAATGGCCCATTGCTACCCCCACCTTTCCCCACAAGGGGTTGCTACCCCCACCTTCCCTCACAAGGGGCAGTTGGATGGGACCCTGTCTCTGGAGGAGAAGGACAGTCAGTGGTCTTCTGTGGGCTGAAAAATCCTCTTTCTGGGCCTCCCTAAGGGTGGGGCTGAGGACAGAAGGGAGTTAGGCCGGACTCAAGGCGCAGGTCTTGGTGTGGCCTTCTAACTGGAGCAAGGTCTGGGCAGAGGGCAGATTCTGGTAAAAATGCATGCACAAGCACACAGATGGGTGTGTCCAGCTTTGGCTTATGACTGAATACCCATCTTGTCAGTCGTGGGCTTCAGTGGAGACCGGGAGCCACACCCATCTCTCCTCATACCTATGTAGAAGAGGCACAGACCTATCTATCTGCTTGTGGGGGAGGTGGTCTAATGCCCTCTGGTGATCTATTATTATTATTATTGTTGTTGTTGTTATTGGACAGTTGTGGGGCATCAACGCAGGGCCTGAATGCTGTCCTTGAGCCTCTTTTTGCTCAAGACTAATGCTCTACCACTTGAGCCACAGCACCACTTCTAGGTTTTGGCTGGTTTATGGGAGATAAGAGTCTCATGGGAACTTTTCTGCCCGGGCTATCTTCAAACCACAGTCCTCAGATCTCAGCCTCCTGAGTAGCTAGGATTACAGCCGTGAGCCACCAGCGCCTGGCTGGTGATTTTTTTTAAGTCATCGAAGTACAATGTATGTACAGTAGACAGCATAAACCTTACATGTTGACAAGTTTGGGTTCCGTGTATAAAATCCAAGCCATAGCACCTTCTCTTCACACCCTCCTGAGAATAGTGACCTGTGTCCTGACCACCTGTGCATCCATCCCTCCAACACCTGGTGCCAGGTGTTGTACATGGAAAGGCTTGTCTTGACTGATCTATCTTCCTTGTACATAGTGACTCCCTCTTAAAGGGGTCTTTGGGTACCCACACTTAGGACTACCCTATTGAGCTCCTAGGGGTCAAGCTAGATCCTCTCCCATGGTCTTAATGTACCCTGACTTTGTGCTCTACCCCAATCTCGCTGAGTCCCCTAACCTCTGTCTGAGATGTCAATGTACTGCCTGTGCCCAGATGTTGGCACTGAGGCAGAGGATGAGCCCTTCCTAGGAAGTGGCACTGTGAGCCTCATGCCTGAGCAGAAGCCCCCAAGAGATCTTTGGGTTCTGTGGCACCCCTTTACTGTAAGCGGGGGGGATAGGTGGGTACATTCCCCCTTGGACAGCAGTGAAAGGGAGAGGAAACAGATAACTACAGAGTGAGCGCTTAGCAGGTGAGTCAATCTTCATATCCATGACCCCGTCAGTTCTCACCACCGACTACAAGCAGGGGCTCCTATCCCGTTTGCTGGATGAGGAAGTGCATCCAGGGAGCACACAGGAACTACTCAGGATGACACAACAGCTCGTGACAGAAACCCCATCCCCTGGGAAAGTTGGGTCATGAGAGTCCAGTGAGTTGGGCAAAACCTGGCTCCAATGGACGTCACTCTTGTATTGGAAGATTTACAACAATGGCCAGACCAGTCACTCAACAAGCATGCCAGGTATGCAGTGGGGACAAGATATGGGACTGTGGCCACCAGAAGGCCTGAGGGTTATGTTTCCCTCCCTGATGACACCACAACATGGGATCTTCCTTTCCTTCAGGAATTGAGTGGCCGTGCAGACCAGCATCCCTGCACTGGGCCAGAGGGAAGTAGGGGATGGGGGCCCAACCTGCCTGATGAAGACCCATGCCACCGTGAGTATCAGATGGCTGGGCTCCCGAGTAGAGTCCAACTGTCTGCTTGGGTCACCTAGAGCTGCTGGAGGCAGAAGGAGAAGGCTGGTGCTGGTGTGTGGGGTCTGGGTTCTGCATGTCCTATTTCATAGGAGGAGCTCCCCTGCTATCTGCTCAGCCTTTCAGGGTGGTAAGGAACTCCTCTTCCAGACTTGTGTCAAACCTCATGAGCGCCAAGCAAGTCCATTCCCTTTGAAAGGGAAGCTTGTGAGGTCAGCATTTGTCCTGTCTTCCTCCACTCCCGTCAGGGCCTGCCACTGGACTGCCTCATCCACATGTGAGGAACTAAATTAGAGAGGAGGAGATGGCCCCAAATCCCCCAGGGACAGAAATCCAGGGGTGCCTTGTCTCTGCCCCTCTTCTTCCCTGCCTTTCCCGTGTCTAGGACCCCTGATGAGCACTGATGCTGCGAAGAGGACCCATGTTATACAACTTAGGACAGAGCTGTCCCTAGATAGGGCAAGCAGGACTCATATCACCAAGGGTAGGGAGGAAGGTAAGGGACAGGCTATAGCTGCAACCAGAGAGGGAGGGGTGACCCAAATCAGGGGCCTCCTGCAGAGAACCTGGGGAGATATGCAGGCAGAATCCACAGTGTTATTGAATGAGTGAATGAATGAATGAATGAATGGTTCATTGTACTTCCTTGGACCATACCAATTTCCTCACCACTACATTTTGGGATCTCTCTCTCTCTCTCTCCCTCCCTCTCTCCCTCCCCTCCCCCTCTCTCTTTTGGTTGGTCATAGGGCTTGAACTCTGGTCCTGGACACTGTTCCTGAGCTCTTCAGTTCAAAGTGAGTGCTCGATCACTTGAGCCACAGTGCCCCATCCAGTTTTCTGGTGGTTAATTGGAGATCAGAGTCTCAGGGACGACTTTCCTGCCTGGGCTGGCTTTGAACTGTAATCCTCAGATATCAGCCTCCTGAGTAGCTAGGATTACAGGCGTGAGCCACTGGCACCCAGCTTACGTTCTCTTATGTTAAAAAAAAAATATGTTCTCTCCAGTACCACACAGATCTCAAACACTTCGTGGAAGAAAAAAGGATGTAAATTTTACACGGATGACGTATTTAAATAAGATCAAAATATTCTTTGATAGGTTGGCATAAATAAGACATAATAAAACATTTTTGAGTATGTTAGGAAATTATATATATGGGTCATATGCTCTTCCTTTTGGACATCAGTGATCTGTATATATCTCCCATGGATTTCTCTCTCATTCCAGAATCCTAGGGCTCTGTCTAGCATGGGGCTTGGCAGAATGTGGGGTCAGGGCAGGGCAGATGACCAATGGCTTACACATTGGGCTCAACTCGTAGCCTGTCAGAGATAAGAAAGAACTGAGGGCCAAGAGGAAGCATCACTGCCCCTAGGCCACCAGTGCTTCCAGTCTCAGGAGAGCCAGGAGTGAGGAGGAAACAGCAAACAGGACAATAAGGAAACACCTTATCCGTGCCATCTTGTCTAAACCTCATGACAGGCACATGCGGTAGATAATCTTATCTCCATTTAATGTCTGAGAAAACTGAGGTTGACCAGTTCACCTGGATCCCAAGATTAGTGAGAGGCAGAGCCGTGATACCACTCAAATTGAATGGGCTTCAGCACCTGGATGCTTCCACGTGTCCCATGTGGTTATTTCAGCATCTCAGATTGGGGAGTGGGATGAGGAATTCTGTCCCTGGAGAGAGACAAGATATAGACATCACAGATCAAGGCAATGGTGAGCAGCCCGATGTTTGCTGGGGACATTCTGAGTCCCTTTGCACGTCTGGGTTCAGATTCATCCCTGATGTTTGTGGTGAGGACTGAATGCTTTTGCCATGGTCATCCAGTGGGTAGGTAGAGGGGCTGGCACTCCTGTGCTGACAGTTCTGCCTCTATTCGGGAAGTTACCCAATGCATATGGCTGGCAAAGGACAGATGGAGCAAGGGAGCTGGCTCCAGATAGAGCCCTTGAATCCTGAAGCCCTGAGCTGGGGGAAGATGAGGAAGACCAAGACCATTTTATTGCCACTTGCTGTATAATTAATGACTTAATGACCTTTTGGGAGGCAAAAGGAGCCAGGAGAGCTATTTATGATGTCTGAGAGCATGACCCCAGTGGAGAGCTGAGTCTTCATGCCCTGCAGGTCTGGGTGGGTGTAAACACCATGACCTTAGCTACTACCACAGCTTCCACCCTGGCCTCTCCTCTCTCAGACATGGGGACTTCAGCACAGGGCCTGCAACCAAAATCGAGGCTTCTTTCCACTTCTGATTGCTGGTCCCCACATCAAACAGTCACTGCGCCATTTCCTGTCTGGTCTTGTTGCCATAGGATTTAGTTCTGAGGACACCCACCGTCCTTTTTACTCACAGTAACAAGGTTCTACCTCGGAGCCTTTCATGGGGACCTGGTTCATCCTGCTGGAATGTGTTCTCTCAGAGTTCTGTTCGGGTTAGGCCTCTGGGGACAGGTCTCCACACTGCCAATGGCTCTCCCACTATCTGGAGGTCTCCCATCTACCCTGAAGGACCGGTGCTTGGTGCTTCTGTCTAGCATGTTCTTCCCATGCATTCTCCCTCTTGCCTCTTAAAATGGAGTCTGTGCTAACTTCTCCATCTGCCTAGACAGGTCAATCCATGTGATGCCTGGCAAAAGACATGCCTCCCTCCTCCACTCCAAGCCCTTCCCATTTTGTAAGACCCAGCTCAAGCCTTGCAGCCTCCAGAAGCCTTCCCCTGGAGCTGGGCACTGGTAATCCTAACTATTTAGGAGGTTGAGATGATTGTGGTTTAAAGCCAGCTTAGGCAGAAAAATTCATGAGAAATGGAGGTGTGGCTTGTGTTTGAGTGCCAAATTTGTGTGTGTGTGTGTGTGTGTGTGTGTGTGTGTGTGTGTGTGTGTGTGTGTGTGTGTGTGTATGAAATCCAAGCAAGAGCAAGAAGACTTGAGCTCAAACTCCAGAACCAGCATCAGAATAAAGAAATAAAAATAAAAAAACAAGCTTCTCCTGGATCCCATTCATTTCTGTCCCCAGACTGTCAACTGGGCTCCAGAAGGAGGCCAGGGTTATAGGCATAAGCTACCAGCACCCAGCTCATAAAAAGTTATTTTAAAAATCATTTCAAGATGAGGCTATGAGTTCAAACTTCAGTATCTTTCCCTCAAAAATTCATTCTATAGGCTATAGTCATCGATTTTTTTTCAAATTATGCTTTTATTTTATATCATCTGGCTGATGACCTAGTATGAAAGAAGAAATGGTCCCTTATGCTTCCATGCCTGCCCTGCCCTTCTTCCACCTCCTGATTTTTGTTGCTTACATCATTTTCTTAGGAGTGTTACACATTTATAGTTTTGCTCTGCAACAAATGTGTCTCTAGATGGAGCCAAGGTTAGCCACCAGCCTTTCTCACCTGGGTTCTCTGTTCCCAGGCTCCTTAGCTTGCGTCAGCCAGAGCTCACTGAATGTCTGTTCACAATGAGCTTACACATCTGCCAGCACTGGGAATTGAATTCATGGATCTTGGGATCATGCTTGCGTGGCTGGTACTCTACCACTTGAGCTATACTTCCAGATAATTATTCTTATATTTATTTGTTTGCTTTTTAAAAAAATCATTTAACTTCCATTTTCCTAGTACTGGGACTTGAACTCGGTCTTGAGTTCCCACTTAGCTTATTTTACTCAAGGCTGTTGCTCTATCACTTGAGCCTCATCTCCAAACCACCATTTTTTCTCCAGCTGTTTTGATCTCAGTTTTCCTCTGCGTTTATTGGGATGGCTTCAAGCCTTCCCATGCTGCCAATTCTACCTTAAGCCTTGGCGGTTACTTTTGAAATCACTTACTAGATAGGTAATTGTATTTTCCTTCTCAATTTGTTTTCCTAACACCGATATCTCTTTTCATCTCATTGGGTTTTATAATTAGTCCTTGAATTCATACCCCATAAACACACTTGGACACATGAAACACTAGTGAGGAATTTTCTTTCTGCATCTAGCTTGTTTTCTTTCAGACTCGATTCTTCGCCTAGCTTTTCCATGCTGTGTTCCGGCCTGATCCCAGCCTTTCTTCCCAGGCCCTGCCCCCTACCATGTTCTCATAGTTGCTGTGCTATTTCTTTTCATATTGCTTATGCTAACATGAGCAGCTCGGTCCACACCCTCCCTTTGCTTTGATATAAAGCAGATGAATCACATCTGTCTTGTATTGTTCCCTGGATTGCCTCATGCCCATAAATCCTGCCCTCCTGCCTACGGCCTCCCCAGAGACAAGGCCACGCTTCATTCCTCTCCAGTCTTGGTGTTTCTCCCTGGCATGTTCTGGGCACAGGCCCACAGAACGGATGTCTGAGTTTTGAATGCGGTGATTGGAGGCTGGAGCTGTATGAACTTCCCAGGTCCTAGAGAACTTCTAAATGTATAATTACAGAGGGCTCCGAGGGGTTGTTCTGGGAGCTTATTGAGGACAACACAAGATAACAATGTGCTTTAATTACAGTGAGAGAAATGAAAATTACTCAGAAAACATAACTTGGTGTGAAGTGGGGAGAGAAACGTAAAGCGTAGGGAAGCAGAGCAGGTGTGTAATACCTGGTGGGTGGTTCTAGAAAGCCGCTCCTGATGGGATAGGTGTGTGCTGTGGAGTTTTGCAGAGCAAGCTTTACACCTGGAGGAGACATGCACATCCTACCCCCTCCCCTCACCCTCTCCAGGACTTAGTGTAAGTAAGTAGCAGGCAGACTCTTGGAATTGAGCAAGCTAAAGGACTTGAAAGGTAGAAATGGAGAAGGCTTTGTAGGTAATGCACCTAAACAGGGTGGAGTGGCAGAGTGAAAAGTGGGAGAAATGCTTGGGTGTCAGACAATGCGAATGGAAAACGGGGAGCTGGCTATATATTTGTATAATACTGCTATTATTCACAAAGACCGAAAGGTGGAGATAACCCAGGTGTCCATTGATAGAGGAAAATAAGAATAACAAAATAGGGTCTGTACACACAGTGGAATATTATTCAGCCTTAAAGAGGAAGGAAATTCTGCCACATGCTATAACATGATGGAACTCGGAGGATGTTTTATGCTACGCTGAATAACCCAGACTGAAATAACAAGCACGATGTGAGTCTACTTAGCAGAGATTCATAGAATAGAGGAATCACAGCAACAGCAAGTAGAATGTGGCTGCCAGGGTCTGAGAGGGTAGGGGGGCAGATGGGAGGGGGGTAACTTTCAGTTTAGGGTGACCTAAGATCTGGAGATGGAGAGCACTGTTGTTCCTCCCGATACAAATGCACTAACTTAAAATAATTTAAATAGTGGCTTTTGTGTGACCTATTCCTTACCATGATTAAAAAGTGTTCATCAATCGGTTGGAGCTAGGGTCTGGTAGCTCAGGTCTGTAACCCTGGTTCCTAGAGTGGGGGTGGAGGGGACCGAGAAGCCAGCCTGGGAAGGAGAAATCCATGAGACTCTTACCTCCAATTAACAGCAAAAAGTTGGAAGTGGAGCTGTAGCTCAAGTAGTAGAACGCTAGCCTTGAGTGAAAAAGCCAAGCAAGAGTGTGAGGGCCTGAGTTCAAGCTGTAGTGCCAGCACACACACGCGCGCGCACACACACACACACACACACACTCAGGTGTTCCTTCAAAGCCCGCATTCCAGACCTGAAGGGAGTCCTAAAAATGAGTTGTGGTTGTTTTGCGTGGTTTGAGGGGCCTGGGAACACAGCCCAGGGCCTTGCACATGCTAGGCAAGCACTCTATCTCCTGTGACAGTCGTTGGCTTGAAGTGGGCCTTTGGGAAAACAAAAGTTCTATCATCGGATGATTCCAATGTTCTCTCATTTGGAGCAATACGAGGCCTGACAAGTGACAGGAAATGGAACTGGTAGCCTCTGTAGAAGTGACCACAGGCTTCCCACACACAGAGCTGCCCCAGGAGCCCTCCGGGAGCTAGCACCGTTCCTGTCTGTGCGCAGGTGTTGGGTCCTCAGCTTGGCAGGGCTGTTTCCAGAATGAGGCTCTCACCCTGGGAAAAGTCGGTCCGGCCCGCTGGCTCTTTCCACCACCGCCAGACTCCCATGTACCATGTCTGGGTCCCAGCATGACTCATTACTCACAGAGGTTTCGTCCACAGGGAAGTGTCCACAGGAGGCGTGGGAGAGAGGGTGGACACTGGCTGCTGGCCAGAAGAGACATGACCATGATGAGAGCCAGGTCGGTGGAGTCACCCAGTAAATGGAGGCACTGTCGTCACTGCTTCTATTCTCCGAAGCCGAGGCCCCGCCCTTGCTCAAAACAGTCCGTGGTTTGTTATCATGGCACCCAAACATGCGGGTGCCAAAAGCCTGCCCGAGTGGCCAGCTAGAAGTCTGCAGAGGCTCACACCATCTCTTTATTCTTGTGGCTCTACTAAATCTCTCCTCTCCTCTCCTCTCTCTCTTTCTCTCTCTCTCTCTCAGCAGCGAGGTTCTTTATGCTATTAATAAAGTGGACAAAAACTGGTGACAGTGCCTCAGACCTGTAATCCTCGCTTTTACAGAGCCTGAGATCTGAGGATCACAGTTCAAAGCCAGCTCAAGCAGGAGAATCTATGAGACTCTTATCTCTGATTAATCAGCAGAAGTAGAGCTGTGACTCAAGTGGTAGAGTACTTTTTTGCTTTGAGCATAAAAGCTCAAGGACAACACAAGGCCCTGAGTTCAAGCCCCAAGACTGACTCTCTCTCTCTCTCATCTATGTATATATGTATGTATGTATGTATGTATGTAAATATGTGTATATATATGTGTATATATATGTATATATATATGTATATATATGTGTATATATATCTATCTATCTATGGATAAAAATGAGCTGTTGTATCCAGGTGAACTTGGAAAGGAGAGTCATTCAGAAGGTTGAACCCCAACAGTCCAATATCAGTTTTATGACTCCTGCGTAACAGTGCAGATTTTCCTTTGTGTGGCATGTGATAGTCTCCAGCTTTGCCCTGAACCTTTCCTACATCTCTGCTTTGCACATGCTCTCTCTTGCCTAGAAAAGGCATAGCTAGGAAGGAGATGTTGGGACAGAAATGATTGAGCCCAGCTCGTTCCCAGCTTGCTTTGACTTTTCTGCGAAGTGCACTCGGTGAATTTCAAATCTCTCCTGATGTCATCCCCAGGCTTCCCCCCCCCCCCATTCCTGTCCCTGTAGTTCTCTTGTGATTAGGCTAAGTCAGGAAGCTACTGCCCATGGATAGATGTAGAAGAAAGAATGAGGCAGACAGAATTCCACTGGGCAAGAAGAGGAAAGAGAAGGAAAACCGTTCTGCACCCTGACTGAGGAGACCGGGAGCTTCTTCCACTCTCCACCACCAGGTTCAAGAGCAGAGAAGAGAGGGGAGGTGATGTGCCTTCAAGTGAGAACACCCAGAGAATGGTTTGGTGAGTGATCCTTATACAAAGTCGTGTCTCACCTTGCAGGACATAGACCTAGAAAATCACGAGTCGCTCAGCATGCTCGGGGTCTTTGTGGGAAGAACAGCAGATGACAGACAACTGAGGGAGAAGTCTAGGCTTGGCCTTCAGCTCTTGCCCCTTGACTCCTTAAGCCTTCATGAGGCATGCAGGGTATCTAGAGGCTTCCACATGCTCCACATACAAATGAGGCTGAGAATGCTGACTGGCAGATTTGCCAGGGAGTTACTGTTGGAGTGAGCAAGGCAGCCAGATCACTGCAGGCTGGCACACCCCAGCAAGGACGAGTTCCTGTCAAAAGCAGCGCCCAGGACCGGCAAGGCAGGCATGGGGTCCGGCCATTGTCCCTGAGAGCTCTCTTGATCCCTTAGCTCAAACGTGCAAACGATTCTAAAAACAAGACAGATTGGAACTGCTCTTCTCCCTCAGACAGACATTTGGGACAGGAGGAAAGAGGAAACTCCCTTCAGATGACCAAGAACAGCTCTGATAGGGTGTTTCCATTTTGAATTGCTGACTCAACCAAACAATTGAATGAATCCAGGCTAACTCAGTTACCTTAAGTGAGCAAGTTTGCTTGTTCATCGCTGTCACCTTCCACTACTACCATTGGAAGGGCCTGTGAGTTCAGTTCAGCAGAACTGATTATAGAGAATTTGGGGGGAGGGGGTTGCACGCTGAAATATATTATGGGAACACAGAACATACATACACTTGAATCTTCCTATCTAGGAACTACAAGGTATCTCCTTGTGGGTCAAGGGTCCTTAAGGCCTAAAGTGGGAGGCATGGTTGACAGAGACACAGAGGAGCTGGGCACAGGAAGTCCCACTGGCATTTTGGCCCAACCCCTCAACAGCTTGGGCTCTGGCCTGCAGCGAGGCTCCTGTTCCATGGCCAGCGGAGTGAGTAATCCCATGCTACCTTCAGACCAATGATGACAATATAATTAGCACAAACAGCAATTAGGGTAATTGTTCTGTTTAGACCTAGCCAGACTTCACTGCCACAGGTTGGGGGAGCGAGGGCAGGCCTGGTCCAGAGGGCTGCACAGAGCCTGCCACTCTCCAATACCTCATTGTCTGTCTGCATGTGGCTCATGCTAGGGGAAAGAATGAGAAAAGGGAAATCCAGGGCCTGCAGAAAGGAGGTCTTTGTCCAGGCCTGGGAGAGGGTGGGAAGCTATGTATCATGGGGGACTGAGGGGCCATGCCAGGGAGACTGACTGCTGCTCTCGCCAAGCCCAGAGCACCTTTAGGAAGCAGGCTGGTTTCCACCGGAAGAGAAAGGCGGATCTCCCTGACTCAAGCCAAGTGGCCTCCCTCCTGCGCACAGCCCCAGTGCTAGGGGTGTGGTTGGTCAGGCCCATGTCCACAGACCCTCCCAGTGCGGGTGGGGGAGGGGTGAGGATGTGGTGGTCCAGTCTCTAGAACAGAAGGAAAGTGGAGGCTCCTGGTGTTGTAGGAGTAACCTGGGGACTAGTGACCATTGTCTCAGGTCCCAGCAGCTTAGCTCACTAGAGCTAAGGTTGAAAAGGGAACCTCATCTTCCTGACTTCTGATGGTTAACAGGAAGACAGGTGACAGGTGGTCCTCCATGCCCAGGATCCTCTGTGCCCCTGCTGCTCTCCATCCTCTTATTTTGACCCTTCCAACAAGTCCACAAGGTCAGTTTACTTCCTGCTTGTGCAGTGCATGCCTGGGGAGTTCTTAGCTGGTGGGATGCTGGAACTTGATCTTGAGCCAACTCCTTCGGCTCTGAACACCAAGCCTTCACTCAAGGCTGGTGTGCTTTTCCACGTGAGCCACAGCTCCACGGCCAATTGTTTGGCTGGGTTAATTAGAGATAAGAGTCTCACGGACTTTTCTACCCAGACTGGCCTTGGACTGTGATCCTCAGATCTCAGCCTCCTGAGTAGCTAGGATGACAGGTGTGAGCCACCAGCGCCTCCCCCCGCCCCGCCCCAAATATCAAGTTTTGATCATATTATTGGTAATCATGGTTTTAAATTTTTATTATTTTGTTTATATGATTCTGAGGAATCAAACCCAGGGCCTCATGCACACTAGGCAAGAACGTTACCACTAAGCCACATTCCCTGCCCTGGTAATCATTTTGTAAAGAAGTTCTATGTTTACAGAAGATGGATGGTATAGCCTGCAATGTGCCCTTACACACATTAGCCTATTTGTTCTTCCAACAGCAGCCTGAGGAAGGTGGTAACAATGGGGTGATGGCATCTTACAGATCAGGATTGAATGGGCTGCCTGAGACCTGCTTCAAGTGTGCTCAGAAGACCTGCAACGTGGCATCCACTGGGAGCTGTGAGAAATGCAGAGCCTTAGGCCCCGCCTCAGACCTGCTACCCCAGAATCTGCATTTAGCAAGATTCCTCAGTGATTAGATGCACCTTAAGATTTGAGAGCATCCACTCCCACACTCTCATTTTACAAGCAAGGATACTGAAACCCCGACAAGGCAAGTGACTTGTCTAAAGTCACATAGCAAGTGGATAGACAAGTTAGGCTCAGACCTCTGCATGGTCCCAGGTCAAGTAAGGAACCCTGCCATTCGTGTG
Source organism: Dipodomys merriami (assembly GCF_024711535.1). Taxonomy (NCBI): domain Eukaryota; kingdom Metazoa; phylum Chordata; class Mammalia; order Rodentia; family Heteromyidae; genus Dipodomys; species Dipodomys merriami. The sequence goes on along the minus strand of NW_027204604.1, from coordinate 14,004,303 downwards.
TGTGTGTGTGTGTGTGTGTGTGTGTGTGTGTGTGTGTGTGTGTGTGTGTGTGTGATGCATGTGTGCCCCACTACTGGAGCTTGCACTCAGAGCCTTGTGTTCCTGCTGGGCTTTTTTGCTCAGAGCTGGTGCTCTATCACTTGAGTCACACCTCTATTTCCAGCATTTTTGCTGGCTAATTGGAAATAAGAGTCTCACAGATTTGTCTGTCAGGCTTCAAATCATAATCCTCAGATCTCAGCCTCCTGAGTAGCTAGGACCACCATGTAGTACTCTATCTCCCTCAGATAGAGTACTATCTGAGATAGGGCCCTGCCAACCTTTTATGTCCACCAAGCTGGGCAGGCCATCCCTTCTGACCACCTCCAAGAAAATGCAGAAAATCCATAAGGAAATAATTTAAAAGCTTCCAATTAAAGTCTAGTGATATTTCAGATCCACAAAAGACGATCGGAACCAAACTCTTGCCTGGCAGCCTTACCTGATACTTTGGCCAGCCTCTGTTCTGGCTCTCTTCCTGTTCAGGATCTCAGTTCATCCATCTAAGGAGTAAGAGGAAGCTTCCCAAGGGCCATAAAGCTGCCTGAGCTCTCGGAATGAAAGGAAGGGCTTTGAAAGACAAAGTACTATTATGTTTTCTTGTTGTGTTTAATTGTGTTACCTTTAACTGCCTGAAGACATCCTATTAAGTAGGAAAATGATGGGCCACCAGGCTGAAAGGCTGGCAGTTACTAGAGGCTGAGCCCCGCCCACTTCCTGGCACAGGTGTAACTGGCTTCATAAATTCCTCCTGACGGATGGTGATGTCGCTATGGCCGCTTCCCTCTGTTCAGGCCCACTGAAGCATCATTCTTCTTTGGTGTATGGTGAAACCAAGCATAAAAACAAAGGTAGGTGTCACAGGGGAAGAGCAGAGGGGTGAGAGGTTGGCTGTCCAGGGCTAGACAGGAGCCAGCTGGTCCTTGCTTTGTGTCATTGCTGAGGGACTGTGTCATTCCAGTATCTCCCACCCCCACCTCTATGAGTCTCACACCCCCTGAGCTACATGCCAAGTGGGTTTGCTGGGGCAAGCTGACAGCTCACACAGCCTGGCTGGGAGAGTTTCGGAGTTAGTGTCAGTATTGGTTTCCTACAGCTGCTGGAGAAATTGCCATAAACCTGGTGTCTTAATACACTAGAAATGTACCAGGACCTGGTGGCTCACGCCTATACTCTTAGCTACTTGGGAGGCTGAAATTTGAGAATCCCACTTCAAAGCTAGCCCCAGACAGAAAATAAGTCCCCGGGACTCTTATCTCCTATTAATCACCAAAAAGCTGAAGGTACAACTCAAGTGATAGAGCATCAACTTGAGCAAAAAAGCCAAGGAAGAGCAAGAGGCCCTGAGTTTGAGCCTCAGTGCCGGCATAAAAACAAACAAACAAAACCCAATAGGAAACGGTTCTTTCCATAGTTCTGGGAACCATAATCCCAAGTCAAGGTGCTGGCTGGGTTCGCCCTTTTAGAGGCTCTCTTCACCCTTTCTCCAGCCGCTGGTGGCCCAGGCACTGTTTGTCATGTGCTAATGTAAGTCCTATCCCTGCCTCTGGCTCTGCATCTCAGACTTTCCCTGTGTATTCACTTAGAAAAACACCTGATCTTAGCTCAAGATCTTCAGATTAATTATATCGTAAGACCCTTTTCTAAAACACATCACAGTCATGGGTCCTAACACGTAGGATACGAACACTTTTCCTTTTGTTTTTTTTGTTTTGTTTTTGGGTCCGGTTGTGGGGCCTGAACTCTTGGCATGGGCGCTGTCCCTCAGCTCTTCAGCTCAAGGCTAGCACTCTACCACTTGAGCCACAGCGCCACGTCCGGCTTTTTTTCTTTTTGCTTATGTGGTGCTGGGGAATCGAACCCAGGGCCTCATGCATGCAAGGCAAGCGCTCTACCACTGAGCCACCTTCCCAGCCCCACACTTTTCCTTTTGGAGAGGTGAAACCATTCAGCCCACCAAAGCATCCACTGAAAAGTGTGCACGTGGACAGTTCTCTGTTCCTCAGCAATGTCTTATTACATGTAGGGTGTGGCACAAAGGGCTTCCTTTGAAGCCCAGCTCTGCCCCTAACCAGCAGTGGCTTTAGGAAAGCCATATGCCCTCTGTGAGCCTCAGTCCCCTCATCCTTACAATGGGGTGAGATAACAGAGGGGAAGGGGCAGTCACAATTCTGGAGGGATTGAAGGGCAGATCCCCAGCTGTGTAGGTCAGGAAATCACTAAGTGGAGTACTAGTTCCCATCGATGGCAACTGTTACCGTGATACGGTGTAGAAAGGAAAAGAAACAGAGGCAAAATTGTGAAACCAATGGGTAATTCGAAATGCACTCACTCTTTTTCAGAGTTATCAAATGAATTCCCTCTGCAGTATTTTTTTTAAAGCCCTTTACCCTGAATTGCAAACTCACCTTTCCAATTTCTGTGGTGTCCAGTGTTCCCTAAATCTAGGGATCCCATCTCAATCTCGTCCTATTACTTCACTCACCATCTCTAGCCCCTTCCTCACCTCCAGCCTGAGACCTAGAGCTGAGAGCTGTGGAGCTAGCACACTTGGCTTAAGCTATCATCTGGGGGACACTAGAAGAATTCCAAAATGACTCATCTTGCCAACTCAACCCAGTAATCACTGATTGACTGACCAGCTTCTAAAACTGTAGGGTGGAAGACAGAATCTTCTATGATAAAGACTGCCTAAGGTCTTCCTTGGGGCAGGGAGTCTCCTAGATGCTTGACATCCGACAGTCAAGGCCAGGATCAGAGCTGGGTGCCAGTGGCTCACGCCTGTCATCCTAGCTACTCAGGAGGCTGAGATCTGAGGAACATGGTTCCAATCCAGCCTTGGCAGCAAAGTCTGTGAGACTTTTCTCTCCAGTTAACCACCAGAAAATCGGAAGTGTTACTGTGGCTCAAGTGTTAGAGCGCTTGCCTTGAGCTGAAGAGCTGAGGGATAGCACCCAGGCCCAGAGTTCAAGCCCCACGACCGACAAAAAAAAAAAAAAAAAAGATCAGGATCAGTAGGTGCCAAGCATGTTCAGATGCCAATTAGGAAAGGAGTGAGAGGGGCCTCTCCAGCTGTGCCCAGCTGTGCCCAGCTTTGCCGAGTAACCGCCTGACAGCAGAGATGACTGGATGAATGGGGTGTCAGAGAATTGAGGGGTTTCTGTTAACATGGGCCCAGGCCTAGGCCCTATCTAGAAGACATTGAAGGCTGGGCATGGTGGGTGTTCTTCACCATGTGGCATCTGGGCACAGGGATGTTGTAACAGAACACATGAATGGAATGTAGGTTGACCAGATAGACGTTTATTGGGCCATGTCAATGTTCAGAGTGCGGTTGTAGGTGTGCTGGTGATGCAGAATGCTTACGGTGCACAGCAGGATGGCATGATGTGCCAAGGAGCACGAGAGAAGTGCCCGTATGCTAAGAGTCGGGAGAGGGAGGAGCTATTTCTCGCCAAGCACATCTGGGGGCTGAGGGGGAGGGGAGAAAGGGTTGGGCTGAGGACAAGAGTTGTGGTAGGATCCGATGAGCCACCCTGCAGAAGCAGCAGTGACAGACATACATGACTGGTAGTGGCTACCTGCTTAGGCCCAGGGCAGACTCCAGACCCTTTGGGAGCAGCCTGCAGCCCAGGCCTGATTGCATTCAGCTCTCAGAGGTGCCATTCCTTGATACCGGTGATCTTATGAAGAAGGCACCTGGCTGGGCCATGGGGCAGTGCAGACAGGAGCCTCTAACACTCAGCAGGTTCTTGGCCTGGCTCAAGGCCCGGAGCCTCTTGGCAGTGCCCATCCATGTTCTGGCAGGCTGCCTGCCCAGCAGCTCCACGCAGAGGCAGTGGGGAGTGCCAGCTGCCCTGGGTGTGGCGGCCCTGCCTGCAGGCAAGGGTGGTGACTCATCACACCACCAGGAGGCCGGGCAGGGCAGGAGACAGTGAGATACAGAATGCGGGGACCTGCTCAGCTCTGGGCACACACCCCAAGCTCCTGGCCAGCCCTGTAGCTCCCACGGCCTTTCTCTGGGCAGCGACTCCACCTCCTGAACACCAGCGATTCTCCCAGCCCAGAGCAGCAGAGCAATGCCAACAAGGGACCCCGTGAAGCTTAAGTTCCTGCTCTGCCGCCTTGGTTTCTCTTTGAAGCCTGAAGCTCCATCACCCAGCCCCCCTACTCCACCGCCTACTGAACAGACAGGAGGCAACTTGTACCCCTACAAAGGGGAAGGCAAGACCCAAAGACCCAAACATTTGTAAGCCCACACCTCCAGACCTCCTAGAACTTGCTTGTCAATTTTGATGAGCAGTGAGACTAAACTAAGGGATCTCTAAATATCCACCTCTGCTGTGTCCACAGACACTAGTGGCAGAGAACAGTTGGAACCACACATTCAAGGTAGGGCAGAGAGGAGAGGTGTGGGCAGGAGGAGAGAAGCCACAAGGAACATGGAAGAACATGAAGGAACATGGGCCCAATGCCAGGGAGAGCAGACAGTGGAGGACTATGAGGCCAGGAATCAAGGGCCTGAGCTGGGAATGTGGCTCTGCATGATTGGCTTAGAGTGTGCAAGACTGAGCAGTTAGGCAGGAGGCAGGAGAAGTTCTGTTTCTTCTTAAGGACCTACAGTGTATCGGGCACATTTTATATGTAACACCCAGGTCACAAGAACCTGGAAAGTAGGTGTAACTAACTTACTGTTACAAATGAGGAAAGTGAAGTTCAGAGAGGGTAAGTGGCTGTTCAAAGTCATACAGCAGAGGAGGCAATGCTGGGGGCTGGGGTGGGAGGGCAGGAAGAGGGGCCCAGCTTCGTCAATCCACACCATAGTCCTATTTCTTATTTCCCTAGGATCCTCCTTGGGCCCAGTCTGGAGTCTGTGCTGAGATGGCTTTTGGTCCCAGAGACAGCTGGTGGGCCACAGGCTCTGAGGATTTCAAAGCAGCACCACCAGCTGGAGGAGGGAGGGTAAAAGGAAAGGCAAAACTCCAGGAGGACATGTCAAAGGACAGAGCTAGAATTTGGGTTGGCGGAGGGGCAGGGTGCAGCACAAGCTGGGTGCTGACAGCAGCCTGTCAGCACGGGGCTGGGTCACCGCTCTCTTCATCATGGTCCCTCCCTGCCGTCTGCTGCTCCACCCACCGCACCCCGAGAGACCAGAAGGGCAGCTCCCAGACTGCCCTGGCCGTTGGCCGAGGCGCTCTGGATGCACACCTTGGCCTCACCCCTCAGCTGGCTAGCCCAGCACGCCCTAGACTCATCCAGGCTCTCCTTTCTGGGCTTCTTGCCTAGGCCCTTGCTCCCTGTCCCGTCCTTCTGCCAGCCCTGCCCTTCAGTGCCTTCCAGAGCAGCTGGATGGTACGTCCATTTGCATGGACACAGGCCGGTCCTCCAGCCCCTGTCCTCCTGCATAGGGAAGCTGGGGTTACATGACCAAGTCCTCCAGTTGAGATGCTTGCTGCAGGGCTGGGAATGTGGCCTCAGCTCTTCCCTTCCTCCCTGCCCAAGGTGGGAGCCTCTGGGCACTGCCTCCCCCCATGCCTTCCAGCCCCTGTGGCCCTTCAGCCTGATGCCAATGGTCATACCAGAAGTAAGACAGAATCTGGTCCATTCCTGGCCTGCTACACTGAGGGCAGCTAGGATCCAGGGTTGTGAAGGAGTTACCATGGAGTTTCTATGGGACTTCCTATTAAATTGGGATTCTTGTAAAATGACTTCCTGGCAGGGGGGGGGGGGTTCCTGGGGTGTCCAGGACAAGGCAGAGTATTGAACAAATGGTGGCTTCCTGATATAAGTTTCTCTTGGGAACTGAGAAAGACAAGTTCCCTACATTCACACGGATGCCTATAGAGGTGGGCTGGGGGCCTTACACGTTTCCAAGAGCAGCTGAACACGCAGGAGAAGGGGAGCCTGAGACACTGGCCTTTAGAGCCAAGGCCTAAAGCTGTCACACAGCGAGGCACCAGGTACAAAGGGTCAAAGGAGGGGTGCTGAATCTGACTTAGGGGTCATCTGCAGAGATAACAGAATCAAAAGTGGCAAAAAAGAAGGGGGGTCTTGCTACCCCCTTTATTATGGCTTTCCAATGGCTTCTTGTCACTCTTAGACTTACAGTCAGAAAGTTCACATGATGCTACAGAAGCTATTGTAACCCGCATGGCAAGCGAGCTTTTGAAAAGTGGCTGTTTTGCCATTAGAAAGGACAAAATAATGGCATCTGCAGGGAAATGGATGGAGCTAGAAGAAATCATGTTGAGCGAGGTAAGCAAAGAGCAAAGAAACAAATGGCACATGGTCTCCCTGATAAGTGGATGTTAAATCCAAAATGTAAGGTGATGCGACAAAATTAACAAGACTTAAGAAACAAAGGACTTCACTCATCTGGTCCAATCACTACTAAATAACCCCATGCTGCTGATCACATATATGATATATATGTGCACATCGGATGGAAACCAGGAAGACGACACAGAACTAGAGGGAATCAGGGAAAAACATACAACAGCGGGACACATCAGCTGCACTGGACATTGACCAAAATGAACTAAGCAACTCAATGGCAGTGATGGGAGGGAGGGAACAAGTGGGAAAGAGGGAACAGCTGATGCTATGCGAAACAAAAGAAATGTACATATCACCCAATGTGGAAGAAATAACTGTATTGCAAAGCTCATAGAACTCATAACTGGTATAGACCATGATAGACCATTTGCCCCATGAAAGTTAGAATGTGTTTGTGACTTTAACTAAGCATCACTATCCCACAATACTGTGAAATTTTGGGAAATTATGTAACCATTTATTCACAATAAAGAATTTGAAAAAAAGAAAAAGAAAAGTGGCTGTTTTGTCTAGGAACTGTGTGTGTCATCTTGGCTGATTTTAAACAGCGCTGCAGACAGAACATTTCCAGGATGACAGACAGTTACTCGGGGCAGTGCTGCCGGACTGCCCCTTATGTGCCTACTTGTCACTGGTCTGGGTGCCAAGGACAGGCCAGGCTCACGGCCTTTTCACCCTCGCTGTTTCAGGCCTTGGCCTGCTGCTGTCACGCTCTCTGCCACCACAGCTGCAAGCATCCCTCTCAGTGGATGTCTCCATGGCGCCTAATATCATTTGGAGTCATTTTGCTAGCTCATTTGCAAGTGTACCCTTTGTCCAACCCTCTAGAAATGTAAACCACGGGAGAGCAAGAGGTGGTGTTCTTCATCTTACCATCTCCTGGGGCTGGTGTGGTACCTGGTCCCCGTGGGGTACTTATGTACTGAAGTGGCTGACCCAGCATGCTCTACACAAGAATAGTATTCATGCAAAGGCAGGGGCAGGCATCAGCGTGAGGTGAGTGAGTTGAAGGCTAGGAGAGAAATAGAATGAAAAGGGGAAACACACAATGGTCATGTAGAGATTGGGGATAGGGGGCATGAGTTCATCAGGGGCATCATGAGCCCTTAGGCAGCCACTGAAGATCCTGGTGCCCATCAGAGGAGTTCAGCTAGAAAGGGCTTAATGATAGAGAGCTGGCCCCATGGCTGCCCTGCAGGGAGTTTAAATACCTGGAACCAAGGGCAGGTTCAGAGAGATGGGCAGAATAAGGAAAATAGGAATAGAGGTAAAGAAATGGCAGAGCACTGGCAGCTCATGCCTGTCATCCTAGCTACTCAGGAGGCTGGAGTCTGAGGATTGCAGTTCAAAGCCAGCCCGGGCAGGAAAGTCTGTGAGAGTCTTATTAACCACCAAAAAGCTGGAAATGGCACTGTGGCTCAAGTGATAGAACACTAGCCTTGAGGGGTAAAAAAATAGTTCAAGGACAAGGCCTAGGCCCTGAGTTCAAGCCCTAAGAGTGGCACAGAGGAGAAGGATAAAGAAGGGGAGGGGTGCTTTAATGGGGCAAGTATAAGGGTGGTTCTTCTTCCAGCTCTCTGCTAGTTTGAAACCATACACCTGAACCCCACACCAGTCCTTCCGGGCTAGGCACACCTCTTCCTCCCTCTCTTGGCCCCACATGTGTGGGTTGATTGCCTCTCCCCTTCTTTTCCTAGCTCAAAGGTCAGGCCTTTCCAACTTAGCCATTCTCAGTGTGTCTCCTCAACTAAAAAAATCAAAACAAAACAAAAACCTCTTGCCATGGTTCTTGGGAGGATTAGATAAATGAACGTATGCAAAGCAGACTTGCTGCTGGGGCCCAGCAATGGCTGGCAGGTGGCTTCGCCCGCCCTGTGGCCTCTTTCAGAGTCCTCACTGCTTTGATGCAGAGGGTAGAGTTGGAGGACAAAGACTGATTCGAGATTCTCTTGCTCTACAAACCCCATGAACAACATCAGACATACAGGATTGGAGCTAGAATGGATATTCGTTCCCAACAAATGTATCAAGTCACCCTAGAGAGTTGGTATAAGGGACAAAGGCATCATAGCCACTGAAGAGATATCATGAAACAAGTCAGTGGCACAGCTGGCTTCCAGTTGGAAGCCAGCCTCACTAGCCAGCTAGCCTGACTTCCGCGGAAGGGTTTTGAATTCACTTCCACTGAGGGCTCAGGCTCTCGATCCAGAAAGCCTGCCTTTGGTCTTGTCTCTGCCAATTACCAGCTGGGTCACTTTGCTGAGCCTCTTGTTTTTCATCTGTAAAAGAAGATAGATAGAGCTAGTACCCACCTCATAGGTCATGATAAGGATTTAAAACATTATAAGGATGACATGCTCCATAGAAAGAGCTCAACATCATGCCCAATTTGTAAGCATAGAACTTTGTAGGCACATTGCCAATGCTGCTCATAGTGATCAGTAGAATCACAAAACAATACCAATGCAAAAGGAATAGACAAGCGACTAGAAAACTGAACTTCATACCTGGAAACACTTTTAAAGATAATCTGTTTAGACTTTTTTAAAAAATAAGAATATGGGCTGCTTCTATTATCTCCTTCAGGGCTCTTCCAAATCCTAGAAGGTAACAAAATTATCATTATCTAAAGATGCAATTAAGGTTTCTTGTGGCTGTATATTAGGTTTCAGATAGGCCAAATGCATGATACAATAGGGTTGTGTTTTTATATGCTGTCATGTTTACTTTATAGTACACTTAGGCTCTTATATAACCAGTGTACACTGTACTTTAATGCTCATTTTATAGGACTTTTATAAGAGGTTGGATCATGTGCTAGAATGAACACTGGACCAGGAGTGAACACAACTGGCTAGGATAGAGGCCACACTGTCCACGACACTGTGGGCAAGCTACTCCTTCTTGTGAGTGGCGTGTAGAGCCGGGCTCTGGCAGTCCATGGCTGGAAGCCATGACGATATCAAATGATGGCAAAGGATGTGCGCCGTGGGACTTCTGCCTCTAACTGTGACATGGTTTCGGTTGCATCTCTGAGTTACTTGTCACCAAGTTCTCAGGAGCACAACTCCCAAGGGTTGAAGGGTTTCCAGAGGAAACTATGCCTTGCTTTAGAATAATCTGCTGGGCAGGTGTCTCCCAGCGAGGTCTTTTGGGGAGAGCTGGGTTCCCACCTCTTAGGAAATGGGAGAGTGACCATTCTGTGATGCCTGAGATGGCCGGTCCTTCAGTCTTCCTGATCCTCCCGTAGTACACAGTTTCCCCTCACCACAGTTTTGTCGTTATTCTTGCCTCTCTGGGTCAGAAAGGCAAGGTAAAAGGGACAGCCACAACTGACAGCAAAATGACAGCTGAGACAACATCACACCACCATGAGAGCCCCAAACCTAAGCTGATGGACCAGACCCAGAAGCCCAGTCATCAAGAGGCAAGGTTAGACATGATGCCTTTTAAAAAGACCCCCTCCCCCCAAAAGAACTTGAGGTACTGGGATTTGAACTCAACACCAGGCTGGTGCTCTATTACTTGAGCCATGCCATCAGATCTGGTTTTTGCTGATTTTTGTTGTTGTTGAACTAGACTCTCTCAAACTTTTGTTTTCTGCCTGGACTGGACTTGAACTGAAATCCTTTGGCTGTCCGCCTCTAGAGTAGCAAGGATTACAGGTGTGAGCCACCAGCCTGTGGCTTCTCTTAAATACTTTTTAAAACACTCACTGAATTCATTGGCATGGGCTTCCTCATGCATGAAGCATACTGCTGGGTCCCCATGGGTGTGAGTGTGTCCAGGAGTAGGAAGACAGCCCTGAAACAACAAATTTGGGGAGGAATCATTTTAGGATATGAGAGCTTCTGGATTTTCAGTAAGGCTCTGGGCAGGATTTAATTTACTAGCTAACTAGCTAACATCAACCATTCAAAAACACGAAGTTGCTTACTCTGCCAACCAGGCCTTGCTTTAAGGGCTGTGTATGGAGTTCCAGAGATCCACTGATCTTATAGAGGAGAAAATCCAGGAAGTGCTACTTTGTGCTTTTGTATTTCCAATCTGGTCCCCATTGCAGTCTGCCTTGAAGTGGAATGGTAGGCCCCTGGGCAGACAGAGGCTGTGCTACTGCCACCGCCCCCCCTGCCCCCCCCCCCGACTCTCAGGGCTGGCACCTGGCTTTGGGGGAGGGGGCTGAGCCAGAACGATCCAGGGGGGGACAGGACAGAGGGCGGCTCCCGGGGAGACGCTGGAAGAGAGGGAGCAAAAGCCCGAAGGGACAGGCAGCCCTGCCCTCCCCCCTCCTCCTCCCTCTCTTCCCCCCCCCCCCCCCCAGCACTCGGCCTCCCCGCCGCTGCGGTGCCCTGCAGCTCCGCGTCTGAGCGGCGGCGCGCAGCCCGGCCCGGCCGGCCGAGTGGGTGGTGCAGGGCAGGGGTGGTATATCCTGTCTGACGGAGGGCGGGCCCGGCCAGTACCTGGAGAGGGACGAGCCGGGGTGGAGGCGCCGGGAGCAGCTGCCGAGCCCTCGACGAGGACCCCTCACTCTATGGCCATAGGGCGCCGCTGAGAGTGGGAAGACGCGCTCCCCGCCGCCGCCGCCGCCGGCCGCACCGACCCTGCCCGCCGCCACCTGCTGCAATCCCGGCCCCCGCGCGCGCCTGCTCCCCGCCACCATGAACCACGCGCCGCTCAAGACCGCCCTGGCGTACGAATGTTTCCAGGACCAGGACAACTCCACCCTGGCGCTGCCGTCCGATCAGAAGATGAAGACGGGCACGTCGGGCCGGCAGCGCGTGCAGGAGCAAGTGATGATGACCGTCAAGCGCCATAAGTCCAAGTCTTCCCAGTCATCCACCCTGAGCCACTCCAACCGAGGTACAGGTCCGCGGTGCGCGTGCGTCCGTGCGCCCCGGCCCAGCGCGCCCTGGCCGGGCGCGGGGCACCGGGCGCCGGGCACACGAGGGGGTGCTGGGGCGTCTGCGCCCCCCCCACACGGGTATGTCCCAGCCGCTAAGCTCTAGGGCCACAGGGTGGACCCATGAGCCGGGCCGCGGAGCTCACTGCGGGGACACAGCCACGAGCATCTCCGGCCAAGGGCTGACATCTCCCTTGAGTCGTTCCCAAAGCCCTTGGACGGCGTTCTTGTCCCTGTCCTGCTCGGGGTACCTGTCCCTCAGTCTGTGTCCTTCCAAAGCCCCAGTGGTGGTCAAGGGTCATGTGCCACCTCCCCACGTCCATCCTTCTGTTCCTTTGGCCATCTCATGAGCCTTCACCTGTGCCCCAGTGCCCTGGCCAGGCGCTGCCCAGTCCTGGTGGGGTTTGTGCGTGGGGCGGGGCAGTGGGCTCAGGAGAGGTGAGGGGGGATCACATGAGTGGACACAAGTCCGGGGACTCCGGGCCAATTTTGAGGGAGTCTGACACAAGGAAGCCGCATATCTGAGCAGAGTGCCATCCTGTGGCTAGGGTGACCCTGGACCACAGGGTTGGAGGGGGTCAGGGAAGGCCCTCTTTCCCCAAGAGGGAATGTAGAAACCCCTTCTCCCATTGGATCGTCCAGCTTCGGTGGAAAGGCTGTGCTTTGAAGAGCAAGGGGAATGAGTGTGGTGGGGTGGGAGACCTCAGCTGATTCCTCTTTCGCATAGTCCCGCAGGTTCCAGGCCTATCGCCCATACCAGCCTCTGGGAGTGACAAGGGCCTGGACTTGGGGAGGGTAGATGAAAGCTCAGGACCTCTGGAGTTAGAGACAGAGGGGGAGGTCCCTGGCAAGGGCATCAAGGTAGAATTTCTCCAACAAATACTTTAATACAAAGGACTCTGTAAAAATCAAACAATTTGAATTAGCAAATCTTCCATTTCCTTCTGTCCTTCCTTCCTACCTTCCTTCCCTCCCTCCCTCCTTTCCTTCCTTCCTTCCTTCCTTCCTTCCTTCCTTCCTTCCTTCCTTCCTTCCTTCCTTTCTTTCTTTCTTTTCTTTCTTTCTTTTCCTTCCTTCCTTCCTTCCTTCCTTTCTCTCTCTCTCTTTCTTTCTTTCTTTCTTTCTTTCTTTCTTTCTTTCTTTCTTTCTTTCCTTCCTTCCTTCCTTCCTCTCTCTCTCTCTCTTTCTTTCTTTCTTTCCTGTTTACCAAAATACCTATTAGTCCAGCCTAAGCAAAACTTTGTTACTAAGTTAGGCCCCCTACAGACAGTGAAGGGCAGGAGGAGACCAAGAAGATGGACCCCGGGGGCAGCCCCCACCTGCTCACATATGCCCCCCCCTTATTCCCCCATGCCGGCCTCTGTCATCCCACTGCCTCTGGTCCTGAGAAGCACCTGGGTAAAACTGAGGATGAGAAAATGGCTGGCGGAGGGCTTCCCCGCTCCATACTAAAAGCCACAGCTGCTGTGAGTGCCCTTTGGCCTTGCCTGGGCTCTGGCTCCTCTCCGGCGAGGTTTCTTTTCCCTTGCCCCACCTGCCTTTCCTTTGGTGCCCACTTTGCTACTTATAGGCATATACTTTTGAAAGTAGGCTTGGGAAAACACAGTGCCCTCTGTACTAGCCATATCCCCAGGAACAGCTCAGGGCCAGCCGCTCTCTTCTACCTGACACCCACCTGTCCCCTTCCTGCCCTCTCATGCCACCAGCCTCAGCTCCTGACTCACAGCACCAGAAAAATCTCGGTCTTGCTTTGGGCACCCAAACATCTCTTCCTCTCTCCACCAATGGGAATGCTGGGTGGAAGCCCATCTTGTGGAGTGCTTTTTATGGTCTGTCTTGGTGGGTAGCATCCATTCTGAGGTCCACCAGCGGTGTCAGTCAGGTATGGGTTGTCCCTGATGCCAAGCTGTCCAGAAACCGACCCTGTAGGTGTGTCTGCTCTACCCTCAGCCTCTGGGGAGGTTCCCAAAGGGGGCCAGTTTGCCCAGCGGCATCCTAGCTGGAAAAGGCGGTTGGGTCACCCTGAAGCTGGTGTTTCTGGTTTATCTGGCTTTGTTTTTGTCAGATTTCTCTGTCCTCCCCATTAGAAACAGCCAAGCATTCTCTAGTTGTTCCTTGGGAACTCAGTTCTCTCTTTCTCCTGTTGGTTTCCCTGCGTTTCCATCCTGGAAGGACAAGGAGGCAGCTAAGAAAGACCCTTGTCCCCTGTGACTCAATCGCTCCTTGAGTCTTCTCTAAGAGTGAAGAGTTGGTTTTTCTGGGGTCTTTAGTCTTCTAGGGGCTCCTGTCCAGAGCCTACCTATTTAAGAGTCCTCATTCTAAGGCCAGGTGCCTGGCAGCTGGGGCACTGCCCCTTGTACTCTATGGTGCACTGCCAGGGATTCATTACCCATGGTCTTGACAGTGGAACTTGCTTTTCTGCAGACTCCTGGCTGGTTTCTTTTCATCTCCTTTATGATTATTTTCTGTGCCAGTCCTGGGGCTTGAGCTCAGGGACTGAGCACTGTCCCTGAGCTTTTTTGCTGAAGGCTAGCATTCTACCACTCAAGCTCTACTTCAAGCTTTTGTGTATATGTGTATGGCCAATTGGAGATAAGAGTCATATGGACTTTCCTGCTGTGGCTGGCTTTGAATCGTGATGCTCAGATCTCAGTCTCCTGATATGCTAGGATTATGGAAGTGAGCCACTGGTGCTGGGCTTAGGTTCTTTGAGGCATCGGTAAGGGGTGATTGAGTAACTGGGGGCTGAAGAAGGACTCCTTTAGAAGAAATGTGCCACCAAATGCCCCTCACTACTTGTTTTCTCCATAAAACACGGTAGACTAAATACCTCACCCTGGTTACTAAAGACCCCTCTGGAGGCTGCCCTGTACCTGCTACCCATTTGCAGGGTCTCTCTCCTGACTTTCCAGGGCATCCTGAGTGTGTCAGGGTGTCAGATGCTTTTTGTCCCAGATTGTGTAGGAAATAAGAGGAACCATGGGGGGGGGTAGCCAACATCAACAAAGCATCTTCACTAGAGAAGCTTGATCTGCTGAGGGTGGGAGGGGGCGTCCAGGGGTTGATAATGAACGAGCTGCCTCTGCAGGGCTGGTGCCCAGCTCATCCAGACCAGAAGGAAACGCATCCACCTTCCCCACTTGTAAACACACCTGGACTCTCTTCCTACAGCTTAGCTATGTTTCACTTGACCCAAACCCAAGCACACGCCAGCCACACAGCTAGGCTACATGAAGAGTTTGTTTGTTTGTTTGTTTAGCACTTCTTCCAGAGAAATTTAGCCCTATTAGCCCTACCAGCACTGTTTGATTTGCTTTGTGAGGTTGGCTTAAACATTTTTTTTTTTTGCTGGTACCTGCTCTTGAACTCAGGACTTGGGTACTATCGCTTAGCTTTTTGGCTCAAGGCTGACACTCTATCACTTGAGCTACAGCACCACTTCCAGCTTTTCAGTGGTTGATGGGAGATAAAAGTCTTTCAGATTTGTCTGCCTGAGCAGGTTTTGAATGGCAATTCTCAGATCTCAGCCTTCTGAGTAGCTAAGATGACAGGCGTGAGCCATTAGTACCGGTTCATCTACAGTTTTAATTTTTTTATTTTTTGCCAGTCTTGGGACTTGAACTCAGGGCTTGGGCACTGGTCCCTGATCTCCTTTGGCTCAAAGCTAGCACTCTACCACTCGAGCCACAGCACCACTTCTGGCTTTTTCTGTTCATGTGGTACTGAGGAATCAGACCCAAGGCTTCGTGCATGCTAGGCAAGCGCTCTACCACTGAGCCACCTTCCCATCCCTATAGTTTTTCATTTCAGCCTCAGGTTGAAGTTCTCCTCCCCACTTCCTCCTTTGCACAAGTATCCTTCCCCCATGTAAAACGCAGAGCCTTTGTTTCCCTCCAGTCAGGGATCTAGAGTATGGCTGGGGGGGGCAGTCCACACTGGCCTCAGAGGGGTCCCTGGCTTGGCCTTTCATGGTCCCTGAGGCTTTTCAGGCTCCTAGGGGGCAGCCCTGTGCCAGCTTCATAATGAGCACTGTAAAGGAGCATGCCCTGGCAGCCCCATTCCCCCTTTGGTGGCTTTTGCTTTGTGTTTGGCCGTGTCTCCGTGTCTCCACATGCATCTCTGGCTGAGCAAGGTTTTACTCATTTGATTCCCCAAAAGGTTGCCCTTTCCTGACCATAGGCTGTGGACAGACTTCACTCTCAGGACCTAGCTGAGATGAGAGATAATAAAAAATATTTGTGCTTTAGCTTGTTCCAGTGGAAAAGCATACTCATTAAAGTTCAAATGAACTAATTCTTGTTTGTTTACCATGTAATCTTGGCTCGAAGCTGGGGTTTTAGCCAGAATATCTGTTGGCCTGTTACAACACATGCAAAAATGCCAAGGACTCCGGGTGTCTAGCTGCAAGGGCTGTTCGTTCTCCTGGATCTGGTACTTTGTGAAGCCCATTGGCAGAGTTTAAAAAAATATATAAATTCCTTCCTTCCACACCAAATAGTATGTGCCAAAATGACAGTTGCTTCAGGTTTAAAATCCTAACATGTAGCTGGGAGCTGGTGGCTCCCTTCTGTAATCCTCGCTAGTCAGGAAGCTGAGATCTGAGGATCATGGTTCAAAGCCAGCCTGGGAAGAAAAATCTGTGAGATTTATCACAATAAACTACTCAGAAAAAGCCAGAGGTGGTACCATAGCCCAAGTGGTAGAATGCTAGCTTTGAGCAAAAAGAAGCTCAGGGATAGTGCCCAAGCCCTGAGTTCAAGCCCTGGAACCAGCACACACACACACACACACACACACACACACACACACACACACACACACACACACACACACACACACACACACACACACACACACACACAAAATCCTGATATGTGCTTCTGTGATGTAATGTAGCTTCTAGAAGGTATATGGATGTTTGAACCCCCAAAAATGAAAGGATATTTAGCCATCCTCACTTGTGCCAGCTTCATAGTGAGCACTGTAAAGGCATGTACCATACCCACACCCACACATGTACACACACACACATTTAGACACACAGAGACATACAACGTGTATGCACATGCGTGCATGCACATGTACATATTTACATGGTGATGCATGTACACATGTACCTAGACACCTGTGGCCATATACACCCATGTCTGTATACTCACCTATACACATATATACCTGTGCTCAATACACATGCACATGTACATCTGTGTACATGCACATGCATCCCACACGTGTGCCACACCTTTGCCACACACATCTACAAAGATATGCATGTGTGCACACGAACACACACTGCGCCACGTCACTTGTGCTGCGCCAGTGGCCCGGGCTGGCTTCTACTGCTGACGGCTCTGCGTTCTTGGGCAAGTCCTCGCCTCTCTCTGGGTGTCTAGAGCTGTCAGAAGTTGGTTAGAGCATGCAAAAGGGCTTTGTGAGGGCAACACTATTTGGAAATAGGTTTTATAACTCCTTCTCTCATTGAACTTTACCCAAATCATCTGCCCGAATCTCCTGAAAAGAGATTTCTCCCCTCAAGGCATACCACTCAGCGAATCTCTCTTAAACATCTTCACATGCAGAAATAAACTTCTAATCCACTAGTCTCAAATGTGGCTACACTAGGATCACCTGGGAATGGCTTTTATTTTATTTTGTTTTGGGGTGGTCTTGGGGTTTGAACTTGGGGGTCTCACACATGCTCAGCTGGCACTCTACTTCTTGAACCTCACCTCTAGACCTGTCTTTTTGATCATTTTAGAGATGGGGTCTATCTGACTTTTCTGTTTGGTCTAACTTGGAACCACCATCCTCCAGATCTCAGCCTCCCTGGATAGCTAGGATACAGGTGTAAACCATCCACATTTGGCTCACCTAGGATTTTTTTAATGCAAATGTCTAGGCTCAGTTCTCAGAGATTCTCAGTATGGAGAATGTCATGGGCAGTGGGACTTTAAAACTCCAGACAATTCTGCTGTGCAGTAAAGTACAGAACCCTGCTCCTAGTCTCTATCCCCATTCCATCTCCACTCCCAACCCCAGCATGGGTACCACTACTATGCACACCTCACTCCCTGCCTCCCCGTCACACACACAGGCAGCACAGACACACAGGATGCCTACAGTAGAAGTTGCCGGTGACAGGTTTTTACTCTCAGCCCATGCCAGGTGCCTAGGTGCCATTTCTGCCTTCCCCCATGGTAGCTCACTGTGCCCTGTCCCTGTGTCACGCCTGTCTCCACAGGAAGCTCCCATGCTCGGCTCTATGGAGGGCTTAGCCAGGCTCCAGTGGCTCATGCCTGTAATCCTAGCTGCTCAGGAGGATGAGAGCTGAGGATTGAGAGTCAAAGCTAGCCAAGGCAGGAAAGTCTGTGAGATTCCAATTAATCACCAAATATCCAGACATGGAGCTGTGATTCAAGTGGCAGAGAGCTAGCCTTGAGAAAAAAAAACCCTCAGGGGAAGGAAGGGGTGATATTATCCAAAAGAAACTGTACTCATTACTTGACTTCTGTAACTGTGACCCTTTGTACATCACCTTTCTAATAACATTGTAAGAAATAAAATTTTAAACATGATATTGAAGGAGCTGCAGGCTTGAATAGGGAGATCCAGGCTGTGCTTTCTGGAAGGAAGATTTGCAGATATACACCAGAGAGAGAGACAGACAGACAGACAAGAGAGAAAGGGAGAGAGAGAGAGGGGTGTAGATACCATACTCCAGGAGCACACAAGCCAGCCAGAAGTGCATCAGTTGACGCCAGTGCTGACATGATTATACTGGAGGGTTTGGAGTGCTAGTAGCCAGGTTGAGTCACCTTTAGGAGCTGATTTGTGTGCAAGGTTTTGAATGCCGGGAGAGGGATTGGCTGAGAAGAAGAGAAAGAATGCTTGGGGTGCAGTGGGTGTGGCCTGTTTGAATGCTGTTGTGAGGGGAGAGGGTGAGTCAGACAGGCCGTAGTTTGCAAATTCCAGGCCACCTAACCGAGGAGCTGCCTCCATTTTTAAAGGTTTCATGGGTAAGAAAGGTTGAGTGGCCCTTTTAACATAAGGCACAGAAGGTAAGTTGGACGCAGGCACAGTGAATGAATGATCTTCCTAGTGGTAGATTCCCTGGCGTGAATTCACGTGGACATAAGATGAGACCAACTGTATGGACAGAGCAGCTCATAAAGCTTATAGTAATGTAGTAGTAATAAAGAAGAAGTAATAGGAGATCAGAGAGGTTTGCACTTGGGTCTTGGGGTTCACAGGTGGCTTAGCCTGGGCAGAAGCCCCCTGATGATACAGTCAGGCCGGCCAGCCTCACTGAGAAGCCACCATCTTTTTGCCAGTGGGACATTAGAGAGAGCAAGAGGAATGCAGGAGCTTGACTGGAAGGATGGGGTGAAGTAAGGGCTAGGATTACCTTCTGCCCCTGACCTGGAAGGAAAATCCTCAAGGATGTGGCCGTGGGTGTCTGGAATTGCACAGCTCCTCTCCTGTCCTCGTTCTCACAGTGATCAGAGGCCTCTGTGGGTACAGGAAGGCCTGGTCCCATAGAATGCATGGACCTGGCCCATTTGGCATTCAATGGAGGTATTGAGCCTCTAGGTACCAGAGTACCTTCTGGTTGTTGAACTCAAGACTTAGAGCACATTGCTAGCCAGACACCGATGGCGCACTCCTGTAATCCTAGTACTCAGGAGGCTGAGATGTGAGGATCTCTATTCAAAGCCAGCCTGGGCAGCAAAGTCTGTGAGACTCATTTCTAATCAGTAAAAATCCAGAAGTGGAGCCTTAGCACAAGTGGTAGAACTCCCACCTTGAGTGAAAAACTATGCAAGAGCACGAGGCCCTGAGTTCAAACTCCCATGTACCACCGCACAGGTGTACACACGCACGTGTATCCGTGTGCACGCGTACACGCGTGTGCACACACACACACACACACCAAAGGGTGAGGAGAGGGGAAAATGGCTTCTGTGCGGGAACAGTGATCTCACGGAGCTCACCTGCCTCCTATCCTTCTGGTTATCTGGCACACTGCTATGTATTTCTCCAGATCTGAGACATCTCTGGACTCTCTATTTTGCCACCTTCTGCTCCAAGTGCAGACACTTTCTGCAAGAGAAGCGGTGCTAACTGGTGAGATGGCAGCTTCGCTGTCACAGGAGTCAAGCAACCCCCTTTCATTGCAGACAAGTCCTAGAGGACCCGGAAGGTTCCAACCAAGTGAGAGTTACAGCCCAGCGCTGTCATTACCAGTCACTGCTGGGACATGGGGACTGGCATTGGGGATTCTATGGCTTCTAATGCACACGCGTCTGTACGTCCATCCCTGCCCCTGTGGCGGTCCCTCCCTACCCATGGAGAAGAGAGTAAGAGGGCAGCTGGGCAGGTGCAGGGTGTGGGGGAGAGACATGTCATGTTGATAGATTTCCTCTCACGAGGGGTGGAGGTTCAGTGGGATTCTCCGGGGTGCCTCTTGAAGCAGGAGGCCTCCCTGGGGCTCTGTAGAACTCTTTTGTCTGTCACCACCCCAGATTTTCCATCTGGAAGCAGCTGGCTCACCCACACATGCCCTTTGGTGAGAAATGCCCGCTCACGAGAGGAGAGCCAAGCGGACTCTGGCCTGCCAAGCCTCAGAAAGGATGACGGAGTGGGCTGGCCATTGGAGAAGCCGGCAAGACCTGGCTGTCGGCTCCCTGGAGTCCAGACTGTTGTGTATGCGCCTGGTGATAGCCCCTTCCCTGGTGACGCAGCCCACGAAATGTCTCTAGTTGTCCATTTACAAAGCAGATTTTCTAGAGAAGCGAGTGTGGGTCTTGAGAGGAATCCTCAGGGGCTGGAAGCAAGTCAGAGGCTCAGTGGGCATAGCAGAATCCCAGGACATGGCTTCTAAAAGACAGCCCTGGGCCCTGGCCTGGAGGTTAGACAGGCTCTCTGGGATGGGAAGGCCTCCAAGAGGACCCAAGGCCAACAACAAAGGAAGCAGTGTTAGCCTTAGAGTGCACCCTCCCTCCCTCAACTCTAGATCAGAACTCGGGCTCTGCTGGGTGTCACTATAATCACACAACATTGGAATGATGGGACCGTATGGAGTTTTAAGGGTGCAGAGAAGCCAACCCCTTCTTTTAAATAGAAGAGGAAGCTGAGGCCCAGAGAGTATGCGATCTGCCCAAGTTCCAGGCAAGGACTCATCTCAATACCTCTAAACACCAAGGGCAAGTTGTGACCACCATAGCCCAATAACCAGGTGGTCCTCCAAGATGGAGTATGGGAGCTGGATCATCCAGCACTGGACAGAGAGGTGGACCAAGCCAGGAGGCTGGCTTTATGCCAAAGCCAACCTTCTGCTATTGCTACTACTCCAGCTCAGACCATCTAATCCCTGGGGAAAGGTTTGAAGTCTGGATGGGTGAAACACAAGGAGAGGGGCTAATGAAGCAGAGGGAGACAGCTGCCTAGCCCTCTTCCTAGACAGGATTTCAGATAGCGAAGTCTTAGCATGGCTTTAGACGAAAGACATGCACATAGCTCCTGCTGTTCCTTTCCACTGTGCCCACGGTGTGGGCCACCCTTGCTGTAGACATCCAAGCTACAGAGCAATGGCTTGTCCTTCACTGAGTTCCCGGTATCACCAAGGGAAGGAGACACCACGTGGCAAGTTCAGAGAGGGTGGGCTTGCAGGCTGGTGGCTTGTGCTCCTATTAGCTACTCAGGAGGTTGAGATCTGAGAATCACAGTTCAAAGCCAGCCCAAGGCAAAAAAGTCCACGAGAGTCTTGTCTCCAAATAACTAGCAAAAATCTGGAAGTGGAGGTGTGGCTCGAATGGTAGAACTGGTAGAATGCCATACTCAAGCTTAAAAGCTAAGAGACAGAGCCCAGGTCCTGAGTTCAAGCCATAGTATTGGAGTGAGGAGAGAGGGTGGATGAGGGAATGTATGTAGAGGGGAGGCCATAAGGAAGTCTTTGAGAGAGCTGGTCAGAAAGGGCTTCCTGGAGGAGGTGGGAGTCTTCATCTTGGCTTGGGAAGATGGATGGGATTTGATGGTTGTGGCCAAGAAGGAAAAGCAGATTTGGCGAGAGGAATGGTATGAGCAAAGTCATGAGCCTGTCCCTACTGGTCATGTGTCAAGGACTTGATACAGCTGGGAACAGATCAGCTTGGATGGAGTTGGGGCTGTGTCTTAGGGTCCCTGGGCCATCCAGTGGAAGGGAGAGGAGGGGTACAAACCCCACTGGGAACCCAGAATTCAGTTGTGCTTTCTTTAATTCAAAGCCACTTTGCTGCTAATAACCCTAATGACACTCTGTCCTCCTTCGGAGCCTGTCATTTGTGGGTCTCCAAGCACTGGGAAAACATTAATTAATCCTCAGCAAGCCTTTGAGGTTGATCACTCCCCCTTCACCAGCTGGAGGACCTTGGAGGTGAAGGAAGGGGTGGAGGAGTACCTGGTCACCTGGGGAGGCTGGGTGTAGTTTTGAGTCCAGAGTCCTGGCAGAATCCGACTCTAATCAGCCTGTGGTGCATTGAGACTCTAACATTGGAGCTGTGGACCCGGAATGTCGAGATCCGTCTTGCCTTCCCCGAGTGGGAAGCTGATCTTCATCGAACATGGAGTTGTAATTCCCTGGGCTGGAACTACGATGCTACAAGGATCCCCAGGCCAACTCCTAACTTGTAGGTGCCAACTTAACCCAAGCAGCAGAGGGGAACCTTTAGGCTTCCAGGAAGGGGTCAGCTGAAGGTCTCAGAACCATCCCTTGGCCATGGCTGTGGAGGATGTGGAGAAAGATGGAGATGGCCAGCAGATGGCCTGTCCTCCACCCTCATCTTCCAGGAGCTCTTGTTGGGCTTCTCCGTGGGGATGATGTGAGGTATACCCTCGGGAGGAGGGGTGGCTGAAGACCATGCTTGATCTCTTTACCTTGCCTTCAGGTTCTATGTATGATGGCTTGGCTGACAATTACAACAACTATGGGACCACCAGCAGGAGCAGCTACTACTCCAAGTTCCAAGCAGGAAATGGTTCATGGGGATATCCGGTAAGTGACCATTTCCAGGTACAAAAGACCTGGAATTTGGGTGGGTTTGGTCTGGGAGTCATGGTAGAGAACCATAATTGTAGGCAGGTAGATAGATAGATTGATAGATAGGTAGGTGGATAGATAGACAGATGATAGTTAGATAGGTAGATCGATCGATCGATCGATCGATCGATCGATAGATAGATAGATCTTGCTTGGTCGAATCAGGATGAGCAGCTCTGATGTGATCTGTCTAGCTATTTTCTCATAGGAGGCTCTGTACACAGCCTTCCTTTCTTTTTTGGCTAATTGACTATTTCTGAATGTCTCAAGCAAGAGTGTTTTAGAAAAAGCATAAGAAAAGATCATTTTCTAAAGGTCTATTGGTTTGGTTTGCTCATGAGTTTGAAATTTGATTTCAAGTGGCCCAGTTCAGATGTTTTTAGGAAAATTCTGAAGGGTATTTCCTTCTCCGTGTGCTCTGGTGTCCAGGAGGGACTGCAGAGGGGTCTCCCATGGCCAGGAGATCGGGCTCCCTGCAGTGACTCTTGTGCTGGAATGGAGTACTAGTTAGGTTTGCAGGTCAAACATACTTAGGTTCAACTGAGTTGGGTTTTGCTACTCACTGATCATGTAACTCTAGGCAAGTTACTTCAACCTCTGGGCCTCCAGCTCCTCCTAGGTAAATCAGATATAACAAAGCCTGTTTTAGCTTAATGTCAGGATTAAAGAACTAATGTGCATTTTAAAAAAACAGATTACAACAATTTTGGGGATTTTTACAAATGAATATGGGTAGAGATTATTCTAAATCCTTTAATCCTGGCTCTGGCTCTGTCTTACTCTGTGATCTCAGCCCTCTCCACCCATCTATCCATTTACTGAGCAGATATTTACTGAGCTCAGCTCTGTACCAACCCCTGTGACAGGTGCTCTAGATACAATTATAGGAACCAATAGATTTTCTTCTTACTAAAAAAAAAAATCAGGGGTATTGGGCTACATGGCACCCGCGATTTTCCCAGATCCCAAGTTCTATTATTTTCATTTATTTTTGCTACTTTCAACATAAACCTACATTGTTCCTAGGAGTTCTTTTCTGAGGCCCTCAGGATATTGTGTAAATGGACGCTGAAGCTCTGCTCTCTTGAGAATCCAGCCACACTGAGCACAGCTATTGCTCCTGGTTGATGAGGCCTTTGGGGTCCTGGGTACAAGAAAGGGGCCAGTATGTAAATTTGGTGTTCTTTGGTCCTTGGCTTGAGTCTTTCTTTCCTCAGATCTTGTTGGGAGTAATTTTGGAGGAGTGTGTGTCTAGTGTGGTTGCAGGTTGGAGACTAAAGGGGAAAAAATAAACTAGGTTTGCACAAATTTACTTCCTCCTTTTCCCCCTAATTTTTTGTTTCAACTGACACACTCCATGCAGCACCGATACAGCTGATTAACTCCCAATAAGCTTCCAGGCAAGCACGGATGTGAAAGGGCTTTGAAGTCAAGGGTGATAGGCCAGGAAGACTCAGAAAACATCTTAGTCATTTAAGGCAAAGGGATTTGGTAAAACCTAAGGAAGGCAGGCCACTGGACTAGCAGTCTGAGTGACTAACTATGCTGACAATGCAGGAGTTAGGAGGGCTGAAAAAGTTCTATCCTGGTCTACTACTTATTGCCTCTGTAACTTTAGATAAAACTTGTAACCATTCTGGGCATCTGTTCTTTGTTTTCGGGTTTTTTTTTTGTCATCTATGAAATAGGAGTGATGATACCTGTGTGTTTATTCCATTCCTGGGGTGATATCAGTAACTGAATGTTACCAAATGGACTATATTACCATGGCATTTGGGAGGAGGTATTTAAAAATCATAGATTTCACCTGGCTTATGTTGAATGGGTTGCTTCTGTTTAATTAACTCAATCTCAGTTGTTTCTCTAGTCTTTAATACTCCCAAAGAGTCCCCACCCCTTCTGTGCCCATTTTCTGACAACCAGTGAAAATCCCTTTCCTTCCCAGCACCCTAAGGCCCAACCCTCCTCTCTCCTTTGCGGGCAGGACTGCAGACATGACTCATGACAGGGTAGCTGCTGAGGCACATCCCGTCTCCTCTCAGTTCAGGAGAGGCTATGGGAACAGGGAAGAGTTGAGCACACACGAGGATTTGGCAGTGGGAGGAGGTCTGAGGAGGGAGGAAGTAGATTAATTGAATATTGGAGCCAGACATATAATCAGCCAAACACTGGGCAAAAACCAAACAGAGTCCAGATGGAGGGAGAAGAAGAGCGGGAGAAATGGTAATAGAGATCTCAGGGGTAAGATAATCCAGTGCCTGTGGGATTTTCCCATGGATGGTTCAACTGCCATGGAATGTTGTACTTCCCACCCTCTGATGAAACCAATATGGCGGTGGAAGGCAGGCAGCGTGGGGAGGAGGGTGTGGTTCGTCTGCACAAGCATCGTCAGCAGGTTTGCAGGAGCTTCTGAGAGCTGATGAAGGACTATTTCCTGAAGATACTTTATATTCACTCAGTCAGCCAACTGGTATTAAGCAATTTCTGGAGCATGGCAGTGAACAAGGCGCGCTGCAGATGTTGTGGAAAAGACTCTGACTTTGCCCTCCATGAACTTCTATTCAAACTGAGAGAAGCCCAGACAATAGAGCACAGATGGTAACTGCTGTACTGGTAGTTTCTGTCCTACACCAACATTGTCCCTGCTCAAAATGTTTCTAGAACCTATAAAAATGTTAAGATAAAACTATCTTTAGTGTGTTTTAGGAACTGCGTAAGAACTGGTCTTGTGTGTGTGTGTGTGTGTGTGTGTGTGTGTGTGTGTGTGTGTGTGTGTGTGTGTGTGTGTGTGTGTGTGTGTGTGTGTGTGTGCCAGTCCTGGGGCTTGAACTCAGCTGTCCCTCAGGATTTTTGCTCAAGGCAAGGGATCTGCCACTTGAGCCACAGCTCCACTTCCAGCTTTTTTGGGTGATTGATTTAAGATAAGAGTCTCACAAACTTTCCTGCCATGGTTGGCTTCCAACTACGATCCTCAGATCTCAGCCTCCTGGGTAGCTAGGATTATAAGCATGAGCTACCAGTCTCACTTCTTTATTGCCATGTCCTGTATTTGACCAGAAACAATATGACCTAAGTACCTTACTGCTCAGATGTGGGCTTCAATTCCAAGTATCAAATTATCCTCAAATAACCAAGCTTTGTCACCAGTAAGTATATCTTTTATTTAAACACAGAAAGGATCTGCAGGCAATTCTAAAATTACCTACAGAATCTAAATTTTTCAAACAACATTTAAAAAATAGTAGTGTTATCTCCTATTTTTATCTTAATTCAATGTCAAGAGCCTTCTAATTAAAAAAAAAGTTTTTGTTGGCTTATATTATACTTTTAGAAAATCAAATATAAAGTCTTGTAATGAAATAAAGCTTGCAAGTTAGTTGGGCATATGAAAAGTACCCAGGGACGTAATGAAAAGATCGATCCGAAAAAGACCAGAGAATCCCATTCTCTGATGTCTACTGGCCTCTGCAGCCTCCTTCAGAGGAAGTCAGTGTTGCAGCCTCAGAGTCCTGCAGACCTCAGGAAGAGAAGGGAGCCAATGAGATGAGACAAAGGGTAAGAGAAGGCCCGCCCCCATGACCTGACTGGACAGACTTAGCTTCTTAGAAGCAGACTTATAGACTAATATATTTGAATCCCAGTGGGTTTACATTTTACACTTGAGACAACTCTAGCCCAGAGAGTATAAGCCATTTCTAGAAGGACATACCACTAGTTAATGGCATAGCCACCTAAATCCTTGACTTACTAATTCCTAACCTGGTGTTACCCAGATAGATCTACTTATGTGATGGCATTTTATGGGTTTCCAAGTCCATGTTTTAACAGTACAACTGTGTTCTAAGAACTTGTAAGAAACCCAGAAGTTCAAATCCTTTCATTCCTTCCCTCTCTTTCCCTACCCACTCTGAAGCTCCAATCAAGCTCTAATGGGAAAAACATGGGAGATGACTTGAGCTGCGTTCTCGTGGCTATAGTACTTAATAGGGGGAGGGGGCCAAGACAAAATACAACAAAATAGAATATTTTGAATATAATTATGGTGGAAATTCATTTGTTGCTTATCTGAAATTAAAATACAACTATATATCCTATGTTTTTATTTGCTAAGTCTGGCCATCCAAGGTCATTGATATAATTAAAACCAATCTCCTATAAGCACTTCTCACCTAGGTTAGGGACCCAAGCAGAATTACTAAATGCTGCAACCATTTTTAGGGAGAAATTAAAACCTTTTGGTCCCTCTTAGTTGTCTTTGTAATGGGTCACATGAATACCTTGTAGCCCTACTATTCCAAAGCTGAAAATAGGATTTTATCACTGGGACTGTCCCAGATATGGTTGAGGAAAGGAGGGTAAGTTTGATTTCCAGAGAGTGCATCTGGAGTAAGATAGAAGTCCCCTTTTCTATGAACGCCAATGCTAAAGCTTTTCCTACTTTCAAAGCAAGAAGCATATCTTGGGCACTGAGTTCTTCTGGGAGCCACATCAACAAAATGTTCTAAGCTTGTGGATTGGACTAGACTAGCTTCTCTAAGATCTTGTCCATAGAGAACAGAAGTCTTATGGGCATCATCAAACTGAAGATCTAGAACAGGACATACCATGGTAGCTGCCATATTGGATCAATCGGCCATGCTTAGAGAAATCTAGCCTGGCGCTCCTGAGAGTGAGATTCATCACCCAGAAATAGTAAGGGAGAGCCTTTGTCCTGGATTTTTCTCTCAACCCCTGGTCAAATTGATTTTGACATTATTTAACAATCCCATTATGACAATAAGCTAGAACTTCCTCACCTTGAAGGAACTGGGCCTGCCCACCCTAGACCCAAAGCAATCTCTATAAACATCTGCTATAGATGAGGACTGGTTGCATCATGCTTCAGCAGGGGACAGCGAGTCCAAGTACAGTACTCTCCAGGTTGGCAGAGTTAGCCTCAATTAGAGTTACTCTGTTGATGCACGGTCTACAAGGTTCTCATAAGGGAAGAGCCCTGGGCCAAGCCCTCAAGAGGGTCTGTCATAGAGAAACATGGCAGGACCTTTGCCCACAGCTAATGGAGGCCGTGCCCAGAGACTGACTGATAGGGAAGTATGAGCCCTGGGTTGTGGCCAGGAATTTTAGATCTGAATCCCAACTTGGCTCTCCCCTTTAACTAATTATGTTCTTAATCTGGCTTTGCCATCTCTGGAATGGGACTCAAAGGGCAATTGAGATAACCTCAAAGTGTAATGCTTGTGCCATGTCACCTCAGCGTCAGAGACCCTGGCTCCCGGCTTATACAACGTGAGGAACCTGGAGTGGCATTTATTGCTCTACACAATGGTTTTCTCAATAATCGGACAAAGCAGTTAGACCAGATCTTAGCCAAGACGTGTTTCTGATTCCCTGTAGCTGGATAGCTGGCTGAGAGTAGCTACAGGCCCTGAAGCCAGACCTTGATGGCCTCTCTCAGGTCAGAGGCAGTGTCAGCTGCTCTGGCCCAGATCCCTCTTTCAAGACTTCCAGGTGGATGAAGCCTTCCACACTTCCTCCCTGCTTTCATCTGAACATCTCCTGGCACCAGG
Source organism: Dipodomys merriami (assembly GCF_024711535.1). Lineage (NCBI taxonomy): Eukaryota > Metazoa > Chordata > Mammalia > Rodentia > Heteromyidae > Dipodomys > Dipodomys merriami. Next base: position 13,976,387 of record NW_027204604.1, on the reverse strand, counting down.
AAACCAGCAGTTAATTAACCCTTGCAACAGGAAAGAGACATGGTAGGACTTCATTTACTTTAGCTTTATAGAGGATAAAACTGAGGCATAGCATGTAGCTCTACTGAGTAACCAGCTTCAGTTGGAAGTCACAGTTTACCTCTACCCTGCCACCCACTTCTCAGCCCCGAGTGCCAGTCTCCATGTGTACAAGCCGGGTCCCTATCTCCTGGCCTCTGTCTTTTCTTGAAAAGTCCAGGTGAGGATAGAAAGAGAGTAGACCACAGGCTCTTCCTCCCAAACAGACGTAATCCTCCTGCTCTCTGAGAGAGCGATTGATGTGTTTGCCAACTCAGTGTCCCAGGTGCCAGCTGGTGACTCACTCCCACCCAGCCCTGGGAGATAGGAGGGTCCCACAAGGGCCCCAGGCTTTCACCCAACAAGAAGAGGCAATGATCCTACTTGCCAGGGGACAGAGTGTGCTTCAGAGAGAGGATGGAGGCAGTGAGTGCGAGCGGATGGGCAGCTTCCAGGGGCACCCCTCCCTTCAGAAGTTACCAGCCGAGCGTGTGGCATGTTTTCACAGACAAATCGCTGCCATGGGAACTCTCCCTGTGAGGAAACAGGGGAACAGAAGCACCACAGAGATCCAGGTCTAGGGATCCCATAGTCATGAACCCTCTTTTCTAAGCAGCTAAGAGGCAAAACTTATCTCAGGGGAGAGTGGTTTGAGGATGTGGGCACAGATCCCACACGCAGCCACAGTAGACCTACAAAAGCAAGGGGAAAGGGTCTAGTGAATAAATACAAATGGTGTTCCCAAAAGTTGAGCTCCAGGAACGGGACAGGTTTCTGGAGGAGCTAAGCATTGCACAATGAAAGGGAAGAGAACACAGATGCCCTGGCTAGAAGGATGGAGGACAGAAGAAGAGGCTCGGGTCTGAGCCTGTGTCCTGAGAGTATTCTTCTGACTGCTCGCAAAGAACAGGAATCACTCCAGCTGCTTTACAAGATGCTGGCTCTAGAGGTTTCAAATCCTCTCTGATCTCGTGCATCTCAGTACTAAGGCCTGTCCATCTTTCTGTCCCAGTGAAAGAGCAGTAGAACCTCAGGTCAAGGTTCTGGAGGTGTTGTTCCCGGTAGGGGAAGAAAAGGAAAAGCCAGGGCAGTATGTAAGAACATCCAGGAAGAGATATCCCTGCCAAGGGACACAAAGAAGCAGCTGTGTAATGTGTGGGAAACACAGGTGTGGCCAGCCCAGGACACAAGCCCTTCTCAGAAGGTCCTCAGGAAGGAATGTCACCCTTCCTTTGGAACAAGAGAAGCCAGTTTTAGCTTGGCCAATCAGCATCTCTTCACCCATTGTTCCCATGCCCTGTGTACAGGGCTTGGAGCCCTGGCATGGCTGGAGAGCCAATGCTTACTCAGAGCTCAGTTCCTTCTATCCTAACCAGGCATTGAGAGGCAGATAATTCCTTGGCCACAGAAAATGGTACACAGTGTCTTCTCCTGAGAAAGAAGCTGCCAGAAGAGTTGGCCTTTTAATGGTCCGTATTCCTAACATTTTCTAAATACAGCCTCTGAGACTTCAGAGAGATTTGAAGAATTGGAATAATTGTAAACTTCTTTATCTTGAATTTAGTAGAGTACTATTTGGATCTGTGTGTGTGTGTGTGTGTGTGTGTGTGTGTGTGTGTGTGTGTGTGTGTGTGTGTGGTGGGAGGGGGTGTACAAACAAGTCTTTAAAATCCTTACACTATAGTTAAGAACAACGAACAGATGAAATGACAGCATAAGAGAGGATATAATTAAAAGCTAACTTTTTCAGTACACTGCTGATTTAAACTTCTGCAGGCCTCAGTGTCCTCACCTGTAAGTGAGGGTGGAGGCAGCTGATCCCCTAGCCCTCTTCCCTACCGGTTTGGAGATGAGTCCTCAGATTTTGGATTATAAGCAGCAACTAGGGGCTTGTGAGGTGCTGCCCGCTCTGCTTTCTCGGTGAGCTCTGAAGAGATCAAGCCCCTGTGATGTGCCAATCCCCTGGGTTAGGGTGCATTTTGGATCCACAGAGTGTTCATAGTCTCACTTCCCTCCAGTCTCTGAGATCAGTAGAAAGCAGGAAATTCTATTCGAATGTAATTTGCAGGGAAGCTGAACTATGGCAATATGGAGGAGCTCGTGCTGTACCTCACAGGTATATCTGAGGCAAGTGAGTGTAGAGCCCAGTGGACTTTGGGGAGGGTGGTGGGTGGGTAAAGAGGAGGAAGGAGCCAGGAGAGGCAAGAGGAGAAACCTGTTAACTCATCTCCAGCCAGGAAACAGAGGGCCATGAGGAGAGGCCACGAAAAGGAGGCTCTGGGAAGATCTCCTGGTACCTCTTGGGCTGACTTAAGAATTTTCCTTTTGTCACAGGGCCCAGCAAGACAAATGTAGCACCATTTCCCAGGTGGGTGGAAGAGCCGTCCCCACCCTTTGCTAGGGTGAGGCTCAGCTTTCTCCCCCAGGGCCCTGGCAAGTCTCTGCGAGGCCTGCCTGCCTGCCTACCTGCCCGCCCCAGGAGCAAGAGCGCAAACTCAGCTGAAAAACAAAATCTAACCGGGCAGGTGGGGAAGGAGGGGTGCTTACAGACACAGGTGGGGAGAGAAGAGGCGTAGGGCTCCTCCCCTCTTGTCTCCACACTTGTGCACCAGGGCATGACCTGGAAGGGGACAATGACAGGGCTGAGCTAGGCTGGGAAAGAGGCTGTGACTTCAGTAAGGCCTGACTCAAAGCTGCACAGACAGGTGAAGAAGAAGGATTGGAGTCGGGTCCCTTCCTCTTTGGCTGGTTTTCCTGCCCACAAGGCCCCGTTGTGGGTGGTAGCACTTCTAAAACCACATGACTATCACAATTCTTTCAAAATCATCCTATCAACTATTAGTTACTTGTGTTTGAAGGAAATTGTATCAAATTCCAGTTCATTAACTTCTAAAGGCAACCTGCCTCTAACTCAAGTAATGCAAAACCGTGTCCTTTGCCACAAAGGAAGGCCGATAATGAAGATGAATGTCATTTGATTCTAGAGAAAACTTTGGCCTGTTTTACTCAGAAAGGGAGGCTGATGAGTGACAGAGAAATATATTGTCTCACGCCTTGGCTTTCACTTTGTGGTAATGAAAATGGGAAAGTCTGTGTGCTTCAATGTTGTTTCGTACTGTATCTTTGCCCTAATGTACCACACAGCTACCAATGGTGCATGGCTGGCACTCAAGGAGATGCTACATCAGAAGCTCATTGCTCAGGGTGATTTTTCTATGCCTGGCCCAGCAGATCAGGTGGAAAGCTGAAGGCCAAGAAGAAAAGCATTGAAGAGGAGCCCCTGCCCCCTGCTGAGGCCACCCCTCCCATGCCTAGCTGAATGTGTTGGTTAATAGAGCCTGTAAAAATAATGCTTCTGTCCAAGCAGCTGTAGCTCTCGGTGCTGCTCAGGACTTTCCAATCCATCTGTGGGATAGATGGCCCTTTAGGACCAACTTGGGGAAGCCCAGGAAAGCCCCAACTAATTCCATCTTCACCTATGGTTCTGATCAGCTCTCAGGAGGTCCCACGATGCCAGAGGCAGTAATGGGGATATTCAGAGACAGCCAGAATCCCATCACTCTCCTGATCACCCTCAGAGGCTTAGAGCACTATGTCCCCAACCATCAGAATCCAAAGAAGCTCAGCAAGACTTGGATGTTTCCCAGACCTTACAGAGCTCAGTCTCTTCACCAATGTTCCCATGAATGCCTGTGTCCTCAGCCCAGTTTATGTGTGCCCAGCAGTAAGGGATGGATGAAGACACCGTCACTTCCCCACCTTTGTTCTGATGGTCCTGGCCAGGACAGACCCATTATTGTGATCACAAAGTCCCCTTGCACCAGTGTCCCATAGGCCAGAAGGTCTCTCAGCTCTCATTTTTGGGCGGTAGAATTATATCACACAGCTGAGCATCTATAGTTTTACCACTTGTCCTCTTCCTCCTCATTCTTTCTTTGTACAGTGTTGGGAATAGAACCTAGGACCTCACATGTGCTAGTCAAGTGCTCTCACACTGAGCTATATCCCCAATCCTTCACTCTTACAAGTCTGCAAGAATTTCACACAATCAGTTAAAAGAGGACAGACAAGGATTTGGTGTCCCTAGGAGAGAGTCTTCTAGGAGTCAGGTCAGCCACTGGCCAGAGGAACTGGAAGCGTTCCTGCCCAGAGCCACCTAGTATGAATGCTTTCTGCCATGTAGATTTCATTCATGTTCATTACCAGACTATGGTGATAGGATGTCTGGAGGACAGAGATGACAGAGACTAGACTTAGTTCAGGGTCTGCCACATCTCAGACAAGTGGTTTTGAATGAGCTTCAGGTTGTATGAGCTTATTATACTTGTAGAGAATTAACACTGTGGCTTTCTGCCCTGATGCCTCATTGGTTAGGTGGGAGAGTGGGCGGTGCTATGAGACTCCACCAAGATGGTGCGTGGAGAACCCCTCTTCACCCACAGCACCTTTGCTAAGGTGTTCCGAGGCATGCCCAGGGGACTTCTTAAGTCTTTTCCCACCTGAGAAAAGGAAGTGTATTTTTCCCATAAGAGCAAGTGGGAATGTATATGGCTCTTTGTATGTGTGTATAACGCATGCATATGTATGTGTACAAGCACACATCATGCAGCTTTGACCTCCACTTCTTGGACCGGGACACTCCTGGTGCAGTATACAGGGTGCTTCTGGGTACAACCCACCTTCCCCTCATGTCCTAGAACAGGGCAGGATGGGATCGTGTGGCCCAAGGAGATTGTCCTGACCTCAGTGTGCTCTCCTGAGGAGGAGGCCCATTGTCTAAGACTCCAGGCATTATTTCAAGTTGGAATGGCCCCCTTGCCTTCCCTCCTTGGGACAAACCATCGCAGATTCAAAACCCAGTTGAGACCATGGAATGTGCTGCAAAGCAACTGTGCTTCTGACCTGTCTGAGCTCATGAGAGAGAGATGGCGGAGGGCCGTGTGTTTTGCTTGTGAGAGTTGTGTATGATGAGATGAGTGCTTGCCAGGATTTCCCTTCTAGAAGGCCACAGATATCTGCATAGAAAACCTCAGATGTTCTAAGGAGTGGCAGGAGCTGAGGAAAACCTATTTCTCCAGTGCAAAGGGGGTGGGTCACAGAGAAGCCTTGCAGAGAATCTGCTTTCTTTCTCGCACAGTTTAATGATAGGGCAGGGAGCAGGGTACAGGGAGGCAGAGCTGGTGCTGGAGCTGGCTGTGACTTCTGAGCATCTGCTCTCAGCTGCATGCTGCCCGTTGGACACTAGGAACTGCCATGCATGGCCTTCTGCATGCCTGCAGGGAGGACGTGGAGACCGGTGCTCACAAGGCCGCCATGCCTCCTTTGTTCCAGATTCACAGCCTCCCTGGAGAGAGCCACAAGCATCTCCTTTAAGACTCACAGGCTGCAACCTCAACTTTTATAGGGTCATTTTGACATAGGCTTTCAGTTACCTTGAGACTTTGGAAGATCCAATTATCCACAAACATTTGTTCATCCAACTGACAGATGTGTGCTTCAAGTTTTCACCCTTCAAAGGTCATAGGGACACTTGCCATTATTAACCAGGTCTCTAGAAAGTCTAAACTCATCAGGCACCAAAACCTTTTATTTTCTGCATTTAAAAAGGTCAGGTGACAAAGCATGCCCCACCCCAGGGCTGGACGGTCTCCGTTTGCCTCATGCATCCATACTTTCGGTAGACAGAGTGGGGTGTCGATCAGTCACTGCCCTTCAACGCACAGGTGCTCACCAGTGGCTTCTGGGGTTGTCCCTGAGGGGGACACTGAGGATTCTAGGGAACTAGTGACCAAATTCTCCCTGCCTTGAAGGATTTCACAGGAAGACCCACCCACCCCAGCCTCCTCCCAGGGTAGGCTGGGTTGTTCTTTTCTCAGGATTGCTGAGCAGTGAGGCTGCTCTACAGCAATGTGCCAGGAGAAGAAGACACCCTGGCCCAGGGTGGGTCCCCTACTTTGTGAGAATGAGCCGTGCCCAGAGGGATCCGAGACTGACGCTTTTCTCCTGAAGTGCCATCTTTGGTGACTCAGGCCCAATGGTTCCCAGGCTGACTGAGACTGCCAAGTAAGCAGCACCCTGGCCCTCTGGGACAGCCCTCCATGCCTTGGGTTCTGTGTGCTCCTCCTGGACACCTCACTGCCCAGGACTGCTTGCGTCTGCCCAGTCTTCCAGTCCTGGCTAAAATGAAACAAGCAAGATGGAAGAGGGCCACTTAGTGCCTGTTGCCTGAGGCCCTCTATGGACCAAGTCGGGCAGTGGTGGGGATTAGAGGAAAATGCCACTGGGAACCTGTCCTTTAGGGGCTTCTGACCAACCTTCTTTCTCAGGGGAGCCCTCTTAAGGCCCCACGAGACACAAGGATCCCATGGTTTTCATGAGAAAGGTATAGGGAGATAGCTTGGCTGAAAATGGCCCTATTGGGCACTGAATGGGGTGTGTGACTCCCAGGGCAGAGCAGGGCGTGTCTCTCGGGAGAGCCGGTTTGGCCAGCCCCACCTTGCTGGCAGAAGCGCAGTTTCAAAATGGGCTAATAGCTAGGGACACTGATACCCTTTTCATCTTGGCCTGCCCAGTACATAGCCAGTTCCCAAGGAGCCAGGCAACTTCGCTCTGGTTAACCTGAGCCGAAAGAGAACTCTCCGGGCTTGGCCAACCAGCAGCTATCAGCCAGGTTGGGATAGAGGAGGCATCTTGGACCATCATAGGCTGAGCCCAAGCTGCGGTTCACCCTGTCCAGAGTCCTCTGGCCTTCCCAACAGCTCAGTTCATCTATAGTGGCTTCCTATGGCCCAGAGGCCATGAGAACACTTGTGCCATCAGCACCCAGAAATCTCTATCCTTGGTACAAATTCTCATGACCAGGCAGAGCTCCCATTTCTCTGAGCACTTGCTGAGAGTGCAACCCAGTGCTAGGTACCATAAAAGGCATCTCTTCCTGGAAGAGCTTGGAGGGATGGCAGAACTGTACATTGGTAACTAGAAAACTAACGTGACCACAGGTGAGTGCATGTGCAGGTGAAAGATTCCAGCTCTGGGCTCTTGGAGGCCCTTAGGGAGAAATGCAGCAGAGGCCTCAGGGAGATGATGGATTTAAGCAGAGGTCAAAGATGAACATAGGCTTTGAAAGTAGGTGATGGAGAGTGTTGGGATATGGCTGATATTGGGACAGTGTAGGAGCCTGTGTTGGGAGGAGAACAGAGGTCTGGATGGATGTGCTGGGGCAGGTTGTCATGCTTGCCTGGTAGGATGAGAGACACTAAGCTCTCCAGCAAGAGAAGCTTTGCCTGAGTAAGGTGGAAGTAATAGTCTTGTAAGGCTGGGACCAGAGCCCGGGGGGCTGGATGGGTTTGGGGAGGTGGAGGGAGGGCTGGTGCTAGCTGCTGAAGTTACCTCATAGGTAAACTGAGGAAAGTTAGAACCACAGTCTGGGCAGTGGCAGTGTAAAGGGAAGAGGCAGAAAGGATGCTTGGATGGAAAGACACATGACACTATCTCTTCCTAAATGGCTAGTTACTGTCTCATGCAGTTTTCTACTTTAGAGGCCTCTTCAGACGACCTAACTCTCTAGACGGTGACTGTACTCAGGCCTCCAGGGCCTTGGAGCTAAGGATGCTATTGTTTTGTTTTGGTCCAGTCTTACTCCAGGGCTCAGTTTCCTTGTCTACTCAGAGGGTTGGGCCTCAGAGAGCTTCTGACTTAACAAGATAACTGGAAGAGAGGGGACAATCAAGTGTGGGTTGAAATACCACACTTCTTCAAGAAGGAAGGGGAGAAGGGAAGCAAGGCAGGTGAATCACAAGGACCGCAAGGTCTTGACTTGGGATGTAGAGTAGGGGCTGGCTAAGGGAGGCTTCCAGCCAGAGCAGCCTTCCCTGGTCTGCTTGGCACTGTGGTCCCCAGGATTGGTCATCCAAGAGGGAAAGCATACTTTAATGTGTGCACCTGAGCTACAACTTGGCCATCCAGCCCAGTCTGCTGTCTGGTTAAAGGGTCTGCTCTGCTTCCAGCTATTCAGTGTTGAGTCTGAAATGTTCTAATCCATGAACCATCACACCTGCCATTGGAGTTTCTCAAGGAAACATGGGATACCCAGACAAGGAATGTGGTGTGTGTATGGGAGGGGTCCTTTGTATTCAAAAAAAGAGGAGGGCTCAAAGAAGAGGAAGCTGCCAACAGATTCCTGAGAGAGGGGGTGGCTAGAGACCAGCGTTGGCAACAAAGCCTTAGGCACATGTGCCCGCGCATTCTCTTCTGACTGCAGCTGTTCAGGCAGGACTGGGAGACAGTGTTTGGTCACTGTAGTCACAGTAGTCTAGAGGCCAAGGCCACTCATGGTCACACGCAGTGAAGTGCCCTTCTTTCTTGCCAGTGTCACCATCCCAGCACACAGCCTGCCCGCCTTCTGCAAGCACTATCTGATCAGATCAGGTTCCTCTATTTTTTCCAAAAGATATCTTCTGTGCCTAGCACAGGGCATAAATAAAAGGTGGGCTTCCTTCCTGGGCTCTGCTGGTTTCCTGGATCTATCCCCCCACACACACACACGGCGTGGGTCATGTAAAACCCTCAGCCAGCTCCTAAAGGTAGCCAACCTGTCCACAGTCTGACATCAAAGAGATGAACACATCCCTATTGAACAAACACACATGTGGTGTACTGTCCTAAATACTTTATAAACCTTAATCCACTAACCTCTCCCAATGAACTTATACATTTGGGGACAATTATAATACCAGTTATACAGATGGAAAAAACTGAGGCACATTGGACTTAAGTCACTTATCCAATGCCATACTGAAAAGGCAATTGGCATCACCAAAGATGCCTGGCTCTGGGTCCATGCTGATTGCTGGGTATTCTTCTACTTTGTAAGTTCAAGCCCAGTGAGCTTCAGGACTGTGTCTGGGTTCCTAAGCTACAGGTAACATTTCTACCTTATAGGTAGCAGCCACAGCCACCTGTTCATTGGGGGCTCCTACCAGCCTGTCTCAGCTGAGTCTCCAAGAGGATCCAGAACCCCTCCTAGCACTAGAGAGGACAGGATCTGACCCAAATTGTGCTTCTTGCCTTTTAAAGTGACAATGGCAGGCCGTGTTGACTAAAGAGAATCATCCTGCCGTCAATCAAACTCAGCAGCATAGCCCACCAATACCAAAATTGAAGAGGTTGGGGGTGGGGTTTCCAGGAATGGGTGATGACACCAGGGTGTGGCTGGTGGGGGGGGCTGGCAAATGCAGTCTCACGGGGGCATCTGTGCAGATAAACCAGCGCCCATTCCCTGGGGCAGCCCACCTCGCCGGGGCCTGCCAGGGCTGTTTGCTGTGCTTTTTCCCCAGCATAGGGAACAGAGCCCAGAATCCCTGTCAGGCTTAATCAGAAGGATCACCTCTTCTCTGGGTTTGGGCCAAGAGAGCATCTGCACTTCCCATGAGGTGCCTGAGATGACGTCCAGGTGTGTCACTTACTGAGAACAAGGGTGCTCCTTGTCTTCCTTCTACGGCTTAGCCTGGTTTGGGGAGTGCCCAGCTTTCCTTCCCAAAGCACCACCTGCCACCTTCCTTCCCAAGATGAGAATATTGAATGTGGCCACTGGCCGTAGTCATGGGACCCTGTTGCACATTTTGCCTATAACCTGTCCAAGTACCTACTCATGACATGTCCAAACGCCCAGACAGCTGTCCAACTCCTTTGTCTCTGCCAAGTCCTTGTCCACTTGTGCTCTCCCAATCCCCTTGGACCAGCTCCTTTTGGAGAAGGTTGGTTTGACCTGGTCTGGGGAAGAAAGCCGCACTCACTGGAATGCACAGCAGGGAGTCTGCTTGAGGGGACATGCACTACCATTGCCAAGGTTAACAGTCTGTGGTTTCTGGACTTTGGATGCCACTTCAAACTGGTAATTTCACACCCATCTATTCTGAGAACACACACCATGGGTGGTTCCTGTTCTCAATGACTCCCGGCAGAGTTGAAAAGGGACCCAGACGAAGACCAGCCAGTCTCTACTTCTGTGCGGCTAGATCCAGTGTAGAGGAGACTTGCACAAATCCCACTCTCACTCTCTTGCTTGTCCTTGTGCTGACATGTTTTCCATCCTTTTCAGTGTCTAGAGAGAACCCTATGATAATTTGGATTGCATCTAGTCTATATTATTGTGACCATGTTGAGCTATGTACAACAGAGCCATGTAAGATGCTATAAAAATTGTCTTCTATTGAAGAACATTGTATTCCTCTAAAATTAATGGTTTTTCATTCTATTTCTCTTCTCTGTATTAATCACATCTTCCTAAGCTCCTTTGAATGTGTTAGATATTGTACCAGCTTAAGCTTCTGTCTGTCTCTCGCTGTCTCTCTGTCTCTGTCTCTCTCTTTTTGTCTCTCTGTGTCCCTCTCTCCCCAGAGTGATAGGCTCTGGGCTGGACTTGGCCCTGGCTCATCTCAGCCGAAGTGAGTCCCAAGTCTGCCCCTGTATGAAGACATTTTTATCAGGCTCCATGTTGATCCTCTAGTCTAAGAACAAGTCCCAGCAGGCCAGACCCACCAGCTTATAAGTTCCCAGGAAAGTCATCCTCGACAGCTCTGTCCCAGAGCTAATTCCCACCAAGTTCCAGCTTTGGTCTTCCAAGGGAGGCAAACCCCTCTGTACTAGACACACGCAGAGCTTTAGGGGCACCTCATCATTCCCAATGTATTCCTATTGGATTGAGCCTATGCCCAAATTTGTATCCTGGCCAGCCCAACAGCAAAAGCCCAGAGGTCTCCTTGTGCCTTGATCTGCAGCTGAAGGGCCACTTCCATGTGCCAGGGGGGCTCCTAGCTGGCAGTTCCTCATATCAGAGGCTTAGAGGCAATAATATCATCCATCTGCGGCCCATGAAGGCTTTCCCCTACAAGGGCCTTCTTGTCCTGGCTTAGAGAAGGCAAAACAAGGAGTATTAAAAAAAAAAGTGGAAAACAGTCGGGTAGAAATTTTTTTTTCTTTTTCTTTTTTTTCTCTTCTCTCTCTCTGTCTCTCTCTGTCTCTGTCTCTCTGTTTCTCTGTCTCTCTCTCTCTGTCTCTCTTTGTGTGTGTATGTGTGTGTGCCAGTAGTACAACTTGAACTCAAGGCCTGGGTGCTGGCCCTTAGCTGGCCCAAGGTGACAAGGCAAGATCTAAAGACACAAGGTCAAGTCCTAGTTCTGCCCAGGCCTCACTGAATGACTCTGAGAAAGCCTCTCTCTGGCCTGCCCCTCCTCTTCCGGACTGTGCCTGTGTGCCCAGATCAGTGGTGTCAAACATACCTGGCCGTGTCCTAGAGATCCACACACGGTTTCACAATACTATGGTCTGCATTGTACTCTGTGGTTTCTGCTTGCCGATAGCTTCTTCTAGTCTACATTTGTTTTTTAACAATGATAACCACAACCTGCCCATAAAGTGGTTTCATAATCCATAATGGCTCACGACCTGCAGTTGGAGAAGAAGTGCCACAGACAATGGCTCTGTAAGTATCCTGGGAGTCTCAGGATGCCGTGGCGGGGCTGTTCTTACAGCCAGCTGGGTCCCGGATCCCCGGTCACAGACTTGACTGAGATGTTCTTTCTTTCCCCATCTAGATCTACAACGGAACCCTCAAAAGGGAGCCTGACAACAGGCGCTTCAGCTCCTACAGCCAGACGGAGAACTGGAGCCGGCAATATCCCCGGGGAAGCTGTGCTACCACCGGTGCGGGCAGCGACATCTGCTTCATGCAGAAAATCAAGGCCAGCCGCAGCGAGCCTGACCTCTACTGCGACCCGAGGGGCACCTTGCGTAAGGGCACACTGGGCAGTAAGGGCCACAAAACCACCCAGAACCGCTATAGCTTTTACAGTACCTGCAGTGGTCAGAAGGCTGTCAAGAAGTGCCCTGTGCGCCCGCCCTCTTGTACCTCCAAGCAGGACCCGGTGTATGGGCCACCCATCTCCTGCAACAAGGACCTGTCCTTCGGCCACTCGAGGGCCAGCTCTAAGTGAGTGTTGCTGGGCCGTGCTGGAGTTGGGAGGGACTGGGCAGGGTGGGGGTCGGGGCAGGCAATCCAGTAGCCTGGCTACTTTGCCAAGAGCCCCAGGAAGATTAGAGAAGTAAAGCCTCTGACTTCCCAGCTTTATTGGCCCCCTGATCATGGGCAGGGGAGCCTCAGGGCATTTTCAGCATGAATGGGAAACAGAGCCCACACATTTGAGTATTGTGGTTTTAAAGGTCACAAGTTCGGTGTGAGGCCAATGGTCATGACAATGTGTCACTGTGTCCAGTAACACCTTCATCACCTGGGAATGTGTTAGAAATGCTTGTTCTTAAGCCCCACCCAGACCATCTGACTCAGTAACACCTGGGGCTGGAGCCGGGGAGGGGGGACAGCAGTGTGTGCTCCCACAAGCCCTCGAGGGGATTTTGATTCACCCTCCATTCTAAGAAGCTCTGATCTTAGGGAAGTGGCATTTGGAAAGAGCAAAGGAATGTGCCCTGAGACCAGAAGGGGTAATAGGTGATGAGAAAGGAAAATCCAAAGGACAAACAGGACAGATGGACAGACATGAGAACGGAGGGTCATGGTCTTGTGCTAAGAAATGAACATACCTCTTTCCTTTCCTTTCTTTTTTTTCTTTTCTTTCCCCCATCACCGCCTCCCCTCTCTGTGTGCCAATACTGGGGCTTGAATTCAGGCCTGAGTGCTATAACTGAACTTTTCTGCTCAAAGCTAGCACTCTATTACTTGAGCCACAATTCCAGGTAAGAGTCTCACAGACTTTTCTGCTAGGAATGGCTTTGAACTGTGATCCCCAGATCTCAGCCTCTTACGTAGCTGGGCTTACAGGCATGAGCTGCCTTTTGTCCCAGGCTGATGGGTCCCTGCTGGGGTGAATGAAGGAGACCCAGTGTGGTGTCTTGTGCGGACTCAGACCCGAGGTGGCTTGGATCCCTGTCAGAATCCGTGTCAGGAGTGACACTGCATCTGCCCTTCAGTACTCAGTGCTCTGTACTTCCAACCAACTGTACTTCCCAACCTAATGGTCACTATTCATTTCTTTGACAAATATTTACTGTGTGTAATGGCCTGGAACAGGACAGCCCAGTCTGCTGGGTGGAGGGGGGGGGCGATATGATTAACAACTTTCCCCCCTGCCTCAGGAGCTTTGCATTCTTCATCTCTAACAACCACCATCCCTTCTGGGCAGTCACTAGTATTCCTGAGGAGGAAACAAGGCACAGAGGTGTTAACTAGCTTGCCCAAGGCCACACAGCTGACTCTATCACCCTTTCACACTCCGGCTACTCTACAGTTCTGAAGATAAGCAGTTATCTCCAATGAAAAGTGAACCTCTCCTACTTGAAGTCTGTAATGTCTATGGAGGACAATTGTGAACAGATCTAAGGAATTCCCCACCCCACCCCACCCCCTTTCTCTCACTGCAGCTAAGACCTTAAATGAAGGGTCCGGAAGAGATGGAGAGATGATGAGTTACAGACATTCAGAAGTGACGTCTAACTGGTGGAGGGAGGGTGTCCATACCAGACTTGGGTGCTGCCATCCTATTACCAGAAAGCTCTGCTCCTGGGCTGATTTTTTTCTAGAAGTGAAGTAGGTTACCCACTGAAAACTGTGACAGTTGAGTGCCAATTATAGCAACATACCAGTCTGGTATGAATGAGAAGAAGACTGTCTCTACAAGGGCTAAAGGGCCTCTGTGGGGTCTGGCTGGGTATCACTGCGGTCTGCCTTTGCCATTGAGGACATCTTCAGGGGGAAAAGCTGCTGGTGACTACCCCCCCAGAAGGCTTCATAGAATGGAGCTCCAACAGTCTTGGGGTGGGCATTCAGGCCTGCCTGATACCTAAAGCCTCATTATAGAATACCCTTGACAGGGACTGGGGAAGCCGCAAGAGGTCACATTGGAGCTAGACCACTCAGTTAAAACAGGAAATGTCAGCTGAGTGGTGGTGGCTCAGGTCTGTCATCTTAGCTACTCAGGAGACTGAGATCTAAGAATTCCTGCAGGCCTGGACATCGAAGGCTGTGAGATTCTTATCTCCAATTAACCAGAAAAAAAAAAAAGCCAGAAGTGGAGCTATAGAACAATAGCCCAAAGAATAAAGTAACTAATGTCTCATTAGTCCTGTGATGTCTGTCAGTCTAAGCAGTTTGAACTTGAATTTGAAGTATGGCAAATGCTCATGGTTTCTGAGCTGGAGAACACACAGAGCACAGGGTTTTAGGACCATTTCCCTAGTTATAACATGTTGGATGGAGGAGCTTGGAGAAGAGTCAGCCGTGAGGGTCTCTTGCCACCATCCCCAGGAAAGTGATCCTGACCCAGAGAAAAGTGGTGTGCACAGGACAGGAAGTAAGTGTGTACGAAGGACAGCTAAACTTAGTGATGGATGGATGGATGGATGGGTGGATGAATGGATGGATGGATGGATGGAATGGAATGGATAGGCTCACAGCCATTCTCTTCCATTTTTCCAATAGCAGACATGAACATGAGAGATGGCAGGATAGGCAGAGCACTTCCTCTTAGAAATAGGGAAGAGATACGGCTCAGTGCAGAGATACTTCACCTGCTTGGATCTTTTAACCTATAGTGAGAGCATGGTCACAGCCAGTGTTTCCTTGAGTGGAAAGTGCAGCGGGGAGCCTATGCGTTATCTGGGGGAGCTGCTCACAGGGCATTCGCCAGGTGGACCTGGCTAACTCGTTCTGGTACTCTGTAGGGCAGATGAGGCTGCAGTAGGTTGGGTGTACAGGGAAGAACTCTGAGCATGCTCACCAGGGTTCCCAGCTCCCTCCGTAACACCCCAGTGCTGTCCCCGTCCCTTTCAGGATCTGCAGTGAGGACATCGAGTGCAGTGGGCTGACCATCCCCAAGGCCGTGCAGTACCTTACCTCCCAGGATGAGAAGTACCAGGCCATTGGAGCCTATTACATCCAGCATACCTGCTTCCAGGATGAATCTGCCAAACAGCAGGTAACTGACTGCTTGCCTTTCTCCCCCGTAGGCCTGAACCAGGCCTGGGTGCATCCACCTGGCTCTTGAACTTAAAGATGGGTGGGGGCATTTGCAGCTGGCTCCTTCTCCCCCTGAGAAGCTGCCAGGGGTGAGGATTATGCCTGGAATTTTCCAAGGTCAGAATTGCATCTTCACTCCCATTGGCAGAGCCAGACCCTCTGTTATGTGAACATTGGGCAGGTACAAGTCAACGTGAAAGGAAGAGAGAAGCTACACATTGAGTGTCGAGGTTTTAAAGGTCACAAGTTCTAACCAGAGAAGGTTAGAGAAGCCAGCTGTCGTGAAAACATGTCACTGTGTCCAGCAACACCTGGGAATGTGTTGCTTGGCCCCATCTGGTCACAGAGGACATGTCACTCAGTGACCGCCATGAGTTCAGATATTTCTTTTGCTCAAAGTCCATGAAAGAATATGATGATGCCCAAATCTCAACTCCTTCCCTCTCGTACCTCTCTCCCTCTTTTCTCTCACTAACCCCTACCCCCCACCTTATGATAGAAAACAGGGCCTAGTGATGCCCACACACATGGCTAGATGGGCACATCCCAGGCTAGCTCAGCAGTCCAGCCCAAGGATGCTGTGCCAGAAATGGGTGTCCTACAAACCATGTGTAGCTTGCATTTAAGTCTCTACCATGCATCTCCCTTATGATTGTGCTCAACCTTGTGATTGTGAAGTATACTCATGTGTGTTTCTCATCTCCACCACACTCAAGGTGAGGAAAATGGAACTCAGGACAGAGGAGCAACTTGTGAAGCTCCTAGCAACAATGGGAGGGAGCTAGGGTCTGAATTCAGGTCTCTTGCCTTCTTGTCTAAATTGGTTAACACTACCTCTTGCTGCTTATTTGCTTTGGATTCTGCATTGAAAGGAGAATTTTCTTTTGGGGGATCTGAGAAAAATATACTTTGAGCAGAAAGTAACTGGCTCAGCCCTCCCAACCCCAACCAAGCAATATGGCGGCTCTTCCGCAGGTGTATCAGCTGGGAGGCATCTGCAAGCTGGTGGATCTCCTCCGCAGCCCCAACCAGAATGTCCAGCAGGCTGCCGCTGGGGCCCTGCGTAACCTGGTGTTCAGGAGTACCACCAATAAGCTGGAGACCCGGAGGCAGAACGGGATCCGTGAGGCCGTCAACCTCCTAAGGAGAACCGGGAGTACTGAGATCCAGAAACAACTGACCGGTAGGGCATCCCAGCATGGACAGTCCGGGAGGGGGTGGTGTCACACCGCAGGCTCTGGCCTCCAGTCAGGGTGTGGGCCATGCTTGGGGCCAAGACCCAGGCACAGCCATGCAACTTATCCCAGAGGAGTACCCTAAAAGTCCCATGACACCGACCTTGGCCACATCTGGTATCCTGTGGTGTGACCTGGGGTGACATGCACACCCACAGGAAGACTTTTTTCTTTTTTGGCAGTACTGGAGTTTGAACTGGGCTCTAACTAGGCAGGTACTGTCCCTCTTGAGCCCTTTCTGCTTTTAGTTTTCAGGTAGGGTCTGAATTGGCCTGAGACCTAGATCCTCCCATATCTATGTCTTTCATGACGTTAGTATGGTGGCAAACACCCATCACCATGCCCAGCTTATTGGCTGAGATGGGGAATCTAATTTTTTATCTAGCCTGGCTTGGAACTGCCATCTTCCCAATCTCTGCCTCTTGAGTTGCTGAAGTTACAGGCATGAGCCACCATTCCCAGCAAAGCTCATTGTCTTTTTAGGTGAGAGAGCAAGGGGAGGAAAGTGGGTATGTAGGCAGGATCCTCCCGCAACAGGGCCTGAGATTTGGAGGTGAGGGAGAGCAAGGCTGGCAAGGCAGAGTTAACAGGTGGTAAGAACTTACACATGAAGCACCAGGCAGAGGGCACCATGAAGACCTCAAATTGGACTACGAAGGTAAATCCATGTGGAGGAACAACTGAAAGAAATCCTAGGGTGATTTTCAGATGGAAAAGAGAAAACATTAGAATATTCTGAATAGTATTCACTTAGACGTAAAACCACAGATCAATCAACTATACTTTGGTCACCTTCAGTATGCATAGTGTGCTGCTACTTGGGCTTAAACTCAGGCCTTGTGCTCTTGCTTGACTGTTTCACTCAAAGCTTGTGCTCTACCACTTGAGCCATACCTCCACCTCCAGCTTTCTGCTCTTCCATTGGAGATAAGAGTGTCTCTGATTTCTCTTCCTGGGATGGCTCTGAACTGTGATCCTCAGATCTCAGCCTCTTGAGTAGCTAAGCTTACTGGGCTGAGCCACCAGCACCCAGTTGCCTATGTAGAACTTTTACCTAGATAGACCAGCAACTCTGAGGTGTTCCTGACCCTCAAAGGGCCTGTAGTCCATTGGAGGTACAAAGGGTAGGCTCATAAGTCAGACTTAGGTTTGGTAGAACAAGCCTATCTGGAAGAGCCATTTGCTAGAGCCTTGGCTGGGAGTGGCACCCAGGCCCCCAGGTTTTCTGGGGCTGCATATGGTGAAGTGAACACCTTTCCTTGTAGGGCTGCTCTGGAACCTGTCTTCTACTGATGAGCTGAAGGAAGAGCTGGTGTCCGATGCCCTGCCTGTTCTGACCGACCGGGTCATCATTCCCTTCTCTGGCTGGTGTGATGGCAACAGCAACATGTCCCGCGAAATGGTGGATCCTGAGGTCTTCTTCAATGCCACAGGCTGCCTGAGGTGAGAGCAGAGGGCACACGGGCCTTTCCCCCGCAGCCCACGCGCGGCTCCGGGCAGCCCTCTCTCCGCCACCATTCATCCAGGACAAAGAATGTAACATCCTGTTGGCTCTGGTCCCCATGGGTGGGCTCCAAGACAAGGTCCAGGCATTGGCAGCATCCCTGAATGGAGCGAAGACTTCCTTTGGTGGGAGATAAAGTGGGCGTGGTTAGGAATCTAAGAGTAAAAATACCCAGATCTGAATATCCAGACTGATTCAACTATATCCCTTCCTCTAGCCCCGGGGGCAGGGGGGAGGAGGGGAGTATTTCTTGTACTATCTTGAAGAATGTTCTTTTAGACAAAAACCTACTGATTGGCTTCTCATGAGTCACCTCCCGACGGTGGTACTAAAACCCTGTGCCATGTTCACTGGCAAGAAGATGGCCCCGCTTTGCCCAAAGTTGCCTGAGTTCCACACCAGGGTGTGGCAAGCCCCTGTGGGGCTGGTGGGGAGGGGATTTGGCTGTGTTTGTTCTTGGAGCCGAGGTTTACAAGCTGCAGGGTGGATACTGTGTGAAGTGAGAAATGGGAGAGCAAGATTCCCCCTAGGGTCTCCCTTTGCTATAATGGGGTTTGTGTTCCCCAACTCCTGAGAACCTTCCAGAGTGGGGCCTAGTTGGCATGTGCTTCTGTCTCAACTTGTGCTTTCCCCAGCCAGCCTCCGGGACCCTCCAGGGAGCAGAGAGGCAGGGGAGATGAAAAGCCAGGGTAATTAAGGATCCTATGGAACTACAGGATTGCTAAGGGCAACAGTAGACACACACAGACAGCATGTATGCATGTGCCCCCCACCACCACCACATACAGCAGAAAGGCCAGATTGCTTCACAGCCATGAGGAATGTAGGTGCATCTGGTCCCCAGCAAAGCCTGTCTGAGCTCCATTCCGTTCTTCCTAACCTCCTCCTCCCCTGCACACAGCAAGTGGGCACTTCCAGCCTCTGTCCCTACAAGTGGCCACTAGAGGGCTGGAGGTTAGACTGCCAGTTGCAATGGAGCCATTGAGAATCAAAAAGGTCACCAAGTTTGAGGATTTAAGTAAGCAGAAAGAAAAAGAGGAATAGCTAAGTTCACAAGAGACCGCACTAACCAGCACTAAGCAGAACTGATTAAATCATTTTTCCTTCCTCCCCCCTCCCCTCCTTCCCTTCCTCCTTCCCTTCTTCTCCTCTTCCCCCTTCCCTTCTTCCCTCCTTCCTTCTTCCCTCTCTCCTTCATTTCCTTCCTTTTATCATTCTTTCCTCTTCCTACCACAACTTCCAATATTAGCCCATCCTGACTGTCTGCTCTTCTCTGCTCCTCCTCACCCTCATGAATTTCCCACAACACTCCCTCCCCTTTCTCCTGTGCTCTCTCTCCATCGTGTCCACATCCTCATGCCCTCCTGGTTCTTTCCTGCAGGAACCTGAGCTCTGCTGATGCAGGCCGCCAGACCATGCGGAACTACTCAGGGCTCATTGACTCCCTCGTGGCCTATGTCCAGAACTGTGTGGCAGCCAGCCGCTGTGATGACAAGGTAAGGGTACAGCCCCTTGGTGGCACCTCCTCTCGTAGCCCTAGCCCAGTCCCCTGTGTCCAGAGCTGTGAAGCCCAGGGTCATGACTGGAATCATGAGGTCAGATGCTTGGGCTCCTGGTCCTGACATTTCTCTCTCCCAGTCCCCATGAGTCAAGGCTGCCCTTTCTCAGTGTCTTTGAGGCCTGGCTCAGTGACAGGACAGGAACACAGAGTTTGGGCCACTGGAGGGGACATCGAGAGGCAGGAGGGCAGAGCTCTGGGACTGCAGTTAGCAGTGGTACTGAACTCTGCCTTGCAGCCTTCAAGAGCCTTCAATGTTTCCCCCAGGAGAATTCATGTCCTTTCCATGATGACACCTTTCTGCCACTGCCTCAAAATAAAAAAAAAAAAAGCATCCACAGGCCACTGACCTCTCTGGACATTTAGGCCCCTGAGACAAAAAAGACAAATCACAAAGAGAAGATGGACCCAAGGGCTGAGCTGTTTCCTCTACAGGAGAACAGTGAGAGCCTCAGGAGATAGTGTGGGCTGCTGGTCACCAGGGGACAGGAAAGTCTCAGGAGATAGTGTGGCTGCTGGTCACCAGGGGACAGGAGAGCAGAGTGACAGCACCTGGGTTCTGAGAGAGTTTATCTCCTTTCCCTAAAGTGACAATAGGGCCTCAGAGGACAGCTTGTCACTTGTCTGTCCAGCCCCATTCCCTCTGAGCAAGGTGTTTTTCTGCTCTGTATACAATGTCCTCTACCCCTCAGTAGCCCCAAGTCTAACTGCTCCCCCATGTCCTACAGCCCTGGCCGTCAGACTCCCTCAGACCCTCATTGTTATAGTGTATTGTTCAGAGAAAATGATAAGAAAGAAATTCGTACTTGCTCAGTAGACATGTTTGTGGTTGACTGGAGATCAGAGTCTCTCAAAGTTATCTGCCTGGGCTGACATCAATCTGCAATCCTCAGATCTCAGCCTTCTGAATAGCTAGGATTTCAGGTGTAAGCCACCAGTACCCAGCCGAGATGGAACTTTTTTTTAAAAGAAAATCATTTCAGTCCATGGTTGGTTGAACCCAAGGAAACAGAGGGCCAGCTGTATCCTCTTCCCAGGAGTACGGTGAAGTCACATTTGTACCCAAGGCCCAGAAAGGCCAGGTGAGTCACTCAGGTTTAAACCGCCAGGAAGTGAGAGAGGCAGGCTTCAAGTCCAGGAATGTCTGTGGGAGGTCTTTCCACATTGAGGATGTGCAGGTGTCTGCTTGGTCAGGGTGGGTGATGGGCCCGGGAGCCTCACAGGGCTAAGCAGTGGCTCAGGTGCTTTCTATTTGCCCCCAGTCTGTGGAGAACTGCATGTGTATCCTGCACAACCTCTCTTACCGCCTGGATGCCGAGGTCCCCACCCGCTACCGCCAGCTTGAGTACACCGCCCGCAATGCCTACACCGAGAAGTCCTCCACTGGCTGCTTTAGCAACAGGGGCGACAAGATGATGGTAAGCACTGTCCGTTGGCCCCACCAAGCTCCCACCGGGTCCACTGTCCTACTTACCTTTTCCTCTGGGATGTGAAAGCAGCCCTGGGGACAGGCCTCTGCCAAAGTAGCCTGTGGGGCCTGCCACACCCTGTCCATCTTGCCTGCAGAGGAGAGCTGAGTTCCTGGGGCTGTAGGAACCCAAACCATCCTAGGGCAGCTCTAGGTACCTATCTAGGGCAACAAGCTCTAGGTAGGATAGACTACAGCCTCAGTCTGTCCTACTATAGCATACATAAAGTGTGTCCCATGTTCTTTCTCCCTGACCCTGGGCTGTGAGGAGTGCAGAACTCAGATTCCTCTCCCTCCTTAGTTCCTAGCCTCTCTCAAGCCTCCTGAGAGGTGCCGTGGAAGGAGGGAAAGCCAGGCTTCCTCCACCGAGCATGGTTATAGAAGCCAGGCAGGTCCCTAGGCCAGCTTATAGACTCCAAGCCAGGTCAAGCTCACCGCAGCTGGATGCACAACCTGATACTGGGGGCGGGGCAGGATGCGTGGGTGGTGTCCCCTTCCCAGGGTCCCCCTTGACATGCTCCCTGTCCTCAGAACAACAACTATGACTGCCCCCTTCCTGAGGAAGAGACCAACCCCAAGGGCAGCAGCTGGCTCTACCACTCAGATGCCATCCGCACCTACCTGAACCTCATGGGCAAAAGCAAGAAAGATGCCACCCTGGAGGCCTGCGCGGGTGCCCTGCAGAACCTGACGGCCAGCAAGGGACTGGTGAGGAGGCCCCTCTCCACTGCCCCTCTACAACCCACCCTCCAGGGTCTGCTTCTTACTTTTTTATTCACCAGCCTGTCCTGTCTCTGGCCGAGTCTATCACACACAAACAGGCTTCCAGCCTCAGGCTTTAGACACGAGCGTGTGAGGGCCCTGCCCTCTGGGAATGCCTGCCCGCTGTCCTGTGTCCTGTGGCTTCCTGCACTCTGCCTGCAGTGGGGATAGGAAGGCGCGGTGTGTTTGGCAACAGTGCCCATCAGTCTGAACTGAGAAATGTGAGAAGAGAGTCTGGTGAGTCGCACCAGAGGAAGATGAGACAGAATCAGTGTTAAGTTTGGGGACCAAACACAATGCAGCTGTTCCCTACCATTCTCAGGTCAAGGGGACATGGACAAAGAAGAAGGTAAAGGAAACTTATCTAACTAGAAACTGGGGTCTCTGAACACCCCCAAACCAGCCCAGACAGGTTATAACAGCATACCTTTGTTGTTCTGAGCCCCTCCAGAGGCTCCAATTATGTCTCCAGATCCTCCATGATCCATCTTTGTTCTTGGGCAAGCTGTGAACACACAGGGGGTGAATTCTACAGAGGTAGGGAAGTTGGAAGAAGATGGGCAGACCCTTTGTTCATAGTCCAATGCCCTTGACCCTGTGTACAGATTCTGCTGAGGAAGGTAGAGTAGGGGGAAGAAGTGGACACTGTTAGTCTAGAAGCCAATTGTGCACCACACAAACACCTGCTCTTCCTCCTCAAGAGCAGAGGGCAGGGTCAAGAAGGGGACAGATGAGCAGGTGCATTCTATAGTCACCCAAGTATGAGCTGCTTGGGGTTCTGCCCATGCTTCCAACATGAAAGAGAAAACAAATTCACAATTTCTTTGTGGTGTTTTTTTTTTTTCTGGCTTACCTGCCTCTCTGCCTGCCACAGTGCCCAGGAAGCTAGCTCACAGGGTAACTTGTCCCTGGGCCTTCTCTTGCAGATGTCCAGTGGCATGAGCCAGCTGATTGGACTGAAGGAAAAAGGCCTGCCACAAATTGCCCGCCTTCTGCAATCTGGCAACTCTGATGTGGTGCGATCCGGGGCCTCCCTCCTGAGCAACATGTCCCGCCATCCTGTGCTGCATAGAGCGATGGGTAAGGATGCCTGCCCTCCTCATCAGAGAGGAGGCTTCCCAGAGCCTGCTGCAAGATCACCCAGGGAAATGCTTTCCCCAGTATCCTGAGGGGAAGCTGGCCTGGGAGAGATGGGGAGATGGGAGGGGAGTGGGTGTGCAGAGGTCCATTTCGTCTGGAGCTTGCAAGGAGTCCTGACAGACTGCCTGGTGTGGGGCAGCCCAGAACTCCGGCCTCAGTAGGAACCCCCTCAGCCTCTTCTTCCTTAGCCGCCCTGACTCCCCACTCCTTCCTCTCCAGGGAACCAGGTGTTCCCAGAGGTGACCAGGCTCCTCACCACCCACACCGGCAACACCAGCAACTCGGAAGACATCTTGTCCTCCGCCTGCTACACCGTGAGGAACTTGATGGCCTCCCAGCCCCAGATGGCCAAGCAGTACTTCTCCAGCAACATGCTCAACAATGTTGTCAACCTGTGCCGCAGCAGGTGGGCAGGGAAGGGGCTCCCTCCAGCCTTGCTCACGCCAGAACCCTGAGCGGGCTGGGTGGGAGGAATCGTCCAGGGCAGAGAGTGCTGAGGGGCTGTGCTGTGCAGCCTCCAGGCCCCAGGGCTGCAAAGCAGGGATGGAGGCAGAGCACTTTGCAGCTGGTAGACATGTCCTGGATACTCAGGGGGTCAACTGGAGACCTAGGGAGGCTTCCCCAACTCTGAGGGTAGTTCTCCAGTGCTCCATTGCGGTCTCAGGACACGAACTGGGAGGTTGGCGTGGTGGGCCTGGCCCTCGGGATACTCCTAGGTGCCCAGCAGTATGGGGTGGTGCCCACTGCACAATGCTGGGGCTCCTCATGGGCCCCGTGGCCTCTGTGTCACTCAGACGGCAAGGGCTGGGTGGGATGGAGGGAGGAGGACGTCTCTTCTCACTCACTTCCCTCCTGTGCAGTGCCTCACCCAAGGCTGCAGAGGCTGCGCGGCTCCTCCTGTCGGATATGTGGTCCAGCAAGGAGCTGCAGGGTGTTCTCAGACAGGTAAGCGCCCACACCAGGAGCTCTCTCCCGACTTGATCTCTACGGAAGTCCCAGGACTAAGAGAGGGGACTGGTGTGTCTCAGGCAGGTGATCTCTGTAACCTTGGGTCTCACCTTTGGGCCACTCTCACCCAGCTCCAGGAAGCTGTTGCCTTGTGCTCTTCACTGTCTTACCCAGGCTTCTGGGTCTCTCTGGGCAGTCGCCACTTGACAAGAGGGAGGAAAGATGGGTGGAGCCTTAGAGCAAGAACAGCTCAGCACCAGCAACCACCAGCTTAGAAACACAGACCTGCCTACTCTGCCAGATCTCTCGTTGGGATTTAAAACAAAGACAGGGATCAGCAGAGGGAAAAATAGCCTGTGCTCTCTCATCTGATTTTTGTGGTGTTTTGTGTGAAGAGTGACAAGTATTATCCTAAATTCTCAGGCCTTGGATCAGATTCCTGCAACTGCAAATAGGAAACTCGAATGTGCTTGTGAAAATCCAAACGTATCTTCCTAGTTTATGGATATCAGTGGTCCTATGGTTGGGTGCACAATCAGGCCCGTGGTAGCTTCTACACACACATAGGTAGTGGTCAGGGCACACCAGGGTCCAGAGGCAGCCGCAGCAGCCTGAGTCTGACCCTACAGCCACCCCCACTGTCTTGTTGTTGGATGTGATTTCTGTTTCGTGTTTCTCCCCTTGCAGCAAGGCTTTGACAGGAATATGCTAGGAAGCCTGGCCGGAGCCAACAACTTTAGGAACTTTACCTCCCGGTTCTAAGAAAAGATGGTTGAAGCAAGTTTGGCTTGCAGGTAAGAATCATCAAGACACTCTAGCACAAGGGGTGTCTCGGGCTACTCAACACGGTGGCCCTGGTCTCATTAGGGACATGGAAGCGTCCTTTGGCCTGGCAGACAATCTGGCTCTGACCCACACAAGGATTGGGAGGACAATTGTGTAGAGCCCTGGCAGAGGGGGCTGGGCTGTCCCACCACAGGGCATTAGTGATAAAGAATGTCGTCCAGGGCAGAGGCCTGGGTGCTGGTGGCTCACTCCTATAATCCTAGCTACTCAGAAGGCTGAGATTTGAGGATCTCATTTCGAAGTCAGCCTGGGCAGGAAAGCCCATGAAACACTTAAATCCAATTTAAAAAAAAAACAGGGGCTGGGAAGGTGGCTCAGTGGTAGAGCGCTTGCCTTGCATGCCTGAGGCTCTGGGTTCGATTCCTCAGCACCACATAAGCAAAAAGAAAAAAAGCCGGAAGTGGCGCTGTGGCTCCAGTGGTAGAGCGCTAGCCTTGAGCTGAAGAGCTGAGGCACAGCGCCCAGCCCCAGAGTTCAGGCCCCACGACCAGACCCCCCCCAAAAAAAAACTAGAAGTGGAGCTGTGGTTCAATGCTAGCACAAAGGCTTTTCGACAGCACCTGGGCCCTGAGTTCAAGCCCCAGTATCAGCAGAAAAAAAAAAAGTGAAATACAAAAGCAACAACAAAAAGAAAATGGGCAGAGGATCTGGGCAATACTGCTAGGTACAACTATGTTGTCCACTACACAATTCAGGTAGTACCATTTATGTGGATTACTCTGTTTATGTAATATGTGTCATTCTGGATTTGGTCACTCACAATGTACTTTTTTTATACTTTTTTTGTTGTTGTTGTTAAGTCATAGGGCCTATGACTGGGCCTGGGCACTGTCCCTCAGCTCTTCAGCTCAAGGCTAGTGCTCTGAGCCACAGCACCATTTCCAGCTTCTTCTGCTTATGTGGTGCTGAGGAATCAAACCCAGGCCCTTATGCATGTAAGGCAAGCACGATCTACCACTAAGCCACCTTCCCAGCCCCCTTTTTCATACTCTTTATGGTCCATTTTCCAGGCTTTGTAGGCACCTAGTGTGGACAAGCTTGAACCAATACTGTGCCAAAGGTTTGCAAGCCTTGGCATTCATTAGAATCACCTGAGATGCCTGCTAAAAATGCTCACTCCTGCTCCCAGCCAGGCATTCTGACTTAGCAGCGCAGCAGTGGAGTTCAGGGAAATACATCTGAAACAAGCATCAGTATTTCTGAGGAGAAAAACAGAAGTCAATAAACATACAGAGGCTCGCTGGAGGCAGCTCTGATGTTCTAGAGTCCTCTGCAAGTTGTTAGGGATGAGAACGGGGCCTCCCACTACTAGGAGACCCTGGGGAGAGAGTGGGCTGTCACTGGTCCAGAAGAAGCTACTAAAACTGCAGCTACTGCTCCTGGAAGATGAGCTTGAGCAACTTGGGAGCCGGAAGGAGAGATTCGATTCAGCAGTTTTGTTTTGTTTTGCTTTGGTACAGGTACTGGGGCTTGAATTCAGGGCCTTGAGCTCTCACTTGGCTTTTTTTGCTTAAGGCTTGAGCTCTACCACTTGAGCCACACCTCCCTTTCCAGGTTAATTGGAGATAGGAGCCTCCGTGCTTTTTCTGTCCAGGCTGACTGTGAACTGTGATCCTCAGATCTCAGCCTCCTAAGTTGCTAGGATTCCAGGCATGAGCCATTGGAGTCCAGCCTAGTTTCAGCAGACTCTTAATTAGTGTGGCTGATGCTTTGTGCATAGTGGTGGTAGAGGTCTGGGACAGGGGTGTTAAGACAAAGCTGGCCACCTTTTTAACCCATCCTGAGTAACCATCAATCGTGTTAAGGATGACCCTGACTCCAGTCTCAGGCCAGAGCATATCTTAGCACAGGTGTGAGTAAGATAGGAGTGGTAATACATGTAGAAAACATCTCACTACAGCTTAACAGTTGTTTTTTTCTTCCCTTTTCTCCCCAGAAAGATACAACCCAGCTGAGAAGACTTGGGCCTCGATGATGGGTTATTCTCTTCAGCCTGTGCAGTATTTGAAAAAGTTCAAATGCAACCAAGAGCGAACCTGAAAACTGTTGATGATGGAAATATTTTTAGATTCTTTTTTTTTTCCTTGGGGGAACTGGCAAAAGAGGGGGGTTGGGGAGGTTGGGAGGGGACTTTCTTGAGTTAAAGGGGCTTAATCTGATGTCAATACTTCCTTCTCTAAGATACAGTATATATATATGTGTATAATGTAAGTGTGCAAGTGCACTTGTGTGTGTGCATGTGTGTGCATGTGTGTGCGTGAGTCTAACAGCATAACCATGAACTATAAAAGCTGGGTGTGCTGTTCCATTGTAGCTCATGGGGCAGAGCAAAGGACTTTACACGTCTCTCCCTTAAGACAAGGGCCACAGGTGTTTTCTAATTAGCTGGAAATACATCGTGTCGGGGCATCCCCCATCTAGCGGGGGGGGAGGAGTGCAGGGAAGATAGCCATGGCAGGGGCTAATGTCCCCCCCCTTGAGGTCCCTTAGCAGTCAGGGAGGTTGGCTGGGGTGTTACGGCTCAGTGTATCTTGTGGGAACATCTCTTGCATCTGACAATGCTGCCCTTCCCACAGTGCCACGAGGTCTGGGTTGGGCAGGGTGTGGACTGTGGAGACAGCAGGGGAGTCTCGGTGCTCAGCTGTGTGAGGGCAGAGAGATGGGCTGACTTTCTCTTGGGCTGTGCCATGCACAGCTGAGTCAACCTGCAGAGTCCTTCCTTCAGGGAACCTGCAAACATCCGGCTGCAGGAAACGAAGGTAAAAACAGTGCTTGAAGTCCAAGCGCTGTCCATGGAGCTGAACAGTGGAGTAAAGAACAGGCTGAGGCTGGAAATCTTCCTACTGCTGTTTCCAGTGAACCTGGGGAGGGGCATTGGAAGTTACCCAGCTGCTTCCTGCCAAGTCTGCAGTCAGGAAAGGAAGGGTCTGGGGTCCCTCCCCAGTTAAGGCACCAATCAGCCCAGATCTCAGCCAGGAGCTACCCAGATTCCTTCTCCTGAACTTCAGCCATCCTTTCCCCATTCTGCTTTTGCAAAATCTGTAAGAGCTGGAATAACAGATCCATCAGGGCCACCCTCCAAGACCCCAGACTGTGCATCTCAAATGAGCAGCAGCAGCAGGCTTCTGGGAACCCGGTAAGAAGGCCTCTCAGTGCTAACAGCCCTTCAGATGGGGTGGACAGAGCAGTTCTGGGCTTCTTTATTCAGCCTGGCGTGGGTGGTGTTGGGTAGATATTGACTGCCTGGCCATGCCCTTCTCTAGAGAGACACAGGATGCCTTCCTCCCCTCTGCATGACACCCAGCTCACCCTACTTTACGTGCCAGCTGTAGAATTAAAGCTTCTGGACTCGGGAGGGCGTATTGAGAGATGCAGCCATCATGGAAGACACTGTCCTCTGAGAGGGGTCCCAAGCCCCCTCACCAGATGTGTGCTGGCACTGTGGGTCTGTAACAGCTGCCCCAGATTTAGCTCGTTGTGGAAGGTCTACTCCTGGCTTGCCTCACCCTCTCATGGGCCTATGTGGGAGCCTGTCCCATCAAGATGTCTTGGCATAGGACATCACCAGGACCTGTAGCAATCCATTTCTTAAGATATGCTTGCAGGGTTGCACTCAGTGCCAGCCAGTGCTATAAGCACTTAAGATATACCAAGAAAGCAGCCCACACTCTGTCTTCACATAGCTTACCTTCTCCTGCGAGGATGGACATTCAGACCTTAGGATAGACATTCAGGCCTTAGTCTAAGAGAAGGTACAGAATAGTCAAAGCAAGAGAGTAACAAACCAACGCGAATGGAACTGTTATAAGCCCAGGGCACTGCCCCCCACCCCGCCCCAAGCATAGTCCTCACTTCCCGCAGCCCCTCTGTCCTCCACACAGGATGAAGAGCTGGTCTGGGGAAAGGGGTACCCTTTGTTTTGAGAGTGAGGCAGCTGCTCAAATGAGGTCAGCATGGACAGTTAGGTCAGGCCTGATTGTAGGAGCCATTCTCGTGCCTTCTCATGCTGGCCAGGTGGGCTGGTCACCCAGGCTTTTGACCCTTGGGAATGATGCCAGAATTTCCTGTGCCTAAGACAAATCAGCCAGTGGCCACCAGCACTCTCTCCAATGGGCCCAGTCCAGCCACCCAGAGGCTACCCTTCTCCTAGGAACCCAGGAGGCCCAGGTGCCCTTCTCTGGTTACCTCAGTGCCACGAGGATGGCTGTGGCTGGGAGCTGCCTAGGGAGTCTCTCTTCAGCCCACCACCACCCTTGCTTCATGTTTGTATAAGAACCTGTGCGGGTCAGGCCCAGTTTCCCTGTATGATATACCATGTCATGTACTTGCTTGTGTGTGTGTGTGTGTGTGTGTGTCTGTGTGTCTGTGTGGTGGAAATAGAGAAAATCAATAAATTGCTAGCAATTCTTTGAAATCTTTCAAGCTGTGGATTATTGTTTTCAAGCAGAGATTATTATTTCTGCCAAGATCCCCTCCCTCGAACCCCATGCTCAGGCAAGAATGGAGAAAGTGGTATGGGAACAGAGGACATGAAATCATCATAGCTACTTTCCCTTCCTCCTTAGCCACGTGAGCCTCACCACACCTCTGTGATGCTGGCATTGCTGTCCTGGTCTAACAAATAAGTAAAGTGTAGCGTAGGGTGGAGGCAAATAGGCCAAATGCCACCCAGCTTGTAAATGGAAAAGCCACCCAACGCGCCTTGCAGGTCATGGAGCTTCAAAGGTGATGTCCAAGGACCTGGACTCTGCCCACCAGGCACTGTCTGTGGCAGAGGCAGAAGGCTCAAAAATGCCAAGCATGTGGAGGACTGCAGCCTCAAGAGACCCATGAGGGGGTGACACGTGCATGGAGAGCCTCCCGGGACACGTGGCAAATTCCAGGGGTGGCGTGGGAGCAACTGCTGTGCCATGTGTGAGGGCCAGGGCCCCTGGGTGGAGAAGCAGCTGTGCTTAAGGAAGCACTGGGGAGAGTGTTGTCCAGACTGGAGGCTGGAGACTGGAGGCCTCTAACAGCCCATGCCCTGGTCTCCTGCGACATTGTGACATTTAGCAAAGGCCAGAGAGGCCAGAGAAGAAGACCTGCACCACAGCTCAGGAGGGCTAGCTGTGCCTCAGACCTATAGATACACCAGGGCTGAGACTTCTGGAAATTGGTGTGTGTGTGTGTGTGTGTGTGTGTGTGTGTGTGTGTGTGTGTGTGTGTGTGTGTGTGTGTGTGTGTGTGTGTGTGTGTGTGTGTGTGTGTGTGTGTGTGTGTGTGTGTGTGTGTGTGTGTGTGTGTCAGTCCCAGGGCTTGAACTCAGGGCTTGAGCACTTGTCTCTGTGCTTTTTTTTTGCTCATGGCTGGCACTCTACTACTTGAGCCATAGTCCTACTTCCAGCTTTTTGCTCATTAATTGCAGACTTTCTTGTTCCAGCTGGCTTCAAACCACAAAGCTCAGATCTTAGTCTTCTTCCTGAATAGCCAGGATTACGGGCATGACCCACCAGTGCCCAGCCCTGGAAGGAAATGTTTTGAGACTTGAAAACTATGTTTAAGTTGCAAAATGTGAGCTCAAATTACAAATTCAAAATGAACACAAGCTTTCATCAAAGTACAGCTCACAAGCATATAGCCAGTGACTCACCCCTGTAATCCTAGCTATTTAGGTGATTAAGACCTTCCAGGTCACAGTTTGAAGAAAGTCTAAACAGAAAAGTTTGAGAGTCTAGTGTCTACTTCCAACTAACCACCAAAAAGCTGGGCTGGAGGTGCCGATCAGGTAGTAGAGCACCAATGTAAACAAACCCAGAGAGGATAAGGACCCTGAGTTTACACCCTGTTAACAGCAAATACAAATATGTATAAATATATATATATATATTTATATATATGGAGAGAGAGGGGAAAAGATGCATATATGCATATGGAGATGAGAAAGAGACACAGAGAAAGAGAGAGAGGCCAAGAAATACACGATTTAAAATGTGTGCAGTTCTGACTCATTTCAGCTTGAACAGTACCCAGAGCAAGAAGCAGGATATGACCACCACCCAAGCCCTTCTCAAGACCCCACAAGGACATTCTGAACCCACCATTCTGAACATATTTTTATAGTTCTGCCCATTTTGACTTCACATAAAGGGAGCCAATAGCAAGCCATTTCTCTGGAAGGGACTGGTTCTTTTTTTTGTCAGTCATGGGCCTGAACTCTGGGCCTGGGCACTGTCCCTTTGACTCCAGGCTAATGCTCTACCACTTGAGCCACGGAGCCACTTCCAACCTTTTCTGTAGTTTATTGGAGATAAGAGTCTCATGGACTTAGAACCATGATCCTCAGATCTCAGCCTCCTTAGAAGCTCAGATTATAGGCATGAGCCACTGGTGCCCAGCTGAGACTCTTATCTCCAACTAACAAGCAAAAAGCTAGAAGGGGAACTCAGCTAAAGTGGTAGAGAACCAACCCTCAGTGAAAAAGCCAACTCTGAGTGCAAAGCCCTGAGTTTAAGCTCCAGTATCAGCGCACATGTGTGCGTGCACACACACACATACACACACAGAGAAGAAAATAGATCTTAGGTGGAATATATGTTCCTTTAATGTGTAGGAATGTCAAAGGGCTACAAAGACCTGGCTCCTGGCCAGGAGGGTGACAAGTCCCTCTAAGATGGGCCAGTAGACACGGGAGGGGATGGGTCCAGGAGATCCAGGCTGTGGCAAGGAAAAGGCCTCATGAACCTTGAGGCAGGGTCTCCCAACACCCATGAGTCTGAGCCCCCATGGGATCTGAGCCTGGAAGTCATTTCTTCCCATCCTCTTTGCAACTCTGCTGAACTAGAACTCAACTCCCACATTGAGCCTAGGTATCAGATATTAGAACTCAGTTGATCAGATATTAGAGCTGTGGTTGGAGAAGAGTGGCCAGTTGTTCAGAATAGCAAGGGCCTTTGGTCCTGAGTGCCCACAATAACTCCTTTCACCCTCAAAGCTTAGGATGTTTGTACCCTGCTGCGACCCGTACTCCCCTTCAACCAGGCAGCACAGGGAATTCCAATTTACAGATGAGAAAACTAAGACACAAAGAGAGAAAGCATCTTGCCTAATGCCCCACAGTAAGTTCACAGCAGAACCAAGCCTGGGTGCAGAGCCCCTGTGTCCCTGCCAAAGAGCTAGAACAGACAGCGATGACAGCTGCAGAGCAGACACTTTGCATGCTCAGGTATCTAGTGAATCCGCTGCCTTTCGCATCAGAGGACGTGTGTGGTATGAAATATGGTTGTTGTGCGGACATGCTGACAAAAAAAAAGGTTCTGATTCACAGAATATTGGCCCTGCACAGGTTTTTCTTACCCACTTTGCTACCCTGCAATGGCAGGCGCCGAGTGGGTGAAGGGTATTTAACTGGAGTTTTTCCAGATAGACGTAATGAGGTAAGAGCAGCGTAAAGGAGTTAAGGTATATGGAAGGAATGACGATAGCTAGACCATGATGCTGACTAGGAAAGTGAGAACGGGAGGAGGCTGAAGATTAAAATGAAGATTGTAGAAAGTACAGACAATAGGAATGAGCTGTCCGAAGGTAATAGTCACACAGAGCGCTGCGTGAAATGATGGCTTGGAGTTGTTGGCATGGACACAACAAAGTTGGCCAACCACAGGAATGAATGGCTAAGGGAAGATAAAGGACCGATCTCCAGAAGAGGAGATCAAGGAATGGAGACCCTAGACTTGAGCGGGATGTTAGAACCACCAAGACTGTCACAGACAGAACTAGTGATACTGAAATACTGCGACCTGGGGCTGGGAAGGTGGCTCAGTGGTAGAGCGCTTGCCTTGCATACATGAGGCCCTGGGTTCGATTCCCCAGCACCACATAAGCAAAAAGAAAAAAAGCCGGAAGTGGCGCTGTGGCTCAAGTGGTAGAGCGCTAGTCTTGAGCTGAAGAGCTAAGGGACAGAGCCCAGGCCCAGAGTTCAGGCCCCATGACCGGATCCCCTCCCCCCCAAAAAAGTCTTATGAAATACTGTGACCCCTGGATTAGGTCTTTTGTCTCTATCGTCGATTAGGTCTTTTGTCTCTATCGTCTTAAAGAATGAGTCCATAAACACCAAGGGAAGGAATAAGCTAGCAAACATTTATTGGGTAGAGAGGAAGATAAGCAGAAGTCCCACTAGACAGGAGGAGTCCCAAGGGAGGGGATACATTGGGCAGGAACAGGGTCATAAGGTGTCTCTAGGAAAAAGCTATGTGACTCTCCAGATCACCAGACAGCCTGTGGCCAATATCAGTCCCCAGACCCAACCCGAGGCTCCACGCAGCCTGCAAGAGCTCTCCATGTATTGTTAGCCGCTCTAACTGGATGTCTGTCCTGGCACACACCCCTGGGGTCCAACCAGATTGTGTTCTGTGCAAGTATTCCTGGGGGCAATAGGCCCTGGGGTCCAATCACATTGTGTTCTGTGCAAGTATTCCCGGGGGCAATAGGCCCTGTCGTGATGCCATGGGACCCACATTCATGACGGCTCAAGGCCCTGCGATGAGATGTCTAGGGGCCACCCATGGGCAGGGTTGTGGAACCTCTATGAGAAGAAGTCTTTGCCCTGATGCCCAACCAGGCTCTTTGCTCTCACTAGTATTGAGAAAAGGACAGCAGACTGGAGCTGAGGTCCTCATCGAGATGAGGGAAGTGTCTGGAGGGTTTATCAGTGACCACTGAAGGGACAGCAGGGCCGTAGTGTGACCATGTGTGACATTTGTTTGGCTAAACCAAGGTAAGTCTCCATGACAGTACCAGACTTCCTTCCCACCTGTACTCTGCTTTACAAGTAGCCTGTCCACGCACAAACAGCAGCTGGTGATGGAGAAGGGCTCTCCTCCATCTCTAATACACAGATGGCCCACGAGCAAACTGAGCATCCATGCTTTCTCCTTTTCCTGAGCTCACCAGGTCCCCTAGAAGCACCACAAACCCCAGGCCTTGGCCTTATCTGGTCCTCACTCCCTGGCCTGACAGAGGAACCAACAGCGTAGCATCCTGAAGTTTCCCACACCCTCCTCTGCTCAGCCTTCTCCACCACACTGTACCCCTACCGGCGGGAAGCCGGGGCTGAAGCAGCTGTGAGTCAGGCTGTCAGAACAAGCTTTGCCAGTTCCACCTTCTATCTAACCAGAATGTCAGCAAAAGCCAGGACAGGGTTTGGTTAGGAATCCCCGTCACCACACAATCTCCAGACAGGCCAGGCACATGGAGCTGCTCACCTAAGCCACCAAGCACGCCGCTTGTCGGTCCTCCTGTCCTCCCTCAGGGACCTTCCTTTCCAGTGGCCTCCAGATCACAGGAAGTTTCTTTCCCGCCAGGATTAGGCAGCAGTGCTGGAGCACACAGAGTATTTGAGACTTGAAATAAAAGCAGAGCCCCAGCTGGATGCAGAGGCTCAAGCCTACAACCCTAGCTATGTGGGAGGTAGAAATCAAGGGATCATAGTTCATAGACCATGAACTTGGGGATAAAGGTTCTAGAGACTCCATCTCACACCTGGAGCACACACCTGTGGTCCCAGCTACAGGGAAGCACAATGGCTTAGCACCGTGGTGCACACCTGTCATTCCCAGCAAAATGGGAAAACACAAATGTAAGAATCATAGTTCAAACTGGCCAAGGAATAATGCAAGACCTTACCTTGAAAATACCCAAGGCAGAAGGGGGCTGGGGTGTGGCTCAAGTGGGAGATCACCCGCCTTGCAAGTGTAAGGCCCTGAGTTTAATCCCCAGTATTGCCTTTAAAAAATTAATAAGGAAGCCCCCAGGGCACAAAGAACTAGAGATCGGTAAGGACGACTGCCTCATAGATCCTGACTAAGGCAACCTGTCTTCCCAGCCCAGTCTTGCCAGCACCAGACTAGCTTCTCACTTGGAAAATGGCACAGAAGTCTCAGCAACCAAAGGATGTCACCTAAGAATCACAGGGATTGTGGGAGGGGGGACAGGTGGGAATTGGAGTAGTATATTCCAACCTCAGTTATTTCCATGGAGTGTTCATAGGAGATCATGGGGGTTTCATTATTGGAAATGTTGGTCTAAATAAAGTTAGCCAGTTTTCTCTACCCATAATTCTCAGAAACTTCCATTCTCAGGAGGCAGAGAAAGAAAGAGAAAATGATGGCCAGAAAAGGCCCAGAGCTCTCCTGAACTTATGTCACTGCAAAACACTGCCTAGCAAAACTCGCATGTACAGCAAGCCATCTGAGTGGCAGGACTTGGATGGAAGACTCTGGAGTCCCGGGCTGAGTGTCTTCTGGAACGTGGCAATAGTAAAGCAGGTGTTCACTGCCAGGAAAAGCCTATTTTCTACCGACCTTGTGAAGTGGACGAGGCCTTGCAGGGGAAATTCTGGCACTCTGTAGAAGTAGGGTGCAGGTGTTAGGCCGGAGCAGGCTCTCTCCTTGTTTATAGAACTTGAAATGTTCTTTCCTCTGTCTCTGGACAGGCTGGTACCAGCTGACACCAGTTCCTAGGCTCTCTTTGGAAGGATTGGAAGGTCATGAGGACAAGGAGAATGCAGCACAGTCGTCCAGTGGATTCCTGGAGATCCTGTTACAAGGCGGATTCTGAGTTCCGTGTGTCTGCATGCTCCATGCTCCCAGGCAACACTGCCCTGCTTCCGCTCCGAGTAGCAAAGTTAAAGCTGATCTGGGAAGGCTTCCCGGATGGGAAGACCTACGAGAGAAGAGCCACGCCAGGCGCTGGAGGCTCACATTTGTAATCCTAGCTATTCAGGAGGCTGAGATCTGAGGATCGAGGTTCAAAGCCAGCCCAGGCAGGAATGTCCATGAGACTCTTATCTCCAATTCACTACCAGAAAACCGGAAGTGGTGCTGTGGCTCAAATGGTAGAGCACTAGCCTTGAGCTAAAGAGCTCAGGGACAATGCCCCAGCCCAGAGTTCAAGCCCCACGACTGACAAAAAGAAAAGAAAACAAAAGAAAAGAAAAGAGAGGAGCCACTTGGAAGGAAAAGAGAAAAAAGAAGAGCTAAACTGCAGGATGATAGGAAGTGGGCAGGGTATGAGTGAGGTGGATTTGCAGGGACGGGGAAATAACGCCTGAGCATTGAGAAGCCTAGATGTCTTCTAAGAGACACTAGGGACTGAAGTCAGGGCCTCACACTTGCGCCTCCAGCCCCTTGAAGCCTTGGTTATTTTCAAGGGAGTCTTGTTTTGTGCTCAGGCTGCCGGCATCTGTGCTGCTCCTACTTGTGCTTTTCTGTGTTGCTGGGCATGACAATCACACACAGCACTGTACCCAACTGTTGTGTTTTTTATCCCTGTAGCTGGCATGTGCCACTCTACTCTGCCAAGTCAGAGATTGGTTGAGATGGGGTCTAATGAATTTATTTTTGCTTAATCTGGCCTCAAACAGGATCCCCCAACCTCTGCCTCCCAAGTAGCAAGAATTATAAACTTGAGCCATCATCCCCAGCTGGAGTCCTGGATTTTAAAGTTAGGAATTGGAAGAAGAATGGGAAAGGACCTGAAGATAGGCACTGAAGCCTGACACCTGGCAAATCTCAAAGACCCTCATTGGGGTAGACAGTGGACTGTTCAGAACAGTCAGGATACTACAGCCAGAAAGAGCTCTAATCCCTCAGGAGAGAGTATGGTACCAAGCATGGTGATAAATTCCTGTGATCCTAGCACTTGAGAGGTAAGCAAAGGATTTCAAGTTCAAAGCCAGCCTAGCACATATAGTGAAATCCAAGGAGGAAAAGAAGAAGAAGAAAAGAAGAAGAAGAAGAAGAAGAAGAAGAAGAAGAAGAAGAAGAAGAAGAAGAAGAAGAAGAAGAAGAAGAAGAAGAAGAAGAAGAAGAAGAAAGAAGAAGAAGACAAAGAAGAAGGAAGAAGAAGGAGGAGGAGGAGGGGGGGAGGGAGGAAGGGGAGGGGGGAGAGAGGAGGAGGAGGAGGAGGAGGAGGAGGAGGAGGAGGAGGAGGAGGAGGAGGAGGAGGAGGAGGAGGAGGAGGAGGAGGAAAGGGAAAGGAGAAAAGAGAAGAGGATGATGGATGTGGTTAGTGGGGCTCTGGCCCTCTGCTGTCCAGGGCGCCTTCCCAGCCCGTCCTGCCCCTGGTCTGCTGCACACAAGCCAGCAGGCCAGGCAGTGTGGGCTGACTCACCCAGCCAGGCCTATCTTCCCATGACCGGCAGGCCTCAGGCCTACCTCAGCCAAGGAAAGGGTGGGGAGGAGCAGCCCAGCCAAACCACCCCCTGTCTTGGCAGCGTAGGAGAACCTAAACTGTGGGGGGCAGAAGGGGGGGGACCTGGGAAGAAAATGGTAGTGGGTGAGCCCCACAATGTAGGAAAAGGAGTAGAGAAAGCCGGGGCACACGCTCTGCCCCTAGCATCCCAATGCCAACAGCAAATGCTCACATGCCTCTCCTGTGAGCCTGGCACAGTTCCGAGCACTGCTATTTACCTACGCTCTCTTAATCCCCACAACAACCTGGTGAGGTCATTGCTAATGTCAGCCTCATTGTAAAGAGGAAGAAACAAGAGCCCTAGCAGCCCGTTCATGGTGGAACTGGGAATGACCGCAGGGAGGTGGGAAACAGAGTTTGTGTTCTTACTTTTCAGAAGCAGATTCTGGTGTGCATGCGACTTCTCTCTCCCAACTTACCCCCCTCCCCCCGATCCAATCAGCAGGATGCAGAACACATTGCTGGTGGCCAGGCAGATGAGGAGTGGCAAGGCAGCTGAATCTCTCCCTTATGAAAACCACTCACAACCGTTTGTTCAGACTGCCACAGTCCTTGGCCTCTCTCTCCCAGCTGAACCACTTCAGAGTATCATATATCCAGTGGCCTCTGCTCCAGAACCCCCACCTTTCTGAAAAGCAAGATTATCTCTCTGCCCTCTCTAGAACTCTATGTGTATGTACTTACTCAATAAAAGAACCCAACCCAAGCTGGGTACAGTGGTTCATACTTGTAATTCTAGCTAGTTGGGTGACAGGGATTGGGAAAGTCGTGGTTCAAGGCCAGCCAGGGCAGCAAGTTCACAAGTCCTCATCTCAACCAACAAAACCTGAGCACAAGGCTTTACATCTGTCGTCTCAGCTATATGGGAAGTGTACATAGGAGGAGCTTCCAAGGTCCTAGGATACAAGGATGGGGCTGGAGGGAAAGTATGGGCAAGAGGCTTACATGCTCCTTGAAAGCATTGCTCTTTTTCCATATCTGATTTCGGGAACTCCATCTCAATGTGCTCTCTCCCCCCCTCTTTCCCTCTCTCTCTTTCTCTCTCTCTCTCTCCCTCCCCCGCTCATTCTTTCGCTCTCTCTCTCCCCTCCTCTTCCCACCACCTGCCTGTCACCAGCTTGCCCCATCAAGTAACTGCCTCTTGTCCAGTCTTCTTGTATAAAACTAAATTACACTAAAACACAAACCAGTGTGTTCTCCCTTTACTCAGGTCACCTGAGGTCTGCCATGATCTGCCTCCCTACCTCTAAGACTCTTCTCCCACCTCTCCTGCAGCCTCTCTGGCCTCATCTTGATCCCTTGACCACGTAACACTCTGCACCTGCCAGCATCCTCTCTACTTTTCCTTGGGCTCACATTTAAGAATATAGCTCAGCTTCTGCATGGAAACCAATCCAACTCTCAGTTTAAATCTTATCCCCACAGGCCTTCCTCTTTGTCTCTGAATTTCTTTATACAACTTGATACATGGTCACACACACAGTTGTGTGTTTATAACTTTCTAGCTGTTCATTGGTTGACCGTTTAATATCTTCCTCTTTCAAGCTTTGATGCTTTGGAATATAGCACCTGATACATCTCCCCAGTCTATAAAAGTACAGATTAGTCTTAGTCTATCCTTTGATATAACTTGATAACCATCTTATAGTACCTCTTGTCATAGAGTAGGTGCTCAATAAATATGTGTTGAATTTATAGAAAGGCTGAATTAATGAATCAATAAGTCTTTCAAAAAGCAACATTGACAATCAAGCAGGTTCAATGCTTACGTTGATGCCATCTGAGAGAGGTAAATATATAATTATTTCAAGTTGTCCTTATAAAGCAATCATTGTTTTGCTCTGTTACGGTGCTTTGACAGCTGCCAGAGACAATACAATTCCATGTGACTCTTTAGTCATATATTTTCATTCCTTCACTATTTGCTATTCAAAGATCAGACCCTGGGCAATATACTCTAATGTTGGAATGAATTCTTCCTACACTCATTCAACATGTTTAGAAAGAGCACTGGGGTCTATGGATGAGCAAGCCTGGGTCCCAGGGCCCAGGAAAGTGCTCAGCCCAGACGGGAGGAGAGATGGGGAATTCAACAGCTGTGATAGAATGAGATGAGGGCCATTATAATTCACCAGCCAGTCGATCCAAATGAAGAGCAGTGGTAACACCTTAGATCCTTAACCTCTGCTGCCCAGAGTTGTCAAAATTTGGCAGTAGGTAGATGTATGCATTTCACATGTTTTCATGTGGAAATGACTGATGTATGTACATTCTGTATCATATAACCAGAAATTCAAGTATTTGTTAACTAGAATACAATCTTGAAAATAGGCTTTTTTCATCAGATATATGACTTAAGAGAAAATGTGCCATGCAAGAAAAATAGAAAGCCTACAGAATGGGAGAAGATATTTACTAGCTATGCATCAGACAAGGGCCTCATAGCTAAACTATACTTTGAGCTGAAAAAATTAAACTCCCCAAAAACAAATCCTCAAAGAAACAACAACCCAATTAGTAAATGGGCTAAAGACTTAAAGGGAGACTTCTCAGAAGACAAGTAAGAATGGTCAAAAGACACATGATAGACAATAGACACATCTCTGGCCATAAAATAAATGCAAATCAAAACACATTGAGAATCCACTTCACCCAGTTAGAATGGCCATTATCAAGAAAACTAACAATAATGGGGGCAGGGGAGATGCTGGTGGGGATGTGGCCAAAAGGGAATGCTACTACTCTGTTGATGGGAATGTAAACTTGTTCAACCACTCTGGAAAGCAGTATGGAGGTTCCTTAAAAGACTAAACATAGAGCTTCCCTATAATCCAACAATTCCACTCCTGGGCATTTATCTAAGGCTACACTAAAGCACAACCATGTTCATTGCAACATTTCTGACCATAGCCAAGATATGGAATCAATCCAGATTCCCCTCAGTGGACAAGTTGATCAAGAAAATGTGGTATATATTCACAATGGAATTCTATGCTTCCATGAGAAAGAATGATATTGCCCCATTCATAAGGAAATAGAAAGACTTAGAAAAAATTATATGAAGCAAAATAAGCCACACCCAAAGAAACATAGGTTGCATGGTTTCCCTCATTTGTAGTAATTAGAATGTGCCTATAAATCTACAAGTAGATAGTAAAAAACAAAAAAAAAATACACTTGGTCATGACAAATTAAACAGGACTCTAAACACAGTGATACCAAAGGAGGATATTCTTAGGAGAGGATCACCAAGGCTCAATAGCTATTTGCATATGATCATATAAAATGATGCTTGTTGAAATGAACTCCAAGAAATGGAAATAGAGGTTTTTATTTAACTTTTTGTGGGTTTTTTTCCTTTTAGCACTGTTTTTTGATTTCTGTACCTTTTGTCTTATATGTAAGTTTATCCAATTTGGGGAGAGTGAGGGGGAGCACAGAAACGGTGGAACAAAGGGTGAACTAGTTTAACAGTGAGACTCTATGACACTATGTTGGTAATGAACTATACAACCTGTGGGGGAGAGCAGTCAGGAGAGAAAAAACTGGGAGAGAACAAGGGAAGAGGTAACACTGTTCAAAGTCTCCTTATGTAAGTGCAACCCCTTTGTACATCACCTTAACAATAAAAATTAATAGAAAATGTACCATGCAAATGGTGTGTGTGTGTGTGTGTGTGTGTGTGTGTGTGTGTGTGTACCAGAACTGGGGCTTTTTTGCTCAAGGCTGGCTTTGAACCACAATCCTCAGATCTCAACCTCCTAAGATCTCATCCTTCCTGAGTAGCTAGGACTACAGGCATGAGCCACTGTCACCCAGCCATGCAAATAATGTTAAAATCATGATAAAAGAAATCCTGATCCTGTCCTCTCTGACCTGAGATGAGTCACCTAACTTCTCTGAGCCTCAGTTTCCTTACATATAAAATGGGTTTATAAATGTAGGGCCTCACTTGGCATGCTTCCGTAATTAGAGAGTACCTAGCACTGTGCCTGACACACAATAGGTCCCTATGGTACCAGGTGGGTGGATATCACTCATTAGTAATGTCCATCGGTTAGAAACAACGTCATGTCCTGGCAGTGCCTCACCTTGGCCTGAGTCAGTAAAGGATGTGGGACCAGCGGAGACTCAGAGTCAAACTCAAAGGGGGGGGGGGACTTCATTTTGTTCACTTTACCCAAGTAGAGATGAATTCTGCTTCATCCTAGCCAATCAGCATCCCAGTTGCTGGTGTCTTCTGGGAATTGGCAAGGTACAGGGGGCGGGGGGAGGGGAGAGGGGAAGATGAGACAGTTCTCCCTCACCAGGCCTCCCCCCACCTGCAAGACCAGCGCAACCTCAGCAGATGCCAACCTGGAGATCTCCCTACCTCTTGGCCCCACCCACCACCCTCCTCAAGAGCAGCCCAGCCTGGTCCAGTTTCCTTCAGATTTCCACTGTCTGCATCTGACCTTATAGGGGAAACTGCTTTGGGGCTGGGTTGGGCTACTGTGACCACACAGGTGCCATCCCATTGGGTGGGGTAGGGTGGGGTTTGGGCACACCCTCCCCCTACTCCATATCCGTCCCCACCTGAGTTCTTTGCATAAGTGTAGGAACATTTTCCTCCTGAGTCTTCAATTGAGAGCAATTTAAATTCCTGCAGCTGTAGGGGTGGGAGCAGAGAACTTTGATGAGCAGGTGGGTGGGGCTGAAGCTGTGGAGCAGTGCCAGGGAGGAAGGCCTGGCTGGGCATCTGGAGCTGATTTCTGAGAATCCTCACCCACAGGAAATAGGTCCTCAATGTGGGCTTCTCAAGATGGCACCAGGGATGTCCATGGAGGGAGCCACAGGAGCTCAGGAAATGGCCAGGAGGCTTCTTGGAGAAACAGGGACCTGAGCAAGGTCCAGAGGGCTGGGGAGAAGCTGGAGAGAGGGACTGAGGGGAACTGAAAGGCAGGAGAAGGTATCACAGAGGCTGGAGGACCTAGAACATCTGCAGGAAGTGAGAGCTGACTCTCTCCAGCTAGAAAATAAGATTGGAGAGACACTGTGGAGGCTCCTGAAACATCCATCTCCTGCAAGCCTCCAGACCCAGGGCTCAGCCCACCCTGAGGTGGGAAGAGAGATCGGGGTTTCCATGACCCACGGGTCCCCTCTACCTCACGATACAGAAAGGGGCTGTTGGTGCCCATCCCTTAGAAGGAGGAGGCTGCCCACCTGTGCCCTTGAACTCCAGCAAGAGTTTTCTCAGCACCACCTCCAGGCTGGCCTCCAGATGCCAGACAGCATCTAGCCTCCCATCAGGCCCTAGGTCTACAGGGCAGGAAAGAAGCAGCAGGTGCTGAGTCCCTGGACTCTTGCCTACCCAGCCCACCCCTAGCCAGTTTCTAGGAGGCTCTGAGCCTGGCTCAAGTTTTGTAGCTCTACAGAGCTTGGGGTATTCCTTCTCAATCTACAAAGTCTCCTTGTTGAGAAGAGTCCTGACTCTGGAGTCACATAGTCCCAGGGTTCAGATCCCAACATTGCCACTAACCAACCAGATGTTTGTCATGGCGCTTTCACTGTCTGAAGGTTCGATTTGCTCACTTGTAGCACAAGAATGTGGTCTGGGATTGGTGAATGACCAGAGGAGAGGAGCCAGCGTAGTGCTGGGCACAAAGCCAGAATAGGAGCCCCTTGAAGTAGGTGTTCAGAGGAGAAGGTCTTCTCTGGGCTCCATGACAGGACAGCTGGACGTTGTAAGGAGAGTCACACCCAGGGAGGTAAGGCCTGCCCACAGTGACATGGTGGGAAACTGGAGTCCAGCCTGGTTTCTCCGGCATCCCCATCTGCCCCCACCCCCAGCTGGAACCTTCACACAGACTGGCCCTGGGGCTTCCATGAGCCCAGCCCCCCCCCCCCACCAGGGTGGTTCCTTGAAAACTGAGGGCCTGCCCCACCTTTCCCAGAAACCTGGCTTTGAGTCAGGGGTGGAGACTGGCCTGAGAGAGAAAGCACGCTCTGCCACCTCAACTAGGTGATGGCAAGGCATGGCCACATGCCCAGAGGGGTACCGTATGTATCACCCCAGTGGTCTTGCCAGGGACGAAGCTCTGCCCTGGAACTCAGAGGGCAAGAGAGGCCCTAGGGGGCTCAGCAGCCTTCCTCCTCCAGAGGGGTTGAGGCAGCCCAGACTGAGCAATGGGGAGCTGGCTTCCAGGACCATAGGTCCTTGGGAGAGGCTGGTCACACGTGATAAGCCGAAAGCAAGCTCTGTGGCTAACACTGACTATGCACATCGCCTGCAGTAGGCACCACCCTAACTGCTACTCATCCTGTAACCATCCTCACCTTGTAGACAGGAGAACTCAGAAATAGAACAGCGAGGAACTTGGCCGAAACCCCAGAGCTGGGATAGGACAAAGCTGGAATCTAATGGGAGAAAGTGAGGTTCCAGATCCTGAGCATTGAAGCTCCAGGTGCAACAGCAAATGAGGTCCTGCAGAACCTCATACCCTCTAGGCTTTCTTTCCTTCCTCTAAGGGCACAAGCAGGGGTGAGCTGTCCCAGCACACCAGCGTGTCTGGAGGGTGAACGCTGATGATTGGACAGAGGCACTGTCTCCAGCTGTTTGACTTGAGGCTGAGTGGAGCAAATGGGTGTGCAACAGGACACAGAGAGACGCCTGGGGATAGGGGTCATGGACCCAATGTAGGGCAAGATGGGAACTGGGAGGAATAAAAATGGTGGATCTGAGGAGTAGGCAGGGGATGGTGGGCACGGCAGAGCTGAGGGTGTCTGGGTTGGCAGAGGGCATCCACTGCTGCCCCATCCATCTCTTTGGGTGATCTCGCTGGCTCTTGGCCATCCCTGAACCTTTCATGTTGGCTTCAGCTCCATGATAACCACAGAGGGGTGAACAGAGGGGATGAACCGAGGACAAAGCATCTGAGTGAGTTCCCATGCATACAACTGTCACCACCCTCTGTTCCCTAGGAACAGCAGGAGAGCGTGCACCACCTCCCGGCCCAGGAGCCCAGGAGGACTCCTTGCCCTGGGTTGATGCCTTCTGTGTGCCCTGCACTCTCTCACTCTGTCCGTGGTGAGTGGGACAGGACAGGGCCACCTCCACAGAGTCTACTAATGTACAACCATTCTCAGCAACATGTGGACCAGAAGGTCTCCCAGCGAAACAGCGTACGGGCTGAGCTGTAACCGGGCAGGGCCTTCTCCACAGACAGAGTCTCAGCATCCAGACCCTTTCTCAGAGGGTGAACCTGGAGTTCTTTCTGTTAAGTGAAGTAAGTTTGGCACTGAGAGACAAGTGATTTCACATGGATGCGGAATCCCAAAGCTGGAAACGCAGAGAAGCGGAGAGTAGAACCGTGGCTGCCAGGGACTGGAGGGGGCGAGATGAAAGGGAAGACTTGGCCAGTTGGATACAAAGTTGCAGTTAGAAAAGGTGGGAAGTTCTTATAACTCAATAATGCATATTTCAAAATACAGAACACCGTCTTTTTCTGGAGAAAAGATTCCCAGCGGATACCTATATACACTGTACACACAGAAGTGTGATTTACAGATAGGCACAATAAAAGATTAGGAAAACAATTAAAAATAAAATAGAACAATTACAACAAAATTAGGCAATTGGCCAGGCACCGATGGCTCATGCCTATAATCCTAGCTACTCAGGAGGCTGAGATCT
This sequence comes from Dipodomys merriami, assembly GCF_024711535.1. Classification (NCBI taxonomy): domain Eukaryota; kingdom Metazoa; phylum Chordata; class Mammalia; order Rodentia; family Heteromyidae; genus Dipodomys; species Dipodomys merriami. The sequence continues at coordinate 13,931,941 of NW_027204604.1, read as the reverse complement.
GAGGATTGTGGTTCAAAGCCAGTCCATGAGTCTCCTGTCTTCAACTATGGACTAAAAAGCTGTAGCTCAAGTAGTAGAGCACCAGCCTTAAGCACAAAAGCTGAGAGACAGCACTTAGGCCTTTAGTTCAAGCCTCAGGACTGGCACGCACACACACACACACACACACACACACACACACACACACACACATACACACACACACACTATCTTGCAATGAAAGTTGTCTGAACATTCTCCCTCTTGCTCTTGCTCGCTCTTCCCCCCCCCCCAAGAACCAACTGAGAAGAGAGGAACTGTAAACAGGACCAAGTCCATGCCATTACCACTTTGTTCCCCCCAGGAGACCCTGGGGTATGGGAGACAGTAACCCATGGAGACTTGATGGTGGCAGGAAGATTCTAGTGCTCCAGTTCTGACTGGTACCTGTCTTGGGCTGCCATCTCCAGCCCCAAGGTGGCTGGGAAGGGACGGGGAGGAGGCTGGGTCCCACCTGCAGACACAGGATGGACTGGGCTCCTACCCAAAGGCTGCTGGTGGGTCCCCAGAACCACAGTGGGCTTTCTCCCTAGTCCTCATCCATTCTCAGGACGCTTACACTGAGGCTTTCTTGTCCCCTACAAGGAGATGCTTAGACTCTGCTGACAACCACAGCTCTCCCAATGTGCCGGATTAACTTCTGCTTCTAGGACTGGCTGTGTGCTGTCTGCCCCTGCTTCTTCTCTGTGGCTTTCTCCTCTTCCTCCCTTCTGGAACTGGGGTAAACACAAAGACCCTGGCTTGCCAAGGCCAGGTGGGGCCCCTATGTGAGCTCCCCTTGCCTCTGAGGTCCCCCTTGCTGTCCCACTGAGCTCTAACCTCCTGCGTGCTGTCTCTCTTCCTCTGAGTTTTATGGCTCCACTGGCATCATGCCTACCTAAGCCACAATGACTGCTCCCAGCAGTGGTTGGTATAGTCAACTCTCAGGAGATAATTGCTGAGCAGTGGATGGATAGATAGAGTAGAAATGAGATCAGAATCACAGGCTAAGCCCCTCCCAGTTTCCCCAGGATCCCATCCTTTTAATTTTTTTCTGCCTATATTGCTAGCATGTATCACAGAATTGGCACTGGACATGGGGCAAATCTAACAGTATGGCGTTTGATGGTATAACTCAGCTGGCAGATACATGGGGCCCAGGGGGCTCAGCTCAAGAAGAGATGGCTTCATTCTGCCCAAGAGATGATGGCGAGGCTTCTCAGAGGCCTCCTCAATTGTTGGACCTTGTGGATGGGTGGCAAATGGAGAGTGGGGCAAAGGCATCTGAGCAAGAGGACACAGCCTTAGCATGGCCTGGCAGGGCCAGAGAGCAAGCCTCCTTCAGAGAGCTATCCTAGCAAGCTGCCAAATGGTTAATCTCCTACCCCATGTCTTCTGCTCACAGGGATCTATACCACCATGACGTCCTTGTCAGCTCAGAGACCCAGGGGTCCCCAGGTTGGGACTTTCAGCTCTCCAGAACAGGCAGACCCTGAGAAGGGAAAAACAGGGGCACCCAGACCAGCCCAGGTCTCTCCAACATTCTGGCTTGAACAGCTGCCCAATGAAACCTCCCCCAGCTCCCCGCCCCTCAGACAGCCAGCTCTCTGTGCCTGGGCAGTGTGAGGAAACAGGAACTACCCGGAGAGGCCTCCATTGTGACTCAGGCTGGGAATACTCCCTCCGCATGCACACCGCTGTGCTTCTCTCCGTTGTGCTGTTCCTGGTGACTCAGTGGCTAAAATCACAAGCCCAGTCCACTGGCCATGCACCCCTCCTAGGCTCTGAGAACATAGGCACAATCACCTGGGCATTAGCCTCTCCCCAGCTGGAGGGGGGAAGGAGGGGAACAGATGGATGGATGGTGGAAGCTCCTCCAATCATGGCAGACCTTGCCAAGGTCACGATGACACCAGACTCCCTGTGATACCAGAGCCTCAGGGGCAATGACAGACCTGCCATTCCATGCATACAGTAGGCATTTGACTTTTATTCCTGGCATAGTGCGAGTGAGGGACAGACAGGTGGACTGGCTTCTAGCTGAGCTAGTTCTCCATTTCTGCGCAAGAATCTGTCTAGGTGAATCCCAGGGTGCAGGGCAGGAATGCGGGCAAGGAGCAGAGCTTTCCTGGAGGTGTGGGGAGAGCGCTCAGCAGCATCTATTTCCAGCGTCCAGTGACTTTGGCCTTCCCACGGGTCTTGGAGCTGCAGGAAAAAGAGAACTCAGTCAGATGGGGGACCCAGGGCAGGGTGGAAGGTCGGTAGGGATGGGGGGACAGGATGAGGGATGGGGAGGATGGAGAAGAGCAACCTTGAGCTGCCTCCCAGAAGCAGAACAGTTCAACAGCCATGAGATCTTTCGGGTCCTCCATTCCATCCCCTACTGGCCAGCCACAGGGAAGGGTGAGAAGAGGGAGGTGCAGGAGAAGCTTGTAAACTGAAGGGGTGGGGTTGGGGTGAGGATGGAGTCCTCTGAGGGGAGCAGAATGAAGAAGAAAGAAAGAGCTCAGACACTCACACTTTCTGGTTGTCATTGATCCTGTTTCGGAGAACATTGATCTGCAAGAAAGAAGGGAAGATGAGGAGTAATGTCGGAGTGTATTCAACTCAGACCCTAGGAGGCCTGGAGTGGGGGAGAACGGGACTGCGCACAGCATCTGGGAAGATGGTGGAGAGGACCCTGTTGGAAGTAGGCATGCACCTGGCGTATGAACTGAATGGCTGGATGACAGGGAAAGGGGCCTGGGACCCATTGTGTAGGGACACAATGACATGAAGAAGCATGGGAGCACAACACAGCACTTACCTCGTATTTCTGCTGCTTGAACTTCTCCTGCAGGTCAAACTTCTCTGCCTCCAGGTTATAGATGCTCTGCCACAGTTCCTTGGCCTTCTCCCTGCATGGGCCACAATGGGAACGAGGTGATCAGCAGTAAGGACGGGGCCTTCCTTTGTCAGCCTTCACTCTGGGCCTCACTCATCCCCCAGTGGTCCCAAGCCCTCTCTCCCGCATTCAGGCCTGTGGACAGTGTCCATAGCCACACTATGGGCTTGGCCAGCCTGAGTCCCAAATGGTACCCAGGGGCTGTCAGGGCAGAGTCCCTGACAGGAAGGAGGAGGAGGAGGAAGAGATCCCATAGCCTGGCAGAGTCTCTAATTCAATCTCCTTGCCCACCTCCTGCGGGCATGTGGGAGAACTGAAGCTTAGACAAATGAGAGGCCTGCTTAATTCTCTTGGCCTACCCATAAGCCCAGTCAAGGGGCCGCTCACCACACCACCAGCTCCAGTCCCAGGAACCTGTCTTGGGAAATGTGTGGTGGCCAGCGCCCTCTGGTGGCTCATGGCAAATAGTTCTCTCCTCCCTGCATTGCCTGAGATGAGTGAGCAGCCCCAAAAGAGCCCCACCTCAGCTGATCTTCATTCAGGTGGTCGATAGCCAACACCTTCCTCCTCTCAGCCAGAATCTTCTTCTTCTTTTCCCGCTCGGTCTGCCTCTTCCCACTCTTCCGTTCTGTCTGAGCAGGGTGGCGAGCAGGAAGACTTGATTAGAAGCTGTCCCCCCTATCCTTACCCTCCTCACCCCCAGGGAAGTGGGGTGAGGCTTGCAGAGGACCAAGTTCTTATTCTCTTGTTCCTGTAACACCCCCACACCATCACCTGACTGGATCCTCCAGAGAAACTGAGGCAGGAGCAAGGAGGGTCATTAGGCCCCTCCGCCTATACCTACTCAAATCAGTCTGCCACGATCCAGCTCCCTCCCATCCCCTCCCACCCCAGGCCAACCCCTGCTCTCCTCCCCAAGCAAGGGACTGTCCCTTCCCAGAATTAAGGGGTAGAAAGGGTTTAAGGTCTCAGTACCCACCTGGGCTTGCTAAACCAGGAAACCATGAGAGAAAGACTCAGAGAGAAAGACCGAGACCGCGACAGAAACACAGAGAGAAGGCAGGGCCGGGGACAAAGACAGAGAGACAGGAAGGAGAAAGTGATTCAGCTGTTCTACATAGGCTGCCTGGTGTAGGGCCCTGAGTCTGGGGTCAGGGTGAGGACAAGCTTGAAGGTTTTTCAGTGGTATAGTCACTGAGGGGACCAAAGCCTGGTAGTAGAGCTAGGAACTTGGGAAATATTGATTCCTCCATGCATAAAGACAACCAATTTTAAGTCTCAAGCATGACAGTGCATGCTAATAATCTCAGCAACCCAGGAGGATCTTAATTCTGAGGCCAAACTGGGCCGAACTTAGCAATACTCTGCCTCAAAAACAAAATCAAAATGAAAGGGCCAGGTAGCTCGGGTTGTAGCATGCCCACCTACTAAGTAGGAGGCCTTGAGTTCAATCCTCAATATCAAAAAAAGAAATCAACCACATATCCCCTCCTGTTTGAGAAGGGGGCTCTAGAACAGATAGTGTATGGCCAGGAGCAAACCTTGCATCTGTGTAACACACTGACCTTCACAGAGGTCCCAGGCAGGCAACATTATGTTCATGGGAGGAAACTGAGGCTCAGAGGCTGCATCCGGCCCCACATCTGGATGTGGCAGTGCTCTGACACCAGGCACAGGGCTCTCCCAGCTGTGCCCAGACATTTGGGGGGCTCTGAGAGTGCTCTGAGGTAGGGCGAGGAGGCACACGGGGCAGGGCCCTCGCCACAGCGGGCTGAGAGCCAGCTCATGGGCTGGGCAGAAGAGGAGGCCTTGGTTCCCACCCACAACTGCGGGGAATTCCTTCCTGTGACCCACAGTCTCTCAGGTTCCCAGGGCTGCTGCTCCGCCTACCTTCTGGATGTATCCTCCAAAGTGCATCATGTTAGACAAAGCCTTCTTCTTCCGGGCCTCATCCTCGGCCTTCCTCCTGTTCTCCTCCTCCTCTCGCCTGGCCCTCTCTTCCTGATTTCCAGGGGAGTGGGAGGAGGGTGGTGGAGAGCAGGGGAGAAAAAGTAGAAAATCCTGATTCTGGGCTGCAGGTCATGACAGGTAAGATCAACTTTCTCCTCAGTGGCCAGGGGTTTTCTGAGGGTACCCTAACAGAGGACAGGCAGGCAGGAGTGGAATGAATGAAAAAGGAATGAATGAATTGGGTCCTGGATGAACGAGAAAGGAATGAATGAATGTGAGGTCCTCTTATGTCTGTCCTGTCCTGTTTACTGGTTCTTGTCAGAGCCAGGCCGTGGTGCACGCTTGCATGGTGCACGTGCATGCTGTCTTTTAGCTGACTTGATGTGCAGACAGAGGGGCCCTGGGCTGGGGAGCAGGGAGCATGCTGGGAGGGGGGGCGGCGCCTGCGGGCCGGGCAGGTGTCACTCACAGCCAGACGGTTCTGTCGCTCTTTCTCACGCTCATTGCGGATGCGCTGCTGCTCTGCACGCTCAGCCCGCCGCTTCTCCTAGGAAGAGAGGCAGAGGTCTGGGTATGCCCAGGAAGGGGTGGACCCCAGTGTGGCCAGGAAGTGAGCGGGGGGGGGGAGGGGTCATCTGAGAGCCAGGGGACCCAGGTGCCCTTCTTCCTGGGCTTCCATTCTCAGCCAGCTCCACAGATGTAGGCAGGGGCCAGTGCCACAGCAGAGTCACGTGGCAAACTGTAGCTCGTTCTCTGCTGCCCCTGGGGAGGGCGAAGGCAGCTGGCAGACTCACAGGCTGTCAGCCAGGGCTCACACCAGGAGAAAGGGGAGTTGGGTGTAGAGGAAACAAAGGGAACCGTGAGCTCTGCACCCCCAGGGGAATAGCCCTGGATTCTGCATGACCGTGCAGCTGTGTTCCACGGCAGGAGGCAGGGACAGTTAGTCATTCCTCAGCCAGAGCCCTGAGAAGACATCAAGTGCCTTCAGCGCCTGCCCTCTAGAGCATCAGACAGGCAGGAACACGGGCAAGGACCCAGGGATGGCAAGCGTCAGGAGACGCCGCATCCTGCAGGTGAGCTATTGAGCCAGGGTGGAGAAGAAGTGGACCTAATGCAAGGGGGGAGTGGACAGGGACTTCAGGGAGCACCATCGGTGGGTGACCGGATACTCACGATTCTGTCCTTGAGAGAAATGAGCTCCTCTTCCTCCTTCTTCCTGTTCTCAAAGTGAGCCTCGATCAGCGTCTGCAGCTCATTCAGGTCCTTCTCCATGCGCTTCCGGTGGATGTCCTATGGGGGGGGGGGGGATCCTGGGCCTGAGAAGCTGCCAACCCCCCTCCACAATCCCCTGGAAGAAGTGAGCAAGAGACCCTCTACCCAATGCAAAAGGAGCTGATCCCAGGCAGTGTCCACACTCACACATAGTCCCCATAGGCTAAGCGCCATCTAGCCTGTGACCCCCCAGCCTACAAAGTCCCCAAATCCTCTGTGACCACCCCAGCCCCAGCTTGCTCTGATCCCAGCCAGACTCACATCAAAGTCCACTCTCTCCCCATCGGGGATCTTGGGTGGTATCAAGTTGGGCATGAACAACCTGTGGGAAGAGGAATAAGGAGTCGGGGAACAGTGACCCCACTGGGGATCTGGGGGGAGGCAGGGTTTTCTTCTACCCCCCACCCCAGACTTCTGCCTCGCCACCAGTCACTGACTGATGCTGACCACAATGACTCAGAGGTTGGGAAGCACAAAGCTCTTTCGTGGGATTTCATTTTGGCCTCATGCTAAATACGCTTATGAAGCAGGTAGTGTTGATGAGCCTCGGGAAGGCTGAGCGCAAGCTAGGATGGGGACCTGGTCCTTGTGTCCTCGTCTCCCCCCAGGTCTGGGTGAGGATGAGCAAGGAGCGGCAGGAGAATCCCATGGCTGGGAAAGATTCCTCTGAACAAAGGAACAGAACCCGGGGCTGGCAAGGGCAGGCTGGGCTCACATGGGCCCACAGAAGTGGGAGGAGGCGCCATCTGCTGGTAGGAGGGAATTTCCTGTCCCCCAACTCCCCCCCCAATTCCCACTGCCTCCCAGTATGCGGGTCATAGCTTACCTGCTCTGCCCCTTTACAACTTTCTGAAGCCACCATACCTAGGCCAACATAGTTTCAGTACTTGATTTCCCAAAAGTAATTTGGCTATCTTCCCCCAGGTTCTACCTCAACCACCGAAGAAGCTGTTCTGTGTGTGTGTGTGTGTGTGTGTGTGTGTGTGTGTGTGTGTGTGTGTGTGTATGCGCACGCACACAACAGTCCTGGGGCTTGAACTCAGGGCCTTGCATTTATGTGGCATTTTCTCTCAAGGATGGTATGCTGCCATTGAGCCACACCTTCAATCTGGCTTTTTGATGGTTAGAGCTAAGAGTTGCAGATGTTTCTGCCCTGGCTGGCTTCCAACTGGGATCCTCAGAACTCAGTCTCCTGAGTAGCTAGGATTACAGATGTGAGCCACCAGTGGTCAGCTTTGGAGGATGGTATTCTAAGCACCCCAAGGGGTAGAATCTCTGTTTAAGGTCATCCCTTTTCTATAGGTGCACATAACCCCATTAGTGCCCTGGTACATGGCGGGCAGTGGAATACACGCTCCTCTCCTGTCTTCACTGTCCTCCATCGGACCTCCTCGTCCAGGGCTTGCTCTCAGGTGCATTCCACTCACCTGGGCTTGGGTTTGGACTCCTCCACTGGACCATCTGGAGGAGAGAGAATCACAGCCACAGGGTCAAGAGGCCAGATCTGGCCAAGACTCTACCCCCAATGGCTGGGCACCTTTCAGGTTTGGGGGCAGGAGGATCCCAAATTCCAGAAGGATCCACAAGCATGAAGCCGTCCCCAGAGGGTCTCACACATGCTCAGCACGGCGTGCCAAAGCCGTTCTGCACGAGGCAGCTTGCTTCCCACACTTCACGGTAGGGAGGTGGCCTGTGGAAAGTTCTCCAGGGGTCCTGGCCCTGGCACCTCTCCCAGTTGCCCCACTAACTTTTCACCTGGGCGCCAGCAGCCCCCACACGAAAGTGACTTGAGAACCCCCCTGGCCCACACAGAACGGGGACCAGATTCCGGTCCCCTTCCCTAGCGGGCAGAGCCAAGGCAGCCACCCTGGGATGAGAAGAAGCAGAGGTTTATAGTTCAGCACCCCAAAACCTGCAAGGGCCACCAAATTCTATGCTGTCCTCACCCCATGGGGTCTCCCCGAAGCTGCATGGGGGAGTCCCACACTCTGCCCAACCAGGCTCACCTTCAGCCTCTTTGGCATCCTCCTCGGGTCCATCCTCTAAACAGAGCAAATACAAGCAATAAAGATCTTGTTCTGAGCTCAGATTTCTCCCCCAGAGTTTCCCCCGGGAGGTAGGCCCTGGCCAAGTCGGGTGGGGAGGGGGCGTGATCTACACACAGGAGCCCCTGGACCTAAGACTGCGTGGTGCAAAAGAAGCAGAAGCATTCACTCAATGGCCATCCATCTATCCATCCGTGAGACAGGGGGCATGGGCACCCAGGGCGGACGCTTCCTCGCTGCCTCTCCCAGAGCCCTGTGCACACTCACTCCAGAGCCATACCTTCTGCCTTGGGCTCCTCTGCCTCCTCCTCCTCAGCCTCAGCCTCGGCCCCACCATCAACCTCCTCGTCCACTGCCTCCTCCTGCTCTGGAGAAGTCAACCAGACACTGTGAACAACCAGGCTCCACTTGGGCCAGCACCTGGGTGCTGCACCCAGGGCAGAGAGTGGACAGGGAAGGAGGGGACAGGGCCCACTGCAGCCCGGTCCACATGAATTGGGGGGCAGCTGATGTGAATGAATGACAGCAGCCGCTGAGCTCTTGGTGTACATCAGAAGTCAGCAAGCTACAGAGGGCCCGTGACTCTTTCTGACTGCACCCAGCTCCCAGACTATTTCTGCAAATAAAGTTGTATTAGTACACTGCCATACTCACTCACCTACACACTGACTGTGGCTTCCCGGGTGCCAGTTTAGGACCACAAAGCCTAACTAACACACAGCGTGTGCCTTTACAGAAAAGGTCCGACACCCCAGTGAACACACAGGACAAGCAAGCCCATGGAGAGTCTGTCTGTCTCCAATCTGCCTCTCTGGGCGCCTAGAAATTCAAACTGGGTCTTTCTAATATGGAGATCTATTGTCTTCCTAGAGACTGGGGTTGAAGGGATGAGGTGTGATGGATGCTCTGGGGAATGCCAGAGACCGCCCAGGGCAGCCCCAGCAAGACGCGCTCTTGGGGGCTGGATCTGGATGAGGGCCTATCAGGCCTCTTTCTTCCTGACTTAGCCCTTCTTCCCAGCCACCTCCCTGGTGATCTGACTCCGCCCGTGCTCCTGGTGAAGGTGAGGTGGGGGAAGCCATGTCCTGAGCCAGGAACTTGACCAATCAGAGCCTCTTCCTCCATAGCTAAGAGAAACCCATGGCGTGCCTGTGTGGGGGAGATACATTGGCATCACCCAGGGGGTGGCCAGGAATGTTCTATTTTCATCTATTTGCTTGGCAGGATGCAGCCTCACCCCTTCCGGCACTTGATACAGAGATGATTTGGACAGGATGGCACCCAGACTGGGCCTGGCCTGTCGGAAGTGTTTGGTGATGCTCACTGACAGATAGATGGACAAGTGGCGACCACTTGGCACAGGAGGAGGCATGACTCAGGACAGAAGGGAGAGGCCAGCGAGGGGGCAAAGACCGTCTCCATTTCCTGCTGCCTCTTCCGCCCTGCCCCGCTTTCTGAGAGCTAAAAGGTAACTCTTCTTCTTTGTGGTAAGCAAGAGGCTTACCTCATGAAAGAATCTTCCAGCAGGCGTGAGTAGAGGACCAGACAGGATGACCCCTTGTGAGGTCCACCTTCAAGCCCCCATGTTTAGCACTTCTGCCCACTGGCTGCTTGTTTTCTCTGTACCACACCTGTTCCCCAGAGAGGTGGGAACTGATTTCCTGGGCTACCCACTGCTTCTGGGGACATTGCTGTGGGGACACGTTCTAAAATTAAGCCTGATCTGTCTCGCTAGCACTGTCTCTGGGCAGGAGGAAGAGGTCCAGCCCCACCTGGCCCGTCAGCAGGGCACATCTGAAGGCTGACGTTTCGTCCCCTCTGCTCTGGCTATTTCCAGTCCCCCAGCTGCTCTTCAGAGGACCTTGTCCCCACCCCACCCCCAGCCACCTGCCTGGGAGTGGCCAGCTCCCCAAGGAGGGGCCTTCACCAAGCCCTTGCATGTAGTCAGGAGCTACTTATTCCGTGGCCCTCCTGTAACCACCCGGAGCAGGTGGGAAGATAGCCCAGCCCAGGTCCTTCCCATTGTCCAACCCAGAACTATGATCCTGACCGCCCCCCCCCCACCTGCCCAACACTCCCCACCCCAAGCCCAGAGCCCTGAGTATAGGGTGGTCGGGGAGCGGGAAAGCAAGGCAGGAAATGCTGTGTACCATCATCGTCTTCTTGCCAGTCTTCCTCTTCTTGGTTCAGGGAGTGGCAGCAGCAAAGGGGAGAAGCGAGACAGGTTAGTTTGGAGCCAACGGTCCCGGCAGCCAGCCGTGCAGGCCTGAGCGGGGGCTTTGAGGCGCAGGGCCCGAGGTTAGAACTGAGTGGCGGGTAGCGTGTCCACAGCCCAGCGGAGCCTGGCCCGGGGGAGCAGCCTGCAAGCGCTGACGAAAAGCTGTGTGCCCTGCCCGGGGCCCACAGAGCCTGGGCTTCTCTCTGAGACCCCAAAAGAGCAGGAAATGAGCTACAAGCCTCTCCCATCCAACTTCTCCTGAGATAGGCGGAGGCTGCAGGAGGCTCAGTGGGGAATTATTTTTGTCTCAGGGCCAAAATCATACTGTGTGCAATAGCCAGGCTGGTCCCAAACCAGACAAGGTTTATTTCCCAAAGCCACCGCCCCCCCTAAAATCTGTTGTATCAAGTGGAAAATCCTCCAAAACAAAAGACATCTTCACCAGATTAAGAGTCAACGCAGGGAGCAGGGCAGAAGTTGGAGCCCGCTAGGGTTTTGAATGGAAAGGTGTTTCGGATGATTCCAATACACGTGTGGTGTGGTGGTCTTTGAAAACCGAACTAATGTTTGTGGGGCCTTCTGATTTCACCTGTGTGTCTCTCTTCCACCTCAGTTTTGTCTAGATACCCCCAAAGGAGGCTTAAATAAGCAGGAGGCTCCCCCATTTTCCCTAGAAGTCCCAGAGAGCAAGAGAAGGCAGCTGCTGAGCTCCAGCTTCTGCCCTTGGATCTTCACGGAGACCTCGTGTGTGCACACCGCGTGCTGATATCATGTGTTTGAGCATCAGCAAAGCCATTGTGGGCTGGCCTTTGGTGTAGAAGCCTAGAAGCCTAGGGGCCACATGGACTGAATAAGGGCTGGAACAAGGTCTCTCAATCATTTCCTGGGTCAAGATCTCTGGAAAGTGAGACCTGGCTGTTCTTCCAGTGAGATGAAACTGTCATTTATCACCATATCCAAGAGCAGGGACAAGACGGCTCTTTACCAGGTAATAGTAGTAACACTTCATGCCTTTATAAAAGGTTCCAGGCAACTGAGTACTTTTGTATTTGTCATTGCATTTGAAAAATATATTAAATGTAATGTTCTTAGGGGAGGCTGTGGTATTTGGTTATGATTGTGTGTGTGTGTGTGTGTGTGTGTGTGTGTGTGTGTGTGTGTGTGTGTGTGTATGTGTACCAATAATGAAGCTTGAAGTCAGGTCCTGGGCACTCTCCCCTGGCGTTTTTACTCTGGTGCTCTACCACTTGAGCCATAACTTTGCTTCTGGCTTTTCACTGGTTAAACAGAGATAGGAGTCTCATGGACTTACCTGCCTGGGCTGGCTTCAAACCTCAACCCTCAGATCTCAGCCTCCTGAGTAGGTAGGATTTCAGGTACAGGATGACATAACATTGTTATCTCAAGATCTGAGCAGCCAAAGTGGGGCTAACTCTCATGGTAAGGGAGTCTGCTTGGCTGAGAATTGGGCCAGCGGAAGACAAACTGATTCCCCAGGGCTCCAGGGAATTCTAGCCCGCTGCAAGTCCTCCCTCCGTCCCTTCGCTGCCCAAAGCACATACCTTCCACAGCATCTTCTGCTCAGAAAAGAAGGCAGGGCCGCAGCAGCGAGAGAAGGGAGAGGAGCTGGGTCAGTTTCCAGCTCTGCCTTCCTTGTCCTCAATAAGCACACGCGCACACGCTTACCTTCCTGCTCCCTGCGTGCAAAAGAAGATGCTGTTAGTGCTGTGCACATGCTCACACATGCACACACACCACATACACACACACTCACACTCGGTGCCTTTCTTCAAGTGAGCCTGTTTTTTATTTCCCTCTTCAATAGTGGAGCTGACAGTCTTTGGCCTCCCAGCCAGCAGTCTCCTCCCGGGCTGACCTCAGCCTTCTCCCCACGTGCATCTCTCCCCGCTACCCATGCCTGCTCCATTCTAGAAAGCTCTTCCCAAATATCTTCTTTCTCCAGGTGCTCTGCAGAAAAGGCATGCCTTCCCCACCCAGTAGCAACTGATCATCCATGTGCCCCTCCCTCTCTCCTCTGAGCTCCTGCACCCTCTCAGCTGCACCCCTGCACCTCACACCTGCTGGGAACGCCCTCCACAACATCCATTGGGATGTCTCAGCATCCCAACGAGACAAAGAGTGGTGTGTGTGTGTGTGTGTGTGTGTGTGTGTGTGTGTGTGTTGTGTGTGTGTGTGTGTGTGTGTTTGTGTGTCCCCTTTGGACACCTCTACCAGAAGATCTCTTGGTTGGATTGCCTGAATGTGCCCCAGCCCTGGCTTCTCTCTAGGACAGGACTTTGGATTGGCACCGCCCAGATGACCAGGATGGAATGATAACGCTGGCTCTGAGCTGGACCTGATGGACTATGCTCAGCTTTGTGGCTTTGGGAGAGGCAGTGAGCCACTCTGATTGGTTCAGGAACCCCAGCTTCTCCATTCCCATCACCCCTAGAGCTCAGCTCCTGTATTCCCAAGGTCCCCCACAGAAGATCTAACTGGAATCTACTGCCTGGAGGTCCAGACATGGGAGGAAGTCAGGGGCAGGGTGGGAAACCACCCCTCTGGGTCCTGGAAATAGGCCCAGTCACTTCTGCCAGGATAGCAGCTGGACTGCACTCGGAGCAGGCGCGAGGGTCAGGCAGACAGGCCGGCGCTGGGAGCAGGGTGCTTCCAGATACTCACTCCTCGTACTCCTCCACCACCTCCTCTGCGTCAGACATGGTCCTGCGCTCCCTCCAGAAGAGAAAAGCAAGCGTCAGTGCGGTGGAAAGGGAGGTCTGCCTTCCTCGGGAGCACACTGGCCCCGTAGGAGGGGGGCCAGGGAACCTGGGGGAGACTCTCACCTTCACCCTGATTTACTGCAAAAAAAGCAGCCCGTTTCCTCCTCTGCAAATGGGCAGTGGTGACACCTGCTCACAGCAAGGCAGTCCGTGGCAGTCCCTCCTATTACCTGCCCTTGAGCAGGCAGGGCTGTAGCAGATTCATGCTCCTACTTGGACCTCTCTAAGCAATCGTGGCAAAGTTTCTCTACCTTTCCAGCCCACAGGGGTATTCAAGGAGGCAAAGCACGGACAAGTCCCGCCTCTGTCCTCACTGACAGGTGATTCCCTGTCACTAGTCTCCCCAGAGAGACCTGAGCCTTTCCACACCATGGACTGCTACTCCGCAGTGAAAAGGGATGAAATATGAATAATACACAGGACAATCTGATGGGTCTCTGAGTGGAGAAAGCTAGCTTCGGAAGGTCATACGCTGCTTGATTCCATTCCTATAATATTCTTGAAATGGCAGGGATGCAGAAGTTGACAGGAGTGTAGGGGATAGTTAGGGGATGTGTGAAGGGTCGGAGGGAAGTACTTTCAAGAAGCACCCTTGTGGGTTTGCAACTTGCTTAGTGTCTGACTGAAGGAATGAATGTATGAAACTTTCCAGGTTAAAACTATATAGAATTTAGGAGCTGTGGGTATAACTCAAAAGGTACAGCCTACCTAGTGAGGTCCTGGGTGCAATCCCTTAGAATTGAACACATGGGCCAAAAATAAAAAACAAAACAGAATAATACTATGGATTGATTATATCAATGTCTTCGTTCTGGCTGTGCTATTGTCCTACATAGTTATGTGTTTTCAGCAAGGGGTCTTGGGCAAAGAGTATAAGCAATTTTTCTGTATTTTTTTCTTAGTACTACATGTTAATCTATGCTTTCTCAATGAAAATCCAATTAAAAATAGTGTCTCTGGGAACTTGGTTTTCAGAGATTCCTCTCACGGTGTAGGAACAGGTTTGGATTGAAAGTCCCTGTTATAAGTTTCTGGGCATGTTTGGAAAAGTCTTTCTGAACCTCGGCTCTCTCTGCACGGTGGAGATACAGCGCAGGGAACACTTTACGGGGACCAAACTGGTCTTCGTGGCAGTAGAAGGCGTCAGACACAGCCAGGCGTTGCTGTGCCTGTACCATCATGGGAGAAGCTTCAAGAAGAGGTGCAAAGAGCAAGGTCTGAGTGTGAGATGAATCTGGTTTTGAATGCTGGTTTCTCGCAGCCTTTGTGTACAACCTTGAGAAAAGCCATTTCACCTCCCTCCCTCCCCATTGAAATAAAATTGCTCCTCCTTAGGGAAGAAGGTAGAGAGTAGGGTTATCCCAGAGCAGAAACTCAACTTACAAAAACAAACAAACAAAACGATTATAACTCAACCCTCTTGAGCCTGCACAGCAGGAGGGGTAGAGGTGGAAGAGAACAATCACATTGATTGCGGTGTAAACAGCGCCCCCTGCTGGCTGCAGTAGGGTGTCGCTGTGACCTTCTGGACAATCGGGTTCCCAGGGAGAGAAGGGCTCAGACTCAGCATGGTGAATGGGACTGCCCTGGAAGCCTTCCCCTGTGCCAGGTCGCCTGCCTCGCACTGGAGCATGCCAGAATGAGGACAGCAGGACCCAGAGCGTTCTGGCTCCCTTCTTCACAGCCTCAAAGCAGTGATTGAGACCAAGTCCAGGTACCCATCTATCCATCCCCGAGAGCCACTGCTCTGGTGTACTTCAGCGATGTCCACCCCAAGGCGACCCCGTTGAGGCTGAGAAGTTCCAGGAGAGCGGCCACTGTCCCAGCGGTCCCTCTAGACTCAGGACCCTCTGCAGCTTGGATTGGCTTAGGGACATCATGGCTGTCCCCGGCTCTAGGGCATGACAGACGCATGCTACCCTTCGTCCCCCTCTTTGGGAAGGTGGAGAGGAGACCTCAAACACGTCAGGCATCACAACAGGGTTTGAGCAGTCCTCTGCTAAACAATAAAAATAATTTTAAAGAAAAACAAACTTCAAATGGGTCTCGGGATGAGAGTGGCCAAAAAGCCTAGAGTGCTTGAGAACCTTGTCCCAGACAAACATTACTGGCACCCTCCTGGGAGCGGCTAACCTCTGTGAGCTAAGGGTTTGGGGAGCACTCCCTGAGCCCCAGGAGGAGCCTGTGGCCTCAGGGAGGAGGGAGAAGAGCGTCGGGAATTGTGTGTGGCTGGTATTGCTCCCAGCAGCTCAGGTCCCCAGGCATAGAGCCGGGCTTGGAGCCACAGAAACGGAGCTGGGCTCAGAGGAGGAAAAAGCAACCGAAAATAGCACACCGAGCACAGGGGCTGGAGGAGGGCTCTCAGCCAAGGGGACATGGCCACGCCGCCCACCAAAGGCAGGACTTCACAGAGGAGTTATGGGGAGGCTGAATGTGGAGGCTTCAAATGAGAGGTCAAGAGCTGGGCAGAGTGAGGTATGGCATGTGGAGGTTCCACACCTCCCCCACACACACATCCAGGCCCATGCTTCCACGGGCTGCTTGGCAGCCTAACTCTGTCACTCACAGCAGGAGATCAGCATCCATTTTCTTTTTTTTTTTTTTTTTGGGTCCGGTTGTGGGGCCTGAACTCTGGGCCTGGGCGCTGTCCCTCAGCTCTTCAGCTCAAGGCTAGCGCTCTACCACTTGAGCCACAGCGCCACTTCCGGCTTTTTTCTTTTTGCTTATATGGTGCTGAGGAATCGAACCCAGGGCCTCAGGCTTGCAAGGCAAGCGCTCTACCACTGAGCCACCTTCCCAGCCCAGCATCCATTTTCTTGGGGAACAAAGGAAAACAAAAAACAATGGAAGGTGGAAAGAAGACTGGCGTTGAGGGTCAAAAAATCAGGGTGCAAAAGCATTGGGCTAGGTGGCCTTTGGTAAGTGACCTAAAATTCTCTGGCACTTCAGTTGACTCTCTATAAAATAGTCTCTGAGCTGCTGAGAAACGCAGGCCCTGTCCCTGAGTTGTTTGTCCCTAGATCTTCCTAAACCTACAGCTGTTAGCCCAGGGCAGGGAGGAAGGCAGGCTGGGCCCCCCCCCCCCCCGGGGCAGGGGGCGGGGGGGGGGGGGGGGGGGGGGGAAGGGGAGGGAGAGGCGCAGGGAACTTGATCCTCTCACATTCCTCTTTCCCTCCAGAGAAGAGCTTGAGCCCTGTGTGAGGGTCAGGGGAGGAATCCCAGAGGTCAGGTGGCTTCCTGGCTGTACTCCCAACAGAATGTGCTGGAAATTCCTCACCGCAGGCAACCCCCTCTCTAACATCCCTTCAGAGAAGCTAGAGAATCAAACGGAATCTTTCTCTGTTCACATGGAGCTTGTGGCTGTGCTCAGGTGGGGTATGCCTGGGTCATACCTAGGGGGAATGAGCAGGGCAGCTAGACCCGCGGTTAACCCTTCAATGCCAACCAGCATGGCTGGGCCCAAGAGGACGTCCAGGGAGGGAAGGTTGGCCCCATAAACCTCCTCCTGTGGCTCCATCCCCAGGGAGGGGACTGGCACCTGGTCAGGGAGCCCAGTGGAAATGAGGCATCTGCTTGGAGAGGCCCGGCCAGCCACCTGCCTGTGGACCTTTGGCCTTTCTCGGAGGTGGGGGGGGGGGAGAACAGGGGAGGGGTCCAGAACCCTGAGTTCCTGGGACACTGGGACTCACCCTGCTGTCTGGGCTTTAGAAAAACTCTAACTGCAAAGGTTCAGGTAATGTTTGGCCAATAGCCAAGTAAGGAGGGGGTGGCGAGACTAGGCAATTTAGGAGACCCCCTATTGGTCAGAGCTCCACTGCCTTTAAGACGGGCAGAGAGGCCCAGCAATGACTCCACAGATGAGGAAATTGAGGCCCAGGAAGAAAAGTGGCCTCCCAAGACTTTACAGGAATACATCATCTTTAGTGGCAGACTGGAGCCTCCAACCCCCATCTGTGGCCCCTGATTATCAATGCAGTGCTCTCCACTCCCAGCCCTAGTCCTGGCCTTCTATTCCCACAGCCCCTCCTCTGAACACGGCTCCCTCTGGGAGGGCCTGTGGACTTCACCCAGCCTGGCGCCCACTCCGAGTGGACACTGGAAGATGCCAGGGAAGATGCTAGGACCCCCCTAGGTGCCCCCTGCATGCTCTACCCTTCCTCAGAGCCTTGCTGGAGTCTTACCTCTGATCAGGGTCGGCCCACAAGTCCTGGATAATGGCTGGGCTCCGGCGAGGACTGACAGGGGCAGGAGATGAGGATGGCTTTAAGCAGGCATGTGGGCCGGAGCCTGAGAGCCAAGCCCTGTGGTGGGAGGAATGTGCAGCCCCAGACTGCGGGGCGGGGGGGGGGGGGTGGGGGCAGGGAGGGGACACAATGGGGGGTGTTGGCTGCTATTTTGGCAGGTGCCAGGCACAGGGCTAAAGGGACATGTACCCCACGCCATATAAGCCCATGTGGTCCTCCAGCTGCTCAGATAAGCTATTTAAAACCGGAGCAGATACGCAGAGAACAGGCTTATGACATAACCCAGCTGTCCCTCTTGAGAATCCTGATAAAGTAGATGGCAGCAATCCAAGCCAGAGCAGGGCTGGGGGAGGGGGTGGGGGGAGAAACAGATGAGTTAGGAGGGATGTGGTAAAGAGCTTCATTGTAGCTGATATGAGCCATGTGTTCTTCCAGACAGGTGGTTGCTCCTAATGGGCCAAACAGCCTTAGGCAGAGTGAGTTTTCTCCACGACTGACCATCGAGGCCATGTACGAGGCTCTCCTCCCGAGGACCGGACTTAAACCACCAGAGGTTAGATACCAGTGAGAAGAGCCATTCCCTTTAGATGGATAGCCAAGCTATAAATGCATGGCTAACGATTGGGACCTGCTAACTCACCGGATCACAGAGCCATCGGGGTAAGGCCAGGGCTTTTGTTTTTAGCTCTGATGCATTATAGCCATGACCCTGGCGACAGTGACTGGAACATCACAGAGCTTGGCGTATGATGAAATGGAGAAAGGATGACACCAAGGCCGCTGACAGCTGAGCTGCCTCTCCCCAGCTTTCTCCTTCCATCTCCCTCCATCTCCCTGGCTCAGATGGCATCTGACTTTGAAGAAGGACAAGATGCATAGCCTCCTCTCATCCCCAGGCCCTGAAACCCTGGGGGTCCTGGTCTCACCAGATCTTGCTCATTCAAGAAAAGCGATCCACTCTTCTTTCATGGACCAAGGAAGCCATCTTTGCCCGTTCTCTACCCTGCTCCCCTCCCCTCCCCATGCATCCCACCTTCCCCGGCTCGTTCTCCCTCAGTCCCGCTGCTCTGCTCACACGCTCTCGCCCCTCACTTGGCTGACACTGTCCTCTGTGATTCCAAGCAGCCTCCTCCGAGGCCGGTGGCCTCCATCCCCGGACTCACAGGAGCCTCCTCACTGCCAGGAAATGAGTAGCAGTGAATGCTGAAGCCAGGCCCCAGTGGCCAGCCACCAGGAAGAGGGCTACAAGGACTCAGGGGGAGTTGACAAAGTCGGATAGAGGGAGCAGAAGGGCTGACGAGGAAGAGACCAGGCTGTAGGGAGAGAAAGCGGAGCAGCCTCAGCAGTGTCTCCCATTCTAGCCCATCAGGATCTGCTTTGCCTTGTGTCCTGGCCTGGAACGTCCCAGACATTAGGAATGACGTTTCCTAGTTTCAGGGTCACTATTTCTCCTTCAAAAAGCCATGTTCTTTTTCCTAGATGCCTAAAAAAGGAATGTGGGTATCTCCCCAAGATCCCCCAGGTTCTTTGTGTCTACAGACCATAGGCATGAACTTCTGACTGGGTCTCCTAAGAGCGCTCCATCCAGAGAGCCCTTAGGTGGCCGCTCCATCATACACAAAAGCTAGTGACTGGCCGGGTTGCCCTCACCTGCCACCCAGTCCGCAGCTGCTGCTCTGTCACCAGCTGCAGTCTTGTGTGTGATGTGTCTCCTAATTCATCCGTTTGCCCAACACACAGCCCGACAGGAGCATGAATGCAAAGGCAGAGCTGAGTCCAGAGTTCCCCCCAGCAGCCTGTCATCAGTGTGCACCCCACAAATGCCACCACATTGAGGCAACAGCCCTTCCACTGCCGGAGGAGAGCTTTCGGGAGCCTCCGTTCCTAAGAAAAGTCTGACACCATCGTTTTGATGGCTGGCCAAGTTCCACTGCCTGGCACTTCACAAAGCTCAGAGCCCAGAGCACTCGGCGCTCTTGAAGGTCACTTGCTTGAACCCTGAAGGTCAGAGAAAGGAAATGTCGCAGGCTTATACCTAAGTCCCCAGCAGACTTGGGGACTGGCACCGGGGTCTCCTGAGTCTCCAGGTGGCACAGAGCACCCCTCCATCCTGCCCAGCTTCCAATCAACCTGCAACCATAGCATTGGGCTTTTGCCAAAGCTGCAACCCGGGAAGAGAGGTCAGACAGACTCCCAGGGCCCACTCTGCTGATTCAGGCCAGCAGGAGGCCAGTTTACAGGGGGCTCATTGGCAGATGTGGGACAGCACAGGGCACTGGGAGGCTGACACACATGGGACCCAAAACAGGATTGTCAAGCCTGGGTCAAGCTGGGGAACTGGAGCATGTTGCTGCCCTTATGAGCCCTGTTCCAAGAAGCTCTGGAGCTTCTACAGCTGGGCAAGGGGGGAGCAGACAGAGTCCTTACCTGGTCCCACCCACTGTTGGTTCTGGATGAAATCTGAGCAGTCACCTGGGAGTAAGAGCTCTAACTATGAAAGAAGGTATTTTTCCCATTACATCCTCGAAACATCTGGAAGATACTAGAAGGCCTTGCTCAGTCTGGTCATCCCTGTATTTCAGATGGTTCGGTATCCCCCAAGCCCACATGAGCCATGGGGTTGAGGAAATGAGCTGGGGAGAGGCTAAAGGGAAGACGGCATGCCCCGGTACATGGCGATTCTAGCCTCCCAAGTCACCATGCACTGAGCATAAAACCCTGGCACCTTAACATTTGGGGGTGGGGGTGGGGGCAGAAAATGATCCTTGTCCCACCCCAGCCAAAACCACCCTCCTCCCTCTCTTCAGCTGGTTCCCTTGGAAAGCAAAACCCCGAGGAAGGAATTCACTTCACTTGAAAGAATCATCATCATTTGCGCCTGAGAAAATGAATTTTTAACAGATTCTTCCTGAGAACAGGGTTTTCTGAGCAAGGGGAGGGAGGCTAAGTGACTCCATAAAAAGCCACCGAGCTCCTGGACGGACAACGCAGCAGGTCAGGGAAGGGAAAGGACACAAAGCAGGAAGACGGAGCAATGGACCAGGCCTGGCAATTCCTTCCCAATGTGGTCGGAGGGCCTTGGCAGGCTGGAACCAGGTCCCAAGGTCCACGTCTTGGTAAGGCGACATCATGGGCACACAGAGCACCAGCCAAGAGCAGATGAGACAGATGACCTTGGGAGTCCTTGAGAGATGGTCCCACCCTGACCCGGAAGGAGTCATCTTTGAGGAAGCCACCAAGACTCCCTCCAGCGACCCAGTGCCAGATCCTGGCTGCCAGTGGGACCAGGACCTGCTGTGCTTTCCATAGGACAGGAAAGTGCCAAGGCTGGGAAGGAGGTGGATGACAGAGGTGGCTGAGTTGTCACTCATGTTCCTGGTTCTCAGGAGCCACAGCCAGAGATCCAGAGGCAGATGAGAGACGAGGGTGCTGCTTCGAGAGGCAGGGGCCCAGCATCCCAGAGAGGGCCCGGACGAGAGGGGGCCGGGGTAAGAGAGGGCCGGGACGTTCTGTCTTGCAGGCTTGTCACACCTGTTGAGGTCAATTAGAACAAATGAAGTGGGTTCCTAGGCTGGAAGGAAAAGGGAATCTTTGAGCGGGAAGCATCCCTTTGCCCAAGCCTCACACCCACAGTGGGTGGGAGAACCAAATCTCCTGGTTTAAAAAAGAGGGGCTATGAACCAGGCACCAGCTGCTCATACCTGTCATCCTAGCTACTCAGGAGGCTGGGGGCTGAGGATCATGGCTCAAAGACAGCCCAAGCAGCCAATAAACTACTCAGAAAAAGCCAGAAGTGGCGCCATGGCTAAAGCGGTAGAGCGCTAGCCTTGAGCACGAAGAGGCTCAGGGACAGCTCCCAGGCCTTGAGTTTAATCCACAGGACCAGAAAAAAAAATTTTTTAATAGGGGGGCTATGTCTCAACAAGACCGGCAAGCTATCCATGTGCCCATGAGAGAATCATCACAGTCAAACATGCAGGGACTGGGGGATTCTGGGAACTAGACTATGCAATGGCAGGCTAGTGAGTGTATACACACAAGTGACTATTTAGTGGGGGAGGTCTCTCAGTGTGCCCCATAATCCTGTGGGTCCCCACCTTACTCACCTCAGCATCCAAGGAAGAATCCGATTTCTTCCCCCACTGAGTCCTCTTGGTAGCTGCCAATTCTTTCCGCACCTCCTGAAGTGGGGGCATTATGAGGGAGATCAGAAATGCTAAGGAGAAGTTTGAACCCCCAGGCTCACCCCTGCTCAGAGTGCCCTCCCTCTTCCTGGAGGGGAAAAGGACCCCGGGTCTCTTCTCTGCTGCAGGCAATCCGTGGCCACCCTTCCTCTCCACCATCCCCACGTCTGAAACAACCCCCCACTTGAGGGTTGTCCCTCCCGACCGCATCATCGCACCACCATGGAGACAGGGTACCTGGGGGTCCTGCTCTCCAGACTCCTGGGTCCTGCTGATCCACAGGTTGAGCCTTGATGTCACCACCCCAGACAGCCTCAAGTTCTCCTAGAAAGAAAGGTGCCATCTCAGGGTTTGGGAAGAGAAAGACTTTCTCCAAGGCCCGGGCACAGGAACAGAACCCCTTTCTCCCCTCCCCCAGCGCAGGCTATGCTCAGCTGGGACAGCGCCCTCCACAGGGAGCAATGTGCCCAGCTAGAAGGAGCCGGGCTCAGGGACACCAATGCTAAGGCCACACTCTGCCAATGCTTATGTGTGAAAATACAGTTTCTAGCACTGCCCAGGCCGAGGCTCACATGCTGGAGACGTCAGAACTCATCGGCTTAAAGAGCCCCAGGTGGGCTTTGCCCCTCACCTTCCGGCTGGAGGCTGGCTCTGCCCGGCTCTGGCCCCCTGCCAGCTCCTTCTCAAAGATGTGGCGCTTGCTGGCTACTCCTGCAGGAGTCACAAAGACCTCGGCGCGGGAGGAGCCTGATGACCTCACGGACTCTGATCGCTGGAAACAGAAACGCCAACTGCTGAGCCGAGAGCATGAGGTCCCTGGGTCATACCAGCCCCAGCGGTGAAGGACCCCACCCCTCCGGAAGAGCCCCCACCTGTATGGCCGTGTGGTATCGCTCCAGCTTCTCGCCTAGCTTAACCGTGCTGGCTGGTAGCCTCACACTGGCACTGCAGGATGGGAAGACAGGAGACAAACTGGATGAGACACTGCCCGTCTTGGAGCTAAGGCCCGGCAACTCAGCAAAGAGAACATGCCCACCACCGCATCACAGACCCCATCTTAACCAACGAAAGTTAGAGCTGGTGTTGCATACCTGCTCTCACAACTGTACAGGAAGTGTAAATATGAGGATCACAGTCAAAGACAAAGATGTAAGCCCCTACCTAAAATATAACTAAAGCAAAAAGAGCTGGGGGTATGGCTCAAGTGGTAGAGCACCCACCTAGCAAGCACAAGGCCCTGAGTGTGAGCCCCATACCACCAAAAAAAAAAAAAAAAGAGATCAGACAAGACAGTGCCAAAAGTTCCAGGCTTCCCACCTGCGAGTTAAGGTTGCTTCTGAGTTGTCTTTCCTAGGGCTCATCTGAAATGAGAAGCAAGGTGTTGGTGAGTTAGGAGTTCCAGGAAATTCCACAGCTCCTCTCCATGAGGGGCACAGTTCTCAGTATGTTTTCTCCCCCTTCACAACTTCCCCCTACTACCACCACCAAAGAAATCAGCCTTCATTAGCGGCCCTCATCTCCTCAGGAAAGCCCTTGTCTCTACATTCCAGTCTGGGTCCCAAGGCCTTTCCTAGGCGCCCACCAAACTTGCTAGGGAACCTGTTACCACTTGACTTTCTCCCTGCTTCCCATGACCAAAAACCCATGGGCACCAGCCAGCCTCAGGCCTCAACTCCTCCCCAGGGCCTGGCAGATATTAGTACAAGTCAGAGTCAAGTGATGAATGAGTAGGTGATCCAAAGGCTGGATGAGGCTTCCTATGCTCATTAATTATACTATGAGGCAGGGACAGGGGACAGGCAGAGGGCACTAGGACCACCCTGCTGAGCTCCACCTTACTGGTGCCTCCTGGGTTGAGGAGAGGGACTCATAAAGGCAGGTAGATTCTGGCTCCCACAGCCTAGCCAAGTGGGGGCATATTCCTGCAGTTCTGGTTGCTTCCACTAGGTGGGGGCTGCTCATATGTATTCACTCCCACCTTCTAAGTCATTGACCAGATACTCTTTTATTGAGTAAGACCAGGTCTGGTTTGGGCCACCCATGGAAATGAAAAGCCCCTCTCTATACAAAG
The DNA here is from genome assembly GCF_024711535.1 of Dipodomys merriami. Classification (NCBI taxonomy): domain Eukaryota; kingdom Metazoa; phylum Chordata; class Mammalia; order Rodentia; family Heteromyidae; genus Dipodomys; species Dipodomys merriami. Next base: position 13,908,275 of record NW_027204604.1, on the reverse strand, counting down.
AATCTGTCTTCAGGATAACCCAAGGCTCCTAACGCTTAATGGTGGCTGTATTCCTGGTGACTTGGAGTTAAGGAAGGGATCCCTGGTTCTCACCCGAAAAGAGATGGTCCTGGGGCTAGAGCGCTTGAGGGAGCTGCTGTAGGTGATCTGGGTGGGTGAAGACGTGTCTGCCTCATCCTCCTTGCTGGGGATTTTCACCTGAATGGAGCAGGGGATGTGTCACACAAGAACTCACCTTCCTGGAGAACAGTCTAGTGACCACCCAGGCCCAAGCAGCCCCCTGGCCCAAGCTGCCATGTGGCCTGGCCTTCCCAAGCAAGCACTGAAGAAAGTGGAGGACAAGGAAACAGCCCTGCGTCACTCTCCTGTGTCTGCTATGGGGCAGCTGGCATAGTCCCACAGGGCCAGCCGGAGCTTTGTAGGAAAGTTTCTGGAAGGATCCAAGGCCTTCCACAAGGCTGCTAAGGTCCTGGAGTCCAGGTCCCAGTTGGGGATACAGTATGGGTGGACCTACTGCTTTCAGCTCTAAAACCCTGCCTCAGTCTTGGACACCCTATTCTGACAATGGCTGGGGTGATCCCAGAGGAGGGAGAAGGGGGAGGGACAGGAGCACTGCCAACCTGGAGTGTGATAGGTGGGAGGCGGGAAGCTGCGGTCGGAGGCTCTGGCTTTGCAGAGGAAGGAGGGCTCGGCCCAGGGAGAGCTCTTCCTCTGGGCTCCTTGGTGGTGGCCTGGCTTCTTGGGGGAGGCTGGGGCTGCTCTGTGATGACTGCCCTCTTTGGAGCTGCCTTTGTCTCTGAGACTGACCCCTTCTCAAAGATGGACGCCTTCTCAGACACTAGCCTCCTCTCTGGCATCTTCTCGGAGATGCCCGCTCTTTCTTCAGGTGGCTTCTTCTCCAGGCTGGATCTCTTCTCTGATACTTCTATCTTCTGGGACACAGATGTCTTCCCAGAGATCAATGACTTCTCTGAGACACTTGTTTTTTCTGGAACCAACTTCTCCCGGCCACCTGTCTTCACCAAGGCTGCTGACCCCTCATCCGGGGACCCTTTCTCCGCGGCCACCCCCTTCTTGGAAACACAGGCTTTCTCTGCAGCCAGTCTGGTGGCAGGCGATGCTGGCTTCTCTGGCACGGGGGATCTCTCAGAGACCAAACTCTTCTCCAGGAGCTCCTTCTTCCCTGTTCCTGGCTCCTGGCTTTCTGCACACTCCTCCTCCTCCCGGGCCCAAGGGCCCAGGCGCTCCCGGTTCAGTCTCCGGCGAGGCAAGGACTCCAAGTCCCTCTTGGGCACAAGGGGGCGCTGCTGTGGCTGCTCGGGGCCTGCGCTCTCCTGCCCCTCCTCTGCCTCGGGCCTCTCTTGGATGGGGGCCTGGGCAGCCTCCACAGCTTGCCGCCTCTGCCTCCGCTCCTGTCGCGTTCTGAGGATGGTCTGGATGTCCTCCACCTCTTCTTGGAAGGCTGGGGATGCTGGCTTTGGCACCTCTGCTTCCTCTACACTGGGTAGCCTGAGTTAGAAGACAGGGTGAGAGACTGAGTCAGAGGATTTCAGACGTAACGGGGACCAGGGGTGTAACCGGGCCCCAAACCAATAAGCACAGGTCAAAGAAGCCAGGCCCTGGCCTTCCTCCCCTCCCCCTACCACCTAAAGAAGGCTCACATTTCACGGCTATATATACAAGCACTCCATGCTTTTAAAAAGGATACAAATCCCTGTAAGGTCCAATCAGCTACATTCAGACATTATCAGCCAAAACTGATGGAACAACTTTTCTCCACATGCGTTGGCCCAAGGTGGGGTGGAGGGGGGAGAAAAAGAGTAACACAGTCCAGGTCCCTTAGAGCTAAGATGGAGAGCAGAGTGTTCAAGATCTGTCAGAGGTCGCTGGCAGCTCCCTGTCAGGGGCTGGGTGGTGAACCTCAAGTATTCTAAAGTTCTACCCCCACACTCTTGTCCTTTGCTTGGCAGACACAGGTTCGGGTCATCCCCAAACACACAACCTGGTCCCCCTTCTCTGGGAAGTGAAAGGGAACAAGACCAGATCAGAGACTGGCCCAGACCTACCGGGCTTGGTTTCCATCTGAAAAAGATTCTTGGCCAAGCCTGTAATGCTCACTATACAAGAGACTGAGATCTGAGAATCCTGATTCAAAGCTGGCCCCAGCAGGAAAGTCCATGAGACTCTTATTTCTAATTAACTGCCAAAAATGTGTCAGTACAGAAGAGAAAAGGAGATTCTTTTCCTTTGACTACCCTGCTCCCTGTGTGAATTCAGTCAAGTTTACTTTCAGTGTGAGACTCAGTTTTCACATCTGCAAACTAGGCTTGTAAGGAGACACAGAGGCTGGCCAAATAAAGGACACAGTCCTGACACACTGGCAGTACTCAGACAGTTCTGGGCCTTTCTCTTCCTTTCCCTCATGACCCAAAATCTAGATGGCACACTGCCACACCCCCCACCGCCCATTCCTGCCCTCAGAAGCAGATAATTGCCAGGCACCAGTGGCTCACACCTGTAATCCTAGTAATCCTAGCTACTCAAGAGGCTGAGACTTGAGGATCCCGGTTTGAAGTCAGCCAGGGCAGGAAAGTCTGTGAGACTCTTACCTACAATTAACTACCAAAAAACCAAGCCTACTTCAATTCACCACCAAAAATGGAGTGGTAGAGTGCTAGCCTTGAACAAAAGAAGCTCAGAGACAATACCCAGACTGAGTTCAAGCCCCAGTACCAGCACAGAGTGAGGGCTGGGCTAGAGAGCCAAGGCTGAGTTTAATGGAAAGAGTAGTTATAGACCCGGACAAAACTGGATGTTACTGTCTAGTTATATGATCTCAGTGAGTCACCTAAGTACCCTTTGACCCAGTTTCTACAACTGTAAAAATAATACCTGTCTCTCAGGATTGCTGTAAGGACTGAGTGAGACTGAGTGAGTGACGTCCATAAAATCTCCAGCCGAGCATGAGCTCACAAATGTCTCAACCAACAATAACACGGTCAGTGTGAGGAGAGCGGGAAGCCCAGCCGCGCTGGGGAACAGTGAGGCACTGAGAAGTTTATCATCATACACCTGCGCCTCACTCTCACGTGGCAAGCCAGCCGCTCTGCTCGTCATCTAGCGGGGGCCGGCTGCGTCCATCTTTGTCACCCAGGATGGGGAAATGATACCCGGGGCCCCTCCCCAGGCCGACTACCTCTCTGTAGCCCGCCGCTCTCCATTCTGGGTGAGCCCAGAAGATTCATCCTCCGTGGTAGAACTCAGGTTGCGGTGCCGCCGCCTGCGTTCTCGCTCCTGCTCCTCCTCATCTTCCAGAGTCCGCTGCCGGGCCAGGCTGGGGGAAAGGAGGTAAGAATCAGCATGGCCTCCAGATACTTGAGCACCCTTCCACAGGCTGGGAGAAGACACACCACCCTGTAGGTATGTGAGCAATGCTCCACCTCTACCATCTAAACTGAGAGGTGGTGTAAGTAAAATACACACTGGATTTCAAAGACCCAGGATGGAAACCAAGACATAAAGGCTTAGCTGAGCCGGACACCCGTGGCCCATGCCTGTAATCCTAGCTACTCAGGAGGCTGAGATCTGAGGATCTTGGTTCAAAGTAAGCCAGGGCAGGAAATTCCATCAGACTTTCATCTCTAATTAACCACCAAAAGGAAAAAAAAATCTGAGAAGTAGAGCTGTGGCTCAAGTGGTAGAGCACTAGCCTTGAGTGAAAAAGCTCAGGGACAGTGCCCAGGCCCTGAGTTCAAGCCCAGGACTTGCACCAAAGGGGGGGAAAATAATAAAAGAATTGTGTGGCTGAACTATGATTGTCTCCCATTCCAACTACTTGGGAGGCTGAAGCAGGAAGATCACATGAGCCCAGGAGGTCAAGGCCCACACAGGTGCCATACCAAGACCATTCTCAAATGGTAGATATTATGTGTGCAAATGATCTTTTGGGTATATCAGGGCATAAAGTTTGGGGATCTTTTTGTTTGGGGAGGCACTGGGGTTTTAAACTTAGGGCTTTGCACTTGCTTGGCAGGACCTCTACCATGTGAGCCCTTTTTCACATGGCTATTCTTTGAGATAAGGGTCTTGTTTCTTAACCAGGGCTGAGCAGAAGAACCACGATCCTCCATTTACCCTTCCCACCATAGCTGGGATGACAGGTGCATACCGACCGCCACATCCAGCTTTTTCTGTTGAAACTGGGTCTCCTGAACTGTACTGACTTCAACCTGTGATCCTTTGGATCTCAGTGTCCTGAGTAGCTAGGATTACAATGACCTGTACCCAGTCAACTGAAGTCTTTGGTTAAAATTCTTTTTGCTTCTTTTACTTTTCATATTGACTACTAGAAAATAAATTATATTAGCAATATGGTTCATATTATATACGTATTATGTTCCTACAAAAGCTAAATAGATCTGAGGTAAGTCAAGCTTTCTCCTGAACACATTGACATTCCAGTCAGATAACTCTATGCGTAAAAGCTATACTGGTTTGTCCCTATTCGATGTCAGCCACAACTCTCAGTTGTGACAACCAAAAACTGTTTTTTAACATTCTCCCAAATCCCCCAAGGGTCAAAATCACCCCCAGACAAGACCTATTGTGTTGGACTTCAGTCTGGGCTCCAGGTAAGGAGAGGCCCTCCCTCTGTGGGGTGGCGAGGAATGTGGAAAGGTAGGTATGGTCCTGCCTGAAGAAAGGCAGGTAAACTTGACAAATCCCTTTCTCTTTTCAGTCCTGAGATTCTTAGATCATATCCCCTGATGGACAATCACAGAAGTATGTCCTCAGAGTGACTCAATTCCCCATAAAAATGCTTTGCCTTTGGTGGCAGGGGCGGAAGTTAAGACTTACAAACAAGACCAGTTATGCCTAGAGAAATCCAACACACACCTTCACTTAAAGGTGACTTCTCTCACTTTTAGAACTTTGGCTTGTCCAGAGGAGCATTTGATCCCTGCCACCCAGAGACCTTTCTTATACTCCTGGGGCCAGCCAGGCACTCTCAAAGCCAGCCAACCAACCTCCTTGAATCCCTCATCTATCCAGCCAGCCACCCGTCAATCCAAATACCCATCCATCCCGTTACCCACCAACATCTCTCACCCTTATGCACCTGCACTGCCACGTGCACACTCACCTTCCCATCAGCCCATCAGCCCGTCTTCCCTTCCATCCATCCACCCACCCTGCCCATCAAACCAAGAGCAAATGAACGCTTGCAATTACAATGGGCTATGCTGACCGTGTCAGCAACTGACATGGTCACAAAACAATATAACAGGGTCTCTAACGATAACCTACAATCTGGTGGTCCAGAGGTAGGTCCAGCAACTCGGCCAAGCAAAACTCAGAAATGGCTCTGCAGAGGAACAATGATTCCTCTGGGGCAGATTATCAGGACCGGCTCACAGCAAACACTGAACCTGGAGCAGACCTGTGGGCAAACGACTTCAATAGGGGCGATGGAGGTGGGAGACAAACTGGCAGAAATAAAATTAAAATTAAAATACAATAAAATAAAATGGGCTGGGCATCACCCCAAGAGGCAGGAGTCTGTGAACGGGGGGGGGGGGGGCTGAGAAGGCCAGCTAGAATGAGCCTTCCCCAGAACCTCTCTCCAATAACCTCAGTGATCTGGGACTCAAATCAGAAAGACTAAAAAAAAAAGTCTCCATGTTCCCATCCAGAGCAGCTGACCAACTCTTGCCTGTCTTCATTTAAAGCTTCTCTTCTTCTGAAGGGCATCACAGGGCAGCCATTCCTTGATTTAGGGAAGAGTTTGTTTTCTGAGAAAACAAAAATCATGGAAATGCACCCATTTTAAACACTGAATACACCTAAAAATGCAACTACAGGCCTCCAGGAGGAGAAATCCCTCACTGTCTTTGAAGGCAGGGACAGCAGTGTGGTTCTGGTCCCCCAGTCCTGGGACAAGTCATTGTTCCCTGTGTTGTTGTTACTGATGCTCCTGCTGCTGTGGGAGGTAGAAGGGGGAGACTGTAGCTCTGTAGCTCAAGCTGGCCTCAAACTCTTAATCCTCCCTTCTAGACCTCCGAGTGCTGCAGTTCCACCTGGCTATCACTTCCTTTGCTCTTCCTCAGTTTTTTTCCCTAAAACGAGGCAAGGACTCTGATTTTTTCCACCCTCACATTGATATCACATCAATAGAGACAATCTTCACTAATTTTTTGAGCATCTTGTGACCAGGCAGATACTAGGAGCCAGAACACAGAAGACAAAGAGACCGCCACGTCTCCCTGGAGCATGGTATGAAGGAGAGGGGAGGTGGTGAGCAAGGAAACTGCCCTGGAGCAAAAGCACATCCACCAGGTGTCATGAGCGCAATGGGACAGGTGAGTGAGCTAGAGGAGGCCTCTCAGACACACCTGGCTCAAGAGAAAGAGAGAGGCAGTGGAGCCCGATGGTGGAGCCAGTGAAGATGTTGAGAGGGGTGCAGTACAGAGCCCGGGCGGGGAAGGGGGAGGGGAACTGGGTGTGTAAGAGGGTAGCCATAAATAGGCCCTCAAGGGAGCTGGACAGAGATGCCAACTAACAAATGTTGGTCTCTTCCTCCCTGGGACTGACCACATCTCAAGACTTAAGTGCCCAGGCTGGCTTTGAACTGTGGTCCTCAGATCTCAGCCTCTGAGTAGTTAGGATTACAGGTGTGAGCCAGCAGTGACCTGCAGGGCAGCTAAACTTGATGATAATCCACACCTTTCTCTCACCTGGTGCAGTTGGAGAAGGGCGCAGCCAGAGGCTTCCCTGACCTTGGCGATAAAACTCAGGCAATGAACTCAGGGCCTTCTGCTTAATAGACAGGGGCTCCACTGCGGAGCCCCACCTGTAGCACTGTGCCACAGAGCGTAAAAGGATTTCCCTGGACCTCCACTGGATCCCTGTGAGCTCTCTAGTATTTGTCAGTAGATCCTTCCTTCATTACTCATTCATTCACTACTCACAAACTGATGGTCTCTCATGAGCCAGGGCCTGGTGTCCCATCTCTCCTCAGCTGTCTTCATTCAGACAGAAACGCCATCTTCTGCTGGCTTTCATCCGAGACCACATCTGAAAGGTCTCTCCTCTATATCTAGTTTGGAGACAGCTCTTGCACTCGGAAGAGAGAGTCCATGTATGGAGGAAAGTGGCCTGCATGTCAAAAGCTCCTTCCCCTGAGCATGTGTACAGCAGGGGCGGCTGCAGTCTCTGGGATTCTCTGACCCGAGCAGCCCGGCTCCCACACACAGCTTCAGAGGACGCACATATGTATTTGTCCTCCCGTGGGGCCCTTTATGGTGTCCCATCGGCCTGAGCCTGGGCTCCTCGCAAGCAACTCACTTCACTGGCAGGGCCACCTGGAGAAGATAGGGCCCAGCTATCCCTGAGGAATTCCCAAGTTTGACACTAAGACCCCAGCACTCACCAGAGGTGACATGGTCACTGCCCCTGCCACTCAGAGATCACAGAGCTGCCTTCAACTCCTGACACCTAACAAAACACGAGTCCTTTCACACACACACACACACACACACACACACCCCAGGGCAGGAATTTTATCTCCAAGAAGCCAAGATTACTGCTGGCCTTGAAGATGAGGAAATAGCCAGAAATGAAAGGGAAGGAAGGGCAGAAGGGCAGTCCCCAGAAGGGAACTCAGCAGGTGCAGCAGCTGAAACCCATAATAAATGAGGGTTCTGTTAGAACAGGGCAGGAGGGGACTAATATGTAAGTGCTGGCAATAACGCTAGACACTGTCCTAGGTGTATTAAAACAATGTGGATATTAATCTTTAGACTCAAGCCACTCTGCATTTGAGGAACCTGAGGCTCAGAGGAGTTAATAACATTCTGAAGGAAGTGCAGCTAACAAAAGCAAAAACAACCCAAGCCGGGCAGGCGCGTTGATGGCTTGCACCTGTAATCCTAGCTACTCAAGAGGCTGAGATCTGAGGATCATGGATCAAAGCCAGCCTGGGCAGACAAATCCAAGACACTCTATCTCCAATTAACTAGCAAAAAGCCACAAGTGGAGTGCCTACCTAGAGTGAAAAAGCTAAAGGGCTGTGGCTAGGCCCTGAGTTCAAGCCCGAGGAGGAGGAGGAGGAGGAGGAGGAGGAGCAGGAGGAGGAGGAGGAAGAGCAGGAGGAGGAAGAGCAGGAGGAGGAAGAGCAGGAGGAGGAAGAGCAGGAGGAGGAAGAGCAGGAGGAGGAAGAGCAGGAGGAGGAGGAGCAGGAGGAGGAGGAGCAGGAGGAGGAGGAGCAGGAGGAGGAGCAGGAGGAGGAGCAGGAGGAGGAGGAGGAGGAGGAGGAGGAGGAGGAGGAGGAGGAGGAGGAGGAGGAGGAGGAGGAGGAGGAACCCAGACTTCAACCTAAGTCAGCTTTCCATGTCCTTAACCAGGATATCAACTTCCACAAAAGGATGCTAAAGGGCTGGTCCTAAACCAGAGGGAGGCCCCACCTTCTGGGAAGCCCCAAAAGCTGAATACTCAGGGGAATGAACAAGGGAGTCTGGTGGGAATGGAGGAAGAGACTCTGATAATGCCAAATTCTCCAGCCAGAAGGCCCAAGTTCAGGGAGGGAAAATGTTTAAGGAAAATCAGACATTTTCAAACCCCAGATCCAGGTCCTGGGTAGAACCCAGAGGCCCCAACAGCTCCAGGCGACTCACTCCCTACCTCCCACCACAGCCTTGGCCTCTGCGTCCTGGCCTGCACCAGGAACACACTTCCCTCCATTTCTGTCTCATGAGGAGCTGCTCCTCCCCAATCCCCAACTCACTCCTTTGGGGCTAGGGAGCTTCTTCAGCTAAGATCATCTGAAAGATATGTGCCCTGGGCTCTGCTGGAGAAAGCTTGCTTTTCCCCCTTCCCTGGGGTTTTCTGAGCTCTAACTTCTTCTGCAACAAGGAAGAGCAGGGGCTTAAGTGTAGTGGTTGTTAAATGTTTAGCAGTGGAACCTAGTCTCCCCCATCTGAATCCCATTGAAGTAGATCAAAGCTCAGCTGATCTGGCTAGAGCAGGGAGAAGATAGTGAGGCATTTTGTGGGCTCTGAGGCTCGAGGAGTTGGTAAGGAGAGAACGAAGGAGGAAGCTAGACCTGGCCATGACTTTGGGCCACTCTTCAGCACCTGAGAGGGCAGACCTCAGCCTCCCCCCTGCACACACTGAGGGTGTCACTGCAGGAGACCTGAGGTCCCACCTAACCCAGATCTCCCATGTTGGGAGACCCTAGGGAAGCACCTGCAGGTGGGAGGGCTGCTAAGACCAGGCAGAGAAATGATTAACCAGTGTCTGCCTAGTGCCAAGGCTCTCAGACCCAGCCCTCACCCCCTGCAGACAGGCCTGGCCTCACAGATCACCAGGTCAGCCCAGAGAGGAAAGGAAAAGGCTGCTGACCAGGGAAGCCAGCTGGTCAACTCACCATCGCCCCTACCCCAAGGCTAGAGGATCTGGATTTCTATGTATTGCCCTGGCCAGGCTGCAGGCTGGCCCTCAGCTCCTCCTCCTCACACCCTCCACTCGGGCTGCCCCAGCCTGGGAGGCTCGGTTGACAGTGACTCACACACAGCCTTTCCTGCAGCCCGCTGAGGCTTGTTGCTCATTCAGGGAACGGGAGCGGTCCTCTGTTCCAGGCGCCTCACCAGGGTGACTGTTGGCAGCAGCTGTGTCTGCCCACAGGGTTCCGTGAGGGCTGGAAGCCAGGCCAGGGGCCCCTAGGGCAGAGCTGGCTCCCCAGGGCTTCCTTGCCACTTAGCCTGGACATCCCATGGGAACCTGGCCTCACCCCTGCAGGCACAAGGCTCCAAAAGTCTGTATGAACAATGGCATTCACTCCCATTTAAAAGTTACACACACACACCAACAAACATACCTAAACATGCTCTCGCACAAAATCACACATAACCCACCCAAAAAATGGATACTTCTGAAGAAGTATTGTGTGGTATGGATTTTTAACCTAATATGATAGGAGGAAGATCTTCAATAAACATTCAAGCTCAACATACTCGAGTTTCAGCAACACAAGAATCTACAGAGCACACAAGGCATCTCACTACACAGGCCATAAACACGCTCGCCCACACAGCTGGCCCTACGCACATAGCTAAACAGGCCTCCATCGGCCCAGATGTGTCCAGACACCCCCACCCCACTGGCCCACAGGCAGAGTCCAAGGGCTCGATTCTCAGCCCCACCCTCGGCACAGACCTTCCCTAGGGTGTGTCTGACCTCTAAGGCAACCTGGGCTCCTTTTCTCAAGCACTGGTTCTCCCCGTTCTTCAGGCTTACTATTCCCCTCCGTAAGACCTCTTGGGCCTCTGCACTGGAGTTAGCAGACAACTATGTTTTGGGGTAGGCTGGGGTCCTGTGCTGGCCCCAGCCCCAGGAAAGCGAGCTGCTGGGCAGAGATGGAATCGGACACTGGAGAGGCTCCCAAGCCCTTCTGAGAGGAACAGTAAGAAAAAGGAGAGATTCTAAGTGCTGGCAAAAGTGTGAAGGATGTCTTGATTGGGAAGGCCTGAGATACTCAAGCTTCTAGGGAGCTGCTGGCTGCACCTGCAGTGCCAGCCCTGTCCCCACTACAGGCCCAAACACCCACCTAAAAGATCCAAGAGGCCAACTGTATCCTGGCTAGAGCCTGAGGAAGGAAAGGAACAGGGCTCCAGCACTGAGCCACTTACACCAGCCTCCAGTTCCTTAGCACACAGGGGGTGGGGGGAGGGAGGAGGTAAAGAATCACCTTCCAGCAGTTTCAGAGAGAGGTGGGGACAACTCCAAGAAGAGTCACCAACCACCAGGTGGGGAGGGGGTGGGGGGAGCGTCCTTCCCTCCCGTCTCTGACCCTGTAGGCTGTCCCCTGACCCCTGGCTTACATGTAAAATTGCAGCACACGAGGATCCCAGCCCAGATGCCACCCCCAAAATACTAAACTCAGAATTTGGGTCTCCCTGGGTGGAGGGGGGGGAGGGTCGGTTTCCCTCAGATCCCATTCACAGATCCCTGCTCAACTGGCCCTGAAGGAGGGCTGACCCCGTTCTTACTCCCAAAAGGAGGCGAGGGACACCTCCAGGAGCCACTCTGGGATTCTGTACCCCGTCGATCATAGATAGCTTCTCTCAAGAATGAAGTTGAGGAGCAACTCCTGACCCATCAAAACGTTCCCACCCGGGGAACTGTGCCGACTGGGGAGTAAGTAGTTCCACCCTGCCACCTGAGGGGTCCCGAGCCGGGCCCCGATTCTCGATCCAGCCTCGGTGCCAGGCCCCGGCGGGGAGGGGCTCGGAGGGAGAGGAGCTCCGAAGTCTGGCCGCGGACCCTAGCCCCAGGCCGGCCTCGGGTCCCGGCCCTGGTCCCCACACAGCCCGGCCAGCGACCACGCTCACCTGGACAGCGCCGACCAGTCCTTCCTGCTGACCGACATGCTGCCGAGCCCCCGGCCGCAGCGTGCGTGCGCAGTGCTCCGCGCGCAGTGCTCCGCGCCCGCCCGTCCGCCGCGGCCGCCTCACCTGCGGCCCCGCCCCGCGCGCCAGGTGCGGTCACATGGCCGCTTATCTCACCGGGCTCGCGCCCCGCGCCCCCGATCTGAGGCCGGGAGCGACCGGAGCAAAGCAGGGCGGATCGCCGTCCGGAGCACGGAGCCCCGCGCGCACCGGAGCACGCGAGCCGGACCCGGAGCCCCGCGCGCACCCGGGCACGGGCCCGACCCGGAGCCCCGCGCGCACCCGGGCACGAGCCCGACCCGGAGCCCCGCGCGCACCCGGGCACGAGCCCGACCCGGGCACGGGGGCGGCGAGCCGCACCGACGGACTCCGCGGCTAGCGCAGCCGGGCTGCGCGGCGGCTCGGGGCCGGGGCGGGAGACTGACTTCCTGCTCAGAACCAGTCGGACCAGCTTGGCGCTGGGCCGCCTCTCCCCGCCGTGTCTCGGCCCGGAGTGCCCCGGAGTGAGGCTGGGCGGGCGGGCGGGGGTTACCCGGGCACTGGAGTCAGGCTGATATCCCTGCCTGGAAATCGACTTAATCCTGAGAAACCTAAGAGCAGGAAACGAAGCGTAAAAGTTAGAGCAAGTATCGTAATCCACCCCCCCCCCTCCCGGCTATCTGGACAGCAGGCAGCATGGGGGGGGGGGAGTTCCTGGAAACTCCCTTTGCTAGGTTCCCCCCTGGGGTCAGGACCACCCACCCCATCCCCCCCCCAGACCCCACGGAGGTGAACAGGAGTTGTCATTCAAACAAGCCCCATAGAAAGCCAGCCCCTCTCAAGGGGAGCCTCTGAGACTCGAACCTGCAAAAACGGGAGTGTCCACGGCTCTGAAACCCAAATGTGCCCAAAACACCCATCTCGCTCCCTGATACCAGGCTGTGGGGTGGAAGAGTGGACATAGGTGACTGGAGCTAGAGCCCTAAAGAGGCCTGAGGCAGAAGGGCTCCCTCTGGGCCCAGGGCGCGCCAGGTGCTTCCCATCCAGGAACCTGCCAGCGGCTGCCCGGGAGGTGAGGAATCGTCTTCACTCGAGAATCAAACAGCGTGGAGCTGGACACTGGTGGCTCACGCCTGTAATCCTAGCAACTCAAGAGGCTGAGATCTGAGGATCGCAGTTCAAAATCAGGCCAAGCAGGAAAGTCTGGAGAGTCAGTTAACCAGCAAAAAGCCAAAAGTGGAGGTGTGGCCCAAGTGGCAGGGCACCAATCTTGAGAGAAAAAGCCTAGGGACAGCTCCTGGGCTCTGAGTTCAAGCCCTAGTATCAGCAACACATGCATGAGCCGCTGCATTTCCTGCCTATAGAGAAACAGGCCCAGCCCCCTGCCACTCTGGCACTGGATGAATGGGAGGCGAGCACAGCTACCTGCATTTTCATTGGCCTCCATGCCCAGCTTCAGCCTCTCTTGGTGCTGATCCAAGCTAGTGGTCTTCAGAGCCCTCAAGCTCTGAGACCTCACTGCCTCAGTCAAGCAGAAACCACAAGCATCCAGCCAGCCTGCCAGGGTGCCTCCTTCCTACACACCCCTTCCTCCAGGAAAACTTCCTCACATCGCAGCCAGACAAGGGAATCAAGGTGGGGCTGGAGACTTGGCCTTGAGCCCCCCTTCTGCCTGTTAGAGAATTATGTGATTGGAGAGAAATGCCTCAGTTTCCCCTTCTGTGAAGGGAGAATGTCGTTCTGAAATCTTGTTCTGTTTCCTTCCAGGTGGTGGAAATCAAGTGACTTCTCTCCTAGTGACCCTGAGTGATCCTCCTGAGTGTGGGCAAGCCCAAGAGTTTTCAGCAGAGGCCAAGGCAGGACCCTGAACGGTTTGTTCTTTTCCAAGGAAAAAAGAAAAGGGATTGCTTGGTCACTGACCCTGCACACACTGATAGTATGGTCCTGGATACCTGGTACAGCCAGGAGAGCCTAGTCTCCCGGGAGCTAGCCAGTGTTCTCATGGTTGGTCAGGGTTGGCATCTCAGCAGAGGAGGAAAAGCATTCCAGGTTATTTGAGGCCTGACCCAACACTTGATGAAACCAGGGGGACTGTCAGGTATCTAAAAGCCCACCCTCTCTGTGAATGTAAAAACCCCCATATGTGGGAGGTTGGTATGCAGACAACTCCCCAAGCAAGGAAAAGTAAATTAAGTTTCCAGTGAACTCATTGAAGGCAGAGAGTACACATACCAGATGCCAGCATCTAGTGCTAGATTTGTGCTTAGTGCTACATCTGTATCCATTTGCTAGGGCTACGGTAACAGAGTGTCACAAAGCAGGTGCCTTTAAAACAGCAGAAGTTTATTGCCTTCCAGTTCTGAAGACTAGAAGCCTTACACCAAGCACTGGCAGAGCTAGGCTCCCACCAAAGGCCCAGGAGGAGAAGCCTTGCAGCTCCTGTGCCTGCAGCTGCATTGCTCCAGTGTTACGTCACACGGCATCCTCCATGTCTATGTTTCTTTCTTCTTGTAATAAAAATATTAGAAGGGGCTGGGAAGTTGGCTCAGTGGTAGAGCGTTTGCCTTGCATGCCTGAGGCCCTGAGTTCGATTCCTTAGCACCACATAAGCAAAAAGAAAAAAGCCGGAAGTGGTGCTGTGGCTCAGGTGGTAGGGAACTAGCCTTGAGCTGAAGAGCTGAGGGACAGCACCCAGGCCCAGAGTTCAGGCCCCACAACCGGACCAAAAAAAAAAAAAAAAAAAAAATTAGAAGCCTGGTACCGTTGGCTCATACCTATAATCCTATCTACCTCAGATCTGAAGATCCAGATTCAAAGCCAGCCTAGGCAGGAAAGTCTGTGAGACACTTATCTCCAATTAACCACCAACAAGTTAGAAGTGGAGCTGTGATTCAAAGTGGTAGAGCACCAGCCTTGTGTGAAAAAGCAAAGGGACAGTATCTAGGCCCTGAGTTCAAACCCCAAAACAGGCACACGTATGCATGTACATACACATGCAGAAGCGTGCACACACACACACACACACACACACACACACACACACGCACACACATTAGGTAGGACTCACCTAATCCAGGTGACTGTATCTGCTACAAAGACCATATTTCCAAAGAAAATCCCATTCAGGGATGCCATATTTTTAGGGGATATCATTCTACCTGCAACTGTGGACAAGTGGCTTTGACACCAGTGACACTGCCTCAGTTCCTGATCTCAGAACATCCCCAGTCTAGCAGTGAAGACATACACACACACACACACACACACACACACACACACACACACACACACACACACACACACACGCACTATTTCTTTATAGTCCACAAAAGAAATGAAGGGGCTTGAGCAAAGGCAGCCTGGAGGAGGGGAGGAAATGTCATTGGCCAGAGCTTTGAACAACCTGACCCTTCAGGATCCAAGTGACTGATTGTGGCTGGGGACTCCCCTCTCCCTGGTCTGAGAGACTGGGTAAACACAGATGCTGTTGAGGAGATTCAGCAGGTGACCTCTAAGGGTCTCTCACGCTCCACTCTGTATGACTCACACTTTATTGTGGTGCTTCTTGGTCGTGGGGCTGTCTGTGCATCGTAAGCTGTGCACCAAGCCTCCATGGGCTTCTGTGCCTTTGAGTTTAAGGCTGTTGGTGTGCCAGCTCAGGAGACAGCTTTGCACTGTGCTGCCCATGTACCCTATGGCCAATCCTGGGTGAGGAGGCAGGGAGATCTGTATCCGAGCCTGCGTCCCGGCCCCCAGCTTTTCTGGAGGAGGAAAGAATGTTCTATTCACCTTGTTATCCTCTCATGCCTGGCGTGGCTTCTACTCAGTTAGGATTTGGGAAATTGCATTCATCTGGTTTGGGAAGGCCAGGAGAACCTGGAGAATATCAGAACCACCACCCAGGGTGTCCCGGGGAGGCGGAGTCAGGGAGAAGCTGAGATGAAGCACCCCTAAGCGTCCAGGACCCTGGGCCTCCAGGGTCCAGCCTGATGTGGAGCCTCTGCTGCCCTGAGAGTTGCAGGCGGAGTGTGAGTGGCATGCCCTCACGAGGTGGGCACCAGCAGTCACACTTCGGCATCAGGAATGGTCTCAGCAGTGCTTTTGGTTGGTTTCTTGCTTGCTTACTTGTTTTCTTACTTCCTTTTTAATATAGAAATGGGTTGGGACTCAGCACCTTGAGTTTGCTAGACAAGCCCATTACCACTTGAGCCACACCCCAGCCAAGATTCACAAATTGCAAGAAGTTACCAAGAGAAGCAGCAGTACATCTCCCAACCCTCAGAGAAACATTCTAAGCACTCACAGGGAATATCTTAAGCCACAGATCGTACCTAGCCTTGTATATTAATTTTTGTCCTATGCTCACCTGTAATAAGGTTTAATTTATACCAGGGCACTGGTGACTCACATCTGTAATCCTAGCAACTCAGGAGGCTAAGATCTGAGGATTGTGATTTGAAAACAGCCCAGGCAGGAAAGTCCATGAGGCTCTTATCTCCAATAAGCTACCCCCAAAAAGCCAAAAGTAGAGTTCTAGCAGAAGTAATACAGTGTTAGCCTTGAGTAAAAGAAGCTCAGGGACAGTACCCAGACCTGAGTTCAAGCCCCAGGACTGGCACAAAACAAACAGTTTCATTTATAAATTAGGTAAGAGATTAGCAATGATAACTAGTAATAAAGAGGATAGGGTGTAGCTCAGTAGGAAAGCAGGTGCTTAGCATTCAAGAGGCACCAGTTTCAGTCCCCAGCACCAAAATAACAAGAACAACAACAATAATAATAATATAGAACAATTTAAACATACACAGTGATAAAACTGCCAGCTACATTACTCCTGTGCTTTGGGGCTATTATTAAGAAAAACAAGGACTACTTGGCTAGAGCACTGGGCTGCACAGAGTTATCTTCTAGTGGAAAGTGCTAAGTGATTGGCAAGGAGGAAGCATGTATTAAGTGCACACTCTGCAAATAGACATGATTTGTGTCCTGAGCAGGATAGTGCTAAGACTTCATCACACTACCAGAAGAGCGTGCGATTTAAACTTTAGGAAATGTCCATTTGCAGGACTTTCCACTGAATGTTTTTAGACCATAGTTGAACACAGGCAACTGAAAACATAGATAGTAAAAACTCTGGATAAGAGGGATTCTGCTAAACAAGAAAAAATGGAGCATCGCATTTGTTTTGCTGAAGAGGACAGCCTTAGGACGAAAGGGAGCACTGCACGATTCTTTCCCAAGTATTTTGCATATCCTAGTTCTTAAATTGAATGGCTGGTATCTGCGGTGTTGCTCAATGGTAGAAAACTTGTCTAGTAGGCACAGGGACCAGGGTTCAATCTCCAGCACTGCCAAAGGAAAGAAATAAAATGAATGGTTGTTAAATGGGTGTTCACCTATCATTCTTTAAATGACTGGACACACATTTAAAATGCCAGCAAGTGCAGATCACTTCCCCAGGGAGAGTCCATAGGGCATGGCTTATCAGAACTGGGAAGCCCCTGGGATCCCCCTGGGATCAAGGACAGGGGAATTTCAGTATTTCCCAGTCAAAGGTGGGCAAGGGATTGCCCTCTCCCCCTCCCCCTCCCTCGGGGTTCTGAGGCACCCCAGAGCAGATTCAGGCTCCAGAATCTCCCAGAGCAAGGACTGGCAGCTTCTTTTCCAGAAAAGCTAGAGTGGAAATCTGGGGGATCCCCAGCCCCAAGCAGCTGACCTGAATGTCACCCTTAACAGATCAGTTCTGTTCCTGTTCTGTTTTTGTTCTAAGCAGCTACTAAGCCTATAACATCATTGCAAATAGAATCCAGGGCAAAAGCTTGGGATTTTTTTTTAAGGTGATGAGCTTGGGGGGGAGGTTACTTGGGTTGTTTTTTTTATAATTTAAAATCATTTGTGTGGGTGTGTGCACACATGGGACTTGAACTCAGGGCCTATATGCTGTCCCTGAGCTTCTTTTGCTCAAAGCTAGCACTCTCTCACTTGCCACAGCTCTACTTCCAGCTTTTTGGTAAATGATTGGGAGATGAGAGTCTCACAGACTTTCTTGCTTAATCTAGATTCAAACCACGATCCTCAGATCTCAGCCTCCTAGGTAGCTAGGATTAACCAATGTGAGCCGCCAGCACCTGGGTCCTAATAACTTTTCATCATTTGATAATTCTCTTAATAATATTTTTAATATGGATACTGGAAATAGTGTTGTCAATTACGACCATGAGTAAACAACAATTACAGGTGGTCATGGCAGCACATACCTGGAATCTCAGATACTGGGGAGGTAGAGACAGGAAGATAAAGCCAGCTCAGGCAAAAGTGCAAGGCCCTTCTGGGGGGAGGGGGGGAGGAGGAGAACTAAAAAAGCAAAAGGACTAGGGGTGTGGTGGCATATTGTTTTCAGAACAAAAGAGAACACTTTCTCCTAAAAACATGTAATTTTAGGAAAACCTCGCAGCATCTATGCCCCGGTTTCCTCGTTGTGGAGCAGAGCAGTTAGAACTGGGATCATGAAGAACCATCTGGAGAAGGCCCTATGGCTGCTTTCCCCATAGACAAGCCAACAAGCCAGGCCGGGGCACTCACGAACTCCCCCTTCAAGTTCGAAGGGCACCCGGGACCCAGCTTCCCCCAGCCCTGGCCAGCCAATGAGCAAAGCTACTTGCTAGCCCTGGAGCCTGGCAGGTACCAAGTCAGGAGTCAAGACAGGCAGGCTGTTGAGATCCCCCAGCCTCAAACAAAAATGAACTGGAAGCCCAAAGTTACCTCAGGAGACAGGGAAACCTCTGCCCTAACCCCATTCCCAGATCTGTGACCTTGAGCACAAGGCTTTCCCTCTCCACACCAATCCTACAGGACTATCTCGGCTCACCCTGCTCAACCTTGACCTTGGAGCCGCCACCCCAGCTGAGGAGTATGGCCCTGGGACGGGAGAGGCCCCTGGTCTCTCCCTGAGGTCTGGCAGTGCCTGGGGATGTCTGCGGGAGGACAGTCCTAGTGGAGTCAGAAGGGAAGCATCCGTCTGCACTGGTCCCAACGATCAGTCCCAGGCCTCAGCAGCGTGGTCACCCACCTGGAACACCACTGCCCCCAGAGCTGCCCAGCCCAGAGCCCTGTGGGGAGTGTGACTCACTTCGCGGGGGGCCATTGGAGCTAATGTTTAACTTGCCCCTCCTCTGGCAGGGCCCTTTAGCCCCAGCAGCTCTGAGCACAGGCTCTGCCCTGGGTGCCCATACTGCTAAGTAAGTGGGCACCTGGGGACAGGCATGTGATAGGGGAAGGGAGACACAGCCTCTGGCCTCCCGAAGCCTCTGTGACAGGCTGGATGACATGCTGAGAACTGCGGCATCCTGCCTAATGGTTCCTCTCCAGAAAGAAGTTCCAGGTCCCATCTCCAGCTTCTGACAAAGGAGCACCCACCTGGCCGGTACAGGCTGGCTCTCCACAGAGGAGAACCAACCCAGGCCTCCACCCCCAGTCCACACCCCACTGTGGGGGAGACTGGCTTTGCTCATTTGGATATTGTGTTGACCTCACTTGAATGGGTTTTCCCTTTGGGGAAGGAGGACTGGAAACTCCACAGTGTATATTCAGGGCCCTGAATGTACCCAAAAAAAGGGCAGCCCCAAAGGACCATGGGCCTGGGTTGAATGTGTGGCCTGTAGCTGTCAAACTCTGTATCTGAGAGTGATTAGGCTCCATCCTTCGGAAATAGAAGATAGTCCTATCTACTTCTGAGGCTTAAGAAGGGGCACGGGCAGAGTCCTGATAAACTATTTGACATGATTTTATTATTATTACTACTGAAATATGTTGCGCTTGCATGACCATGGGAAGTCACTAGCCTCTCTGTTCCTCAGGGTCCCCTCTGCACTGAGGATGGTCACTGTGCTTTGTCCTGGGATAAATGATTGCAGTGTCCACAGCCATGCCTGGCATGTAGTGACGTGCTGTGCGTGGGAGCTGTCTGTCAGTGGGAGGCCCCTGGTAGCCTCCTGGGGCCAGGCTGGGTCATGCAGACCTCCACGAGGAAGGAGTCAGGATACTCCAGAGACCAAGTTCTGAACCCAGGCCCTACGTATTGCTACAACTACAGAGCCCCCCACAGAGCCCCAGCTACCACAAGGGCCCCTGGGACAGGTCAGGAAGCATTGGTGCCTTCACTGGCATCTTCAAGAAGATAGATCCGAACACTGGAAGCAGCAGCAGCAGCAGCCTGATGACCTCCAGGAGTCCTCTTGTTGGGCCCTGTGCCCTTTCCTGGACAGCCATAGGCATGGGTGTGTTTAGCGCCCGTCCCCTCCTCCCAGGGGCCCTCTGCACCCATGTTGACTTTGAGTCAGTCTCTGTATTTGTCTCCAGCTTCCCCATTTATTAGTCCACTGGCAGGCTGAGATTTGGTTCTAGAACTTGGGGCCCGTCTCTTGCTAAGGGCTGGGAAGAGGTAAAACAGAGGCCTGCTTTGGAGCCACGCCAGCTGGAAGGAGGCCTGTGAGGCAGGGCAGGGTGGGTTTTCTTTGGCTGCCCAGGCATGAAGCCTCACCCCATGCTCTGTGGCAAGGACCAGCCCTGTCAGGTTCCCCAGCTGCATGGATGTGACTTGGGTGTGTCTGGGCCTGAGGGGGTGTGTGTGTGCACGGCAGGAGCGATCTTTGCACACCTCTACCTCTGTCCCTTGACCTGTTTGAAGCAAGAGCCCTGCTCAGAGTGCTACCTCCCTTGATGTATCCCAAGCTGCTGGACTCCACTGTTATGGTGCCTGGAGGGGACTGGTAGAGTGAGCCCCGCAGTAATGGCAGTAATCAACTCTGCACCAGTCTTTGGCATGTATGGTGTAGAACACATGAGGATTCAGGATACTAGCAAGGGTGAGTGAAGGGGGGGCTGCTCAGCTCAACCCTTCTACTGGTCCAACGCTGAGCAGTAGAAGCCAAAGGGTTCCAGGGCCCTGGACCAGCCACTTCCCTGCAGGCTCAGCTCCAAAACCCCCATAACACAGCCCTGAAAAGGCCTAGAACTTGAATCTCTGCTCCTTAGGAGCACACACTGCAAAGATGGGAGGCAGACCCCATCTCTTCATTCCAGGCTTAATACCCCTCACCACGCTTCTGATCCAGATTTCAGTGAGGTGGAGAAAGGCCTTGACCCAGAAAACGGATCTCTTGCTGCTGCCCCACCTTGGAGAAATAAATCAGTCCTAAGGAATAGACTAGGACCGAAGCCTGCTGGGAAGTAATGGGGAGGAGAGTGGAAGGGCAGGAAGGACTTGAAATGCCCCAGAGCCAGAGGTGAAGGATGGAGACACCTGGTGGCCAGGCTTGGAACTGCAGTGAGTACCTGTGACAGCTAAAGTGGCCAAGGAACTTGATGAGCCTGGGTGATACAGGATTGACAGGACCCTGTCCTTTTAGCCCAGAACAGCTGAGTACATCTGCCAGCGCCAAATGATCTAAGTTTGTGAAGATTAGGGAGCATGAAATCAGAAATGGAGATGCCTTGAGCCAGGGAGGTGGTGGGGAGAGGGGGAGTGAGTGGTAGGGAGCAGTAGGCTAGGCTCAGAGGTCAGATGAGCCATGACTCCTGAACACTGATGAAGGTCATGTGACTTGGACTGGTCAGAAGGGTCCCTGGGGACCTAAGCAAGCAGCCACCAATCCTTTCCCTTTCATTCTGATCCCGATCTCCTGACTGACAACCATGCCTAGAGCCCAGCCCTCCCTTCCCCCTCCCTCCTGACTCCTGTATTCTCTTTCCTCTGAGTGCTCACATCTGAGCTATCAGGAAATCAGGTTTTTAATAGAGAGCGATGTCTGTGGACACAACACATCACAGTAGCCATGGAGGAGGCTGCATGGGCCTGCCGGGAAGATGTTCTCCCTGCTCCCGTCCTCAGTGTTCCGCAGGAGGTGACCGGGCAATCCCAGTCCCAGAGTTCCAGCAGCTGGAAATCCACTCTGCTGGAGTGAGGTCTCAGACACCAGAAGGGAAGGGGAAGTGGCGGAAATGGCAACGTGGTGAGCAGGGCTGGAGAGAGGAGCCCAAAGGAAGGACCCAAAATGCAGCACAGCAAGCAGGGCTGGAGGGACAGAGAGGAGACACGCTCAGTTCCAGGCAATGTGTGTGCTGCTCACGTACAAAGCAGTTCCTAGTGCTTCTCCCTCACACCCCCAGGCCAAGCTCTGGCTTCTCAGCCCAAGGCCTGAGTCCCCCGCCCAGATTTCTAAGCCTTTCCCAGGCTTCTTAGCTCTCTCAGCCTCACCATCTTCCTCCCAAACTTGTTCCCTCCCACCATTGTGCTTTTACACTTTTGCATGCTCAACCCTTCCAACAAGCCCTTCCACATGCAGTTACCAACCTTCACTTATCAAAGAGCTCCCCTATCCAGAAAGCCCTGTGCTGTCAACAGAGCTTGCCCTAAGGCTAGCCTCTCTGTTTCTCCCACACAGGGTCTGTGAGACCTAATTCTACTGCTCTGTCAGGTTTTCCAGACATTTCTTTGGAAGGTGGAAGGCCTTACCTCCTCTGAATGGTGTCTCTCTGGGAACAGAGACTAGGGGCACTAGGTACTTAACACAGTGCACAAAGACCTCAGCAAAAAAACATTTAAAAGCACTAAGATGGCCCATATGCCAGTGGCTCACACCTGTAATCCTAGTTACTCAGGAGGCTACAATCTGAGGATCACAGTTCAAAGCCGGCCCAGGCAAGAAAGTGTATGGGGCTCTTATTTCCAATTAGCCACCAAAAAGACAGAAGTGGGGCTGTGGCTGATGGGGTAAAGCACCAGCCTTGATCAAAAAAGCTAAGGGACAGTTCCCAGTCCCTGAATGCAGGCTCTAGTACTGGCTGAATAAGTAAACACACTTCTATTGTCAGAAAAGCAGAGCTGGAGGAATCTCAGGGTTCCTCTAATCCTGTATTTCAAACTCTTACAGGCCTCAGGATCACCTAAGGAGTTGGTCCTGCCTCACATTTTCCCACTCAGCAGGTGCAGGGTAGGGCCCAGTCATTTGTACCCCCAGAAATGTAGCAGATGCTGCTTGGCCCCAGGACCACTGATCTGATACAGCCCCTCATCAGATGAGGGGAGCAACAAGGGACCAGATGAGAAACCCTGGATCTCACGGTACTAGAGCAGGCCTAAGTCCATAAGAACAGCCAACACTTCCCCTGTGCATACTGGGCACAGTCTACCAGCCCTTTTCCCTGGAGCCTGGTTACCCGGCAGAGCCAGAGCCCATCTCTAGGTGCCTGGCAATGGTACCTCTACTGTGAGGTTGGAGACTTGGCAGCATCAAACATCTTCTTCCGGCCTTCCATGCCAGACATGGCCTCCACGTTCTTTCTCCAGTCACCCACCTCCACAGGCCGCTCCTGTGGGAAGGCCACACACATGTCAGAGAGATAACAGGACCACCCCCCTCCGAAGCACAAGAGAAACTGGGCAGCAGAAAATCAGTCTCCTTAAAACAATAGGAAATCCCAGATAGAGAGGTATGAGGACACAGCCAGACAGGGAGACAGTTCAAGCTGAGTTTCCATGGAACACAGAAGGCTGCAGGGCTGGGGCATTGGGGTGATCATGAGGGAGTGACAGGGCCAGTTCCTTCCCCAATACTCCGCAGGCTGACTTCACCTCCAGGACCTACAACACACTAGTTAGTGTCTGATGTCCTGAAGCTCAGGGCTGCCTCTTCCATGAAGTCTCCCTGGGCCAATCTTGGGCACACACACATGATGAGATCAGTCAGCTTAACAGATTTGTTTTTGAGTGAGTAACTGAGCTCGCTTCTCTAATTTCTGTGCTCAGATGAGCCGGTAGCCATGATAAGGATCTTTCTCCTTTCCCTGTATTGACAGGGGCAGTGGTCAGCCCTATCATCCTCAGTCTCCACCTTGTCTTCACACAGGAGCAAGATTTCCCCTTTATTCCTCCATCTCGCTTTCTTTGTGTCCAGTCTCTTCTTCAGACTAAGTAGCCTGAAGAAAAGGGGCAAATCTTTCTTCTGACAATGGCTTCCTAGGAGGGGCTAGAATGTTCTGGCTCATGGACTGGCTTCCAGCAAGAGAAGTAATTGTGTGAGGGGCAACAGGTAAAGGCTGGTGGGAGCAAGAGGTGGAACGCTCTGAGGAGCAGGATCCTCACCTTCTCTGTGTCTTCCTTCTTCACAGACTTGAGGTTGGCCCGCAGGTCCATGGACACCTTGTGCTTGGAGCCCAGAAGGGCCCTGAGCATGGCATCAGCCGAGACGCGGACCCTGCGCAGGGCGGGGCGTTTGAACTTCCCACGGAGATCCAGCACCTTCAGTTTCAGGTCCTTAATCTGCAGAAAAGAAGGAGCCAGACTCAGTGAAGGAAGGAGGGTGTCGCTAGCTACAGGGTCCCCTTCCTGAGGATCCAGGCCACTAGGGTTCCAGTCAGAGGCAAGCCCTCCAGCCGCAAGGCCAGACCCTCTGGGACACTGAGAACCACCCATCCCCTTGCAACAAGTACCATACGTGTGCTGACAAATGACTGAACACGTTTACAGATGAGGCTTTTAGCCATCTCTGTCATAATGAGTTAAATAGAAATGGGTGGTCCAGCAAGCTGGCACTCAGAAGGCCTGTTTGCAGTACAGGCTGTTTCCTTTTGTTCTTGAGGCCTGAAACCTTACAGCCAACCCGTTCCTACCCAAGGGGCCTTCACAGCAGCTCCTGTCAGGTCTAGCAAGTAAAAAAAGCCCAGTCTCTAGGCCCTAGGAGGAATTGTCAGGGTGTGATTTCTGGAGGGAATTCTTTGGAGCTTAGTAATCCATAGATCATCCCCTCTCAACACATGCTCACAGAAGCAGCCCACCAGCAGCAGGAGTCCTGCTCTCCTCCCTCCCCCCTCCCCTCCCCCTGCCTGGAAGCCAGGTCTGCACAGGTCCAATGTTTGCCCTCCCCAAGAATTCTGAGCAGTGGAATGGGAGTCAGAAGCCAGCATGCGTGCCAGGACCCTTAGCATGCGACCTGGGCTGAGTTGTTAGTCTCTCTAAAGCTCAGTGTCCTCATCTGCAAGGTGCACGAAACAACCCCCCACTGTACCCACAGGCGAGCAGGGAGGATCAAAGCGAGATGCACATGAAAGCCCTTCCAGAGGTAAGATGTCATTAGTGGGCATCTGACTACTTGTGTGGGTGAATAAAGAAGACAGCTTTCTGACGTGCCCACGTGGCAGGTGGGGAGGAAGTTTGTGCTTTTCATGTGCAATTATCCTCCAGGCCCATCTCCAGCCCTGTGGGGCGAGGGTGGAGAAGCCCAGCTTCCTACTCAGTGGCCAACTCCCAGGCTGTGCGGGAGTGGGGGGCCCACAACAGTGCCTTCCCCACCTCACCCAGACCAGTCCGGCACCCCCCTTCCTCAGGCTCACCTCTCTGGTGTTGTGAAGGCATTTAGCCTCGATGTCATAACGCTCCTCATCCACCACCTCCACCTTGGCATGCAGCTCCCGGCACAGGTCCTGGCCGAGGAAGATTGGGGGTGGGGAGTGGAAAACAGGTGCAGATTGCCACCAGTCTCCAGCCTCCATTTTCAGCCTCCATTCCCAGCCTTCCCTTTATTCAGAGGCTCAAATTGTGGGTCCTTTGTCTTCCTTTCTGTTCTACTTGTTCTCTCTGTCTCTCTGTCTCTCTGTCTTTCTCTCTCTCTCTGTAAGAGTCTGAGAGACAGACAGAAACAGAGACAGATGTGTGTGTGAGAGGGTGAGAAAGAGAGGGAGACAGAGGGAGGGAGGGAGGGAGAGAGAGAGAGAGAGAGAGAGAGAGAGAGAGAGAGAGAGAGAGAGAGAGAGAGAGAGAGAGAACTGGAGCTTGATTTCAGGGCCTTGAGCTTTCCTTTTCCATTCAAGGCTGACACTCTACCACTCGAGCTACTGTACACTTCACTTCCTTTTTTTTATGGTTAAATGGAGATAAAAGTCTCATGGACTTTCCTGTACCTGCTGACATCTAACTTCCAACCTCAGATCTCAGTTTCCTGAGTAGCTCTGATTATAGGCATGGTCCACTCACCAGCACCTGGGTCTACTTGTTTTCTTTTAAAAAGAAAGAAAGAAAGCTAATCTAGTTTCCAGATCATAAATGTAATATAAGTTAAATGTGGAAATTTTGAAAATTATGTATTAAACAAAAACTAGCAAAAAAAAATAGCAAAACATTAGCAAGAACTTGTATCCAAAAAAAGTATATAACATCCAAAAGATAAAAATGACAGCTACTACCATGGGTGACACATATCTTCCCTTTCACTCTCTTTTCTCTACAATCTCCATCACTTAAACTGTTACAATGTTTTGTTTTAAGTTAAAGACCTCTCAGGAAAAAGTGTAAAAAAAATTGCACCTTTCCAGAGTCCAGCCCACATCCAGGATCCGTGCCATCCCATTGGCTAAAGTGAAGCCTCATCCCGCCCACACACCCCACTCCTGCCATCTGAATGGCTAACGTAAGTCAGAGTCCCGCCCACGTCCCAGCTCCGTGCCTTCCCACTGTAATGGAGCCAGACCCTAGGCTTTTCCTAGTTCCCCCAAGTCCCTTCTCCGCTCTAAGATTCAACTGCCCCTGCCTGTAAAATGGAAGCCAACAGCAGCACCTCCCTGAGAATTGGAAAAGGAAGAAAGCCCCCTGAGCTGGGAGCTCCGGCCACGGGCGCTCCTGCAGGTATGCCCCGCCCTCCCGGCCCCGCCCCCGCGGAGGCCCCGCCCCCGCGGAGGCCCCGCCCCCGCGGAGGCCCCGCCCCCGCGGAGGCCCCGCCCCCGCGGAGGCCCCGCCCCCGTGGAGGCCCCGCCCCCGTGGAGGCCCCGCCCCCGTGGAGGCCCCGCCCCCGTGGAGGCCCCGCCCCCGTGGAGGCCCCGCCCCCGTGGAGGCCCCGCCCCCGTGGAGGCCCCGCCCCCGTGGAGGCCCCGCCCCCGTGGAGGCCCCGCCCCCGTGGAGGCCCCGCCCCCGTGGAGGCCCCGCCCCGTGGAGGCCCCGCCCCGTGGAGGCCCCGCCCCGTGGAGGCCCCGCCCCCGGGCTCACCTGCAGGGCGCTGAGCGACAGGCCGCGGGTCTGCAGCGTGGGGATGCGCTCCGCCAGGTAGCGCTCCTTCTCGGCCTCACGCTCCTCGTGCTCCTGCTCCCAGCACTCCTTGGCCTTGGCCAGCATCAGGCTCTGCACGGGACACACCCGCTGAGCCAGCTCCACAGGCAGGTGGTGTCACACACGCGTGTGCGCACACACTCCCACACATCCTCCAGAGCTGTTCCCCTCAGCCTTTCCCTGTCTCCCAAGAGGCTTCCCACCCCGAGGCTGGTCTCCACGACCTTCCAGGCTCAGAGCAGCCCACCTCCAGGTACTCTGATCCTTTGGGCCTGCCTCTTTGCTTGGTCTGCTTCCTTTCCGCATCCTGACCCTCCAGTCCCTCAGTCTGCACCGCAGTTACCAAGACTGAGAACGGGAAAGGGAAGAATACCTTGTAGATTCCAGAGCTGGGAGCTCCCGCCGTGCCCCCTCCCCCAGGAAGCCCCCCATGTCTCACAGATCCCCCCTCCCCTTGGGGTGGCACCCAGCCTCACCTTCAGCATGAGCTTTCGGGAGGCAGTGATCTTGGATTTCCTCTGAGATTTTAAAAAAGAGAAAGCAAGAAAGCAAAGAGGGAAGGAAGGAAGAAGGGAGGGAGAGAGGGGAAGGAAGAGAAGGGAAGGGAAGGGAAAAGAAAAGATGTAATTCTGGTCCAGACCAGGACAATAACACCTAGGCTTCACCATCATTACCCTGAACCCTCTGCTCACCTTAGGGGGATATAATTCCTCAAATTCATAGAATTTCCAAGTATAATTTGTGATATAATTCCTCAAATTCAGAGAAGGCTGTGGTCAGCTGCTTTGACCTAGGGCCTAAACCTACACTCCTCACCAGCTAGTGAGGTAAGGGCGTGGTAATGTAGCATTATCTTGATGCTCTGTCAAGCCAGGGATGCTATGAACTGCCCAAATCAATGGAGCATATCATGAGGCGTGAAAATGCTAAGATACGAAGATGCTTTCCTCTTCTTTTTTTTTTTTTTTTTTTTTTTTGTCGGTCGTGGGGCTTGAACTCTGGGCCTGGGCGTTGTCCCTCAGCTCTTCAGTTCAAGGCAAGCGCTCTACCACTTGAGCTACAGCGCCACTTCCGGTTTTCTGGTGGTTTATTGGAGATAGGAGTCTCACGGTCTTTCCTGCCCGGGTTGGCTTTAAACTGCGATCCTCAGATCTCAGCCTCGGCTGCTTTCCTCTTCTTATCAAATTAGTAGACATATTCTTGCTAACCAGTTGTGTGTGTGTGTGTGTGTGTGTGTGTGCTGGTATTGGATCTCGAACTCAGGGCCTCTTGATCATGTTTAGCTTTTTTGCTCAAGGTTGGTGTTTTACCACTTGAACCACAGCTCTACTTCTACCAGTTATCTTCTAATAGTTCTTAGTAAGCACGAGCCCTGTGTCACAGAGTTTCCCATAACTAACTAATGAGCCTATGATACCTCCAAGCCCCTCTGTCTCTGCTGGTCATAGGCAGACTCTTCTTGTTGGTCCCCATGAGCATCCTGCCTACTTCTAAGATGCTGGGCACTGGGCAGAAGCAGAGATCTAGTTTGTTACTGTAGTGTAAAATGTAGACATGACCAAGAGTTAAGTGAGAAGTTATGGGAGACAATAAATGAGCTTTTAACACAGGCAATGTCTACCTTTTTTGTTTTTGAAATAGGGTTTCTCCATACATACACTGGCCTTAAACTCTCTATGCAGCCCCAGCAGGCCTCAAACTTGAAATCTACCTGCCAGAGCCTCTTAAGTGCTGGGATTACAGGCATGTGCCACCACACCCCATTCACAACATGCACTTCTCATAAGACTACTGAGAGTGGTTTGTTTTTTCATCTCTGAAAGCCTAGACTTTCACAACATCTCAGATGGCACAACTTTGAAAGAAATGGCCTGTTGGTGTAGCCATCGCTGCCCATGTCACACTGAGATGTTCCCCGGGGAACGTGGATCCTGTTGCAGTCTTTTCTTCTCCACCATTCAGTGTGCTTATGGCTCCCTCGTCCGCCCATCAGTCGGTGGGACCTCACTTTAACAGGAATCACAGCACAACTTTGAGATTCCTATGACTACTGAAGAATAACACATTGGTTTCTTACTGGGAATCTCTGGGCCATGTGTCCCCTTCCATCAAGACATCTCATTGCCACCCTTACTGTCCGGAGTCCCCAGCTTCCCCTGTAGCCCCCATCCCTGGGCCGCACATAGGCCGAACAGCAGCCTGAGTAAACCCGCATCACGCAAGTTGCTGTGTCAGGAAAGCTTAGAGCCCATCTTGGCTCTTCTCTCCATGTTTGGTCATAACCCTGGCTCTTCCAGTGTGGCTTGGAAAGGACAGCATGGAGCCTTCGGGGATGAATTAAACTTTCAGAGCAGGTGAGGGGGAACTTGAACTCAGGGACTGCAGGGAGTCGCATAGGAAGTTATAGCCTTTGTACACTGGGGTGGCAACTCCCTGGAACCAGAATCTTCTCACCCAAGGTTCCTATTCTTCTGGAAATTTCCTCAGCAATTGAGCAACACTGCCACCACTTCCCCCCCATACCCACCCCTACCTTCACCAGTCTGAAGAGGTGACCAGTACAGAGACACCCCAAGTATCACTTACCTCACTTCAGGCATCCACCACAGGCAGGGCAGGGGAGAGAGCAGAGCACAGAGTGAGTGTGAACACAGTACATTGCATACACAGGCGCTGAACACTGTGAACAACTCAGGGGCAGTTGGTAGCGTGCCAGAGAGAAATCAGAATGAGCAGGAAGACCAGGGTGAGGTTCAGCAGAAGATAAAAGCCCACCCATCCTTTGGGTCCCTGGATGTCCGTATTGGAAGGGGGTCCTTGGCAGTCGGGGAAACTTGGTGGGAAGCCAAACAAACCTTGCCAGAGGTTATGGTGACTCAAAAGCTTCTATCTCTGAGTTGGTGGGTGAATTCTCAAAGCCTCACCTGCTGGGCCGGGTGAAATGGTGGCCGGGCACATGCAATGGGCTAGGTCAGTGCAGCCAGGCCAACTTGGAAGCCCAGGCCATAAGGTTTCCCAGGGCCTTCTGGGACAGTGAGTTCTGCTCAATGGCTGGGGGACGCCTGGTCACTTGGGGCGCCACCTAGTGTTGGCCCAGGCACCCAGGACCATCCCTGACTTAGGATCTGGTCTCTTGGGAGCAGCTTGGGGGTGAATGTGGTCCTCAACTTGGTACCCCAAGTGTGCCTCCCAGGAGTCCCTGGTGAGGGGGAAACAACTTACACTTCCGGCATGGTAGCAGTTGGACAGCACCTAGAGGACGAAGGGGAGCATTAATCAGGAAAGAGGAGCCTCCTGCTCCCACCCACCCAGCCAGCAGCTGACCCAGGGTCAGCAGCACAGCCTGAGAGAGTTGAAGGAATCTGACAAAACAGATCCCAGCCAGGTAGGGATCAGGAAACTGTAGCCCCCAACTAGCCTGTTTTACTTAAGAAAATAAAGAATGCATTGACACAAACCCAGGACCCCATCAGGCAACAGAACAGAACATCATAGGAAACAAGGTTAGGAAGCACAGATAGGGCCCACACTTGAGGGCCTCGAGCAAACTGAATTTAGACTTCATCCCGTTAGTGAGACTTAGGAAAAGGAGGGGTGAGGTGAATGGAGCAGAGTGGAAGCTGACAGCAGGTCGCTATCCCATAGCCCAACTCCAGGGGGCGCCATTTAGCAGATGCCTGGCAGTCCTGGATTTGGAGATACCAGGTCCTCAGTGAAGAAGGGTAGGCCAGGAGGCAGGGAAAACCTGTTAGACTCATATCTACGTTTACCCTCTCTGGACCTGTTTTTTTTTCCCCCATGCAAATTTAGAGGCAGGGTAAGTGGTTTACTACTCTTGAATCTTTGTTCAAAGCAGATTTTCCTTGGAGGCAAAAGAAGCTCAGTGGGTTGGGCAGAATGGCCCTGGTGGGAGGGGTTGCTTTGGGAACCGTGTGTGGAGACATTTTCCATGTGGAGCACAGACAAAAGCCCCCTGACAGGTGGCCTCTGGGGCGCAATCCAGAAAGGGTCCTTGAGGCTGTAGAAGAGCAACATCTCACCCCCCCCCCCCCCCAGTCTTCCTGGAGCTCAACCTAATGCACCTCAGGAGAGGCACAGGAAGATTGTACACCTTAGGGGGAGTCAACTGGGGTAGGAACCGAAGCGCAAGGTGGGGTCAGGAAGCCTGGGCTAGGTTACAGGTGTGGGCTAGGAGGACCGACGTGTGTGGAGAGGTTGAGTGTGGAAGTCAACGTTTGCAGCTTGGATTAGATTCAAGAACCAGGATTGCAGCAAAATCTGCTGACTGAGAACTGCATCCCTGAGTCTCTCCTTCCCCTTGTGTAAGGAAGACACTCCTGAGCCCATGATCAGGCTGCACTTCCTCTCCACCCCCCTTCCCACCGCCATCAGAGAGCCTCTGCCATTGCAGGGAGTGAGGCTGGAGTGGAGCAGGTGGAGGAGAGGGAGGGGGACCCCAGAGTCTCAGCTGTCTCTGTGGGGCATAGAGGGAGAGGTGTGGAAGCAACTCCTACATTCCCCAGATGCTTGGCTGAAATTAGATTTTATAAGCAGCTGCTTATTCTGAGAGCTCTGCTCCGCTGAAGACACTGAGGAAGTCCAGAGAACTGCTAACCCTGCCCCCATGGGTGTCTTTGCTCTGGAAATGCCCGTCTCCAGGGAGTGCCCTGTCTCCCTGGGCTGTGCCTCACCCTCAGTGGGCGTCTGGGTACAGCAACCCTCCCTCTGTCCCTCACATCCCACTGTCGCCAGCGTGGGGCCCACCTGCTAGGGCCAGCGAGGTCCCCTGCCAAGCTCCCAGGCTTGCCCCCCTGACAAATGCCAGACCAAGGGGTCCCGTGTCAGCGTTGGCCTGCGCTCTGACACCCACCAGACAGGACCCCTTGACAGGCTCTGTGGAGAAGAAGCAGAGACCCGATAAGAAGCCAGGATGTAGATAGCAGAAAATAGGAGGCTTGAGAGCAGATTCCATGTCCAGTGTGAGTGCAGAGCGAGAAGACAGAAAAATCCACCATGCCAGGGTGGGCAGAGGCTCTGGTGCCTGCCTCGGGTGCTGATATCCCAACCCGAATCCTGGGGCAGGAGGGGCGGGGACGAGGGGGTGGGTAGGGGATAAGACCTATCAACTAGACCCTGGGTGAAAGCTGAGTGTGTAAGTACAAGTATACATGTGATTGTGTGTGTGTGTGTGTGTGTGTGTGTGTGACAGACAGACAGACAGACAGACAGACAGACAGAGGATAAGGAGAAAACTGACCTCTTGGCACACCTAATAGATGACACAGATACCTAGTTAGGCTCATGCTCTACCCCTCCTCTCCACCCCTGACCTTGGGCCCAATTCAAGGACATCTCCATCCTCACTAACAAAGGCTGGGCTCCCAAGCCCACCACCCTGGCTGCCTGCCACACTCCACCTCGAACTCTCAGCAGAACTTAATGTAGGAACTGAGACTCTCACACCTTGGGGATGAGCTGCTTTCACCCCCACCTCAGAGACCATCCCCAAGCCCAATCCCACCCTGCACACAGTGCCCTAGCTCATGGGGTCCACCCCCTAATGCTGCGTCCATCCGCCTCCCCTCAACAGCTGGCCTTCTACCCCTCAGATCCCGGAGTGGTGAAGAAGGATCAGGGCCCACCTTCACCCCCTTGTGTTACTGTACAGGTGCGAGGGGCAAAGGGAGCTGAAGGTGCCCCTCAAAGACAAAGACCAAAGTGACCAAATGGGTTCCTAGGGCGGGGGGCTGGAGAGAGGGCTCTGGTCCTGGGGACTCGGGGTACGTTGAACCCCTTTCACTCGCATGCTCATCTGGTCCCTCCTAAGCATCCTAACATAGCCCCCCTCTCTCCACCTGCCCATGCCCAGTGCCGTCCCCTCCCCCTGGCTGGGTCTGTCTCTCAAGAGATGGTAAGCACTGGGCTCCACTTTCTGCCCCCTGACTCTGGGTCTCCAGGGCAAGGCCCTGCCTCCCTGCCGGAACCATCCTGCAGGAGAGATGGCGTTCCACATGATATCCAACAAAGCCATCTCTCGTCCATCTCCAAGACCTCAGTTCCTCCTTAAACAAAAGCCCCAGCTTCTCTACCTGGCCTTGACCCACAGCTGCCAGTGCCAGGCTTCAGACACTTACCTCGTTCAGTCCTGACTCTCCCTGCAGACTACAGAGTGTGGACCGCGCCGAGGGCAGGCTATGAAAACTGTGACCCAAGGCAACTGGCCAGTAAAAATAGAACAGCCCGCGGCCCCTCTGCTGCCCCTCCTCCCCAGGCCCTCCCCCCACACCCCTCACAGGGCAGTGGGGCCCTGCACATGAGCCACACACACACACACACACACACACACACACACACACAATCCTGCACACACAGGTGTGGGTGCCACCAGCACCCTCCTGGGGTGAAGGGAGAGTGAGCAGCCAGACCGGGTCCTGAGGACTGAGTGGAGATGGGCCACAGAGGAGAACAAAGGGGGCAGAGGAGCCAGTGGGGCTGGGGTAAGGAAGGCATCAGGCTGACCCTGCCTCCTACAGGGAAACACAGAGATCAGGCTCCAAAAGCCTCAGGAGATGGAAGACTTTCCGGGGTGATTTGTGGCTCGGGAGGAGGCCGGGGAACATGTCCTGGAGCCAGCGGTGGTAACGGGGCCGCATCGTTCGTGCTCATGGAAGTCTGAGAAATGGCAGGCACTCCACACTCCCTCCAGGTGGGCCTTCTGGAATCACTCCATGTCTGGAACTCAGAGAGACTTACCTCACCTCTCCCTGCCTAATCTTCCTCTCTCACCAGAGGCCAGCTGACTCCAGGAAGGCTGGGGCCACACCTGTTGGCGGGGTATTTTTAGGACTGTTGATGAACACATAATACCCAGCCTATAGTCAGGGAAAGACAATGCCTGCTATGTTAATCCCCGTGGCTATTATAGTCGGTCATGTCATGGGCCAGGATCCCAGGCTGGAGCAGGGCAGGCAGGACACTGACTCCTCTGGAAGGTCAGGAAGGGGCCTTACAAGCTTCCAAACATGAGGAACACTGACCACACTCTATGCTGGAGAGGGAGAGCGCTAGGGACAGGGGTGAAACAGCCCCAGTGCCCAAAGAGGGAAAAAGGCCCTGTGGACATCCTGGTCTCAATGCTGGGAGAGACTCGGGGGAAATGATGCGGTCTGGGAGGAGTCTGGAGTCAGAGGAGGAATCTGGGGGCTGAAGAATGTGCATTGGCTTTTTAGGGTTATAATATATACAGTAACTTTCTTATAAGACTAACATATTCCTGGGACAAATTGTCAATACGAATTGTCCTGCTTTTAAAAAGGAAAAAAAATCACATTGATAAATAAAAACACAAAAGAATCAAGGCAGCTGGGCACTGGTGGCTTGTGTCTATAGTCCTAGCTACTCAGGAGACTAAGATCTGAGGATCACAGTTCGAAGCCAGGCTGGGCAAGCAAGCCCGTGAGACTCTTATCTTCAATTAACCACCCAAAAGCCAGAAGTGGAGCTATGGCTCAAGTAATAGAATGCTAACCTTGAGCAAAAGAGCTCAGGGACAGCATCTAGACCCTGAGTTCAAGCCCCATGAAAAAAAATTAATTCACATACACACACACACATGCACACATGCACACATGTACACACGCATGCACAGACACAGGTTCTGGTTCTGAGGAATCAATAAGAATAAAAGAGCTCCAGGACTAGCACAGGAAAGGAAGAAGAAGAAGAGGATGGAGGAAGAAGAAGAAGAGTAGGAGGAAAAGGATGAAGAGGAGTTAGGAAAGGGAAGAAAGAAGGGAGGAAGGGAGGGAGGAAGGAAGGAAGGGAAGAAGGAAGGAAGGAAGGAAGGAAGGAAGGAAGGAAGGAAGGAAGGAAGGAAGGAAGGAAGGAGGAGAGAGGGAAGAAGGAAGGGGAGAGAAGGAGGAAGGAAGGGAGGGAGGGAGGGAGGAAGGAAGGAAGGAAGGAAGGAAGGAAGGAGCAATGCAAACCTAAAATTAGGTGACCAAATGTTCACAACTTTATTTGGCAAATGCAAGCCACCTGGGGGCCCTCCTCTCAAAGGGTCTTGGGGTTAAGAGTCATCCTCAGATTGGACAGAGTGGGGCCTGGACCCCTTATCCTGGTTCCCAATGTCCTGATTCCACCCCCCCCCCTCCAAACACAGGTGGTTTCCAAAGTGCAGCTCTCCACCCTCCAGTCTACCCAGACTCATGCTTCTACTTTGGGTACAGAGGGAAGGGTGGCTTTGCCTACAGATACGCTGACTTCTCCAGAACCACTGTCCTGCTGACATTCAGAAGTTTCCTTTACCATGGCACCCTGTTATCCTTACGCCCATCCATCTTCCCACTCCACCTGTGTCTGTGGAGTGAGTACCAAGCTTCCAGAGCCATCAGCAGCCCTGTGGCCCCGGGAGGGAGGATGTCCCCACCCGGCTGAGGCCCACCACGGGACAGTTCTATTCCCCCGACCATGACCGCTCTCCCTGCTCAGTGTCTCTGTGGTCTTTCTCCTGCCTCCCTGGCTTTCCTCCTCCTCGGGGCACATCTGTCTAGACACCAGGTCATCACTTTCCATTCTATCTGCACGAACAGCTGTCCTGGAGCTATGAAGCTATGTCTGCACACAAGCCAAGGAGGAGCTTTCAAAAACATGAAGCCAGAAACAATGTTCATGCCTGTTAGAGCCCAGGAAGAAACCCCTGTGGTCAGTGGAAAATGGTCCCCCAAAGATGCCCATGTCCTAATGAAAGTGTGAATATGGTGTCCTCTATAACAAAAGAACCTGTGGTAGACATGATTAAAGAGGAAGAACTGCCCTGGATCATCTGGGTGGGCCCTATCACATCACACGAGCCTTTGTAAGTCCTTTGTAAGACCTCCTGAAGCAAGAGGTCAATGTTGGTAAAATGGAGAAGGAAGCAGAGATCAAAGAGGAAAGAAGATACTAAGATGCTGGTCTTCAGGGTAGAAGAAATAACCAGGAGTCAAGGAACACAGACAGAGAGGAAAGGAAATGGCTCCTTCACTGGGCCTGCCAATACCTCATCTTTCAGCCTTAGCCTTCCAGAATGATAAGATAATAAGCTTTCGTGATTTTGAATCACTGAGTTTGTGGAGATTTGTTATAGCAGCAATAAGAAACTAATCCTCTCTCCCCTGCCTTGCCAGGCCTCGGACCTCAAGCCAGGAAATCAGTTTGCATGACCAGGACAGGGAGAAGAACCAGCCCAGGTAGGATGTCCCCAGGCCAGGCTACTCTTAAGGCAGACCCTCCCAAATCTCCAACGAGGGCCCAGCTTTTCCTGATCTTTCTGAGAGGCTCCCAGCTTGCCAGATTAGGAAGATCCTCCATTCCTAGTTGTGGACCCATCGGCTCAGGTGTCCTAGCTCCCAGCCTGAGCCTGTCATGCTGCCCCGAAGCCAACACTTCCCTGACTCTTGTGTTCATCTCCTTCTAATTCTACTGCTATGCCTCTTTCTAATCCTAACATAACCCTGTCCCTGCTTTTAACACTAACAGAGACACTGAGGCTGGCAGGTGCCATTGGTGCAAATCTCAGAGGACAGCGCCCCCTGCTGGTGGCCTCAGCCCTTTCGACACAAGGCCGCTCGCTCCTCTCCTGCACTGCTGGTACTGACATGAGAGGGAACACACACTCGTCCTGTCCAGTACCTAGTACTAACCGAGCACCTTCAGCTTCCTGATCTCTACTCGCTGTTTCTTTGAGGTGTTTGCCCTCTTTCAGTCCACTTTGCATGCCGCACACATAATATGAAATAAAACTGGTCTTGTTCTAATGCCTAATCCCACTTTATTGTCATGTCCTGCTCTATTCTGAACCAGCAAGCCAAAGTCTAGTTTATCTCCACCTCCAACTCCTGTACCCGCATCATCCCTGACCCAAATGCAGACATAGATCCTCACCTAAATGCAGGTGCATAGCCGGGCGCTGGTGGCTCACGCCTGTAATCCTAGCTACTCAGGAGGCTGAGATCTGAGGATCGCGGTTCAAAGCCAGCCCGGGCAGGAGAAACTGTGAGACTCCTATCTCCAATAAACCACCAGAAAAACGGGAAGTGGCGCTGTAGCTCAAGTGGTAGAGCACTCGCCTTGAGCTGAAGAGCTGAGGGACAGCGCCCAGGCCCAGAGTTCAAGCCCCATGACCGACAAAAAACAAAAACAAAAAACAAAACTAAATGCAGGTGCACAGCAAAATGGACGCAGAACCCATGTTTCCTTTGTAAATTGGGTTAAGGATGTGACCCAAGGCTGAGCCTGACTGCTCAGGGGAAAGCTGGTGATCTACTCTCAGCCACTTTCTAAAGGTCCACAGAGATGTGGGCACTGATGGCTCCTGCCTGTAATCCTAGCTACTCAGGAGGCTGAGATCTGAGGATCATGGTTCAAAGCCAGCCCAGGCAGGAAAATCCATGACATTATTATCACCAATTAATCACCAAAAAGCTGAAAGTAGAGGTGTGGCTCACTATAGAGTGCTACATGTGAGCAAAATGGCAAAAAAAAAAAAAAAAGGCAAAAAAGTTCAGGAACAGCAAGCGGACCCTGAATTCAAGCCCAGGACTGGCACACTACAAACACACACACACACACACACACACACACACACACACACACACACACGCACACACACACACACACACACACACACACACACACACACAAGTCCAGAAAGAATCAGAGATAGGCTTGACCAGATGTTGGATCTCAGAGAACCACCTCTGTGTTGGATCTTCTGTGGCTGCCCAGCTCCAAGGGAAATCATGGGCTCATTTCCAAAAGGAAAGCATCAGCAAGACCAGGGTTCGCCCAGGACCAGGGCTTGCCAATCCAGTCCCAGGGGAAGGAGCAAGGCTAGGCCTTCAGGATGGAATTGGTGAAACGGGAAGGTGAGGCAGCGCCAGTCTCTCCTGTCACTGGCTTTTTCTGTCATCCCTGTCCCTCTCAGAGCTTGAAAGGCCACAGGGCTCAGGAAGGAAGTCTGTGTCCAAAAGAGTTAAGCCTTGTAAGGTCATAAATTGTGAAGCCAGGGCAGTCACCTCAGTGGCTGCCACCCCTCAAGCCTGACACTGTGTGGGAAGCAGAGGAGCCCAAATTAGCAAGTGACAAGGCCCAGCCCATCAGCCCCTCCAAGCCATCACCCACTGCTCTGCCTCAGTGACAGGCACAAGCCCAACCCCCCCAGCACCTCTCCCTGGGTCAAGCCATTCACTGTTCCAGGGCCATGGCTGACCCAGAGAATGGTGGGGTGAGGGGAAGGGAAAGTACAGAAGAAGCTAGAGCAGAGGAAACCAAAACCTAGATTTTCTGCCACAAATCAGAAGGTCGGTGGCAGTGGAGACGTAGCCTAGTGAGCTGAAACAACACTCAATCTTGGAAGCAGGCGGCTCTGCCACCCACTAGGAGCGAGGTCTGGTGTCACCTGAGCAGTTTGACCCAGCCGAGACTCCATTTCCTGGTCTGTGAAATGGAGATCGTAATAGTGCATAGCTCCGAGGGTGCTGAAGCTTCATGTGTTCACAGGGCTAGGCCACGGTCTGGCTTGTGGCGTGCTGTCATGGAGCCGCAGTATCACTCTGGGGTAGACCCTGCTGCCCACCTCATTTCACCAAAGAGGAGATGGGGCTCACCAACACCCCACAGTTTATTACTTATTGTCATTTTCAGCTTCTAACAGGAATTTAATATGGGCCAGACTTAGGTCCCCAAAGCTCTACAATTTATTTCAAAATGTGTGTGTGTGTCTGTCTGTCTGTCTGTCTGTGGCTGTGTGCTAGTGCTTGGCTTTTTTGCCCAAGGCTAACATTCTGTCACTTAAGACACAACTCCTTTTCTGGTTTGGGGGAAGATAAGAGTCTCACAGATGTTTCTGTCTTTGATCCTCAGATCTCAGCCTTCTGAGTAGCTAGCATTCCAACATTGTAAAAAGAGGGGCTGGGAAGGTGGCTCAGTGGTAGAGTGCTTGCCTTGCATGCATGAGGCACTGGGTTTGATTCCTCAGCACCACATAAATAGAAAAAGCCAGAAGTGGCGCTGTGGCTCAAGTGGTAGAACGCTAGCCTTGAGCTGTAGTGCCCAAGCCCAGAGTTCAAGCCCCATGGCCGACCAAAAGAAAGAGGGGTTGGAGACATGGGTCAGCTGCTAGAGTGCCAATGAGCAAGAGCATCAGGTACCCGGTCCAAGTCCCAATCTTGGACCTTAAAAAAAGTAAGTGATAGTTTGAGTGGCTGATTCTTCCAAAAGTTTTGGTCATGTAGTAACAAATAGTGGTTTTTATCCATGTGTGTGTGCATGTATGCGTGTGTGCACACCAGTACTAGGGCTTGAACTCAGGGCACTGTCCCTTAGCCTTTTCTCTCAAGGATGGTACTTTACCACTTGAGCCATTGCTCTACTTGCAGCTTTTTGGTGAATATTTGTAGATAGGAGTCTCATAGACTGCCTTTGAGCCTCAATCTTCAGATCTCAGCCTCCTGAGCAGTTAGATTACAGGCATGAGCCACAGACACCTGATTCTTAGCTTCTGTTTTCAGCACTGGGAAAGTAGGAGGCCCTTCCTCAGCCTTCAGTGAGGCCTGGAGAGGAAAGAAGAGCCAGCATACCCTGCCCTGGCTGGGCAGGGCCCGTGGCCTTCAGCTCTGTGTTTGCATTGTTCATGCACTGCCCAGCCTTCCATTCACACACCTCTGACTTCTTCCCACACCCACTGCCCAAACCTGCTGTTGCTTCTCCTTGCAGCTCCCTGCTCCAGAAGTCATCACCCCACACACCTCCTCCAGCCCCTCTGTGGGCTTTCTCCCTCCAGTGGCATCCTGCCATAGGACAGGGCCACCCAAGAACAATCCCCCCCTTCCCCAGCTCTTGCTGCCCCCACCCTCTGACTCCCATGCCAAGTCTGAGGCCGGGCCAACCATGCCTCCACACATCCCTGCAGAACGAGCTGCCTCAGCCAGAAAGCTCTAGAAGAAGGTGAGGTTTGGGGCTGCCCCTAGGGCCCCAGAGGAGAGATGTGGAGTACAGAGATGGAAGGAGCTGGCAAACCAGGTGCAGACCTCACCCTAGATAAACAAGAAGTCAGCACGGGTGGGAACCGGCACACCAGTCAGTGACGCTACCACCACTGCCTCAGCCTACCCACTTCGCTGCCTACTGCACCCAAGTCCTCTCCTGCTCTACCCCCTGCCCTGGCACATGATTCTACTTTCTGCATTGAAATCAGGCTCCAGTTCCACTTTATGCACTGTGTGTGTGTGTGTGTGTGTGTGTGTGTGTGTGTGTGTGTGTGTGTGTGTGTGTGTGTGTGTGTGTGTGTGTGTGTGTGTGTGTGTGTGTGTGACTGAATTTAGGGCCTCCCTCTCTCACTTGGCTTTTTCCTTCAAGGCTAGTGCTGTAGCACTCAAGCCATACCTCCACTTCTGGTGTTTTGATAGTTCATTGGAGATAAGAGTCTCACAAACTTTCCTGGCTTTGAGCCACAATCTCAGATCTCAGCCTCCTGCTTAGCGAGGCTTACAGGCTGTAATCCCATTTTCAGAGAGCTGATCTTAGTCCCAGCTAGGGGGAACTAGAGAGTGAGCAGGGGGTTCAGGGACAATCCCAGCCTGCAGTATTATCTGCTTCTCCTGCTTGAGCCACCCCAGCACCTACCCATGCCCAGAGCCACCATCTTTGCTCAGGACCCCCAATCCCCCCCCCATGCTCCATCCCATAGCTACAGCCTGAACCGTCTCCTGAAAGGACTATTATGGCAAAGACAACCTAGTCTTTGGGGCTTGTGGAGCCTCCAGCTCTCAGTTCCAGCCCGTTCCTGGAGAAGCCCATCCCTTCCTCTACCTGCCCTCCACCTTCCTCCAGGTCTCTGCCCACCCACCCATCCTGCCTGCGTAAAAGCCCCTCCTCCAGGCCCATGTCTGTCTTCCCTTATATGTCCCCCACAATTCTGAAGTCATTTGCTTGCTTAAAGTCATCTGGGAGAAACTGGATTGTCAACACAACCCCACTTGTTCCTTCCTGTCCTGGGAGAAAGGCACGTGTGGCACATAATAGGTACTGACACATAGTAGGTACTCAGCAGGAGTTCACTAAGTAAATGAACACCTAAGTAGATCACACTAAGAGGTACCTTTTAGCACCGGGGCAGGGGCAGGACAAGAATTGGCCTCTCAGGCTAAGAAAAGACCCGTGCCTCTCCTCGGGTCCTGAGATGTGGCAGAGGGAAAGGCGGGCTGAGAAGCCATCTTGGTACCAACTGTCCCCTCCTCCTCCTCCGGGGAGCAGCAGCCTCGGCTTCTTTCTGCCCTTGACCTAGGGGATGACCCCGTCTCCCCTCCAACAATGTGCCTGGGCAAACAAAGAAACAACAGCTGGGCAGCTAGGCCTTTGTTGTTAAACTTAGCTCCTCAACAATGACCCTCCCCCACCCCGGGGGAGGGGGGGCGGGGCATGGCCAAGCTGGGGTCAGCGTGCCAGGGAGGAGCAGGTGCCAGGGGGGTGAAGATCCCTAGCTTGTGTCTAGTGACCACTCGGCCTCTCGCTCATCTCCTCCTCCCCTCTCCGGTCCCCTCCAAACCAGAGTACCACAAAGACCTCAGCCCTCTTCTCCATCTGGACAGCCTCAGGCGCCTCCTGCCCCACTCCAAGAAGGAGTTGCAGGGGCCTTGGGAAAACACAGGCCCGGGAGGGGCCTTCTGGGTCAGTGGGGCTAACAAAGCTCCTTCTCAAGCCCCCAGCCGGCCTGGGAGAGCCTCTCCCCAACCCCAAATCTCCTCCAAAGGGGTCCCAACCTTTCCATATAGGGCAGGGGGGGAGGGGAGCTGATAACTCTTTACAGCTCAAGAAAAAAGAGGAGGCCCCTCCATTATCTCCTATGCAGACCCCAGCCACGCCTCCTGCATCTCCTTTCCTCGCAGGCGCAGGCCCAGGCGCGCTGAGCTGGTGGGAATGCCTGCTCTCAGTGGCTGGGGCAGACAGAGCACACACAGCAGGTCACTGCTGGAACAGAGGCAGGAAAGAGGGGCTGGGAGGGCGAAGTCAGTTCTAGCCACGATGGGCCTGGAGGCAGTGTTGGGTCCTAAGACAGACCGTCTGCGCCCCATCATGGACTAATCCCGTACCGGTGTGCACCAGTGTGCCCTTGCTGGAGCTTGGGCTGCTGTGGTAAAACCTCTGGGGAATGTGTGTTCATCAAGGAAGGCAGTGGGGTCAAAGAACGCCAGGAAGTGCCAGGTTTCCTTAAGAGGCTTGCTATCCCCAACCAAGTACACAGAACACGTGTGGAGCACACACACACTCCCAGCTATAGTCCATCACCAAGTTTTATTGTAACCTGAATGACTGGGAGAGTTTTTCTCCCAAGCTAGCAAGCTTTAGGCCCAAGCTTTGGAAGAACACAGGTGAGAATATTTGTTGCCCATTACCAAATGGGGGCTTTCAAGCAAAGCTTTGAATCTTAGGGAACTTATTGGCCAATGGAAGCTGGATAGACAGGTAAAGACTTTTCAGATGAAATCAGTGGGGATATGAAGGTGTGGGTTTTGTTGTTGCTGTTTTCTTATGATGCTGGAAGTGGAGCAAACCCAGGGCCTTGCACATGCTAGGCAAGTGTTCTACCTCTGAGTGAGCTGCATTCCCAGCCTCAAGGACGTGACTATTAAAATCGTTGTGTAATATATGAAATCTTCCCTAATCAGAAAATCTAAGTAACTTAGAACCTCCTATCTTCCCAAAGGTCCATTCAAAATGTTACAGAGTCATGCATGAGTAAAATATCCACTCAAAGTACAAAAATAAACGAACGGGATTTTATGTAACATACGATGGAAAAAGTCACTCAGATGTTTTGAGGTTGCTCATGGTAGCTTACCTTTTAGAAATGCCCGGGGAAGCTGGATGCTGGTGGTTCACACCTGTGATCCTAGCAATCCAGGGGGCTGAGATCTGAAGACCAAGGTTTGAAGTCAGCTGAGGCTGACAAATCCGTGAGAGTCTTATCTCCAATTAACCAACAAAAAGCCAGAAGTGAGGTGTGGCTCAAGTGGTTAAGCACCAGCCTTGAACAGAAAAAGCCCTACTTGAGGGAGAAGCACTGAGTTCAAGCAGGGTAATGGCACAAAAGAGAAAGAAACAACCCTGGTGAGGTTTAATGTAACACCTAGCAACAGCCACACTTTTCTGAAAAGGCTGTAAAAATACTTCTCTCTTTTCCGACTATATTTCTGTGTAAGGCTGCATATTCTCTTGTGCATTTCAGAAAAATCATAGTACAACAGACTGACTGCAGAGCAGATATGAGAATCCAATTGTCTGCTTTGAAATCAGATTAAAAGGATTAGAAAAATAAAACTATTCCTCTTTTCTCATTAGATATTCTGGAGTGTTTTTCATGCAGGAGTTTGTTTCTGAGGTTTGGGATGGGTGTTTTTTGGGTTTGGGAGATATGGAGTTGGGGATGAGAAGTCTTTTGGGGGAGAGAGGTGTTTTTTAAAGACAAGGTCTCACTATATAGACAAGGCTGGCCTTGAACTCTCAATGTTCCTGCTTAAAACTCTTAAGTGTTTGGATTACAAATGTATACCACCATACCCAGCTTGTTATATTCATTTTGTCATTTTATTGGAAAGAATTTTATTTATAACAAGTAGTAAGCTACTTGTATTTATTGTACTTATATTATTTGTTTATAGTATTTGTTTAAAGTGAACATGTAAGATAGTTTTAAATTCTTAAATGGCTTAATAAACTTTAGCTACTCAGTTTTATTTTTTTATCTTTAAGATATTAGTAAATCGTCAATAACAGGTCCTTGGGATTCTCAGTAAAGGGGTCTTGCCCCTTAAAACAGAGCCACTGTCCTACATTTTTTAGCAGACTATTATTGTTAGTATCTTGATCCACAGTATCAGCTATAAGATGAAGTAAAAAAACAAAATATACAAGAAAAAATAAAATATCATTTTTATCCTGAAAAATGGCAGCTAGTAACAGGAAACAGTTGAGACATTTTTAAAAATCTAAGTTATTGAGAGTACAATTGACCATTGCCAGTGAGTTCTGAGGATTTTGTGGCCTAACAGAATGTCACAGAACTGTGATTCTTGCTTCTGTTCTTCTGTCTTTGTGCCTTTGTAGGAGAAAACTCAAGCCTGTGTTTTCCAGCTCATTCATTCCCAGAAGCTGTTTCTATTCCTAGACCAGATGCAATTATCTTTCCTGCCACCAGAGGGAGCACTGGCAGAGGAACACCAGAAGAGGGGGAAAAAGTCTCAGAGAGAATGCCTGTAACCTGTGACCTGCTGACTGCGCATGGGATTAGGGATTACTGTGAGTGAAAACTTTCAGAATGGCTGACCACATGTGAATATCCCATCTCCCATTCCATCTCCTCCTCCTCCTCCTCCTCCTCCTCCTCCTCCTCCTCCTCCTCCTCCTCCTCCTCCTCCTCCTCCTCCTCCTCCTCCTCCTCCTCCTCCTCCTCCTCCTCCTCCTCCTCCTCCTCCTCCTCCTCCTCCTCCTCCTCCTCCTCCTCCTCCTCCTCCTCCTTCTCCTCCTCCTCCTCCTCCTGCTCCAAAACAAGCACTGCCCCTGATCCACCATCACTCACTGAGACTTCTTGTTCATAACCAGGTTATCTGTGTCCACACACAAAAGCTTGGAGAGGAACCAATGCAGGTTCTCAGACAGAAGCAGTTGCAATGCATGTCCGACCACTCCAACCTAGCTGCTTGGAAAACGTTTATCTTTCCAATCCAGGAGTTCCCTTGAGGAGCTAAGTGACCATGCAGTTCTG
This sequence comes from Dipodomys merriami, assembly GCF_024711535.1. Classification (NCBI taxonomy): domain Eukaryota; kingdom Metazoa; phylum Chordata; class Mammalia; order Rodentia; family Heteromyidae; genus Dipodomys; species Dipodomys merriami. The sequence continues at coordinate 13,863,955 of NW_027204604.1, read as the reverse complement.
CTTAACCATTGGAATGAGGGATGAAACTTTTCTTGGAAACTTTTGAAATCCACAAACATTCACATGCCTCATTTTTGGACAGCCATGAGCTCTTACACACCTCAGATTTCAGGGGGCTCAGGGACTGACATGGCGAGGGGAGTATATTGTCACTGTCATCAAGGCTGAGAGGGCCTTCATCTGGAGAAGAGACACCCGCAGCCCCTGTTCCTTTGGGGAGCATGACAAGGTGATCCTGAAGGAGCTGAAGAACCAAGGGCCTGTAGAGAAGGCTGAGGACACCAGGTGGCAGTGTTGAGTAGGGAGGGACAGGTTCCTGATTCCTTAGCGGCAGAGTTCTGAAGAAAATTCTTGCTACTGTTGCCACTATTTAAGGATGTGGAAGCTCCCAGGGGACACGTGGAATCCAGTGAGCCAGGAGTTTCACAACCTGTAACAAAATAGCAACCGCTCTCACCAGCATCTCCGCCTACAGACAGTCACCTCCAAATAATTCCAGCCATTCAGCCTGGAGTGAAATTCACCTCCTATTCCCTCCCCAAGCTATGACAAACGTCACCCCTTTGTGAGTCAGAATAAAATCTAGGCAGAAGGGAAGCTGCCACTTTGCTGTCCACACGACTATACAAGTTTTCCCAAGAATCTGTAATCCATGCAATAATATATGTGTGTTACTGTACTATTAAGAAGGAAGTGGGCTGGGAAGGTGGCTCAGGGGTAAGAGTGCTTGCCTTGCATGCATGAGGTCCTGGGTTTGATTCCTCAGCACCACATAAGCAGAAAAAGCTGGAAGTGGCGGTGTGGCTCAAGTGGCAGAGCGCTAGCCTTGAGCTGAAGAACTGAGGGACAGTGCCCAGGCCCAGAGTTCAGGCCCCACAGCGGCGGCGGCGGAGGAGGAGGAGGAGGAAGAGGAGGAGGTGGTGGAGGTGATGGCTGGGTGTGGTGATGTACACTTGTAATCCCTGCCCTTGGTAGGCTGAGGTAGGAGGATCTTGAGTTCAAAGCCAGTGTGGGCTATAAATCACTGTCTTTAAAATCCAAGGCTGAAGCTGGGCGCTAGTGGCTTACGCCTGTAATCCTAGCTACTCAGGAGGCTGAGATCTGAGGATCATAGTTGACCAAGCTGGAAAGTCTATGACAGTCTTATCTCCAATTATCCACCAAAAGCCACACCAAAAGCTGTGGTTAAAGTAGTAGAGTACCAGCCTTGAGTGTAAAAGCTAAGGAACATCACCCAGGCCCTGATTTCAAACCCCAGTTCCAGCATGCATGCATGCGCACGAGCGCGTGAGCACACACACACACACACACACACACACACACACACACACACACAGAGTCAAGGCTGGGGTTGTAAGCTTATTGATACAGCAATTGCTTAGCATGTACAGAACCCTAGGTTCAAACTCAGCACTAAAGTGGGAAAGGACAAACGTTTTTTAAAGGAAACAACTTTTCTAAGAGGGAACACAGTAGACACTTCATAGAGGACTGAGTTTTGTAGGAAGTGTACAAGTTTGTCAAACAAGCAAAAACAGGCATCATAGATCCCAGGAACAGGCAGTGGCCTGAGAAAGCGTAGGGCATGGGGGACTGTGGACAGCTTGCTGTTGGTAGGGGTAAAGCACTGGCCTGCAGATGCGCAGGAGATGAGAAAGCTGGGAGTGTGGTGGAGGTGGTGACGGTGGTCTTCATGCCAGGTGTCACAGACCCCGGACCTCCTGCATTTCATTGGGGTCTGCTAAAGATGAGTCAGCTGGTGACACTGTCAGACTCAAATTTTAGGTAGTTCCTACAGACTGGCTGAAATAGAGGGTGTAAGAATTAGAAATGAAGGGATGAGGAAAGGCAGTTCCAATGATCATCAACACCAGCTTCATCCATTCTGTGCGGCTGTAACACAATGCCAGAGGTTGGGTATTTATAATGTGTGGAAGGGTACTGGCTCACAGTCCTGGAAGCCTGGAAGCCCAAGACCCAGGTGCAGACATCTGGCAGAAGTCTTCTTGCTACCTCATCACGTGGCGGACACGCCAGTGTGAGAGACCCCACTCCTAGAAGCCCTTTTTTAGAGGATAAAACCAGCCAGTCCTCAAGATCAGAGCTTCTAAAGAGGCCACTCACTCCTGCTGTGTTACACTGGCAATTGCATTTTAGCCTGAGTGTTGGAGGGGACCTTCCAACCATCCTTATCAAACAGAATAAAGATGTGGTATGCATAGTATACAAAAGTAACAAATAATCATAAAAGGTGGCAAGGGCCTTTGCCTGGTATGCACAAGGTTGATATCCAAGTCTCTGAAAGAATGTTGGCTAAGTACTTGCTAACCATATCCACGTTGCTGGAAATGATCATCTAACATACAGCATATACATTTTAATGCTATAGAGATATAGATATCCAATTTTAAAGTTAAAATATTGGGTCTTAAAACTACAAGTTTGGCCAGGCACTAGTGGCTCACGCCTGTAATCCTACCTAATCAGGAGGCTGAGATCTGAGGATCATGGTTCAAAGCCAGCCCAGGCAGAAAAGTCCATGAGACTCTTGTCTGCAATTAAGCACAGAAAACTGGAAATGGTGCTGTGGCTCAAAGTGGTAGAGTGCTCGCCTGGAGCAAAACAGAGCTCAGGGACAGCGCCCAGGCTTTGAGCTCAGGCCGTCCTCCTCCCAGGTCTATCTTGGGGCTCCTCTGGCTCAGGGTCACAAAGAGAGTATGAGTAAAGGCAGCATTCCTATCCTGCTGTCTTCAACCCACAGGTGGTGTTGGGATGTATTTAAATTTGGTGATACTGGAGCTTTGAGGTCTTGCCAGACAGGTGCTCTACCACTGAGCCACACCTCCAGCAGAGGTGGGTTTGGGGGCCGTATTTGGGTCATGAGTCTCGAGGCCTCATGTGTGGGATTGGGACTTTTAGAAGAAGACATGAGAAATTTGACTTTTCTCTTGACTGTGTGAACATACAACCAGGAAGCGGGCGTCTGCACATGCAGAAGCAAGCCCTCTCCCCACCTGGAATCGGAGGACCCTAGGTCTTGGGCTTTTCCCCTCCAGACACAAGAGAGGACAGGTTTGGGTTTTAAACCTCCAAGGTTATGGGGTGGTTTTTTGAGGGGTTGGGGTTTTTTGTTTTGTTTCTTTATTTGTGTCAGTTCTTGGGTTTCAGCTCAGGGCCTGGGCACTGTTCCTTGATTTTTTTTTTTTTTTTTTGCTCATGTCTGGTCCTCTACCATTTGACTCACAGCTCCACTTCTGGAGTTTTTGGTGGGGATTTTTGGTGGTTAATTGGTGATAAGAGATTCATAGATTTTACTGCCAATACTGGTTTTGAACCACAATCCTCAGATCTCAGGCTCCCCCAGTAGTTGGGATTGCAGTGTGGGTCCCTTGCACAGCGCTCCATGGGCTGTTATTGCTGCCTGACAGGAAGAAACTTCATGAGCAGAAGTTTAGCGAGGGTGGAGGAGCAGGCAGGGAGGAAGCCCTGGACAGGTTTGTGTGGCCAGCATTTAGGAGGCTGGTGGGATGGTGCATTAGGAAGGGAAGGATGGAGTTATGGGAGAGAGGCTTTGCATACTGAAGAAGCAGTGTGGGCCCCGCCCACGAGCAAAGGCATCCTTTGATGGATCTCCTGGGACGCAGAATCCTTGGATGTGATTTCTAGGAGGGCAGGAACTGCCTGCTGCCCACACACGTGCAGGCAGAGGTAGATAGAAGAGGTCAGGGCGGTTCAGAGCCTGCTGAGCCCTGGCTCTGGGCAGAGGCAGTGGGTGGTAAGATATGCATCACTTACCTGCTCTCAGCCAATTTCCTTGAGGACCTCAATGCACTCATTCACACTAAGATGTGAATGAGGAGATCTGACTCTTAGCATCCCCAGAACATTTTTGTTTCACCCCCAAAGAGCCTCCTGGTGGAAACCCATGGGATTGGAACGTTGTGGCTCTGCGGCCAGCACACGGCCTTGCTCTCATTCCTAGGCCTCTGTGAACTTCAGGCTCATCTTTAAAATGGGAGCCAGGGTGTTGCCCCCCCCCCACAATCCTGGGGAGGACCTAATGAGATCATGGCAGTGAAAAGAGCCTTTGTGAGTCACAAAGTGCCCTGGCTTTGAATGAAACCAAATGAATTAAGTGTTTATGGTTGAAGTCCGGGGCAGTAGTGGCAAAGCCTGGGCAGACAGCACTTCTAGGAGTATACCCTGGGGGATACCGCCTCCACCCTGGGGGGTGGGGCTCTCCAGGAGAAGGAGAGGTGGGCATATACATTGGGAGTGGTAATAATTCCAGCAATGAGCAGTCATCGGTGATATGTTCAAGCTTTGCAGAAAGACTGAAATAACGGTAGGCGAATCTGGCTGTTTGTCATGGTTACATTCTACAGAGTCATTCTGCACACAGAATTAGCAAATACTGACTGTCTCTCAGGGAAATACAAAGTTAGGGTCCCATGAGCCCCTGGTCCCCATCTGCCTATCAACTAATAGACTCATGATCTTGTCTCAGTTGTATTTCTGCTCAGAGTCCTGATTTTTTGTTGATTTTTGGGATAACTCACTCCTGCATGAAAATTATCTCACACAGACACATTTTCACATTAAGCTGTCTGATACTTAGGAATCCCAGACAGCACTTTCAGCTCTATGCTTAGTGATAATTTGTAAGAACACTAGCAAAAAGCACAAAAGAAGAAGGAGGAGGAGGAGGAGGAGGAGGAGAAAGAGGAGGAGGAGGAGGAAGAGGAGGAGGAGGAAAGAAAGAAAGAAAGAGAAGGAAGTAAAGAAGGAAGAAAGGAAGGAAAGGAAGGAGAGAGGGAGGGAGGGAGGGAGGGAGGGAAAGGAAATGTGGTCAGGCCTTGGTGGCTCACACTTGTCATCTTAGCTACTCAGGAGAATGAGATCTAAGAATCATGGTTCAAAACCAGGCAGGAAAGTCTGTGTGAGACTCTTATCTCCAATTAACCACAAAAATGCCAGAAGTAGAGCTGCTTTGAAGTAGAGGATAGCTTTGAACAAAAAATAGCTCAGGACAGTGCCCACAGCCTGAGTCTAAGTCCCAGGACCAGAACACACACACACCACCACCACCACCACCACCACCACCACCACCACAACAACAACAACAACAACAGCAACAAAAAAGTGGCACTAACCAGACCAAAAGAAAGGTAAGTGCTGCTTACACAGGATGAGAGCAGAAATGAGAGGCCAAAGCCTCACCTTATTTGACCTCAACTAATGTGTGCCTTGAGCAACTCAAAATTTTCCAACACTCTCCACGTTGCACACAACCTCAGGCCCCATGAGAACTGATCTGCGGGTTACAAGTAAATTGTAACAATGGACCAATTTGCACACACTGAATAACAAAGGTCAACTATTTCTACCACCGCTTTGCACAGCAAAAAACAACCTTGGCTTGTCAGGTCAACAGATAGTTCCCAGCTAGTAAGTGGCACAGCCCAGATTCATACATCCCTCATCAGAGAGGATTCTATTGCAGACTTTAATATTATACACTGTTCTCCAGGCTATGTGTCTCATTTTACAGATTAGACCCTAGGCCTCTATGGGTTTCAGGACCACCAACAGCAACAGTGGTGTTGGGATAGTTCATAAGCTGACTTCAGGCTCTGGACAGATAGCCTATCCCTTCTTTCAGGACAGCTTTTTAAAGCCTGACATGCTTGTGCTGTATTATTATGCCTTCTTGGCTTGTATAATATTTCTTTCCAACTTCTCCCCAGGACACCTGAGAGCAGGACAGGTTGTGAATGACAAGAGTCTGGTAGGACCATGCTAAAAGCAGAAGGGTGTTTGCAGATTGAGCCAGCAGGGGGCACTCTTCCCTGTCCTCCCACCCACCCCTGAAACACAGGGAGCGCCTTGCCCACTCCAAAGAGTGGTTCAGGAAAAGGCAAAAGGAACAATGGGGCGATTGATGCAAATGCACCATGAAAGACAAATTGTTCTGATGAAGCACATTCCGGGTTCCTGCCAAACGCCCAGGGTGTGTGGAATTTCAAGGAAAAGCTGAGTCGATTTGGGCTGTCCTGTAGGCCTCTGGGCCTCCCTCACCCTGCTTCCCGCACCTCCCTTCCCTGGAATGTTGCAGGCTTGGCCCGGGCTCCCAGAGGCCTGCCCTGGCAGAAGCCAGAGGAAGGCGATGGGGGACGAGGCGGAGTAATGGGCAGAGGGCTCTGCTGCAGAATAAAGAGCCTGACTCTCACCGCAGATCAGGCCCTGGCTCCCTGGCTGCCTGGGGCTTCAGAAACCGCACAGCCCAGCTCCCACCCCGATTCCCAGTGCGGTGTGATCCTGCAGCCTCCTCTCACTCCCCCGGGGGAAAGCCTTCCATGCTTCTGAGTCTGTGTTCCCATCTGTGAGGTGAGAGTGATCATCTTGTTCATGTGTTCCCCACTGATGGTTGTGAGAAAGTTCTGGAAACCTCAGCATCTCTGCTGCTTTCTAGCCCAAGGAGGACAGCCACCTCCCCCCCCCAGCCCCCCCCCCCCAGACCGCAGAAACACAAGCCAGGCTACCTGCCACACCCCAGCCCCATTGCTTCCAGCCTCCCCTCCCTCCCACACCAGGGCCTGAACTTCCGACCTAGGCCAGAGAGGGTGGGGCAGGATCTGAAGCTGAGGCCTGCACAAGGGCCCCCTTGTCCTGATGGGCAGCCTGGCACCGGCTGTCCCCATCCTGAGAAGTATTGTCATTCTCTTGTGTCTGGGGGAGGGGAGATAAGGGCACAACTGGGCAAGGCCAGGCCCACAGGTTCATGTCCAGCCATCTCCTGGTGGCCCAAGACCTTGGGTCTTCTTTTATTTTTCCAGTGTTGGGATACAACTCAAGTTTTGCATGTAGCAGCCAAGTGCCCACTGTGAGTTTTGATTCCTCCCTTCTCGTGGCCTGCCTAGATGTTGGCTGGGTTTGTTCTGCATGTGCTGCCGCTGTGGATCAAAGCGCCTTTGTTCATGCCAGCTCACAGCCTGTCTTCCTCCTGCTTTTGCTGTCCGAGCACATTAGTTGTTAGTAATCCATGCCATGCACCCAGCATTACCAGACCACAGGTAACAGTCAGTAAAATTCTATTACTGCCCGGCTACACCCTAAGCCACACACCACAGGGATTAAAACCCCTAAGCCTGCAGGGCGCCAGTGGCTCATGCCTGTAATCCTAGCTACTCAAGAGACTGAGATCAGAGGGTCACGGTTCAAAGCCTGCCCAAGCAGGAAAGTCTATGAGACTCTTTTCCCCAACTAACCACCAAAGAGCCAGAAGTAGAGCTGTGGTTCAAGCGGTAGAGCACCAGCCTTGAGTGAAAAGGCTCAGGGACAGAGCTCAGGCTCTGAATTGAAACCCTAATACAGGCACAAAGCCAAATAGTAACACGCATACATAGAAGCAAGCCTTTATTCTGGGACCCACATTCTGGCTTTTGTCCTCTTTCCCGCTGGCTGGCTCTGCTTCCGTGAGGGCTTCAGCATCACAGGGTTCCACGCAAGGCAACTTCTCCAGCCCCACAGACCCAGGCTCCCGTCTCGGCTCTCAGGCTGCACAATTACTGTGTGATTTTAAAGAAAGCTACCAAACTTCTCTGTACTTTCAACGTCTTTCTCCACAAAGTAAGGAAGGATCATCTGTGCTCCAATTGGTGGGAAGATCAGACAAGACAGTGGTCATGGAAACCCCATGAAACTGTCTCCCGAGCCACACGGCAAGGAGATTCGAGAATCACCGGCATGCTGGCGAGTGGCCTGCCCCTCTTCCGGCATCTTGGAGACTCTAACCGTAATTACCAAGATGCAACATGTCCTAGCTTTGCAATGTATTTTCCTAATCCTTCGAACCATTATACCTTTCCAAAGTAGATCTGATATCAGAAGAGCTAGCAAGGGAGACTAAGGACTGGGAATGCTTTGGGTATGTAAGTCTGGGAAGGGGGCTGGGAAGGTAGCTCAGTGGTAGAGCGCTTGCCTTGCATGCATGAGGCCCTGGGTTCAATTCCTCAGCACCACATAAGCAGAAAAAGCAGGAAATGGCGCTGTGGCTCAAGTGGTAGAGCACTAGCCTTGAGCTGAAGAGCTGAGGGACAATGCCCAGGCCCAGAGTTCAGGACCCATGACCGGACCCCCCTCCCCCCAAAAAAAGTCTGGGAAGGGTGGCACGTATCTGCAATCTCAGCACTTGGGAGAAATGAGAATTGAGAATTTGAGGCCAGCCCTACTACATAGTAAGTTCCAGAGACTATATAGTAAGACCTTGTTTGGAAAAGGAAGAAGAGGTAAAGGAAAGGAGGAGAGAGGGAGGGAGGGAAGGAGGATAATTTGGACAGCTGGATCCTTCCAGCATCCATCAAGTCATTTATAGAGTACTTACTATCTTCCAAAGATAAGCATAGCCCCACAGTCTGCTTACAGACAGAGAGGAGAGGAGACCACAGACCAGGAGGACCTGGCTTTGAACAAAGTCTTCTTGATGCTAAGGATGACCACACAGGAACCCCATGTATCCCAGGCCTAGACAGCTCCTGCATTGGTGAACACACAGCCCTTCCTGGCCCCTGGCAGGGTGGACAGCCTTCACCTCCTCAATAAACAACCTAGGCTCACTGGCCAGCACATGGGCAGAAAATGCTGTGTCCCTAAAAGGACTCCACTCCATCCCTGCTTAGCTCCAAGAGGGCCTGCAGGCCTAGAAGGGCTCACAGCCCCAGCCTGTGCCTCACAGCCAGCTGTTTCCGTGGGTGGCGGGAGATTGACAGCCTCCTGCCCTTCAGAGGGACACAGCTTGGACTGGTGAAAGATGCGTCGCTTCCTCTTTCTCTCGGGACAGGAAAAAAGAGTCCTTGCTCTGAGACCACACTCCCCTGTCCCATGGCCAGGGCCTCCCACGCCGGCGCCAGTGGAAAGGAGGGGGCAGGGCAGGGGAGCCAGGAGCTAGGAAAAGGCAGCCTGGACTCCAGACGCCACGTCGGCCAAGCTGACCCTGTCTGTCCTCAGCCTCTCGGCCATTTGGGATCAGTTGTTGATGGCAGGGAAGTGAGTCCAGGAGTTGAACTTCAGGCTTCAGAGGAAAAGATGGTGTTGGCTGGGTGCCGGTAGCTCACGCTGGTACTCTTAATTGTGCGGGAGGCTGAGATCTGAGGATCATAGTTTGAGCCAGCCCAGGCAGGAAAGTCTTGAGACTTATCTCCAATGAACCACCAAAAGAAAGGCTGGAAGTGAAGCTGTGGCTCAAGTGGTAGGGCGCTACTCTTCATTTGAAAAAAGTTCAGGGACAGTGCCCAGGCCCTGAGTTCAAGTCCCAGTACCAGCACACACACACACACACACACACACACACACACACACACACACACACACACACACACACACCCCAGCAGACAAGATGATGTCTGTTTCTGTCTCTCCGTCTGATCACCCTTTGGGTCCTACAATATTCATGCTCTGGAGCCCATAAATGTTCCCACATACAGCCAAGATTGTCCATGTAAGGACTTGTGATGGGGAGAAGATTCTGGATGACCCAGACAGGCTGTAAGTCCCATCACCACACCCTTGGAAGAAGAAGAACGTGGAAATGTGGACAGCAAAGAAAGCACTGTGTCATGGAAGCAGCCACCAGGAGGGAGGCAGAGCGGCCAAGTGGCTTCTCAGGGAGACACTTAAGGATCCCTGGCCGGGAGTGAGGTCTCATCTGAAGGTGTGAGAGAGGAAGGGCTGGCCACAAACACACATAGCTGGCTGGTGGGTTTTGGTGTCTCCTGAGCTGATTGCCAGAAGCCACCCTCAGCCCTCTGCCAAGGAGACCTTCCCACCATGGCATCTGCCTCACCAAAATGAGCCAGGCAGGGAGTCCAAATGAGCCAGAGGGAAGTGGCTCTCTCCCACCCCCACTCTTTGGTTAGAAGGAAGTCACCAGGCCAGGTGGGAGGGACTTAGTCACCCCTGGCAGGATTCCAGGAGCAGAGCTCGCTGGAGGGGGCGGGGCCAAATGGATATCATCTGGAGTCCAGACCCCCATGCAATCTTGGAGCAGCAGTTGGGAGGAATCAGGTGAAGGTGGAGACAGAGGCTGAGGGAGAACATGGAGATCATGAGGCACAATGTAATGCACGGGATACACCAGGCAGAAAGGGCTGCTGGGACAGAGCCAGCCCACGGAGATCACTAGCAATCTGCCTGTGTGCAGCTCACTGTCTCCATATGTTGTACTGTTGTGTATATGGTATATGTAGTATTCCTGGAGGTGAGGGGGCAGGGATTATATCCTTCATGTGTGAAAATGGATGCCCAATGAATGAGACCAGAGGCTTGTTGTCCCAGAAGATTCCCTCCTCCAGGAGGTATTTGATCACTGGCAGGATCTGAGCAAAAAAAAGCAAAAGATGAACCACAGTGCAAGAAGGACAGAGCACAGACAAGTATGACATTGTCCTTGTTGCCAGATGGCACAAGTAGGCCTCAGCACAGAAAACCAAGTGGATGGAATACAATCCATTGGATAAACTCCAGCAAGCACCTGGGCCTTATACCCCAGGGCCCAGTAGCTCTGCCATGTTTCTGTGCCCAGAGCTCTTGATGAAAGTCACTGAGATCACTAAGTAGCTGTGCTTGGGCTGACAACTCGGATCACTGTGGGGCCCAACCCTAGATCAATAACTGCTGCTCTGCTTCTGTTTTATGCGAGGAAAGTCAGATAGACATAAAGCCTTCTACTAGGTCAGAGCTGGGTCCTGGCCCAGCCTCCATGAGAACCCAGAAGGACGGCCTCCAATTCCAAGTGACCACCTTAGCCCCTCCGGTATCTCTCATTGTAGTCCACCTGACTATGTACCCATCCAACTTCTTCCAGGGTCTACTTGCTTGAAGTGTGCCAGGAGCGAGTGTGAACACACACACACAGTCTATGTGCACAACTTTCCACAGGTCTTTCCTGAGCACTTACCACCTGCCTACCAGCGCAGCTCCAAGCCAGAGAAACCAGCAGAGAGGATAGTCAGGAGACCCCAGGCCTTGCCCCACGGTGCCTGCCAGTCCAAGGGCAAACCAAGGGCTTCAGGCCCATTGCAGCAGTGGGCTCTTCCCTGGCCAGGCACAGCTGGGCATGGGACCAGGTGTGTGGCTGCTGTGACAGGTGCCAGTCTCTCTCCACACTGTGTTGGGGAGGTTCAATAACTACCAAGGCCACCCAGCACCTCCTGCGTCCTCTCAGGCATCTCTGAACCCACCTCAGGCGTCTTTCCTGTTGAATGTGGCTCAGTGTGGACACGGGCGATGGGTAGACGAGCCCCTGACACCCCACAGAGGCCAAGAGCTGGAGACACCTCCTGCTGATATCTGGGGGGGAGGGGGAGTCACGCAGGCCATACTGCCAACAGTATGCCCTGGATGGGGACACTTGTCTTTGTGATTCCAGACTGGATGTTGGTTATGGACACCATGGTCCAACCAGAGGGAGGACACAATACTCCCCAAACCTTAGATTGACCATCTTTATTTTATTTTATTGTCAGTCATGGGGCTTGAACTCAGAGACTGAGCACTATCTCTGAGCTTTTTTTGCTCAAGGCTAGTGCTCTACCATTTGAGCCACAGCTCCACTTCCAGTTTTCTGGTGGTTAATTGGAGAGAAGAGTCTCATGGACTTTCTTGCCCAGGCTGGCTTTGAACCACGATCCTCAGTCTCTAGAGTAGCTAGGATGACAGGCATGAGCTACCAACACCTGGTTTGACCATCTTTAACTATCAGGAAAAACTCACAAGGCTCATGTAGCAATGTATAAGGCCTCTCCACAGGGCTCTGTGACAATATGGTCAGGGGACGTCTGAAGGGCCTCGGACTCTGAGCCCTGGTAGATGCCCAGGAGCGATGAAGACTACATGATGAAGCAGGTGGCTCACGCCTGTCATCCTAGCTACTCAGGAGGCTGAGATCTAAGGATCGGAAGCCAGTTCAGGTAGAAAACTCCAGGAGACTCTTATCTCCATTGAACCAGCAAAACAAAAAACAAAACAGAAAGCCAGAAGTGGAGCTGTGGCTCAAGTGGTAGAGCACCAACCTTGAGCAAAACAAAAGTGAAGCAAGAGCAGGAAGCTGTAAGTTCAAGCCCCAGTACTGGCACAAAAGAAGGAAGCAATGGGTTGGGCTTTCGAGATACTTTGCAGGGAGGGCCCTATGTCCCCTCCCACTGGAGAAATCCCCTGGTGGGACTTGCGTGGGTCCCCACTCAGACGTCAGGCAGGGCTGGTGGCTGTGTGTGGGGAAGTGGGGTGAGCACGGAGCCCCTTGAAGTGTCCTCTGCATAAAGAACCGGAAGCTCTAAGGCAGCGCTGACCACGCCCAGTGAAGGTAATTCATGCCTGTGGGCAGTGCCACCGCAGCAGCCTCCGGGGCTCTCGGCCTTCCTGTCTGTTCTGGCTTGCTTAGCAAGGGGCCTCGTCCCTCACCACAAGGAGCCAGCCAAGGCTTCCCAGGGCCGAAGTCATACCTTCTCCTCCTGGCTTAGTCTGAGACATGCCTTGGGAGCTCAGCTAAGTCATGGGTCTTGCCACGTCCTCCCTGGTAGGGGGACCAGAGTGAGACATGCTTGATGTAAAGGGCATTGCTAGTGTAGGAGGGGAGGTGGGGGAGGGGGGTGGTGGATAAGAGTGACAGCTGACAGTGCAGCCCAATCCTCTGACATGGGACCTGGATAGAGCCAAGCCTGTTCTCCGCCCTCACCTCTCATCAGGAAGCTGGGACACTAGGGAGGCAGAGGACCCTGAGGCTGGAGGTCGGAGTCCACTGTGAGCCACTGGGGCCAGAGGATCCTAGACACCACTCCAACCTCCTTATCCACAAGGTATTTAACTTGATGGGAGGGAAGTCCTGCACCGAGTCTGACATTCAGACCACACTCCATGAAGGCTGAGCATTGGTATTATTAGGTAAATGCACTCAGTTAAGTGTTGCTAATTTAAGTTGTTAATTACCTGTCTTTTTTTTAAAGTGGGGATTAGGCAAAGTGAAGTTGCTAGGAGGATTATTACCCTACTATAAAAACAAACATTTAGGTGCACTATCTCCGTGCTTTATCTACTGACAGGCATGCTCTCAATTACTTCTCATGGTGAGCCTAGAAAGTACAGCTGTTAACCACTGCTTTTAGCGAGAGCCAAGTCACTATTGGTTCAGTCCCAGAGCCGAGAAAAGGGGAAGATTCATACACAGGACCCTGGCTTTTTTTTTTTTTTAACTGTTGTTGGAATGCTGCAGTGCGATGTACCGGCCCACGGTGGACATTGACAAACTCTGTCTTATCATGGCTGCTCACCTCCCTTTTCCAGTCCCAGGTCTCCAGGCCCACATCACCTCAACTCCTGCCTTTCCTATCCCAGCACCTCCTTCTCTCCTCACAGACCCAACCCAGCTCCTTCCTGAGCCGCACACACCTCCCGTCCTCCAATGAGGATACCACAGAGACTCAAATACACACATGGCCATCTCAGCCTGATACGCCATGTTGAAAAATTAAGAGGGCATGAGGAGCAATGGGGTAGGGCAGGCTTGTGGAATAAATAATCGTAATTAGAATAGATTAATACATAGGCCATAGAATAGATTAATACATAGGCCAATAAAGAAGCATTTTCAAACTGAGGTCCCTTCACTTGAATATGCCCACTTCCTTAGGTCTTTTCCTATTCTTAGGACCATTTCCTTGTTCAAATTGTGTTTAGTTAGGTCTTTCTGGTTTTGTTTTTGTTTGTTTGTTTTGGTGGTGGCAGTGGTAGTACTGATTTTGAACTCAGGGCCTTGTGCTTGCTAGAGAAATGCTCTACCACTGAGTTGTGCCTTCAGCCCCCTTATTTTGTTTTTTGTACTGGTTATTTTAAGATATGGTCTTGCTTTTGCCAGGACCCACAGCTGGATCACAATCCTCCTACTTTAGACTTCCTGTTGGGATGACAGGCATGTACTACCATGCCCAGCTTCCCCTGTTGAGATGGAGTCTCACAGATTTTACTGCCCAGGCTAGCTTGGAACCACAGTTGTCTGATCTCAGCCTTCTAAATAGCTGAGATTACAAGTCACTAGCACCTGGCTTAGTTTGGTCTTTTGAGACACCTCATTGTATATCCCAGGCTGACCTCAAACTCTCCATCCTCTGACCTCAGCCTCTTCCTGCTGAAATGATCGGTTTATACCACCACACCTGACTAGACCTCACCTTTATTTGGGGGCCTGGCTTCATTCCCCTTTGCCATGAGATTCTTGCCCACAGATGTCCTTTTCTCTAATATGTCACCTTCTCTCCAGTGCTTCATCCTGCTGTCTACCCACTGGGTTCTTTTCCCTCAGCCCATTGTAGAAGCACTTACTCACCTATTCACTCAGGCAATAAGACTTAATCTATTTGATGTAGAATCCTGCTGTGGCCATATTGACTCCTGGCTCCACCTCTTATTAGCAGCTGTGTGACTCTCTGGGCCTCATTTTCTTAATGTAAGATATGAGTCATAATAATAGCCCCTACTTCACAAGGCTGGAGTCACATTACTTAACACTGTATACCTTATTGTCTAGTTTTTGGATGGATGCCTGGCACAGAGTAAACACACATACAGTATGAAGTATATGAATATGCTATGTATTTATAGTTTATCATTATGGTCATTAAAAATCTACTGTGTGTCAGGCTTTCTGAAGCCCCAGAAATGCACATGAAATCTAAGAACTGACCAATCTAATGCCAATCTAATGCCAATCTAATGGCACAGGCGGACACAAACCAGCAATTGCCCCGCAGTGTGACTAATGGAGGTGTGGCTACACACAGAGAAAGGAGAGAGTGATTGTTGAGGCTGGCTTGCAGGCGGCACACTCAGGAGAGGCCTCTGGGAAGTGGTGACAGGAGAGTCAAGCTAATGAAACCCAAATGTGCAGGAGTGGAGGTATAAGCCTGGCGGTGTGTGGCTGCCTTTGCCGATGCTGAAAGTGGGGTAGCTGCTGCACGTGGAGGCCAGGGCATTCAGAGACGCTCGGGACATAGCCCTGGTCATGGAGAGCAGGCCCTGCCGGGCTGCGGGGCCTTACCCCCAGCAGTGGAGAAGTGGCTGATGGGTGTTGGCAAAGTGCACTGCATTCTGATCAGACCGCTTTGATGGACTGTGGTAGGCAGACAGGAGGAGACTGGAGGAGGCTGATTCTCTGTGAAGCCTCAGGGCAGCATGGCGTCCAGCCAGCTAATCTTACCAGTACCTTTGGGCCCTAGCTTTGGTGGGACAGCTGCCCATGATACCTTACACATCTGCTCCAGATCCTCAAATGACAGTCCATCGGGCCCTATAGATCTACCCTCACTCCCTCCTGCTGCAATTCCTGCTCTGGATTCTTACTGGCTGGCCACACTCATCTCCGTTCTCTCCCTGGCAACAGACTCACTCTTGCCAAAGCCTTAGCTCCCAGCCCAGCTGGCTGAGACCAGAATGAGCCCATCCCTTTCCCCTCAGCCTCCCCGCCCCACCTCCTGGGACTCCAGTTGCCTGGCTGAGACTTGCCCTGTCCCATTTTCCCATCGATGACTCATGGATCAGGCGGGGGTGAGGCCAGGACTGCCAGGGCCAGGCCAGTCAGCGGCGAAGGCCCCTCCCTGGCTGCCCGGCATCCTCTGGCACCACTGAACCAAGTTTTTCCATCCCATGCATGCTGCTGCCACTGTCTGGGCTTGTTGGTGTCCCTACAAGGACCCTGACCCCACTCTGCTGTCCAGTCAGGCATGCCAATGGCCAGGGCCTTTGTTCCTTCGAGATCCAGAGTCGCAAAGTTCATAGGAGGGCACCCCTGATCCCAGAAAGCAAGCTACTCCCTTCTCCCTCAAAGAGGCAAAGACTCCCCAGTCTTCTCCCAAATACCTGGGTGCCCCAGGCCTTTGCGCTGTGTGCGCCTTGAGAATCCCCATGCAGCCCTCCACTCAAATATATTACTGCTCTCAATGGGCACCTGTGGCTCATGCCTATAATCCTACCTGCTCAGGGGGCTGAGATCTGAGGGCTGAGGTTCAAAGCCAGCCCAGACAGAAAAATCTATTTCCAATTAATCACCCAAAAATAAATAAATAAATAAAGGAGCTGTAGCTCAAGTGGTAGCCTGCCAACCTTGAGTGAAAAAGTCACAAAAACAGGAGGTTCTGAGTTCAAGCCCCAGTACTGGCACAACAGATAGATAGATGATAGACAGAGACAGATTTTGCACCAACTACTGCCTGGGTCTCTTATAGCAGTGTATTTTAGAGAGCTTTGGTTGTTCTAGCAAGGGGAAAGTAAAGCTGGCTTTGGGCAAGAACCAAAGCTTACTCAGATCAAGCTGTGCTGAGTGATCTGCAAAAGTAGGGAGTGCCAGAAACCGAAGCCTGCCTCCTCTCTCCCATTCCGCCTGCCCTCTGCCCTTAACAGCCTCCATGGGCTGTACCCCGCCGCCCTTTGCAGCCCAGCTCCCATGACCCCTCCCAGCTCTGCTGAGGGGAGTATTACCTGCTTCCTCGGCTCCCTGTGGCCGGCTCTATTGGCACAGCTGGGGTTGGGGTTTCTCTCTACACTGGGCTCAGATGAGAGCATGTCTTTGTTGTCTCTATTTTCTCAGGAGGAGAGCACGTCCCCTAAGAGGCACTCAGTTTGTGAATGATTGTGCCTAATCACAGCTGCTCACACACTCCCATTTCTGAGTGCCTGGGTGCCTCTCTTCTTCATGCCTGAATTCCCATCAGACACCCTTCCATTTGCTTGCAATAGCAAGGATTCTGTTCTAGAATGCCTTATAGAAGGATGGAGAAGCCAGCTGTTGCCATTCACATTGCTTGTATGAAGGGAGGGGTGGCAACCACCTTGTCTCCGTCACCTACCCTGTGTAAGCAATGCCATTCTCCCCACACCTGGGCTCCCAAAGCCCACAGTAGACATCACCAATCAAACACAGCCCTCTGGTTTAGCCCAGCTCATTCTCAGTCCTGGTCCAGAACCGCACCGAAGATGATGCTTATTTGCTATGGCAGGATAAAGCTACCCACGGGGTGATCAGGTACAGCCTTAAGGAGACAATGAACACGAACTCTAAGAGTTCCTTTATGAATGAGAAATTCATGTTCAATGGTGAAGTGCAGTTCACATTTCAGTGAAAGATATTTCTGAGGACTGAGGGCCTAGGACACAGAGGCAGGGAAATCTTGATTAGAAGGCAGGAGAAAAAAATCTGAAAGGGAAAGAGATGGGTCAGAAGCTCAGAGAGGTTATTAAAGAGACCTCAAATTGTTGGAGGGACCCCTCAGCCTTCTTACTCCTTCTGGTGACTCAAGAAATCTCTGCTGCCCTGGAGCAGGGAAGGTCAGACGTGGCAAATGACAGAGGAAAGAAGCGTGAGCTGCCATCCCAGAGTGAGGCAGCACCCCAGGTACCAGATCAAGTTTCAGTCTAACTCAGGACAGCTATTTCTCTACATCTCAGTTTCTCCCATGTTGATGACTCATTTTCAACCATCAGGAAAGATTCACTCTCTCACAGTAATCCTGAGGATGCAAATGACAGGGAAATAAGGCTCTTCTCCGAAGTCTGAGCCACCTCCTACCATGGCAGGGACAAAGTCACTTTCTAGAGAAGCAGCATCCATGGGGCCTGAATGACCACTGTGGTCTTCTTGTCCCATTGAGGCCACCATCAGCTGGCCCTGCAGGACCTCCCCTTATCCAGGCTAGAGATTTCAGAATAGGGAATGGACCGGGAAGGTGGGCAAAGGAGATGCTCCCAGCCCTGGGCTCTTGTGGGAAAGAAATTCACTCAGCAGCCAGCGGGTTACTGCCTTCTGCCAGGCATCTTCATTTGGGAAATAGACATGAAATGGTAATGGCCAACCCCCACCCCACCCCCCACCACCTCCAGGCCCTGCACCACCGTGGGAGGAAGAGGGGTAGAGGTGGGAGAAGAAGTGTGCAAAGAGAGGGCCTGGATTGGTGGGGGTCCCAAAAGGACAAAAGCAGCAGGAGACCCCCTCCCAAATGTGGGCCTCAGGCCCAGCGGCTCCTCCTCCTCAAGCCGAGTCCCGAGGATGTCCAAAGGCGCTTGTCCTCCAGATGCCAGGCTGCCGTCCTGAGGCATCAGCTTGGCACCCCACAAGGGACATGGCACAGAGCCGGGGGGTCAACAGCAGTCTGCAGAACCAATGGAGGGCCACCAGAGAGGGCCTCTGATGACAGCTCTCCACCATGACAGGTGATACAGGGTCCACAGCTGGGAGTCCTGGAAATGGGTATGAGAGTCTTGAGTGTCCAGGAGCTGAATCTTCATCCTCAGCCCGCAAGGTCTTCCTCCCTTCTCTCCTGGCCCATCTCCCACACTTGGTCCATGACCACAGCTGCGCCCATCATGTGGACCAGTGAGGCCCCCAGCAGCCCAAGTGGGCAGAGAAGCTGAGGAGAAAGAAGAGCAATTAGGGCAGGGACATCACTGAGTATCAACTACGAGCTGGGGGCATCACAAGAGACTGCCCCAGGCCAAGGAAAAAATAATACAGCCACATCTCATTACCACAGGGGACTGTGCCAGAATGCCCCCAGAGATACCAAAATCTGGATGCTTATGCCTTTCATGTAAAATGACATCATCTCCAGGCACTGGTGACTCAGACCTGTAATCCTAGCTAGCCAGGAAGCCGAGGTCTGAGGACGGAGATTCAAAGCCAGCCTAGGCTGGCTTAACCAATTAAAAAAAGCCAGAAGTGGAGGTATGGCTCAGGTGATAAAGCAACAGCCTCAAGCAAAAGAGACAAGCAAGAACACAAGGTCCTGAATTCATCCCAGTACTGGCACTAAATATGTAGTGTGTGTGTGTGTGTGTGTGTGTGTGTGTGTGTGCATAAAATACATACTACACAATCATAGTCTTTGCATATAATCTATGCATATCTTCCATATCAATCATCTCTGTATTACTCATTATACTTAATATAATGTAAATAACACATAAAAAGTTGCTCTACTGAAAAAGGTCTGCACATGTTCACTCTAACCTTCCCCCCCCTCCGATATTTTCTTATTTTATTTTTATTTTTTTGGTCAGTTGTGGGGCTTGAACTCTGGGCCTGGATGCTGTCCCTCAGCTCTTAAGCTCAAGGCAAGCACTCTACCATTTGAGCCACAGTGCCACCTCTGGTTTTCTGGTGGTTTGTTGGAGATAAAGAGTCTCACAGACTTTCCTGCCCCGGCTGGCTTTGAACAGTGATCCTCAGATCTCAGCCTCCTGAGTAGCTAGGATTACAGGTGTGAGCACCGGCGCCCGTCCTCTCAAGCTATTTTCAGTCTCCAGGGTATTGGTAGAATCCACAGATGCAGAATCATGAACTTGAGCATACAAGGCCAAGGGTATTTGTGCAACTCACTGCGGTCAGTAGCATCTGCTTCCTCCCACCCCCACCCCCAGGCCTGCAGGGAATCAAGGCAGATCTACTCAGCTCAGAGGGTCTGCCTTACACCCTGCCTCTTAGCCAACCCTCACCACAATGTGGGAGGAAATGAACAAGAGGATCAAAGGGGATGGGTACTAGCTGGGCCGCAGGCTCAACAGGACTCTAGTTGTCGGGGCAAGAAGGTGCAGGGTTAGGCACTCCGGGTACTGTGGGAGTGGAGTGAGGGTGTGGGGGACGCAGGTGTCTGCTGGAGAAGAGAAAACTTCAGCCAAGAGTGGTATCAAGCCTTCCCCAACCCAGCTCCTCGTTCCCATGGGGAGGGAGTGGTATCTGGGGAAGAGGGCACTGGGCTGAGTGCCAGGGCCTCTAGGTCCTTCCTCTGAGCTGCCCTGACTACTAATCGACCCCCACCCTCTACCCTGCTGCTCAAGAGAATTAAGACATCACAGATACCAACACGTGACCCCATCCTGTCCTCATGCACCTACCCAGCCCCACACCCTCTTCTAACTTCTCCCCTGGTCCCTGGGCCTTAAGTAAGGAACCCTCGTGGGCAGGCAGAGGTACTGGTGGCCTGGCCACAGTCTGCCTGGGTCGGTCCCAGCTCCCCAGCCTTCCCAACAGCTCAGCCCCAAAGCCACTGTCCGCAACAGCAATGGCCTCAGATAGGCCCCGCCAGGCCCTCCACTGAGTCCCACCTTAGAGCTGAGGCTCACCAACAGAAGGTTACTGCCTCAATTCAATGCCTAAACTCCATGTTCGCCCTAGCAGACAGAGAGCAGGTTGATCTCCCAGCCTTGGTTCTCCCCAGATGACAGAAAGCCACAGTCTAGGAGCCCTGGGGGGTGGGGGGGTAGAGGCTAGAGGCCTGGGACCTGAGGAAATGCTCAGGCCAGCTGCCTGGACCTGAGTTAGGGCCCCCACCAGCCAGTGGGAAGGCCCACCCCATCCGATCCCATTGGATCCCATCCGATCTCCGACCCAGGGTTCCCACCTTCCCTTCTCACCCCTGAGTCATATTCAGGACCCTGGGCCCTAGGAGAAAGGCCAGCTCAACTGAGTGGGCCACCAGTCTCCTGGGCTCCTATTCTACTGGCCCCAGAACTTTCCCTGGGATGGTCTGCCTTTGCAGTGGAGTACTGGTCCCCGGTTCTCCTCCTCAGGGTCAGAGGAGGGGAGGAAGAGGGCCTAAGGCTTACCTGGCGTGACCTCTCGGCACCTCAGTGGTGAGGCGCATGAAGGTGAGCTGGTACCCCGGTGGTTTAGGACACGAGGGTCCCGGTCCCCAGGCTCTGCCGGGCGCGCACGGTCTGGATGGCCTGTTGGTTCTTGAACTTGACCAGGCCCAGGGTGATCTGGGCATTCCAGCCGGGGTCTTCGAGGGGGCAACGGAAGTCGATCTCACCGCCGCCCTCGGTCACTAGGGTGAAGTAGATGTGGCGCCCGGTGCTCTCCACGCACTCCACGGCCTTGATGCGGGCGAAGCTGAGCTCTTTGGGCCGGCCGCCGGCGCCCTTGGCCTCGAAGAGCTGCAGCCCGCGCTCGGTGAGCACGCAGCGCTTGCGTTTCCACAGCTGCAGCAGCCCGCCGCTGCGCTTCTCCAGCACGCCCTCCTTCAGCACGGCCGCCGCCGTCGCCGTCATGGGCGCCCGGGGCTCCGAGGAAGCCGGAGGCTGCGGCGGGCGCGGCGCCCCTCCGGGATCGGCGGCGCGGGACTCTGGGCCCTCCCCGCCCCGAAGCCGAAGCTGGCTGGCCGTGCGCCCCGATGGCCCTGCGCGCTCCACCTGTGCCCCGATGGCCCTGCGCGCGCTCCACCTGCGCCCCGATGGCCCTGAGCGCGCTCCACCTGCGCTCCGATGGTCCTGCGCGCTCTCCGGACACCGCCGCCTGCGCAGTGCCCGCCGGGTGCCCACCGTGTGTTTCAGTCCGATCGCTGTCCTCCCCGCCGATCCAGCCTCCCCGCCGCGCCTGCTGGGTCCGCGCGCCCCACCGTCCGCTGGCTCGATCGCTTCCCGGGGCTCGGCGTGCGCGCTGGGCGGCAGCTCGCGGGATGTGTCCTTACATGTTCCGCCGCCCGCCCGCCCGCCGCGCATTCCAGCCTCCCGGCCCTCCCCCGGCGCCTGCACCGCCCGGGCAGAGCTCCGGGGGCGGGGCCGCAGCGGGGCCCGGCCCAGAGGGGCTGCTTATCCAACAGCCAGCCAAGCCTTTGGCCACCACAGGTTCCCCCCCTCCATTCCCCCCCACACACACGCACCAGGTCCTGAATGGAAGGGTGGGGGTGCGGGAGAGGAGCGAGGTCGCTGCAGGCGGGCGGGGGCAGCCTGGAGGTCGCCTGGTGGGCGGAAGACAGCTGTCGGCTGTTTCCTGGGCCTCGAGGCCCGTGTTGGGTTCCCCATCGACAGATTTTTCTGTGCCTAGACCAGAAGAGGTTGTCCACAGCTGTCCACAGCTTGTACAACCCATCCCCTACCGCTTCTTCGTGCCCCCATCTGTTGCAGGGAGAGGGGAGCCAGTGGGAACTGAGGAGAGAGGAGTCTCTGGTGTCACTAATGGCCTCCCTCAGCAGTGGGGGGAAGGGACTCCAGCCAGGACCTGGGATGCCCATGCCTCCAGTGCTCTCTCTGTGGCTGTGCCTGTGGCCTCCTTGCTGCAGATTCTGACCCTCTGGCCCCTACCCCAGAAAATGGGCTTCTCCCTGCACACCAAGCTTGAAGAGAAAGGAAAGCCGCCTCTTTGCAGTGGGCCCCAAGCCTGGCTCTCATCCCTTGACTGGCCCCCTGGGCAGCTTCATTAGCCCTCCATTTCCTGTCTATCCAATGGGACAACTAATCTAGCTCATCTCATGGAGTTGCCCTGGTGAATAAGGTAGAGAACACGTAAGAAATGCCCAGGAGAAGGCCTGGCAACCCTTTGGTCAGGCCCTCCAGGCCAAGGTTTCTTAAAAGTCTATTCACTATCACGTTTTGGTTTTTTAGCAGTCCTAGGGTTTGAACTCAGGGCCTGGCACTTGCAAGGCAGGCACTCTACTGCTGAGCCAAATCTCCAGCCCTTATTTTATACTGCTTATTTTTGAGATAGAGTCTGGCTTCCAGCACTGGGATTGTGTCTGCCCTGTGATCCCCTATTTTAGGGTTTCCTGTTACCTGAGGTGACACACGTGTGCTGCCATGCCGAGCTCCTTCCACTGAGATGGAGTCTGAAAGACTTTTCTGTCCAAGCTGGCCTCTAACCATGATCCTTCCTGTCTCAGTCTCCCAAGGAGTAGGATTACAGGCCTGAGCCACGTGTGTCTGGCTTCATTGACATGTTAATAATAGATTGTTCTAGGAATCATAAGACCTAATGACAGTAAGACAATTTTCTTTTACTTATATCTCTCACATGAGTCCTTGATGAGCAAAAAGTAACAGGCACAGGGAAGCCCAGTTGTGGGCCAGGGGTTTCCTTCCCCAAAAGCACTAGGCCCAGGGGTAGAGGAAGGCAGCTATTGGTTTCCCATGCTTGATCTTTCCCTAAACACACACGCACACACACACACACACACACACACACACAGAACGGCTAACCCCTTGCTCCCAGAATGCCCCTCTCGGAGAGGAGACAGTACCATAATATGACACCACCAACCCCCTCCACCATCCTTCCATAGGAATCTCTTGAGCATATCACCTTGCAGAGTCCTGCCATGATCCACCTTCTCTCCTTGAGAAAGTGGCTCACGCCTATAATCCTAGCTATTCAAGGAGGCTGAGATCTGAGGATCTTGGTTCAAAACCAGCCCAGGCAGAAAAATCTATGAGACTCTTATCTCTAACCACCAGAAAACTGTAAATGGTGCTGTGCTTCAAAGTGGTAGAGTGCTAGCCTTGTGCAAAAGAGCTCAGGGACAGCACCCAGGTCCTGAGTTCAGGCCCCATGACCAACAAAAACAAAGAAAGATAGTGGGTTATAGGCCAGCTCCTACCCCTACTTCTGCCTACTGTCTATCTCTTCCTCCTCTCTCCACACCTGGGCACAGACTCATCCATGCCTGCCCAGTTCTGTGTTAATTCCCAAGGTTTTAAGGGTTACAGAACACTCTCACATTTTAGATTGTCATGACGTATGGGTATTATTATTTTGCTTATTTTTCTGATGAGAAAGAATGAGATACAAGGTCAGGCAACCAAAATGAAGCTGCAAAGTAAAAAGCTTTATAAGTGAAAAACCCAGGCTGAGAATGTTGGGGGCTCAGAGGACCCATTATATAAATGCTTATGCTTACAGAAGCCTCTCAGCATCTCAGATGCAACCTGGCCACTGTAATTTGCTCTTCAGCTACTGAGGGCTGAAGGCTTTTGGACCCATAAGAAGGAGGGAAGGCATTGGAACATGTGTGTGGGCAAAGAAGGGCCATAGGCAAAACCCCAGCAGGGTATACTCTACTGTTAGGATAGCTGCCAACTAGACATTTGGTTCCCAGCACTACCACATCTTCCTAAGGGCCTGAGTTGGTCCTTGGAACCTGAGAGTCCTGTCCGCCAGTCTCATGACCTCCTGGGCCTAGAGGAGATGACTCATCACCCACAATTGGCATCTTGTCTAATAGCTCCATCTGGGAGACACTCGGGCTCAGGTTGGATTATTTGGTATCAGAAGATCACAAAACACTCGGGCACTAGGAGGAGCAGGCTGCCCAGGGGCCAGTGCCTGAACCCCTCCTGAGAAACAAAAGCTCCAACTGGGCTGACTTGGGTCACTTGGTTGGGGAGGCGTTGGGCCTGGGGATTCTTACTCGGTTCTTATTGACTTGTTGACTCTTTTATTAGACAAATGGACAGAATGTCCTCCATTTGCTGCCTTCAGTTGGCTCCTTCTTCTTCCCGTCCCAAAGGGAAAGCTGATCTTCCCTGTCAGTCAGTCAGAGTTCAACTGGAACGGACTGGCTCTAGCGAGGTTAGGTCAGCACACCCTGTAGGTAGAGGAAGGGGACCACTTGGAGCAGGGTTCAAGTGGAAGAAAAAAATGGAAGAAGGTGAGGTAAAGGCAAACATGGGACCTGGAGAGATTCAAACAGAGCTCCTGTTTTCTACAGTCTAAAATCTGAACACAAATGATGTTTGGGAGTAAAAACATTGATTGACAAACTAAGGAAAGCACTGGAACTCTGAAAGGAAGCAGATGGTAATGTGGAGGGAGCCACTGGGCCAGACAGTGCGAAGGCAAGTACAAGGGCCCTGAAGAAGGGGAACTGGCAGGTCAAGGGTTGATGAGGAGTGTGTGAGCAGGGGCAGGGAGGGGAGAGGTCAGAAAGTAAGAGCCACTCCTGGAAGGCCCTGCAGGCGACATGGCTGTCATTTGATTTACTCCGAGTGACATGAGAAGGCTCTGGTGGAGTTTGAGCAACATCTTATTTTGGTTTTAAAGTTGTTGTTTTTGTGTGTGTGTATGTGTTTGCTCAAGGCTAACATTCTACCATTTGAGCTATAGCTCTACATTCAGCTGTGTGTGTGTGTGTGTGTGTGTGTGTGTGTGTGTGTGTGGTTAATTGGAGATAAAAGTCTCGTAGATTGTCCTACTCCGGCTGGTGTTGAACCATGATCCTCAGCCTCTTAAGTAGCTAGGATTACAGGTATGAGCCAGCAGTGCCCAGAAGCCAGTGCTAACATGGGAACATGCTCCCTACTGAAGGAGAGAGTCCCCCGCTAGGGGACAGGACACTCCAGGTAATAGCAGTAATCTCCAGGACACCTTGGAGAACCATGTCCCTTCTCTGACCTCGGTTTCCCCATCTGTCTTGTAATTTTAGTATGGAATTCCAGGAAAGGTTGAAGTTAAGAATACCCCTAGAAAGACAGGAAAAGAGCTTAGAACTTCATCCGACCAGGTAGCCCCTCCTTGCCTAGATAGGGCAGGAAATAGTTCCCTCCCCCCCTCAGTATCACAGCACCCCCAGATCACAGTTCCCTCCTTGCTCTTCTCTCCCACCCCCAGCTTCCTAAAACATCTCCCAACCCGTTCATACAGCTTTGATGTATAGCCCTTTGTTCTGATACTTTGGGTTTTTCTCCAATCTCTGTTTTTCTTAAAAAAAAAAAAAAAAAAAAAAAAAAAAAAAAAAAGAACCCAAGTCTCTAATGGCTTGGGTTTTATGAGCACCAATTACGACAGACCTCAAGTGGGCAGAGCCTGTGCTGCTGACCAGCCCGGGCCTGCTCCTGGGCTTGGCTTTCTCCCTGGAAATCCCCTCCCACGCTCAGCCTTTTAATCACTTTCCAGCCCAATAACTTTCCTGATTCACCAGCGAGCCCTTTCGTCTTGAGAGCGCCCACTGCCCCTCTCTGATGAGGCTGCGTCTGGGCTTGAAGGCATTTGATCCCAGCTTGGGTCTGATGGAGATTGGATTTGTGGGCTCGGGGTTCAGGTTCAGACCTGTAGAATTTTTCCTTTTCCCATGCCGTCTTGGTAGCTGGGTGTCCATGTTGCTGGAGCAAGGGGGTTGCCCCAAGATAACTTTCAGGGATGCTGGGCCAAGGGAGCAAGGACACTGGAAGGAGACTGACTGGGGTCCAAGGAACAAAGAGGCCTTCTCTGAACTTCCAGGAATATCTAAGCAACACTCAACATGCCAGTCGTTTCTGTTTCATAGCATACTGGCTCTGTCTCTAGCTCTGTCGGTCTGTCTCTCTGTGTCCTATGCTGGGATTTGAGCTCTCAAGACCTCATCATTGTTAGGCAGGAACTCTACCTCTTGAACCATGCCCCCAGCCCTCTTTGCTTTATTTTACTAATCGGATCTGTTTATGCCCTGCCCCAGACTGGACTGTGATCCTCTTGTTTACACTTCCAGAATATGTGGGATGACAAACACACACCACCACACCCAGGTTTTATTGTCTGAGATGGGAAGGGCTCCTCAAAAACTTACTGAGGCTGACCTTGAACTGTGATCCTCCTGATCTCTCCCTCCTGAGTAGGAGTATAAGTGTGAGCCACCAGCAGCCAGCTTCTCTTTACAGTTAATAGTAATAATACATTGCAAATGTAAATGATGTAGTCATGTAGGATAGAGGCTCATTGAGGAAAGTGCAATGTTAGGTGGTTTTATCATCTGCACACATCACAGTGTGTACATACACAAACTTGCATGGTATAAGTCAGCCACTAAACACAACTATGAGATACAGGAAGCTGCTGGCGAAGCAGTCCAGTGTGCTTTGTGGTAAAGACACTATCCAAATAACAGAAGCATAGCATAGGTGCTGATGGCTCAAGCCTGTAATCCTAGCTACTGAGGAGGCTGAGATCTGAGGATCACGGTTGAAAGCCAGCCTGGTCAAGGAAAGCCTGTGAGACTCTTATCTCCAATAAACCACTAAAAAACCAGAAGTGGTGCTGTGGCTCAATCTATAGAGTGCTCGCCTTGAGCTGAAGAACTGAGAGACAGCACCCAAGCCCAGAGTTCAAGCCCCATGACCGACAAAAAAAAAAAAAAGTGTCAGGAGGCTGACATTTTTTTTTAAGCTAGTCTAGGCAAAAAAAGGTCTATGAAATTCTTTTTCCAATTAACTAGTAAAAAGCTAAGCAGCTCATGTGATAGAACTCAAGCCTTGACTGAAAATTCCAGCTAAAGAGCAAGGCCCCAAGTTCAAGCCCCACTACCACAGAGAAAAAGGAAGAAAAAAAAAGCATAGTATAGTATGATCATAGTCATTTATGCCATTGTCAA
This sequence comes from Dipodomys merriami, assembly GCF_024711535.1. Taxonomy (NCBI): domain Eukaryota; kingdom Metazoa; phylum Chordata; class Mammalia; order Rodentia; family Heteromyidae; genus Dipodomys; species Dipodomys merriami. The sequence continues at coordinate 13,836,806 of NW_027204604.1, read as the reverse complement.
GTGTTACCCAGAAACACAATTGCACTTCCATGTACACATCAGATTTATTTGTCCCATGACCTCAACCTTGACAGTAATGAATTGTGCCCACCCCATTAGGAGGGCTGTGACAAAACCAGGTAATAGGAATTACTCAGCCCTGTTACAATCAACTTGCATGCGGCCTGAAACTGACCCATGTGCTATGAGGTGCATGACTTCCGTAAACGCATTTTTATTGCAAAAGATTGAAAACGTGACAGCATCTTTTCCCAGCCCTCCTAGTCACCCCGGCCCCCACGGGGGGATGACACCCCAGCTTGGTGTGGGTCTTTGCTTTTCACACATTTGCTCCCAGATGAATATAGAGCGGCGTTCTCTTTGTCAGGTGGGGTGGGGTGGAGTCTCGAACCCTAGTACTGACACTTTGTGCACTTGAGTGTGGCTCTTTCCTCTTTTCCTAGAGAGCAGACCTTTCCAGCAGTCTCCTAAAGTCCCAGGGGCCAGGGGAAGCAGAGAGAAAGAAAAAGAAAGGAATGAACAGTGCTGCCTGCTGGTGGCTCACGCCTTTAATCCTAGCTACTCCAGGAGGCTGAGATCTGAGGATCATGGTTCAAAGCCAGCCCAGGCAGTAAAGTCTGTGAGACTCTTCCAATTAGTCACCAGAAAACAGGAAGTGGAGCTCTGGCTCAAAGTGGTACAGTACTAGGCTTGAGCAAAAAAGCTCAGGGATAGCACCCAGGCCCTAAGTTCAAGTCACATGACCAACAAAAAAAAAAGAAAGAAAGAAAAGAAAAAGAGAGAGAGAGAAGGAAGAATGGAAGGAAGGAAGGGAGAAGAGAAGAGAAGAGAAGAGTCCATAGTAATTCCTTCCAGGTCAGAGGCAGGATGATTTTTCTCCTGCCTCTGATATTTAAGTGTTTCATGGTGATACTCATGAATATTCATGAATATGAAGTTCCTGTGAGTACCAATTGTCGCAATCAGGCAGAGTAAGAGGCTGAATTCAAGGTCAAGGAGAAATTAATAGATAGCTGGAGGCTGAGGAGGCAGGGAGGCTCATGGCACATTCTTGGAAGAGATTTATCAGGGGATTCATGAAAAGCAGCTTCAGAGTATGTCCTACTCTGTGTGTGTGTGTGTGTGTGTGTGTGTGTACGCGTGCACACACGCATGCACACCGGCCATGATACTGGCTTTGTGGGTACCTGGTCTCTAAGGAGGCACCCCCATATCATGGCGGACGCTGGCATATACTTCTCAGGATGAGCTGTTATGCTAACCCAGTAGCTTTGTCAGCAAAGGTCTTGCCACTCATGACAATTTCCTACCCAAGCTGTCAGGGAGGTTCTGCTCATCCTGAGACACACTGGCCTGGCACCAAAAATAAAGACAAAAAGTTAAACACAAGAGAACGTTACCCTGCCACAGCTAACTTTGAGCCCAGAAGATTAGAATATCTGTGAATGATCCTAAAGAGCTAGATGCGTGGCTGCCTGGGATGAGTGGGTTCCCCCACAGGCCAAGGGTTATAGGGGCCCTCTTCACACCTCTTGTAGGGAGCAACAATCCCCTAGGCCCACACTCAAGCCTTCAAACCCTCTGGGGGAAGTTAGGCTGAGGTCAAAGGGTGGATGTACACAAGGCTCAGGGGCAGATGCTTTAGAATAGGGCTTGTCCAGGCCTGGAGAATGCCCACTAAGAGCTTTATTCACCCTACTCAACTTCCCGACTTTTCATGGCCTTTGGGGCAAGCCTTCCTAGGCCTGTAAACTTAGAACATCAGAGCTGGGCAGGTCCCAGGGAGCCTGGCTGCACCCGTGTGGTCCCGCAATCATCTGCAGCATCAGCACCGCCTTCCCCTGGGAGCTGGTGAGAGACATCCGGTCTCAGGCCCCACCCAAGCACTACTGAACAGAATCTGCCTTTTACAAGATCCCCGGGAGATGAGTTTGCACATCAGAAGCTTCACTGCTTCACTAATGTAGGCCAACATTTTCATTTCACAAATGGGGCGCTGACACCAGAGGGGAGGAGGCAGGCCCAAAGCCACACAGCTGGTTCCAATCAAGGCTCCTCTGCTTGCCAGTGACTTTTGAGTAAATCCCTTTAACGCTCATTGAATCCTTGCTGCTCACGCCTGCAATCCTAGCTGCTCAGGAGACAAAGATCTAAAGATGGGGGTTCGAAGCCAGTCCAGGCAGGAAAGTCCATGAGACTTGTCTCTAGTTAACCAACAAAAAGCTGGAAGTGGAGCTGTCATACGTGGAAGAGGATCAGTCTTTAGCAAACAGGCTCTGAGTTCAAATTCTAATATACACAAAGCACGCATGCGCACGCATGCACTCACACAAAACCACTGAACCTCACTTTCCTCTTCTATGCTAGTGAGTTCTCCAACCACCTGCTACTTCTCATGCAGGCACCAAATAAAGATAGCACTTAGACCACTGGCAGGGACCTCTTACATGGTTGCTATCTGTTGACAGTTCCTCGAGTCTAACTCACTGTTTTAAGGCCAGTTTTCATATCTTCTAGCCGGCACATGTCAGTTTCTTACAGTGTTGAGCCCAGCTGTGAGAGATGAGACCCGGGCCCAGCCACCTTTTCTTCCATTTCACCTTGAGCTAGTTCCTCAACTGCATTTGGTTCCTGGTTTTCATTTTGATCATGTGTAAATAAATGGTTTGACACTGTCTTCTCATAAGGTTACTCTGAGCATTAAGTGAGTTAATACACTGAATGAGGTCTTTGAACGGTCTGTGGCAGGGTCATGTCAAGATGATTGACAGATGTCTCTTAACTGTTCAAGAGAAGGAGTCAAGGTAGGGCAAGCGACAGGGTGGGTGGTCCATCAGGATACACTGAAGGATAGGTAGAAATGCCACATTGAGATTTTCCTTGTACAATTAACATATGCTAATAAAAGTTAAATGAAGGGGCTGGGAATATGGTTTAGTGGCAAAGTGTTTGCCTACCATGCCTGAAGTCCTGGGTTCGATTTTTCAGCACCACATAATCAGAAAAAGCCAGAAGTGGAGCTGTGGCTCAAGTGGTAAAGTGCTAGCCTTGAGCAAAAGAAGCTCAGGGACAGTGCCCAGGCCCTGAGTTCAAGCCTCAGGACTGGCAAAAAGAAAAAAGAAAAAGAAAAGTTAAATTAAGCTGAGTGCTAGTAGCTCATGTCTGTAATCCTAGTTACTCAGAAAGCTGAGATCTGAGGGTTGAGATTCAAAGCAGCCCAGGCAGGCAAATAAATCCATGACACTCTTAATCTTCAATTAACTAGCAAAAAGCCAAAAATGGTAAAATGTCAGCCTTGAGTTAAAAAGTTAAGGGAGAGTTCAAGGCCCTGAGTTCAAGCCCCAGTACCAGCACACACACAGACACACAGACAGACAGACAGACAGACACACACACACACAGACACACAGACACACAGACACACACACACACACACACACACTTAATCTAAAAATGAAGTACGGGTTATGAAGTCAAGCCCCAGGCAGGGTATAGGTCCTTCCAGAGAATCCTCCTGTTTGTACCATCCATGTTATGCTCTCTCGGTCTCCACCCCTCTCTGTCCGCTCCCCCCCCCCAGATTGGAATCAAAGGCCTCACACATGCCACCCACGTGCTCCACCACTGAGCCACACCTCTCCCAGCCCCACAAACTCCTCTTTCTATTTCTCAATGGATGACAGGGACCCCCAAGGCCGGGACCCCAGCGGCCAGGGAAGTCTGTGTCAGAGGACTTGGGCATCTGTCTTCAGATCTGTACCACTGTTGGGCAGGAGAGGATTGGACTTGTGGATAACCCTCGGGGACAGAGACAGGAAGCTCTCTCCAATCATGAGAACTGTTTGGAGGCAGAGCAAGCAGCCAGGTGGAGCTGGAGCTGGGCAGCCCAGGGTTGCCCGGTCAGGCAGGTGAGCTGCAGGGTGGAGCTTTGCTGGCTGGGAAGCTGAACTATCCCACAGGTTCTCAGGCTGGTAAGCCTGAGCATCAGAATCATCTCAAGTGCTTTTCAAATATACGTTCTCATCCCCACCCCTCCAACCTGATCAGAATCTCTCAGGTTAGGGCTGGAATCCTTCTTTCTTTCTTTCTTTCTTTCTTTCTTTCTTTCTTTCTTTCTTTCTTTCTTTCTTTCTTTCTTTCTTCCTTCCTTCCTTTCTTTCTTTCTTTCTTTGCTTTTTCAGTACTAGGGCTTGAACACAGGGCCTTGCACTTGGCTTTACCACTTGAACCATGGCTCCAGTCCTTTTGTTGTTTAGTTACCTTTAAGATAGGGTCTTCCATTTTGCCCTTGCTGGCCTTGACTCACAGTGAATCTTCTCATCTCCACTTGTAGAGTAGTGGGATTACAGAAATGTGCCACTACACTCTCCTAGGAACTTACTTGAAAACTTACCCTCCTCTCCATAATTCTCATCACATGGGGATAGGTTAGAAGGTAAGACTGGGGGTGGGGGAGGAGTGAGCCAGAACCATCTAGAGATCCATTTGCAAGCTTTCTCTTTTCCATTGACCACCATGACCCTTACCCCATGGGTTTGGGGACAATCAGGATCCTAGCCCCAACCTCTCCCGGACTGTCTATGGCCTTTGACCAGAGGATTACTCACACACCTAACAGCCTCTCTAGCCGCCCCTCCCCACACAGGTGCTTCTCATATACACTTCCTTTTCCACCCCCTCCCTCTGCCCCTTTCTCTCACCTTGAATTCAGGGCCTGCACACTACCCCTTAGCTTTTTTTGCTCAAGGTGAGCACTCTACCATTTGTACCACAGCTCCATTTCTGGTTTATTGCTGGCAAATTGGAGATAAGAATCCTACAGATTTTCCTGCCCTGAGTTGGCTTGGAGCTGTGATCCTCAGCTCTCTGCCTCCTTTCTGAGTAGCTAGGATTACAGGCGTGAGCACTGTAATCAGAGAGGACTGCTCCCTGTCTCTCACTCTTGCTCTCTCTCAGCCCAGGCTGGCCTTGAACTCACAGTCCTCTGTCTTCCTGCCCCTCCTTCATCTCTTGTTCCAGTTCAGTCTGGCTCCTTGTGTCTCTCAGGTGACACCGCCCCCCCCCCCGCCCTGCAAAAGATGCCTGGAGGATGGAGTCAGTGCTGCTGCCTAGGAGGGGCTGCCCTTTCCCGACGCGGGCTACAGAGAACGCCTTCCACCCAGGCCTTGCTCAGATTGGAGAAACGACAGTGGAAACACCTAAGGGACACAAAGATCGTTGCCCACCCTAGGCCTTTGGGTCAGTCCCAAGGGTTGGTGTGCCACGGGGCACCAGGAACTCAAAAACCCCCCTCCTCCCCCCCCCCCCCCTCGCCAGGGAGAAGCTGCGGTCTGGATCAGACAGATGCCCGCCAGTGTAGGGCCAGGAAGAGGAGGGGGTACTGACCCCACCAGGGGCGGGCCCCAGGAGGAGGGGGATTGTGGACCCCCAAGAGGAGGGAGCAGGACGGGGGAGAAGAACCCCAGAAGAGGGGGGGGGCGGACCTCCAGGAGGAGGGAGCAGGAGGGGATTGTGGTTTGCAAAGGCAGAGGCCGCCTTCAACCCTGGCTCCACAGCGCCTCCTGGCGTCGTCATGGCGCAGCGCAGTCGCCCGGCGGGCGGATTCGCGGGCCTCTCCGGGTCGCAGTGCCGCCCCCCGCCCCGCCCCAGTGCCCGGCCCTGGCCCGAGGTCCCGCCCTCCAGGCCTGCGCTGCACCGACCGCCCCGCCTGCCCCGCCCCGCGTGCACCGGCTTCCAGGCCTCGCCCGCCGTGGCTTACAGCCCTCGGCTTTTCACCCCCTGAAGGTGCGCTCCGACCCCTTCCCCACGTCGGGTGGTGGCGCTGCGGACCGTAAGGGGCCTGGGAGGACGGTCCTGGGCGAGGGGACCCGCGAGGCGCCCGCGCAACCAGCAGAGGGCAGCGTGGCCCCACCCTTGGGCGCCCAGGCGCCCGTCCCGGCCACTCCTGGGGGCCGGCCGGGAAAGGAGAACCTGGAGCTCGTGGATCCCAAGTGTGTGCAAGAATCTCCGCCCAGAAACCTCCCCAGCCCCTCCAGCGGGCCAGGTCAGGTGCAGGCCGCAAGGGCCAAGGTCACCTTGACCCTACAGCTGGGGAGCCCAGGCAGGGCCCACCCAGGACGGGCAGTCACCTCTCATCTCTAGCTTTCACCTGTGCCTCCTGTGGTGAAGGTGTGTGTGTGTGTGTGTGTGTGTGTGTGTGCGCGCGCGCGCGCCACTGTTGGGCTGGCTGGCCTTCTGGACACACAAGGCCTTGTTGTTAAAGCTTCTGCTCATATTTTTGAAAATTCAATGTGGACCATTTTCAGGAAGAAGCTCAAGCCCGCAAGCATGACATATTTGTTCTCTACAAAATGAGGTACCCTGCAATCTCAAGCACCTGTTTCCTAAAGTCTGGCCTTACTAGGCAGCAGACTTCCCTGGTCTCTCCACCCCCTTCCCCCAGGCAGAAGCGAGCTTTCTGCATTTGACTTGGAAGTTCCTCTGGCTGAGTTTCCTTTTGAGGCTGGGGCTTTCCAAGCTGGGAGAAGTCCTGAGCATTTTGGGGATCTAGACGAGCCCCTCAAATGCACAAGTCCATGCAGTTCCCAGGCAATGACATTCAGTTGGTAGAACCACTCAGGTTGCACGAGTCGCTTAGAACTGATGTTGAAAGGCCAGTGGACCTTCGAAAAAGCTGGCGTGAACTCATTCCCACCTTCTTGCTAATGTTGATGGCTCTGATCCAGTTCCCTCCCGGATTCCAAGGGGATGGTGTGGCCACGCCTGGCAGACACAGGGTCAGGACACCAGAGTTCTGTTCTAAACAGCTTTATTGACCAGATGGAAAATCAGCTTGAACGCAGCCTGCTTCTGCAGCTACAGAGGCGTCCTGTCAGTGGTTGGGAACGCTGCCCCTCCCTCTCAGCCTGCCGCTCCTGACCTGCAGGCCTGGAACAAATGGAGCTATAGGACCAGCAAAGGTGCCCAGGGATGGAGGTACAAGGGGGAGGTGTAAGGAGTGGGCACAGAGAGAAGGAATGTTGAAAGAAGGCTGAGGCTGTCTGCCTCCCTCCACATCCAGGGAACAGTGGGCTGGGCTGGGAGCAGGGAGGAGCTGGCCACTGCAGCCTCAGGACCCATAGTTAGGGCCAGCACCAACTCCCCTAAGAGGTGGACCACTAAGAAACTCAAATGTGTATTGGAAGTATGTCACTCTGATTCTCCAAACCAGGAACTAGATGCAGAAGGGGGTCAGACGACCTCCTGAGAATGGATCCTCCAGTCCTAAATGGGAGTCCACCAGTTCCACAGACTCAGGCCAGAGAAGCAAGGGGACCCTCTCTAAGGGTTAGGGCCATGCCTGTACACATCTCAGCCTTCCACAGTGACTACTCCTCTGGGACTCCTCAGACTTCTTCTGAGAGACACCAGCAGCCTATCCTCTACCACAGGAGAACCCCTACGGTCCAGTAAGCCACCGCCTTTCCCTGCCTATTTCTGGGTCTGCTTCCTTTTGGCCTATAGCTGCTGCTCCTCCTTTAGACTTCAAGATGTGGCCCAGGTGCCCTGGCTGGTTGCTGTCAGACATTGAGCTTAAGAGGCCAAAAGCCGAGGTCTGTGGGGTGAAGTATAGGGAGAGGAGGTCTGGTCCCACTTAGACTAAAAAGACAGGTGTCTCCTACTGGTGGTAGTATCAGAGGACAGGAAGGGGGAACTCCTTAGTGAGGTGGGAGCTCAGGCCAGACCCCCCTAAACCAAAGGGAGCCAGATGCCCAAGTTCAAGTCATTAGTGAGGTGTGGCAGGGCTGAGTGAGCGAGGTCCTGGGGGGGCGCCGAGGCTGCTGCAGGGGGGTGGCGATGAGAAGCACAGGAGTGGACGGTGCAGCAGGCAATGGCGGCTTCACTCTGAGTGGACCAAGGCTCCAGCTCCCTGTCCGAAGCCGAAGCCTTTGGGTCCAAAGTTTTTAGCATAGCATCCTGCAGAGAGAGGACACAGGGTAAAGACATTTTGCTCCCTGCCTAGCAGCTCCTCCCACCAGCCCTGGGAGTTCCCCCCATGACTACAGCAACTGTCCAGCTCAGTTGTGAGAGGGACCCATTTCCTGTAAGGATTGAAGATCATCGGATGGGAATCCAGCGGAATCCGATCAAGTCCTTTCCTCCCTCTGGCTTGTTTCCCCATCCATGACCGGAAAGAGTCACATGAAATGGCTTGTGGATATTAAGGCAAGGAGAGATACAGCTTCCATCTCCCTCCCATCTCAAGCCTCCTGATCCTCAGTAAGAAGTGAAATTATTGCCTGGTGCCAGTGGCTCACACCTGTAACCCCAGCTACTCAGGAGGCTGAGATCCCAGGATCATAGTTTGGAGTCAGCCTGGACAGAAAAGTCTGAGAGACTCTTACCTCCAATTAACTGGCAAAAAGCCGAAAGTGGTGCTGTGGCTCAAATGGTAGATTGTAACTAGCCTTAAGCAAAAAAGCTCAGGGACAGCACCCAGGCCCTGAACTGACAGCAAAGAAAAAGAAAACAAAAAATGGCGAAACTACCCACCTTTGCAATAGATCTCGCCATCCTTGTCTGCCAGGGTGGTAGACTCCAGGCCTTTCCCACACTTGGCACACCGGAAGCAGGACTTATGCCAGGACTAGGTAAGAAAGGAGACAGTCAGTGCTACTGCTAGTAACCAGGATGTCCCTGTGCCCTTTGAAAGCCATGATGGAAAGGTCCTCCTAGGCAGGGGCTGCTGGGAGGTGACCCAAGGTTGCTGGATCCCTTGGGGAATTGGGGCAGGGACTGACCTCAACCAACCTTACCGCATTTCCAGATGCATGCTGCAATAGTTTAATGTAAGTGGCACCAGGCACACCACACAAAGGAAATATGGGGCTGAGGCCACATCCAAAGAGGTACTTCCCCGTCGGCAACTAGACAGACCTTCCCCACACCCATTCTGCCTGCAGACTAGCAGGATGAGCAAAGGCCTCTGGACTCCTCAGGCTGGCACACACTGGTGAATGGCCTCTCTAGTGTCCTCCCCTGGGGACCTCTGCCTACCTGGCAGGAGCGCCATGTGGACTCACTTCCTAGATGGCTGATGTCTGGCCACACAACACAAACATTTGTTTTTATTGTTTTGTGCAGGTCACAAGGCTTGAACTCAAGGCCTGGGTCCTGTCCTTTAGCTTTTTAAACACTCAAGGCTGGTGCTCTACCACTTAACCTCCAGCTCCAGTTCCAATGTTTTGATGGTTAATTGAAGGTAAGCGTCTCATGGACTTTCCTGCCCCAGCTAACTTTGAACTACAGTTCTCAGATCTCAGCTTCCTGAATTGCTAGGATTACAGGCCTGAGCCACCAGCACGTGGCCCATCACAGACATTAGTAAACAGGATTCTTCTAGAAGAGCCCACCTGCTGAGGTCCTGGAACTCAGGTCTTACTTTATCTTAGCCAGCAAGCTCTGGGAGTGGTCTGGCCATACCTCCCTCACGAGGTAGCAGTGAGCACTAAATGACTTCTTCAGGGGGTCCGGCAGGGAGGAGGCCCTGGGGCAGTGTTGTCTAGTGGGACTGAGGAAGGAGAGTGGGTCTCTACAAAGAATCCAAGTCAGCAGGGGCAGGCCATAGAAGGCTATGAGTAGTTCTAAGAGGTGACCAGAGGTGGCAGCACAGGCTCAGGTCTGTGCACAGTAATCACACATATACTCTCTCTCTCTCTCTCTCTCTCTCTCTCTCTCTCTCTCTCTCTCTCTCTCTCTCTCTCTCTCTCTCTCTCTCTCTCTCACACACACACACACACAGTAATCACACATATACTCTCTCTCTCTCACACACACACACATACTCTCTCTCTCTCTCTCTTTCTCTCTCTCTCTCTCTCTCTCTCACACACACACACACACACTCTGGCACAGCAGCAGCTGCACAGTCGGTATGACTGCTTGACAGCTGGCTCCCATCAACAACAGCTGAGAAGGCTGAGAGGCTGCTGTGTAGACCACACTGCTAAACTCTAAAAACACTGCTAATCTAAAAGCAAGGGGCCGGCAGCAGTCGGGCAGGACAAACAATGCCTTTTAAGGACAGACAGACCTCAGCACAGCCACGGGTGTCCAGGCTGGAGGTAGTGAAAGGAAGCTGGGTGCTTTCAGATTTCCATGCCACTACCCCTCGCCCCAGGCTCCTTCCCCTGTGCTCAAGCAAGAGTGGCGGCGTCCGGGGAGCTGACGTGGGGGTTCCAGGCCTCTCTCAGTGTCTCATGCAACCTCACCCAGCCTTTGTGTCCTCCTCTATAAAGCAGAGGCTGCTACCCTCGCTCTCCAGGCTGGAGAAGGACTGGGTCACAAATGGATCACCACCCACCTCACTTTTCCAAACCAGCTGCCTCAGTGGAGCTCTGACTCTGCTCCTTCCCACAGAACCTACAAAGTATGTCCTGCTCCCTGCTCCCCAGGGTTGAACTTCTCCCTGCCTTTCCCTTTTCAACTCTTACTCACTTCTCTGCTGCTTAGTACTTAGTACTTTACCTTTTATGCCCATCTATGTCATCAAAATAGCAATTCCTAGGTATTTTGTTTGTTAATTATGCTTGTGTGTGTGTGTGTGTGTGTGTGTGTGTGTGCGTGCGTGTGTGTGCGTGTGCGCCAGTCCTGGGGCTTGAACTCAGGGCCTGGGCACTGTCCCTGAGCTTCTTTTGTTCAGGGTAGCACTCTAATTTGAGCCACAGCACTACTTCCAGCTTTTTTCTATGGTTTATGTAGTACTGAGGAATCGAACCAAGGGAGCCCAAGACTTCATGCATGCTGGGCAAGCATTCTACCACTAAGCCACATTCCCAGCTCCTGTTAGGTATTTTTTTTGGGGGGGGGTCCGGTCGTGGGGCCTGAACTCTGAGCCTGGGCGCTGTCCCTCAGCTCTTCAGCTCAAGGCTAGCGCTCTACCACTTGAGCCACAGCACCACTTCCAGCTTTTTTCTTTTTGCTTATGTGGTGCTGAGGAATCGAACCCAGGGCCTCAGGCATGCAAGGCAAGCACTCTACCACTGAGCCAACTTCCCAGCCCAGGTATTTTTTTTTTTTTTAATGTTTTCCATTTCATACTGGACAAAGCAAGAAAGAGAAAAAGTAATGTGATCACAAGCAGAGGTACGGTCACTATTTGCAAAGTTCTGTGGTCTACCTTTCTGGAAGGTGTCTTCTTGCCATAGCACCTTGTGTCCATTAGCACCTTACCTTCCCGGCACCAATCACCTTCTCTGCTGCATAGACGGCCTGGCTACACCGCGGGCAGCGCTCGGAGCCGCCGATCTTCTGGGCGAACTTGGATGCATTGGGGTTGGTGGTGGGCCTGTGGCCAGGTGCTCTGCATGGAGGAAGTACACAGGATTAACTGACTTTCAGTAGCAAATACAGGTGGGACTGGCCTTCCACGGATAAGATCCACAAATGCAAGGGCCGTCGTCCATGGCACAGATGGACGAAGCAAGGCTCTGCCGCGTGTTACATTCACGGACACTTCATACTTCCTTCCATCACCCAGTTACAACCCCAGAATCATTTCACTCCTCGTTTGCTAAGAAACCCCTCCTCAGCTCCTCATTTCTGCAGCTGGTCTATTCTTAGATTCTTTCCGGAAGAAATCCAGTAACAGATCATTCCCCAAGGGCAATGACCTTGGCTGAAACTTAGTAACTCGTCCATCATCTCTGCCTGTTTCCCCAGAACTGATGCACTGGCCAGGCTGACAGACAACAGCCCCACACACCAGCAGGTCAGAGGCCAGGGAGACCCAGTGTCCCCCTGTGGCATGTCCAAAGCAAAGAAATGACTTTCTCTCACAGGTTGACAGCAAGGCTGGCCTGGCGGCGCTGCTCCCAAACCCTGGGCTGGGTCAGAAACCCACTTGTCAGGAATCTCCTGCGTTTTTTTCGTCTTTAAAATGAGGAAGTTGGATACAAATATTTGTTGGGGCCCCTCCCAGCTCGGGTGATGTTTATAGAAATATACGACGCATGCTCAGTGCCAGGAACAGCTTGACCTGTTGCATTCCTGGCTGGGTCCTTGGCTGCTCTATGGCTCCCTTTATTTTTTTAATTGTATTTATTTACATTTTTTGTTTTGTTTTTGGGACAGGATTACCCTGTGTAACCTAAGCTGGCCTTAAACTTGGCCATCCTTCGGTTGTAGGCTCCAGAGTACTGAGATTATAGGCGTGTGCCACTGGCCTAGCTTTCTTTTTTTGTCTGTTTGTTTGTTTTGTTTGTCCAGTACTGGAGATTGAACTCAGGCCTCAAGCTTCATCAACTAGCTTGCTCAGCTGGTGCTCTACCCCTTGAGCCATACCTCCAGCCTTGGTTTTTTGATAATTATTTTAGAGATGTACCCCTGAGGATTTTTCTGCCCAGACTGGCTTTAAATCATGTCCTTCGGATCTCAGCTTCCTGAGGAACTGGGAGGCTGAGACTAAGGATCACAATTTAAAGGCAGACCAAGCAGGAAAGTCCATGAGACTCTTGTCTCCCAATTAACCACCAAAAAGCTGGACATGGAGGTGTGGCTCAAGTGATAGAGAGCCAACTTCAAGCAAAAAAGCTGGGGAAAAGTACACAGGCCCTGAATTTGAGCCCCAGTATTCATTCTCATTCTTTTTCTCTCTTTCTCTCTTTCTCACTCTCTCTCTCTCTCTCTTTCTCTGACACACACACACACACAAACACACACACACACACACACACACACACACACACACACACACACACAGAAAAAGAAATTCTTGGGTTTTTAAGAGTTTAGTCTTTGTGGCCCTATGGGTTGAGCCATAACCTCTAGACCCACAAAATGCACAAGCGCTCTAGCTTTTGAGCCATGCAGCAGCCCTTAGCTCTCCCTTTTAGATCAATCGCTTTCTGAGCTTTCCACTGCTTAACCAAAACTGGATGAAAATGCACAAATTCAGGGGCAAGGTAGAGAACCCCAGAAAGGGCGGGAGAAGATCTTGTACTTACTCCTCATGCTTGATGCCCAGCGACTCCCCCTTGTCTGTGCTCAGGGTGCCTGCGCCCTGCCCATAGCCGTAGCCTTTTGGCCCATACTTCTTGCCATAGCAGGACTTGCAGTAGATCTCCTCCCCGTGCACGGCCACAGTGGTGCTGTCCAGATTCTTCTTACAGACCACTGTAGGGGAGACACAGGAATGGTGAGCCATAGCCAGTTTGTTCCTGAAGCTCTCTGGGCATTTTGCACATATTATCCTGCCCTCTTAGGAGCTGTGTAGAAACGGAGGGCAAGCCTGGCACTGTTGACTCATACTACTACTCAGGAGGCTGAGATCTGAGGATTGCAGTTCAAAGCCAGCCTGGGTAAGAAAGATCATGAGACTCATCTCCAATTACCCAGGGGAGCTGTGGTTCAAAGTGGTAGAGTGCTAGCCTTGAGCAAAAAAGCTCTAGGACAGCACCCAGGTCCTGAGTTCAAGCGAGGAGGAGGGAGGGAAGGAGGAGGAGGAAGAGGAGGAGGAGGAAGAGGAGGAGGAGGAAGAGGAGGAGGAGGAAGAGGAAGAGGAGGAAGAGGAGGAGGAGGAAGAGGAAGAGGAGGAGGAAGAGGAGGAGGAGGAAGAGGAGGAGGAGGAGGAGGAGGAGGAGGAGGAGGAGGAGGAGGAGGAACAGAGGTGACCAATGAGCCGGAGGGCAGAAGGATGGTATGTGTACATCCCCACCTCCCCATATACTTCCAAGAATCCATGTTTCCCTCAGACCCCAGGGATCACATCCTACAGGGCATCAGATGAAGCTCTTCCCTCTGACCTTGACCTCTGTCCCACCATGGGAGGAGAAAGCAGAAAAGAAGAAGGGCAGGAGTTTCCTACTCCAACAATGGAATTGGGAGACGTCTGTGCAGTGATGGAGTTGAGAGGGGGTGTGCTGGTGAACTGGAGAAATGTTGAATATGTATGGGTCCTGAATTGCAGAAAAGTTGAGCAAGTATTAAGTACCCAACATGGCGGGCTTTGAAATGAGACACAGGCCACGCTAATCAGGATTTGTGGTTTCTCAGAAATCACTATGTCTTAGGGAAAAGCGAGCGCAGACACTGGAAAGAACTTCTTGGTCCCCAGGAGAAAGAGAGATTGGAATAGGGTGAGAAAACCTGTGGGCCTCCTCCGCCTTCCTGCATAAGAAGATCCAGAGTTGGCATCAGAGTCCAGCCTTCCTTCCAAGCTGTGGCTAGAGCAAGAGATTTTGAGTTCGCAGCCTCTGTGGCCTCATTTGTAAACACAGGTGATTGTGTCTACCCCAAAAGGTGGTTCTAAGACTCCACTGAGGTCTTACCTGTGACACATTGCCCACAGTAGCCAGTGTAACAGGTCCACAATAAACATTGGCTACTTTATAGAACTCTACAAAGCTGCTCCCACTGGGAGACAGAGAAGGCAAGGGTCAGGCCCAGGCCTCAAGAGATCACAAACTTTTCCAACCATTTTTCTCACAAGACCTCACTTCATCTTTAAATCTCATCCTGTCATCCTAACTGGGTGGGATTTGGTGGGCCTGAATGAACATTCACACACACACCTCTGAAGCCAGAAGCCAAAGGATACCTCTGAAGAAGCAGAGCCTCTTAAGTCTCTGAGAGGAGATAGAAGATCGGTTTAATGGCTAACAACTTGTTCTTGCCTTTAAAGGGCCCAGTCCTCCACCAGAAACTCTCACCCTGAGCCCCAGAGGTTGTAGGCTTCAGACTAAATAAGGACCTCCTGTCCTGCCCTGGAGATCTCCACCTAATTCCTATAATCTGGGCCACCCAAATATGGAACCTCCCATCACCTCCCCCCCACCCCCCAGGGAACAGAAGGCTAAAGGCTCCAACATTCCCTTCTAGGGTGAGGAGTCAAGAACTGGCCTGAAATTATTCCCACCAGACCTACACTGAACTGGAAATTCCAAGATCTGAGGGAAGGCAGAAAGCAAAGAGTGGTTGGGGAACCAAGCCTCTTTGGCTGATGTCACCAGCAAGACTTCAGCACAGAGGAGACATCAGGGCCTACTTGTTGCTACCTTCAAGATGGCTGCCCTGTTATGCTGGTCAGGAAATGCCTAGGACTGTGATTTGAGTTCTCTTAGACATGTGGCCTGCCCACCCCGGCCCACTCTACACTTCTCCCTAGGGCCTCCTGTCCCTTCATCTCCTTCCAAATTTCATAGTAGAGAACTCAGCTCTTTTGTAAGGTCTAAGGGAAGGTTTGGAACATGCTCCCTACTCCTTCTATCCCTTATGAATAATCATTTCTACCAAATAATACTAAGATAATAAAAAAGCAGGCAACCAAGGTTCATGCCTACAATCTTAGCTACTCAGGGGGATTATGGTTTGTGGTTAGCCCAGGTAGAAGTATGCTAGACCTCCATCCTCCTAATAACCAGCAAAATGCAGGGTTAGAGGTATGGCTCCAAGTGGTGGTGCCAGTTGAACAATCTTAAGGCCCTGAGTTCAAACCCAGTACTGCCAGAAAAGAAAAAGAAAAACAAAACCAAAAAACTGGCTTAGTGTATTTGTCAGGGAAGGTGTACTTCCAGATACCACCTGGCTGGGTGGGGCCTAGCAATGCCATTTGGAAGTACAAGAAAGTGGCAGTGACTTTGCTCCAGCCAAGACGGAGAGTCATTTTTCTCTAGAAGGAAAACAAGGCCCACAGGGGAGGGGGAAGGACGACACACAGTTCAAGTTCACATAACCAGAGGCAGGGCAAGGCCAGATCCTGGCCCCTGATTTCCACTGCTGGTTTTCTGCCAGCCCAAGGCTCCCTAGTGTTGGTCAAGCAGTAAGCCCAGAAGGGTGAAACTGACTTTCAACTTCACCCTGAAGGTCAGAGGGCATATTCATGCTCTGCAAGCTTCCTCTGTGCTCTACGCCTCTGGGGAACAGCAGAGGGCCAGTCTGCAGGCATCAGTTTTCTTAGCTGCCACCATCAGGCTAGGACACGTGGTCCTTCTTGTCCACAAGGTGGCTGCTCACATCAGCCAACCCTGGTTGCAGATGAGAGATAGGCGCTGAGCCTCCAGCAGGCTCCAGGCCAGAGCTGAGTTCTCCTCTGAGAGAGCTGAACCCTCCGCTAATGGGAACTGCCTGCCCTACTGAGACTACAGGGGTGTAAGTCCTGGGAAAGTGCTAGTACATCATGCAGTCTTCTTGTGCCCATCCCAGACTCTCAAGAAAGGAAATGTGGGCACCAAGCTGGGCTGAACCCAGAGCCAAGAACCTGAATGATGAAAACTTCTTTTGGGCCAGGTGCTGGTGGCTCACACCTGTCATCCTAGCTACTCAGGGGGCTGAGATCTGAGGATCACGGTTCAAAGCCAGCCTAGGCGTTGAGCCACAAGACTTTTATCTACCAGAAAACCAGCTGTGGCTCAAGTGGTGGGGCGCCAGCCTTGAGCACAAAATCTCAGGGACAGTGTCCAGGCTCTGAGTTCAAGCCTCACAACTGAACACACACACACACACACACACACACACACACACACACACACACACACACACACACACACACACACACACACACACACACACACACACACCTCTTGTGTTCCATGCCATCTAGGCCCAAGCCTCACAACTGAACACACACACACACACACACACACACACACACACACACACACACACACACACACACACACACACACCTCTTGTGTTCCATGCCATCTAGGCCCAATCTCTGCCAGCCTCCCCCTTCTTTAGGAGGTAAAGTCCTTTAATCTGTGGGTTACCTTAAATTCAAGCTGGACACTGACCACCCAATAAAGCAATTCCTAAGCAAGTCTCAAAGGGCTGGCACACAGGGTGAAGACCCAGAGCACTGGGCATAGGCAGTGCCCTGACATCCAGGAAGAGCTGCCCAGGCCCTGAGACCCCAGAGATACACCCAACCATTTCTTTCCTCTGCATAATACCCTCCCTCCCCCTGCTCCCCAGTCTGACTTTCTGCAACGGTTTCTAATCCCTGACACCCCCTCAAACCCCCACTTCGTGCTGCCCCAGGCACTGTTCCTTCCTTCCCATGCCACCCCCTGAATTCCTGACCTCCCTCCACAGCAGGACTGCAGGCAGGACTCTGGGGCACAGCTGGCTTCTCTTCATCTATGATTAAGTAACACTTGGGAGCAGAGGCCCTTTGGAACCCCGCAGCCTAGAGCCTCTTCCTAGTCAGGGCCAAGGCCTCCCTGATTCTCTTGGGGGGCGGGGAAGCAACTGCTGGAAAATCTGAGTGATGAACTGTAATAAGCAGACTGCAGACCGGAAGCCAGCAGAGCTGGCCTGGAGCTTGGTGTCACACAAGCCCTGAGGCTGTCACTCCAGACTCACTGGGCAGTGTGGGGCCCTGTCTGTCCTATGCCGGGTGGCTTCAGGGTGGATAAAGATGTGGACAACATTCCGTGAACAGGTAACCCTTGGTCCACATAGATTCTTTTCAAGAGCCCAGTCTACCGGGGAGCAAAGGAAGCTTAGATCTCCCAACGATCTCATACAATGCATGATGTGCAAGTCATTCTTTCCCTAGAGCATCCAAAGAGGCTGGGACATCAAATCCCCAGGAGCTCTCTTCTCTGTCACAGTACATGGCGTAGATCCCAGGGCAATAAACATGATGTGTATGTGTACACATAGGCATGCGTGTACACCAAAGAAGTGTCTGTCATTTATTGAACATCCACAGTTGCTTTAAGTGCTTTTTAGTTTTTGGTGCCAGTCCTTTTTTGTTGTTGGTGGTAGTCATGGGGTCTGAACTCTGGGCCTGGGCGCTGTCCCTCAGCTCTTCAGCTCAAGGCTAACACTCTACCACTTGAGCCACAGCACCACTTCCGGCTTTTTCTGCTTATGTGGTACTGAGGAATGGAACCCAGGGCCTCATGCATGCAAGGCAAGCACTCTATCACTGAGCCACCTTCCCATCCCTGGTGCCAGTACTTTTTGACCTGGGCACTGTCCCTTAGTTTTTTTTTTTTGCTCAAAGCTAGTGTTCTACCACTTGAGCTCCACTTCTGGGTTTGTTTTTTTGTTTTTTTGTTTGCTTGCTGATTAACTGCAGTTAAGAGTCTCATAGATTTTCCTGCTCAGACTGGTTTTGAACTAAGATCCTCAGATCTCAGCTTCTTGGATAGCTAGGTTTACAGGTGAGAGCCACCAGTGCCTGGTAAGTGCTTTGTTTCACAAGTTCCTTTCAGTTCTCACAACAGCCTCATAAAATGCTGATGAGAAAAATTGATAAACTTGTCCTTCATCTAAACAGACAATTCAACTGTGTTTCTAAAATGCATTTATGGTAGGTGACTTTTCTTATGTGGACATTCTGCTCTGATCATATCACATCAACCATTCAGGAATCAGAAGAGAGGCTCCTCCAAGTTGGCACTTTCTGGAAACTTCATCAGGACTAGGTATGAACCAGAGCAGCATCGAGGAGACAGGGTTCTTAGGTAGACCTGACTCTCGCGGCTTGGCATCCTGTGCCTATTTCTTACTCTTTCAGACTTGTAAATGCAGTAACTCTCATTCTAGATTTTTAGGAGGGGATAGCTACAAACTTGGAGCCTCTTCTTCCTCTCCTCGCAGGAGAGGAGTAGGAATGGAATGTAGAAAGTGGATGAAATAGCTTGAAAGGGCTGCGGAAGGAAGAGCCTCACCTTCCTCTACATTGACCTTCATCAGAAGTTGCCGCCTTTTCACGAGTGATCATTTGGATGTGAAGGCTAGTAAAAATTTGCACGAAAAGTGTCCTCTTCTGCCGAGGTAATGTGGCTCATGCCTGTAAGTCTAACCACTCAGGCGGCTGAGATACGAGGACTGTGGTTCAAAGCCAGCCTGGGCAGGAAAGAACATGGAACTCTTCTCTCCAATGAACTAGCAAGAAGCCAGAAGTGGCCAGAAGTGGCTCACATGGTACAGTACCAGCCTTGAGCGAAAAAGCTAAGGGACAGTGTATAGGCCCTGAGTTCAAGCCCTAGTATCAGCACATACACACACAGTTTCCTCCTCTGAAATGATGGAATTGGGGCTGGGAGAAAGGACAAGCGAGTGAGTGAGAGAAAAGAAGAGAGTGGAAAGTTTTCCTAACCAAGTCTTTCCAGCTTGGCTCTCAGCCCCTGCACGCCTGCCACCCCAACCAGCCCTGGCCAGTTCACCCCTCAGAAAACAGCTTCTAAAGGGAACAAAGAGGCCCTTAAGTGTTTCCCCTCCCCAACTGTGCTTCAGCCAAATGTCAAGCTGTTTACATCCCATGGGACCGTTCCCTGGGGTGTTGACAGGCCCCGACTGTAGGGGCAGGCCTGGCCGGCCTGGGTGGGACTTACTGCACAGGAAGCAGGATTTGTGGAAGCTGTTGCCTTCACACTGGACCTCCTCAGCAAAGTAGACGGTCTTCTGGCACACCCCACATTTCTTGCCTCCTCCCCAGTTTGGCATTCTGAAAAGGAACACAGAAATGGGAATTATGTTCACAAAGCAATGAGAATAGATTACCCATGGCAAAAAAGCACCAGGCAGAGACTGAGAAGCAAAGGGAAAAGTGGTATCCCTCTGGGGACCACTGGATCACTTCCTGCTGGATCACTTCCAGTTTCTTCTCAACAACACCTTGCAGCTGCTCCTGGGGACCCTCCTTCCATCCAATGCTAGTTACCAATGGCTGCTGGGTTGTCAGCTCTGTGTCCAAGACACTCAATAGGACACAAACAAGCATAAGACACAGGTTTTACCAAGGAGGCTGTAGGCACTGCCAGGGGACCAGCCAGGCTGCATGCAGGTGAGGGTACTACTCACAAAGCATAGCCTCAAAAGAACAGATCAGCGGGGCATTGCTGTTGGTGGCTCACACCTGTAATCCTAGCAACTTGGGAAGCAGAAATCTGAGAAGCCAGCAGCAAGTCTGTAAGAATCTTATTTCTGATTAACCACCGAAAAGCCAGAAGTGGAGCTGTGGCTCAAGTGGTAGAGCACTAATCATGAGCAAAAAAGCTCAGGGACAGCACCCAGGCCCTGTATTCAAGTCCTAGGATGGGTGCGTGTGCACACATGCACATACACACACATAAACAGATCGAGCAGAATTCACAAAACATGTTTTTGTTTTTGTTGTTGTTGTTTGTTTGTTTTGGTCATGGGGCCTGAACTCTGGGCCTGGGCGCTGTCCCTCAGCTCTTCAGCTCAAGGCTAGCGCTCTACCACTTGAGCCACAGCATCACTTCCAGCTTTTTCTGCTTATGTGGTGCTGAGAGCTATCGAACCCAGGGCCTCATGCATGCAAAGCAAGCACTCTACCACTGAGCCACCTTCACAACCCCCAAAACATCTGTTTCTGAAAGCTCACAAATGAGCAGAACACATATGGTCAAAAGACGAGCATAGGGGCAGATCCTCAGATCTCAGCCTCCTGAGTAGCTAGGATTACAGGTGTAAGCCACAGGTGCCTGGCAGAATATGGCTTTTTTGATAAGCACCCCAGGTGAGCCCAAAGCAGATGGTCTGGATCAACTTGGAGGTATTTTTTTTAGTTCAGAGCCACAGTGTGGTCCAATCTTGAGCCTGCCACTTGCCAGCTCTAAGAGCCTGGGAAACTCTTTCCAAACCTTGATTTCTACATCTAAAATTGCAGACGAAAATAGAAGCCACTGCTTAGAAGTATCTCTCAGGACTGAATGAGGTGCAGTGTGGTATGCCCAAGGCCACCAGAGGGTGTAGGCCACAGGACCTTGGAGAACAGAAGACAAGAGCAATGGAACCAGCTTCTCTCCTTTCATCTCCATCTTTCCCCTAACAGACATAACAGGAAGAGACAAGACCATGAAGAGAGGCGAGCTCTTCCCGGCTCCCGGACTGAGGATGCAAGATGGATACCAGTGTGGCCCCGGACTTGGTAAGTAAAAGGGACATAGGGGGCTAGGAAAGGGGGGTAGAGCCAGAGGAGATAAAGAAGCGGAAGGAGCAAAGCCCCAGGTCCTATGTGGGAGAGTTGCTGGAAAACAGGAGGTGGCTTTGAGAACTTGTTGTCCTGGTGCCAGAGTCAATGTTCAGGCTAAAGGGAAACACGGCCTCCACCGCCAGAGAGCTTCCCAGCGACAGTGGCATGGGCCTCGGCTCAAGAAGAGAGTGCGGGTCATGTTCCATGGTGTCTCTGGGCCCTGCCTAGCACCTGCTATAGATAATTGAGAAAGGGTGCTTGAGGCAGAGGACTGCAGGTCACCGCTGGGCCCAGTGGACCTGCAGAGAACCTGGGATCTAGCAGGGAGGCTCAGTGAACCTGAGCAGAGGGAGCAGCAGGGCCGAAGGAGAGGGAAAGGCGTTGGTAATGCCAGCTTGCCACTATCCCCGGTTATGGAGCCCATTCTTACCAAGACGACAGAAGACTTCAGGAAAGGTGCCCCCTCCCACCTCCTGTCCAGCCCCACAGGCTGGGGCACACCTCTGACACACCTGCAGACAGGCACCAGTTCCCACGGCCAGCCTTTCATATCCCACGGGTCCTTCACCCCTTTCTGTCCTGAAGACTCCAGGACAAATGCCTTTACTGAGCTAAGGCTGGGGCTAAAAAACCACCCAGCATAAAGGCAACTTCACAGGAAGGCAACATCTATTACTGCCTGACCACTCTTCCCTTCTTGCTCAGGAATGGCAGTTCTCTTCAAGGGAAACATTTATCTCTGAGTAGGGACAGAGCCTAAATAATCTAAGCCAATCATGACCCATTCTATTCCCCGGCCAGCGCCTAGCCCATTTCTGACAGCTCCAAAAGCTCTGGGGAGATGTGCTCAGCCACATGGAGCCAGACAGGCAGACAGGCCCTGACCCTGGGAACCGGCCCACCCCGCCACCTCCTGCACACCAGACTGTCAAAGGGTATCATCCCAATGTACCCTGTCATCTGAAGATAGATAGTACATGCCCGCATTGCAGATAAGAAAAGCAAGATTCAGAGATGTTAGGCAACGTGCTTGTCATCTCTCAGCGGGGAGAGGCAGAACTGGATTCTACGGCAGCTCCATCCACCTCTTTCCTCCATGACCCCAGTCTCTAGGTTGAACAGGACAAGCATGGGGTTCATTAAGGCTGGATCTCATGCTTAGCCCTCTCCTCCCTTTCCAGACCTCATAACCAGCAGGAGTCACACTCGTGTCCCCAGGGACACCCCGAAGGGAGGAAAGTTCCCCTAACCACATGGTGGGGAGCCATGCCAAACAGTGCTTTGTTCCCAGACACAAGGCCCAGCTCCCGCTGGGGGAGACCCAAAGCTCCAGACAGGCCTCCCCTTGTTCTCCTTGGCCCCGCATGAGGGACCCACATCCAACAGGGCCCCGGGGAATTGGGAACATGGGCGGAGAGATGGGTGAAGCCCAGGGACCTGTCAGGCAGGGAGATCTGCTCAGGATGCCTCTAGCGGGGCTGTTCCTTTGCACCTGGTGTCTGGTTGGGGTTCTCTCCTTAAGAGGACAGTTCTAGAATAGGGGGCTCCAGGCCTGGAGACTGTCCATAGCCAGGAAGGGCCTCTGGCTCTTCACTCTGCCCAGATGAAGACCCCTCTGGGGACCCTGCACAGAGTCCTGGCCACCTTCTTGCCCCACTGGCTCCACCCAGCCTCTTGTTTCCAGCAGCCAAATTCTGCCAGTGGGAGGCTGGATTGCCTTAAATGGAAAGCTGTTTCTGTTTGTGGCCTAGAGGGGGACTTGGCTCTTCAATTGGCTTCCCTGTTTGGGGGAGGTTGAAGCCGGGGAGACTGAAGACCTGCTGTGGCAAAGAACTTTCCCCCAGGATGGTTTAGGCTGTGCTGTTTAAAGGTTAGGAATCTGTAGCAAGTTACTTTCTGCTTTTAGTTTCATTTGCCTGTGTCTCACAAAGAGACCGCTCCCTCTCCTTTCCCTCCTCTCTCCAGATTAAACCAGAATGTACGAAAGGAATGGCAGGGTGTCTTACACCACTAATAGACTGGCCTATCCAAGCCTTCATACCACCCTGCCAGATGTGTAGCCAGAGGGCTATGCTCCTTCCCAGATGATGCACATCTGGAAGGAACAGTCCTGAGAAGCTATATGCCCGGCTGGGAACCAGGAACTCCTGACTGATCTGTCAACCAGCTAGGGAGTCTGGGACAAGCTACTAGTTAACTCTTTTGGGGTTTAGCACCTCAGTTGTCTGACTACATGAGACCACAAGCCGGGGCCCTGTCTTTACTTCAGGCTCTCCAATACATGGCTCCGGTGATCAAGAATCATTGCTGCTTTCTATAATCACAAAATCCACAGTGGTTTCTCTTCAGAGAGTTATATTCCTATTGGAATTGCTGTCTGTGTTCTGGTTTGTTTTCCCTCACTGTCTTTTTTTTGGGGGGGAGGGGGGGGTCCGGTCATGGGGCCTGAACTCTGGGCCTGGGCGATGTCCCTCAGCTCTTCAGCTCAAGGCTAGCACTCTACCACTTGAGCCACAGCACCACTTCTGGCTTTTTTCTTTTTGCTTATGTGGTGCTGAGGAATCGAACCCAGGGCCTCATGCATGCAAGGCAAGCGCTCTACCACTGAGCCACCTTCCCAGCCCTCCCTCACTGTCTTGATAATCCCAGTAAGAATAAAACTTGAATTTTCTTTATGGTGGCTGGATATATCCAGTTGGGTGTTTATCTAAAAAGTCAGTGATAGCAAATTAAGATTAATTAGACTCTGCCAGAGTACCACATCCAGGTACAGAAAACAAAGAAAGGTTTATTGCCGGGAAAGGGGGCCGGCAAGACTCCTTCTCACAAGGGAGAAGTGACAAGAAGTACCAGGGTGACCTATGTAACCTAGGAGGTTTAGGAGGGGCTAGAAGGGGCTAGGAGGTGGAGACCCCGGTGTGGACATGTGGGCCAGGAGCTTCATCATGTCAGACTAGGATTTATGGCTGCTGTCCAAATAGTAGATCAGGGTCCTGCAGCTGCCCAGACCTGAAGGTCACTCTAAGGGGCTCTTATATGGTGGGAGCTGCCCCAGAGAAGCGCCATCCCAAGGTAAAGGGGGTTGGAAGTTGATTACTACTGCCTTTACTACACGGGCCGATTGCTGCCTAGGAAGGGAGCATGCTAAGCAGTGGAGAAGGGAAGGAGTGGACTAAGCTATGAGAAGGGACTCATTTCCCTAACAGTCAGGAGCTTCAAACTAGATCAGTGATAAGACTCTTTTGATATGCAACTAACACAAGCCTGCTGCTCTTTTTCATTCATTTGTCAGCTGGACCTGAGACTTCAGCTTGACTTACAGGAAATTTGGAGTAAGTGTGAGTCTTTTCCCTTTCTGCCTCTGCAGCTGTAAGTGCCGCCATCTTGGATCTATCCTCTCAAGATTGATGGATTCCGTGGGTCATGTTTCCTATTTAAGGAATATCAGGGGTGCCTGACCCAGTCACCCAGGCCTGAAAACCCATTCCACATTTTTATTTTCCCAGTGGAAAGACCCGTCTCTCCTACCCCCTAATCCCTTGTTCCCTACAGCCAGCCAGAAGGATTACATCTCCACCCTCTTGGTCCAGTAAAGACCTGTCAGGTGTTTATCTAGTTAGAAATGTGCTGCTCTGGTTACCTGAGCTGTTTGGTATCTGCCAGGTACACAGGAGTGTTTGTCATCCTTTCCAGCTAAGCAGCTCAATGTCTTTCTCCACACCCCCAGATCCATACAGCAGCCAAGAACAGAAGGAAAAGGGAGGGGTGGTTTAGAGCTCACAGAGCCTGCATCTTACCAGTGACCCCTAAGACCTCCCGTGAAGGTAACAGTCCCTCATGGAGGAATAGCCAATGGAGAAACAGCACAGACACCACCTCAGCTGCATGGAGCCCAGTATCTGGTTTCTTTGGAACTTTGAACTTGACTCTTAGGAGTCATCCAGCATCACTAAGCTATGATGACTCCAGATCCTGAAGCACTCTGCTTTCAAACCTTTGCCCCATGGCTCTCATGGGACTGGGAGCTGCTGAGGGCAATGCTGTGTCTCTCCATTTCCCCTCTGGTCCCCCAGTGTCTTTCATAGCAGAGGTCTCTACCACTGAAGTTCAATTATCTGAAGGCCCTATGAAAGAGGAAATTGGGGGGGAGGGCAGTATGACTTCTTTTGTTGTTGGTTTTGAACTCATGTATATAGGCAAGTTCTCTACTTCTTGACCCAAGTGCCTAGCCCTTTCATTTGTTTTATCTTGTAAAAGCCAACTTAAAAATGTTTGGTTCTGGCCCAGCGCTGGTGGCTCACCCCTCTAATCAAGGCTGAGATTTGAGGATCAAGGTTCAAAGCCAGCCTAGGCAGGAAAGTCCATGAGACTCTTATTTCCAATTAACCATCAGAAAACCGGCTCAAGTGGTAGAACACTAGCCTTAAGCTGAAGAGTGCAGGGACAGCGTCCAGGCCGAGTTTAAGCCCCATGACCAACCAAAAAAAAAAAAGTTTGGTTCTGTGTTCTTACTGTACAGGTGTTGAAGCTTGAACGTGAAGCCTGGACACTGTTCCTGAGCTCTTTTCCACTCAAGGCTGGCACTTTCCCTGAGCCACAACTCTACTTCTGGCTTATTTGCTGGTTAAGAGGAATTAAAAATCTCATGGACTTTACTTCCTGGGCTAGCTTCAAACTGAAATCCTCTGATCTCAACCTCCTGGGTAGCAAGAACAGACATGAGCCACTGGTGCCTAGCTTGAAAATGTTTTTTGTTTTGGCTAGGCCTGTGAATGAACTAAAGCTAGATACTATCACCCACCCTGACTTTGTCCTTTGCTCTGAGTCATTTTCTCCTGCAGTCACTTTATAAGTACCTTAGGCCTCAAGAAGAACAGATTCACCAATAAGCATGTTAAGACAATAGCAAACTGACCCTCAACAGTCTTCTTATCATCTGGAAGAAAACAGTCAAATGTTACAGGCTTCCTGACAGGTATCTAGAGTCAAAGGCTGAGCTAAAGACCAGTCAAGCTACACCTGTGGGTTGACACTGTCTTAACAATGCCTACCCTTCTCACCCTCTGCCCCCAAGTCTCCCTATTTAATCTGAGGCTGACTGAAAATTACTGAAGTAATGTCTTCCCACACTACCATGTAATAAATCTTTCCCTGCTGTGTCTCTTTAACTTGGCATATGGAAGGGAGTGGCCAGACCTAACATGGGACCCCTGGACTTTGGGTGTGGGATCTAAAATCCAGTTTTAGGCAGGCAGGCCTTGCAGCCTAATCCTCTTGCTGAGGACTCCTGTAGTAGGAATTACAGATGTGTGTCCCTACTATGCTTTTTTTTGGTGGGGGGGAGGGCAGGCAGGGAGATGGGAGTTGCTGAGGATGAATCCCAGGGCTTCACAAATGCAAAGCCAGTGCTCTACGGCTTCTTCTAAGTATTTTGAAACTAACAGGAAATTCTATATCATAATCAGGCTTTGCAGATGAATTAAGTAATTGGATTTGCTTGCGTCTGAAATGATGTCATCTAGAATGGTAACAATTAGCTAGCCCACATGCTTAAACAAAAAGACCTGGATGTTTTTCTTTGATGAATTTTTAAAAAGTAAAAACAAAGGAGCACTTAGCCTCGATAAACACAGGTTGCCAGCAGCTGGCAGGTCCAGGAACGCCATCCCACACCACCCCCCCTCGAGAGAATGCCCAAGGGAAGAAGGGGCACCTGGTTAGGCCAGGCTCCAGCTGCAAACCTGCTGCTCCTTCCTCCCCCGGCACGGTAGAGGAGCCAGACGCTGCCTTGTGGAAATGCCAGAGTCTGGAAACACTCACTGTCTCTTAATTACACACTTTACCATACATGGGAATTACTCAGTGCTGACGTCAGACACATTCCTGGGGAACTGTGTAGTACAAGCCACGTCATTACCATATAAATTCCTGACAACTGGAAACAGCAGGCGACTGACTGCCTGTCAGGGCTGTAGACCCTCCATTCCCCAAGCAGCAGCAACAGTAGCTCTCTCTCCCGCTCACTCCACCCCACCTCTGGCTGTCTTTCTCTCTTCTTCTCTTGCTCTTTCCCAGGCTTTTTTTCCCCCTGCAAGGCTGGTCCCAAAACTCAAACATGCATCAGGTCTGCTGGAAAACGAGCCGGGTTCTTCCCTCTCCTGCCCAGCCACACCGCAAGAGTGAAAACCTAAAGACTGGATTTTCCAACCGTGACCACATCCATGCCCAAACCACAAAGTTCTATCTGCCTTTACATCATCAGTAAGCCACTGCAGAGCTGTCTTCTAAAGCTAATGTTTCACAAATGACAGCCGTTTCCAGAGTGAGCTGACCTGGAAAGAAAGAAAAACAGAGGGAGATGGTAAAGAAAAAATACCAGGTTTATAGGAGCAGTCAGTCTCCACTTGAACAGGGACTGCACGAGGGACCAGCTGCTGTCCTGGGCAAGTTCCTAACTCCACCTCAGAGCCTTGGTTTCTTCATTAGCCAGCAGCAGCAAGCACCTACTCACCCCATAAAGTGTCAAGATAATACACATGAAGGAATTAGCACCTGCCCAGAACACAACTAGTGCAGATAGCTGATACTATTATCTTCAGGAGAGACCAGTTCTAACTCTAAAGGCTCGTTTTTATAGCTCGGTATTTGCCACTGGGTCTGCATAATAGGAAACTACAGACTTGGAGGAATCCTTTCGCTGCTGGCATCTCTTTGGATCTCCAAAATGTTTAATGCTTGCATCTTTACAGGCCTCTAGCAAGTCAACTTCTCACCCAGAATCAAGCTTGCATAAACTAGCAGCCTACAGGAAAGCCTTCCAATCAGGAAATCCACAGTGAATAAAAACTTTACCTGTTTGTAATCACTACCTAAATGAAAAACCTGCCTGACAACTATTAGCAAAATTTATTAATATCCAGTAAGATAATTCAGCTGAAAGGCCATTCCTACAAATGTTCATTTGTTGTGTTTAAAAAAAAAATTTTTTTAAATCCAGTCTTACTATGTAACTCAGACTGGCCTCTAACTTGCTTTGTAGCCCAGGCTGGACTTGAACTTGTGTTCCTCCAGTCTCAACTTCCTGGGAATCACAGGTATGAGTCTCGCCACCTGGCTTCATTCACCCAGTGTTTACTAATCACTAATCAAATCAACATTACCTAAGCTGTAATTCTGGCTCTGGGAAGACTGAATTACTAAAGAGAACACGTGGGCTAGGAAGGCAGGTGCTAGGGCAGACCAGGAGCAAAGAATCCAGGATACCCTTGGTTTTCACTCTGCTTAGCAGGCCAGTCAGAGCTCCTGGGCCTGCTTTTCTGTTCCTCCTGTGCCCTCTCCACACCCAGACCCTGCTCTCCACTCCCTAGGCATGGAGGCCTTGGGAATAGTGCCTCTGGCCAAGGCCAACACCACACCCTGTGCAAGATAAACTTCCTTTTCTGTCAGATTGTCTCCATCCTGGCTATCATCACCTAAGAGAGGGTCCTTCACAGGGGGACACAGAAGCTCCAGCCTGCACTCTGCAATGAGGAGGACATAAAAATGCAAACAGCAGCCTAGGGTTCAGGTCAGACTCTCCGAAGGTGTGGCCGGGCAGCGGGAGGCAGCATGTGAGTGAACACCAGGAAAACTCAGTACCCAACTGTCAAGTTCCACCTGTTGGCAATCCCCAGATGGTCTGAGGAATGGAGGCCACTAGGCTTGCCCCAGAAAGGGGAGAGGAGAGGACAGAAGGCAGCGGTACTTGAGCACAATCCTGTGGAAAGGCTTTTGTAATGCTAGCACCAAATACCCACTCAGAAACTGAGGCAGGGAAAAGTAAGTGATCACCTGTTCAAGGTCAGTGGTGTAGGGCCAAGGCAAATCTACGAGTCAGCCTGCTGGCCTTCAAGACCCTCCTGAGGGCTTCTCAGAGATGTAGGAGTGGTATTCCAAGACACTGACCACGGAGAAGGTAGTGGGAGACCTGCCTATTCAATCACCCCCAGGGAACAGGGGTTCAGGCTGGAGCCCCCCACTTTAGGGAGGGCACCCCCGACCTCCACCGGGTGATGACAGAGGAGCCTGAAGTGTGCAGATCGCGGCCAAGTTGTAGCCACCAGGTGAATCATCTGCCCCTTCACCTGCCCTCACCACCAGGTAAAACACCTGTCCCGGTGTGTTGTTCACACACTGCAAGGTGCTCGAATGTGCTCATCGTGGGCGCCCATCTCCACCCCAGCCTTCAAGGGCCAAAGCCACAGAACAGTCCCTGTAGGCTCTTCCATGTTTGAGTCATGGGGTCCCCACCTGGCACCAAGACCTGGGAGGAGAGGAAGGGAGGTGAAACCATGCAGTTTTCATCTCTCTCTCTCTTTTTTAAGAAAAGGAAAACCCGCACCTGCGCTCTGGGGCCCCCCCAAGGCCCAAGACCACGCCCACAGGGCCAGATGTTTCCCCAGTCCCCGGGCGCGGGCATGTTCCGCCTGCGAGAGGAGGGCCAGGGAGGGGGTGGCACGGATGCCCTCATCTCTCGGCCATACAAAGAGCGTCAGTGCCCTGCAGAATCGCCGATTGTTTTGCCCGACCTGCAGGCAGCGGGGAGAGCCGGGTCGCCCTGGGTCAGGGCCCCCGCGGATGCCAACGGGGGGGTCCCCGAAGCCCCGGCTTGGGGAGGGGCGCGGCGCTTCCTGGAACGAGGGGACCGGCCCGCGCCGGCCGCTTCCCGCGGTTCCTCCAAACTTTTCTGACGGCCGCGGGCGGGGGCGCCCCGGGGAGCGCGCGCAGGGCCGGGGCCCGGCGGTGGCCGGGAAGGGGGCGCCGCCGAGGACCCCGCGCGGGGCGGCGGCGGGGGGCGCACTCACCTGGCGGCGGCGGCGGGGCGACGGCGGGCGCTCGGGAAGCCGGGGCTGCGTGCACCCCACCGCGCGCGCGCACCGTTTTGTTCCGCTCCGGGAAGGCGTGTCCCGCGCCGCGCCAACCAGCGGGCTTTGCACACCGCACTGCACAGGGCTGATGTCACGGCGAGGAGCCCGGCGGCCCGGTCCCCGCCCAGACCCGGCTTCCCGGCGGCGGCCGCGGGGACCTGCAGCCCCCGCCCCCCGGGCTGGAGACGCCGACTCCCGGGCTTCCGCAGAGCCCCGCAGCCGCCCCACTGTGCGCCCCGTCGCCGCCGTCCCGGGGACGCGGCCTTGCACGTGCGAGGGCCCAGATGGAAGGTGGAGATGGAATCTGGGAGGCCGGGACCATGATCAACTCGCACCCGGAGAGGAGGGGCAAGGGTCTCTCAACTTGTGTGTCCTGCTGGTCGCATCTAAGGGTGCAAGTGGAGCCCTTACAAGGCAGGTCTGTCCTGTCGCTCTGTCCCTTCTACTCAGGAGCCCAGACAACCCTGGCTGGTGCCAGAGTCACCTGTGAAACAATTGTGAGCCATCGCCATGTAATGTGTGTGTGTGGGGGGGAGTAATAGTAAGCCCTAGTATCCTGGGGACCAGTGGTTCGTGCCTGTCATCCTAGGAAATCAGAGGGTTCCGATCTGAGGATTTGAAAGATTGAAGCCAGTGGGGACAGACAGATATTCCTGAGATTCTTATTTCCAGTTTATCAACACACACACACACACACACACACACACACACACACACACGAAATAAAAACAATAGACCAGAAAACCTTTCTTAGTGCCCAGCATAGACAGACAATAAATAAACCCCTCTTCCTACTGCTCCTGTGGCCTCAAGCCACATTTCCTAAACCTAAAAGAAATACCACATCACCCACTAGGCATAGCTCTTAGGAGGCTGAGGCTAGAGGATCTCCAGCTCAAGGTCAGCCTGGGCTAGACTGACACCATCTGGGACAGCCTAGAATAAGAAGAAGCAAGACCCAGTCACAAGTCAAAACAACAAAACTGCAGAACTCCAATCCGTGTCAGACACCAGGAGCTGGCTGCCCAAAGAGGGTGACCCTTGGCTGGGGGAGGGGGGAGGAGGGGAGGCGAGCATTCCCCTGTCCCTTCTGTACTCTATATCCTGGAGAGCTGGGTCTTGGAGCTTTGCCCAAGACTTCACAAAAGAGCACAGGCCTGCATTTCCTTCTTTGGTGTGCGTTTGTCTTCTCTGATTGCCGGTCTGTGGATGGAGTTCCCCTTGAAGGGATGCCAGTCTGTTCTGTGAAATGTCCTTAGGAAGGTCTACAGAAGGAAATGCTAAATAACTCAGGCACACTTGGAACTTAAAATACCTTGTAAGTAGAGTGGCTGTGCAATGCATCACTGGAACTGGAATCGTTTCAAAGGTGTTTTGACAACTATACTTAAGACAACACAATCATCTCAGGCAAGCCAGAGAGTGTGCCTGTGTGGTAACTGCTTATCCGCCAGAGACCGAGTCAGTGCACATATCGCATGAGCTAGCTGCACAGACTTACAGATAAAGGACGCCAGACAGACCCTGCGCTCTCTGCTGTTTCCAAGAACCCGACATCTGCTTCCATCACCCTTCCTGCGTCTGGTGCCTATCTGAGCTTAGCCTTCCATAGCCCATTTGCAGATAAAGAAAACTTCGGAAAACTGGGCTTCAGTGGTTCGTGCCTATAGCCCTAGTTACTCTGGAGGCTGTGATCTGATTATTACAATTTGAATCCAGCCCAGGCAAGAAAGTCTATGAGACTCTTCTCTCTGATTAACCACCAGAAAACCAGAAACGGGGCTTTGGCTTCAAGTGGTAGAGTGCTAGCTAGCCTTGAGCTAAAGAGCTCCCAGGCCCTGAGTTCAAGCCCCATAACTAACAACAGCTACAAAAAGGTGAAAGCCTCCAGCACACACACACACACACAAGTGAGCAAAGAAAAAGAATACTTTGGGATTGAGTCAGGGGTGATGCTAGGGTTTCCAGCACACAAAGGCCTTGAACACACAGCACCATCCATTGCGGGACATCCCACATGCCTAAATTTCCTGAGGGTGGAGATACTCTGGCAGATTTCAGGTATATAACTGGCTCCATTCAGCCTCAAACACCCACATTGGCAGAGATGAAGCAGCCAGGAAGTGCTCAGTACCAAGAGACTTTCTGTTTGGGCCTCTATTGCCTTTTTTTTTTTTTTTTTTTTTTTGCCATCTCCTCCCTTCCCCATATACCCTACATCCCATCTTTTCTCTTCCTTCCTGTTGCAAAGTGTTCCTCTGGCCCCCTGATCCCAGATGAGAGGCACCTGAGTGCAAGGCGAAGGGAGATATGAGAGGCGGGGCTGATCACTGCCAGTCATAGAGATGAGAGGCGGGGCTGATCACTGCCAATCATAGAGATGAGAGGCGGGGCTGATCAATCACTGCCAGTCATACCAGAGCGCTCAGAGATTGTGCTGACCAAGATTTCTCACATATTCAGCATCTCTCTCTTTATATGGGCATCCATCCATCCATCCATCCATCCATCTCTCCATCCATCCAGTCACTCAGCAGACATTCACTAACGTATTACTCTGTGTTAGTTGTACAGTGCTGGTGCTAGGATACAGGGAAACATATGACTTGGATTCTGACCTCAGTGAGCTTGCAATCTTAAGCACGGTCAGGACAATGAGGGAAGGAATATAGAGTTCACTGGGTAGGCAGTGGATGATTTATGCTTTTACAATGGATGATGAATTCTTCTTCTTGGGGGCAAGGCAGAGGATCAAGAGAAATGACTCAGTCACCCAGCATGCTAAGGGAAGGAGTGAGATCTTGGAACAACATGGTCAACTAAGGACCTGCATGTTCATCAACAGAGCTGACCCCTAGAATGAAAAGACAGAGTGAGTTCCCCTAGAATGAAAAGAGAGTTCCGTAAGAAATGGATCCAGCTGGTAGGCAGGGATCAGGAAAGCATGGTGGCCATTGTAAACCATTTGAAAGGGGCAAATGTTCCTGAATACAATGGGAATGTTGAAGAAATTTAAACAGAAAATGACATGATCAGGTTTTGCATTTTAGGATATGACTATGCAATGAGGCTGGACGAGATGTTGAATGAGAGGGAAGTTGGCACCAGCAGACTGTTAACAGTCCAAGAAAATAATGGCTGGCCTGCGTAGCCCAGGGAACAGAAATGTGGAGATGGGAGAATTATTGAAGAGGCAGAATTTGCCAGGTCTGAATACCAGTGGTGTCTGGATTGGGGTACACTCTGCATCGAAAGGGAAGGAGGAAACTGAGAAGGAATGGCAGGGATCTAGGGACAACAACTTGGACTCAAAGGCCAAGAAAGAGGAAGTTCAGGGAGAAGGAGATTGTGACGTGCAAGGCCCAGCCTCCATTTTGTCTTGTGCCAGGAGAGACCTAGAGCATGTGAAGAGAGGCCTAGGGGAGAAAAAGAGTGGAAGGATCAAGAAAAGTAAAGGTGGGTGGTTTATGACATTTAGTACTTCTTGCTACAGGGTTATTTGTCCCTTTACTACTAAGCCATTTACATTTACTACTGGCCCTTCACATATCCCTGTGGGACCTGTCCTCCTGCCTCTTCTCCCCCTCCCCCCAAAATTCTTCTTGGTGAGGCTAACGAAATGAATTTGGGCTAGGCACCAGTGGCTCACGCCTGTAATCCTAGCTACTCAAGAGGCTGAGATCTGAGATTCCAGGTTCAAAGCCAGCCTGGGCAGGAAAGGTCTGTGAGACTCTTATCTCCAATAAACCACCAGAAAACCAGAAGTGGTGCTGTGGCTCAAGTGGTAGAGCACTGGCCTTGAGCTGAAGAGCTGAGGGACAGCGCCCAGGCCCAGAGTTCAAGCACCCATGACCAACAAAAAAAGAAAAAAAAGAAAGAAATGAATTTAGAGTCAGGTGCTAGCGGCTCATACCTGTAGTTCTCGCTACTCAGGAGGCTGAGATCTGAGGATTCACAGTTCAAAGCCAGCTTGGGCAGAAAAGTCCAAGTGACTCCTATCTCCAGTTAACCAAAAGAGTTGAAAGTGGAGCTGTGACCCAAGTGATAGGCACTAGCCTTGAACACAAAAGTTCAGAGATAACACCCAGGCCCTGAGTTCAAGCTTCAGAACCAGCACTAAATAAAGAGAGAGAGAGGCAGGGAGGGAAGGAAGGAAAAATGGAAGGAAGGAAGGAAGGAAAGAAAGAAAGAAAGAAAGAAAGAAAGAAAGAAAGAAAGAAAGAAAGAAAGAAAGAAAGAAAGAAAGAAAGGAAAGAAGGATGAAAGGGAAGAATGGGAAGGAAGGAAGGAAGTTGGGAGATGTTAATTCCAGAAGTAAAAATCTTCTCACAGTTAGCATCTTTTTCATCAGACCCTCCCCGGCTTCCCAGGATAATACAGAACCATTTCACAACTGAAACAGACTCCAGAGGAGAGAAAAGCCTCTGAGATCACCAGCAACCTCGAAAGGATCTGGCAACAAACTAGCAATTTGCATCTCAGCCCTATCATTATATCATTAGTCATTTAAAATACTGTTAAGACCAGGCACCAATGGTACACACACACACACACACACACACACACACACACACACACACACACAGGCAGAAGCAGAGCTTTGGCTCAAGTGGTAGAATACACCCAGGCCCTGAGTTCAAGCTCTAGGACTGGCACACACACACACACACACACACACACACACACACACACACACACACACACACACACACACACACACAAATACTAAAAGTCAGGCACGGTTGTCCATGTGTACATGTCTGCCAGCTTAGCAACACATGAGGTAGAGGTAGAGGATCATGGTCTGAGGCTGACTCTGCAAAATGGAGATCTTACTTGAAGAACAAGCTAAAGCAAAAAAGAGGGACGAGCTTCAGGCAGGGCTCAAGTGGTATAGCACCTGCCTAAGAATCATGAGGACCAGAACTCAAACCCTAGTACTGCATACGTGTGTGTCTGTCTGGGTATGTATATACATATATTGTGTTTACACACACACACACACACCACAGTCCCTGGGTGATGTCAGGACTAGTATTGCATGTGAGGAAATGGAGGAATGGAACAGTGGCTGTGTGACCCCAATCCAGACTGCAGCTCTAGGCAGGCATGCAATGGAAGGTCAGAGTACTTCCCGGGTCTCACAAGTTTCCACTGAGTGACCCGTGACAGCAGAGGGTCAATGTTTCTCATGAGGAATTCAGAATATGAGCAGAGTTGGCCCACTTCCAATTCCTTTGAGTCTTAGATCCTGTTAGAAATGTTTCTGTGGAGTCAGGCACCAGTGGCTCATGCCTGTAATCCTAGCTACTCCAGGGGCTGAGACCGGAGGATCCCGGTTTGAAGCCAGCCTGGGAAGGAAAGTCCATGAGACTCTTCAACTATCCACCAAAACAAGCCAGAAATAGAGATGTGGCTCAAATAGTAGAGTGCTAGCCTTGAGTGAAAAAGCTCTGGGTTAGCACCTACACAAGTTCAAGCCTCAGTACTGGCACACACAAAAATGTTTAGTTGAATTCTGCGTTTTCCTTCACATGCAACTGTATTTGTCTTAACAAAAAAGGATGATGTTTAAAGTTACTTATTGCCAAGAGAAAGGGAACTCTAAAGAATGGTGCTTATTGTCTGTTAGCCCTGGCAGGCCAGGTAGGTGATAGTTAAGCTTCTTCCTACTCTGTGGGATGGCTCTTCCGTGAGTAGCTATGATGGAGCAGGTTGGGGGCTGGCTGGGGAAGGGGCCAGCGTTCCTCACCTGCATTCCTCCATCTCTCCATTCATGTTTCCCAAGAAGAATTCCTAGAATCTCTCAGGGTTGCCTAGAGAAATGAGCTTGCTAACTATCTTAATCCATTTGCCATTGCTTCAACAAAATACCAGAGGCTGGATACTTTATAAAGAAGTTTCTTTAGCCCACATGTCTGGATGTCTAAGAACATGGCTACCACCTGGTGAGGGTCTCAGAGTGGTTAGATGTGTGAGAGAGGTCACATGGTCAGGGGGGATCAGGCAAACATGGGGTCAGGCTCTGAAGTTTTATAATAACCTGATTGGGATCAAGCTTCCAGGACACAAAACTTTGGGAGACAAACCATACCAAGTGCTAGCAGCAAGCCAGAAGAAAAGCCAGGAAAGACAGTGGCAAGCCATGTGGGAACATCCATGAGGAGAAGAATAAAACTGAATCTAGGGCTGGGAAGGTGGCTTAGTGCTTGCCTAGCATGCATGAAGCCCTGGGTTCAATTCCTCAGTACCACATAAACAGAAAAAGCCAGAAGTGGTACTATGGCTCAAGTGGTAGAGCACTAGCCTTGAGCACAGAGAGGCTCAGGGACAGTGCCCAGGCCCTGAGTTCAAGCCTCAGGACTGGCAAGAAAAACAAAAACAAACAAACAAAAAAAAACCCCATGAATCTATGTGGGGCCGCTAGCCCAAGGAATCCTGTTCTGATTGTCAAGCTGTTTACAGTGTAAAGCACAAAGTATGTTCTAGTTGAAAAGGTGATTCAGAAACTCACAGGGGCTGGTTCAGGGTTGGGTCCTCAAGGATATTGTGAAACAGCCTAGATCGCTATTTAAATGACCACTTCCTCTTTCCTTCCCCTGGGCTCCGTGACCTGACAGTTATGTAGGGCCACTGCCCTCCTCCCTGCTCTGTCCAAAATAGGCAAGAAAGACTGTGGCTCAGCCATCGTGGGAGGGAAAACAGGAGCCGCTGGGAGGAAAGAGGAAGGTTTGGCCTCAAAGGCCAGGGCAGGAGTCAGGGCAGGGCACGCTGGGGCCAGTGAGCCTGGTACCAGCTGCCCTTCTGAGCCTGGCAAACTTGACAGAGACCCTTGGGGCACAGGGTTGGCTGAAGGCTTAGGAGGTCTTTCCTGATCTGTCCAAACCCTGTCACCCAGCTCTCCTTTGCTCCTGGTCAGTTTGTTTCCCTGTTCTAGCATATCTGCTGCTGCTGTAGCCTGTGTGGGCGGCGGCTCTAGCCACTGGGTTCATTACTGTGAGGTGTGGCTTTGGTACAGAGCGTGGCTTTGGTGCCTCTGTTCCATGAAGGTCCCTGGCATGAACTTGTGCTGCTCTGAGATAGAAGAAAAACCTGGGTGACTTTGGAGAATGATTTCACCCCCAAGTCGAGGTCAGGAAGCACGGAGTCCTGGAAGACTGGAACTGCAGCTTACTTTCCTTTGGAGGTCACATGGTGCTTCAGATAGAGAGTCTAGTTAATATTTTGTGCACAAATGCATGAATAAATCCACAAACGCAAGGCAAGATCCCTGCGTAAGGGCGCCACCTGCTGGTGAGTCTATGAAAGATGCCTCCCCTCTGCCTCAGCCACCCAGTGGCCAAACACTCAGTAACTGGGGAAACAAACCAGCTTAAACAGCTGACTTTGACTAGATCTCTTGGTAACTAGATTGTTTCTTTTTCTCTCTTTCTATTTCTTGGCACCATCCCTGAGGTTTTTCACTCAATGTTAGCGCTCTACCACTTGAGCAACACCTCCATTTCTGGCTTGTTGGTGATTCATTGGAGATAAGAGTCTCTCAAATTTATCTGCCCTGACTGGCTTTGAACCATAATCCACAGATCTCTGCCTCTTGAGTAGCTAGAACTACAGGTATGAAACATGAATACTTGGCTGAGGGGTTTTGTTTTGTTTTTTGGGGTCCAGTTGTGGGGCCTGAACTCTGGGCCTGGGCGCTGTCCCTCAGCTCTTCAGCTCAAGGCTACCACTCTACCACTCAAGCCACAGTGCCACTTCCAGCTTTTTTCTTTTTGCTTATGTGGTGCTGAGGAATTGAACCCAGGGCCTCAGGCATGCAAGGCAAGTGCTCTACCTCTGAGCCACCTTCCCAGCCCCGGCTGAGGGGTTTTGTTTTGCTGCTTTTTTTTTTTTTTTTCTGTAGTGTAGCAAGAGCGGTGAGATGGATGTGCCCACAGGAAACCACTACATACAATAATTCACTGTGGGCTGGCATTAAAACCAGCATGGCACCTTCAGCC
Organism: Dipodomys merriami; assembly: GCF_024711535.1. Lineage (NCBI taxonomy): Eukaryota > Metazoa > Chordata > Mammalia > Rodentia > Heteromyidae > Dipodomys > Dipodomys merriami. The sequence goes on along the minus strand of NW_027204604.1, from coordinate 13,798,968 downwards.
TGGGGGAACGAGAGGCTGGATGGATGGAGATAAGATGCCCTAGGGCTAGAAGGAAGGGTTGATGTAGGGGGGAATACGGAGCGAGCTCTCGGATGGAGGAGGATGTTGACAGTTCTGGGCTTGCGTGCTTCAGATTCTTCATGTTGGGAGGATGTCCAGCCTATGGGAAAGGCCGATGCAGGAGGAGCAGCAGTGATCGCCTGTGTGGGGCTGTGTGGAGAGTGTGGATTTGTCAGCTGACCCCTGTCACCTGCGTCCACAGTGAGCCCAGCTGGGAAGAGTATGTGCTGAGGTTCACTGGAAAGTTCTGGTCACCTTCATAACCCGTGAGGCTTCTTTACTCTCGCCAGGAGAGGAGGACTTGCTGGGGTTCAGCTATGGATTGTGTTCAAATTTATCCACCCTGAGGAATAAATCTTCTCCTTTTTTATTCCTCCTGCCTCCACTTCCTCCTTGCCTCTCACCCCTAGTAGCAGGTTTAAATTCAGGGCCTCATATTTGCTTGTTTTTCTTTCTCAGCTGTTGCTGTACAAAACCAGCCTGGCTTTGCTGGTTATTCTGGAGATGGAGCCTCATGGATTTTTCTGCCCAGGCTGGCCTCTAATCTCAGTTCTCTTCATTTAAGCCTCCTAAGTACATAGGTATAAGACATCACTACATAATTTATTCTCCTTTTTGAATAGCATTTTGTTTGTTTGTTTTAATTTTTTATTTTTTGCCAGGCCTGGGGTTTGAACTCAGAACCTGGACAGCTGAGCTTCTTTGGCTTAAGGCTAGAGCTCAACTAACTTGAGCCACAGCACCACTTCTGGCTTTTTCTGTTTATGTGGTGCTGAGGAATTGAACCCAGGGCTTCATGCATGCTAGGCAAGCATGCTACCACTGAGCCACATTCCCAGCCCTGTTTTTATTTTGAGACAGCATCTCTTTAGGTAGCTTGATCCTCCTGCTTCAGGCTCCTGAGTGCTGGGATTACAGGCATGCACCACCACTCCCAATGTAACAAATTGGAGATTTAATCCAACTATAGTGTTTAGAGATGCAGGCTTTAGATATATTCAAAAGAGTACAAACCTGTATATAATAGAGACAGCTGCACTCCTGTGATTATACCAGCACTATTCAAAATGGCCAAATATGAAACTAGCCTAGGCCATCAACTGACAAATGTGGTGTATGTACACACAATCAGTGTTATTCAGCCATCAGGAAAAGTGAGATTAGGTTATTTTCAGAAAAATCGATGAAACTAGAAATCAGCATGTTAAATGACATAAGTCAGACTGAGAAAAACAAACATGTCACTATGAAATCCCTTTGTACAATTAACATATACTCACAAAAAGTTTCTGCCAGCTGGGCTCTGGTGGCTCATGCCTGTCATCCAAGGTAGTTGAAATTCCTAAATCAAATAAAATAGAGTAGAATAAATAAATAAAATATAAGAGATGAAGTCTATAATGCACAAGAAAAATGCACTGATTTAGATTACTGAAAGATTACAAAGTGCAGAAGAAAAAAACTAGCAAGCTTGAAGACAGTAGTAGAAATGTTCTGAATGAAATACAGACAGAAAACCATAAACAAACATCCAAGAAGCTCTATAAAACTCAAGTATAAAAAGTATGGCTGGAAGCCAGTAGCTCACACTTGTAATCCTAGCTACTCAGGAGGCTGAGATCTGAAGATCAAGGATTGAAGCCAGCCCAGGCAGGAAAGTCTGTGAGACTCATCTCCAATTAACCACCAGAAAATCAGAAGTGGCACTGTGGTTCAAAGTGGTAGAGCTCTAGCCTTGAGCTACAGAGCTCAGGCTCCATGACCCACAAAAAAAGAAAGGAAGGAAGGAAGGAAGGGAGGGAGGGAGGAAGGAAGGAAGGAAGGAAGGAAGGAAGGAAGGAAGGAAGGAAGGAAGGAAAGAAGGAAGGAAGGAAGGAAGAAAGAAAGAAAGAAAGAAAGAAAGAAAGAAAGAAAGAGAAAAGGGAGGGAGGGAGGAAAGGAGGAAAGAAAGAAAAAAAGAGAGGAAAGAAAAGAAGATTAAATCCACATCACAATTGAATTGTTCAAAACCAGTGATTTAAAGAAGTCTTTAATGCTAAATGTAGTAGTATGTGCCTGTAATCCCTGACGGGGAGACAGAGACAGGAAAACAGAGAGTTAGAGGCCCAGCCTGGGCTACTGAGAAAGAACCTGTTTCAAAAGAAAGAAAAGAAAGAAGGAAAGGAAGGAAGGAAGGGAGAAAATAAAGAGAAAGGAGGGAAGTAGGAAGGAAGGAAAAGGAAGGATGGATGGAAGAAAGGAGGAGGAAGGGAGGGAAGAGGAGGGGAGGAAAGAGGGAGGGAAGGAAGGAAGGAAGGAAGGAAGGAAGGAAGGAAGGAAGGAAGGAAGAAAAGGAGGGAGGGAGGGACCTAGTTAGGGAGGGCGGGAAGAAGGAAGGTCTTAAGGCAAAATGTCCATGGCTTTCACCAGCAATCCTAGCTACTCAGGAGGCTGAGATCTGAGGGTTGTAGTTTGAAGCCAGCCTGGGCAGGAAAAGTCTCTGAGACTCTTATTTCTAATTAAGTGCCAAAAAAGTCCAAAATGGAGCTATGGCTTGAGTGGTAGAAAGCTAGCCTTGACACAAATCACTAACGGACAGTGCCCATACTCTGAGTTCAAGACCGAGTTACTGGCACCAAAATTAACTAAATCACACTTAGTATGTTATAGTAAAAATGCTGGTTCTCATCAGATATAAGGTAAGCCAAATATTCATTAACTGATAAGCAAAATGTGCTATATTCTTGTCATGGACTGTTACTAGGCAGTAAAAAAAAAAAAAAAGAACTAATGAAGCTTGGGCTTAAATGAACTTTAAACACATTATTCTAAGTGAAAATAGCCAGGTGCAAAAGATGACATTATTGTATGATTTCATTTATATGCAATGTCTAGGAAAGTGAAACTGTGGGCCAGAAAGCACATTTGCGTTGCTGTGGCCAGAGCTGGGACTCAGGAGCCATTACAAATCGGGTGAGAGGGAAAAATTGCTTGTGGTGTTGGAAATGTTGTAAAACTAGTCTGTGGTGATAGTTAACTCTCTAAATTCACTTAAAAATTCATTGAATTGTACGCTTAACATGAATAACTTTTAGATATGGAAATTACAACTTGAATAAAACCATAAAGGTGGTAAAAAAAAACAGAAACCACTACCTTGAACAGGGTAACTGCAAAGCATCTAACTGAAGGAGGATTCTTAGCTGGGAGTTGTAATTATTACAAATCAAAGAGAAAAAGATCAAAAGTCCAATTAGGAAAAGATGAAGAGATGGGAATAGAAAGTAACCCTCATTACCAACAAACTTAAGAAAAGATACTCCATCTTAGCTGATAATGAAACACAAGCTAATGAAAAAACACAAGCCACACACACACACACACACACACACACCAAAAAAAGAAGAAAAAGAGTCTGATAAAACCAAGTGCTGGCATAGACATGGTAACGTCAAAGCTGTTCTGATTCCACACCTATCAATTCTGCTGCTAGGTAGACTGCTAGAGAAGTACACATTGTATAGAAACTTCTACACAGCAGTTGATAGTAACAAGAACTTGGAGACAATAAAATGGGTAAATTGTAACATAGTTGTACCATGGAATCTTACATAGAAATAAAAAAGGATATATTTAAGCTACTTAGATCAATGTGAATGAACCTTACAGATACAGTGTTGGGTCTAAAAGGAAAATTTAGAATGTCATGATTCCTTCCTAAAATTAAAATGTATGATGTGGTCTGGGAAGGTTGCTCAGTGGTAGAGCGCTTGCCTTGCATGCATGAGGCCCTGAGTTCGATTCCTCAGCATCACATAAGCAGAAGAAAAAAAAAGCCAGAAGTGGTGCTGTAGCTTAAGTGGTAGAGTGCTAGCCTTGAGCTGAAGAGCTGAGGGACAGCGCCCAGGCCCAAGGACAGCGCCCGGGCCCAGAGTTCAGGCCCCATAACAGGAACCCCCCCGCCCAAAAAAGTATGATGCATGTGTTTTGGATAAGGTAGTGAAAGTATAAATTTATACGGGAATTAATTAATTTTTTTTTTTTTTTTTTTTTTTTTTTGGTCAGTCATGGGGCTTGGGCTCTGGGCCTGGTCTCTCAGCTCTTCAGCTTAAGGCGAGCACTCTACCACTTGAACCACATTCCACTTTTGGTTTTCTGGTGGTTTATTGGAGATAAGAGTCTCATAAACTTTCCAGCCCCGTGGGTCTCTGAGCCTCAAATCTCAGATCTCAGCCTCTTGGGTAGCTAGGATTACAGGTATGAGCCACTGGCGCCCAGCCTATATGGGATTTTTTAACAATAACTTCAGAATAGTATTTCCTCTGCTCATAGAAAGAAGAATGCAACAGGAGAGGAATTTAAGCTGTATTTGGAATGTGTGTGTGTGTGTGTGTGTGTGTGTGTGTGTGTGTGTGTGTGTGTGTGTGTGCTGGGGTAAGAGCTTGCTTGGTTGTTGGTTTTTTGTTTTTTGCACACAGCTGGCATTCCACCACTTGCGCTATGCCTTCAGTGAAATTTTTTTACTGCTCAACTGGAGATGGAGTATCACGGACTTTTCTGCCTGGGCTGGTTTTGAACCTCAATCTTCTAGGTCTCAGCTTCCTGACCAGATAGGATTGCAGCTAGTTGTTGTGAGCTGACACTGGGCTAGAATACTTTCTTTCTATTTTCTTCTTTTTTTTTTTTCTTTTTAGAATGTTTCTTTCTTTCTTTCTTTCTTTCTTTCTTTCTTTCTTTCTTTCTTTCTTTCTTTCTTTCTTTCTTTCTTTCTTTCTTTCTTTCTTTCTTTCTTTTGTGGTTGTGGTTGCCCGTGAGGCTTGAATTCTGGGCCTGGGCACTGTCCCTAAGCTCTTCAGCTCAAGGCTAGCGCTCTACCACTTGAGCCACAGTGCCACTTCTAGTTTTTTCTGCTTATGTGGTGCTGAGGAATCTAACCCAGGGCCTCACGCATGCAAGGCAAGCACTCTACCACTGAGCCACCTTCCCAGCCCCAGAAAGCTTTCTTTCTTAAACTCCATGATCCACATAGATGGAAGGATTAAATTGTGTCAACCAGTCTGGGCCATAAAGTGCCTAGATATTTGCTTAAACATTCCAGGTATTTCCATGAGAGTGTTTCAGGATGAGATTAATATTAAATAAATACAACAAGTAAAGCAGACTACCTTTCATAATGTGGGTGGTCTTGAAAAATCAATTGATGACATAAATAGAGCTAATTTTCCCAAGTCAGAGAGAAATAGTCTTGCCCAACTGCCTTTAAGCTGCAACACCAGCTTTTTTTTTTTTTTTTTTTTTTAAATCTGAAACACTGGCTCTCCCTTGGTCTTGAGCCTCCTAGTCTTTGAACTGGAACTGAACCCATTGGTTCTCCTGGGTCTCCAGCTCCACAACTCCCACAGGGACTTGTCAGCTTCCAAGATCATGTGAGCCAGTCATTATAATCTATGTATCTATGTATCTATGTATCTATGTATCTATGTATCTATCTATCTATGTGTCTATGTGTCTATGTATCTATCTATCTATCCTATCTATCTATCTATCTATCTATCTATCTATCTATCTATCTATCTATTTACTTATCTATCTATATCATCCATTCATCCACACAGAAAAATCCTCTAGTGATTCTGTTCCCACTACAGTGTATTATTTTTAATGCATTTTACATATCCAAAGTATTTCATAATACTATTGGATGTAAAATGACAGCCGATGAGAAGAAAAAAGAAAACTGAGAGAGATCCAGAGAAGGGGAGACGTTGCCCAGAAAGTTACTCATTATGTGACTATGTAACTGTAACTTCTTGCTACATCATCTTTATAATAACAATTTTTTTTAAAAAAGAAAAGACTGAAGCCTGAATTAAATAAAATAAAATGGCAGGTGCTATAGGGGTGAAGTGAAATAGGAACTGGAGGTAGGGTGTGGCTCAGTGGTACAGCACAGGCTTAGGAGGAGGAGGAAGGGGAGGAGGAGGGGGAGACAGGGGAGGAGGAGGGGGGAGAAGGGGGAGAGAAGGGGGAAGGGAGGGGGAAGAGGAGGAGGAAGAGGAAACATATACAGTAGGAGTTTCTGATAGAGGCCAGGATTTCCTTTGTTGGACCAGACCCAGCCTCACAGGAAGCACACCCCCTTTAATAGAGGACACTGGGAAATGAAGGGAGTCCTGGCTCTGTTGCTGGAGAGGTGCATGCGAGAGGAAGAGATTTTGAAAATGGGGGAACTTCACTTCTCTGTGGAGCTTCTGACCTATTTCTGTTGGCCTTAGGAGTCCTGCCGCTTCTTTGGGCCCCGTGACTGTTCTGAAGGCTTGAACTCTATCCCTTTATGTGCACAAAATGATTTTAAAATTTTTCTCACCACTTGCCGGCAGCAAGCCAATGGCTCATACTTGTAATCCTAACTACTCAGGAGGCTGAGATCGGAGCATCAAGGTTCAAAGGCAGCCCGGGCAGGAAAGTCTGTGAGAATCTTTTTGTGTATGTGTGTCAGTTGTGAGGCTTAAACTCAGGTCCTGGATGCTGTCCCTGAACTTTTTTGCTCAAGGCTAATGTTCTACCACTTTGAGCCACAGAGCCAATTCCAGTTTTCTGGTGTTTCATTGGGGACAAAAGTCTCATGGACTTTCTTGCCCAGGTTGACCTTGAACCTTGACCTAACTAAGATCTCAGTCTCCTGAATAGCTAGGATTACAGGCATGAGCCGCCAGTACCTAGCTTGTAGACTCTTATTAACTACCAAAAAGCTGGAAGTGGAGCTGTGAGTTGAATAGAAGAGCACTAGCCTTGAGATAAAAAAAAAAAAAAAAAAAAAAGCTCAAGGACATCACCCAGGCTCAGAGTTCAAGCCCCAGGACCAGCGCGCGCACGCGCGCGCGCGCGCACACACACACACACACACACATTTCATGCCAGTGATGCATGCCAGTGATGACTCTAGATGTGAGCTCTCTTAGTAGCAATATTCCAAAGACCAAAATCACATGGAAGGAACAGTATTACACTCATGATGACTCTGTGTGTGTGTGTGTGTGTGTGTGTGTGTGTGTGTGTGTGTGTGTGTGTGTGTGTGTGTGTTTTAAACTCAGGCACTTTCCCTTAGCTTTTTCACTCAGGGCTGGTACTCTAGCACTTGAACCACATCTCTACTTCAGGCTTTTTGGTGGTTAATTGAAGATAAGGGTCATAGACTTACCTGCTTGGGTTGGTATGGAACTGCGGTTCTCAGATTTCAGCCTCCTGAGTAGCTAGGATTACAGGCATGAGCCACGGAATCCTCCGACTCATGATGACCACTTCTTCTTTGTCACAGGTCTAATCAGAACATCAGGCTCACAGTAAATCAAACTAAAACAAAGTTTCTGCATAGAAATATTAGTGTTTAAGCGGGGCGCTGGTGGCTCACGCCTGTAATCCTAGCTACTCAGGAGGCTGAGATCTGAGGATCGCGGTTCAAAGCCAGCCCGGGCAGGAGAGACCGCGAGACTCCTATCTCCATTAAACCACCAGAAAATCGGAAGTGGCGCTGGAGCTCAAGTGGTAGAGTGCTCGCCTTGAGCTGAAGAGCTGAGGGACAGCGCCCAGGCCCAGAGTTCAGGCCCCACGACCGACAAAAAAAAAAAAAAAGAAAGAAAAGAAATATTAGTGTTTAGAATGAGGAGGGTGTGGATAATCAGATCATGATCAAAAATATTGAGTGGCTAGAAAACAGTGTTGGGGGGCGGGTTGGCGGGGTCCCCTTAATGGCTAAACTTGGCGGTGGAGTGTTGCTAGGAGATTCTCAAATTAGTTTCAAGAGTATTGGCAAGCAGAGTTCAGCAGGCTGAGCGGGACCCGCCGTCGTCTGTCTCACTCCTTCCAGAATCTCGGTCTGGGTTTTATTCTAATTTATTCTTGGTCTGGTTCAAAAGTGCTCCAGATGAGGAGTTGGGAGGGATGCCCCCCTTCCCCCTCCGTCCCCCTGCCGCCCCGCCAGGGGGATGCAGGCTTTTTCCAGCGCCTCCCTCTCGCAGGCTCCGCACGGCCACCGCCAGCAGGGGGCAGCCGCGAGCCGGCCACGCGCGGCGTCTCCCGGCCAGTTGGCGGGCGCTTCCCGGCCCAAGCCTGGCACAGCTCCGAGCACGCCGTGCATTTTAAGCACCGATGGGTGTGGCCGTGTAATGCAAACCTCAGCAACGCCAGCTCCGCCATCTGGTTTTCCACCGGCAGGTTTTTATGTGCGTTGGCACCGGGGACGCATTGCGTAGGTCTGGATTTGCGGGGCTGTAATTTTCCCACAGGGGGGGGTGAAGGATGGGGGCGCAGGCGGGCTCAGTACCCGGGCTCGCCGCGAAGGGGCGCGCTGCCCTCCCGGCTCTGGGAAACTCGGGGTTCGCGCCCACCGACGCCCCACATGCCCACGGATGACAATCGGACTGTGGCGGACTCCTCGGAAGAAAGTGCACATCGTTTCTGTTTCCAGCCCCAGCCCCATCCCTGGGTCTCTCTCAGCTCTTTCTCTTTGCCTCTCTCTGGTCCATACTGCGGCTCAGTCCCACAAAGCCCCGCTCCTCCCAGGACAGGTTTGTCTGTCTGTCTGTTTGTCTGTCTATCTATTTATCTGTCTGTCTGTCTGTCCATCCGTCATCATTCATTCATTCATTCATTTGTGCTTAGTCTGGGGCTTGAATTCAGCCCCCCCTCCCCCTCCCCCTCCCTGAGCTTTTTTGTCCAAGGCTAGCACTCTACCACTTGAGCCACAACTCTACTTCTGGCTTTTTGGTAATTAATTCTAGATAAGCCTCGCATAGACTTTCCTGCCCAGGATGGCTTTGAACCACAGTCCTCAGATCTCAGCCCTCTGTGCAGCCAGGGTCACAGGTGTAGCCACCTGGGCCCAGCTAACCCGACTATAAAACTTGAAAGATTTTCAGAAGACTGGAAGCATCCAGTTCAACCTTCCCTGCTTCCTTCCTTGATTCTCAGTTTCCCTTTCTCCGGTGCGATGGGGCAGGACAGGGCTGGGTGGAGAGAAGGACAGTAGAAAACCACCAAGGCCTGAGGAGCCAGTACAGCTGTGCACAAGGCTGGGCTGGAAGAAGATTCCAGTCTGTGGCTGAGACTCCTGGGCAGCCAGATGGCCTCCAGGCGGCCTTGCCACCTGCCATGGGCCGGAGCACCTGGCCTGCTTTGCTCGAAGTAGCGTTACAGCAGCTGATCTCTGAACAGGTGTGGGCTCTGGGCTGCAGCTGCTTCCGAACACATCTGCAGTCCCAGCACAAGGCTACAGCATGGCCCACCAGTCACCCACACTCTCCCCAGACTTTGGGGAGTGCCATGCAAGACAGGAGGGCGAGGACAGGGATCGCTGAAATCCCAGAGCGGGACCCCTGAAGTTTCTGTAAGTCAGCACGGCTGGCTGTCTGCATGAGACGGGGAAGGCTGGCTCGCCTCTGGCTTCTCCCAAGCCCCTGGGGGACAGCCAGCTTTCTTCTTCTCACAAGCTCAGCTCAGGCCTTTGTAGGACAAGACTCAGAGCCTGGCTCTCCCAGAAAGCCCCGAAGGAGATGCTTGAAAGAATGGCTCTAGAGACATGCAGATGTTTGCCTGGCATTTTTGTTCCTCAATCTATCGATCAATCAAGGGAAGAAGGGAGTATTTTGGGCCTCTAGTCTAAGCCAGGCCCTGGCTTTACTTATATCATCAAACCCTCCCAGCAACTCTGCCACTTGGACACTGTCAGATTCATGTCCATTCCACAGAGGAGAAAGCAAGGTCAGAGTTCCACAATTGCTTCTTTCTTTCTTTCTTTGGTCTGAGACCAGGATTTGAACCATTGCTCCGATGCTTTCACTCACTGGCCCCGAGCTCCCCTTTAGGATGTAGCAACTGTGGGATTTTGTATTGCGGCCTGAATGTCGGCGTGTGTGTGCAGTCTGGGAGGCCACAGAGCTGCACGCTTCCCTGCTAAGTTCCTCATCCATTCCTTCCAGTGTGGGGGTGTTCCTGCCTGGCCGCACCTCATCTGATTCTGTTCATGAATGCCAAAGCCACTGCTACTCATCTCTAGTCTCCTAAGCCCTTCCTCCGGCCACCATCAGGGACAGGGCAGCTCTGAATCCTCAGGAGATGGAGCCCACACTCATCTTACCAGCAGCCTCCGGGTGCTCACAGCAGGATTCCCTGACCTGCCCACTCCTGCCCCACCCAAATCTCTCTCTTTCTCCTTCCCTCTCTCTCTCTCCCTCCCCCCCCCCTTTATTTTCGGTCATGGGGCTTTAACTCTGGGCCTAGACGCTGTCCCTCAGCTCTTCAGCTCAAGGCTAGTGCTCTATCACTGGAACCACAGCGCCACTTCCTGTTTTCTGAGCAGTTTATTGGAGATAAGAATCTCACAGACTTTGGTGCTGTGGCTGGCTTTGAACCGTGATCCTCAGATCTCAGCCTCCTGAGTAGCTAGGATTACTGGCACCCAGCTCCCACCCAAATCTCTTACTGCAATCTGAGCGCCTTTCTTTGCCTCTGCCCCTGGCTCTTCCCTGACCCCACTTTACACGCTTTCCTTTCCCTCTCAAGACACTTTTCTTCTTAGTGCTTCGTAGATATTTATCCATGCAGGAAAGTGTTTGCCGACTATATTAGGATCCTAATTTCATTTGTAATCATGTAAGTAATACACAAACATATTCACCTTGTAGAAATGAGCACAAACATACTGGAGGGAAAAAATGAAGCTGAGTGTCAGTGGCTCAGGTCTATGATTCTAGCTACTCAGGAGCCTGAGAATCACTGTTCAAAGCCAGCCTTTGCAGGAAAAACCATGAGACTCTTATTTCCATTTAAGCAGCACAAAGTCAGAAGTAAAGCTGTGGTTCAAGTGGTTAAGTGCCAGACTTGAGCAGAAAAAGCTATGGGACAGAGCCCAGGCCCTGAATTCAAGACCCAGTACTACCACCACCACCTCTACCAATAACAAAACAGCAACACACACACACACACACACACAAACACACACACACATATGGTATACATATATATATATATAATATATATGTATACCTTATATATATATATAAGGTACACACACACATTTTGATGATTCTCCCTGGAACAGCTGCTCTCAGTTTGGCATATCTTTGTAGCTTAAAAAATATATTTATGGGGGCTGGGAATATGGCTCAGTGGTAGAGTGCTTGCCTTGCATGCATGAGGCCCTGGGTTCGATTTCTGAGCACCACATAAACAGAAAAGGCTGGAAGTGGTGTCATGGCTCTAAAAATAGTCTTTTTGTTGGTGGTGGGGTCTAGGCATTGTCCTTCAGCTCTTTAGCTCAAGGCTACTGCTCTATCACTTGAGCCACAGGACCATTTCGGGTTTTCTGGTAGTTAACTGGCGATAAGAATCTCACGGACTTTCCTGCCCTTCCTGGGCTGGCTTTGAACCATGATCCTCAGATCTCAGCCTCGTGAGCCACTAGTGCCCAACTTAAAAATTATATTTTTAGCCAGGTGCTGGTGGCTTACACCTGTAATCCCAGCTACTCAGGAGGCAGTTCTAAGGATCACCATTCAAAGCCAGCCCCAGGCAGGAAAGTTCATGAGACTCTTATCTCCAATTAACCACCCAAAAGCCCAAAGTGGAACTGTGGCTTAGGTGGTGAAGTGCCAGCTTTGAGCAAAAAAAAAAAAAAAAAAAAAAAAAAAGCTCAGGGACAGCACCCAGGCCCTGAGTTCAAGCCCCAGGACTGGCACCATTTTTTTTTTTTAAAGATTCCTATAGATCTGCATCTATATCCCCTGCTACTCAGGAGGCTGAGATAGGAGAATCGCCTGAGCCCGAGTTCAAGACCATCCTAGGCAACAGAGTGAGACCTCATCTCTTTTTAAAAAATGAAGAAGTTTAAATACAACTTCTGCCCATTACACTGTGGTGAGGAGGACATGGGCTGGTGCTGGTCGAGTGCTGGAATAGCCATTGGCACAGGCAAGCAATGTTATTATCTTCTGCAGGAGCCACACAACCAGAACCAACCTTCTTAAAGGGGCCCACACCCTCCTCCCCTGCTCTCCAGTGGCCTTAAAGAAACACTCCACTTCAAAGGCCATCTTTGGAAAAACACTGTGCTGGCTGGGGCACATCTCACTTCCTGGTAACAGAAACACAGCATCTTCCCGATAAGCTGGCTCTCATTCATTACCATTACCACACAGCTCTTCCCACCCCGACTTCTCCCCAGTGCTCACCACACAAGGCCCGCAGAAAGGGGCCTTTGGAGACGTGAGGCCACACTGGCCCAGGACGTAGGGCAGAATCGGGCACAAAGCATACCACCAGCTCCCGGGGAAGCCCCCTCGCTGGCACAGGAATCAAACTTAGAAAGACCAAGGGAGGTGAGGGACAGATTTGGATCACTCAAAAATGGGCTAGCAGCCAGATGCTAGTGGCTCATGCCTGTAATCCTAGTTACTCGGGAGGTTGAGATCTGAGGATTGTGGTTCGAAGCCAGCAGGGTCAGGGAAGTCTGTGGGACTCTTCTCTCCAGCAAAAAGCCAGAAGTGGAGCTGTAGCTCATGTGGGAAAGGGCTAGTCTTGAGTGGAAAAAGCTCAAATGCCCCCCGAAAAGGAGGGGGGGCTTGCTAACACTGAGCCCACCGACAAACAGCTGAGCTGGCCTGGGCGTGGAGGGGTTGGCAGGGCTGGAGCTGGGCCTGTTCTGTGATCTGAATACCTGAATACTTTCACGATCTCACTGAGACTCCCCACAGCCTAGGTAGGTGGGTACTGATGCCCCCTGGTACCCATGAGCAGGTTGTACTGACCCACTTTAGCAGGGAGTCAGGTCCTCTCAGCCGGCCCAGTGTTTTTCCACTGGCCTGGGAGGAGGAAGTCAGATGCTCTAATGACGTTGCTTAAATGCTAAATTAAAGAAAGCAAAGCGCTGTCTTCACATCCCTGCCAGAGGCCTTCCAGACTGTTTCTGAAGTCCTGACCAAGGAGGGTTGGGGCAGTCCCCCCCTGTGGGCCCTAGGGAAGGGAGGAGCTATGTGTGATTCTGAAAGGTTCCCCAGAGCCCCAAGCAGTGAAGCACCAGGCTAGCACTGCTCCTGAAGCTGAAGGTGCAGCAGGGAAGGAGGCGGGGCGGCAGGGCCCCCCAAAGCTCTCAGACCAAGTCTCTCTGGGGGTGACTAGAGGCTTCTGGGCTGATTTTTAAAAACCCATTTGTCACATTGGCATTAATCCTCTTATTAACAATCTCCTGCCCTGAGTAATCCCCGCTGGCTCTAAGCAGGGGGGGTGGGTAGGAAGGCACCTCAGAGGGGCCCCACATTACCTCCACCCTCCTCCATCGGGGTGGGGAGTGGGCAGGCCAAGGCCAAGGGTCTCCTCCAGTGGGCACGCTCCTTCCAGGGCTCACCAGCCATGCCAGTCCCCAGCACCCTCCCGGCTCCCCCCCCCCCATCCCTGCCCCACCCTACAGCCAGCCTCGGCCTTTACCTCTTATTGATTTTCATATTTAAGGAAAATCCATTTGCTTGATTCAGAGTAACTGAGTCATCATTGTGTTCAGACAGAAAGCACTTACAAGGTACATAGTTGGCAGAGGCCAATTCTGGGATGGGTGGGGCCCTGTTTCTGTTCTTCTTTTTTTCTTTTGGTGGTACTGGGGTTTGAACTCAGAGCCACATGCTCGCTCTACCACCTGAGCCTCAGCCAGGGATCCTATTTCTTACCCAAACATTCCCATAATGGCCCTGCTGATCCTGTCTGCTGCTCTGTCTACCCAACTTCTGCCCCCAGCCCCCTGCCTGCCACCCACTGCAGAATGGCTCCTCCTGCCTCCTCCCCCAATCTAGCTCCTATGTTTGCCCACAAGTGTGAGTTCACTACCAGCGGTCAGTGACAGGGATACTTTGTTGGAGCAGGGACAGAGAGGCATGGGTGACCAGCCATCTACATGCAGGACAGAAATACTGACCCTGTGGATGGCCTGTGCACCAGTACCATGGCTTAAACTCAGGGCTTGGGCACTGTCCATTAGCTTTTCTGCTCAAGGCTAGTATACCACCACCTGAGCCACAGCTCCACCCCTACCTTTAATTGGTTAATTGGAGATGAGAGTCTCCAGGACTTGTGTGCTTTGAACGGGAATCCTCAGATAAGTAGCCACCGGTGCCTGCCTGGAAAAGAGTAACTCACAGAATCATAGCTGTGGCCTTCTTTTCCACTCTGGGTACCACGCAGAGTGCCAGCACTGCTGACATGGGTGGGTGGGTCTGTGAGATGCCTCACCGAGGTGGGGCAGGCAAGTCACTGACGTCCATCCGCACATCTACTTCATTGGCCTTCATCCTTCAACCTAGGAGGGCCGGAAGCTCGGCTGTCCCACCCTATCAGTGCTCAAGGAAGGATGGAGATCCTCCTCCACTCTCCCTCTCTTCTCTTTTTCTTTTCTTTGGCATACTGGAGTTTGAGCTCCGGGTCTTGCCAGGTTGGTGCTTTACCACTAAAGTCATACACTCCTAGCCCTCTTCCTCCTCCTTTTATTTGGTGCCATTCTGGGGCTTGAACTCAGGGCCTGGGTGCTGTCCCTGAGATTCTTTTTCTCAAGAAGGCTAATGCTCTACCCCTTGAGCCACAGTGTCACTTCTGGCCTTTTCTGAGTAATTTATTGAAAGGTCTCACAGACTTTGCTGCCTGGACTAGCTTCCAACTGCAATCCTCAGATCTCAACTGCCCCCCCCCAGTAGCTAGGATTATAGGCATGCACCAGCATCTGGCTCTTCTTGGGTTTTGAGATGCAATCTCATTATGTAGCTCAGATGGACCTCAAACTCACAGTTCTCTTGTCTCAGCCTCCTACGGAGTGCTGGGATTACAGGTGTGCACCACCATGCCCAGCAGCAGTTCTTCTTATGGGCCAGGCTCCTCTATGCAGGCTGTTGGGACGCCAATTAGTGTATCACTGAATGCCAGATTGTATGCAGGTTTGTAGTCCTTGGTGTTCACTGAGTATGTTCTATGTGCCAGGTGCCATGCTAAGTGTGCTGGTTATACTATCTCATTTAATGCTTCCAGCACCCTTGCCTGGCCTGAAGGAACTGTTATCATTCTACTGTATCAATGAAGAAACTGAGGCAGCTAGAGGTCAAAGAACTTGTTCAAGTTCTACTGGCTAGTGAGGAATAGGCCCTGGCCGCGGTGCTCCTCAATGAGACAATCAACTCCTGCCACAGAGAGAAGTCACAGAAATCCTTTCCCCTGATACACTGGGGAATCTGACTGTGTGCGTGCTCAGCAGTGCTGAGGCCCAAACTCAGGGCCTGGGTGCTGTCTCTGAGCTTTTTTGCTCAAGTCTGGTGCTCTACTACTTGAGCCACAGCTCCACTTGTGTTGTTGTTGTTGTTTTGGTGGTTAACTGGAAATAAGAGTCTCAAGGACTTTCCTTCCCTGAATGGCTTGAACCAAGATCCTCAGATCTCAGCCTCCTCAGGAGCTAGGATTACTGGCGTGAGCTGTGGGTGCCCCGGATTCCCTGGGGGTACCTTGCTGTCACGTTTACTGTGGACATTTCTCTCCCGCAGTGTCCCCAGCCACATGGGTGTGTGGGGGGGGGTGCTCAGGCAGGACTGTGGGGGGGGGCTAATCCTGCCTCTGCCCCCCCACGGCCTGCGGAAGCCACCCAGCTCCGGGGCCTCCTACGCTCCAACCCCAGCCCTGAAGATAAGCCAGTCCTCACGTTGGTTGGCTGTAGCTGAGGGAATGTTTGATCCCCACGTGCAGGGTCCGTGGCCCCTTGGTCCCCGCCTCCCACACAGCTCAGAGCTACTCCCGGAGCAGCCGCACCTGCTTCCCACCTCTCCCCTGGCTGCGGAGCCTGGAAGCCCCCGGGCCACGGAGGCTAGCCTTACGGAGGGCTGAGGGCTTTCATCCCAAGCCTTGTCCTAAGGTCGTGTCACTCCTCCTGTCCTCTCCTTCCCCCTCCTCCCATTTTTTCGGGGGGGGGGGAGAGGAAAGATCGCTTTATTGAGCAGTAACTATTTGCTAGACATTCGTGGGGCTTCTCCTCCCCTCTGCACGCAGGGTTCTAGCTCCTTCAGCATGACCCTAGGGGGTGGGTGTGGAGAGGAAGGAAGGGGGGGGTGTCGAGTCAGAAGCGGGGTGGGGGGGAGGCAGGGACGCCCAGCGATCCACCGGCCGCGCAGCCGGAGGACTTGGGAGCGGGGCCTGGAAGTGGCGGTGGCGGGTCCCTGGGGTCCCTGGGTAAAAGGAAAGCCTCGATTGTGCAAAGGCTTCCTGCCCTGCCCGCCCCGGGTCCCCGCCGCTCCTGCCACCCGCGAGCGGCCGCGGAGGCGGGGCGGGAAGGGAGGCAGGAAAGGGTTACGCGGATCGCTTTCCAGTGACAAAGTCTGGACGGGGCCCCGCGCCCCCGCCCCCTGCGGGCTAAGCCGGCACCGGGCGGCGCAGAGCGAGGTCGCCGGGTTCCCCCCGGCCCTCCCCACCCCCCGCCCCCCGCCCCCCGCCCCCCGCGCCCGCCCCGCCCCCGCCGGCGTGTGCCCGGGGCAGCGGGTCCCGAGGCCCCGCCCCGCCGCCCGGCCCGGGGACGCTACTTTGTTCGGGATGCCGCCGCCGCCTCCTCGGTGTGGTGGGGCCGCGGCCGGCGGCGCCCCGAGAGCCAGGCCCGAGATCCGAGCGGGCCGCGGCCGCTGAGCCCCGTGCGAGGGGCCGGGGGGGTCGTCCCCCCAGGAAACTTTGTGCCCGCCGGGCGAGGGCCGCTCGGGCGGCGCGCGTTCCGGCGCGTTGGCGGCGTGGAGCCCCGGGTGAGTGGCGGGCGCGGGCGCGGGGCGGGCGGCGGGGTCCCGATCGATCGGGAGACGCGCTCGGGAATAACCCGGAGACGCTCGCGGCGTCCCGGGAGGGCGCGCGCCCCGGGCGCGCCGAAGAGTCCCGAGCCTCAGTTTCCCTCCGAGTCCCGCTCATCCCCGGCTCGGAGCGGACGGCTGCACGGCCGCACCCAGCCCACCGGCATCGCTCCTCTTCTTTGGCGCTGGGTCGTCCCCCTCGGGGCGCGTGGGGACGGCGGGGACAGGTGACCTTCCGGGGAAGGGTCACCCCGAAGCGCCGGGCCGCAGCCTCTCCGCGGCTCCTGGTCTGGAGCCTGCCCGGAGTGTGTGTGTGGGGGGGGGGAGCGCAGAGGCTCCCGGGGGACCCGGGAGGAGGAGGAGAGGGAGGACGGGGAGCGGCTGACGGAGCCGGAGGGGTGCGCTCACCTGCGGGCGCCGCGCCGCGCCCTCGGCTCCCCAATGCCCCCCAAGACGGGTCGCTGGGGCAGCGAGGAACGTGGTGGGGGGACAGAGAGGGCGGACAGGAGCGGTGGCTGGCCCGGGGCAGGTCCCCCAGCAGAGAGGGCTCCGTGTCCCCGGCGCCGGGAGCAGGACAGCCAGCCGGCCAGGGCCGGGACTGGGCGAGGGCGCTCGCGGGCGCAGCTGGCGCGGGCGGGAGGCGAGCGCCGGACCCCGGGACCGCGCGCCGCGGCTGGCTTCCTGTTCAGGGGTTGGGATGTGCCATTGGCTGGTTCAAATGCAACGCCCCGGAGCCCGTGGCCGGTTCTCGCTGCAAAAAGCAGTGGGCAAGCCTGGGCTTTCTCCTGGCGAGCTATCTCATCCACCCGGGGGGTCCCTCGGAACTCACGCGTGTGTTAGTGGGGCGGGAGGAGGTCAGCACTGAATGACCCTCCCTCCCTCCTCCCTGCCCCCGCCCCCTGGGAAGCAAAGCTGTGCTTTCAAGACGCATTGCCTCCAGCCTGCAGATGCTTTTCTGTTTTAACCGGGTTTGAGTTCTAGTTTGTGTATCTTTGGGCTTGACCCTGAAGCGGGGAAGGCAGAAAGAGAGGATGGCTTAGTTTCTCCCCCTTCTCTTCCCCCTCTGTTCCTCCCTCCCCTCCCTCTTACACCCCGGGCCCCCCAATCTCCATCTGTTTTGTGAAGGCACTAGGGCTGAACCTCAGGACCTGGGCTCTGTCCCTTCACTTTTTCCACTCGAAGCTGGTGCGCTACCACTTGTACCACAGCCCCACTTGCAGCTTTTTGCTGGTTCATTGGAGATAAAGTCTCACGGACTTTCCTGCCTTGAGCTGGCTTTGAATGGTGATCCTCAGTTTCAGCCTCTGAGTAGCTAGGATGACAGGTGTGAGCCACTAGTGCCTGGCTTCTTTTCATCTATTTTCAATCAATGCCATTTTCTTCTTTTAAAAGTTCTTTTGATTTCTTAAAGCATTTATTTTGAAAACCAACTTAAGTCAAAAGGATCTCTGTCCCTCTCAACCCAGCTCTGCCCCTCTCCTTCACATGCATGAGCTAAGAACTAAGGCCCTTGGCCTTCCTAAGGCTCACTCCCTCTTGGCAGATCACCTCCTTGTGCCCAGCCTTTTCTGTTCCTAGTGTAGCCATGCAGAAGGCTGGCTCAGCTGATGTTACTTAGCTGTTAGTAGCAAAGAGGAAGGGAAACACAGTAAGGGGTAAAAATACCCATCTCTCATGGAACCAGCACCAACCAGCCTTCAGTCTCTGGAACATGGAGACCTAAGAACTATGGCAATACTTGGCCAAACACTGCATTCTTTTGTTTCTTAGTGATTAGAAAAAAATATTTCAAACACTTTAAGTTCCTTTTTTGACTTGAGCAAGGGGGAAAAAAACAACCCACCATTTTTTCAAGTGAAAAGTTTACTCTTCGCATCTCAGTGTACAGTTTCCTGGGCCTAATCTGTTCCCTCCGCCTCCTAGGAAGGCTGACTCAGACTTGGTTTCCTCCAAGGGGCCTGGGGTTTTGCTTCCCAGCTTCCTCTGGCTCTTGGGACGTGAAGCAGGACAGGATGGCTGAGACCCAGGCCCCTGTGACTGGCCCACACATGTGTTTCAACTTCTTACGCACGTTCTGTGCAGTTTGCGTGATGGGCCTCATCAAATCTATTTGCTCTACTTAATTTTAATGTGAGATGCACTAATATGCATGAAAAATTAAAGGCGCTGATGCGTGTGCCTCCACCACAGACTGCTAAAACAAGATGTTTCCACTTCAGAGCACTAAAGACAGTCCTGATGTCCAATCTTCAGATGCTCTGAAAGCTTTTCTAAATGGAATTGTTGCTTCATTTCCTTTTTGGATTGTCTATTGCTGGTGTATGGAAACAAACTGGTTGTTTGGTGTGTTGATCTTGTACTCCGCACTGTTTGTTTATTAACTCTAGAAGATTTTTTGGTGTATGGATTAAGTTTTTTTAATCATAGAAACACATCACTGTGGGTAGAAATAGTTTTAGTTTTAATTTACTGTTTTGTACTCTGGCTGGAATTTTCAGTTCAGTGTTGATAGTAGTAATGAAAATGGACATTCCCTTTGTTCCTCAACTTTGTGGATGGCTTCTAGGTTTGAGTCTGGTGTTAGCTGTGGGTTTTTCATAAATGTTTTTTTAACGTGTGGTGGGTTTCTCCTTCTGTTTCTAGTTTTCTGGGTGTTTTTCTTGTAAAAGGATGTTAGATTTTTGTCAAATGCTTTTTGATTTTCCCACATAACTTGAGATAATCACTTCCTTCAGTTAGCATTGTGGTTTATTGAACAATTTTTTTTTCTCACATTGAACCATCCTTGCATTCCTGGGATAAATTCTGGTGGAAGGTTCTTGTGCAAAGTTTTATATCTCTAGACCATTAGTAAAAGCATGTACAGTTGGTTGGGTTGATTTGTACTAATTATATTTTCCTTTATAATTACTGTGTTTGAAACATTAAAAACTTTTTTTATTATGAACTGGACACTCGTAACTCACACCTATACATACTAGCTACTCAGGAGGCTGAGATCAAAAGATCACAGTTTGAAGCTAGCCCAAGCAGATGAATCCATTTGTCTCCAGGTAGCCATCTAAAAGCCAGAAATGGAGCTCTGGGTCATAGAGTGCCAGTCTTGAGCAAAAAAAACTAAAGTACAGTGAGAGGCCTTGAGTTTAAGTCCCAATAACCAACATAAAAAACATTTTTGTTGTGGTAAAATATATATGACATAAAATTAAACATTTAAACTACTTTTAAACATAGAGGCTTCATAGCATTCAAATCATGTAATCATTACCACCAGAACATTTTATGTCTTCCCAAACTAAAACTTTAACTCATTAAAGAGTAACTCCCACTCCTCATCTCCCCAGACCTTCATTCTCCTTCCAGCTTATAAATTCACAAACACTAATAACTAGAAATTCAGGGCTTCAGACCTAACAGGGTTAAAAGGCCTTATCTTCCTGACCTCTCACCAATCTCTCAACAGGTCTCTCATATCAGGACATGGCTGGCTCAGAGGTAGGGATGAGCTGATTCTGGTGGCTCAGTACAAATTTGAGTTTCCTCTATTTTGGTATTTCTCCATCTTAGTTATGCATTAGTATCACCTGGGGACATTTTAAACATCACCTACTCCTGGGCCATCCCCAGAGACTCTGCTTTATGTGGTTTGGAATACAGCTCCAGTAGCTGTCATAAACGTCCCTTGGTAATTGTAATATACACTGTGAGGCTTAGAACTCCTCCGTGGTTGAGCTGATTTGCTCTCTGGAACCATTGATGGCTTTTAGTGATGCAGTTCTCTCCACATCTGGCCTGTACTGATTCTCTGTACATCCGATCTTCCCTGATTTTAAAAGTTATTTATAAATAGAGGAACTTCTGTCTAATGAAACTTTCCAAGTTGAAAAGAACCTTCAATGTCCTGCACTCTTTCTTCTGCACTCTTCTTCCCCATCCATTAGGTCAGTCCTCTCTAAAGCCTCTCTTCCAGGGTGCATCCAGCTCAGACTTCTCTGTTTCTGGGGAACTCCTAGCAACCGTGTTCTGAAACCACCCTGTTTCCTAGCTGGACAGCTCTGTCTTTCAGAGTTCTTCCTTGTAGTAATCGGTCGTGGTCACACCCATGACTCAACACATGGAAGAAAGACACCGAAAGGTTAGGACTGCCCCCTGTTCTATTCCCAAAGAAAGTGCATAGTTGGTGTGTGTATGTGGCACAGAGTGAGTATGATTGACTGAAAAATGGCAGACGCTCACTGTTTGGAAGTAGCTACTGTGTGTCTGACCTCATTCATCTCCTCTTCCCTGGGCTGTATGTCCTTCAGATTTTTAGGAAAGATAAATGACGTACTGGCCAGATTCCCGTCATCTTATAAGCCAGACTTGGAGTCATAGTTCAGATTTTGATTTTTTTGTAAGTAGAGTCTGCTACATGGCAAGTATTTGGCAACTGTAAACATAGTTGATGTCATTATTGCTTAGATAGGCTAAAGAACATTTTAAAGCTTCAGTTTCTAGACGGCACTGGTGGCTCATGCCTGTAATCCTAGCTACTCAGGAGACTGAGATCTGAGGATCATGATTTGAAGCCAGCTTGGGAGGAAAAAGTCTCCGAGACTATTATCTCCAATAAACTACTCAGAAAAAGCCATAAGTGGCACTGTGGCTCAAGCAGTATAGCAGTAATAGCCTTGAGCACAAAGAGGCCAGGGACAACCCCAGGCCATGAGTTCAAGCCCCAAGGCTGGCAAAAAAAAAAGACTGTTTCTTTCCCCAAGAAAAGTGAAATGACATCCAAGCCTAACTACTCAGGGGACTGAGATCTGAGGATCGATTTTGAAGCTAGCCCAGGCAGACTCTTGTCTCCAATTAACCAGCAAAAGATGAAAGTGGTGGTGTGGCACCAGCCTTGAGTGAAAAAGCCAAATGAGAGCATAAGGCTTTGAATTCAAGCCCCAGTAGTGGCACAAAATAAAAAAACATAAAAACATAAATAAACATAAAAAGAACAGTGGAATGACTGTGTGTTTGTCACAGGACGTTGTTTCCCAATATGCCAGAGTAGGACATCTTTCTCCGCTCCTGTGGCATGCCCTCCTCGTTCTATTCAAGATCCATGAATAATCTTCGGTTCATCTCTGCTTATGTCTGGAATTACAGAACCCCTTTTCGAGCTCCTTAGCACAAACTGTCTGTAGGCAAAGCAGTTTTTTTTCTTCCCACTTTATATTGAAAACCTGAGGACTTGGCTGTCTGGGAAGGGGTGATCCAAGTCGGACTGTATTGTTTCTTTATTCTGCTTGTAGTTGAGTCGCTTTCGTTTATTATCTCATTCTTTTGGTGGACCTCAAGCATAGAACAGTTCCTCAATAAATTATTGCTAAAGTCAATTTCCAACGCCTCTTTTCCCAGCTCATTGGTGCAGATAATTGGGTTGACTGAGAAGGAGTGAGTAGGGCCTGGGCAGTGCCAAGGCACCAACTGTTCTCTTGCTGTTGCCTTGAACAAAGGAGAGACAGCTGATGAGATGCACGGTTGAGAAGTCCCAGCTAGGACTGAACCCCAGCAGCTGCCTCCTTGTCTCCTCTGGGGGGGTGCTGCTTCTGTCGGGTTGCCTGTTCTTCCCCTCCAAAGCTTTGGAGGGACTCGACTGTGGGGCACCTCAGCCTCTGCTGTTCTGGCTATTGATCCCCAGACCAGTGTCACGCTCTGGGCTCCATGCACTTTAAGAGGGTAGCAGTGAACTACCCTGGGAGGGTGTGTAGGCCTCGTCCCCGGGTGCCAGGAGAAGGGACAATAAAGGAACATTTGTGTGTGTGTATGCGTGCGTGCAAGTGCAAGTCCTGGGGCTTGAACTCAGGGCCTGGGTGTTGTCACTGAGCTTTAGTGCTAGTACTCTACCAGTTAAGCCATAGCTCCTCTTCTGGCTTTTTAATGGTTAATGGGAGGTAAGAGTCTCATAGATGTTTCCTGCCTGAGCTGGCTTCACACTGTGATTCTCACATTTAAGCCTCTTGAGTAGCTAGGATAATAGGCGTGAGCCACCAGTGCCTGGCTAAAGGCACTTTCTAATGTAATATAGCAAGGTTGCTCTACAAGGTTTTGTTTATTTATTTATTTTCGTGTGTGTGTGTGTGTGTGTGTGTGTGCGCGCGCGCCCGCATGCGCACGCGCGTGTGTATACACGCACATGCTGGTTCTAGGGCTTTGCATTCAGGGCTTTAGTACACTCCTAGAGCTTTTTTGCCCAAGACTATCATTCTACTACTTGAATTCAACTTCACTTTTGTCTTTTTGATGGTGAATTGAAGATAAGAGTCTCATGGACTTTCCTGCTTGGGCTGACTTTGAACCACCATCCTCAGATATCAGCCTCCTGAGTAGCTAAGATTGCAGGTGTAAGTCATTGGCACCTGGGTTCATAATATTAATATATGAAATAACTAAACAAGAGAGGTACTGATTTTCTAGTTTGGTGCTGAAGAGTTCAGAGAGTTATCAAAGTTTCCCAAATAGTGAGAGCCGTTTGTGCTGCATGTCGTGTAGGAAGCAAGATGTTGCTGGGAAATACCTTGAGTGAGAAAGCTAAGGATCCGTGCACACACCTTGAGTTCAAGTCCCAGTACTGGCATGCACACACACACACACACACACACACACACACACACACACACACACACAAATGCATTTTGACACTAGCATTGCATTTATTACTCATTTCAAATTAGCTGCTTCTTGGTAGAAATTATTGGAAAGTGAGAAAAAGTTTACCTTGAAATTATTTCCAACTACAATGCATTTTTATGAAAACTAAATTTAAATATGGATACAGTGAACACAACTTTACATCTTACAGCTGTTTAATTAAACCTTAATGTGTAACACATTATATATTTATATATATGTACATACATACATACAAATACGAATTATGTTGAGCTTTT
This sequence comes from Dipodomys merriami, assembly GCF_024711535.1. Lineage (NCBI taxonomy): Eukaryota > Metazoa > Chordata > Mammalia > Rodentia > Heteromyidae > Dipodomys > Dipodomys merriami. The sequence continues at coordinate 13,775,162 of NW_027204604.1, read as the reverse complement.
TAAAATTTTATTTTATTTTTTATTGTGAAAATACTGTACAGAGGGGTTACAATTACATGGGCAAGATAATGAGTACATTTCTTATCAAGCATTTGTTTCCTTTGTTTCCCCTTCCCATCCCTTCCCATCCCCCCCCCGCCCCTCCCCCTCACTTGAGCTTTTATTTGTGCTGGTACTAGGGTTTAAACTCAGGGCCTTGTGCTTTGGTTTGACTTTTTCACCCAAGGTTGGCACTCTAACCACTTGAGCCACACCTCTATTTGCAGTTTTTCAGTGGATAATTGTAGACAGAAGTCTCACAGACTTTTCTGCTTGGTCTAGTGTTGAATTGTGATTCTCAAATTTCAGCCTTCTGAGTAGCTAGGGTTACAAGCCTGAGCCACCAGCGCCTGACCATATTGATGTTTTAGAGATTGAACCCAGGGCCTCATATAGGAAAAAAAAAAAGTTTGAGTGAGAGTCCTGAGTTCAAGCCTTTATGCCAACATATACTGGTGCCAAAACAAAGCTATTTGAAAATACATTACTATTTTTAAAAAACTCATTCCTGTTAACTTATATCCAGCTTATCAAAGAAGTGATGTGAAAGAGTTATGTTTGGGGCTGGGAAGGTGGCTCAGAGGTTGAGTGCTTGCCTTGCATGCATGAGGCCCTGGGTTCGATTCCTCAGCACCACATAAGCAAAAAGAAAAAAGCCGGAAGTGGCGCTGTGACTCAAGTGTAGAGCGCTAGCCTTGAGCTGAAGAGCTGAGGGACAGCGCCCAGGCCCAGAGTTCAGGCCTCATGACTGGACCCAAAAAAAAAAAAGAGTTATGTTTGTTGCTTGCTTGCTTATGTGGTGCCCTACCAGTTGAGCCATGCCTCCAGTTTAATTTCTGGTTAGTTGGAGCTGAATTCTTGCATACTTTTACTGTCTGCTTTGCCTGGCTTTGAACTGACATCCTCCAGCTCTCAGCCTCCTGAGTAACTAACATTATAGGCATGAGCCTGGTTTGAAGGGGTGGTGTTTTCAGTTCTGTTTCCCATTTCCTCATCAGGATTGAAAAGAACTGTTGCGCCTGCATTTAGGCCTGCGTGGTGGTGCTGATCTATTAAAACTTTGCAGAAACTTAGCTAGTGTGAAGGAATAGCCTACCCTTCCTCCTGCACCCACCAGCTCCTGTGCTATGCCATCACGAAGATGCCGCACCACCTCTGACTCATTCCTCCACATCCTCTGGCACATCCTGGCCAGAAAGAAACCAGAGGCCAGCAGGGAGGTTCAGAAAGTGACCACAGGAGTTGGGGGTGTTGTGGGAAGTCAGTGGGAGGGGCTGCTGCTGAGCTAGCCATCGAGATTGTGACCATCCGGCATCTACATCCAGCCCAGACAAAGGCCTCTATGTTTGGCTGGCGGGCGGGGCTGGCATGCAGATACATTCTGCCCAAGGCAGACCACAGCTGTCTGGACACTCAGCAGGGCTGGGAACACAGAAGCGGCCTAGCCAGGTCCTGGTACATGGTAGGAGCCCAGGAAGCGTTGTGAGCTGATGGAGTGGTGTACAGGAAAGCTGCGGAGGGTCAGGTGCCATGGCATGAGAAATGCCCGTCCTGGCGTTTCCCTGGCTAGCTTTGAGGACTACCTCTGTGCTTCCTCTCCTTGGCTTTGGGTTGGTCTCTGCTGTGATTGTAAAACAAAAATTCCCAGCCTTTGCAGTCAGCCTGATTTGGGTTCCAACAAAGTCAGGAATTTCTGTTTTCTTCCTTTTCTTTCTATTGCTTTTTTTTCTTTTCCTCCTCCTCCTCCTCCTCCTCCTCCTCCTCCTCCTCCTCCTCCTCCTCCTCCTCCTCCTCCTCCTCCTCCTCCTCCTCCTCCTCCTCCTCCTCCTCCTCCTCCTCCTCCTCCTCCTCCTCCTCTTTCTCTTCTCCTTCCTCCTCTGTTGTTGGTCATAGGGCTTGAACTCAGGGCTTGGACTTTGTCTCTGAGCTCTTTTTCTCAAGGCTAGCACTCTACCACTTGGTGCCACAGCACCACTTCTGGTTTTCTGAGTCATTTATTGGAGCTATGAGTCTCATGAACTTTCTTGCCTGGGCTGGCTTTGAATTGCAATCCTCAGATCTCAGCCTCCTGAGTAGCTAGGATTACTGACATGAGCCACCAGGGTCTAGCTTCCTCACCCACCTCCCTTCCCCTCCTCCTCCTCCTCCTCCTCCTCCTCCTCCTCCTCCTCCTCCTCCTCCTCCTCCTCCTCCTCCTCCTCCTCCTCCTCCTTGCCATTGTCCTCCTTCTCCTTTTTTTGTGTGTGCCAGTACTGAGGCTTGAACTCAGGGCCTAACTACTGTCCCTTAGCTTTTTTCCTCAAGACTAGTGTGCTGTACCACTTGAGCCATGCTTCCACTTCTGGCTTTTTTTGGTGGTTAATTGGAGATGAGTCTCAAGAACTTTCCTGCCTGGTTTGGCTTTGAACTTTGATCCTTAGATCTCAGCCTCCTGAGTAGCTAAGATTATAGGCACAAGCCAGCGGCGCCTGCCTTTTAACTTTCTCATTTGTAAAATGGGATTGATAGTGTGGACTTCACAGAACTGTGAGGATCTAGATCCTAATACTGGGACCTAGCCTTCTATCCTGAAGTCAGTGTCACCATCCATTGCTCTGTTCTGAAGCCCAGGGATGGCTGCCCTCTCCTGAGCTAACACCTGGCGCCCGGAGCATCTCGATGGGGCGGGAGTGACAAGCAAGCCTGGATGTCCCAAGCATTCAACCTCCCAGCCCTGCAGACTGTGTTTCTGGGTGAATTTATCTCAAAAGAGGTGTTCATGCACCAGATGCAGGAACATCTCCCTGTCTGGGGTCACAGGGACGGAGTGGGAGGGCTGTGGTTCAGCCTCTAAGATGTATGGTCCCTCAGGTCCCACGGGCCTCCAGAAGGCGGGCCCCTGGAGGATGATGGGATTTTCTTTGGCATTGCCTGTCTTTTATCCGGCTCGGGATGTTTTCCAGGGCATTATGAATAGCCCTGGCTTGGGGATGAGGAGTCGCAGGTGTGGCTGGGGCGAAGTATATTGGAAGGTGGGGAAATTTGAAGTGATAAACTTGAGGCTTATGGGCCAAAACACAGGCAGGGACTGTTTCCATGGCAACAAGACACCAGGGAGGGCTCAGCCTGGATGCTTAGGAGGCAGGGGCCTGACTTACAAAACCCAAAAGAGCAGGGCCCAGGGGCCTAGGGGCCCAGGGGCTGGCGCTCTTGTTTACTCCATCTGCCTCTTTGTGGCAATTCCTGGGCTGCTGCCTGAGCCCAGCCCTGGACCAAGCAGAGCTCAGGCTGTGGAGGGAGTGGAGGGAAGTGGACGTGTCCATTCACCTGCCACAGTCTCCCCCGAGCCTGATGTCTCTTCTTCTCCTTTGTTCTGTTTGAAATGAAATGCGCAGATCTCCAGGGTCCAGCTTGGTGTAGTGCTGACAGACGTGTAGACTCAGGGAGCTCACACCCTCTTCCACATACAGGGTGTTTCTGTGAGCCCACAGTGTTCTTCCTGTCCCTTTCATCGGCGCCCCCAACACTTGCACTGTGCTCATTTGTGTCACCACAGTTTAGTTTTGAACTTCATATATATGTGGAATGTTCTATTTTGTTTTTTTTCTCACTTCTAAGCTCAACATAATTTGTTAGCTTCACTCATGTTCAGTTTGTGGAGTTTGTTCATTTCTGATGTATGGATGTAGCACAGTTGGTTTATGGGAGATCCTTTAGTCATTCTAAGACTCGTACCTATTAGGCAATACTGAGATATCTGCTAGAATTTTGAGAGTTAACATACGCTGGTGATGGAGCCTGAATGGAATATCCTGGAGGTTTTGTAGGATTCTCTCTCTCTGTTTCTCTCTGTGTGTCTCTGTGTCTCTGTCTCTCTATCTCTGTGTCTTTCTGTCTTTCTCTCGGTGTCTGTCTCTCCTCTCTCTGTGTCTGTGTCTGTCTTTCTGTCTGTCTGTCTGTCTCTCCAGTCTGGGGCTTAAACTCAGGACCTGGACACTGTCCCTTAGATTTTTCACTCAAGACTAGCACTCTACCACTTGAGCTACAGCTCCACTTCCTGCTTTTTTTGTGTGTGTGCTTAAAGAGTCTCACAGACTTTCTAGCCCAAGCTGGCTTTGAACCACAAACCTCAGATCTTAGCCTTCCTGAGCAGCTAGGATAACAGACTTGAGCCACCAGCCCCACTATGGTAGCAGGATTCTTTTTTTTTTTTTTTTTTTGTCGGTCGTGGGGCTTGAACTCTGGGCCTGGGCGCTGTCCCTCAGCTCTTCAGCTCAAAGCGAGCGCTCTACCACTTGAGCTACAGCGCCACTTCCGGTTTTCTGGTGGTTTATTGGAGATAGGAGTCTCACGGTCTCTCCTGCCCGGGCTGGCTTTGAACCGCGATCCTCAGATCTCAGCCTCCTGAGTAGCTAGGATTACAGGCGTGAGCCACCAGCGCCCGGCGGTAGCAGGATTCTATTGGTCTTTGTTTTCAGACCATCTCTCATTTCTGTGGCTTTCTAGGAAAGGTCACTCTGGCTGTTCTTCACAGACTGCAGCCACCTTTACCTCCTAGAGATCGAGTGCACGTCGCCAGGGGCTCGGCCTCTGGCTTCCCCCATTATGCAGCATGCTGTTCTCTGGCGTGGATTGAAATGGTGTTCATCGCTGGGCTGGGGTGTCTGGGCCTATGTGTCACCAAAGGAGCATGTGCAGGATGGGAGCCTGCCACAATGGGGAGAAACCAGAGGCTCAGAGCAGGGAGGGGACCGACTGGAGCAGCGCTTAGCTAGGGTACAGTCCAAGTAGCAGGGCCACTGGGCTCTGTGTCCACGCAGGAAACAGACTCACAGCATGGGACCTGGCACTGGATGGCATTAGTTAAAGATGTGTGGAGGAACTGATGGCCTGAAAGAGAGAGGGCTGGGACAGCGGATTTAATGTCACACCCCTGACATGGAACATCCAAGCCAGGGTGGCCCGGCTGGGAGAGGAAAGGAGGGGTGAGTCAGGGAAGGGTGGGAGAGGTTTTTACCTAGGAAACTCCAACAGGGCTGGTGACTGTGGTCTGCAGGAGGCGCACAGTAGAGTGGAGACTCAACAGTCGTGCCCTGGAAATCATTTGAAACTGTGATGAATCTTCCTGGAAGAGCACTAAGGATTGAATCTCAACTGTAGCTCTTAGGGTGGGGCTCAGCGAACCTGCCTCGATCTTAGAGGCTTTCTCTGTCTAGTGGCTATACTACCATGTATCAGTTTGCCAGGTGGCCGTAATGAAGTACCCCAACTGGGTGGCTGAGAACAACAGAAATTCAGCCAGGTGTAGTGGGACATACCTGTAATCCCAGCCATGAGGAGGACAGTGAATTTGAGAGCAACAAGGGTTACATAGGGAGGCCTTGTCAAAAACAAAAACAAAAGAAAACCTAGCCAGGTGCTGGTGACTCACGCCCGTAATCTTAGCTGCTCAGGAGGCTGAGATCTGAAGATCATGGTCCAAACTCTTATCTCCAATTAACCACTAGAAAACTGGAAGTGGCACTATGGCTCAAAGTGGTAAAGGGCTAGCCTTGAGCAAAAGAGTTCAGGGACAGCTCCTGGGCCCTGAGTTCAAGTCCTACAATTGACAAAAATGAAAATAAAAATAAATACTCCCCCAACAAAACCTCCCAGAAATTCATTATCTTGGTTCTTCCAGACGCTAGATATTCCAACCTTAAGTGTCTGTGGGGTCCCTTGGAACCCTATAGGAGAGAACCCCTCTTTTCTTGGCCCATGGTGGCACCTAACTCAGAGCAGGGAGAGCCTTCATTCTTGTACAGAGGTAGACAAGTAACAGGGACTTTACTACTTTGTTCAAATCTTGCCTCTGCTCTCTGCATCGCAAAAATATGATCATCTTCAAAATATGATCACCACTCTTCTCCAGACCATAGGTCCACAACTACTCTGGATCTGGGGGTGGGGGAACAGGGCTCTCACAGATGTGGGGGGTCAGGAGGGGGTCACGCACATGTGCTTCTGTGCTTCTTCTGTGACTGGTGTGCCTATATTGATAGGTGTGTGTGTGTGTGTGTGTGTGTGTGTGTGTGTGTGTGTGTGTGCGCGCGCGTGTGTGCGCGCGCGTGCATGTGTGCTGGTAATGAATGGAGCTTGAACTCAGGGCCAGGGTGCTCTCCCCACTTCGTGTTTTTGCCCAAGGTTGACACTCTACCACTTGAGCCATGTCTCTACTCCCAGCTTTCTTCTGGCTAACTACAGAAAAAAGAGTCTGTTGGATTTGACTGCCTGAGTTGACTTTGAACCGTGATCCTCAGATCTCAGCCTCCTGAGTGTGAGCCACTGGCACACACTGTGTTGATCATTTAGTATGGCCATCGGGTGATGTTAATATCCAAATGGCTCTTGGCAGAAAAGAGTTTCCTCACCCCATCTTCTAGATTCTGTCCCTGGTTCTCAGCTTCCTTTTCCTAGTGGCTGGGACCCTGGAAAGCCCAAGCATGGCCCACATCCCCTCCTGCACCATGGCCCCTTGTCTTGGTGAGCAGGAGGAGGATGGAGGCCTGCTGTAAATAGCACCCTGGAATCACAAGGCTGCTTCCTGTGAGGAAATGTAGTGCCTAATAGGGCAGGAAAAAGGTGTTTCCGGAAGAGAGGCCAGGAAGGGGTGGAGGGCGGTGGGGGCTGGGGCCAGCTGGGTTCCTGGGTGCTGGAGGAAGAGAGCTGTGGAACATGGGGTACAGAAAGAGGGCCTGGGGTCTTCCATTCAAGTACCCCATGCAATCAGCCAGCGAGAAAGGCCTAAGAAGAATTGAGGCTGCGATCCTTAGAGGAGTCAGTGTCCAAGACAGAGGCTTTCAAGTGCCTCATTCATTCATTCACTCATTCATTTCTTCATTCATCGATTCACTGAGTGCTTTAGTGAACACTTCAGGATTGTGGCCGAGGTGGGCAGGGGAAGGGGCTGGAATCTCTGTGGGGGCATGGAAGGCTCTGGGAGGTGGAGGCCACTCTGGTAAAGGGGAGTAAACTGGGGGCTCCTCTCTCTCCTGGCCCCCTCTTTTGTCCATCCTGGGCCACCAGCAAGCTAAGGAGAAGCCCTTCTCACCTCCCCCAACCCACGGTCCCGGGGCCTCTCCCTCTGCTGTGTAGCCAGGATCTGCCCTCGATCCTCAGCTGCACACACAGTAGGGGCATGGGGGGGGGTGAGGGTCTCCCAAGGTCGTTCATCTGTGTAGCGTCAAGAGGCCTGAACCACGACTCGGCCCCGCCCGCGGCCAGTGTCGAGAGCGAAGGCCACGACCAGCTGGTGCGTCTCCAGTGCAGAGAGCAAGCGTGAGTCAGCCAGGGACCCAGCAGGCAGCCCGACTCCTGGCTCCGCAGCCGTGCCGGGCCTGCCAGACCACAGGGCCCCTTTCGTGGCTGGAGGAGGCTGACATGGAAATGGGCCGCTGTTTCCGTGAAGACGCCCCAAGAGAAGGGGGCTCTGGTGTCAGGTTGAGATTCCTTTGCACAGTTCCCACGCCATGAGCAGAGATGTTGAAATTCCATATCTCCACCCACTCCTTCAACCGGGGTGGTTCTCGGTTCCTTCCCAGGGCGGATCCCTGGCTTCTCCAAGGGGCTTAGGCAAACTTCAGCCTCTGTGTTCTCCGTGTGCGTGTGTGTGTGTGTGTGTGTGTGTGTGTGTGTGTGTGTGTGTGTGTGTTTTGATCCTGGGGTGTGTGTGTGTGTGTGTGTGTGTGTATGTGTTGATCCTGGGGTTTGAACTCAGAGCCTAGGAACTGCCCCTTCCCCTTTTTTTTGCTCAAGGCTACTTTTCTGACCACTCCTGGCTTTTTTTCCTCCTCCTCCTCCTCCTTCTCCTCCTCCTCCTCCTCCTTCTCCTCCTCCTCCTCCTCCTCCTCCTCCTCCTCCTCCTCCTCCTCCTCCTCCTCCTCTTCCTCCTCCCATAGTTTATTGGTGATAAAAGTCTCACATACTTTCCTGCCCAGGCTTGCTTCCAACTGTGATCCTCAGATCTCAGCCTCCGGAGTAGCTAGGATTACAGATGTGATTACAGATGTGGCACCCAGCTGTGTTCTTCCTTTTGTAAAACAGTGCATAGTGATTCTGGGAGAAAGGTAAAAGCTTGGCATATGTGCCTAGCCCATGTCACTCAGCCCAGCCCGTAGGACAGTGGCCACCTGTGTCCTGAGAAGTGAGTCCACACACACATGTGTGGTCACGCGGGGTTTCAGAACATCTACTCATCATCCATGGGGAGGTCCCTGCCCAGCTGCCTTGTGGCCCCAGGGCTCTCTAGGTAGCTACAGAAGGAAGTCAGAAATCACTCAGCAATTACACAGCCCCCGGCACTTAACTCCACCTGAATGCCTTCCTTGGCTGCTGAGTGCCAGCTAGCTGCTATTTCTTGGTCCTCCCAGTGTTCAGATGGATTGGCTGAGGACCTGCTTACCCAGACCACCAAAACTAGAAAGAGGTCACTAAAGGCCAAGAATATCCTGGCGCATGCCTGTAATCCTAGCTGTGGGAATTGAAATGGTTGGGAAGGGGAAGAAGGGGAAGGGATTGTGATTTGAGAGCAGCTCAGGCAAAACAGAGATTTGTAGGAGTCCATTTCAACCAACAGCTGTGCGCTGTGGCCCATGCCTGTGATCCCAGCTACTGGGGAAGTGTAGAGTTTGGGCACCATGCTTCTTGCCTCTCATCTTTGTCTGGCACAAAAGCCAAGGGGCAGGTCTCTCCAGTTAGAGATCTAGTGGCTGGAGTGTGAAGGAAGAGAAGGGCTGGCCTTCTCTCCTCTGGTGGCTTTGGTTTAGACACTCTCAAGAGCAGGACAGTGTCTCTCTGTTTCCTTTTGGACAGGGCTCAGCACCATCCGCCAAGAAATGTATAATGAAGGCTGTGGGAAGAGATTCTGGGAAAGGGAGAAAGATAATGGGGTTTCCCTTTGTCCGCGTGTCCTTGCATCATCCTATTTTCACCACGAGAGGGCGCAATTGCCCAACAGAACCCAGCTGGGTCCCCACGCCCTCCTCTCCAAGCCAGCCTCTGGCTACCCTGGGTGGAGAAGCCAGGAGTCTTGTCTCTACTTTAGACAAGACCCTCCCCGTCCCCCTAGGTGGTAAATCTAGGTGTTCAGATGTCTGGCAAACAGAGTGATTCTGTTTGCCTCTTGTTTGCTCAGTGGCATGAGAAAATTGTTTTGGTTTTATCTACTCCAAACCATTGCCCCCTGACCCCCCAAAAAACAAGACTCTGACTTTCTGCCCCTTAGCTTCAGGACGGATCCATTGGGTATCTTAGGGGATTGGATATGGTACAGGCTAGGATGCTGTTGGATGACAAGAAAAGGTCAGTGGTTTCCCAGGCTTGCTGCTTTCTCTGAGTGCACTGCAGCATACTGGCATGTAGTAAGCACTCAATAAACATGAGTTTCTTTTTTTCCTTTTTGCGAGTACTGGGGCTTGAACTCAGGACCTCACACTCTTGCTGGGCTCTGTTATGGCATGAGGTTTTCAATGGAAGACAAAGGTGTCCATGGAGTGTGGCCAGTTCCTTCTGGGAATCACAGAGAGGCCAAGGAGAAGCTCTGGGGGTGCCTTACGACAGCCAAGTGTACCCCCGAACTTGGTCTTTGGTAGCAGAAGGTGTTTTTGAAGTGGAGACATCTGGAGGGCAGATGTGGGGTTGGCGGGGACGGATTCCCCCCTCAGGCCAGCGGTTCACCCCTTCATCACAGACACCCCTTACAGCAGGGTCGCCTGAGGTCTGGGCTGGCTGGAGTTGGGGGGTCAGGCCTGGGCAGGCAGTGGTCCCTCACCTTGGACACACTGAGAAAGGACTGAGAAGTGGGTGAGCTGATGGCTTCATGCTCTGAGAACTCCCAGACCCCTCAGGGTAGCTGAAAAACCAGTCCTAAGCGGGTACTCCTGGAAATGTGTTAGCACACGCCACCCTTGCCTTCTAAGGGCTCTCAGAGGGGCTCGTGGGCTTTTGCTGGCCTGTCCTGGGCTGGGGACAATGGAGGTGAGCAGGGGGTGAGGGGTCTACTGTGTGTGGCAGCAGAGACCGACCAGCAAGGCAGCAGGGAGGCGGGCCAGTCCTGGAGAGTGTTGGACACAGCCTGGATTCTATCTGGGCATGAGTTTTCTCTCTGGAAGGTAGGATGGTATTAGGCAGGGGGGTGGTTCGACCAGCAGGTGCTGTAAGCACCCGTGGCCATGAGGGGAGGGGTGGCTTGGGCCCCTGCCTCAGCTGCTCGTGGTCTCGTGGCCTCGTGGTGGAGCCCAAGGGAAGTGACAGACTTAAGAGGTGACAGGCGCGTCACAGGGTGCAGACCCGCTGGGGCTGGCAGTGTGAGCCGGGACGTGCCTCCCCGGCCGCCCTCCCCTGAGCCTCCTCTCCACCAGACACAGGGACACAGCCTGGACATCAGAGGGGATGTTGGCTCACCCCCACAGCTTGTCAAAGCTTTGCTGTGGTGTAGCCCAGCCTGGGAGAAGGTGTTAGAACTCGATCAGAAGGGCCGGTGCTGGTGGCTCACACCTGTACTCTTATCTACTCAGAAAGCTGAGATCTGAGGATCAGGGTTCAAAGCCAGCCTGGGCAGGAAAGCCTGTGAGACTCTTAGCTCCAATTAACAGCCAAAAAGCGGAAAGTAGAGCTATGATTCAAGTGGTAGCGTGCTAGCCTTGAGCACAAAAGCTCAGGGACAGCGGCCAGGCCCTGAATTCAAGCCCCACAACCAACAGCAGCAACAACAAAAGAACTAGACCAGTGGATACGTGTGTGAGTTCCTGACCTCTGCTTGTCAGGGTGGTGGTACCCCAAATCTCCAAGTGCCACAGATTCAGCAAAGTAGGCCCCCAGGATCCTTTTACCCCTGGGGGTCAGGAGGAAGCCAAGATCTAGAGCTGGATGCTGCAAACTCTTGTAATGGACAGCCCTCTTCCCCAAGCCTCAGTTTCTCCCTCTGTAAAGTGAGGGCATTGATTTGGATTGCAGTGCTCAGTTAGGAGGAGGGGCTGGGAGGGCCGGTTGCTGCAGCCGTAGCAGCTGGTTCTTTGTAGACTGTTCCACTTGGGCCGGATTCTCTTCCACACATAAAGAAGGTCAGAGAAGTGAAGTGGAGCAGGCTCAGAGAGACAAAGGACAGATATTTCTCTCCCAGGTGATGTGAAATCTGAAGTCTAAACACATAGGGAAACTTGTACAGGGTCATATGCACGTGTTCGCGTACACACGTTGACTAAAGTATGACTAAAGAAGGTACAGGTCCGGCTTTCTATCTGTTGGCTCTCATTCTCCCTTCCCGTGCCTCAGTTTCCTCCCCTGTCAGAGAGGCTGCCCCTGTGTTCTGCAGCTCACATGCCAGGCCTGGGACGCACAAAGTTGTCCTTGTGCTGCGTGCCAGCGGCTGCCAGCATCGGGCCCGGGGCCCGGCCTGTGGCTATCCCAGGGATGCGGGCTTCGTCCAGATCACAGAGAACAGAAGGGCCCCTTCTTTGCAGGGCAGAGAGGTTCCTGGCAGATCCCCCAGGAACCGAACCCCCTTTGTGAGGAAGAATTGCCTCCTTGTGAGGCGGCAGCGCCGGTTCGCGAGGCATTTTACAATCATTTTCATTAGGCAGCCCCTGAGACCTCACCATAATAGAAGGGCTGTCACCCACTTCCTGCTTCTCTGGGGGAAACTGAGGCCCATGCAGGGGGAAGCAGGACCCCAGGTCACATAATGAGGTGGATTTGACCTCCTAGGACCCTGTGGTTTTGGGTCAGCATTTTATCCCTAGAGACCACAGACACCCCTAACCTGTAGCCATGGACTGAACCGAAAATGACCACCCAAAGGCCCCTGGGTGTGCCCCCCTTCTTCTTCTCCCTCTCCCTCCTCCCTTTCTACCAAAGGCTGAGTTGACCCTGCTTTTGCATGTCCATGGCTGGTCCTTTCTTTCAGATCCTGGCTGCACTGAGCTCTCCCCATTACTTCAACACTCCTTTTGGGGGGCTACAGAAGTTCCCCCTGTCCCCTGCTCACAGCACTGTCCCAGCCAGGCATTGCTCCCACGTGAAGCTGCTGGGCCCCCCGCTGTTCTCTAAGACCCCTCTCCTCACCTCAAAACATACCCACAGCTCCCCCACACCTCTCCCTGGAGGCCTCTGAAGACTTCCTGTGATCTACCACTGCCACCCACCCCGGCTGCCTGCTCCTAGCTCCTCTCCTGCCCCGGCTTCACGCAAGGGTCCTTCCCCATCCATTGTTCTTTTTCTCCCCTAAATTTTAACTAGTGTTGGGTTTATTTCCCTTATTAGCAAGACTCACAGAAAAGCTGTGTGTGTGTGTGTGTGTGTGTGTGTGTGTGTGTGTGTGTGTGCGCGTGTGTGTGCATGTGTGTGTGTGTGTGTGCATGTGTGTGTGTATGTGTATGTGTGCGCGCATGCGCATGTATGTGTGCGTGATAGCACTAGGGCTTGAACTCAGGGCCTTGTGCACTCATGTAATCAAGGCTTTTTGATCAAGGCTAGCGTACCACTGCTTGATCCGCACCTCCATTTCTGCACATGATTTTGCTTTTCTGCTTTTTAGTCTAATACTATTTCAGGCATTTTTCCTATCAGAGCCATGTGCACATCATTTGACCCCCATGTTTATCATAATTCCTCATCTAACATAATCCTCCCCCACCAGGAACCCCCTGGACTATAGGGTGGTGACTCCAGGGTGTTTTGGAACATTGACCTGTCTCTCTCCCTCCCCCCCCCCGCCCCCACCACCCCCCCCGCCCCCGTCTCTGCGATGCACTGACCATCTGCTCATCATGAGACTCTGATTAGGATCTTGAACTGGGTGGCGAGTGGAAAGCAGTGTCTCGCCCTGCACTCCGCCCCTTCCCCCCTTCCTGCCTGACAAGATGGGTCTGCCATCAGCTGCAGGGGGGCGCCCACAAACATCTCCACCCTCTTCCGGGGGAACTGGCTTCTGTTGGTCCAGGCAGTTATCTCTGATTTTTTTTTTTTTCTGATTCAACTATCCACACCCTCCAGGGCACAGGCTAGCCACATCGATCTCTGTGTCCTGCAGAGATCAATGCGATTGGAGTCCACTGCAGAGAGGGGCCATCAGGTGAGGGGCCGAAAGGTATCACTCAACTAGAAGACGGAGGCTTGTTCTGATGATGTCATTCAGGTCACGCAGGGATCCATATGGTCTGATTGAATGAGTAGCATAGATCTTTGTGTATATAGACACGATGGATGGCCTCAAGGCTGTCGGAGACATGGGGATGTGGAACTTCCTGTAACCAGGCAAGGATCTGTGTTCAGATCCAGCTTGCATGGCCAAGATGGGGACTGGCTGGCCATCAGCAGGGAGGTGACTTCCTGCGGGAGGCAGGGGTGTCCTGCCAGCCCACGGCCACTGCTGTGCCAGGCAGGGGTGCTTCCAGGTGTGGCACACAGCATGTCTTTGAGCTCTCAGCTGCACAACTGAAGTGTCCTTTCTCCATGGGGGTACAAGAGGAAGGATCCCCATGAGGTCCAAGCTGGGGCGGCCCAGCCTTGCTGAGTGCTTTCACCAGACATGCAGCTGGTCCAGCTGTGGGTGGCTGTGTTCAGTGCAAGGTGAGCCCCTGCCATACAACGCGAGCATGCGCCGTCTCCAAGCACCTGGAAGCCAGGTGTCATCCAGGCTGTGTCCCAGAGCGGTGGCTGGAGTTAGGAACCCTGGGATGACACAGAAGAGACGGGGGGAGGGGGGTGCTAGGGAAGTGGCCGTGCTTGCTAGTATGTGCATAGGCCCTGGGTCTAATCCCTAACATCCCCCCCCCAAAAAAAAGTGGGAGTGGGGAGAAAAGTCATCCCCAAGGAAGTTTCCCTGGCTTTCCCATGTGCCCTGATGAAGCTGACCTGAAAAACACTAACAGAAAAACTGGGGCAGGTAGAAGGAGGTAGGCTGGCTCCTTTCCAGGTGAGAGACCATGGCCCAATGCAGGTCTGGGCGCACAGTTTCCCCCTCTAAACTGGGTCTGGTGGACCCCATCGCCTGGCTTCTCCATCCCACCACTGGCAGGAAAGTCTCCAACTCACGTTTGCCTGGTGCCCAGAGGGTGGGCACAGAGCTGCTTCCTGCCTGGCTGGGCTGGCTGGAAGGTCCTCCTTTTCAGACTGAAAGCTGTGACAGCCAGGCTGTGGGTAGAGCCCAGCAGGCAGCTACTACAGCCCTCCCTCCCGTCCCTCCCCCCTCCCCACCACCCCCTCCGCCTTGCCCTTGGCTCCTCCCGATTTCAGGCTTTGTCCTCAGTTTTCCCAGGTACAGGAAATGGATCAGCTCTGTGGGGTCCACATCCCTGGGCCTAACACTGTGGCCTCTTTTGTACCTTATCCTTGTGTCTGCTGCTCTGTCACTGACCCCAGTTGCCCGTTGCTAAGGCAACCAAGTCCTGTCATTTCCTGAGCTTTACAGCATCTCGGCACCCATTTCCGCTGTGTCTGTAGCCACGCTGCCAGGGTAGAGGTCCCCTGTGATTGCGTCTGTCCTGAGGGCCGGTGCTGTTCTGCCAGACTTGGCGGCTACTAATTTGAAAAGAGCCGAATGGTCAGCACACACCATGTGGGCTCCCAGGCACTGGTTGCTGGTGTCTCCAGGAGCCAGGGAGACTAAGCGATTGCCGAGTGACAGAGAGGAAATCAGATCGACCTTCCCGAGCCTCTTTTTCATCAGTACAGTGGAGGTGGTGGTGGGAGCCACTGTGGGAATTAAGGGATGATGGATGTGATCACACGAGGATCCCAGAACAGTGCCCAATGCTGATGTCATAGATGTCTGATTAATGAATGACAGCTTCTGATTTTGTGTGTGTGTATGTGGAGGTGGTGGTGTGTGTACCAATACTAGGATTTTAAACACTAAGCCAAGTGCTCTTACTAGACTATTTGGCTCATGCTGCCACTTAAGCCACAGCTCCACTTCTGGCTTTTTGCTAGTTAATTGGAGATAGAGGTCTTATAGTGTTGTCTACTCAAGCTGGCTTTGAACTGAAATCCTTAGATCTCAGCCTCCTAAGTAGCTAAGATTACAGGTATGAGCCATGGGTGCCCCACTGATGGTTCTCTTTCATGGTTTAATGTAGCTGTGGGCTAAGGGTTAGGCTTCTCTAGCACCTTCCATGTTCTGGGTACTGCTGAGCTCCAGGCATAGAAGGTGAGTTCCTGGTTGTCAAGGATAAGCTCTCTGGCCTGTGCTTCGGTCTCTGTCTGTGGGGAGCCAGAAATACCACTGCAGGGGGCCCCAGTTAGGAGGGCCCCACTAGGCATTCTATTTGGC
Source organism: Dipodomys merriami (assembly GCF_024711535.1). Lineage (NCBI taxonomy): Eukaryota > Metazoa > Chordata > Mammalia > Rodentia > Heteromyidae > Dipodomys > Dipodomys merriami. The sequence goes on along the minus strand of NW_027204604.1, from coordinate 13,759,837 downwards.
TTAGAATTGCTTCTTACAGTCCTACACCCATTTCCAGCAAATGTTCATTCCTAGTTTGGTTTTGTTTATCCCATTGTCAAAGTGGGATTCCATAGGAATTCTTCCCAAGTGGACGGTCAGTGTATACACAGATCTCTCTCCACAAATGTTCTCTACAGAGTCAGCACAGAAGAAGGGTAGGAACAACATGCGTGGGAAATGATGGCAGGTGTGGGGATGGAATACTGGCATCCAGTGGTGATGCCAACTATTCATTCCCTCACTGTCATTCATCACTATCAATTGACTGCTCCACACACAGGCCTTGTTCTTTTTCAAGTTGTTCATGGATAAGAGTGTGGTCAGAGACAAAGGGAGAAGTATGGGATTCATGATGCAATGATGAGAAAAGTAGGGAGCAGGGTATTTGGATACCTGATGGCTAAGGCATGTGGCATGCTACACACTGGGTTCCTGTAGGCAGAAACAGAGACTTCTTCTGGTACTGGTCCTGGGCTTGAACTTGCAGCCTGAGCACTGTCCCTTAGCTTTTTTGCTCAAGGCTGATGCTCTACTGGCTTGAGCCACAGCTCCACTTCCAGCTTTTTGCTAGTTAATTGGAGACAAAAGTCTCACAGACTTTCCTGCTGGGGCTGGCTTCCCACCTTAATCCTCAGATCTCAGCCTCCTGAGTAGCTAGGATTATAGGCGTGAACCAACAGCCCTGGCACAAGCTGGCTTCTATAGATCCACTTCTGCCATCAGCAGTGTTATAGCTGGCAAGTTTCGGAGTCAGGAGACTCGGGTTCTAATCTCTGAAATGGGCACAGTCATGTCTGCCTGGCGTACTACCCACAAGTCATTGCAAGACTCCAGCAAGGCAGTTCCACGGCCCTGACTGACTTGTGCACGGAAGGCTAGACAGGTTTATTTGGGTTTAGTTTGCTTTCTCAGAACGTTGCAATCTTCATGGCTCAGGAAGTACTCTGAGGCATGGGCTAATGTCCCACGATTCTTGGAAATCATCTCCTGTGTCAGGCCACCCTGTCCATCCCTGCCAATTATGCCACCTGGAAGCCTGGGCCCTGAGTCAGCTCCACCCCAAGCCATGTTGGCACAGGGAGGAGCCATGGAAGAGTCTGTCCCCAGGAAATAAAGCATCAAACTTCATGAAGGCCCCAGTGTATGTTTGCTTGTAATGGTCAGGCTCAGATTGAAATGGATGGGTGCAGGGGTGGGGGTGGGGCGGCCTGTCCCTGGGGAATTCACTACTGTGGTCTGACATTCTCACTGGTTCAAGGACACACAGAGAGCAAGGCAGGCCTCGGGAGCTGACTCCAACTTGCTGCTTTTGTGATACTGGGGCTTGAACTCAGGGCCTGGGCACTGTCCTTAAGTACTCACTGTCTCTCTCTGTCTCTCTGTCTCTGTCTCTCTGTCTCTGTTTCTCTCTCTGTCTCTCTGTCTGTTTGTCTGTCTGTCTGCCTGCCTTCCCCCTCCCCACCTCTTTCTCTTGGTTAGTGCTCTACCACTTAAGCCACAGCTCCATTTCTAGCTTTTTGGTGGCTACTTGGAGATAACAGTCTCATGAACTTTCCTGCCCCAGGCTGGCTTCAAACTGCTATCCTTAGATTTCAGCCACCTGAGTAGCTAGGATTAGAGGGGTGAGCCACAGTGCCCAGACTTGACCCTGAATATTGATTTTTCCAGAATATAGTGCTAAGCCAGGAGAAGTTTTTGTCTTCAAATGAGTGTGTGTGTGTGTGTGTGTGTGTGTGTGTGTGTGTGTGTGTGTGTGTTTCTGTGTCTGTGTCTGTGTCTGTGTGTCAGTGGATATGTGTATTAAGGTGAAGAAACAAGGAAGGAAAGAAAAAGAAGGATAAGAAAAAAGGAAGGGAGGCAGGAAGGAAGAAAGGGAGGGAGGGAGGGAAAGACAAAAGCACACCTTTGAGGAGGGATGGTGTGAGCCTGGGGGGGCCTCCCCTGCCCATCCTGATGCAGAGTGGGGTGGCAGTGAGTGACCCGCTTTCTCCCTCTGGAAATGTTTCCAACCCATGTTCCCCTTCCCCTAGTGAGAAGCAAGAGGGGAGAAACCCAGAGACAGACTGAGGAGTCTGTTCCAGGCTGTGGTGATCTGGAGTCCTTACCCCCACTCCCCTCGGTGCCCTGCTGTCTCCTGGATTCTTGTTTCCCCCCTCTTTTGCTCTAAGTGCTGAGCTGTGGGATCTAATCCCACCCATTAAGGAATTTGTCAATGCATAGTTCAACTTTGACAGCGTTTATTGACATCTACCTTGGAAACCCCCAAACCCAGTCTTGTGCTGAATTCTGTTAGAATGAGGAAAATATCTGCCTTTGAACTGTCCTTTGGGATGGAGGAAGTGTCCCCAGACCACTATGTTTGGAAAGAGAATCCAACCCAAATAAGGACAACAAATGCCCAATGTTAAAAGTGACTATGGGCCAGTGTTGGTGACTCACACCTATAATCCCAGCTACTTGGGAGACTGAGACCTGGAGAATCGCAGTTTGAAGCCAGCCTGGGCAGTAAAGTTTGTGAGATGCTTAATTCCAATGAACCAGCCAAAAGCCAGGGAAGCAAGAAAGCAAGGGTGTAAGAGGCCCTGAAATCTAGACCTCATCTGGGGGGGGGGTGTGTTACGGGAGCGAGCACCATGCTAGAGGACAGTGCCTAGAGTCAGATCCAAATCTGAGGCTGGGGGCTGGGAAGGTGGCTCAGTGGTAGAGCGCTTGCCTTGCATGCCAGAGGCCCTGGGTTCGATTCCTCAGCACCACATAAGCAAAACGAAAAAAGCCGGAAGTGGCACTGTGGCTCAAGTGGTAGAGAGCTAGCCTTGAGCTGAAGAGCTGACGGACAGCGCCCAGGCCCAGAGTTCAGGCTCCACAACCAGACCCCCCCCAAAAAAAACCCAACAAATCTGAGGCTGAGCAGAAACTGAGAAGTTTGATAAGTTGATAAGTTGTTTCGTGATTTATTATGTAGGAAAGGAAATGGACGAATGGAGGAAGGAGAGAAACTGTAGGCAGGGCAGCTTCTATTTGCATCTTTGTCCTTGACCATTAGGCATTGGACATTCTTTCTTAACTTGTGTGCTCTTCCACATATCACATTCCTGTTCTTGAATACTTCTTATAGTAGTTTTGTGTGTGTGTGTGTGTGTGTATGTGTACATGTGCACATGTACACACATACAAGCTCTCACTTGGCTCTTTTGCTGTAAGCTGGCACTCGACATCTTTTTTTTTTTTTTTTTTTTTTTTTGCCAGTCCTGAGGCTTAACCTTGGGCCTGGGCACTGTCCTTGAGCTTCTTTTGCTAGTGCTACTGCTCTACTACTTGAGCCACAGCTCTACTTTTGTCTTTTCCTGAGTAGTTTATTCGAGATAAGAGTGTCATAGACTTTCCTGCCTGGGCTGGCTTTGAACTTCGATCCTCAGCTTCCTGAGTAGTTAGGATTACAGATGTGAGCCACCAGTGCCCAGCTTTTTATGAATTTTATAGGTCAGTTCCTGTTTGATATGTGGTTGGCAAATCTTTTCTAGTACTTTGTACCTTTCTTTACATCCTCTTAACAATCTCTCTCTTCTTTTTCCCTGTGCCAGTACTGGAGCTTGAACTTAGAGCCAGGGTGCCGGATGCTGTCCCTTAGCTTTTTGGCTCAAGGTTGGTTCTCTACCACTTGAACCACAACTTCACTAAAAGCTTTTTGGTGGTTGATTGGAGATAAGAGTCTCACAGACTTTTCTTCCTGGGCTGGTTTTGATCTGACAGGAAAGGGTCAGGGAAGAGTAAAGAACGGGTGGGAAACACACTGCAGGAGTGGCCTGGGGACCACAGAGCAGAGGTTCAAGTTACAGTAGAAGGGTCCCTGGCAATGACAGATTAAGAGGGAATGGGAGGGAGCTGGATGCTGGTGATCTACACCTGTAATCACGGCTACTTGGGAGGCTGAGATCTTGAGGATCAGGGTTCAAAGCTAGCCTGTGCAGGAAAGCCTGTGAGATTCTTATCTCTAATTAACCACCAAAAGAAGCCAAAGTGGAGCTGTAGCTCCAGTAGTAGAATGCTAGGCTTGAGTAAAAAAGCTAAGTGACAGTGCTCAAACCCTGAGTTCAGGCCCCAGTACCTACACTAAAAAAAATAAAAAATAAACAAACGATGGAGTGAATGAATGACCTTCCTTCAGGAAGTACTAAGCTGTAGGCCTGGCTTGCTCACTGCAGTGCTGCACACCTGACAGCCTTCAACAAGCCAGGCTGAATCCCAGAATCCTCTTCCCCTTTCTGCAACCCAAACTCACAGCCCAGTGCATGGTGTTAATCTCTTCTGAGAGCTGTTCCCTGCCCCCACTGCTCCCCACCGCCTCCCCCACCCCCAGCCTCTGGAAACCACAGCATCCCCGCCTCAGCCCTGGGAGCAGGCCTCGGCCTGGTGCTGCAGGCTCAGCCTGCCGCCTCCCTGCCTGGCTGATTTCTTTGAATGCCTTGGCCCGGCTCACGCTGAGCCAGGCTCTAGCACGCTATAACACAGCCCCGGTGGCCAAGCTTGTGCAGAGGAGACAGCAGGGGCCAAGCCCCATTCCGGGCTCATCAGCTCCTGTGCCCCAGCTGTGTTCATTGTCCAAACCCCTCCAACAAGCCAGCCCTGTTTCCCTCTGCAATTAAGACAGAAAGCTCGTTATCTCTCCTGCTCCCATTATCTGCACACTCTGCTTAGGAGCTTTCTCTGGAGAGCAGCACCTGCAGAGGCCTTGCTGGTTAACTCCTTCCCTGCTGGACCCAGGCGCCCCAGAGCAAAGCTCATGGGTGAAGGAGCAGCCAGGGAGGGAGGGCAGCCATTGAGGCCTGGGTTGGCTCTGCACAGGCTCACTGGGAAACCTTAGGTAAACAGTTACCTTTTTTTGTTTGTTGTGGGGCCTGAACTCTGGGCCTGGGCACTGTCCCTCAGCTCTTCAGTACAAGGCTAGCACTCTACCACTTGAGCCACAGCTCCATTTCCGGTTTTCTGATGGTTCATTGGAGATAAGAGTCTCAGGGATTTTCCTGCCCAGGCTGGCTTTGAACTGCGATCCTCAGATCTCAGCCTCCTGAGTAGCTAGGATTACAGGTGTGAGCCACTGGTACCCGGCAAGTTACTTTTTATGTGTGTACTGCTACTGGGACTTGAACTTAGGGCCTCATGCTCTCTCTTGGCTTTGTTGCTTAAGGCTGATACCACTTGAGCCATACCTCCACTTCTGGCTTTTTGCTGGTTAATTGGAGAAGAGTCTCACAGATTTTCTTCTAGGGCTGGCTTTTGAACCATGATCCTCATATCTCAGCTTTCTGAGTAGCTACCATTACAGGCCTGAGCCACCAGTGCCCCAGATCCCCCTTGACTTGCCTTCCCTCCTCTTCCATCCAGGGAAGTTGTAGGAACGATTGAGATGCTGTTCAAGTTGCCAGCTCCCATGAGTATCTGTGGAAACCCCCAGAGGTCTGTTATTCTGGCTAGTGATACTTCTTACAGTCAAAATGCAAGCTTCAAGATAAAGCTTAAATAAATAGCCTCACAGCAAGAGATCCTTGTGTCTGTATCCAATTCCAGACCCTGAATTGGAAGAAAGGACTTGGGTTTAGCAAACTCCCCTTTCTAGTGTAGCCTTCCACAGGTCTCTTAACCTCTCTGTACTCTGGGTTCCCACTCTGGAAAATTAAGAGTCTAACTGGGTAATCTTCAGATTCCTTCCCTCCGAGGAATTGTATTACTGATGGCCATTCTATATAATAGGCTTTGAGAATTAAGAACACTAGCAATTATTAGACTCTGAATATGGGTTAGATCTTTTGCATTATTTCCAATTTAAATGTGAGAAAAATAAGGTTCAGAGAGATATTATTTAATTTGAATCAGACGTCCAGTTCCTGGAAGTCTTTGAGGCTGTTTTACTAATATCATGTATTTATTTGTTTTTTTTTTTTTTTGGTGCCAGTCCTGGAGCTTGAACTCAGGACCAGGGCTCTGTCACTGAGCTTTTGTGCTCAAAGCTAGTGTGTTCTACCACTTGAATCACAGCCCCATTTCTAGCTTTTTGGTGATTCATTGGAGGAGATAAGAGTGGACTTTCCTGCCTGGGCTGGCTTCGAACCTTGGTCCTCAGATCTCAGCCTCCTGAGTAGTTAGGATTACAGGCCTGAGCTACTGGTGCCCAGTTGATGTGTTTAAAGAAAATTTGCACATAACCTTTTTTTCTTTTCTTTTTTTTTTTTTTTTTGCATCCAGTCGTGGGGCCTGAACTCTGGGCCTGAGCGCTGTCCCTCAGTTCTTCAGCTCAAGGCTAGCGCTCTACCTCTTGAGCCACAGCGCCACTTCCGGCTTTTTTCTTTTTGCTTATGTGGTGCTGAGGAATCGAACCCAGGGCCTCATGCATGTAAGGCAAGCGCTCTACCACTGAGCCACCTTTCCAGCCCCATAACTTTTTTTTTCTGCACAAGATTGAGTGATATATAGAGAGAAAATAACTAGTTAAACACAGATTCTAGATTCTGTCCCTTCAAATTCTCTGGAGTCTTAACGTGTTGGGCCAAGAATGAATGAGAAAACACCTGTATTTTGGGTCTCTCTTTGGTACCAGACAGCACAGCTAATTAACCTTGGTCCTTATATCCAGCTGGAGAAGAATTCAGGCAAGATAAGAATGTAGCGAAAGCAATCTGGGACTGTGTTAGAGAGTAAATATGGCAGAGAAAAGAGATTATGTGGCATGATGCTCCAGGAAGATCTGCCATCTTCAGGGTACAGACCTGAGCTGAGGGAGAATCGGGGGCCGGGGACAAAGGTGTGCAGAGGTCACGAGGCCCATGGCAGGTGTGGCTGGCTGTGCGTTGTCTCGGTTCTGATTCTGGAGACATTGTGATCGCTGCCATCTCTTGCGGGGAGCTGTCTGGCTCCCGGGAGGTGGTGTCTCTGGCTCTGGGGTACAGCCTGGTCACTGTCGGTCACTGTCCTCCATTGAGGGCGATCTGTCCTGCAAGACTCTGCTGACCCTTGGGGACCTTTAGTACCTTGTCCTACGGATGCCATCTACATATGGCCCTGTCTTTCCCAGAGCCCAGCGAGATGGCTCAGGGCTCCGGGGAGAGCAGCTCGGAACCATGGAGACAGAACACGGAGACAGGGGCGCGAACACAGTTTACTACCTGCGAGTGACACACTTGGAACAGAGGACGGTCTCTCAGATGAGAACCACAGCCTGGGCCTTCGGGGCTTGAGTTCTGAGATTGCCTGGGAGGAATTCCTGCCGAGGTCCAGCTCCAGGGTCACCTCTGTGAGTCAAGAAGTTAAAATACGATATTTTCTCTGAGATCTTGTGATCACCTCTGCCTTAGTTTCCCTTTGCATTTCCCATCGCTCATGGCTAACCCTGCCTATCACCTTTATGACTAAAAGATTGTTTATGTTTGTATAACCTTCAGCCATTGGACTCTTGTCACCATCTGGGTAAACTGAGGCCTGAGTTGCTAACACAGCAGTTCATCCCCATCTGAGCCTGGCATTTATTGTGTGCAGCCGAGCCCTCCTGAGCTTTTTTTTCTAGAATCTCCTGTGAGTCCACAGAAGCTGCCCAGGGTGCTTTGATTGCTGAACAGTACCAATACTTCAGCAAGGCTGGATTCTGGATTTTCAGTTCAGCTAGCTAATCTGTTCCTGACTCATCTAGAGACAGGGTCAGGGACGTCAAGCAACCACGACAGAGGGGATCGGGGAAGGTCCTGGCCAGCTCAGGGAGCCCAGACCCTGGCAAACTCATGGGAAGGGAAAGGAGGCCCTGCATTTCCAAACCAAAAGTAAGATTAAAATTCTGACCCTGGGGAAAACTGAGGTCCCCCACACCTGCCCTTCCTTGCACACCTAGGAAGACAATGGCTCCTCTACCCTGGGCTCCCTGTTTGGAGAGTTGACCAGCGGTCTGAGCCTTCCCTCAGGCTCTCAAATATGGGGCCAGCTGCTTTATACCTGGTCCTTATCGTCCAGGCTTTGGGGTGCCACAAGTTGTGTTGCTTTGTCTACATAGGGCATTTTATAGAGTACTGAAAATCCTTAGAGCAGAAAGTCTGGGTATGTTCTGTGGCTTCTTGCCACATTTTACATGAGAAGGAAGGCATTGATGGGGGGGAGATACAGAGATAGGTTATTATTGATGGCAAGCTTCAGAGATGCAATAAAATCCATCTGTCTTTTGGAACCTTAACTTACATTAATATAGGCAATGCTCTGGGAATTTTTATTTTTGTGATCCTAGGGGATTGAACCTAGGTCCATTAGCTTTCTAAGAAGCATGCTGGGCCAGACACCGGTGGCTCACGCCTGTAATCCTAGCTACTGAGGAGGCTGAGATCTGAGGATCACAATTCAAAGCCAGCCTAGGCAGGAAAAACAGTGAAACACTTATCTCCAATAAACCACCAGAAAACCGAAAGTGGCGCTGTGGCTCAAGTGGTAGAGTGCTAGCCTTGAGCTGAAGAGCTGAGGGGCAGCGCTTAGGCCCAGAGTTCAAGCCTCATGACTGACAAAAAAAAAAAAAAAGAAGAAGAAGAAGAAGCAGCAGCATGCTGGCTATGTACCCACTCATCCAAGTCCTTCATTCACAAACATCAAAGAAAAAAATGGGGCTGGGAAGATGGCTCAGTGGTAGAACGCTTGCCTTGCATCCATAAGGCCCTGGGTTCAATTCCTCAGCACCACATACACAAAAAAAGCTGGAAGTATTGCTGTGGCTCAAGTGATAGAGTGCAAGCCTTGAGCAAAAAGCAGTGCCCAGGCCGTGAGTTCAAGCCCCAGGACTGGGGGAAAAAAAGAAAAAGCAAAATATGGACAAATTAGGCTTGGTCAAAATTGAAAATAGGCTCTCACCTATAATCCTATTTACATGGGAGGAAAAGGATTGAGAGGATCATGGTTCAAGGCCAGCTTAGGCAAAATTAGCAAGACCCCATCTCCACAAACAACCTGGGTTTGGAGGGTCATATTTCTTTGTTGGTTTGTTTTGGGTCCAGTCATGGGGCCTGAACTCTGGGCCTGGGTGCTGTCCCTCAGCTCTTCAGCTCAAGGCTAGTGCTCTACCACTTGAGCCATAGTGCCACTTCTGGCTCTTTTCTTCTTTTGCTTATGTGGTGCTGAGGAATTGAACCCAGGGCCTCTGGCATGCAAGGCAAGTGCTCTACCACTGAGCCACCCTCCCAGCACATGGAGGGTCATATTTCTAATCCCAGTTATTTGGGAAGTACACATCTGAGGTCAGTCTAGGCAAACACTCAAAACAAGTGCCTGAAAACTAGTCTAAAGCAAAAGAAAAAAATTAAACACTTTTCAGCTTTAGAGAACATTGTCAAGAAAGTAAAACATTAGCTAATGGAATGGAAAAAAAAAAAAAACGCATTTGCAAATCGTATATGTGATCAGGGTCCAGCATCCAGAATATATGAATTCTTATCATTTAACACTAGTAACCAAAAAATACATGATTGAAACCGTGGCAAATGGCATTCAAATAGACATAGAGACTAAACAGCCAATGTATGCTAGGTTTTTCAACAGCACTTATTATTAGGGAAAAGCAATTCAAAGCCAAAATGAAATTCTGTCTAATACAACTAATAGGATTCCTATTATCAAAAACACAGAAAATGCTTAACACCAGTACTCACATCTATAAGCCTAGCTACTAAGGAGGCTGAGACTTGGTTCAAAGTTAGCTTGAGAAAAAGAAAGTCCTTGAGACTCTTATTTCCAACTAAACACCAAAAAACCAGAAGTGGAACTGTGGCTCAAGTGGTAGAGTACCAACCTTGAGCTAAGGGACAATGTCCTGGGCCTGAGTTAAAGCTCCAATTCCTCCAGTTTCTCTGTGCCCCCCCAACCTGATTAAACTAAACATTTCTTTAACTTATTTGAATAGACCCCCATTTAGCTCAGAAAACCCATTAAGAGTCTCAATGGAATTTAAAATGGAGAAAGGTTTAGAATTTTCTTTGTTACAGCTAAGAAAAGGGACAGTTAAATTGACACGTGTCTCAATTTTCTCATCATATTTATCATGATAATGAGCACATCAAGTGCCCTGTAGGGCATGGTAATGTATGTAAAGTGCTTAAAGTAATGTCTGATGCTTAAGTGAGGATCCGCAGTCACGTGACCCTATGGCACATGACCCCAAGTCACGTGACCCTGCAGTCATGTGACTCCCTTGTCTCTTGAACCCATGTCAGGTGTTCTCTCTCTCTCTCTCTCTCTCTCTCTCTCTCTCTCTCTCTCTCTCTCTCTCTCTAATGTGGTGGTTATTTACTAGCACAATTATGATTTAGAACATTTCCATCTCTTTAAAAATCTCCAGCCAATTCCCTACTTCCTGCTCTCTGTTGCTGGCTTGTTTGACCCAGGGATTCATGTCTGATTTTGTGAGGTGGGGAGCTAGGATGCCCGAGGAAGGGCACAGGGGTAGGTGCCCTGGATTAGGGGAGGTTTGTGTGTGATCAGGGGAAGAGCATTGACTCACAAGTTAGTAGTCCAGCCTTGCCCTCCTCAGCTGGGCCAGCTGGGTATCTGACCTTTTTCTGGACCCTTTTTCCAGTAAAAGAAGAGGGATGACGGGATGGGGTGGGTAGTGTGGTGCTAGGAACTGTCATACCTCTAATTTTCTGGTTCTACACCTACCTAGTACACCAGGCTGAGAAGGCCAGAAAGAGAGAACCAGACAGAGACAGAGAGAGGCAGAGAGAGAGAGAGAGAGAGAGAGAAGATGAGTTGGCACTGGGGTAGAAAATAAGCATGTGTAAATGTATGCAGATGTATGCAAATCTCTGCAGCTCTGCAGCCTGCAGAGAGAGAGAGAGAGAGAGAGAGAGAGAGAGAGAGAGAGAGAGAGAGAGAGAGAGAGAGAGAGAGAGAGAGAGAGAGAGAGCATGAGCTGCTCTCTGGGTAGGACCCCTAGTCCTGGTCTGGACTCCACCTGGGCACACATCTCTTTTTTGCCCCTTGACTGTTCTTCTTGCTTCTTCCTCCCAGGTGCACCTGCTCCTTCACAGTGATGTCCTCCCCTGGGCTCCACCCACAAAGGCTCTGAGGAAAGGCAGGGAAGGAAAAGGACCAGAGAAGAGGGAAAAGAAAGGGTCACCCACCTAGGGGTTGCAAGCCCTAGATGGCCCTAGGTGTTAAAATCACCACTTTTCAGATGGTGCCCACAGCTCAGTATCTGCAAGAATCTAAGGAGAGCTGGGCAGTTGATGGTATCTTTAATGACAAGGGTTCTATGCAGACCAAGCAGTCTGAATGGTCAGTAATAGGCCTCCTCTACCTCCCTCTCAAGCGCCCAGAGTCCTCTCTCCTACAGCCAGGACTCCTGAGGTGTATGATGCTGCTCTACCAGGATGGTATGTGCCAGCTCTCCTTGCTTGGTTTGGGCCTTTGGTCTTCTGACAAGCTCCTCTCCTCTCCTCTCTGTCTCTCTTTGTCTATCTGTCTGTCTGTCTGTCTCTGGCTAGCACACTGCTTCTCTTGTTTTCCTAGAATCTGAGGAGCAGAAATGGCACTCAGCACCCTCAGCCCAAGTGAGGTACAGGCACACAAGCCCTGTCCCCAGAGAGCTCACAATCCACTGTCAAAGGCTGGGGTGGGATAAAGAGCAGAGAACAAGCAGCCATCTTTTACCCAGAGGTTCAGACTGGCATCTGGAGAAGTCCTAGCTCTGCCCCTCTGCCCAGAGTGTGCGAGTGATTGCCCCAAAACCACATAGCCAGGATGGCAGCCCTGCAGCTCTAACGGCCTCTGGTTTCCAGATTGGTCATTAGGGAAGTGGCCAAGGGCTCATGGTTTGCAGAATGTGTGGCCTGACCAGCGGGATCTTGGGATTATGCTCTGAAGGTGGAGACACATGGAGTGGAAAAGAAGAGATAACTGAATGTTTGCAATGGGGAATGTGAGGAAAGTGTTCCATCTTGTGATCTGGGGAACAAGATGGACGGGCCTTGCAGGAAGGGGCAGGAAGCCCCATAGCCAGGTGAGATGAGAACTCAGCCCTTACCTTCAGCTCAGATTCTACCTGTCACACCCCCAGTGAGCCCAGGGATGATTGGGATGAAGTTGGTTACCCCTCCCCTGTTCCTCTTTGAAGCTGTCATTAGTTTGGGGTGGTGTCCCCTTAATCTTCTCATCCCATCTTCCTGGTTACTAGGGGTCTGTAGACATGTCCATAGGCACAGCGTTCCTGTCATGACAGACATCCCCACACCCTGCCTTAAGTGAGCCCAGCCTCTGAGTAGCGTCCCCTGTCTGGAAGGTGGAAGCGTTTATATCTGGGCCTCAGTAAGGACTGCAGGCTGAGGTGGATATTCTATCCCAGCATCCCTTCCTCTGGCTTTATGAGTCTTTTGGTGATGGATGCATTGCCCAGCCCCAGGCTGACTCCAGCTGCAGGCTCTGTTCATCCATCAGCCCCTCTGGCCTGTCAGCAGGAGAGCAGGGGACACTTTGGTCCTCAGGCCTCAATCCACCTCAGGCCAGAGATAGCTTCCTCTCCCTTGGGGAAGATGAATGCAAACCCATAAATTAAGACATCTGCTCTCCCTCCAAGCCCCAGGAACCTGGGGCTCTCTACAACATCTACCCCTGTTTTCTTTGGCCCTATCTTAACTTTCTTCCAATTAGTCAGACCCTGGGGCAGTGGCTAGACGACAGATGAGTCAGAGGAACCAAATGTAGAATAGAAGTTTATCCAAATGTCTATGACCTTTCCTCCTCTTCTCAGTTTCTCTGGGCTTCTGTGTCCTGGGCCTGCACTGGTCATTTTATGTTTCTTTGCCAGTATCTCTTCTGATACCATTAGGGAAGGAAGTCTAGCATGAGCTGAGTACATTTTCTGTTCCTCTCACCCAACAAATTAGGGCCCTAATGGTCTCAGGCTCCTCCCCAGCTCTGGGCCATGCCCCCTTCCTGGGCCATCCCTCCTACCTCTGCTCCAGCTGCAGCTGCATGAACGATGGATGGGCCTGGGGGCCTGGGGAGCTCACCAGGATGGTGATGAATTAAGAGCAGGTGTTAAGAGTCTGATTTCAAGCCTTGGGGGTCAGGGTAATAGAACCACCATTGCTGCAGGTGGGAAGAAGCTTTCTGGACAACAGCACCTGCCAAGAGCCAAGGAATCTGACTACAGGAAGGGAGTGATGCTTTCCAGCTCCATGTCATTCTGAGTCCTGGAAGTTCTCAGCCCCAGCTACAGGAGCACATCTTGCAGGGAAGGGCACATTTCTGCCTGCCTTGTTTGCTTCAGAGCTTTCTGGTCAAGGCAGGATTGGGTTCTCATGATGACTCAGGAGAAAGGATGGGGAGAGGAGGGTGGGTGCCAGGAGGGAAAGCTATGTGGGGTCTGCATGACACAGCAGGGAACATTAGGAGCCAGCTATAGTGAGGGCCTCGCTCAAATTCATATTGAGGGCATCTGGTTCAGATTCTTAGCAGAATCTACAGTAGAGCCCTCACAATTTGGCTTATGAGTGTGGAAGGAACATAGCTCAGGCCTGGGTTAGTCTAAAAGGAAGGTGAGAGGAAAAAAGGCTTGCAGTGGTGGGGGAAAGGGGAGGTAGACAGAAATGCTTGAGCATGGAGTGGATTCTGTCCCAGACACACTGATAGGATAAAGGAATCTGAGCGTGGGGTCATAGGGGGTGGAGGGGAGTAGGCCCTGTCTTCAGCCATCCTTGGCTGGGCTCTTGTGGGAAGAGAAGACAGGAAAGGCAGCCGCATACCCTGGAGCTGGTGATCTGGGAGCTGTCCAGCACAGGGATCTGCTGAAACTGCCAGGGCCTGGGCCTGAGGGAGACTCGGGAAAACGGTTTTTTGCTTTCTCATGTTCTCTGGGTAGCTCATAGCCTCCTGTCTGTATTACAGATTGGGATATCAGCCTGGAAGGTCAGGACTGAGGGAGGGAATGCTGAGCAGAGAATATTCCAATCTTCTCTATGGGAAAGGGGATGGGTGGGGGGAAAGACTGCATGCTCAAGGCTCAGCAGAAGTCAGGCAGATGCTTTGGACTCGTGCCAAGCACAACTAGGAAGTCTCCAAGAAAGGATGTTAGAGCAAGCAGGATTTTTTTCTTCCTGCACTGAGGCTTGAACTCAGGGTTTAGGTGCTCTCCCCTAGCTTTTTTTATTTTTTTACTTAAGGGTGGTGCTCTATCACTTGATCCACATCTCTACTTCTGGCTTTGTGCTGGATAACTAGAGATAAGAGTCTCACAGACTTTTCTGTTTGGGCTGGCTTCAACTGCAAACCTCAGATCTTAGCCTCCTAAGTAGATAGGATCCTGGGCATGAACCACTGAAGCCTAGCCAGGCTGGCTTCCATATGCTTCTAGTTCTAATTGCCTGGTCGATAGCTGGATGGCCCACTGGGATGGCCACTGGACTCTTCACTGTCTGAGAGCTGATAGGTGTAAGCACACAGTAGGGCTGCTGGTCTGGGCTAGTCCTGAGACACTCCTGTTAGTGGGATCCCCAGTCTCAGTACTGATAACCCAGGTACTTGGGCCCAGCATGGTGCCTGCCCTTGCTACAGATCTTTGCTCCTTTAAGGTCAATTTAACCAGGTATTTCTTTCCTCCTCCTCCTCCTCCTCCTCCTCCTCCTCCTCCTCCTCCTCCTCCTCCTCTTCCTCCTCCTCCTCCTCCTCCTCCTCCTCCTCCTCCTCCTCCTCCTCCTCCTCCTCCTCCTCCTCCTCCTCCTCCTCCTCCTCCTCCTCCTCCTCCTCCTCTTCCTCTTTTTTACCTGTCCTGGAGCATGAACTCTGAGCCTATACACTGTCCCTAAGCTCCTTTTGCTCAAGGCTAGCACTCTACCATTTGTGCCATAGCACGACTTCTGGATTTATCTGTGATTAATTGGCGATAAGAATCTCATGGACTTTCCTGCCTGAGCTGGCTTTGAACCTTGATCTCAGCCTCCTGAGTAGCTAGTATTTCAGGTGTGAGCCACTGGTGCCGGCTTGATCAGATATTTCTAGGGGCCCTCATGCTGTGCTAGCCACAGGGATGTCCAGGGGTCATCCCCTGGACCCCACACCCTGACTCACTCATAACAGGGTTAGAATCCAGCGCTGTTCTGTTTCTCTTCACCCGGTGAGCCCCACCCTTTCTCAGTAATGCCATTCTCGGCTGCCTTGCCCAGCTCTCTCCTCTCCATTCTCTGTCACTCTCCCTTCAAGTTCTTCCCCAAACCCCCTTCCTTTCCCAAGTGCCAAGGGTCACCTCCACTCTCCAGATCCTCCTCCAGACTGTACCAGGCTTTTGGCTAATCTGGGGACAGATTGAGGACTAACACAAGACAGGCTGGAGCAGCTGGGTACACTGTCATAGTGAGGACACTGGATCTGAAGGATTAGAGTCAGGACTGGAGGCTAGTCCTCCCACCTGGCCACTGTCTTCCAGACAGAGGAAGGGGTGTGTGTGTGTGTGTGTGTGTGTGTGTGTGTGTGTGTGTGTGTGTGTGTGTGTGTGTGTGTGTGTGTGTGTGTGTGTGTGTGTGTGTGTGTGTGTGTGTGTGTGTGTGTGTGTGTGTGTGTGTGTGTGTGTGTGTGTGTGTGTGTGTGTGTGTGTGTTTGCATGCAACTGCTTTTTGCCTAGGTTAAAAGCAGGATTCCTTAGGCTGCCTCTGTCATTTTTTTAGGTGTCCCAGGAAAACGGGTGCCCATCTCCTGCTCCCCACCTAGCCCTGGCCCTCCTGGACCTGCGCTCTCCTACATTAGGAAGCCACCTGGCTGGCTGCGCCTGATCTCCCAAGGAGGCTGGCCTTCTAGTGGTTAGCACATCACTTGGACCACAGATGGTCTTGCTTCTGCAGGTAGCAGCCTAGGCTACCTAGCCATCTTGATTCTTAGTAGTGTGATTAAAGCAAATGCCTTGACCTTACCCTGCCTCCATTTTCTATTTTTTTCTTTTCCTCCCTTCCTTCCCTTCTCCTCCTCCTCTCTCTCTTTCTTTCTTTATTTTTCTTCCCTCCCTCCCATCCTCCCTCCTTCCCTCACTCCCTTCCTTCCTTCCTTCTTTTTTCATACTGGGGCTTGAACTCGGAGCCTGGGCTCTGTCCTTTAGCTTTTTCCACTGAAGCTGCACTTGAGCCACTTCAGCTACACTGAAGCTACCACTTGAGCCACAGCTCCACTTCGGGCAGTTAACTGGAGGTAAGTCTTCTGAAAGGATAAGTCTGACTCCCTATGCAGCTCTATCATTGCTAATGTGGCCCCTACATCCTGACGCGCATCTCCTGTCTCCTCCATCCAGCCCTTGCTGTCCTGTGCCAGCACTCTCCGGACATTTAGGATGTCATATGACTGAGCCTCACCTCCCGAGGAGACTTTCCTGCCTGGGCTGATCCTCAGATCTCAGCCTCCTGAGTTAGCTAGGATTACAGGTGTGAGCCACCATTGCCTCAGCTGCCTCGGTTTTCTTATCTGTAAAATGGGAGCTGTAACATTGTACCTCATGGGGTCTAATGAAAATGGAATGAACCAATGCTTAAGAAATGCTGAGAGCAATGTCTGACACTTGATAAGAACCCACATTTGTTCCCATGTTATTACATCTCTTAAGCTTCCGCTTCCTTGTGGCTTCCATCTCTCCCATCAAGCTGGAAATCTGTCACAAGTACCTTCCTGTATCCTCTATCATCCCAAGAGCTAGCTCCCCTCCTTTGAGGTAACTCAGCCTGATGGTGAAGTTAGTTCAAGTGTGCTGACAGCTTTTAGGCACACTGAAGGTAGAGCCCCTGTCATTCTTTGATCCTATCCTTGGCTCAGGTTTAGACCCTGGTTATAAAATTTCCTCTCCTATCATTCTCAAGTTACTTCTTGGGGTGGTCTATTCACCATGGTTGATGAACATCTACTTCATTCAGAATAGGAGACCAAAGTGGTAAATGAATGCCGTGGCTTCCAGCCCACTGGGAAGACTCAGCACAAACAGGCAGCATTTTAACAAGCATTGTAACAGTGGGAACATTGGCTTAGTCTAAGAAGATGGTAGGGAAATGGTCACGAAGGGCAAGGGCAAGGAAGGGAGTCAGAGAAGGGTGGTTAGGGGATTCAGCTCAACCTGACTTCCCAACCTCCACCCCTGAGAGGACCCAACATTGTTGGGGGATTCACACACACCTGCCCTGGCCACACACTTCACATTTCCTCTTCCATCCCTCCTGCTTTACTGGCAAAGTGGCTTAGCTGCCTTCCTGGGGACAATGTGCTGTTTTGAGTTGGGGCTTCCTGGTCAGGGCTCACTGTGCAAACCACAAAGTATCACGTAACCTCTAAACACTCCCCTGGGGCCTCTGGTTCATGTCTGAGGAGAGGTTCTGTGGAGACCCTGCACCACTGGGCTTGGGGCCAATCTAGGACAACCTGGCAATCAGGTCCAGCCCATGGGCCAGATTTCCTCCCTCCCATTCCTCAGGAAGCTCCGCCCCCACACTCCACCCTACTTCCTGTTTAGCAGGGACAATTTCCTGGTTTGCTCCCCTGCCAGCTGTGCATGTGTTCATCCTGGGTTGGTGATGTCTTCTCCCAGTGAGATGAGGTACGGCTGGCTCCCCCTCTCCCAGCGGGGCTGTCCCTACCAGACTCTATTCTGGGACTTCCAAAGAGCATGGTGAAGGGGAAGTTGGAGCCTCTGCCTCCACAAAGGAGACGAGAGGCAAGTCCAGCTGCAGGAGCCTAAATGTCAGAAGCTGTCCAGTTTATATTGACCGGCTAGTACATACCGGGCATGTTACTCAGTGCTAGGCATGCCAAGCTAAGTGTTCTTCAAGAAGGCAACTTTGGGCTGCTGCCCAGGATACATCGTGAGAATGCAGTGTCGTGTGCGTGGTGATAAGGAAGCTCAGGGCCTCTCCACAACTCTTGGAAAGTCAGGGCAGAAGGGACAATGTCTCTGTGGAAGGATAAATAACTAGCTCAATCGATGGAGAAGCAATAGCCTCAAAGTATGATGTAGAGAGGGTGAGAGAGGAGCCTGGGAGATGGTGGGGGGAGTCAAGTGGCGGAGTGTGAATGAGGGTCAGACCATCATTGGACTAGGTCCCTCCAGCCCCAGTGTAGAAGTGGTGCATGGACCAGCCACAGTGGCTGGAGTGACTCCTAAGATCCTGCTGGGAAGAGGAAGTGGCTGGATTAGGACTGTGAGACCACAAAGCAAGGGTCAGGGCTGCAGGACTGACTGCATGCTCTGGCCTGGCATTGGGAACCTGACTTCACAGGCAGCTCTGGGACCTTGGGCCACCTCTCAACACTCTGAATCTTGAGTTTGAGTGGAGATCACAGAAATAAAGCAGACAATGAGGGCAGACAACATGCTGCCATTCTGTGATTTGCAAAGGCCCTGGAACTGTGGTCTGGGGGGACACCAGGAATCTGACTGGTTCAGGACCAAGAGGAGGAGAGAAGAGAAGGGGGCTGTCTACTCCTGGAGTTGACTGAGCCAAGTCCAGGCCATCGTCTCTTCCTTCCCCTGTCTTGGATGTGTCTATTAGCGTGGAGTGTTAGAATCAGGTGGAACCTGCTCTTCACTTGGAAGTCATTTTTGGAAATTTTCATAGTACCAGAGCTTTGTCGTAGTTTATTTGTGCCGGTACTAGGACTTGGACTCAGGGCCTCATGCGTTTGCTTAGCTTTTTCCACCCAAGGCTGGTGTTCTGTCACTTGACCCAGGCCTCCACTTCCACTTCCAGCATTTGCTGGCTAAGTCAAGATAAGAGTCTCAGGGACTTTTCTTCATAGGCTGACTACAAGCCAAAATCCTCCTGAGTGGCCAGGATTACAGGCATGAGCCACCTGGCAAGGGGGCCCGGGATTTTATTGGCCCTGCTCAACATACAGCAGGGGAAGAACCAGATCTCGGCCTGTGTGTGGGAGTCACCCCCACCCTCCCAGCCACTCACTGGCTCCACTGGCCAGGGTGGGGCCTGCAGGAAGCAGAATCCTATAGCAGGGGCCCTCCGGGAAGATACAGTCACACACTCCTTAGATCACAAGTTCCAGGGGATCTCAGCTCCTGGCCTTGTCATTTTCTTGGGTCCAGTCCCAATCTTTATGATTGGAAAGGGACTTCCTTTTCCTAGGCCCTGTTTTCAGGGAGAATGGAGAACAAAGCCTTTATATCTGCAAAACCCATTAACCAGCTCTTCCCCCACCCCTCCTTGACCCCTACTCTGGGATCCGCCACCCCAGTCCATTAACCTCTCCTTGGCTGGCCTCCCTCTACCTCACCCCACCCCGCCCTTGCTCCGGATGCAATTCAGTTCTCCATGCCCCTTGTAAACTATAGAGCACAGAACTGATGTGTTGAGATAATCAAGAGGTCTTGACCTGTGGCTGGGACAGGAGGATGAGTCCTCAGGCAGCTCTGTGCCCATGATGGACAGCCATATGGAAGACACAGAGCCCACCTCCATACTGAAGTCCCAGAGAGTCTCTCTGTGACTCCTGCCTCTCTAGGAAACCAGGGTCTTTTTGTCATGAGCCCCTTTTAATAGGGGGAGAGCTGTCAGGCAGGCTTCCCAGAGCCTGCTCTGATTCCTGTTAGCGCCACTCACGTCATTGCTATAAAAAAAGACCAGGCTGAGGGCTGGGGAGGAGGGAGAGTGTCTGTGTCATAAACAAGGCAAGATATTTAGTGGGTTTTAAGCACTGTAGACATCTCCAGGGATAGTCTGAGGGGGGAAAGAAACAACACTTTATTTGGAAACAATTCTGCTGAGATGTGGTCTCATCTCAGCTTCTCTTTCCCTGCTGTTTATTATGAAGTGTTTGTTGTATGCTCAAAAATAGAGGCTGCATTTTAAAGTCACAGGTTCTGGGCAGCTCAGGCCAGGTGGTATGCTGTAAGGGGAAGGGTTTTTAAGCAGGACAGCCGTCACTCTGTCTCTCTGATCACTGTATTCTTATGCTCTGGGGACAGAGACGTCACAGTCAACTCTGAAAGTCTTTGTGCCATGGAATGACCTCAGTACAGGAGAGAAAAAAACATTCTGAGAGAGAGCCTCCAGGTAGAGGGCCTGGGACAAGCCGCCACCTTGCACTCACCTTCTGTGAGACTCTCTTCCTCTTGTTTCTGCCCCTGTGCCCTTTTCTGCTCAGAACCAAAGGTAGACGATAACCCACATGCCTTCTCCTCCCCCCACCCCCAGCCCCAAAAGCATGATGGAGACAGGCCGAACTTCTCATATGGAAGATTAAGTTTTGAAAGCTGCTGGGGGAATCTAAATATCCTGGAACGGAAAAGGGGCATTAGAGAGAAAACTGGTGAACTCTGAAGAAAGGCTATAGTTTAGTTAATAATTATGATGTGCCAATGTTAATTTCCTAGGTATTATTTTTCCCCCCAGTACAGGGCTTGAACTTAGGGCTTTGCATTTACTCAGCTTTCTCAGTTACTGTTGGTGTTTTACCACTTGAGCCCCACCTCGCAGCCCAGCTTTTGCCTGGCTAACTGGAGATAGAGTCTTGTGGACTTTTCTGCCCCTGTTGGCTTCAAGCTGTGATCCTTTAGCTCTCATATTCCTGATTAGTTAGGATCATAGACATGAGTGTCAGGCCCCAGCAATTTCTTAATTTTGATAACTATACTATGGATATGTGAAATTTAAAGTTAAATGAAACTGAGAGGAGAGTGGAGAGCAATTCTGGAGTATCTTGGGAATTTTTCTGTAAAGTACTTCAAAATAAAAACTTCAGAAGGGCTTGAGAAGGTGTCTCAGTGGTAGAACGCTTGCCTTGTATGCATGAGGCCCTGGGTTCGATTCCTCAGCACCACATAAGCAGAAAAAAAAGCTGGAAGTGGTGCTATGGCTCAAGTGGTAAAGTGCTAGCCTTGAGCTGAAGAGTTGAGGGACAGCACCCAGGCCCAGAGTTCAGGCCCCACGATCGGACTCCCCCCCCAAAAAAAAAAACAACTTCAGAAGGTCAAGCTGGGCACTGGTAGCTCATGCCTGTCATGCTAGCTACTCAGGAAGCTGAGAGCTGAGGATCACAATTCAGAGTCAGCCCAAGAGGAATGTCCGTGAGACTTTTATTTCTAATTAATCACCAAAAAAGTCAGAAGCAGAACTATGGCTCAAGTGGTAGAGTGCTAGCTTTGAGCAAAATGAAGCTCAGGGATAGTGCTCAGGCCTTGAGTACAATCCCCAGGACTGTCTTCACACATGCATGTGCCTGCACACACGCACACACAATGGAAAAAGACAACTCAGAAAATTCAGGAGTACTGAGGCTTATGATGCTAGGAATTTGATTTCCTAACTGCAGTAGAAGGGCACAGGGTTCTCCTGAGCCCAAAGTGCTTGGGATGGAGTCCATCTTACAACATCTCCTGTGTAGTTCTTGACATTTTCTGTCTGATGTCTGGCTTTTGGGGGCCAATCCCCAGGAGGTTTGCTCCACCCAGGACCTCTGTACAGGCTGAGAGTCAGTGAACTTGCTTTTTTCCCCCTCTTTCCAAGTGCTCAGTGGGTTGTTTCCCACTTCCAGCTTCTGGTCGGAGACAGACTATGCACAGGCTTGCTTGTCACCATCGAGGTCTAGGGAGGAACTTGATTGCAGTGGGGAGTGGGGGAGGTGTTTAGCTGGGACATACATTATTTAAATGAAATCTGACATAGCTGTAGGGGTTTGAGTGTATGCCCCCAACATTGTATTTCCAAATCTTTGTGTATATGCATATGTGCCAGTTGCAGGGTCTTGAACTCAGGTCCTGGATGCTGTCCCTAAGCTTCTTGTTTTGCTCAAGGCTAGCAGTCTTATCACTTGAGCCACAACTCACAGCTCCACTTCTGACTCTTTTTGGTAGTTTGTTTGGAGATAAGAACGTCACAGAAGCCGGGCGCTGGTGGCTCACGCCTGTAATCCTAGCTACTCAGGAGGCTGAGATCTGAGGATCGAGGTTCAAAGCCAGCCCGGGCAGGAGAGACCGTGAGACTCCTATCTCCAATAAACCACCAGAAAAACCGGAAGTGGCGCTGTAGCTCAAGTGGTAGAGCACTCGCCTTGAGCTGAAGAGCTGAGGGACAGCGCCCAAGCCCAGAGTTCAAGCCCCACGACCGAAAAAAAAAAAAAAAAAGAACGTCACAGACTTCCTTGCCTGGGCTGGCTTCGAACCATGATCCTCAGATCTCAGCCTTCTGCTTAGCAAGGATTACAGGCGTGAGCTATTTCCAGATCTTAAACCCCAGTGTGATGGGATTGAGAGGTGAGGTCTTCAGGCAGAGCCTGTGTGAGTGGGATGGATGAGAGAGACCTCCAGCCTCCCTTCATGTGAGTACACAGCAAGATGTCCTCAAACCAGAATGTGATCCCTCACCAGACATGGAATCTGCCAGGGCCTGGATCTTGAACTTTTGTCCTTCAGCATGGTGAGAAATATATGTTTATTATTTCTAGTCCATGGAATTCATAGCTGCCAGAACAGTTTAAGAGAAGAGGCAGTCTTTAAGACAGATAAACTTGAAGCGAGTTAAGCACAAGACTCTTCTCCCCCAGGACTCCCACCCCCACCCCCTGTAATCAGAGGGCTCTCTGATCCAAGCAGCCCAGCTCAGGTTACCAACTGCCCCATCTCTGCAGCTCCCCCTCCATTGACCCATTCAAGACAATGGCAGTAAAAAGGTTCCCCTTCTATGGGGCTAAGGTGAAGACACACCTGTAATCAATCAGCACCAGAGGGTCGTCCTTCCCCACTTAGCCACTGTCAGGGCTACACATACCACCATCCTTCATGCTCTCTTCCTGCTGCAGTTCCAAGTGTTTCCTTCAGGCTTTCTCCCAGGGTAGAAGAAAAAGAATCAGACCCCACTGGGCCTAGAGTAACCCGGTGTTCTTAAGCTACAGTGAAATCCTTCTCTAAATAGATTCAAATTCTTCAGCCTTGGCCAAGGGCAGGGCCTTCCAAACTCCCAGGCTGCTCTAGACTGGTGATGGGTGCTGTGGTAGGACTGAGCTGGACAGCAGTGGCCTCACATTCCTCCTGATCTTCTCATCACCACCCCCTCCCCCCGGCTCTCGGCTTTTCCCATCCTGGCAAGCTGGGCTCCGGCCAAGCAGACATGGTAACAGCATCCCTCCTTCAGTGCCTGTTGGCGGTATTGGCAAAGTTGGTTTCAAAACTACAGAGAGGTTTGGAGTAGTGGGGGGGTGGGGAGGGTAGGAGGAGTACTGGAGAAGCTGCCTAGACAGGAGACAGCTGAAGTCAACAGCCCCTGTATGAGTCACTGCGCTCCTGCTCCTGCCTGCAGCTCCAGTCCTGGCATGAACCTAGAAGCTGGTGAGACAGTTACCTTCTCAGCTGGCTAAATTGCTCTCTGAGACTGAGCTGTGAATTACAGCAGGCAAGGTTTTGGGTAGAAATCTAAAATGATTCCTTAAACTTTATTGCCCCCCCCCCAGCCCCGTTCCCCCACCAAACTCTCAAGGTTTCCTGGCAGGTGTCTACCAAAATTCCTCCTGCGAACTCTTGGAGCAGTCCCGTTATTGTCGTATCCTGTACCTATCTCATCTGCTAGGATGTGTGATTCGCAGTCCGTGAGTGGGCCTTGTGGAATTCTGACACGGAACTGCTGACTGGCTGAATATACAGAAGGAACCGCCAATGGCATGTCTTCCCCCAAAGCCCCTGTCCAGTCACCTCTGCTGTCTTTTGCTTCTGGTGACAGAATCATTGCTCTGGCAGAATCAATTTGCTTGAAAATGAGTTCAGAAAATCAGCCTTTGCTTTGTGGTCCATGTGCTTGGGTTGCTCTCTGCTTATTTTCTCCACAGTCACACAGAATTCAGGTGCTTGGTAGAGCACCAGGCAGCTGCGCCCTTCCTTCCTGGAAGGAAGATTCAAAACAGCCCCAGCCCAGAACTGGCCGTCTCTCCCTCAGAGCAGGCTGAGTAGGGAATGTGATGGGAGAACTCAGCATCTAGGATATCCACCTAGTGCTTGGCACTGCACTGGGTTCATGAATATCGTCCTTTAGATATTATGAGGGAGTGATTATTATTCCATTTTACAGCTCAGCCATTGAGACTGAGTTTAATAGTTTGCCTGAGATGCATAAATGGTATGTGCATTTGTTTGGGTGGAAGCCAGATCTTTGGGTATTTGGAGGAGGGCTCTGTTTATTCTACCAGATCATGGTTATTGAGATAGCACTTGGCTGTTTGTAAAAGACCAGCAATAACAGGCAACAAGACTCATCACTTCCTCTCATTTATTTTTGCAACAACCTTGTGGATACATGTTATCATTCTTTTTTTGCCAGTCCTGGGGCTTGAACTCTGGGCCTGGTTGTAGTCCCTGAGCTTTTTGTGTTCCAGGCTAGCACTCTGCCACTAGAGCTATAGCTCTACTTCTTTTTGTTTTGTTTTAATTTTGTTTTTGTGATTAATTGAAAGTAAGAGTCTCATAGACCTTACTGCCCAGGCTGGCTTTGAACCATGATCCTCAGATCTCAGCCCCATGAGTAGCTAGGATTGTAGTGTTGTTATATAGCTACTCAGTTTCTTAGTGGCTAGCATTATTGGCATATGCCTCCACACCCAAATTCTGTTCCCAGGTCACAGATGGAGCTGTAATGAGGTCACATCACTCGCTTGGGATACATCAAGGAATGGGCCACGTGATGGAGTCCAGGGAAGTTTTGGCTACTAATGCCCAGATTCTTTCCACTATATCATAGTGTCTTCTGGAATTTTTCTGCCTGACTGTTCAGCAACCTCTTTATTTTATCCAGTCATCCTGCAACAATGTAAACAAGGAACAGCTATGAAAATAGACTAATGTATGTTTGTTTTGCTTTGTTATTTTTACAAGGGCATCCTAGCAAATACACAAACAGTGACCCAGACCCAGGGAGGTTGTGTAGTCTCTCTTCTTGCTTCTGTTTGTTTGTTTGGTTGTTGTCTCTGTCTTCATTCTGTCCAGTCTTCGGTTTCTCTCCTGTGGTTTTGTGTTCCCTCAGGGTGTTTCTCTATTTTCCCCATCTTCCCTCCATCTTTTCTTCTCCTTTAGACCTTGGTATCCAATCCTGAACCTCCAAGCATCTCGTTGCCAAGCAACAGGCTTCCTACCTGCCCCATTGTGTTAGAATCTCCATGACAACAAGTACTGCCAAAGGGGGTGGGGAGGTGTTGGGTGGTGGTGAGACCCTGTATTTCAGGACATGTCTGCAGTTTGGCCAGCAGTAACTTCCTCATGCTCAGGGACTCCAAAAATGTCACAAGTTGCTTAAAACTTGTGAGACTGAATCTCTGTGGAGGGTTAAGGACTCTGGATAAGGGTGTTCGTGTGAGAAGCCAGGATGAAAGCCACAGGCATTTTTTTATTGAGGCAGATGGAACTGGGCCATATGACCACGTGTCCATGGGTCTGTTCAGGAGGGTGACCCAGATGAGGAGCCCTTCTCAATTAGAAAGGCTAGCGGAGGGTGTTTTTCAGTAGACACAGGAAACGCCGTGTGTGACTAAGGCCATGCCAGGCCAACAGCACTGGGGAAGGGGAAGAGGTAGATGATGCTGATGTCAGCCAAAGACTCTGTGTGATTCCTGGTGTGTCAGCTCCAGGGGGTGGATGGCCTCCATTGCCGCTGCTGTGCTTCCACATTGCCTTCGGATTCCACAGGCCTGGAGGAAGCCTGCAGAGAAAACAAGGGAAGGAGAGTCAAAGGAGTAATGGATTTCCAGGTGTGGGGGGGGGGGGAAGGAGCTCCCAGAAGTGATCCTGTCTAGCAGAGCCACCGCTGCCTAGGGGACCTAGCTAGAATGAGGCAGTGGGTGATGCCATATATGGCAGATGCACTGAAAAGGAAGTTGAGGAAGACTGAGAGGGTCAGAGCACCTGGGTACTGCCTACCTGGGCACGTGGGCAGGCAGCCCGCTCTCCCAGGAAGACAGGAACCTTCAGGCTGCAAAGTTTCTACTGTTGACAAAATGGGCTGTGTGTGAGCTGTACTTACTGCTCAAGGCAGGTTGGGCAAGGATGATGTCCCCAGTACGGCACTTGGCACCCTGAGGGACAGTAAACCCACCTCATCACCCCAGTTTCACTGCTGCTTTCCTTAGTGGTACAGCCAAGTGGCTTCAGGGTTTTCCTGAAGCTACAAAAAGAAGCAGGACCAGGTGGCCATGGGACTACCCCTCCCATCTGCTCCTCCAGCCTTGCTCCCCTGGCCTGGCTGCTCAAAAACACTGCTCCTGTTCTTGGTATATGTGGCCAAAGGGAGGGCCAGGCCTCTCCCCTTGCATGCTGTAGCTCCATTGTTGAACAAGGCAGCTAAAGATGCAAGCTACTTACTGCTGAGAATGATGTAAGTCAGAGACCCCAGGCACTGCTGTAGGAAGGAAGAGATGGCTGATCTTTCTCAACAACAGTCTATAATTTGTAACTCAGTGTCTTGGACTTGATGATTCTTCTTCTAAGAATGTAACCCAAGGAGATAATCTGAGGTCAAGCAAACATCACTCGGTGCTTATCATGGTCTTGCACGTAACAGTGGAAAACTAGACACAACCGAAACGGCTGCTGGTCATGGAAAAGGGAATTTATTTTTATGTAATACATTCACAGAAGAGTTTCTTACATATTAAGTTTGTTTTTGAATAACTTGTGGAAATTTTAAATTATAAAGTAAAAATGATTCATATAGTAAGTGAAAAGATATAAAGTATATTACAATACAACTACAAGTATGTATATAGTTGAAAAGGTTGATAAAACTGTGGGGCCTGGTGGTGCAAACCTGTAAACCCAGCACTGGGAAGGCAGAGACAGGAAGATCTCAAGTTCAAGGCTAGCCTGATCCTATCAAAATAAGCCAAGAGCTAGAAGTGTGGCTTGGTGGTAGAGTACTTGCTTAGCATGCTCAAGGCCTTTGGTTCAATCCCAAGCACCATGGAAAGGAGGAAGGGAGGAATCAGAACACTTTGAGAATGCTAAGTCATGCTGGTGGCTCACACTAGTAATCCTAGCTACTCAGAGTAGATCTGAAGCTCGTGGTTCAAAGCCAGCCAGGGCAGAAAAGTCCATGATACTCTTATCTCCAATAAACTACTCAGAAAAAGCCAGAAGTGGTGGTGTGGCTCAAATGGTAGAATACTAGCCTTGAGCAAAAGGAGCTCAGAGACAGTGCTCAGGACCTGAGTACACACACACACACACACACACACACACACACACACACACACACACACATGCCATGCATGCACACAAATGCTGTTAATGGGAGCAGTAACTGTTGCAATTAATTACAAGCCAGACATCCTGAATTCAATTCCCAGTTCCCCCACCCCCAAATGCTAATAATAACTTAGCAAGGTAAATAAGAATTCCCCTTTTAAAGCACTTTCCATGTGCTCCTGAGCTGAGCATCTTCCACACATTGTCTTAGTTCATCTTTACAGCATGTTGGTGTTGTACCTCAGTATCTTTGTTTTGCAAATGAACCAACCAAAGCTTAGGTTAAGTAACTTTCTCTAAGAAACAATGCTTATAAGTAGAAAAATATCTCCCCAAAGATGTAATACTGTGTAGGCTGTGGGTAGAGATGTTTATGGTACTGATTTGTATGACTTGTGGGTTTCTGGTCCAAGCAATGCCAACACATCCCAACTCTGCTGATCCTTTTGCCTTGAATTGGTTTGTGGGGCCTCCTGATGTCTTGCAGGACACTGGGCTTTGGTGATCTGTGCTTTGGGAGCCTTGCTGCTTGTGGAACTTCTTCTTTTTTTTTTTTCTTCTGATGCTGGGGCCAGTGGAGGTGGGGTACTTCTTTTCTGTAGCCCCTGGCACAAGCCAGGCTGGGCACCTCCCTCCATGCATGCCTGCCACACTAATGTCCTTATGCTAAATGGGGGAGGCATCCTGAATTGGCAGTGATCTGGTGGTAGAAATGGGTGCCCAAGCACGGTTTTAGCTTGGCTCTGAGGGAGACTAGAGGAGCCAGCAGGACAGGAGAAGTCAGCTTTGCTGAGACACACAGGCGACCAGTTTTCTCTCCATTGCTCTGGAACAAAAGAAGCAGCAGCTGAGACTTGGATTCTCTTTCACGCATGCTTGAATTGCTTGTCCCACTGTTCAGATGGGAAAGCTAAGGCCCAGAGCCTGAGGAACACAGGGAGATACTAGTAACTGGGATCCAGTCCAGGGCCTGGACTTCTGTGCTGCCACTGACCGTGGAGCCTGCCCTTAACTCATTTTTTTTTTTTTTGTCGGTCGTGGGGCTTGAACTCTGGGCCTGGGCGCTGTCCCTCAGCTCTTCAGCTCAAGGTGAGTGCTCTACCACTTGAGCTACAGCGCCACTTCTGGTTTTCTGGTGGTTTATTGGAGATAGGAGTCTCACGGTCTCTCCTGCCCGGGCTGGCTTTGAACCTCGATCCTCAGATCTCAGCCTCCTGAGTAGCTAGGATTACAGGCGTGAGCCACCAGCGCCCGGCTTGCCCTTAACTCTTAAGTCAAGCTTCTCACCCCCCTTCCAGCCCTCCATTTCAGAGCTGTTGGAGGGAAGGAAGGTGGAGCACATTGATATTGTAGCCTGCCTGGAGCTGATTGAACCTAGCAGGAGATCTGCTCTGAACTGACAGCCCAGTCCCACGGACAGCTCCGGAGTCCAACTATGAGTCCAGTCTTCTCCAATCTCCAGGATATGGTGTTGACAGGCCAAGAACCAGCCCACCAATGCAAAGTGGCTTGGACATCTGGGCTGGAAACATTTAGGAAGAGCACAGCCCCCCTAGACCTTTCATGCCCCGCCCCCTCCAATCCAGAGGCCCTGGCCTTTTTTTACATTTTGGGAAATTTGTGGTATTTGTTGAGTGATACACCTCCATTTGCCTGGCTGGAAAACCCATTCATGGAGAAACACTGGAGGCTTTCAACTGGGGGGAGAAAAATAATAAAGTGAGTGTGAGGAAGATGGAACTGACAGGTCTGGTGGGAGCCGCGGTCATCTGGCTAGCTGCCTGCCAGGACTCCAGTCTCTCCATGTGCACCCAGCCCCCCACTCCCAAGGCTCTGCTTACCTTGGCTCCTCCCCTGTGCAGCAGCTCCTGGGCGGGTCAGTCCAACTGGAATCTAGGATCTTGCTTGGGAAATCAGACCTGTAGCAATGTGATCCAAAACTGAGAGAGGGGGAGAGGGAGAAGGAGAGGGAAGGGGAGAGTTGGGGGAGAGAGACAGGGAGACAAGGAGGAGGAGGGGAAATGAGGAAGGAGAGAGAAGGAAGGAAGGAAGGAAGGAAGGAAGGAAGGAAGGAAGGAAGGAAGGAAGGAAGGAAGGAAGGAAGGAAGGGAGGGAGGGAGGGAGGGAGGGAGGGAGGGAGGGATATATATGTATATATATATTTATGTGGAGAGAGAGGTGGGGGAAGGAGAAAAAGAGGGGGGGAGCACTTTTCTTCAGCATACCTCCTCAGGGACCTAGATATTCCTGCCCTTGTGATTTAGAATTTGAAGCTCACCAGACACTGTTGACTCATGACAATACTCTTAGCTACACAGAAGGCTAAGAGCCAACAAGGATTGAGGTTTGAAACCAGTTTAGGCAGGAAAGTTAACTAGCAAAAAGCTGGAAGTGGAGCTGTGGCTCAAGCGGTAGAGTACCAGCCTTGAGTGGGGAAAACTAAAGGACAGCACCTAGACCCTGAGTTCAGGCTTAAATCTCAAAGCTCTAACCTGCAAACCCATAACCAGGATTTGGGTGTTTGGAGCTGGGGGCTGGGGAGCAAGATTGTTCTGGAATAGAACGGGGTACCTGGGAAGAGGGAGGAGAATGTCTTCTCTGCTCCACTGTGGGTGAAGTAAACTGTGCAAGCTACATGGGCTTCCCAGTATACCAGCTCAACTTCCTGGGAGGTATTTATAGTGGAGGCCTCCAGCCCCCTGTGATCTGTGGGACAGTTTTAAACCATTGGTTTTCATTAGCAATCATTTCTCTTAGCTAATTGAAAAGGAACCAAGAATACTGAGAGTGGAACCATTTGATGGATCAAATCAGCAAGAGATGCCAATGTGCTGACCCAGCACAAATCCTCAGCTGGGAGGGCGGGAGGTGCAAAGTCCAGAAACTGGGAAACAGCCCCAGGGAGTGAGCTTGGCTCCTTAGCAAGAGGTATAGACACATGGAAGGACTTCTAACCTAGAGAGAGACCTAGGATGGGAGACTGAGAGAGAGAGAGAGAGGCCGGGGGAATACAGTGACCATCTCTTCTTTGGAGGAGCATTTGAGATCTCTGCTCACCCTGCGTCTGTCACCCAGGGCCAGGGAGCACACTCTGAGGAAGCAGGTGATGAAGGTTGACCCTGGAAGTGTCAACTCTGGGCATTATGGAATTCAGAAACCTCTCCTGGGAAAAAGGGCTGGCCAGGGTGGGGCATAGAAGAAGGTACGAAAATCTAAACTGCCAGCCTTATCTGAGATGGCCATAGCCAGCTCCATCTTTCCTCTGTAAGAACACATCACTGCCCGGCCACAAAGGAGACCAGGCCACCGTCTCCAGAACAAGGGAATCCCTGAGACAGTCAGCAGAGCCCTGGGCTCTGGGGGAGGTGGTAGGGAGAAGAGTGATGAGCCTCGGTGCCTGTGAGCAGCCCCAATCTCTGTTCTGCGTCTGGAGCCAGCCAGGCGGGCGCTGGGGGGCACTGAGCTCCCACTGTCTCCCCTGCCAAGTCGTAGCTGGCTTCCTCTGCTTCCTGTGAGCACGCTGCCCACTCTGAAGTGACAACCACTGGCTGCCATCCCCATCATCGGCCTCTCTGTGCAACCTCGGGTGACTGCCTTCTTTGCCAAGGGCCAGGCTGGCGAATGGCTTTTCTGCGCTCTGTGTAGTGACTTCTCTGCCATGCGCATCCCAGGCCTTCCTTCTTGTCTGGCTTAGAGGTTGACTGAGGTGGGAGGCTAGAGAAGGAGAAATACATAGTCAGTGGCTATTGCAATCCTGCCCTCCATCCTAGGGGCCTCCTGCTCACCATGCCCAGGCTGAGAAGGACTGGGGTTTTCTGCACAGGGAGGCCAAGTAGTGTGAGAGAAGAGGCAGGCGCTCATGGTGGTGTGGGAAATGAGCTGCTTCCTCTCCCACATTGGTGTCTTTGTGTGCCTGTACACACTCACCCCATGCAGTGTGACAGTTGCACGAGGTCCAGGCTGTGGGCCCAGGGTGGGGGGAGGCGTGTCAGGTCTGTGTGTTTCAGGGGAAACCTGTGAAGAGTGCCAGAGATGGCCAAGGAAGGGAACACACAGCTGCTTCCTCATCTCTGGGCTGGACGGGACATGGACGGGAGGGAAAGACAGCAAGGGAGGGGCAGGAAAGCATCAAGCTCAAGGTGTGTGTGTGTGTGTGTGTGTGTGTGTGTGTGTGTGTGTGTGTGTGTGTACTAACATGCATGTTCTTGATGTGTGTGTGCATGAGAGTATGTGTGAGTGTGCATGCTTCTGTATGAAGGTGTGTGTCAATGTGCACTTAATTGTATGGCATGCAAGATGCAAGTGTATATATGTGTGCCCTTTGGGTGTAGAGATGTGTTGAGTGTCTCAGTTCCTTTAGGCAGCCTTAACATAATGCCATACTCTTAGTAACTTCTAAACAACAGGATATATTGGCCACAATTCTGGAGGCTGAGAAGTCCAAGATCAAAAATATGAGCAGGTTCAATGTCTGCAGAAGAGATCACTGAGGCTGCCTTCCATGTGTCCTTGCATGGAAGGAAGGGCACTAATCCCATTCAAGAGGACAGAGTCCCTAGGACCTAATCACCCCCTGAAGGTCCTGCTTCCGAATACTATTATATTGGAATTAGGTTTCAGTGTGTGAACTTTGGGGGGACATGACCATTCAGACCATGTAAGTGTGTAGCTCGTTTGGGCATGTGAGTGTGCATATCACTATGGGAGTGTCCTTCTGTACTAAGAGTGCAGCAGCACAAGTCACCTCTTTGCTGTGTCACCAAAGACACCACTGTCTGTTCCCAGGGATGGCTCGGCCTCTGGGAATCAGGAGCAAAGCCTGAGGTGGGGGAGGGGGTTGGTTGTGGGAAGAACTGATCAGGATTTCAAGGTCAGAAGAGAGCTGTGCAGCAGATAGAGTAGGAAGCTCATGAGGAGGCCTGCGTGCTCCCGGAGTTCTTTCTGAGGTGGTTCTAGCCCCCTTCCTGATTGAACAAGCCGTCTCTAATCCATCATCCTGCAGTGGAGAGTGCCTGGACTTGCAGGAGCTCCCACTCTCCCTTCCTGCCCTGTGCCATCCTTTTCTGTGAGCTTAGTTTAGAAACCCAACTGGCTCTCTACCTGTGCGTAACCACCCCACTCCAACCCCATGTAAACACACTGCCCTCATTGATGCTCAAATGAGAAAACAGAAGTTTAGGCTAAGGGTAAGGAACACGTCCTGTGACCATGTGTGTGCTATTGTGACTGGAGTCACTGTGCTGTCCGTCCCTGTGGGGGTAGGCACAAGAGGAGGTAAACACTATGCTGGTGACTTGGCCTGATCATAGCTAGCACAGATTCAGCATTGATTTTGAGCAAGGCACTCTCTGAAGTGGTTTTCCCTCATAACTCATGTCATCTGTGTAACAACCCTATAAAAAGTAGGTCTTATCAGGCCCAGATTTACACAGGGAGTGGGTGCATGGAAGCGTGGGAAGATGTGGAGTCATGCTTCCGACCTGTTTTCTTTATTTTTGTGCCCGTACTGGGGTTTGAACTCAGGATCTGGGCACTGTTCCTTCACTCCACCACATGAGCCCCAGTTTCAGTTCTGGCTTTTTGGTTGTTAATTAGAGATGAGAGTCTCATGGACTTTTCTGCCTGGGCTGACTTCGAACCTAGATCCTCAGAGCTCAGCCTCCTGAATCGCTAAGAGGATGACAGGCGTGAGCCACGGATGCCTGGCTTCACAGTGCTCTGCTGCAGGGTAGATGCTTCATGGCTTGAGCTCTAAGATGCTCCAACAATGAATGATTCCACTGTTGTTCTCATCCTTCTTCCTTTTACTCCCCCTCGCCTCCTAGCTCCTTCTTTTCAATGTATCCAACCTCCTTGCTGTGGTTACAGTGTTTGTTCTGACCTTGTCAAATGGGTATCTTAACTGCATTCCTAAATAGCAGCGTGGTCCCTTTAATGGGCCGCTGCGGGAGGAGCTGTCCAATCAGCACCAGGGCCGGCCTCACCAGCCCCGCCCACCCAGCAGCTGCGGCAGGCTGGCACTGCTAGGGCGGAGAGGACTGGTGAGCCCAAAGCTGGCAACCTGGCTAGCTCCCCACACCCTGCAGGGACCCTCTTCCCCCCTCATCTGTACCCTGGCCGCGCAGAAGAGCGGAAGCTGGTGCTTAAGCTCCCACCACCTTCTCAGCTGGAGTGAAATATTAATGGGCCCCAGACACCTTTTGGCTCAGGATTTGGTAGAGCATTAATCCACTTTGTCCTGATGGAGCCTGGGGCCCCAGGGCGTGGCGGATGCAAGGCCTGGAGGTGGGGGGGAGGAAAGGATTCTGGGGTGAGGCCAGGCTCAGGCTTGTTGTAGGGCAACAAGTGCAGTAAGGCGGGCACGGTTGGCTCACGCCTGTAATCCTAGCTGCTCAGGAAGCTTAGATCTGAGGATCTCTATTCCAAGCCAGCCCAGGAAGAAAAATCTATGACTCCTCTCCAATTAACTAACTGACTGGCTAACAACAACAAAACCAGAAGTGGAGGTATGGCTCAAGTGGTAGAGTACCAGCCTTGAGTGGAGAAAGCCAAGTGGGAGCACAAGGCCCTGAGTTCAAGCCCCAGTATTGGCACGCATGGGTGTGCGCACACACACACACACACACACACACACACACACACACACCACAATTAAAAACAAACAAACCAGCAGACTGCACATGCAGCCCCTGGAGCTCAGCTGCCTGGGTCTACCTGGCCCCTTCTAGCTGGGTGAGTGTGAGCAGGTTTCTTAGCCTTCATTGGCATAGACACTGAGTGAGGATGATGGTAATAACAGCACCACATTGTAAGATAATTAAAAGTTAATAAGGGTAGTACAGTTAGAATGGTGTCTGGCATGTAGTCAGCAAATGCCATTAGGAGGAGTTTGGTTTCCAAAAACTAAAGCAGCAGCAAGGTGAAGATGAGAGAGGATGGAGATGTAGCCTGGAACAGGAGGGATGGGGCTGGTGGAAGAGCACGGTAGGCGTGCTCAGCTCCTGGGACTGTTCCCATCTCCAGCAGGAAGCCCACCAGGCTTTCTTCTCACCTACCATCCAATAGACCCCTCTGGTGTCTGGATTTGGCTTCTTTTCATAACCTAATTTCTTCCACTTCTTGATCATCTACTACATGCCTGCCCATCATCATAGTTCTACTTTGAGTCCCTCATTTAAACTTTATGTAAATTCAATGACTTGTTGCAGATGAGGGCACTGGGCTCAGAAAATTTGTCTAAAGCCACAGATTGAGAAGTTGTAGAAGTAAGAATAGAACCGAGGCCGGGCGCTGGTGGCTCACGCCTGTAATCCTAGCTACTCAGGAGGCTGAGATCTGAGGATCGCGGTTCAAAGCCAGCCCGGGCAGGAGAGACCGTGAGACTCCTATCTCCAATAAACCACCAGAAAACCGGAAGTGGCGCTGTAGCTCAAGTGGTAGAGCGCTCGCCTTGAGCTGAAGAGCTGAGGGACAGCGCCCAGGCCCAGAGTTCAAGCCCCACGGCCGACAAAAAAAAAAA
Source organism: Dipodomys merriami (assembly GCF_024711535.1). NCBI lineage: Eukaryota > Metazoa > Chordata > Mammalia > Rodentia > Heteromyidae > Dipodomys > Dipodomys merriami. Next base: position 13,725,095 of record NW_027204604.1, on the reverse strand, counting down.
AAAAAAGAATAGAACCGAGGTCCTCTTGATTGGAAAGCCCTTGTTCTCACTACACAGTTTCCAGCCTACTCTCCTGTCCCTTCCACAGGGAGACAGCAGGGTGCTTTTGTGTCCAGCTTTTGTGTATTTCCTGCTGATCATGCAGCGTTCTGATCCTGTCTTGACAAGTGCTTGGTCCTTTTTTTTGCTGTTTTGGAGGCTCCAGAGAAACCAACCTCATCCCTTATTTCCCATCCCTGGATACAAGGGATGAAAAGATACTTGGGAAAAGAATTAAAAGTTTCTCTACAGGGGCTGGGAAGGTGGCTCAGTGGTAGAGCACTTGCCTTGCATGCCTGAGGCCCTGGGTTCGATTCCTCAGCACCACATAAGCAAAAAGAAAAAAGCTGGAAGTGGCACTGTGGCTGAGGGACAGCACCCAGGGCAGAGTTCAGGCCCCGTGACTGGACCCCCCCCCCAAAAAAAAAGTTTCTCTACAATAACAAGTCAGAATAGCAAAACTAGCAAAACTAGTTGATGAGTCTTTACTGTATACTGGGTGCTCTTCTGACCATTTTATGTTTAGTGAGGTAACTTACTCTTCAAAGTAGCCTTAGTCAATTTTTTTTTTCTGTGCTGATACTGTGGCTTGAACTCAAGGCTTGAGGCTGTGCCTTAGCTTTTTCACTAAAGGCTTGTGCTCTACCTCTTGAGCCACGGCTCCACTTCCAGCTTTTTGGCAGTTAGTTGACTTTCTGCCCTGGCTAGCTTTGAACTGTGATTCTCAGATCTCAGCCTCCTGAGTAGCTAAGATTATAGACGTGAGCCACCTGTGCCTGGCTGAGTCTAATTTTATAGACTGGAAAGCTTTCAAGTCCTAGAATTTGCCTAAGTTCGCATCATGAGCAAAAGGTAGAGCCAAGCTTTGAACCCAGGAACTCTGACTCCAGAGTCTACTCCCTAGCCCACTGTACCATGTACAGGCTCTTTAACAAACTGGATCCATATCGTGGTCTGATGCACAGACCCAGGAACATCACCAAATCCAGTTTCCCAGTCTGTGAACCACCATACCTCTTGTTTGCAGCTTGCTCAGATCCTGCCTCATTGACAGACGGTGCCCTACATATCTCGTGGCACCTTGTTTTGCCTCTCACTGGAGTATTTCTTCCCCACCAGACTGCTCGATCCTTGAGAGCAGAACCTGGATCTCAGCCATTCTGATGGCCGCAGCACCTGGCAAAGCACCTGGCGTATAGAAAGTACCTAGCCAAGGGGTGTGGTTGTTGAACAAAGACATCCTGCCACAAATCCTTTTCTAAGTGAGGTGCTCTTTTATGATTATTTTTAACGGAGAATACTAACTCACTAGCATAGCTTGATGAGCATGGGGAATCCCCAGATGAGGGAGCTTAGGAACTCCTGGGGCCTTCCAGTTGTTTGCTGTGGCTAAGTGGAATTTCATATCAGGGTACTTGGAGAACACAGGTTTGTTAGGATCTCTCAACTATACATGTGTGTGTGCGTGTGTGCGCGCACACACACACACTAGATATGAGCCCTTTGATTCCTCTTTTTGCTTCACCTTCAGACTTCTGCCTTTGACCTTCCAGCTCTTCAAAGGTATCACAAAGGATGATGGGCACTGAGAGCCATGTTATCTTTTTGACTTTCCCCAGTCAACTGCTTTTCTGGGACATTTTTTTTTCTCCCTTTCTAATACTGAGGTCCAGAAGGTAAAGATCACTATAGCTAAACCTGTTCACCTCAGGAAACATTTTACTATAGTTATCTTATTCATGTTGCTTAGGGCTTTGAAATAGGGTAGAACAGAAGGGGAAACTGAGATGTAGGACACGCATGGAGTCTCCCCAGTCCTTTAGTCTCTGAAGAATGCAGATTGAGTGGCCTGGCCTTCGAGCATTTGCCTGTCACCAGAAGAGAGCACCTGGAAAGAAGCCTTACACTTAAGCTTTGAAGGCTCTCAGACTCCGCCTGTACCCTACCCTGTGAATGCTTTCCCATCATCCCTGTCTTCCTGTTCCCGCTGTCAGAGACCTGTAACCCCAAATCTCCCTCCACAGGCTCTATCCTAGCCCACATGCCACCTGCCACCAAACGGGCATAGTAAATCCCTCCCCTTCTTCATGCTGCCTACAGTCTAACATGGACAGGACCCTGGGCCCACCCTGTCTCCTCCAGTATCACCCAAGGCAAACAGTATAGACAGGAAAAATGGGTGAGATCTGTGAGTGCTGGAGAAAGAAGAGAAAGCAAAGAAGCCTTCCCCCGTGCTGCCTGTGGCTGAATCACTGGAATAGCTCACTGGTGTCTTGGGGAGGGGGAAGGGATCATTCTCCATTACTATAAATTTGGTCTGGTTCTCCCAGGCTCCACCTGGAACAGTGCGTGTCACTTCTAGTCATTTCCTACTTGTAGTCTCCAAGGGATTTTCAGTTGGGAAGTAGGAGCAAACTGGGCCTCAACTGTAATGGAGAGGGTGGGGAGGCTCCTGTGATCCACCTTGGCAATGTCTTCCAACTTCTGAAAGAATAATGATCCAGTAAAAGCACCGCATACATGTGCTCCATTAGCAAGGGGTCTGGAAGCTGCCTCCTCAGCATTCAGGCTCTCTGGGCTGGACAGCTGTCTCGCCCTGCCTAGAAGACCCGGGGAAGCCAAGCCAAGAGAACTCAGGCCTGTGCCTGCATTGCTGAGAGCTGGAGAGCTGAAGGATGGAGTCAGAGAGTTAAGTTCTGGTGGGGGTCAGGGGCTGGGTCTTGTTGAGTGGGGAAGCAAGTGGCCCCCACGACAGACTCAGACTGAGGCAAGATGCAGTTCTGGAATTCTCCCATGGATGTAGTTTCCAGAGGAGTGGTCTGAGGACCTAATTGGCTTTGGTCTGTGCTCTGGGTTTTATGGAGATGGGGGTTAAGGACAGAAGCGGAAGAAGAGAGCAATGTGGCATCTTGCCAGTGAGGGGATTGAAACCAGGAATGCCACAGTCTTGGCATGGATGGCATAGGTCATTGGTTTAAAGCCCTTCTTGTGATGGCCAGCTGGTAGCACAGCTGCTCAGAGCCCAGCCCATGAACTGGACTGGTCTTGGTTGTGCTTCTGGTGGTATGGTATGATCACAGATCACTGAGCCAACTGCTGAGGATAACTGAGTAGAAGGAGGGCAACAGGGAAACATATAATCGCTTCTCCTAGGGGACATTTCTGACTGCAGACCCTCAGCCTAGAGCAGAGTGTTCTCTTCCTGTTTCAAAGACTTCTAGTCTCAACCTGTCTGCAGTCTAGATATGATTCTGCCCTCATTGTGCAGACTGAGCATGGAGAGATTAAATCATTTCCCGAATTCAAGTAGTACCTGCTAGGCCTCGGGGGAGGTTCTGTGGTGACGGCCCCTCTCTGTCCCTCTAGTGGGGCTGTCTATGGGAGGGTATGCGTAGGCTGAAGGTGGCTCAGTCTGAGGACTGCTGGATGGACAGGCAGCACATGAAATAGATGGGGATGAAGTACAGGTCAGGCCGGCCTTGGGTGTGGTCCTCTGGGTCCAGGCAATGGAAACCCCTAGAGGGGCAGAGGTGAGCTGGTTGTGCATCCTGCATGCACATGGATGCCCCATCCTTCTTTGCCAGGGGAAGTGGGGCATGCCTGAGCTCATCTACTTATGGTTTTGAGCCATTAAAATATGAATTAGAGGAAAGGAAACGAAGGCCATGGTGTCTCCTTTCTGGAGAAACTGTCTGTTAGTAGAACCACGTATGAACCTAGACTTTTGGAGTCATTTCGAGCTCTGGTTCATTGTGGAAATCTAGCAATGAACAAGACTATGTTGCCTTCTTAAAATTTAGCCTGTAACTGGTCCCAGACCACCGAGTGGAAGGCCAGCGGAAGGTCAGCAAAGCCATCCACAAGCTGGCCCTGTTGCTGACAGTTTCTTCCACAACACGAAAGGGCATCCCAGCGCTGCAGGAAGGCTGACTGCACTGTCCTTGAACTTTCCAAAACGCAGTTCACACTATGAGAGGAAACGTGGAGATTTTCATTGATGGAAACCCCTCTCCCTCCTCTCCCCCCCCACCTCTCTCTCTCTCTCTCTCTCTCTCTCTCTCTCTCTCTCTCTCTCTCTCTCTCTCTCTCTCTCTCTCTCTCTCCCCTCCCTCTCTTTTGCCTGGGCTGGTTTTGAACTGAGTAGCTAGGATTATAGTACCTGGCTAAAGAACTAGAAGGTAAAGGGATTTACCCAATGGGGCAAGAAACCGGAAGTCCTGGCAGGATGTGCACCCAGCCATCATGGTGTCTAGGTGGGCATTCCTGCCTCCCGTGGGCCCCAGCATTATTGCAATACACCTGCAAACTAACAAAGGCAGCCTAGCACAATGCGTGATGGTCTCCTCCTCACCCCTCTCTCTGCAGGACGCTGATCTGCACACACCTCTCTGACCATGAATGGGATGGCCAACGTGAATTCCGCCAGCCGCCCCCACTATGCCTCCTCCATCCCCGTGCCCCGAGCCTCCTCCCAGACCAGGATTCATACCCCAGGGGCCTCTCCTCAGCTGCCACCCCGCCAGGCCGGCCTGGCCCTCAGTCCTCACAGAGCAGCTTCTCCACGGCTGGGCAAGGCTGCAGGCTCTTCCAGAAACTCCTCCCCCAAAGCCTCCCAGGGAAGAGGCTCCCCCAGAGTTGCTGCAGGACCAGTGAAGGAACTGGCTGAGGATGGCAAAAGCCTCCCTAGCTCCCCCTGGAGCAGCCCCAAGGTCACCCCGAAAGCAGCCCTGTCTAGCCACACTGGACCCCGAAGAACAGGGGAGACACCAGGCACCCAGAGAAAGAAGAAGAAGACCCAGGAAGGAATCGTGATCCACCAGGCCCGGGGCCGGAGCCCACCTCCAACCAGTTCCCATGGAGAAACTCCAACACCGAGGGCTCCAGAGGGTCGAAGGCCTCCTGGCTGCCCAGGGAAAGATCCAAGAGACATAAACTACAAAAGCTCTGGAGTCTCTAGGTCTTCAGAAGCAGATGAAGGGGCAGCTTCAGAATCTTCCTCTCCCGCGTGTAGCCCTGCACACAGCAAGTGGCCCTCCTCCACCCCCGGGGTCATCAACTTCTCCTCCGTCCATCAGCAAAGTCAGCCTGTCACTGCCACCGTGGCCCCCTTCCAGTACAGGTGAGCTGAGATTGCAGCAGACAAGAGGAGTGGGGGGAAGGGGTGGGACCAGGGGACAAGGCCACAGAGGAAAGGGGCTCTGAATGATAAGTGGAAGATGGAGACCATGGAGCCGTGGGGTGTAGAGAAAAAAGAATTCAGGCAAGGGGGCAGGGCCAGCTGAGGTGGAATTGGGGGACCCAAGTGCAAGCTCTGGTCTTTTTCAACTCTGAGAACTCTAGAACAAATAGGAATGCATAAGGAGGGTACCCTTGGCACTGTTGGATGTGAGATTCCAAGGAGACCACCCCTGGGTAAACTTTCACCTGCTCAGGATGAACAGAGACCCATAGTACTGTGTTGTGATTTGATTCATTTCCCCCAAATGCCACCCAAGTTCTGTGAAACACATTACGCCTTTCAACAGATCTAAAATTTTCACTTTATCACTTCAACTAAACACATTAATTTTTCCCTTGCTTCTTGGGGGCCATCTGCTTTTGGGGAGGCAGATTTTCACAAAATGAAGGGTAAGGGAACACTTAGCAGATCACACCAAGATTTAAGCACAACTGACAATAATGCAGGACTGTCATGCTGGGGCTTAAACTCAGGACCTGGGTGCTGTTTCTTAGCTATTTTGCTCAAGGCTGGAGCTCTGGCACTTGAGCCACAGCTCTGCTTCCACCTTTTTGGTGCTCTGGTTTGCGAAGGCAGGAAAAACACAAGGGATTCTTATCTCTAACCACCCAAATGCCAGAAGTGGTGCTATGGCACAAGTACTAAGGATAGCACTTAGGCCCTGTGTTCAAGCCTCAGTAGCAGAACGCATGCGCACGCGCACACACACACACACACACACACACACACACACACACACGACTCCAACAACTCTTTACTAAAATGACTAAGTTAAGTAAACTAAAATTTTAAATGACTAATTATTAAGTAAGTTAGAAATGCCCACATGCAAATTAAGCTAATGCTAGGCAAAGTTCTCATCCCTATTGAGGGACCTGAAAATGTACACATTGTCTCGTAAATGCTGGTGGCTTCTGACACATCAAAGCATCTAAGTGTGGGGATGGAGAACCAGTAGGAACTTCAACTTTGCTGGAAACCTAACTGTGTGTGCCTGGATCTAGTGCAATCTTAGTTACAGCCAGAGTTTATTTACAATCCAGAACAAGAGAGTGAAGAGCACCACTATGTTCTGCTCAGGCCTTATGTAGAGCACTACACTCAGTCATGAACCCTATATCTTAAAAGGACATCAACACACCAACACACATTTAGAGAAAGACTGATGGGTTGGTGAAGGATCCAAAAGAAGTGTTACAAGAATGATTAAAAGAAGTAAAGAAGTTTGCTTTGGAAAGGGAAGGCCTAGGCGGGTCTGAGAGCTGTTCTCAAATATTTGAAAGGCTGTCATGTTATAAGATGAATTAGATTTTCTTGGTGCAGCTCCAAAGAGCTGATTCAGCGTCATGGTGGTTAGAAGTTAGCTCGAGACAGATTTGAAGCTCTGTAGGAAGAACTTTCCAACAACTAGTGAGAAGTACAAACCAACAGGAAGGCAGTGAGACTCCTGTTACTGCAGGAATTCCAGATAATAACATAGCCAAAGAGACTCCATACCCTTGGTGCTTCCTGGCTCTTCAGTCTTCCCTTCTATCTTACTGTACTATCCATGAATGCACAGATGTCCCTCTCTTTCCTCCTTCCTCCTCCCTCCCTCCCTCCCTCCCTCCCTCCCTTCCTTCCTTCCTTCCTTCCTTCCTTTCTTCCTTCCTTCCTTCCTTCCTTCCTTCCTTCCTTCCTTCCTTCCTTCCTTCCTTCCTTCCTTCCTGCTTTCCCACTTGAGCCACACCTCCACTCTGGCTTATTGCTGATTAATTGGAGATACAAATCTCATGGATTTGTCTGCCTGGGCTGGCTTAGAACCTTGATCCTCAGATCCCAGTCTCCTGAGTAGCTAGGGTTACAGGTGTGAGCCACTAGTGCCTACATATTCCCTTCTCTAAGGGGCAACTCACTCTAATCTCATGTGACATTTTCAACTTAGATTCTGGAGCTGATGAGAGAACTCATTTTATTATTTTTATTTTATTTTATTTTGCTACACTGGGGATGAAACCCAAGGTCTCTCACAGGCTAGGTAAGCACTCTACCACAGAGCTACATCCCCAGCCTTGACCTTCTTTTGAATGTCCTTTTTCCAATCAGTTAAATGTTTCCCTGATGACTCTCTGACTGTCTTCTCCTACCTGATTGCCTTCGCTTTGAATTCATTCTTTGGGGGGAAAATGTATCTCAGCATTAAATTGTTTAAGATTTTACATTAGCTATACTACAACTCCCCTGGTATATTTAGAGCCTGACATTTTCCAAAGAGGTCAGAATATTTTCCTCTGAACATTTCAGTGCAACTTAAACAGAACCACATTTCCTTCATTCTGCAAACATTTATTGCATGTCTGCATGTTAAACAGAAATGGAAATGTGTCATACCATCCCAGTAGGAGATTTTTCTCCACCACCCCACCTCCTGCACCTATTGCCTTTCAGGTTCTGGATTATGGTTGGAGGGGAACAGGTTATGGAAGATTGAGGATCTCCCCCAAAAGACTGCAAACAGATGGGCTGGGGCCCTGAGCACCCTGCAGGGCAGAGAGCTGCTGCCATGGGCAATTCTGCCAAGAGCCAGGCTGGGCCACCCTTCCAGGCTTCATAGCCAAGGAGGTGCCATCTGTTGCCTGGAATCCACAGACGTTCTGTTTTCGTGGAAATCTGTCCTCCACTCTGGCCCCTTGGCTTTCTGCAAAGCCCCAGGTGAATGCAGGAGCAGAGGTTCCTGGACTCGCTTGCCTGTCTCCATCATGACCTCCATGTTTGACCTCTTCTCCAGGAAACAAATCTGTCCATCAATCAGCTGTTTCCCTGTCTCCCCCTCCAACCATCTCTTTTCAATGATTTAGGTATGGTCCTCCCTATGATGGCTCCTGCCATCCACTACTTCCTCTAGATGGCCCTGTTCCCAGGGCAGAAGCAGGTGCAGTGCCTCTCAAGCTGCTTTCTGGTCCTCTGGTCTCACAGGATGGCATCACAGCTTCCATTACCCCCCATGATCCTGTCACTGGGCCATGGCAGTTGTACCATAGCCTTACACTCATTTTCCCCTTTTATTAGTTGATTCCTTCCCTCACCAGGTGAGCCTTGGGTTGGGTTCTGTTAGGAAGATATGGTTAATGGTGTCAGGAGCAGAGCATTATTGTGGTTATCACTCTGGTTCAACTTTCATCTGACTTCCAGCAGGGGTGGTCCCATCCTTCCAGGCTGTGAAGTGAAACAGATATGGAGGCCTGGTTGTGTTTGAAGAGGTGGAAGCAGGTGTAGATGCCAATGCATAACGTCAGAGAGTAGAGAGATAAAGAATGTGTTCCTTCATGTTCCTGGGCTAGTTCAACCTCATGTTATCATCTACCAGCTCTGGGTTGGACACTGGGTTTAGCTTTTCACTATGTGATACAATTCAATGAAACATTTGACACATTGTATAGAATTCCTTTTCCCTGGAGGAGTGTTCCGTTACTTTCTTACCATTATACTACATTTTCCCTCCCCTTTGCTTCCCTTCCCTTCCTTTAGTGCATGTACTAGGGCTTGAATTCAGGGCTTTGTCTCTTGCTCAGCCTTTTCACTCATACCTGGCACTCTACTACTTAAGTCATGCCTACAGTTCCAGTTTTTGCTGATTACTTGGAGATAAGAGTCTGGATTTGTCTGCCAAGGCTGGCTCCAAACTTTGATACTCAGATCTCAGCCTCCTGAGTAGCTAAGATTATAGGAGTGAGCCACCTGCACCTGACAGAATTTCTTACTTCAAAAATCCAAGACCTAAGCCAGGCACCAGTGGCTCATGCCTGTAATCCTAGCTACTCAGGAGGCTGAGATCTGAGGATCACAGTTCAAAGCCAGTCCGGGCAGGAAAGTATTTGAGACTCTTACTCCAATAAACCACCAGAAAACTGGAAGTGGCGCTGTGGCTCAAGTGGTAGAGAACTTGCCTTGAGCTGAAGAGCTGAGGGACAGTGCCCAGGCCCAGAGTTCAAGCCCCACCACCGACCCTCCCCCTCCCCCCAAAAAATCCAAGACCATACTACTTCTTCCAAGAAACCAGCCAATTAAGTTTTCCTCTGTCCCCTTGATACTTGTGTACTTGCTCAAGGTGAGAGTCTATGTCATATGGAGTATTCTAAGGAGCCAAGATGAGCTCTTCCAACTTCTCAGAGTTTATTGCATCCTGTACTGTTCATAACACTCCCTGCGAGGCATGGAACCACATGAGAATTCAGCATTGCCTGTTGACTTGGATCACAGCAACAGCCATGTTTCCTCCTGCTGCCTTAGGCTTTCAGTCTTGCTTGGGTCTCTTCCCCTTGTGTTGGAATTCTGACTCTGAGAGGGGAAGAGATTTGCTTAGGTTATAACAGATCGTAGCAATGTTGGTCCCATAGTCCCAGTCCTCTGAAAAAGCAAAACCTGGAAAGAAAGAAATATCTCAGCAGAACTGGAGACTGCCAGGGTCCCCAGTCCAGCCTGTCAAGTTTCCCTCCTGACTTCACAGCCTGCCCCTCCCCCTCCTGCCAAGCTGCCAAAGGGTCCATTTAGCTGGCGACAGCGGGTAGATGGGTGGGCGGGCCAGCTCAGAGAGCCCAGGGTAATTGCCTGTAATGAGAGCTCCCACAGCCTTTGTTCCTGGGAGCAATTGTACGGTTGGGGTTGTGCACAGAGGTCTGTGTGCACTTGGAAACTGGTGCCCGGAGACCTCACCCTTCCTTCTGGTTGTCACCACCAAGCCAACATGGCCACTTCCCAGCAGTCTCTGGGATCCAGGCTGAGCCTACCACTCCTCTTCTGACCTTCGAGTGCCCTTGAGGTGAGCGACATCAAGGAGGCCAGAACAGGCTGTGAGCATCAGGAGTCAGTGACCTCAGACTCACAGGGAGCCCTCCCCTGCATGCATGTGCTGGTCAGAACACACATGCATGTCTGCAGGGTAAAGACCATGGCAGGCAGGGATCTGAGGCCTGCAGTTACTGGGGGATCTTGAGGGAATAAGTATGGCCACTGGCACTGGCCATCACAGTGTCCCGTGAGGCTCCTTCCTGCCCAGTTCTGCACAGAAGGCTGAAGTGGGCCTGTGTTACATATTTGTCTCACCAATAGGGGCCAGCCATTGTTCAAGAGTGGGGCAGGGAGAAATAAGTGTACTCTTTACCTGACTTATGTAACTCTAAGCCTTTGTACATCACCTTTTAAATAACAATGAAGAGCTAGTGGCTCACGCCTATCATCTTAGCTACTCAGGAGGCTGAGATCTGAGGATCATGGTTCAAAGCCAGCCTGAGCAGGAAAGTCTGTGAGACTCTTATCTCCATTTAATCACAGAAAAAGCTAGAAGTAGATCTGTGGCTCAAGTGATAGAGTGTCGTCAGTCTTGAGCAAAAGAAGCTCAGGGACAGTGTACAGGCCCAGAGTTCAAGTTCCAGGATCAGTAAAATATCAACAACAACAACAACAATGAAGAAAGAGTGTATTAGTCAATAGCTAATAGGGGTGGGGAGCCCATAAGGCTTCAGGGCACTTCAGAAGAGAAGAATCCAGAAGGTATGTTGCCGGGTACTGGCTCATGCCTGTAATCCTAGGTACTCATGAAGTTCAGATGCAGGCAGAAAAGTCTATAAGAATCTTATTTGCTATTAAGCGGAAGTGGAATGTGGCTCAAGTGGTAGAGCACCAGCCTTGAGCTAAAAGCCAATTGAAGACAGCAGGCCCTGGGTTCAATCCCATTACCAGCACAGAGAAAGGAAGGAAAGAAGGAAGGAAGGAAGGAGGGAGGGAAGGAAGGAGGGAGGAAAGGAAGGAAGGAAGAAAGGAAGGAAGGAAGGAAGGAAAAACAAGGTTATAGAGAGCTTTGAGGCCATGTGTGACCACTCCTTCTTGGCTCCACAGGTTGCAGACAGACCAGAACCTGGACCCTCTCCCCCAGGGCGGCTGGGCTCTTGATGGCTACTCCAGGACCCCTGGCAGGATTGAGGGAGGCTTCTGCATTGGTAAGTGCCTTGGGGACAGACTTCTTCCTGGATGCGTCACTGTCTGGAACTGTCTTTATTGCTCTCTTCTCTTGGAAGAAGTGCACTGGATCTACAGGTCCTTTTCTTTCTTTCTTTCTTTCTTTCTTTCTTTCTTTCTTTCTTTCTTTCTTTCTTTCTTTTTTCTTTCTTTCTTCCTTCCTTCCTTCCTTCCTTTCTTTCTTTCTGTCTGTCTTTCTCTCTCTCTCTTTCTCTCTCTCTCTTTCTTTCTCTCTCTTTCAGTTCTGTCTGGCCTCAAATTGGCTATGTAGCTCAGGCTGGTCAAACTCAAGATCCTCCTGCCTCAGCCTCCTTAGTGCTGAAGTAACAGTTGTGTATCATCACACTCAGCTTGGGTCCATCTTTTTTGACAATTCACCCACCTATGAATTGCACTTGGAATGTTCTCCATGCTTGACTCAACCTAGGTTTGCGCCATTAAATCCAGGAGCTTTCAGGGTGAGGAGTGGGAAGCAATCTCTCTGCTACGTGTGTTCAGCTTGTGAGAGCCACTGGGTGTGTCAGGCCAGAACACAGAGGTGACAGTCTGTGAGGGCCAGGTTCAGTATGAAAGTGCTGGGAGCCTGGGAGGCAGTTCCGCCTGCCACCTAGATAGTTGTTGCCACTGATGGAACCATTTTGAGCAGGCTGTCCCATATGTGTCCCCTTCCTCGTGTCATCTTTGTAGTCATCACATATTACCTGATACACGCAAACTGTTACCTGCCTCAGGGACCTGAGCTTGACCAAGAACACTCTTGAAACTTAGGGGTAGAGACACTGCTTGTGTCAGATGCATCCTCCGGCTCTCGGAATGAATGGTTGAGGAGTAAATGAGTGAGCGTCTGTACACCATAGGGCAGGTTCCAAGTAGTGCAGGTTCTGAACTCTCAGCAGCCTGGGCATCATTGTCAGATGACTGTAATCCTAGCTGCTCAGGAGGCTGAGATTTGAGGAGCTCCATTTGAAGTCAGCTCAGGCAGGAAAGTCTGTGAGACACTTCTTTCCAAGTAACCACCAAAAAGTCTGAAGTGAAGGTGTGGCTCAAGTGGTAGAGCACCAGCCTTGAGTGAAAAAGCTAAGGGGCAGTATCTAGGGATCCTAGCAGCAGCACCAACACCCCCCACCAAAAAATAAATGGAAAAACAAAAACAAAAAAAAGCTCTCTCAGCAGCATTTAGGGGTATGTGTTGATTTTTCCCGACACTAAAATAACATCTAGAAGCTGGCAGTAATGTACACCAGAGCCACAGCCAAATGACACCACAGGGAACCAGCTGTCCTTTAGTTACTCAGGCTGAGGGAAACTTTCCCCAGTAAAGCAATGAACTCTGTGTGTGTGTGTGTGTGTGTGTGTGTGTGTGTGTGTGTGTGTGTGTGTGTGTGTGTGTGTGTGTGTGTGTGTGTGTGTGTGTGTGTGTGTGTGTGTGTGTATGTGTGTTTACAGAATGGAGCTCAGGTGAAGGAACTCTGTCCCAGCTACACGTCCCACTTGCTTTTAGAAGGTCCACGATTATTTAGAGGGTTGGTTGTGTCTTACTGTTTCATCTCAGCACCCTGCTTCCATGGGAGATGGTGGAGCTTAGAATACAGCCTCACCCTGATACCATGTGGCACGGATGGCAGGCCATTCAGTCTTCTCTGTGTTCTGCTGGGCAGGGATCCAGGTGTCCACACTGGGCTGTTCTCTCTGGAGAGCTCAGGAACAGTGACCTCAAAGCCACTGTGACCCTAGAAAGGAGCAGCTTCACTCACTGCACAGGGCAAGGCTTATAAAGCAGGTTCCTGGAGCAGTGACTGGACATTAAAGAGTAGGCTATCCCCTCATACAATAAGTACACACGCAGGGGACCAGGACATGGCAAGGGACAAAAGCACACCAAATTTCACTGGCACTGACAAACCATCAGAATTAGAATGTGGTAACCAGGAAACTATGTGCATCTCTATTTTTACATTTGCAGTTTTGTTAACGTAATGGCTTCCTTATGTGTGTGCTCTACATTGTCAGGCTAATGGTCTCCAGCCACCAAACCAGGCACTTGGTCCTAATTATTCTCCTGTGTGCTCCAGAGAAGACTTTTGCTTTTCCACATCTGGTACAGAGAGGTACTAGGAACCGCCATGCTTGTCAGCTGGAAGACCATCTCCACCAGCTAGATGTGAATGTGTCTGACAGATCATAGGTCTGGTGCTCTATGGGGCAGAAAGCCAGTGAACTCTGGAGGTGGGATTCACACAGAATAAATAATAAGCACTGGCTTTTCCAGAGTAGGGTTCATGGCGCTGTCTGCTTTGTTGCTTGCTAGTTGTCATGGTAATCCTTTTTTTTTTTTTTTTTTTTTTTTTTTTTGCTGCAGATACACTGAGCTCTTTGCCTTTAGACAGATGGATGGAAGGATTTGGAATTTGTGTTTTTTGTGCTTTACCACTTGAACCACGCCTCCAGCCCAGCACTTTGCTGGTTATGTTGGAAATAGAGTCTCTTGGACTTTCCTGCCCAGGCTGGCTTTGAACTGTGATCTTTCAGATCTCTGCCTCTGGAGTAGCTAAGATTATAGGTGTGAGCTACCAGCTCCTAATTAGTCCCTGATTCTTATGGAAGGAGAATTGGGTACTGTGGAGAGTGCTACCTCATAGTTAGTGTCACCTAACTATATCATTCATAGAATCCTGCACAGTTATTGATCATGTGATTTCCATACCAAGTTTTAAGCCACAGGGTGACAGGGGGCATTGCTTCAAGGTCAAATATCCTCACTTCTAATCCATGACTGCATCCAACCACATGTGGTAAATGAGTGGGTAAGTGATCCATGGTAGGTAAATGTGGGGCTGGTGAATTCTCTGTGAGCCTGGTGTTGCTTTTCTAGCTGAGGAGCAGCTACCAGTCCTTCTCTGCTCTCTTCCCCTTTGGTCTTCTCTGGCCGCCAGCCTCCCTGCATGGGGACAGAGCAGGGTCCTGCCTTACAGAGAACAAGAGAAGGCCAAAGAGCTTTCTTACTTCCTCTGGCCAGACCCTGGGAAGCACAGATTACAACTGAGACTTTATCATCTCTATATAGCAGGAAGAGAATTTCTCATGATGCCCCGCATCCATGCTGGGGTGTTGGGGATAGCTTTCATAATGTCCCAGAAATTGTCCACAGCCAGCTGTTCCAATTGCCTCTGCCTGGGGCAGATGTGAAGACATACAGGCCACAGGTGTTGGTGTGCCCTGACCCTCCCCTAGCCCACGTGGCTCTTTTGGGGAAAGCCCAGTGCTGAGCCCATCTGCTGTCACTCAGCACCAGGCCTCCAGGGCCTCCCTACAAAAGCCACCATCAGATCTTAATTTGGACAGCCAAGAAAGCCAGGGCTGGCACTGCCATGTGCCCACATGTGTGAGGCTGTGTGCAGGAAGGTTGCCTAGAGGTTCACACAGATTACTTATTTTTTTCCACTTGGTGGCATATTTGAAGGGAGCGAAGTGGACACCACTAGGCAGGAAGTCAGCACCTCTTTTTTTCCCAGTCTCTCTCTGTCTCTATCTCCTGTCTTTCTCTCTGGCTCTCTCTCTCTCTCTCTCTGTCTTGTGTTCAGGATCTTGAACTCAGGGCCTAGGTGCTATTTCTTAGCTTTTTTGCTCAAGGCCAGAGCCTCATCACTTGGGCCATTGCTCTACTCTGGCTTTTTGCTGGTTAGAGATAAGAGTCTAACAGACTTTCCTGCCTAGGGCAGCTTTGAACTGCAGTCTTCAGATTGCAGCCTGCTGAGTAGCTAGGATTACAGGCATGAGCCACCGGCATGCCAGTTAGAGTTGTCATCTTAAGAAAATGTCATATTTAACTGG